>NC_141152.1:122175200-123499286 GCF_053477565.2 Lygodium microphyllum | reverse complement strand
TGTGGATATGAGGATTTCCAGGGGAGCCTGCATTTTCTTAGCTCTGGACAGCACATGAGCAAGATAACCAAGCTGCATTTCTGTAAAAAGTGTGGATTAAGAGACATTGTCACAGATAGGAGATGATTAGCACCATTATTGCTTGGTTCATCTGGAGTGCAAGATGGAGCTATGCTATCAATCTACAGGATTTATCCACTGTAGAGACTCTCCACAATTTGGATAAAGATACTTCACAATCTTCATGGGAGATGACACTACAGGGTGACTTAAAAGTGCATGAGGAGGAGGAGATGTTTCCTTGTGTTAGGGAAACCATTGTAGGTTGGACCTTCATCACCCTTTGGATCAGGTCAGTAATTTGCCTCCCAGATCAGGTCAGCAAGTTCTCATGCTGTGGCCTATTTATAGGCTCCACAGTCTATGTATACTGCATTACCGATTTCAGTATTTGATTGCATAGGATTCACATATTGGGTCATTTCATCATTTCTTATCATTCTCATTCTCCACTCTCTCTCAAACTCCTTACCTTCCTCTGCACCTCTATTTCCATATTGGCTCATTTCATCATTTCTTATCATTCTCATTCTCCACTCTCTCTCAAGCTCCTTAACTTCCTCTGCACCTCTATCTCCATCATAGGCAAGGTATCACCCAACCTTTTTTAAGAGATTAGAAGAGAACGTCTTGTTCAATTGAGGTCAGAAGAAATGTCGGCATAACTTCTCAAGGGCAGGATCTTCACCATGATCCTCACAGCAAACAGTGCATTGTGCGGCCTTGAAGCATAGAAACCCCACTGAATCCTGTTACAACAACACAAAGTCTATCACACACATCCACTGCCCATCTTTTAACACAAAATGCAAATGAATATTTTGCATCACCCAAAACTTGATCAGCCTTATAGAGGTCCTCCATAGGACATGAAAAAATTTGACTCCATACATGTGACTGCCATCACAACACGGAACTGCCAACCCAATGCATTTGCTGCTCCAAGCTGATATTTTAGACTGCTTAACCATACTTTATCGGAATATAACCTATTGTAAGCTCCCTTCTTTAACGTTAATTTTTTTGAACATGTTCCCAGATTTCCAATGTATAGAGAACTGTCATTCATGCTCTCGTCAATGTTGCACCAATCAAACCAGATGAAAAAACCAATTACCTTTATATGGCTTGTCTTTATGGGCCTCTGTGTTAAGGTACATCAATTTTCGATAGCAATAATCTGCAAGCTAGATTCATGTTCATGACCATTCCATTTAGTATATGACCATACTTGTGACAAACATTATTCTTGTTCCCAATGACAAGCTACGTACACAACATAGAAACAACGAAGCACATGCATTTGAATGAATAAAATGTGGTATCTAAAGGATTGCCTTAAGGCACATGGTGCATGATAATTGCATGTAAGACTAGTAAACAATTTCAAGGTACGATTTAGACTCTTACAGACTTCTAGCAGGAACATACTTCAGCAAGGTAGATTTCAATCTTTTTTTCTTTTGCAGTATCGAGTCAGTAAGGGACACTGAGAGCTCATCCATTTGACCACAGTTTGGATACATCCCCTTCCTCATTAGCTCTGGCCATTTTCGTCTATTTGGGAGCCTATCATTATGGAAATGATATTTCACATATTTCATCCATTTTCAATCGTCCTTCTAGGTTTCCACCCTCAGTGTTCATTTCCTCCAGAGAAAATTGCATCTTGTGCAAGGGCTTCCATTGTAATGAGGCTCTACGCTCCCATCACATGACATTCTCTGCACAGTCCAGCACTCTCTGCTCGCACTCTCGGCTTGCCTCGTACACACACATTTCAACTTTGTTGTAGCATTGCCTAAGCTCCACTCTAGTGAGGCTCTGATAGCAAAGAAGAGAGCATACTGCTCAGTGCAAGCTTGACACACTCAAAGCCACTACAGATCAAGATTTTTTGCAATCTTACCATAGGGTGCCATCTTCTTGCCCTGGTCTAGCCTTCTAGACTTGTTCTCTGCGTGCCAATCACTTGCTCTGGTCTAGCTTTCTAGACTTGTTCTCTGCATGCCAATCACTTGCTCTGGCAAAACTATGGTCAACCGAGGTTCCTCAACAAAACCCACAATCAAGCCACCTCCAAAGTTCTTTGTGCATTGCCATCATTGTTTCCCTAACCACCTTAGTCCCTCCAAAACTCTTTCACCCTATTCTCAAAGGATGACTAGCAATGTGCCTGGTAGTTCTAAGGATACCAAGGTGTTAAGAAGTAACTTGGAAGGTGGTGGCCCGGTCTATATCCAACCTTCAACAAGAGCCCCTACGTACACCCTTGGCAAGGGTAAGTTACCAACGTCTTGGCTTAACAACACCATTGCAACACAAAACATTGATGATACCCCTGCAACAAACATACATGGTAAATATGGTAAGTTATCAACACCTTGGCTTAGCAACACCATTGCAGCATGAAAGAACTTAGAACACCGGATATACATGGAAGAACCTAGAACACCAAACAAATAACGAAAGAACCTAGAACACCATACATACATGTTGAATATGGTAAGTTACCAACATCTTGGCTTGGCGACTATGATCTAGAAGTTCTCATATAGGGGCCACAAAAGAAGGCCACCAGCATGAAAGAACCTAGAACACCACACATACATGTTGAATATGGTAAGTTACTAACATCTTGGCTTGGCGACTATGATCTAGTAGTTCTCATATAGGCCACAAAAGAAGGCCACCCATTGGAGCTGGAATGCTCCAAGACAAGTTACAGGTTTTTTTTTTTTGCAAGTAAAATGTGGCTGATTATATTACTCAAAAAACTGATTACAACAGAGTGCTCATGCTCAACAGACTAGCTCGAGCTGATGCAAAGTCACCAACACATCATGTATACAAGCCTCTCAAAGTGGTCTAGGGGGGATGGGGGCAAGAAGCCATTTGGGGGGTGTATATCGCCAACTGGGGCTGCCTACCTGCATCACGAAGAATAGACCCTAGCCACCCCAACTGCGCATGAAGTAACCTCGGAGATCCTCAGGAGCCCTGGACTCACCCTCCACCTGGTCCCATCGGCCGCCGAGGGAGTGGATGATGGAGGTCCAGAGCTCTGCTAAGGTCGCATGTGCTGAAAGTCTCTCTCCGCCGAAGGCCTCCTAACACCGCGCCTTCCAGATATGCCATCCAGTAAGACTTCCTATGATCTCCCATATCTCCGAGTGGTCTGCTGTGGGCTCCAGTACCTGGCGGATGGGTAGAGCCTCCAAACCGACCACTACGCATGACCCTGCCTCGATAATGAATATCGTGTCCTGCATCCCGGCCTCATACAAAAGGTGACGGCCCTGCCTGACTGCCTGCCAACAAAACACTCCCCATGAGATACATCCAAGGCAGGGTGCTATACGGCGAAGGATGCGGCATGCTCCTCTCCACACGAGCTGCACCTCCTCACATGACCAAAGGCAGTGCTTCGGGGTTTCCAGAGCCTGATGTGTGCAGCACTTACAATCTTCCTCATGCATCTGGGCAAGCCAACTTTCCACCGCCAAGCCTCCATGTGCCACTAGCCACAAGAAATACGACACCCTCCTCAGCCTCCAACTATCCCATAGGCGGCGCCAAAGGTCCGTCAGAAGTGCTCCGTGATGTTGTGCTCCGCCCAATGTCTGCCCAGTGCCTAGTCCATATCCTCCTGCATCAGTACATGTCTGCCAATCCTGGCAGTGTACTCTAGGAACCTGAGTGCCTTCTTAGCGACCGCAGAGGCCGGTCATAGCCACTCTCCTAGATCCCACTCCAGCTCATCAAGTGGCCTACCCTCCCAGATCCAAAGGAGCCAGTCCCTAAGCTCCTTCCAAAAAACATAGAGGTCCAATCACCATGTCTTCCCTTGAAGGCCCACCACCCAAATCCTCCTCCACCAAAGGGCAGCAATCCTCTCATCCTGCTACCCTCTGTCAAGGGCCAGACGTCCCCCCTCCTGAACAATGAAGAAAGTCCCCTGCGGGGCACCACCCAATCTACCTGCCACCTAAAGGGGGATGCCTGCTGGTGAAAGCCTAGCTGCCCATACCTCCCCGAGCTCTATCGGCTCTTGTATCAAGGGAGCAAGCCACTCCAGAGGTATTGATGTGTCTATCTGCTTCTCCTCAACTCCACTCCTCTCTGGCAGCCTAATACCCGCTGTAACACCTCCTCGTCTGCCATCCTGTACACCTTCCACCATGTCGTGATGGTACAAGGCGGGTCGGCGGCCTCCCACCCAGCCCACTAGATGTGGGGGATTCACCTATCTATGCCCCTTCCCGATCTTTGACTTGGGAGTTCCAGATCACCAACTGACGGTCTATTTCCTCCTGGCAGCCTCCGGGGCTCTAGGTTAGGGCCTTTCAAAGGCCCTTCCACACGCGGAGAAAGCTGCGAAGGAAAGGTGATCTGGGCAAACGTGAAGATCCACCTCAGGGATGGCCTCAACTCCCCGCCAAGCCTCGGTCTACAATCCTGAAGGCACTCCTGCAATAGGACCTTCCAGGTCTGCCCCCCTGGTGTGAGACCGCGGACAACTAGCTTGCCCAAGAGGGCCATACTCTGATACTCTGGGTCTATGATCCCAAGCCCTCCCTCTGACCTATGTCATATGATGGTCGCCCATGCCACCTTGGCCCTGGAATCCCTGGAACCATCAAACCTTGACCAAAGGAAATTCTGCACTAGGCGGCGAAGCTGCACTACACACAATTAGGAAAAGCACCAACATGAGGCAATGTACCAGGCCGTCGCTAGGAGGACCTGGTTAACCACCATGGCTCGTCCAGCTAGTGAAAAGCGAACCGTGCTCCAATAGGTGAGTTTCCTCCGAATAGAATCCAGGACAAGAAGAAACTGTTGGGCAGGAGTGATGTCGAGTCCCACCTGGAACCCTACATACTGGACGGTCTGCCCTCTGCTCACCCATCTAAATCCCAGGTGGACGCCCCACTCCGTGCTGGAGTCCGAGTCTATGAGAAAACCAACCGACTTTCGCCACTTGATTTTCACTCCCACTGCAAAGTAGAACACGTCAAGAGCCAGCCTCACTCTCTCCAGCATCAACTCACCGTCCTCTATGTAGAGGGCTATATCGTCTGCATACTCTAAGTCTAGCAACTCAGTCTCCTCCCTCACTGGAAGTCGCAGGCCGTGTGATCCACTCACATGTGACCTGAGGAAGTGAGACATCACCTCTGCGAAGAGTAGAAACAGCTATGGGGCCAGGGGGCAGCCCTGTCGAACCAATCTCTCGAGCAAAAACTCCTCCCCTCGCCTTCCACCTATGAGAACCCTGCTGATGGCCGATCTGTAAAGGATGGAGACCCCGCGAATCCAAACATGGGGGAAACCCAACCTCACCATGGTGCCCTCTAGAAAATCCAAGTCCACCCTGTCATAAGCTTTTTCGAAATTCAAGAGTAGTACGGCCAGTCTCTGCCCACTATGATGAGCCCACTCTGTCGCCTCAAAGAAGGTAAATACATTGTCAAGGATGCTCCTATCCGGGACAAAGCTTGTCTGTGTGTCATGGATGATATCCGTAAGCACGGGGCATAGTCGCCTACCAATCATCTTTGCTGGTGCCTTATAGGCCACTGACAATAAGATGATCGGTCTCCATTGGGAGAGCTCCAACCAGTCTCCCCCTTTGGGGAAAAGACTAATGAGGCCTGCCAAGAGACTCCCTGGCATCTATCCTGAAGTGAAAATCTCCTTGAAGGCCCTCAATAGGGGGTCCTTCACCACTTCGCAGTAGGTAGTGAAGAAGGCCTTAGAGAGACCATCCTCCCCCGGGCATTTCTGCCCATCCTATGTATAGAAAGCCTCCTCTAGTTCCTCTCTGTGAAGGGGGCTAGGAGGGATCCCCATAGTGAAAGATACCAAAAAGGGAATGCTTGCTAATTCGATCACCAAAGAGCAGAGTACACCCAAAGGTTGTATCCACTATTGATTTGTCATCAGTACCAAGAATGGGGCTAGCTCCCAATCTGAGATTGAACTCCCAACAGGTGGGTACTATGATAATGTTAACATCCGAACCACTATCCAACAAAACATTCTTGATAATCTGACTTTGACACCAAACCTAAATTCTTGGGGTTGTTGGATCAGATCTACCACTATGGCCATTGTTGAAACCATCACCTCTAGCACTAGAGATATAGGAATGTTGGGTTGCAAAATCTTTAGCAAATGATTCTAAAATGGTAAAACTAGATTCAAAAGCTAACCAAAAGGAATGCTTATGGAATAGGGCAGCTACCTGGAATAGGGCAGCAAGGTAGCATCCACCAGTGGAACATCTTTCTACATCAACCTGTAGGCTTAGGATTTCAACCAATGCTTGCGGTGCCATATTATCCATCAGTGAGGTCATCTAAAACTTGAAATGGACGTGAGTTTCACATCGTGGCTAGCTCCATGCTACAAACCAAACTACCACCGAGACTTTACGTCGTGTACTAATTCTTATCAAAATCAAATCATCTACATGAAGAAAAACAAGTACAATATCATTTCCTTTAATCGTGTAATAGAGAGTATGGTCAACATTACTCTTTTGTATTTCTTTAATCTTGTAATACAGAGTATGTTTAGAATTACTCTTTTAAAATCCTTGCTATTTTAGACGGTCATCTATTCTTTCATACTACCAAGCTCTTGGAGCTTGCTTCAATCCATACCTGCATAGCAAACAACCATTCACTTCTATCATCATTGTTTCTACTACTGGATGCATAGTTACCTTCTTGCTTTTTCCCATCTTTTTTAGCTTGCATATCAAATGTGAGCCACACGCTCTTTAGCACTTGCAACATAGCCTTCTAGTTGTTGCATGTGACCCCTTCGTCAAGATATCAATTGAGAAAGGCATTCTTTACATCTAGCTGCCATAATTTCCACTTGTCAAGAGCAGCTAAAGAGAGTAACAATTTGATGGATCTCACTTGGCTATAGGTGTATAACTCTCTTCATAATCAATATCATATTCTTGAGCAAATCCTTTAGCTATTAGTCTAGTTTTATGTCTACCAATCTATCCTTGTTAAAATTTCTTCTTAGTCCAAATAACAACAATAGGGTTTTCTTCTAAACATTTCTTCACTCTCTTTCCAGAGTGGATACTCACATTGACTACAATTGAGAAGCTCTCCGATTTTAACTATTCTGATCAAAGGTAGGGGAGCCTTTCCTTTATCGTTCTACTACTTTTGAGCATCATTAGCCTATGCATCCAAGCATTCATGATACAAGTGTTCTTTCTACATGAAAAAAGAAGCACGTTTCGCTACAAGGGCAAGGGTTCCACAATCTCATCTTCCTTGGTTGTGGTGTCCCTACTACATGCCACATGGAGGCTGACCTTGCTGAGCAGACAAAACCATTGGTGCTGCGATACTAAACATCACTAGTGTGTTCCATTTTGTGGGAGCACTCATCCATGTTCCTTGTTGCCCCAGCTAGTTGGCTGTGTATTTTGTTCTACGCATGTCATTATTATGGGTGTGAGTCTTTTTATAGATTCCACACCATCATTGGTTCATACCACAATTTGTTGCCAAGTGTCTGGAATTGTTAGACTTGGAACACAAGGGTTCTAGTAGATAATTTGGGAGCACCCTCTAAGGATTTCAATATTTCCCTCCTTTTTGGACTTTGTGGCCCTATTTGTTTCCTCAAGTCCTGCTCCTCACTAGTACTCCCCATCTTGGTATTTGCATGCGATTCTAAATCATTGGTATTAACTTTGCAGCTCTTGTCAGACTTCTTTGATTCTTCTCCAAAAGACCACCAAGGGACAACCCCACCCAAAGGACCAATTTAACCAAATCATCTAGAGTAGTGATTGAGAAATTTTTAACAGCTAGAGTAATATAGAACAATGTCTTTAGGCCTTGCAGTTTCAGGAGGTGCTAAGACAGGCATGCCCAATTTGGGTAGAGGTGGTTGATTTCCCTGCACATCTCTAGAGACTTCTCCCTCTAGTTTTGAGAACACTTGGGGAGGTTTTGGTGGAACCTCAACTGGCTTCCCGCAATCAAAATAGGGCATGTATGCTTTGGGATACAGGGAAACCTCGCCAATATAAATTCATTTTGAGGTTTTGGGGTTACAAGATGGGTGTATGAGTTGAAATGGGGTACTTTTGCAAGACATTGTTTCAAATGTGGCCAGGTGGGCCATTTCGTTTCGGAATGCAACAAAAATATGGAGGTAGTGCAATGCCCTATGGATCCAAAAAGCAAGTAGCTGATCCAGAACAGCTTTCCCAACATGGTCGCGATGAAGGCAAGAAGGATGTTTCCCATGTTGGTGGGGAGCGTGCTTCGTTTGTGGGTGGGCTGAATTTGTCTCCTTAGGAGGATTCTTGGGTCATTGTGGTTCGTCGTAATACCAAACAGGATTCTCACTCAACTCCTTGTCAAAAGATCATGTGCCAGCAAGATAGTAGGGTTTGCGGGGAGGAACACGGAGTGAACTCGGCAAACATGGAGAAGAGAAGAGAAGAGAGACGAAACTCTAATGAATGGAATGATGAAGATACAAGGGAATAAGGGTGCCGTAGCACAAGGAAGATGATGAAGACAACCACCAACCACGAACCGCAATGTCCTCCTGAAGGGGTGTGAGAGTAGTGGAGAGGCTAGAGAGAAGAGGTGACGGACTGAATGAATCAACCGTAGTGAATGAATGAGAGAGTGGCCTATAAATGGGCATAGTCAGACTAGGATGGTGCCCCTTTTTGGGGCTGCAAACCCTAAACGCAAAACGTAGAAATGCAAAAAACGCAAACTGTGGGTGAAGGGTGAAGGATTTCTCAACACCCCGTCCCAAGCCCAAAAAGGAGAACGAGAAGAGTGAGGTGGAGATGCAATGCTACATGCTGAAGAATGCTCATGCAACAGCTACCACTTGGACAGTGTCCCTCGTGGGAAAATTGTTCACTTGCCCAAGTGCCGTAGTACATAGATGATGAAATCATGCAATGCATAGGAGGAATGTCAGACTTTGTGTGGTGCCGAGAACAAGAAGAATATGCCCGTACTCGATCTTGAGAGTTGGCTCCATGCTAACCAAGTGACTAAGGCAGGAAGAGAAGAGGAGGAAGAAGATGTAGAGGATCACAAGATCCAAGATTTCCACTAGAAAGGGAACCTACAATAAAGACTAGTAGATAGAGTGAACTGGAGAACCCGAAATACAACCTCGGGAGAGAAGCCACTAGCTCCGTGCATCCATGCTGGAAGGAATACGAAGGCCTCGTCACCAAGTCGCGGCTGAACCTCTAAGGCCCCGATCTAGGTGGTACTTGAAGATCCTGGGTATCAGTATAAGAGATGACTGGTCGAAGACAGCCACCCCAAGAAAGTAGAGGATGGGTGAAGAACTTCATGTGGAGTAGGTTCCCCCTCTGAGGTGGGAGGTGGAGGGGTCCTTGCTGAAGTCGAAGAAGAAGTAGATGCCCCCTCTGAGGGCAAAGAAATAACGTCCCCCTCTAAATTTCCCTCTGAAGTAGATAGGGAATCCAAAAACTCATGAATCACGAACTCCGAAATGTTTGATGACGAAGAAAGTGCCACCGGTCGTGCCGAAGAAGGTATCTGGGGTGCTGAAGAGAAAGCCAGAAAGCACCCAGAAGTGGCCTCTCGAACCTGAGTGAGGGTGGAGAAGGGTGGGGCTCAAAATGAGCAAGAGATGGGCAACAGTCGCTGTCTCTCAATGGAGCGTACTGGGTAGCCAAAGAAGAGGAAGGAGTCAAGCAACCACCGTCTCTCGAAGGAGCGGACTAATGAGGAGACGGTATCAAACAATCACTATCTCTCGATGGAGTGGACTGCAATTCCGTAGGTTGCGGAAGCCACTATACCTGAAAATAAGTGGGAGAAGACCACCACTACAATTGCAACGATCTCCAAGAGGTCATAGCTCCAATCGATCCTCCATGTGCTCGAAAGGACTTAGTGCACATCGAATGTGTTTTATTGCCTTGGGCATAGTGCTCTGATAGCCGATGCAGAACGTTCTCTGTGGCCCAGAAAGGAGAGGTGGCACAAGGAGTGCCTGGTGGAAGACGCATATACTCTGGGGGGGTGGGGAGCAAAGGTCGAAGTCGGGCAGCATTGGTGGTGTGTCTGGTGATGCCACAATAGGAGCACCCGGTAGTCTAGTCATCTATTGGTAAAGAAGCCATGGATACCAGTGTGCCTTGCTGAAGAAGGAAGAATTCAGCCACCATGAACCACGAACTGCAATGTCTGCCTTAAGGGGTGTGAGGGCAGCATGAAGTACGAACCGCAATGTCCACCTCAAGAGGTGGGAAGATAGTGGAAGGGCTGGAAGTGAGCTGCCAATGGGAGGAGGATGCGACCAGCAGTAAGAGGTTGCAACCAGTAGAAAAACACAGGTGAGGAGAGAGAAAGACTAAAAACGCACGCAGCAAGTGAGAGAAAGACTAAAAACGCAGACAAGACAGCCTGCAGGAGAGAGACTAAAAACGAAGACAGGACAGTCTATAGGAGAGAGAAAGACTAAAAACGTAGAAAGCAAGACTGTGATGACGTGGCAGGCTGTACGGCAGCAGGTCTGCAGAGGAACAGCAATTGCCTGACTGAAATCAGCTCCAAACTACGTAAAGAGGAGTGGAAATCAGGTGCCAACTAATGGAGACAACAATGGACAGCTTCGACTAAGATGTCCTCTACGAATGCGGTATGGGCAGCAAGCTAAAACACCTGAAATCTGCAAAAACGAGATGTTGATGCAGCGGAAGAAAAAGAGAAGTGGATGCCGAACCCACCATCGGTCTTTGCCTTTACTGGAGTGGAGGATCTTCACTGCTAGGTGAGCAAATCTAGCTCTGATACCATGTCAAAAGATGACGTGCCAACGACACAGTAGGGTTTGCGGGGAGAAACACGAAGTGAACTCGGCAAACATGTAGAAGAGAAGAGAAGAGAAGAGAGACGAAACTCTGATGAATGGAATGATGAAGATCTGAATCATGGAGTGAATGTGATACAAGGGAATAAGGGTGTTGTAGCACAAGGAAGATGATGAAGACAGCCACGAACCACGAACCGCAATGTCCTCCCGAAGGGGTGTGAGGATAGCGGAGAGGCTGGAGAGAAGAGGTGACGGACTGAATGTGTCAGCCGTAGTGAATGAATGAGAGAGTGGCCTATAAATAGGCATAGTTAGTCTAGGATGGCACCCCCTTTTTGGGGCTGCAAACCCTAAACAAAAAACGCAGAAACGCAAAAAACGCAAACTGTAGGTGAAGGGTGAAGGGTTTCTCAACACTCCTGTCCTCCACCGCCCCCAATCACTTAGACCTTTCAACACAAAGCTATGGGATTATATATCAAACCTCAATCTTCGCGTGCTCTGGTAGTGGAAGATAAAAGGACTTTTGATTCTGATTTGCGCTTCAATGCACGTGGGAGGCTTGTGCCTCCTCAGGGTGTTTTCCGTTCCCAGCAACTGCAGTTTCCTTCCTGTGCTTCAATTGCAGGTTTGCAAAGGGCAAATATTGTAGATGTTATCCGAAGTGAAATGGAGAGATTCCAGACTGCCAAGGCTATTAATGTAAAAGGGAAAGGAAAAGCGGTGGTTCAGTAGTTTTTCTCATTTGTGATTAATCATGAAAATTGCTCTATGGAATGTGAAAGGTATTTCTTCGGGCAGCAAGCAATATCAATTGTGGAAAGTTATGTTGGCTGGAAATTGGAATGTTTTCTGTGCTGTGGAGCATAAAAAGCACGCTTTGGCTGAATCTTCTTATGTATACAAGGATTATGCGGTCTTTTTTAGTAGTCGAGCTCTGCATAAATCGGGAGTTATGTTGGCTGTCAAATCCTCCCTGCAGCCATCGTTGGTTTCTCAACACGACCCTCGTGGCCGATTTGTGATTCTGAAAATCATTTATGAGGGAGAGGTTTTGTGTATTAAAGGCATGTATGCTCCTACTACAAGGGAACGTCGTCATCTTTGGGATGACTTGCACTACCTTGTCACGGCTCATCAAGGTTTTCTTATGGGTGATTTTAATGCGTGTGTTTCTACGGATCAGGCCACTTCTCAGCATTCCATTATGGATACTCTTGAGCGACAGGCTTGGGATGCTCTTGCAGCAGTATCTTTGAAACAGGACATGTGGTCCTGGATGTATCCATCACAAGCCGGATATACTTATTGTTCTTTTCAGCATCCAAATACCTGGGCAAGATTGGAAAGGATCTACATTTGTCAGAGTGACGCTTTTCTTCATGCAGTCATTGATATGTGGGTTAAAAGACAACATGTTATGTGAGATCATTACCCTTTGATCTTGGAAATGAGCCACAGACTTGTTCATGCATTTAAGGCTCTCCTTGCTCCTTTGCCTCTTCGATTTAATCAATCTTTTCTGCCACAAAACTAGTTTTTGGAAGGTGTTTAGTAACCGATAGCTTCTTTTAGCTCGAGGGTCCTATCTAGAGGGATGGAAGCATGGGCAGTTTTTAGGGATAATGCACAAGCATTATCCCAACAATATGATATTCAGCACACTTCCTCTTTTTGAGCTGAATTGTAGCATGCCCAATCTTTATTGGCTCATTCCTTGTCTCTGTGTCAGACTGGGGATTCCCATGATGATCTGCTCACATGCATTGAATGGTGGAAAGGCAGGGTTCAATCTCTTCAAGAAGAGGAATATACAAAATACAAACTGCTGGCCAGAGCCGAAGCTTTACATGATAATAATTGTCAAACTCATCAATTTTTTGCTCATCTACATCATAAATATGCCCGGGAAAATATTGTGAATTTAAAGGATAGGCAAGGTGATATGGTGACTCATCCTGCCTCCATCATTTGGATGACGGTTGACTTTTTATAGGTCCTTGTTGGGTCCGCAAGAGATTCTTTCTGATGCTGTTCTCTCTGCTCGAACATATATTTGTGACCTCGTTAGTAATTAGATCAAACCAAAATGGGTGAACTTAATGGAGGCTAATATTTCAAAAGATGACGTGGAAGAAGTGCTGTCCCACTTGCCTCGAAGAAAAAGTCTTGACTAGGATGGGCTTCCTAATGAGCTATTTTCAGCCCATTGGAACTCCTTAAGGACCCATTAACTCGCTTGTGTCAACAAGTGTGGAATTCTGGTATGATGCCTTCAAATTGAAAGATTGTTGTCATTAGGTTATTGCCCAAGGTTCCCTCTCCAACCTCTTTGAAACAATGGAGACACATTTCTCTCATGGGGTCGTTATATAAAATCTTTTCTAAAATTATTACCAACAGATTGCAAAAAGTATTTCCACACCTTGTTCATCCACATCAATAAATACGGTTTCATTAAAGGTCGGAATATAATGCACAACATTTTGAATGTTCAACTAGGAATTGATTATGCCAAAGCTTCTAGCCAGCAAGTTGTTATGCTTCAACTGGATATTCAGGAGGCATTTGATTATGTTAGCTGGTCATTTTTGCGGCAATTAATGTCTACAATGGGTTTTGATCCCCGTATGATTTCTCTAGTTGATACCATTAGTCAAGGTGTTGTGGCTCGTATTTCTCTTAAGGGAGGGATTACGGAGGAAATTGCCTTATCTCGGTCTCTTGAGCAAGGCTGTCCTCTCAGCCCTTTGTTATTTGCTTTGGTAACTCACCCGATGCTCTCATTATTAGATAATTTGGCAACTCAAGGTGAGATAGTTGGCTTATCTCTTTCCTGCAATGACCAGCTTCTGGGTCAATCTTTGGCAGATGATTCTTTTATGTTCCTCAAGGCTGATCGCACTAATGTTAATCGGGCAATGGTGGCATGGAATCATTTTGCTTTGGCATCGGGTCTTCATATTAATACTCAGAAATCTACCCTTCTCTCCTGTACGAAGAATGATCTGCAGGCCTTGGGCTGGAATGAAATTGTGATCCAAAGGAGCAATATAACCAAATACTTTTGGATATCCTATTGGTGTGGAGGTAGCTCCCCGTGCCTTGCTGGATTGGATGGCCTCTCATATTCATGATAGGTTCATGTACTGGAAATCTCAAAGCTGGCCTCTACATGTCAAACTAAAAGTGGCTCAATGCATTATGATTAGTATGATTTCGTTCTTTCTGTCGTTGCTTCCTTGGACTAAGAAGTCCCTTTTGGATTTGGTTCAGCCTATTAGATTCATGCTATGGAAAAAGAAAGGCAATCGTTTGGGTCACGTATGGATTTTAAGGCAATATATGACTACTCCGAAAAGAATGGGAGGTCCAGCTTTGTTGGATGTTAATTTGCATATGGCCGCTTTGAGGCTATCCCTTTTGCAAAGTCTATGTATTAAGAGTCATCATTGGTCAGATATTGCTAAATTCTTCATTGAAAATAGGCATCTCTCATGGTAGCATGGTTATTTATGCTTCGTGGTGGCATGTGCTTAATTCCAAGAGGCCTATTAAGGTCTCCCAGTCTTTTCTCCTTTCTCATTTGATTGCATCCTAGCAGGAGATGCTACGTTTTGTAGTTTGGCGCCCTCCTGATATTCGTAAGGAGGAAAATTCGCTGCAAGGAGAAATATTGGCTTCCTCAAGGTTGTTGGATTGGCCACAAAAAGATTTACAGTGAGACAAGTTTAATCGGATGGCTCGGTTGGAATTGAAAATAGTCCATGACGGTGTTATTGCTGGGCAGCCCCGTCTTTATTGTTTCAAGCGTATTCGTCAATACTTTAGGGTGCCTCGTGGATATAGTGACATTTGGTCGTCCATACAGGACAGTCTTCAGAGGTTCTCTCCTTTGCCTGTGTTACAGCCATTGGATCCATGGCATGAATGGATGTTGTGCTTCCTGATGATTTTGAGAAAAGGTCAGCTAATCAGATATATCATTAGATGGTGGAGAAAAAAAACTCCCTGCCATCGAGTCATGAAGCTGCCCCCTGCCTCCACCTGAACTATCACTTGCACCCAACCTCCCCCCTACCCACCTTTCGCCAATCCTCCCCTCCTGCCCTGTGGCTGCTGACCTCGCCCCCGCCGACCAGTGCCCGCCCCCTGGGCCCCCCCCCCGGCCCGCCCCGCCCTACTCCCCCCTTGCGTCTATCCCGCCCGCCCCCTGCTCCACCTTTCCCCCTAGCCACCTGCCTGCCCCCTTACCAACCCCCCACCCATTATTCCCTTCTTGTGCGCTGCCCCCACCTCCTCCCCCTTGAGGCCCGGCTAGGCGGTCACACCACCGTATTGAAAACAACTTCTTCTCCCCTCCCCTCCCCTCGCCATCGACTCCCCCCCCCCCCCCCTCTAGTTGCTCCCTCCCCATGCACCAATTCCCCCCTCCAGTAGCATAGCAACGTGATAGGTAGGTTCTCAAAAGGGACGCGCAATAGACACCTCTGATCAAACGCTAGCGCATTCTGTGAGTGCCCCCAGTCAAACACCTTGTGTATCATCCTCTTTGACAAACAGCTCTTAGCCGTCCATGCCACAAAGCTGGAGTTCAAAGAAACAACGATCTTTGGTTAGGTCGTTGGACACTCCCCATCGAGGGCCCAGCTGTGGGATTGGCTCCACTCCACGCTGCGCATTGGCACAGCGCAGATCATGGAGGCAGTCCTCATGGGCCAAGAGATCTTCATGGTTCGACTCACCTCTGCGGACGCAGCTCATGAGTTAGTGGAGAGCTCGCCCTATGCCTCCACGAAGGGGGTTATTTACATGGTTTCCTCGTATAGTGGCTTCACAATGGAGACATTTGTGCTCCATAACAGATTTCTCAGACATCCAGCCACCTTACTTTTCCCCGGACTGGCGGTAGAGTATTGCCAGTTAGTGGAGGACTTTGGACAGCTCTTCAGCACAATTCTTCCTGCCTGCTTTGCGGATGCAATGACAACTACAGGAGTCCCAAAGGTACGAGTGGCCATCAAAGATACAAAGAGTATACCAAAGTTCCTAGAGATTAAGGCAGGAGGTTACTTCTTTAGGCAGCAGGTCATTGTGACTGGGCAACCAGGGCAGTGGCTACGCTGCCACAACTTTAGGCATCAGGCAGCAGATTACACGCGTTTCGGAGCCAAGGCAGCTTCGCCGACAGGCTTGCAGGTGGACGTTGACGGCTTCACACGGCTCCAGAGACGACAGAGAGGGAGATGGCAGGGGGGCCGCGGCCGACTCCTCAGACACATAACCTCATCAGCAAGGAGCAGGAGGGCAAGCGACGCCCCCCCGACAGAGCATTCCACAGCTCCCTTGTGTGCCCCACAACCCCCCCCCCCGCTAGCCCTCCCCCACACCCCACGCGCCTCCGACCACCCCACCATTCCTCGATCCTCTTCTCCCCCACCACCTCCCCTGCCGAGGACTTCCCCTCATCCACACCCGGTATAGGTGATCCCCCCCAGACCCACCCTTCCCCTCCCACATGAGGTGATGAGCCACATACGCCTACATCCTCCTCGCACCAGCAATCCTACCCCCACCCCCCCCCCCACACAGCCACCAGCTCATCTACCCTTGCCACCCGTTACATCTTCCCGAGACAGGCACAGTTGTTACCGCAAGAGTTCTTCCGCAGTCGCCCGTGGTCTTACCTAAGAGTTGCGGAGCGCGGAGAGTTCCCACTACCTCTAGAGGTGGGGATCTTCGTGGTGCGTAAGTCAAGGAGGGGCAAGGTCCATCTACTAGCACCACCGGATGGACCAAACTACGCCTTTTTCCTTCAGTCCTCTCACTCAAGGGATTGGACAATGACACAGATAGAGGAGGAGATAAAGAGTCAGGTGGCGGACCACATCTCCCAGTGGATGGTAAAAGGACTAGCACTGTTTGCACAGCAATGGCCAGGTTGCATGATGGACATTAACTGGTGGGCTGCTACCGAGGTCCCACACTTTAGCATTATCTTTCGAGCCCCTCCACAGTGGAGAGCTCCGATGGATGTGATCAAGTGGCCCTTGGCACAAGCGGCCCGTTTCTACCAGTGTACAAAGTCACGACTCTCAGCATGGCTGATAGATGCATTGGTAGTACCACCTAGAGCATCTACCACCCCCATGGTCCGCTCAAGGGCCACCATGGGGGACTGGAGTTCGCCATCCAAGCCTGCAACAAAGCGTACTTGTATGTCCCATAGTTCTTCATCCTCATCAGCAGCTTCCACACCGAACAAATGCATGTTCGGTCAGTCACAGGTTTCCCCATGAGCTTACACCTAGCATCCTAGAATGTGAATAGTCTCCACTACAATGGAGCATGTGGTTCTAGGAAGTAGGTTGTTCAGCAAGAGTTACAGCCGGCCCTTGTGGGACGGATAGACATCTTGCTTCTACAGGAGCACAAGCTCACCCCCGCTCAGGCCCATCAGATAGGAAAGATTCTCTCAGGCAAGTCACACATCTACTGGGAGTACGACATAGGTGCCCACGGCAGGAGTGGAAACGTATGTACCTCTATTGGCCCGAGCCTTACCGCCTACCTACAGGATCATGGGGCGATTGTGACGAGGGTTCTATGGGTCAGGTTGGACATTCGGGACTCGTGCATTGGAGTCCTCAATGTCTATGCTCCCACTGAGGTCACGGCATGCAGCAGGTTTTGGGTGGAGATTGCAGCAGGACTCCTAGAGGTGGACTCCTGGATTGTTGGAGGAGACTTCAATAACCTGGAGGCCTTAAAGGACGAGCAAGGTAGAGGGAGAAACTACTAGGGCATGGCTGGGCAGGAGCAACAGGCATGGGGGATCTTCCTACTGGCAGTAGGAGCTCACGATGTTTGGAGAGACCGAGCTTTCCACAGGAGGGGAAGTTTGTTGGACTTCTTGGGGAAATACAGGCAGCTAGGCGGAGTCTTGCTAGAGCGGTTGGATAGATTCTATGTGGGAGAGTGGGAATGCTCTCGTGGAGACCAGATAGGGCAATTGGCTGGCACCACTATGTCCGATCACTGCCCGATCCTCTTAATACTTAATCCCCCACCATCTTCCCTAGGTACACAATCCTGTCGGATCCCTGTCTCGATCTACAAGAGAGAGGAGATGAAGAGACAGATTGAGCAAATTTGGACTAGGGAGTGGAGCAAGAGGGACCAGATCGCAGAGGAGGTTGCAAAGGTCCTAGCCGCGTTGAGTAGTATCTGCCAAGAGGCACCCCTACAGGCCACATAGCAGTGCTGGGAGGAGGAGAGAGCACTCTTGCGAGACCTAGCAACTACGGAGAGATTACTATAGGAGACACTAGGGGATCCCATCCTCCACGCACAGGAGGTGCCCGTAAGAGCAACCATCGCCGGCCTAGAGAAGAGGCGCTCGGAGTTCCCATTCGGCACCTTAGCAGCCTTCTGGGCACGGAAGGGGGACACTGTTGAGAAACCCTTCACCCGCAATTTGCATTTTTGCGTTTCTGTGTTTTGCATTAAGGGTTTACGTTTAGGGTTTGCAGTCCCAAAAAAGGGCGCCATCCTAGACTGCCCCAAAAAGAGGCGCCATCCTAGATTGGCTATGCCTATTTATAGGCCACTCTCTCATTCATTCCTCACAGCTAATTCATTCAGTCCGTCACCTCTTCTCTCCATCCTCTCCACTGCCCTCACACCCCTTCAGGAGGACATTGCGGTTCGTGGTGCGTGGCTGTCTTCATTATCTTCCTTGTGATACGGTACCCTTGTTTCCTTGTATCACATTCACTCCATGATTTCGATCTTCATCATTCCATTCATCAAAGTTTCTTCTCTCTTCTCTTCTCTTCTCCATGTTTGCCGAGTTCACTCCGTGTTCCTCCCCGCAAACCCTACTATCTCGCTGGTATGTCATCTTTTGACATGATATCAGAGCTGGATCTGCTCAAACAGCTGTAAAGATCCTCCACTCCAGTGAAGGCAAAGACCGGTGGCGGGTTCGGCATCCACTTCTCTTCTTCTTCCGTTGCATCAAATTCTCGTTTTTGCAGGTTTCAGGTGTTTTCAGCTTCTTGCCCACACCCTGTTCGCGGAGGACATCTCAGCCAAAGCTGTCCATTGTTGTCTCCATCAGTTGGCGCCGAATTTCCAGCTCTCTTCACGCAGTTTGGAGCTGATTCCAGCCAAGCGACAGCTGTTCCTATGCACACCTGCTGCCGTACAGCCTGCCACATCATCATAGTCCTATTGCCTACATTTTTAGTATTTCTCTCTCCTGCAAGCTATCTTGCATGTGTTTTTAGTCTTTCTCTCTCCTCACCTACCTATTACTGCTGGTTGCATCCTCTTCCCACTGGCAGCTCACATCCAGCCCTTCCACTGCCGTCACACCCCTTGAGGCCGACATTGCGGTTTGTGGTTCATGGTGGCTGACCTCTTCCTTCTTCAGCAAGGCACACTGGTACCCATGGCTTCTTTACCAACAAATGACCAGACTATTGGGTGCTCCTACTGTGGCATCCCCGGACACACCACTGATGCTTGTGGACTTTGACCTTTACTCCCCCCCCGGTAGTATATGCATCTTCCACCAAGCGAGGGTGAAAGGTGTTGCCCCCTTGAGTTTTTGTGTTTCTGCGTTTTGTGTCTAGGGTTTGCGTTTAGGGTTTGCAGCCCCAAAAAGGGGCACCATCCTAGACTGACTATGCCTATTTATAGGCCACTCTCTCATTCACTCCTCACGGCTGATTTATTCAGTCCGTCAACTCTTCTCTCCAGCCTCTCCACTACCCTCACACCCCTTCAGGAGGACATTCCGGTTCGTGGTTCGTGGCTGTCTTCATCATCTTCCTTGTGCTACGGCACCCTTGTTCCCTTGTATCACATTCACTCCATAATTCAGTTCTTTAGCATTCCTTTCATCAGAGTTTCTTCTCTCTTCTCTTCTCTTCTCCATGTTTGCCGAGTTCACTCCGTGCTCCTCCCTGCAAACCCTACTATCTTGCTGGTACATCATCTTTTGACAGACACGATGTGCAGGGAGTTCTTTCAAGCACACCAACCCCGCACCTCAGGAGAGCAACTACGTAGTCTTTGGGATTAGTATGGGAGGATTCGCTCTAGCCCAGATGAGGTGATGGAGATTGCCACCGACTATTACAAACGTCTTTTCTAGTAGGAGACAACCTAGGCGGGAGGACAGTGTTACAGACAGCAGGTCTGGGATCACATCCTGTCCCTCATTACAGAGGAGATAGGATGCAGACAGCAGGTCTGGGATAACATCATGTTCCTCATCACAGAGGAGATAGAAACTCGTCCATGTTTGCCAGGTTCACTCCGTGGTCTCACTTCCTCATGTCACGTATGAGCGGATTACGCGGCCTCTAACTTCTAGTGAGAGAGAAGACGGAGTTGCTAGACTCAGAGTATGCAGATGATACAGCACTCTACATAGAGGACGATGAGTTGATGCTGGAGAAAGTGAGGCTAGCTATTGAGGTGTTCTATTCTACAGTGGGAGCGAAAATCAATTGGCGAAAGTCAATGGGTTTCCTCACAGACCTAGACTCAAGCACGGAGTGGGGCATCCACTTGGGATTTAGATGGGTGAGCAGAGGGCAAACCGTCTGTTACCTAGGGTTCCAGGTGGGACTCAACATCACTCCCGCCCAACAGTTTCTTCTAGTCCCCGATTCTATTCAGAGGAAGCTGACGTACAGGAGCACGACTCGCCTCTCACTAGCAGGCGGAGCCCTGGTGGTTAACCAGGTCCTCCTAGTGACGGCTTGGTACATCATCTCGTGTTGGTGCTTCTCCACATCCTGCGTAGTGCAGCTTCGCCACCTAGTGCGGAACTTCCTTTGGTTTGGGTCAAATGGCTCCAGGGATTCCAGGGCCAAGGTGGCATGGGGGACCATTATATGGCATCGGCCAGAGAGAGGGCTTGGGATCATAGACCCAGAGTATCAGAGTATGGCCCTCTTGGGCAAGCTAGTTGTCCACGGCCTCACACCAAGAGGGCAAACCTGGAAGGTCCTATTGCAAGAGGGTCTTCAGGATTGTAGACCGAGGCTTGGTGATGAGTGGAGGCCATCCCTGAGATGGATCTTCACATCATCCCAGATCACCCCCCCTAGATCACCTTTTCTACACAGGTTGCTCCATGTGTGGCAGGGCCTCTATAAGGCCCTAATCCAGAGCCCCCACATCCAATGGGTTGGTTGGGAGGTTGGCCTGGCTCGTACCATCAGGACATGGCGGGAGGTGTACAAGATAGTGGACGAGGAGGTGCTGCAAGGAGTATCAGGCTTCCAAAGAGGAGTGGAGTTGAAGAGAAGGAAGATAGACGCAACAATACCCTAGGAGTGGCTTGCTCCCCTGATACGAGAGCCGATAGACCCCAAGAATGTATGGGCCGCTAGGTTTTCACCAGCATGCATCCCCCTACATGTGGCAAGTAGAGTAGGTGACGCTCCACCTGGGACCTTCACCATATAGGACGGGGGGCGTCTAGCTCTTTACAGAGGGAAACAAGAAGAGGGAATACCTGTCCTTTCATGGAGGAGGATCCGAGTGATTGGCCTACAAGGGAAGACATGGCGGCTAGACCCTTTTGTCTTCTGGACGGAGCTCACGGAGTGGTGCCTCTAGATCTAGGAGGGCAAGCAACTTGATGAGCTGGAGTGGGATCCAGGAGAGTGGCTATAGCCGGCCACTGCAGTCGCCAAGAAGCCATTGAGGTTCCTGGAGTACACTGCCAGGATTGGCATACATGTACGGATGCAGGAGAATATGGATTAGGCGCTGTCACGTAGTAAGCACTGGGCGGAGCATGGTATCACAGAGCCTTTTCGACGGACCTTCTGGCGCCGCATATGGAATAGTTGGAGGTGGAAAAGGGTATCATATTTCTTATGGCTGGGGGCACATGGAGGCTTGGTGGAGGAAAATTAGCTTGCCCAGATGCATGAGGAGGGAGGTTGTAAGCATTGCACACAGCAGCCTCTAGAAACCCCAAAGCACTGCCTCTCGTCGTGTGTGGCGGCACAGCTTGTGTGGAGAGGAACATGTGGCATCCTTCACCGTATAGCACCCAACCTTGGATGTATCTCATGGGGAGCTTTCTGCTGCAGGCAGTCAACCAGGGCCGTCACCTTCTGTATGAGACCGAGATGCAGGACACGATATTCATTATCAAGGCAGGGTCGTGCGCAATGATCGGTTTGGAGGCTCTACCCATCCACCAGATACTGGGGCCCATAGCAAACTGCTATGAGGTATAGGAGATCATAGGGAGTCTTACTGGTTGGCATATCTGGAAGGCGCGGTGTCAGGAGGCTTTCCGCGGAGAGAGCTTTCAGTACAAGCGACCTTAGCAAAGCTCTGGACCTCCATCATCCACTCCCTCCGCGGCTGATGGGATCAAGTGCAAGGCGAGTCCAGGGCTCGTCAGGAGCTCCGATGTCATTTCATGCGCACTTGGGGCAGCCAAGTCCTATTTTTCGTGATGCAGATAGGTAGTCCCAAATGGCGGCAGGTCGTTGTGTTTTCTGCACTACATGTGATGAAACATTGCTTCACCTCTTTGTCTTTTGCCCTGTTGTGCGACAGATATGGAGTTTCATTTCCCGAGTGTGGTCCTCAATGACTCAGCACCGCATAACACCTCATTCATGGATTATGAGAAATATGTCCTCTATGTCTTCTTTGTATTCAGATTGATCTTTCCTTTTCCATTTCCTTAGATGGACAGCCCTGTGGCATATATGGCATACTAGGAATGCCTTTATTTTTGATTCAGCATCAGGCATCCATGGGCATGTGGGCCGTGTGCGTGGATTAGTGCTATGGCAAATCTCTTCTATGATGTCAGGTGACCTAGTTCTTCCGGATATTGCTGCTCCCTGACTGGCTATTGTTCGCTTATGTAAATATCTCCAGAGAGAGACAGTTTATGCCTGTTAGTTCTATGCTGACCTGATGGTCTGATGTAAATATTTACTACTTAATTCAATATCTTCAGGGAAAAAAAAAAAGGGGAGTGAAGAACTTTTGTAGCCAATGAATTGTTGAAAATCCATCGTAACAAGATGCAGCTTTTAGCAGTGTAAGTCTGCACATCTTAATCATCTTGCATGAGGCTCCTCAAGCATTCCAACTTCTAAATGGCTCTTCTGAAGAAACTTGCTTTAGCTACCTTATAGGTGACCCACCCATTATACTCAACTATCTAGACTGTAATTCTCTTTCACAATGTAGTCTCAAAGACTACCACTTGTGCCCCATCAACCTATTGAGTCGCATCCAGGTCTTTCCCATTGGTCTTGTAAAATTTAGGAAAGGTTATGCAAATAGCCATTGGAACACCAAAAGGGGGGAAGAAGAGGAACAACCATCAAAGTCTTGAAAGAAGGAATAGGCGGAACAATCACAAGGGTTTTTATACTGGAAGAGTTTGCTAAACAGCACTAATGGTATAAACAATACGATCAAGTGTTCTAGGCTTGTACTATAGTTAGAAGGTTGTGATTGTGACTACATCAAAAAAGAGAATGAAATCTACTGAGAGGCCATAGAGATCAAAGCCTCTAGAGATGCCAATGTGTTGCACTACCACTCACACCCACTACACCACCTTCAAAGGGGTGTGAGTGGTGATGAAGGTGCATCCTCCAAGTGTGTGTGCATGCATAGCAGCTAGCAAAGGTAGGATCAACATGGTTACCAAGTGTAATTGGGTATAAACATCTCATCTAAACACCAAAAAACCCAAAATCTATACGCGACACAACCTTCCTTTTGAAATGAACAGAAATTCCCAAAGTGTGATGTGACTAAATATACCATGCATTATTCATTTTAAGTACAGAAAGGAAATCAAAATGAATATACATCAGAGACACAATTGCTCATTTAGACAAAAGAACCAAGATAGTATATTGATCAAGTGGTACACACTGAATATGCACAATGCAGTGCATAAATATTATATATGCAAGATGGTTAAAATCAGCATCCAACAGGCATGCATGGATCCAAACAGACATATCCAATAGCTAATGACTTTCTGGTGAAAAATCCACTTGGCGCCCAATACAACAAAGTGTTGGCACCAAAGACCCAACATGGTGGATCATTGTTGAGACTCTCACAATGGTAAAAAAGATTAATAGAATTGGAGCAAGAAAGAAAAGAGACAGTTCCTTCTTACATCAATCCCCAGAAATATATGGCCTTGAACATGAACTTTGCCATCCCTAATTTATAAGTCCTTACATCCGCATGAATACCATCTTTTATGCCCCCCCCCTTACACATCGCATGTACGCAGAACCTGAACGCACAAAGTACATTAGGCTGCAGATGCATGTGAAAAGGGTTTTGTTACATATCATTTTTGGCCTAATTGAGGCAGAGGATCTCAAGTACATAGAGTGCAATTCCACCAATCCTTGATACAAGTCTCTTCCCGATTTTCTCATTCCCTTGTGTCACCATGATGTGAACATGCAGTTCAAGCGCTCCACTCAGTTTTCCTTTTATCGTATCTCTGTCAGTGTGTACAACTCATCCAACACAAGAAAACGGGACTTAGTGTAATGAGTTGAATTATGAGCAATACTGAGGATATAGTGCATGAACATGGAAGAACTAGTTTGGGACTGGAAAGTCGAGTAGTTTGATTCGGAGTCAGTCATCTATCTGTGTAGACTGAATTGGTGGCTCTAAGTGGATGATTTCATTGAACACTGTCTGGATTCTCAACTCCAGCGAGATGGACAATCGTCAGAAGGACTGCTACAGACAACAACAATCTGATAGGCATGGTACTCAAAAGACCTTGGTAACGAAACTTGATGACCCCTTCAAATTGGAGACGGTGGGTCACCTTCTGCATTTACTGTGAGTAGTCTATCCAGCAAGCCAGATAATTATTTGGTGATAGATAGGTGATATATTCATGGGACGGTTGATAGTGCAATCCCACGGCAATAGGTTGTGGATGATGGAGGAGATGCAGGTGGCTAAACCAATATCACATAGTGGAATGCATGCCATATGCTATTGTTGGAATGGTAAGAAGATGATGTCACTCATCACTACAAGTATTAAGTCAAATATGCTATTACAACCTCTTGATCAAACCCCTGCTCACAAGCCTCCATGGATTGACTTGACTCTATTACCAAAGGTCATAGAAAGATGATCATGATGGCCAAATTGTTGGGTCCGAAGCCCAAACGGGCCGAATCATTGTTGAGACTCTCAAGTTAGAAGAAAGAATAGAATCAGAGCAAGAAAGGAAAGAGACATTTATATTTCTTCTTCCATCAATCCACCAATGTATAGCCTTGAATATGAACTTTAGAATCTTCAATTTTATGACTCCTTGCATGACATGAATATAACCTTTTAAATCCCCCTCCCCATCAAACTAGAAGCCATCCTATGGGAAAAACAACTATGGCCCAATCCAACTCTTCTTCACAAGGTAATCTCTTTCTTTGCGATATATAAAAGTGTTTCTAGATATCCATTGGTCTACACCAAGTCCCTTAGTTGACAACCGCAAGCCATTTGCATCAAACCTTATAAGCTCAATCCCAAATATGCCGATGCAATCAAGCAAGAACTAGAAAAAATGGTAGACAGCTGCAGTTGGTCTTTGAAAAGTGTCCAAAGACTATAATCCAGCTTATTCCATTTCAATGTCGCTTTCTGGTGGTCCAAGACTTTCTCTTGGGTCACATAGTTTCAACAAGAGGGTTGGTCCCAAATCCATAAGAGATTATTGCCATCCTTAGATTACCGCCCCCAACCATGACAAAAGGAGTTCATATTTTTCTTGGCCACACCTATTATCACAGAAGATTTGCAGAACAATATGCTAATGTGACTTATCCTCTCTCTCGGCTTCCCAACCCCTAGTTGGACATCTTACGCAATGGAAGCTTTTCTCTATCTTAAGTATAGACTCACTTGAGCCCCCAATTTAGTCACCCCAAACTGGTCCAATATTTTTCAATGTACACATAGATGCTAGTCTGTAGGTGCAATGTTTACCCATTCTAACTCCAACTTGAATATGGATTATCCCATTTGTTACTCTAGTAGGTTGCTTAACTTGGTCGAGCATAATTACTCAACTACAGAAAGGGGGGGTTTGGCAATTGTATATACCTCTCAAAAAGTTAACTGTATTTTAGGTACACACTTCATGGTACTTTCTTACCATAAGCCCTGTAGGGACCGGTTAGGCACGGAGATCGAGACAAATTGTCCTACACACAGTGAAAGATAGAGAGAGAGAATGAGAGAGAGCAGAGTAGGTATGTCCAAAGCTGAAATACATATATCTATCCAACTCTTATCATCTGTCGGCAATGAGCAAACCGCTCTGCTAGAAGACCCTTCGTGAGAAGGTCTGCATGGTTATCATTTGTATGCACTTTGACAAGCTCAATGCTCTTGTTGTCAAGTACATCTCTAATGAAGTTGTACTTCACCTGTATGTACTTTGTCTTTGCACGAAAGACAGGATTCCATGCTAGCATGGTAGCACTGTGACTATCACAATAAAGAACAAGTAACTCTGTGATACCAAGCTCTCCCACCAGACATGAAAGCCATAAAGCCTCCTTGCATGCCTCAATGGCAGCCACATACTCTGCCTCTGTAGTAGACAATGCAACACACTTTTGTAGCCTGGAGATCCAAGAGACCGCTCCCCCTGTGAAAGTAAACACATACCCAGAAGTGGACTTCCTGTAGTCCGCATGACCAACATAGTATGCATCTATAAAGCCAACAACAGATGCCTTCTGCTTTCCAAAGCAGATGCACAACTCCTTTGTGCATTTGAGGTATCTCATAATACCTTTCACTACATCCCAATGCTTCTTGCCAGGGGTTGCCATGTATTTGCTAACCACTCCCACTTCAAAGGCAATGTCAAGACGTGTAGCAACCATAGCATACATCAAACTGCCTACAGCTGAAGCATATGGTATCTTGGCCATTTCAGCCTTCTCATCATCAGATGTAGGACTGTCCTCTGCACTAAGTTTCACATAAGGAGACAATGGAATCCCAATTGTTTTCCCCCCTCCATATTGAAACGTTGCAAAACTTTGGAGATATACTCTTGCTGAGATAGATAGAGTAAGCCTTTCGATCTATTCGCATGCCAAGAATGTGATTTGCATCACCAAGATCCTTCATGTCAAACCTGCCGTGAAAACTTTGCTTCAATGAATCCAAGGCATGAGTATCCCTGCCAACAATCAGCATGTCATCAATATACAAAACCAAGATAGTCAGGCTGCCATGTGCTGCCTTCTTGGTGTACAAGCAGTGATCCACTTTACTTCTATGAAAGCCTTGGGACTGCATGAATGTATCAAACTTATGATACCATTCTCTTGGTGCTTGTTTCAGCCCATACAAACTCCTTTTGAGTTTACATACCATTTTTTCCTTCCCTTGTTCAACAAACCCTTCAGGCTGCTGCATATATATGTCTTTATGCAGATCACCATGTAAAAACGTAGTCTTTACATCCATCTGTATGAGCTCAATATCCTCAACTACAACCAAGACCAAAATGGTTCTCAATGTAGTCATCTTGACTACAAGAGAGAAAATCTCATCAAAGTCAATTCCATGCTCCTGCTTATATCCCTTTGCAACCAATCTTGCTTTGTACTTGGGTAAGGAACCAGAAGTGACCTTCATCTTGTAAACCCGTTTGCGTGGAAGGATTTTCTGCCCTTTAAACAACTGCACCAAGTCCCAAGTACACTTTTTTTTAAGAGATTCCATCTCTAACAACATGGCTTTATACCATTTCTTGCTGTCCTATCTGTCTATTGCTTCCTTGAAGCAAGATGGTTCACCACAGTCTGTCAACATGACATAATCAGCCACATTAATTGCACCAGGAACAAATCCGTCAGGTTGTCTAGTAGCCGTAGACGATCTCCTAACCCAATGGTCATTGTTTGCTGGCTGTTCCTGCAAATTTTCATTTTCAGCATGCTGTCCTGGCATTTCAGCCTGCAAATCAACATTAACAGCTTGCTGTCCTGGCTGTTCCTGCACATGTAATGGCTCATTTTCATGGGCAATAGCTGGCTGATCATTTCCAGCATTTACAGGTCCATTTACAGCAAGTATTTGCCGTTGTATAGCGGGCACATTTTGCTGTCCAAAAGGTATTTCTTCCTGGAATACAAACCTACAGACCTCCTCAGTCTTTTTGGGCTGTTTGTGCATGCAATCTTCCCGGAAGATAACGTCATTGCTACATACTACTTTCCTTTTCTCGGGATCCCACAATCTATACCCCTTTTCACCCTCGTCACCATATCCTAGGAAAATGCATTTACAGGACTTTGGCTCAAGTTTACTGTGTTTTTCTTTACAAATGTGCACAAAAGCCTCACAGCCAAACACTTTCATATGAGCATATGTAGGTGGCTTACCCAACCACGCTTCTTGGGGAACTCCCCCCCCCCCCCCCCCCAAAGACCTATTTGGTGACCGATTAATCAAATGAACGATTGTCATAACAGCCTCTGCCCAAAAACCATGAGGTAATGTAGCATGACACAGCATCGTACAGACCTTATCCTGTATAATCCGATTCATACACTCTGCAACTCCATTTTGGGGCGGATTATGATGGACAGTGAGCTCCCTCTTTATCCCTTTGCTATCACAAAATGCCTGAAAGGCCTTGGATACATATTCCCCACCATTGTTAGAGCGAAGACACTTAAGTGTCTTATCTATCTGATTTTTAGCCAATGCCAAGAATTTTTTTAACTTGTCAAGCACTTTATCCTTGCTACGAATAGGGTAAACCCATACTTTCCATGTAGCATCATCGACAAAGGTGAAAAAATATTTATTTTTCCCTAAAGATAATCCTGGCATTTGACATACATCCGAATGTACTAACTCTAGAGGAGAAGATTTGAAAGAAAGAGACTTTTTGTGAGACATCTGTGCATGTTTGCCACAAATACAATGATCACAATACTCAAAATCAGCATAATGAAGACAAGGCAAGTAACCCAAACGAGAGAGTACTTTCATTCCTATTTGACTCATGTGTCCCAACCGGCCATGCCACAAAGAAACGCTTGGCTACTCGGTCACGGCAACAACATGGTCACGCACACTAGATACATGAAGTAGATACAAAGTATCACTCTTGTAACCTCTGGCAATCACTCTTGATTCCTTACAGATCTTCCATTTTCCATCACTAAAGGTGGTATGAAAACCATCATCATCTAGCTGCCCTGTGCTAATCAAGCTTTTCTTGAATTGAGGTACATGCCGTACATGCTGAAGTGTAAAGATAGAGCCATGCTGAAACTATAACTGCACACTACCAATACCTACAATCTCACATGCATAGTTGTCCCCAAGATGGACAACACCATGTCGACCCCCTATATAGACGGAGAACCACTCACGATGAGAGGTGACATGAAAGGAGGCACCTGAATCGAGAATCCAGATATGCATGTCATCATCTATATCTGCAAGTAGAGCATGTGCACCAAAGTGTGAAGAGACAAAGAGTACGTCACTCCCATTGTCACTGTCATGAGTGACTACATTCACCTCTTCAATTTTTACACTGCTCTTCTTAGGCTGACTGTCCTTCTTCTCTTCCTTGCTATCATCTGTCTTCTTGCCTTTCCTTTCTCTTTCTTCCATTTGTAGCAGTAATGTTTAAAGTGACCCTTCTTGCCACAATGATGGCATTCAATATCTTTGCCACGTGATTTACTGCGTCCCTTGCCATCATATTTAACCTTTTGCTATGATTTGCCCCTAGTATGCAAAGCACTGGAAGACTTACTAGATGCACTATTATGCCGATTCATCTCTTCCATAAGTAGAGAACTCTCTACAAAAGGATTACATTAGAATTGCTCATAGCAGTCCTTAATGTATCCCAACTCTTTGGTAGAGTGCAAAGTTAGAAAATAGCCTTAAATTCCTCATCAATCATGAACTTCAAGGCAACCAGCTAGCTGAAATTTGAGTTAAACTCACTGAAGTGAGTAGACATTGGTGTACCCTCTTTCATACACAAATCCATAAGCTTTTTCAACCAATATACTTTGCTTGCAGCACTCTTTTGTACATACAGCTCTTCCAGTCTAGTCCATATAGCATATACAGAATCCAAACCTTCAATGTTGAAGAGCAGGGCATTAGAAATTGATAGCTCTATGGTTGAGCATGCAAGCTCATTTAACTCATCCAATCGTCTTGATCCATGTCCACAGGCTTTGCCCCTTTGGTTTTGATCGGCTTTGCCTGCTTCTTTTGTAACAGGATATTGCAGCACCGCTTTTGCCAAACTGCAAAATTATGTACGCCTTAAAGCTTCTTTATGTGCATCAGATTGCTGTTGTCATTGCTGCCAGCCATGATTTTCAGTCCAAATGTGACCAAAAAACGAGCAAATGCAGGCCCAAAACTGTTACCCAAGTGACCAAGGTACAAACAAGTACCAATCAGAAATAAATGACCATGCAGAAGCACGAATTTCAGATCTGTAATTAAATATTCAGGAGCACCAAACCATGTGCTACAGCATTATCCAACTAATTACAGCTGTTGCAAGGGCATATGCATCACATTACTTGAGGAATCCCAAAATTTCAGCTGCAATTTCTGTTGTACATGTACCCACAGGCATAAAATTTGAAACGAACGGTCAAAAGCCCCAAAATTTTGTGCTCAAAGCATCAAACACACATCTGTTCCCGCTACCCACACATCCCGTCTGTTTGGAGACGCCCGTCAGCTGGTCGCCAGTCCACCACACTCCTCTCGCTGGAGCCTGGCCCTATCGCCTGTGACTGGAAACACGATGCCTGCAGCTCACGCCTGTGACTCTCCTACTCGCTTTTGAGCTGTCTCGTCACCACACTGGTCTTCTGCCTCAGCCTGACGATCATCTGCAGCACCTTACGCTCTGATACCAGTTTGTAGGGAACGGTTAGGCACGGAGATCGAGACAGACTGTCCTACGCGTACTGAGAGACAAAGAGAGAGAGAGTGTGAGTGAAAGAGAGCAGAGTAGAGAGTGAGCACATTTACAGATACAATGACGAGAGAGTACCTTTAGGTTTTTAGATAGATATATATGTGTAAGTACAAGTGCTAAGGGTGTGTTCACACCCAAGCACATTTAACAGGCATGAGGCCTTTATTCCCAACAAGCCCCTCAAGTACTTTCTTACACACTTCATGGTACTTTCTTACCACAAGCCCCTCAAGCACTTCTTGAACAAAGCTCTATAATAGGGTGGGTCTGGTGCTCACTTTCGTTCAGGAATTTGACTTTGAGATCTAGATTCGCTGTGAAGAACATCGTACCATGGCCAATCATTAATCAAGAGTAGAAACTGAGAAACTAGCTACAAGTATAACTGATGAGCTTCCTGACAATGCTTTATTTCTAGTGTCTTATCCCTTCTACCAAGTGGAAGCAATACTACATGTTAAGCTCAAAAAGATGTATTACACATTAAATCTTCATTAGCTCTTTAAAACAGCCCCAAATCTCATTGATTACCAAAGTTTATGTGTCCCATAAGCCAAAACCCTAATTTTGGGATGATATATGGCATCTCCCAACTATTGCATCCATGTTGATCGTATCAACAATCTAGAGTATCATCTATGGAGACTTTCTTGGGCTGAAAGGCTCAACATTACTCGACTTTTTATTTTTTATCTAGGTTCCCCCAGCTCTATTGAGTACCATAAGGGTGAGGCCATGACTCAAGCTCAATGGGTATATAGAAGAGTTACTTGGGTCATTCTACCCAACCGTATTGTATTTGCTCATCGGTCCTAAGCTTCTAGCTACCAAATAGAGGGATTTCCTAATCTTCCAGTAGAATATTTAGCCCTAAACATTGTGGGCAAGCCACCTAAATATTACTATATTTCCTTAGAGCAGTATCATGGTTAATCTTGTATGAGATGGATGGCTTCTGGTGAGCAAAGCCTTTATATATTAAAAAATGGAATAATGTAGTGAGTTTTCTTTTTTTCCCTGTGCAATCTTATCTTAAAAGAATTATGATTCAAATTAAGTTACCTTGTTCCATCTCTCCATCAAGCATGTAGTTGGGTCTAGATCTATATGCAATCTACTATCACAAGTGCAATTACTCTAATCCTCTATCAAGAGTAGCCTACAAACTTGTTTGATCCGAGTCCTCTTTCAAGAGCCAACCATCATCCTCTATCGTGAAAGTGAAGACCATGTCTATGCTAATTGCAATGACCCCAGTAGGATGTCCCCTCTAGAGAAGAGACATATCCGGCTCTAGGAAGTGCTTGTATCCTCCTCCACTAGCAGTGGATTCTCTTCATCACTATCCCCACCATAACTTTAGCACCTCTAACTTCTAAGATTGTGTAGTCATTGTCTCTATAGAAAAGCAAACCACTCTCCCACTAAAAAAGTAACCTGCATGGAGAACTGAGGGTGTGGCCAAACTCTGATTTGAAATAGTGGGTGAATTCAACAATCTGCCACAGGACAGATGAGACAGATCTCCAAGCTCTAATTATGGCAGCAGCAAATCTAACCTAAAAGCTCTTTCCTGGATCTCTGGCCCTGATCTCTTTGAAAATCCAATAGATGCCAGGCTGCTATGATCCTCCAAGTATGGGAGGTATGACCTCCATGGCAATGGTGACATCAATCCCTCAGACAATCTCTCTAGCATGTACCCTAATGCCATAATCTCCTAGAATGTTGTGAGAAAGCCTGCGCTGAGAACATCTCATTAGTCCAGAAAGGTCCTACCCAATCCAGGGGCCATAAGGTATCTATTGATGCTCTTAGTGACAACTCTCCTTGTAATCCATAGAAATTTCTTCTCTTGGAAAGAGATGTTTATATGGGGGTACACGTTATATATATTTGCAAATGAAGTGCTTTTTTTACATATTGATGTGGCAGAACACATGATATAGTGCAGTCAGATAATTTGCAAGAGTCATGGAGGTCTTACAATCTGAGCTCAGCTGCGTTAACATGGTATAATATTTGAACAAATGTAGTACTATCATTGGAGAGACTCTTTCTGAATGTTGGGTTCATGGCAAGTTTACGAAGATTATCCTTGTCTGCTATAGCTTTTCATCCACAGCTCTGCTACAATGATGCTAGAGAGATTTTTGAAGGTACCCCTTCTGTCGAAAGGTGTGGAGACATCAAGTGCTCAGGCATACCCTACTAATCTCTACTTTATACAAATGTGAAGGAAAATTCAGCAACAGTTAGACAAGCTGTAGGTTTGAACTAAATTTAAGAAGTCTACTGTAATTTGTTTTCAAACATGGATGTGGAACATCACAATCACATGCTAGCCCTAACACTAATTTTATTCTTTCCATAAAGAGTATTTAACTGAGGTGGGCATGTGACCCGGCTAGAATAAAGGAGGCTACTCATATATTCTCATTCTTTAGCTATTAAGGAGTCTAAATTCTTCAGAAAGAGTAAGAGCAAAAAAATGGCCAGTAACAATCAAAACGTGACCAGCCAACAGAACAACAATAGCCCAAGTATATTATGTCTTATTCATTTTTAGTATTGCTTATTTGAAAGATTAGAACAAATAATACTAATCTAGAGCACCTCAAGTAGTGACTCCGATCCCATTGCCTCGCATGCATCTTGATGAAACATTATCACCTACATTTCATCACATGAGAGTCCATTATACCAATATATGGATTTGCATGTTTGAATTCATCTTGAGAGCTATTTCGTTTTGCTTGATAGAAAGGTTTTAAAATATACTTTACCTATATCAAAATCACATATGTTTACTTATAAACTCCTAATTGAACATGCCACTGCATGCATGGCGACAACAAGATCTGTCACACAGGCATTTTATGCATTTTATCAAGTGCTACAGACACAAATGACATTCATGCATCTTCAATAACCCCATGCTTTAGTTCTGTTATTTTCAGCTCAACTCCATCTTCATTCTACAAAATTATTTGCATCCACTCCCACCTTCAGTGAGAAGAACAATAATAGGGAACAAACTTCACCACCCAGCATTAGCAGCAGATGAGTTCTCCTTTTCTTAGAGAGCCTTCTCCCTGAAGAAGGGGAGCAGGGAGAAGGAGACTAAGTCTATGTCAGCTCTTGCGTTATGCAAGGGTGTTTGATCAGTTTCATAGGGCATCTCCTATAGTAGGGGCCCTTGTTGCCACTTCTCAAAAGGGACAACAAGGGAAGGGTAAGAAACCTCAAAATTCCACTCAAACCTCATCTAGTGAGACCCAAGGGAACAGCCAACCTCTCTTGAACTAGGGTGGTAGAATAGGTATCTAAGAAGAATAGGTATTGTCAACATTGTCAGCAAGCTGGCCATTTTGATGACGAGTGTCGTTCAAAGGCAAGAGGCACACAGCCAAAATCCAAGTCTCAGACCTCTGCACCCCAACAGGGTAACCCCCAACAAGGTAAGCAGGGTGCTGGCAACCAATCTTAGGGGACGTGGAAAGCTCAATCTCACGCTGCACCAGTCGGTCATCATAGTCAACAACATTCTCAACGCTAGAGGGCTTGTTTGATTGGTCTACAAAGGCCCACGTCGTCTCTTTAGAGGTATCAAATGTGAGTCTCATCCATATCTGTGAGCTGTCTTCCAAGAAGATGGTTGCAAAGGCCCACTTGTCACAGTCAAGCACTTCTACTCCTACTTGGATTGTGGACAATGGAGCTACTCATCACATGACCCCTATAGATAACATTTTTCTCAGCAAACATCTTGCAATTGGGAGAGTCAAAGTAGGAAACAATTCCTCAATCAAGATCCAAGCTTGTGGTCACATTAGTTTTGCCACTGATATGGGTCAAGATCATGCCACGCTTGACGACATTTATCATGTCCCCTAGCTTGGGGTGAGCTTATTGTCTATTCAGTAGCTTTGTCAGTTGAGGCGAGCAGTCTTCTTTACATCGACCATAGTCGAAGTCATTGATGACAAGACTAGTTTAGTCATCATTCGCGCCAAGGCACAGCCTAATGGCCTCTATCACCTAGCGCAATTTCTTGCCGTGCCCCATAGCCGAGAACTCGGAGTTCCATCGCTTCTAGGATTTAGCCACTGCACGAGAGCCCTCGAGCACTAAGCGTCTTTGGCATTACCCCTTAGAACATCTTGGATAGGACTCTCTTTATGAGTTGTCACATTGCCACATGGTTGATGGCATTCCTCGTCTAAAGCTATCTCGAGAGGTTTGTAAAGCATGTTAGCTAGGTAAGTAGCACCGTACCGCATTTCCACAAGAGTCCACTCATCGAGCAAAGGCTCCATTGAGATTGATTCACGTTGATCTTTGTGGCTCACAACGCCCACTGCCACCTTAAATGGTGCACTTTACTTCTTTTTTATAGTGGATGATTTCTCTCAATACATGTGGGTATACTTTCTCAAGCACAAGTCTAGTGCTTTCACCTATTTCGGTGCTTGGGTGATATTGGTTCATAACCAGAGTGGACGTCATATAGATACCATGAGGAGGGATAGCAATGGCGAGGTTATCTCCCATGAGTTTTCTGAGTTTCTATAGAAGCATGGCATTTCTCACCAACTCACCTCTACTTACTTCCCTTCCCAGAATGGAGTCGTAGAGCATGGGAACTGGACAATCTTGAACATGGCACGCTCTATGTTGTTTGCACTAGAGCTTCCCGATCGTCTATGGGTTGAGGTTGTTAGCACTATAATGTACACCCTTATCAATTGATGCCCGCCGACTGCAACAATCCCTCAGTGGACTCCCTACAAGGAATTCTTTGGAGATAGGCCTACTATTTCCCACTTTAGAGTCTTCCGAAGTCGTACATACACACACGCCTGATGACAAGATAGGAAAGCTCACTCCCCGAGCTGATTTGTTGATCTTTGTGGGTTATTCTTTCAAAGTGAAAGCCTATCATTTGTTTGATCCTCAAGCAAACAAGGAGATCGTTAGGCAAGATGTTGTCTTTGATGAGAGGGACTTAGTGCAATCTTATGCACCGTACTCTAAGTCCTTACCTCAACCCACATCATCTAAAGTTGTGCCTTCTGAGCCAGTTCTACTGCCCACTCCTGACCTTCGTGCTAATTCTTCCCCTCCCAGGTCCCCTCCGCGAGACTTGTTACCTCACTAGCACCAACAAACTATGCGGGATTCGAGGATCCTTCCGCCGGATTGCTCTCTGGAGGGCCCTTGAAGATCTACTCAGCTTGCCCCTCAAGCTTCATATGCTTCAATCTTTATGGCTAATTACATTACACATTTCGAGCCAGACTGTTGGCCTAGAGGCTCTCCAAGACCATCTGTGGCGTGAGGTGCAGATAGTTGGCAAGGAGGCTCTCCAAGACCCTTTGTGGTGAGAGGCCATGGAGAAGGAACTAGATAGTATTGATCAAAATGAGACTTGGACCTTGGTGGATCGTCCTAGTCACAAGGTCATCAGGATGAAGTGAATTTTTAGGACCAAGCTAAAGGCTAATGGGACTCTCCATAAGTACAAGGCTTGCCTTGTAGTGTAAGGTTTTCGTCAGAAGCAAGGTATTGATTATGAGGAGACCTTCATACCCACTACTTAGATGACATCTTTCCGTTTGCTAGTTGCACTTGCTGCTCACCACGGTTGGCCGATATACCAAGGGGATGTCAAGAGCACCTTTCTAAATGGTTATTTGGAGGAGAAAGTCTATGTGGAGTAGCCACCGGGATTTCCTTCTACTAACCGTTTGGACAAGGTGTTCCATTTGTGGAAAGCTCTTTATGGGCTCAAGCAAGCTCCGAGGTCTTGGTTCCAAAGGATGGACAAATTCTTACAGACTCATCGATACCATTTTACCCCCTATGATCCAAATCTTTGTGTGTGCACTACATGCATAGGGGTCAGCTACATCTTACTATACGTCGATGACTTACTTATCATTGGCTCAGATTCTACTGCCATAGCGGAAATTAAGGCCAAGATTTGTTCTATCTTTGAGATGACTGACCTCTGTCTGTTATCTTATTTCGTGGGGATGGAGGTAGTTCATTTTGGGAAAAGTATTTGTGCCTCATAGCAGAAGTACGTTCTTCAACTGGTGGAACAGTATTGCACAGATCAAACACGGCCATTGGCCATACCTCTTGATCCCACTATCTATCAAATGATACCCTAGATCAGCCCTTCAATGCACACACCTATCAATCTATTGTAGGGAAGCTTCTTTGGTTGATTTATACTAGGCCAGATTTAGCATATCAATTAGTGTACTAAGTCAATATTTTTCAACACCTAGAATGTCACATTGGATTGCTTGTCTACCTGTGTTGAGATATTTGTGGTGCACTTTTCATTATGAACTGACTTATGGACATGGTTTATGCTTGCAAGTTTACACCAATTTTGACTAGGCCAAGGATCCTGGCACCCGGTGTTCCCACGGTGGTTACCTCTTTTCCTTGGGCATGGCTCCCATTTCTTGGTCAAAGCCATAAGCAAGAGACACTGGCAACTTCCACGGCAAAGGCTAAGTATAGGGCTCTCTTTGATGGTACCACTAAGGCCATCTATCTGAGAAGCTTGCTGGCTGCGCTTCAATTCCCCTGTGATTCTCCTATAGTTGTCTATTGCGACAACCAGAGTGCCATTGCCCTTGCGGGAAACCTGATCATCACACCTCGAACACGGCATGTGGGAGTCCACTTCCACTTTACCAGAGAGCAAGTTGAGCGAGGCACTCTTCCCCTAGAGTTTGTGCCTTCAAGTGAAAATTTTGCAGACATTTTGACCAAAGTAGCCAACCAGCCATTCCAATAGTACATCCTACCTCGAATCGTTGGCTTGGGTTCACCCTTCTTTACTTCTTCAACTTGACGAGGAGAGGGTGCTTCCCTCTTGCTTCTCCCTCCAATTTAAGAGAGAGCAGTTTCTTCTCTTGCTCAGTGGCAGTGATGATGCTAACAGTTTAGCTTTGGACATTTCAAACATTTATTCTTTGTATTGTACTTAAGGACATTTGTAACGTCATCTCCACTATCAGGATAACAAGATTGTAAAAGGGCAATGGGACAAGTGAACAATTCCCCTGTAAGGGTACTATCCAGTAGCACTGTTGCATCACATTCTACATAAGCATGAAATCTTGCATACTCCTTTGCATTACCCCATGCATTGACATTCTATTCATGTAAACATGCATTTGTGTGCATTTATCCCTTTTCAGTCTTTCACGACTAGTCAACTCTGGATCCACCATAATCCTGGTATTGCACATAGCAATCTCCAAAGGCACTATTTTTCCCATTCTTGCTTGTCTTACTAAGCTCACCATTATCCTTTTTGCCTCCTTGCATATTCTCCAGATGACTGGCACACACACACTTCAGTATCCCTAGGCACTTATCCTAGTAGCATGTGGGATTGCTTTGCTTGTTGTATGAAGGTAGTGGGGCCGTCCATCCTTATTTTCACGTACTTCGGGGTACAATGACTCAATAGGACGAAGACCGATTTCAAACCCTCACTTACTACAAGTCTTTTAAAAAAATCAAACCAGCTGCCCTTTCGAAAAGAAAAAAGGGTCTATTGCTAATTCCATCCACCTTTGCAAGACTTGGTAGGCCCTTAGGCAACCAACGCACACCCTTGGTCCAATGCCCTACCCTCTCAAGGATAATCACTTGGGCTCCCTTGGTAAAATAACCATCACCTCTATAGTCTTGGTAGGTCATTGGGCAGCCAATGTGCACCCTTTGCCCAATGCCCTGGCTGCTTTGGGGTGGGACGCCTTGGGGGTAAAGACTATAGATATTAAGGGTTTTTTTCTCATGGCTCTATTTTGGGTTTGAGAGGGGGTGTTGAACTAAAAATGCATAAGCTTGACTTAAAGAGCCCCATAACGTGTTTAATTAATAAAGCAAACCTTTTATTTTAAAAAGAAATGTGATCCTAAAGAGTTATTGTGTCCCACATGCAAAACCCTAATTTGGGTGCCCCAAACTTTCTATAAATAGGCATGCAGTCCACCACTCTCCCTTAATCTCATTTTTGTAGATTTCATGTATTTTATCTTGCTGCCCAGACCTCGAATGCAGAGGATATCACGGTCCAAGCTGGACATTGTTATCTACAATAGTCTGGCACCTGTTTTCAACCTACCACACATTATTCGGAGGTGATTTCAACCTACTAACTAGTGCTACTAGTTTTTTTGTTGTCACCAACTTGCCAAGTCATCAACCTGTCAAAAGTGGAGCAACAATGGAAGTGTAGATATATGCTGTAATAAACTGCTGAAACACAAGACAAAAGAGAAAGGGAAAGAAAGAACACTGAAGAACACAATACAAATGAGAACTCAAATATATGCTTGGAAAATGGAATCCATATATCCAACATGAGACAGTCAGTCGCATACAATAGTCCACATGTGTGATGGCAGATGAGTTGCTAAGTAAGGAGGAGAAGCCTGAATATATAGGACAATAATATATCCTCAATATGATCAGGTTGGCTATCATTTAATGCTGGTCGCCCAGCAATAAATGCTAAATATGACCGAAACGAAGACCATAAAAAATGCCTAAAATATCCTAAATAATGTCCCCAGTCTCTGCATGAACAGACTCAAACATGAGTTAACATATCTCCTAACACCCTCTCTCAGATCATGGGTGATCTGATACAATACAATGGTACAATGAGAATGAATCATACAACATAGAACCACCAAGTAGAACCATGGATACCCAAGCAATAGGTGATTAAGCCACCACCAAGGTGCCTCGGAGAGAACTTGATCTCGAGGTCGAACATACTAGCTCCTAAAAATAGAGAAGATTATAGCATATCTCTGTGTTTGTCCTAATGTCTCTCAGTAGCATACATGACCATCCTATCAAAAATGCCTCTAGAACATACGTGACCATGGATTCCCCGCCTTTGGCTAAACCGCCAAAGTGTCCCCTCATGTGATCTCATAACTAGGAACCAAGCACACTCTCTATCAAATAAACAGCCCATCATGAACCTAGATATCAATCCCAACTCCAGGATTTGAACTTGCCACAAGCTTCAATCGATGCGTCAGGGAAGACCCTCTCTGGATCCTATGCATCTATATAGATGTATAGATGAGGCACGGCTGCCCCATCTTACCACCCTCTCACACTCCCGCTCTAGCATTGGATAGTCGTGAGGGATGCTGTCATCACCACCACTAGAAAGCAGCTAAGGAAAGGGCCATCAATCCCTTCCCACGATCTGAAGAAGCGGACCCTTTTTGCGCTATGGGCTTCTCCTTGCTCGGAGGATCGGAGTTTGAGTCGAAGGCAAATAAAGACTCGTCGAAGGAGTCCACATGCCACTTCGTCTTCTTCTCCTCCTTGGAAGCCCCTAGCTCTATGCAGCCCTTCCGTAAATGACCTTTCTTCCCACAATGGTAACATTGGGAATTCGACTTTTTCTTCTTTGAACCCCTCTCTGAAGCTGCAAGAGCCTCACTAGAACCAGATGAAAGCCTCCCTATAACCGCAATGATGCCTCATGCTCAAGCAACATTGAGGTCATATGTGTAAAACTGACAAGAGTTGATGATGTCTACACCCTCAATGCATTCACCACTCCATCAAACACCAGAGGGAGTTTGGAGAGTACAAGTCCAATAAGATGAGCCTCTAAAAGGGCAGACTGCATTTTCCGAAGCTGATCTTGGATTTGGGTCACACAAAGTAGAAAAGACTGGATAGTATCTTTGGCCTCGAATGAAATTTGTTGGAGGTATCCATAAAGAGCAACTGCCCTCATGGTGGAAGGTGTAGCGTACATCAGCTGCAACTTCATCCATACTTCAAAAGATGTCCTACAGGAGGTAACCACCGGTAGGACTTCTTTGGAAATACACCGAAGTAAGGCCCAGTAAGTACGGGCATCATCGGAATCCCATGTAAGCACCGCTTCCTCATGGTTGTCATCATCAAAATCAACTAGAACAAGAGAAGGCCGTTGAGGACATTCAGTAGCTCCACAAACCACATACCACAACCGCTTCTGTATAAACCAAGCCTTCATCACAGCAATCCATGTTAGATAATCACGTCCATGTAACTTATTATCAGTGGATGTACATGGAGGAGCCGTCTATAGAGGATTTAGAAGAGAAGTAGAGAAAAGAAGGTATTTGGAGAGGGAACACAACCAAACCACAAGCACAGACTGCAAAAAATGAGAGTTTACATGTAGTATTCACGAAAATCTGACCAAAACAAGAAGAAAACTACTGCAAAAAATCAAAAAATCAGCCAGAAACTACCTGAAACAACAAAAACGGCTTGATAATGCAGTCGCCCAACCAAGAGGAGATCCAAAAACACCAAAACCCAAGCTGGAACTGACACACAAGCAAGAGAGGGGCTCATGTAGGCTATACATATACTAACATCAGCAAAAACACAAGAAAAACAGGTCACCTGGTTGGAGCAACAGTCGCATGATTACCAATGGTCAAAATAGTCCTGAAATCAGCAAAGAAATTATAGCAAGAGCATAGAACTTGAAATCTGATACCATGTCAGAAGTGGAGCAGCAATGGAAGAGTAAATATATGTTGTGATAAACTCCTAAAACACAAGACAAAAGAGAAAGGGAAAGAAAGAAAACTGAATAGCACAATACTGATGAGAACTCGAATGTATGCTCGGGAAATTGAATCTATATATCCAACACGAGACAGCCGCATACAACAGTGAGTCATTAGCTGCATGGGCAATGGCACTAGCTCCTCTCTCCATAAAGTCCCCACACATGTGATGGCAGATGAGTTGCTGAGTGAGGAGGAGGAGGCTGAATATATAGGACAAAAATATGTCCTCAATATGATCAGGTCGGTCAACATTTAATGCTGGTCTGTTAGCAATAAATGCTAAATATCACCAAAATGAAGACCATAAAAATGCCTAAAATATCCTAAATAATGTCCCCAGCCTCTGCATGCATAGACTCACACATGAGCTGACATATCTGCTAACACAACCAGCCTGTGTTTGCTATCTCAAACTACCGTGTGCACTATTTTCTCTCTCTTCAACTATCGCCTTCTCCTACAGGCTATCGCCTACCTTTTGCTGACTGCATTTGACACTTTTCTCTCCCTACAACTATTGCCCAACCTAAACAAGTTGCGTTTTGTTGTTTTCTCTCTTCTCACCTACGTTTTAGTCTTTCTCTCTCTTCACATGCGCTTTTAGTTTTTCTCTCTCTTGCATTGCCATTTGCATCAAATCCAACTTTCTTTGGTTGCGTTTGCTAGTGTTTGACATATGGAGGCTGCCTTGCTCCATTTCGGAATCCATTTGGAGTATGACACACTTTGCAACTCATTACCCCTACCCTAATCCTCCAGATACAGAAGTTTGTTATTCACTCTCTGCATAGTGCATTTGTTGCATGAGCATTGTATATTCAACAATCAATCGTTTCATTATTATCTATGTTCATTGTCTTTGAGTTATCCTAACCCTAAATGTGTTCCGTGTTATCAATTTGTGCTTCGTCGTACGATTGGTATTGTGTTTTTGTGTTTAGAGCATCTCGTCACACATGGTCTTTACTATGCTATGAAATACCATCCTAAGGGCTCTCCAAACTCATGGGCTCTAGGGCAGTCCCATAGGCAATGTCTCTATGTCTCCACTGGCCTGCTGCATCTCACACATGCTATTGGGTGCCTACCATATCTTGCCAACTACTAGGCTCCTGTGAGCTACATGCCATTGAAAAAGAGAGATCTTCATGGCCCTAAAGCTATCATGTAGCCTCCTCCAAAAGTCGCATAGAAACTCCTTTGTGATTCCCTCTCTGTGCCAATGGGGGGAGGCTGTTGGCTGTGCTTTGATCCTGCTTATTAGTATTCTTATCCCCAACCTAGTAGTGTAGCCAAAGACGGGCACATCGCAAGGTCTATATAGGAACAAATCCCTCCACACCCACTCTCATAGATCCCCCTTAATCTCTGTAGATGTCTCCTCTGGTAAGCCCAATATCTCCATCCATCAACTAGACAGGTGGATGGATCTAGGTCAATGTGCCACTTCCTCTTGAAGTGAGCCACTACTTTGATCCTCTATCTAGAGCATCTAATGAATGTTCTTTGGTCAAGGTTCTCTCACTAGAGATGGCCATCCTCCTCAACCATTAAAGTAAATGTCTTGTCTTTGCTAGAGACTACTACAAAAATGTCCCCTATAGAGAAGAGACCTAATTGTGCTTATATTTGTCCGCCAATCTGGCAGAACTCCTTCCATCATGGCCTCAACCATAACTTTGGCTCCCTTGAACCCCTGAAGTTTCTGTCTCTGAGCCTCCTACGGTAGCTCCTAGAATGCAAACCAATCTCCCATTGATACAAAAACCTATAAAGAGAAACTCCCACATCATAAGTATGTTCTCTGTCCAAGAGTGTGATTGGAGTCTAATCTCAAAAGGTGATTGAAGAGAAGAGACTACCTTCTCTTCTCTTTAGCTGTAGCGAAGGGTAGCTGGTAAAGCCCTAATGGTACAAATCTCTAAGCTTTGACAATGGCAACCACGAATCTAACCTCAAAGCTCCTTTCTAACCCCCCTACCTTGATCTCCTAAAAAATCCAGTGGATGCTAGGCTGCCATGCTAGCTTCCAGTGCCCTATCTCTCCTCGAGAACTAGAATGAGCCTGTGGGCCTAGCAAATTCTACTGTGAACCATGGGTCTTGGCCTCTAATCTAAAATAGCAACTCCTCCTAAGCATCATGCTTTCCTCCTCTAATAGTTTCTATGTATCTACCTCTCCTATCCTCAAGAGCCTCTACTACATTAAAGTCACCCCCTACTATCCAATGATCCACCTATGGTAGTCTAAAACTGTCTCCTATCTCGCTCGCCATTGAGGGCATAAATGACCAACAAACCAATAAGTGACTCCTCTGTGAAGACATACTCTACATCTAGAAAACACAAAACCAATCATATGACAAAGCACCAATTGATAAACATAGAACACTATTAGGGCTAGGGTAACTCACAGGCAGTCAACATAATGAATAATGAAGTGAATGACTACCGAATATACAATGCTCATGTAGCAAAAACACTATGCAGTGAATACTAAACTTGAAACTCTCGTATCTTTGGAATCAAGGCAACAGTTATGAGCTGAAGAGTGTGTCATACTCTAAATGGATCCCGAAACATAGCAAGGCAGTCTCCTTGTGTTGAACACCAGCAAACATAGCCACAAAAGACTAGATCTGATGCAGACAAGTAGTAGAAGAGAGAGTATGTAGCAAACGCAAATCTATATAGAATAGAAAGAACCTTGCGACAACTATAGGAGGTAAACACAAGCAGCCTAATGTAGGTGATAGGATGCAAAGTGTAGGCGAAATGACGATGACCTTGCTGAGGAAAGAGAACATCAAACACAAGCATTTAACAGACACCTTGCAACAGACGCAAATTTGGCAGTGACGAATCAACAGGCAACAGCTAGATACATGTGATGCAAGGGGTGATGGAAGCTAGAATCATGTGCCAGATGGTAGCATACAACAATGGGAAGCTCTAACCGCGATATCCTCCGTGAATGGCGTATGGGCAGTAGAGATACAGCTCCTAAAACCTATAAAAACGAGATTGATGGAGAGTGCTAGACTGCATGCCTATTTATAGAAAATTTGGGCCACCCAAATTAGAGTTTTACATGTGATACACAATAAATCTCTACGATGGTAATTATTTTTAAAATTATAAGGTTTATTCATTAATTAAGTGTGTTTTGGAGCTATTTAAGTCAAACTAATGCAATTTTAGTTCAATATCCCCTCTCAGGCCGAAAACTGAGCCATTAGAAATAAGCCCTTGTTATTTATTTTCTTTTACCCCCAAGGTGTCCCACCCCAAAGCAGCCAAGGTATCGAGCAAAGGATACATGTCAGCTGCCCAATGACCTATTAAGACTACAAAGGCGATTATTATCTTACCAAGGGAGCCCAAGTGATCACCCCAGAGAGGCCAAGGTATTGAACCAAGAGTGCTCATCAGCTGCCCAAAGCCCTATCAAATCTTACAAAGGTAGATGGAATCAACAATGGCTTGTCTTTTTTTTAAGGCCTTTGTTTTAGTTTATCACAAGATTTAGCATTAAATAAGAGTTTCAAATCAGTGCTTGTTCCATTGAGTCATTATGCCCCAAAGTACAAAAAATAAGAACCAACAACTTTTCCTTTTGCTGTTAAAGCTGCTCAATTCTAGTGCCACAAAATTGTCCTTGGTGGATTGTTTGGCCTAACTTTGGGCATTGTCTTTTGAATTGGCTAGGTTCATTGCAATGGAAACACTTTGGTCTAGTATTATCCTTCGATCCTTTTGACATATCCACATAGTCCTTTATATAGAGAACCCTTACTATTGGATGTTGTATAAAGCTCCTAAATAATGGGCCTTACTCAAATTAATGTGCCTTGTAAGTCAAATGAGCACATTGCCTTGAGATGAGTATTCAAAATTCAAATGAGGGTTTAGTCTGTGGAAGAACTTTGAAACCTATTAGTGGATGGCCCCACTACCTTCATAAAATAAGCAAAACAATCCCATAAACTATTAGGATAAGTGTCTAGGGAATAGCTAAGGGTGTATATGTGTGCCAATCATATGGAGAATATGGGAAAGGCAAGCAATATGACGTGTGAGCAAGCAAGACAAATAAAGCAAGCATGCAAGCATAGAAAAAAAAAGGGCCTTTGAAGACTGCCATGTGCAATGCCACAAGTTTAGTGGATCCAAAAGTTAACCACTCCAAGGATGACTAAGAAGAGATAAATGTGCACAACTGCATATTTACATGAATAGAATGTCATTACATGGAGTAATACAAAGGAAGATTCAAGTTTTCATGCTCATGCAGAATGTGATACAACGCTGCTACTGGGACAGTGTCCTTGCACGAGAATTATTCACTTGCCCAAGCGCCCTTTTACAATCATGCCACCCTAACAGTGCAAACGAAGTTACAAATGTCTATAATGTACAATACAAAATAAATAAATGTTTGAGAATGAATAACTGTAAGCATCATCATTGTCACTATCAAGAGAAAGAAACCGCCCCCTCTCAAACCGGAAGGCAACGCAAGAGGGAAGCACCCTCTCCCTGCCATCAATCTAAAGTAAAGGAGCAGAGTGTACCCAAGACGATCCGTGGTAGAAGATATTGTAGAGTTAGCTTGTTAACCGCCTCGGTCAAAATATCTACAAAATTGTCACTGGATGGCACAAACTCTAGGTAAATAGTGCCTAGCTCAACCTGCTCTCTGGTGAAATGAAAATGAACCACCATATGTCGTGTCCAAGGGATGATGATCGGATTGCTTGCAAGGGCAATGGCACTTTAGTTGTTACAATAGACAATGGTGGGCGTCTCACAAGGAAACTGCAGTGCAGCCAATAAGTTCCTCAAATAGATCGCCTCCATAATACCATCAAAAAGAGCCTAATACTCTACCTCGGCCGTGGAAGCCGCCACCGTCTCCTGCTTATGGCTAGCCCATGAGATGATTGTTGTGCCCAAGGTATAGAGATTTCCCTACAACAAAACAATAGGTGTGAGCATCAAAACCAGCTGGAGAGCGTACTTCTATTGGAACAGAAAGATACTTCGCTTAGATCGAACATTCTCCATCTCCAAGAAATAAGATAACAAACCTAAATTGATCATCTCGAATATAGAGAAAAAGCTTTGCCTTGATTTCTACAACTGCCGCAGAACCTGAGTTAGTGAGGAGTATATCATCAACATACATCAGAATTTAGTTGAACCCCATGCTAGTGGTGTACACATATAGATTTGGATCATAGGGGGTAGAATGGTATCCGTGAGTCCATAAGAACTTGTCCATTCTATGGTACCAATACCTCAATGCTTGCTTCAGCCCATAAAGAGCTTTCCACAAACAAAATACCTTGTCAGTCTGGTTAACGGAAGAAAAGTTAGGAGGCTACTCCACATAGACTTCCTTCTCCAAATAACCATTCAGAAAGGTACCTTTGATGTCCATTTGATAGATTGGCCAACCGTGGTGAGCGACAAACATAACCAAATGATGTCCAGAGCAATAGGTGTGAACGTTTTATCATAGTCAATGCCATGCTTTTGCCTAAAACCATGCACTACAAAGCGAGCCTTATATTTGTCAAAAGTATTGTCAACGTTTAGCTTGGTCCTAAAGATCCACTTCGTCCCAATGACCGGCTTGTGACGAGGACAATCCACCAAGATCCAAGTCCCATTTCAATCGATACTATCCAATTTCTTTTCCATGGCCTCATGCCACAAAGGATCTTAGAGAGCCTCCTACCAACTATCCGGCTTGAAGTATGCAATGTAATCAGCCGACCAAATCTTCTTGGGCCCTCCAGAGTAAAATCTAGTGGAAGGATCCCCCAATCCCGCATAGTCTGCTCGTACCAACGAGGTAATAGGTCTTGTAGAGGGGGCCTAGGAACTAAAGTGTCTGCAGGAAGATCAAGAGCAAGCACTAGACCCAGCTCAAGAGACACGATCTCATATGATATGAGCAGATATGAGGACGCAGAGTCCATTGTAGAAATTTGCATGATGTCCCTCTCATCAAAGAGGAAATCCCTCCTAAACAATCACCTTGTTCGTCAAACAAACGGTAGGCTTTGGCTTTGGAAGAATAGTCCACAAAGATCAAGAGATCTGCTTAAGGCGTGAGCTTTCCTATCTTGTCATTTGGAGTATGAATATAAGCACGACTGCTGAAGACTCAGAAGTAAGAAATAACAAGTTGAGAGCCAAACAATGCCTCGTAGAGTCTTTTTAGGGACTACCGCAGTCTAGCATTGGTTAAGGATGTACATCAAAGTGTTAATAGCCTCAACCTGAGGCGCTCCATGTGCTCTACTACGAATAGTATAGAGCGTGCTATATTCGCGACTATCTGGTTCCTACGCTCTACAACTCCATCATAGGCAAGGGGGTTAGTAGAGATGAGCCGGCGTACAATACCCTACACCTATAGAAACTCAAAGAATTTGTGGGAGGTAAACTCGCTATCAGAATCACTCCTCATAGTACCCACACGACGACCAGTCGGAGCAACACCCAAGCACTGAAACAAGCAAAGGCATTTTACTTGTGCTTGAGGAAGTACACCCAAATGTACTTAGAGAAATCATCCACTATCAAAAAGAAGTATAGTGCGCCACTTAAGGCAGCAGTGGATGTGAGACCACAAAGATCCACAAGAATGAGCCTAAGACGTTACTCAGCATGGGTGGTAGAATGTTGAGGGAAGGGTGTACGATGCTACTTACCTACCTGACATGCTTTACAAACCTCTCAAGATAGTTTTAGGCATAGACGGCCCTCACCCATCCCGTAATGCGACAGCTCATAAAGAGAGTCATAGCCAAGATGTCCTAAGAGAAAATGCCAAAGACGCTCAGAGTCCATGGACTCTTATATGGTGGCCAAGGCCTGGAAGCGATGGAACTCTAAATCATTGGCGGTCGGCTCAGTATAAAAATAGGTCATGTGGTAAAGGCCATTAGATTGTGGCTTGCCTCGAGCAATCACTAAACGGGTCTAAGAATCTAGGACCTCCACCATGGTCGCTATGAAAAAAACTGCTTGCACCCAACTGGCAAAGTTGCTCAACAGACAACAAGTTCACCCCAAGATGGGGGACATGATAGACATCATCGTGCGAAGCTAGATACGAACCCTAGTCAGTGAGAAAACCGACGTGACCCTGGGCCTAAATCTTGACCGAGGAGTTGTTTCCTACAAGGACTCTCCTAGCTACAAGGGCTCACGAAATGAAAATATTTGCTATAGGAGTCATGTGATGGGTAGCTCCACTATCCACAAGCCAAACAATTATTGATGTGCTCAACTATGACGAGTGGGCCTTTGCAGTCACCTTGTCAGAAGGCAACTCGCAGATGTAAACAAGACTTACATCTAATGTTTAAGGAGATGATGTGGGCCTCTTCAAACCGGTCAAAAAACCTTCTAGAGTTGAGTAGTTCGCCCATTGTGATAGCTAACCAGTGGTAGTGTGGGTCTGGCCTCGCCACTGCCCCTATTGCGGTTTACCACCACCTTGCTTCCCTTGCTAGGGGCTACTCAACTGGGATGTGAGGGTCAGATTCTCGAAGTTTGGCTATGTGCCTCTTGCCTTAGATTGACACTCGTTAGCATAGTGGCCAACCTTTTGACAATGTTGACAACACCTATTCTTCTTAGGTAGATTTCGTCATCTAGGTTTAAGAGTAGATTGAGTGGTTCCTTGGGATTCACTAGCCTTGTTTTGATTTTGATGTTGATTTGCTCGAATCCCATGTAAGCACTACCTTCTAATGGTTGTCTTCATCAAAATCAAATGGAACAGGAGAAAGCTGTTGAGGACGTACCATAGCTCTGCCAACCACGTACCGTAACCACTTTTGGATAAACCACGCCTTCATCACCGCACTCCACGTATAATAATCAGTCCATGGAGTTTGTCATTAGTGGATGTGCATGGAGGAGCCATCTGTAGAGGATTGAGAAAAGAAGTAGAGAAAAGAAGGGATTTGGAAAGGGAACACAGCTAAAACACAAGCATTGACTACAAACAGCAAGAGTTCACATACAATATAACCCAAAATCTAACCAAAATAAGACAAAAGCTGCTGTAAGAAGTCAAGAAATCAGTCAAAAACTGCCAAAAACAACAAAAACGGTCGGATAATGCAAGCGCCCAGTCAGGAGGAGATGCGAAGGCACCAAAACGCAGGCTGAAACAGATGCACAAGCTGTATGGATGCTGACATCAGCAAAAAATGCAGGTAAAACAGGTCGCTTGGTTGGAGCAGCAGCCGCCTGATCATCAAGGGCGAAAACAGTCCTAAAATCAGTAAGAAAACACACCAGGAACACAAATCCTGAAATCTGATACCATGACAGAAGTGGTGCAACAATGGAAGCATAAACATGAGCTGTAATAAACTGCTGAAACACAAGACAAAAGAGAAAGGGAAAGAAAGAACACAATACAAATAAGAACTCAGATGTATGCTCGGGAAATGGAATCCATATACCAAGACATGAGACGGTACAGAAGCAATGTGAGTCACCGGCTCTAGAGGCACTGGCACATGCTCCCTCTCTCCAAGAACTGTCAGGTGATGAATGAATGTGGAAGAGGGAGCCTGAGAATATATAGGCCAAATAAATGCCAAAAATATGACTAGTCGGCTGGCTGCAAATAATGCCAAAACACAATAAATGCTGGCAAATAAAATGCCTAAAATATCTCTGTGCCTTGCCTGCTCTACCACATATACATACTCAACCATGAACTAACTAATCTGCTAACACCACTACAATGGGGCACGTGGTTCTAGCAAGTTGGTTGTTCGGCAAGAGTTGCAGCCTGCCCTCACCGGAGACCCCGACTCTAGCATGGAGTAGGGCGTCCACTTGGGATTCAGATGGGTGTGCAAGGACACCGTCCGTTACCTAGGGTTCCTGGTGGAACTCGACATCACTCCTGCCCAGTAGTTTCTTATAGTCCTCGACTCTATTAGGTGGAAGCTGACCTACTGGAGTACTTCCCACCTTTCCCTAGCAGGCCGAGCCCTAGTGGTCAACCACGTCCTCCTAGCGACGGCTTGGTACATCGCCTCGTGTTGGTGCTTTTCCTCATCCTGTGTAGTTGAGTTTCATCGCCTAGTGCAGAATTTCCTCTGGGCCGAGTCAGACGGTTCCAGGGACTCCCAAGCCAAGGTGGCATGGGCGACCATCATCCAACATCGGTTAGAGGAAGAGCTTGGGATCATAGACCCAGAGTATCATAGCCTGGCCCTTTTGGGCAAGCTAGTAGTCCGCGGTCTCACACCCGGAGGGCAGACCTAAAAGGCCCTACTACAAGAGGGACTCCAGGAGTGTAGACTGAGGCTTGGTGGTGACTGGAGGCCGTCCTTGACATGGATCTTCACGACGACCCAAATAACGCCCCCCAGATCCTCCTTCGCAGCCTACTTTGTGTGTGGCAGGGCCTCCGTAAGACCCTAATTTAAAGCCCCCCAGGTTGTCGGGAATGAGATAGACCATCAACCGGTGATCTGGAACCCCCAGGTCAGAGATCGGGATGAGATACATATTGGCGAGAGCCCCCACATCTAATGGGCTGGTTGGGAGACTGGCCCTGCTCGTACCATCAAGATGGTGGGAGGTGTACAAGATGGTGGACCAGGAGGAGTTGATGCAGCGATACCTCAAGAGTGGCTTGACCCCCCGATACGAGAGTTGGTAGAGCCTGGCGAGGTATGGGCCGCTAGACTTTCACCAACAGGTATCCCCCTACAGGTGGGGGATAGAGTGGGCGGTGCCCCATACAGGACTTTCTTCACCGTGCAGGAGGGGGGGTGTCTGGTCTTTGATAGAGAGCAGCAGGATGAGGAGATCATTGTCCTTCCGTGGAAGAGGATTCGTGTGGTTGGCCTTCAAGGGAAGACCTGGCGTCTGGACCCTTATGTGTTCTGGGAGGAGTTCCAGGAGTGGCACCTCTGGATATGGGATAGCATGCCACTTGATGAGCTAGAGTGGGACCCTGGAGAGTGGCTATGGCCGGCCACTGCGATCGCCAAGAAGCCACCGAGGTTCTTGGAGTACACAGCCAGGATTGGCAGACACGTACTGATGCAGGAGAACATGGATTGGGCGGGCAGAGCACAGCATCATGGATGCCTTCCATCGGACTTTCTGGTGCTGCCTATGGGACAACTGGAGACCAAGGAGGGTATCATATTTCTTATGGCTTTTGGCACATGGAGGCTTGGCAGTGGGGAGTTGGCTAGCCCACATGCAGAAGGATGGAGGGCGTAAACGCTACACACAACAATTTCTAGAAACTCCAAAGTACTGCCTTTGGTCGTGTGAGGGGGCGCAGCTTGTGTGGAGAGGAGCATGCAGCATTCTCCACCATCGAGCACCGAACCTTGGATGTATCTCATGGGGAGCTTTCTACTAGTAGGCAACCAGCCAGGATTGTCACCATTTGTATGAGGCCGAGATGCAGGACACGACCTTCATCATTGAGGCTAGGTCGTGCGCAGTGGTCGGCTTGGAGGCTCTACCCATCCATCAGGTATTGGACCCCACAGCATACCACTCTTAAGGTATGGGAGATCGTAGTAGGGAGTCTTATTGGATGGCACATCTGGAAGGCGCGTTGCCAGGAGGGTTTTGGTGGGGAGAGCCTTTCAATATAGGTAACTTCGGTAGAGCTCTGAACCTCCATCATCCACTCCCTCCGCAGCCGATGGGACTAGGTACGGGGCGAGTCTCGAACTTGTCAGGAGCTCCGTTTTCACTTCATGCGCATCTAGGGCGGCCAAGACCTATTCTTCATGATGCAGGCAGGTAGCCCTAGATGGCGATACATCCCCCCCTCCCCCACGCCCCATGGCTTCTTGCCCCCATCCCCCCCAAACCGCCTTGAGAGGCTTGTACATATTATATATTTATGACCTTGCACCAACTCCAGCTAGTCTATCGAGCATGAGCATTCCATTGTAATCGGTTCTTTTAGTAATATAATCATCCACACTTTACTTGCAAAAAAAAAATTCCATTTGTGTTTGCTACATCTAGGATCTCCTTCACTACTGGCGACCTCCTCCTCCACTAGGCATCAACATCAAAGGCTGCTACATTTGCATTTTTAGCTTTTGACTCTTCCTTCACCTCTGGCATCACTCCCAGCAACTACCGTTAGTCATTAGGCTTGCATTTGCGAATCTAGCAAGAAAAAACCTTTGAACAACTTTGGACTTCTTTAGGTTGTCAATTATACCCAAGCAAAGCCTATCTCTTATAAAAATGGTAAAGTTTTGATTAGCCATCATAAAGGATATGGCCTCAAGTAACCACACAATATAACACATTGAAACTGCACATTACATCACATTATGTGCATGCCCATTCATCTTTAGATGAAGTGCTCACTACCTTCTACCAATTGGGTTTAGGCATCTTCCTAGATGGAAACTAGCCATATACACAATAAATGTTAAGATGATTCAATGATCATATCGCCTTCTACCTGTATCAAATCAGATTTGGATTGTGGGAGCTACATAGTTGTGCAATCGTGAGGTTTTGGTACTCAAGGGGCTTAATATTGGTGGTATTGGAGTATCGCTTTTTTTGGATGCAATAGTTGCCTGTTTGTAGGAGGAGACGTAACAAACATTGAGCATCAATGTTTTCATTGACAGTTTTCCTGAGCCTAAATAATTTTGCTAGGGTCTTTGAAAAGTATGACATTCTACAAAGCGCCATCATTTGACCAAGAGCCCCACTCTGGATTACTCATGGGCATACTAGACTCAAGGGCACTATCATAGATGGGATTTGATTGCTAGTATCACTGTTTGGTTCACTTGGACTGTTAGGTGTAGCCTACTAGCTAGGCTATTTGCCTTTAGGGTGTTTGCACCACAAACTCTTCCTTTGATTTGGATAGAGATCATTCACACTCCTCACAGAAGATAGGAAAGGCTGTAGGGTAGTTCTGAGTAGATGAGGAGCAGGACAGATGCTTTCATGTGGACATGGGATTCCAAAACCTTATTTAATGTAGCTTCTCACATGGTCTAGCACTATAGCCCACCAAATTGATTACTCAACCATTATATTTATAATGTATTTAGTTACTCTCTACAGGGGTTTCTTTGAGTGGTGGGTATTTTACCTTAGAGGGGTTTTTCCTGCCTGGTACCACAAATAAGATTTTACAAGAAAGGAGTGACAAACAATCAAAGGTCCATTTGTGCATTGCATGCTCAAGAACCTTCAAATGTGCACATACATGTGGACTTAAACGGTATAGTCTTTGTGTTCCATTGTGGATTTGTAGCATGTCTCTTTCTACAATCTGGTTAAATGTTTGTGCTGCACTAGACATGTCTTATAGTCTATCAATTGTCACTGATATTATGAGATCTACCTTATTCCTCACAGATAGAGGCCCAGCATTCAGTTTATAAGGTGATTTAGTTATTGGTTATAAGGGTATGGTTTCTTTATGTAGCATTATTGGTAATACGGGATGTAGTATGGTTGCTTTTTTTGTTGGGGTGGTGATTTTAGATGGACAACCTACTTTGGCTTCATTGTAGGAACATAAAAGTGACAAATTGGCTACTAATTTAGTTATCAATGATAACAAAAAATGTCATGTTATTAGGTAAATGGTCAATGAGGATGTTTAGGGTACTCTTTCTTTCCTCATCATTGGACAGCATCTGAGTAAGATCCCTACTCCAGATGACTCGCAGGCATAGTGGACCCAAGGATACTATCACATATCAGAGCTGATTTCCAATATAATAGCTTAGTACATATGGACCACGAGGTGCATTCAGACTGTAGACCTTCAGGATATAGCCGCAGCAGAGACTCTATCAAGGTTTTGGTTTAAGACCGTCCATACTTTCTGTGGGACATGAAAGAGTATGCATGGCAGCTCTAAGAGTATGAGGAAGAGAAGAGAGGCCTTCTTGCAGAGGCCTAGGACTCCTCAAGTGGTCTGGCATTATAGCCCATTGGATGGTTATTCACACAACCATTGTACTTGTAATGTACTTCATTCCTTGTACTTTATTTTGCTCTAGGGGGGTTTTTCTCCAAGGCATTATTAATAGAATTTTCTTTTATTGAAAACAATGTACCTCATTCCAAAATAAAAAAGAGTGGCAATATTTTGCCAAGAAGTTACACTTGTTTGGTAGCAACATAATTTGTTGAAGGTACTAAACATATGGACAAAAAAACGGATTGCAAAAGCAAATAATGAATGTACATGTAAGTATCAAAATTACTACATAGTCCCCATCTTTATGAGTTTGTGATGTATAATTGTGATAAAGCTGTTCCACAATCAATTATGCCCATATATCTATTGCAATCATAATATCAAGCATTGAATCAGATTGATTACAAGATGCACTCTGTTTTTACATCAGTGATGATTAAGTGAATAAGGCATCTGATATACCTCAAGCAAGTTTGTAATAGAAGCTTCATGATGAATAGCTAGACTTAAAGGCATTGTAGAAATATCTTCTGTGACATTTTGCAAAAGAATTGGAAATATTTTCTCCATCCATATCTGAAAGAAATGCTTCTTTAGATCTTAGTAAGCATAATGAGTCCATCCAAATTATGTTTCTTTTAAATCAGACAAAGTAGTATTTTTTATATTTAGTGATAAATAAACAAACAAACTTATAGGACAAATGGCTATAACAAAAAAAGTTTTTGCCATTGAAGCTATAAGAGAGAACTGATTCAAAAAATGATTGAAGACACTTATTATAGAACCCTCATATAAACTAGAGATAAAATAAGGAATGAAAGTACATTATAAGCTTTCATTGGACTACTGCCTCGAAGAGGGAACAAAAGAGAAGAATATGTCATTACATCTATTTCCTGCAAATTTTGGAAAGTTTTTCCAATACCTCAATCACTAAGAGCTCATGCATCAAAACTCCCATCTTGTCATGTGAAATTAATGCCTTCCAAAAAGACAGCAAAAGGATTTGTTATTATTCAACCAGTATGAAAAGCTTAGCCCGCAAAAACATACTGAGCAGCGTAAAGATGATAGAGACGTAATTTGGAGGATTTTCTTCCCCAGGAAAAAAATATCATTTAAATGCCACCTCAATAATAATCATTAAGGTATTTACTTACGCAATACAATAGCCTAATATATAAAAAAACAAGAAACACATGGATCAAGAACACCTTGGCCGTCTGCTCAAGGGAGATGACTACTGCAAGGGAAACCTGTAATCCTCATCAAGTGCTCTGAGACACCCTGTAATCTCTCCATCTACCTTGAGAGTGTTAAAAATCTTGTCCAAACGCAGCCAAGGAACTTAGAACTAGAGATCTTTTATTGATTTATAACCTCATTGCACCTTGCTGTCTAACAAGGGAATAATGCCAGCAAAAACCCAATTAGGTGTGTATTGTCAGACTCCTATGTGCCAATAGCCAAATAAACAGAGTGACCTTCCTGAATCGTCTGCCTAGCCCTGTCTACTCATTTGAGTCCTTTGCAACAACCTGGTCATGTGCTACAAGAATGGAATACCCCGGCCCTGTGCTGAAAGGGGTCTATCCTTATCCACTCTTCTAGGTTTTAACAAGCCTCTATATATGAGTCTCCTCTGATAAGCCCCTGATCTCAAGCCATCCTATGTACAAGCAGCTGGGTTGTGTCAATGTACCACTTCCAATCACAATGAAACACTACATCTCTATCTAGTGCAGCCAGCTTACACTATCAGCCAACCTCCTCCCTCATAAGTCTCACATCCTTGTTAACTGCTAAGTAAAAGGAACCCTTAGTAGAGATACCAAAGTCATTAAGTGCATTGCATTACATAAATTCCTATTTCAGTCTCCACTTACAGCCCCAAAGTCTTTATTTGTATCATTTATTAGTGTTTGGGCACCACCCTAGATAGTTCAGTGACTCATGTGCCTATAAATAGGGCATCGGCATTCATCCATCTACACTTCACACATCCATCATTCATTGTTCGATCAATATCCTCTTCTCTGACTGCTGATCTTCATCATCTCTCCTCCTCACTGCCCAGTGGACACTGCCTACTGGAGCTTTGACTGCCATCTTTTGGAGCAGATTGCTGCTTCCCACATCATCAGGAGCTGTCATCTACATCAGCAGGCTGCCGCCCATCATGAGGACTGATCATGTGTTTTCACCTTCAGCTGTCATATCTGCACTTTTGCAGCAGATAATTGCGCATTGTCACTCTCTTCAGCAATCAACCACTTTATTGTGCCGGTGACCTGATTTACAGGCTGGACAGACCTCCATTTGCAGTCTCAGCAGTCTAGCTTCACACACATCTCCTCTTCAACACCAGCTGACCCTGCATTTGCTATTTTCGGCCCTGATTCCACCCGCTACAGCTGCGTTTTGGTCTTCAGCAGGCTGCCCTTTTGATCTTCTGCCTTCTGAGTACACTTGCTGTTGCTTATCATCCTCTTACTCTCTGACAACTCCTCAGGACTGCATTCCGCTCCTTCTACTGCTGTCCTTCATCTTCCCATGCATACACTGACATTTCACTGCCCCGAGGACTATAGTTGGCTCCCTCCAAAGAGTAGCTCTTTTCCTCATCATCGACACCTTTGCCCAAACGACTGCATTTTGCTCCCTTCACGGTGAAAATTCCTTCTAAGTGCTGCCGGCCTAATCAGCCAAGAGATTGCAATCATCTCCAAGCTTTTCTGCATTGTATCAGCATGATTCGTCATTCATCATTCTCCATACTTCTTCGATGTTTGGAGTTTTCTTTGTAACAATGTTTGCCATACACTCCATGTTTCTCCCTGCAAGCCCACTATTTCTCCTCCAAAATTATACAAGGAAAGGTTGTGATGTATGAATGTAGCCCAATATTGGGCTATAGTTGGCACCACTCTAATCCTCTTCATCTATATCCTCCTCCCTAGCCTAGTGGCATATCCAAAGAAGGGCACATCCCAAGGTGTCTCTCAAAATGGATCTCTCCATACCCACTCACTAAGGTCCTCATGGTCTCTGAAGTGGCCTCCAATATGCCAAAGGTCTCCATCCATCTACTATACAAGCATGTGGATCTGGGTATAAGTACGAAGTCATGCCAAAATGAGCCACAACTCTAATCCCATGCCAAGAGCATCCTAGGAACTTCAACTAATCTAGATCCTCTCACCTATGGCCGCCATCCACCTCTACTAAGAAACTCAACACACTCTCTCCATTAGTGGCTGCCACTCAAGAAGGGTCTCTCCTCTGGTGAAGTGCTCCACCCATGTCTGTGACGTATCTATGTCAATCCTCCAGTCCTAGGGTACCACCTCCCTAATGCTCTACATTATGGCTCTAGTCCCCCTGATGCCTCAAAGTCTCTATCCCTATATTTGATCTGGTAGCTCCAAGAAAGGAAAACCACTCCCCCCTTGTAGAATCTACTTGCAAAGAGAACCTCCTCCAAGATAGGCGAGTTCTCTCTCCAATGGTGTAGCCTCTATCTGTCTTGATTAGATGGCTGAAGAGAAGTAAATGCGTCAACTTCTCTTCAACCATGGTTGGTTCAATGCAGGTAGGTCCTACAAATATTGATCTCCATGCCCATGTAATAAATGCAACAAAACCAATCTCAAAGCTATTCCCAAGCCCTATGGCCCAAATGTGCTAAAATATCCAATGTATGCCAGGAGGCCATGGTCCTCCATGAGCAGGAGCAATGGTGTCTAATCTCCATAACAATAGCTTCTTCCACAACTCCTTGCCCAAAAGGAGGCCCGTCATGATGAGCTTCACCATCAGCACTCTGCTCTAATTGTCCACGTCAATGATCCCCAAACTACCCCTAGATCTAGGATGAATGATGACATCTTAGGCTACCTTAGCCCTTGTGGTGCTACCATCTCCACTTGACAAAATAATGTTCTTGATGAGTCCTTTCCCTTTGCAAATGCATGATCTAGAGAAGGCCAAACAAGAAGTGATATACCAAATGGTGGTGACCAAAACATGATTTGCAATAGCATTTGCCTTATGCTCAGTACTGAGGGTGCTAGCTATTGCTCTAAAGAAATATCAATGCCCACATGACAATCTAAGTATCTCATCAAAGTGCCATGGGGAACCCAAGTGAAATTCTCACTAAGCCACTCATGGTGTGAGCTTCAATACTTAATGGATGGGCAATGCAACCAAGCCAATCACAATGCAAGAACTAGCCTCAATGAAGATCAAGCCATGCACCTCAACCCCATACAATAAGTGGCAGCCATATCTAACAGATTGCCAGTAGAAGGCCCTCCAAGATATACACCCCAGGCTAAGCACCATGTCATGAGGATGTGAAATTTTGCCACTTTGCTTAGCATTTGATTAAACGATTAATCAAAAGTGCAAATGTGACTTGCATATGTGAGATGCAGGTTAGTTGTTTCACAATTTGGGACCTACAACACTAAGATATTAGTCAGTGCCAAAGGTAAAAGTTGTAACAAGTTATACTAGACATGTACTAGGTGGTACTTGGTATCAAACTTTGACCTAGACCATTTAATTGCCCTTAAGTATTAGTGGTAACGCTAGAGAATCGACATTAATTAATTAGTTAATGCTAGTTCTGAGCTAATGAGTCCTCAGGATCAGGATTGCTTGGGTGATAGATTGGCCTAGCCAATTTAATTGTTGGCCAATTAGTTTTTTTTTTTGAGCCATAAATAATTACCAAATTAATTTTCAAAATTAATAATTTAAAACTTAATTTAATAAAGTTGGATAATACTAGAAGGTGTTTTTGAAAGGTTGCCACTTGGCAAAGTTGCCTATGCAAGTGGAAAAAGCTAGCTGGAGGAGGCTTGGGGAGGGGTGTTTGTTTTTTTGGGAGGGACCGAGGGGGGGGGAAGGGGGGGGTGGGTTTTGGTTTGTTGTAACGACCATTACAGAACTTCAAGTCGTAACCTGTCATGAGGCATACAAATGGCACAACAGAAAGGCATATATCAATAAGAAATCCTCCTTTGTATTCATGATATAGAAAGATACAACATTAAGGCACATCTCAAGACTACACCCTCGTGACACCGCCTATGTGAGGGTTCACCCCACTGAGCCTAGGGAATCACATGTAGAAGCACAACCCAAGCAAGGCTTGAGTGACTACTACTCCCTATATAGGTGTTTCACGTAGCAATGCCATGGTATACCTACAAAGCCCTTACAGGGGGAAAGAGAGGGAAAGAAAGAAAGAAAGATATATTAACGTCTAAAAAAGGCCAACGTGACCTATGAGACAAAACCCAATGCATCTATATCCAATGTTATCTCATCACAATAAAGATGAAGTCAAGTTACATGAAATAAATGTATCCTAATATGAGGTTAAGATCTATTAAAATAAAAATGGTTCTAAAATTGGAGAGAGAGAGAGAGAGAGAGAGAGAGAGAGAGAGAGTGTGTGTGTGTGTGTAGTGGTACCTCTCTAGGTCTCAGGATCAACACAGGATCTCCATCCTGAAATGATCCAAGGCTGCTCTACTAATGTGTTGAGGGGTGAGCATCTTGTATCTTGCAATGATAGCTTTGATCTAACTATGGTATGGGCCTCTCAGTTGTCACCAACCACTTGGAGAATCAATGGAGGAGTTGTTTGCTATAGGCATCAACAGCAACAGTCAATGGACGTTGGCAGCCAACCGAGAGGATTCCCACAACAAGCGACTATCTCCAAAGGCTTCTTAGCATTTATGACAGCAAGAGGCACTTGGATCAGCGAAGGAGATTAAAGAATCTCAATGTACTCCATTCATTTGCAATAAAAGACAAAGAATACCACAAGAAGCACCAATTTTAGGATCAACAAACTATCCGTTGTCCAAGATTAAATGGTAAATTTTGCATTTTAGTTTATGTGCCTCACTTGCTTGTTGTAATCATTGATAGGTTAATATCACCCTCTCTGAAGAGAAAGGCTAGTTTCATGGTTTCATTGCCAGGATTGGTATATCATTAGGACGTGAAATTTTGATGCTTTGCTTGGCATTTGATTAAAGAGTTAATCAAATGTGCAAATGTGACTTGAACATGTGAGCTGCAAGTTAGTTATTTCACAATGTGGGATCTAGGACCCTAAGATATCAGTCAATTCCAAAGGCAAAAGTTGTAACAAGCTATACTGGGCACGTACTAGGTGGTACCTAGCATCAAAATTTGGCCTAGACCATTTAATTAGCCCTAAGTGTCAGTGTGGTGATAATAGAGAATTGCCATTAATTAATGAATTAATGCCACTTTTGGACTAATGAGTGCTTCAAATCACTTGGGTGATAAATTTGCCTAGCCAATTTAATTGTTGACCTATCAGATTATTTTTCAAAGCCATAAATCATTATTAAATTAAGCTTCACAATTAATATTCTAAAAATTAATTTAATAAAGTTTGATGATGCTAAAAATTGTTTTTGGAAGGCTGCCACTTGGCAAAACTTGCCCATACAAGTGTAAAAATCTCGTTAGAGACTGGGGAAGAGAGAGAGAGAGTATATTAACGTCTCTAAAAGACCAATGTGGCCTATGAGACTAAAGCAGTACATACAATGATGGTGTGTTTCTCATCTGGAACGAGAAAAAAGATGAAAAACATGCCTATAAGACTGAAAAGGAAATGAAATAGTGTCCTATAAAAGGAAAACATGTCAGTGATCTGAAAGTGAGAGTAGAGAAAGGAAAACTCTCCATCAATGATATGTCTGTTCTCTAGGGAGGTGTATCTCTGCATGGCTGAGGCGTCTCGGCATCTGTCTCCTGTGGCGCTCAATGATGGCTTTAATTTGTCTGTGGTGTGGATGTCTAGGCCTTCATCCGGGTGGACGTGGGCGCCTAGACTGGCTAAGTGCCACTGCTCTATCCAAAGGGACACCTACAAAAGATGAGGTCCAATGATGATGTACTCCTGTAGGCTGTGTGGCAGTAGTAGTGGTATCTGCCATACTCTGTTGTGTATCAGTGAAAAAGTCAATGACTGCTCTCTGTCTATGTGAGCCGAGCTATGGGGGCCTCCTACTCCGTAGAATTGTTGCTCTGCGCCTCTGGAGCTCCAAGAGGAAAAATCCCAAAGATCTCTGATCCTCAAACTGCATGATCCGTCTCAAGGGTCCAAAACCCTCTCGAAACAGACAGTGGTATCTACCTCGTATGTCATAATATACAGTGCATCGGCAGATGTAGTGTTCCTCTGTCTCTGGCTCTCTGTCGCATAGTGGGCATATGCGTTCTTCTGTCTCTATACCCTCCCATCTGCCTGTCTCAATCCTCAGGTGGTGGGATGAGGTGCGGATCTGACCAATAACTGTGCGTAGTCCATGAGGCAGCTGTGTGTCCATGTAATTGGGTCGGGTGATGAAACCATCCTCAAATACCTGGAGGAAGTGGGTTTGGTAGTGTGCCATCCTCGTGCCATGGGGCGAGGGGGTTCGGATCCAGGTCTTCTCCGTATCTAAATTCAGTATGTCTGCTCTAATCACATGGTTTAGCTCTGATCGGCTTAGGTCAAGTGTAGGGCAATCCAGGCTATAGTCAAAGGGGGGTAGTCTGTCAATCTGCAGACCATGTAGACGCATCCATGTACTCATCTGAACATACCAACAGTGTCTGTCACCGTCTGCTGCTAGTTGTCTAGAAGAGGCCAGGGCTAGCCCTGGGTATCTATCTTGGGGGAGCTCCCATAGTCTATGTATGAAAGTCACTGTCTGAACCAAGGCCTCAGCCACCATGGGTGATGCCCCCAACTCAGCTCTGATAATCTCATGTGGGGTCAAGCTCTTCGCTCGTATCATGCGTGAGATCATCATGACCAGTGGTCTTTCCATATGCTCCCATCCATCATAGTATTCCTTCTCTGGTCCATCCTGGTCTCCCAAAGGCTGTCTTCTCGTGTGAAACAGACTCGGGCCCCAAATAGCTGCCCCATATAGGAGTGTGGGTGTAACCAAGGTGTCAAAAAGCCATAGTTTGGTGCGCGGCTCATGAAATTGTATGTGAGCACATTGCCTCTCCAATGCACCTAAGGCTGCATATGCTTTTGCCAAACGAGCCTCTGATGTCTCTCTTCAAGAGAACTGTGGTCCCTTCAATGTGACCCCCAAATAAACATACTGCCTAACCATCTCCACTGGCTCTCCGTCAAAAGTAAACTGGTGCTCAGCTCTTGTCACCCAAGCAACTGAAGTGTTAAATACCATAACTTTAGTTTTCCCAAGGTTCACCTTAAGATCTCTATCTCTGCAAAAAGCTGATAATGCATCCAAGTGTCTATTTAGTCCCTCAGGTGAGTCAGATATAAGTACAATATCATCGGCATAAAGCAGTAATGGTATCAGCACTCCAGCTAGGCTAGCTCCGGCCCCACCTGTCCTATCCACATATTCTGAAATTTCATCTATATACAGCCCAAAAAGTGTCGGTGAAAGTGGACAGCCTTGTTTCACCCCAATGGTGCTATTGACTGTATCTGAGATGCCCTCACGTGTTCGTACTCTCCCTGTCACTGTCTCATACAGGGCATAGATACTCCACTGTATCTCTATGGGCACATCAATATTTTGCATTCTTTTCATGAGTCTAACACGTGGCACTGTGTCAAAGGCCTTGCGAAAGTCCACAAAACAGCAATAGATCTTTTTCTTAAATGCCTTGCCTTCTTCAATGATTGCCCTCAACGTAAAGATATGGTCTAGAGTTGTATATCCCCTCCTGAAGCCAGCCTGGCCTTTTGACCTCAGGCCATGCATCTCGGCCCATTCACTCAACGCTTGTTCCACGATAGAGCCATATATCTTGGCCAGCATGTGTCCAATCATGATAGTTCGGTAGTTACTAGGTAGCGCAGGGTCTCCACTCTTAAAGAGCGGCACAATAATATGGTCTGACCAACAGGTTGGAAATCCCTCACAAACTGCCCTATTAAAGATGTGAGCCAGCGTTGGTGCCAGAATATCACAGGCATGCGTGAAGTGTTCAGCCACTAAATCCTCATGGTCTTGGGCTCTTCCATTTTTCAGTTTCCATATAGCATTCCTCACTTTTTTTTTTGTGAAAAATCTGCAATTTGCTGGTCTTGAGGTTGAGGGGAGTGGCATAGGCTCTTGGCCAAGGATATCATAGAATGTGCAAGCATATCCATGCCAATCATCCGGTCTAGTAATTTGTAGGGGTGGCTGGTTCTCATGCATCTTTTTCCATGCTCTCTTGCTGTCCTGCCCCAAGAACATGGAATACATTTCTGTTTCTAGTCTGCTCAGGTATTCCCGCTTCGTTTTGCGTACCAACCGTCTGAAGAGTGTTCGAGCATGCTTATGTGTGCATATGCCAAGTGCCAGCTCTCGCTGAAAACGTGCTCGTGTCTCTCTGCACTCATCATCATACCAGCCATTCTGTGGAGCATTACCTCGTGGAGGTTTATCTGACGGTGTAGTGTGTGGGAAAGCGTATGCTGCTGAAGTGTGTATTATCTTGGCCAACTGTCCTGTAAACTCATCCAGAGAGGCCTGTGTGTCTAGCTCCCTCAATGCATCTCGCACAGTAATGCTGTATATGTGTGAGGTCGCTTCCACAAAATCATAGCGTGGTAATTTTGGTATGTGTGACTGTGCTTCGTGTATATGCCCATATTGCATTGTGAAAGCTAGAATAGCATGGTCTGCTACTAATCCAATTGGTCTGTCTGAGATTTCAAAACTTTTTATGTCAGGTAGCAAGTTGGGTGATCCAATCAAATAGTCCATTGTGCTTGACCCTTTCTTGTTATTCCAACATGTGAAGCCATTAGATCTTGGCCACTGTGGTAGCCCGTTAAGGATGGCCAAACCATGTGCACTTCCCAGTGCCAGTAGGTGTGTTCCATATTCTATTATCTCTCTATCTTGGGCTGATCTAACTAATCCCACTTCATCTAATGCAATATCTCTTAACATCTCATCACTAGTGTCAAAGAAAGCAGATTGGTTGTTTCCTGTGCATGCATTAAAGTCTCCTCCTAGTAGAACATCCCCAATTCTCATGTATCCCATTATGTCCTCATATAGTGGTGTATACGGGGATGCCTCTTTAGGGGAAAACTTAGAGTATGCAGGGGAAAAATAACATATGGCAATATACATGTCTCGAGTTCTGCTTGTACATAACCTGATGCACATGTATCTTGCCTCTACATCTCTATGTACCACTTGGACTGTATCTCGGAGCTCTTCTCTAAATAGAATTGCCACACCTCCTGATCCCCTCGTCCCTCCAGGCCGTCTAGGCTGAGGGCGATATACACTTTCCCATCTATATCCATATACATCAGGTAAACGGTTGTCTTTACATTGATGTGTCTCAGTATACATAGCAATGTCTATACCTTTGAAAGTATCCTCAAAATAACCTACATCTGTCTTAAGGGAGCCATTGCAATTCCACAGTGTGAACTTCAGGGTCTCATAGGCCGCGCACCGTCATGCCGTCCTTTTCTCTGTGATGATGACTCTTCCATCTCTGTATACAACCCATTTACCTGCTTTCCGTGCCTCTAGAACACATGGCATATTTTCTCTCCTGTGGGCTAACTGGGCTGGGGTGAGGTCTTCATCTAGGTAGATCTTTTCTCCTTTGAGAGCGATCCTCTTAGAGAGGAAGGCTCTCTTCTTTTCCAGGTCTCCAAACTTCAAGATGAGGACTTTTGTTTTTGTGTCAGCCTTCCCGACTCGCCAAGCCCCAATGATGGGTACATTTGTAGCTCCAATTTTGGTGGCAAGAGCTGTAGCATCTTCAATTGGGGAGCTTTTCTCATCTAGTCCAACCACTCTTACGTGGAGTGCGCGTACCCGTCTTTTTGCCTCTTCTTCCAAGGTGGCATTCATGAATTCCACTTTGTTGCCATACATTCCTTTGTTCTTTTTTGCCACATCTATCCATTCTGCATTTTCTTTGACGGTATTCTCAACATTCTCCATTTTCTTTTGGGTGCCTTCCACCACACTTGCATAGGTGTGCATGTCCTTTTTTAAAACATCCATTTCTTTTTGTAGTTCCGGTGTGGTTTGTGGTTCCTTTTGTGCGTTCAGTTTCTTTTTGCATTCCTCTAGTTCTTCGTGTAGATTAGAGATCAATGAGTCTTTCTCTGCCATGCGTGCATCCAATATTTGTTGCATCTCCTTTTTTAGTTCTTCCATCATTTCAGCTCGAACCCGCTCTTGTATGTCCTTTTCCATTTCCTTCCTCATGGTACGTATTTCAGCACGGAGTATGGTCAACATCTCCTCATATAGTGTTTCATTAATTTTGCGGGATGTCTTCCCATATCTACTCGACCCTGGAGAGACATTCCAATCTCGGGTTTTATGCCCATAGGTTTTGTATCTCGTGTTCTTTGGCAGTGTATGAAACATGGTCTCCATGGTTGGTTTTGTGATTCCTTCATTGTCAGTTTCTTCCATCGTAATTATAGTATGCGCTATAGCATAAAACTGTTTACAATCTGAGTAGAGTAGTAAACCAGTGACATAAACTATCACTCTAGCATGAACTAGAGACAGTATATCATAGACTGTCAATGTGACTGCATCATAAGATATGACTGTAGCATGAAATGTTAATGTGCGTCAGTCTGAGATCACGCAGGTTTCCAGTCCACACAGCATGCAAGGTTCACATCAGTCTGAGTACATCTGCAATCTCAGTGCATTCACAGTGTCTGCATTCATGTCAGTCTGAGAGAGTGTCTGCAATCTAGGAGAGTGTATGCATACGTCACTGCTGCCACGGTACATTCACAGTGTCTGCATTCATGTCAGTTTGCATTCATGTCAGTCTGAGAGAGTGTCTGCAATCTGAGAGAGTGTCTGCATTCGTCACTGCTGCCACAGTACATTCACAGTGCCTGCATTTATGTCAGTCTGAGAGAGTAAGTGCAATCTGAGAGCGTCTGCATTTGTCACTGCTCCCACAGTACATTCACCCAGGACACAGCAGACAGGCCAGCATTCATGTCATTCTAAGTACATTCGTGTCCCTGCAGGACAGTGGTTGTTTCCCTGTGCAGAGACGTGACCTTGCAGAGCAGCTTCTTCGGGTCAGCACTCACGACAGTCCCGCCAGACTATTGTCACTACCGTTGCTCCCACTAGACTGCCGCCTCTTGTAGGACGGGGACATAATAGTCACGTCAGCTCTTATCACTCGCGCCAAACACGTCCATCACGCCAACATCCCGTCGCTCACGCCAGACACGTCCATCACACCAGATACGTCCATCACGCCAAACACGTCCATCACACTAGACACGTCTCTTCACGCCAGTATCCCGTCGCTCACGCCAGCATCTCGTCACGCACCCCACAGAGAGAGAGAGAGAGAGAGAGAGAGAGAGAGAGAGAGAGAGAGAGAGAGAGAGAGAGATACGACGTAGACTCCCTCCGTCACGCCAACATCCCGTCGTCACGCTAGAGAGAGAGAGAGAGAGAGAGAGAGAGAGAGAGAGAGAGCATTCCGAAGGTGGAGATTTGAGAATCAATGGAGGAGCTGTTTGCTGCAAAGTACCACAGTCAAGGGGTATTGGCAGCCAGCCAAGAGGCTTCCCATAGCAGGCAACTATCTCCAAAGGCTGTCCAACAGTAGGCGACAGCATACAAAGGCTGGCAACAGCAATAGAAGGCTCCAGAGCAACAAGGGACAGCATTTAATGTTGTCCAAACAGGGCAACAACAGATTTTCTCTCCTTCATGAAGAAATTCTCAGTTTTCTCTATTCAGCGTTCTCTCTCATCCTCCAGGTAATTCCCATACTTCCTCAACAATTTCCAATAAGATCAAGCATTGGAGGTTGAGATTTTGGTCAATCTCTACTGTAAACCCTAATTTACACAGCAAAAATTAGGGTTTAACAACCACCTCGAGAAGTGTGCTCAAAAATTAAGGCCTAGAGATTTGAATTTCAATCACACTAAAGTTGGGGCAATTTCAAGAGATTCAAGTGGCCATTTAGCTAGCATGCATTTGGGGCTGAATTTTTCACCCAAGGAGCACAGTTGAAGGCCAATTCCTAAATAAACCAAAGGGCAAATTGATTTGAAGGTTTTCCAATAATCTATAATAGCAAGAGGCACTTGGATCGATGGAGGAGATTAAACAATCTCAATATACTCCATCCATTTAAAATAAGATAAAGAAAGACCATGAGGGGTGCCAGTTTTGCGGCCAACAAGCTATCCATTGTCCAAGATTAAGTGGTAAATTGTGCATTTCAATTTATGTGCTTTAATTGCTAGTTGTAATCATTGATTAATCAGGTTATTACCACCCTCTCTCCGAAGAGAAAGGTTGCTTTCACACCATACAACAAAGAATATGGTAGACTCCTCTCCACACCAACTAGGCTGCATGGCATTGACCAATGGGCCAACCTCCTCCCTACTACTGGGCCCCCATGTGTAAGGAGCCATATGAAATAGAACACTCTCCACAACCTCCAACTATCCCACAAGTGTCGCCAGAAAGTCCAGCAAAAAGCATTCATGATACTATGCTCCATCTAGTACTTGCTCCACGAGGGTCCCCAATCCATCTCCTCCTACATCAAAACATGTCTATCACTCCTAGTTGTGTAAGCTAAGAAGCTCTCTAGCTTCTTGGCAACTTTTGTGGCCCACCAAAGCCACTCTGTAGGGTTACACTCCAACTCATCTAGAGACCGACTCTCCCAAATCCAAAGGTGCCACTCCCAAAACCCCCCAGGGAATGTACAAGTTTAGCTACCATGTGTTTTTTGGAGGCCAATAACACAAATCCTCCTCCAAGGGATGGTTGGCATATCCTCTTCTTTTTGTACTTTGTCAATGACTAGCTGACCAGCAGCCTGAACTGCAAAGAAAATGTTGTGGGGAGCACCACCCAACCTGCCCACCATGTGCAAGGGGGACATCCTTCAATGAGATTTGAGCAGCCCACATCTCTCCACATTACAGAAGCTTTCTGATGGGAGGATCTACCCACTCGAACAGGATCGATGCATCAATCTCCCTCCTCCTGTCCTCGACCCCTCTCTGACATCCCATCACCTACTATTCAACCTTTTGATCCTTCCTTCTGCATTAGTACATGTCTATCACTCCTAGTTGTGTAAGCCAAGAAGCTCTATGGCTTCTTGGCAGCTGTTGCGGCCAGCTAAAGCCACTCTCTAGGGTTCCACTCCAACTCATCTAGAGGCCAACTCTCCCAAATCCAAAAGTGCCGCTACAAAAACCTAGCCCATGGTACATTGTCGTGCCGCTACGCGCACACCGTGTAAAAAAAATCTGGAGCGTGGCTTTCTTATTGATTTAGATAGCCAATGCCATTTTAGACATTAGTGTTAGTATCCATGGTTCAAAAATATTAGATTTTTGGACAAGTTTTAGCCAATTTTTTATATTCTAGATATTATCTCTTGTAAAAATCCATAAAACTATGAGAACTTCTAGATTAGGATGACATGTAAAAGAAAGCATGTAGCTTTCAGTCAATTTAAGAGGATTTTATATAAAAAGAGAGATTGGTGAAATCGTGCGACGTGCGATCGCTATTTTCAGGCAGTGAATAGCACTCTGAAGGGGGAGATGGAGTGATCTGGCAGAATTTTGGCCAAGTGTGCTGGTATTTTACCCCCCTTTCGGAGCCAATGGAAGCACAAGATTGGCGATCTGAGCAGCATAGAGGAAGGTATTAGTTTATGCACGTTTTTGTCTATTAGAGTTATATCTTCTCATAATGCTAAAAGAAACTGACAAGCTTCATCTCTGTTAGTATTCTTCTTCATTTTCTATTTCTTTTTGGGAGTATTCTTCTACGTCTTCAATTTCTTCGAATCTACCTTCACCCTGCTGTCTCTTATCTGTAAGAACTTGGCTTGAAACCTTCAACCCTTCTCTTATCTCTACCATCTCCGAAGTCTAAGCTCTTGAACCCCCATACATTCTTCTCTTGCCAAACCCCTATGGTGACCTTCAACCCTACGCGATGCGACAACATACGGGTCTGGTTGCCAGGTGTTCCCCTGGAGGCTTCTCTTCCCAATACTCTTGCTAATCCTAGAGCATTGCCTCTTGAGAGATCTTGTTCAACTCTCCCAAAGCTTTGCAACCTCCTCTACAATCCATCCATCATGTGCCCACTCCCTAGACCATAGTTGCTTGATATAACTCCTCACCCCCTCATGTCCATAGGCTGAGTCCAAGATATGGCAAAAGTATGGATCCAAGGATGAAGTAGGGGCATCAAGCATGAGGAGAAATAATTTGCTAAGGTGGCCCTTGCTAGCTACCCCACCTACTCTCCTCAAGTGTACCCCCAGTCACCTACATGGAACTTGTCTAGCCACTCCAAGAGTACACACACACCCCCCCCCCCCCAATCTACTTGTACCCCCAAGAGAAATCCAATGAGCCACCACACCTATGGAATGCGGGGTCCCTCCAAGCATCCCAAGCTCCTATTGCAAGGATAAAGGCCTCCCAAGCCTCTTGCTCCTCCTTTGCCATGCCTTGGAAGTTCATGCCTTGACCTTTTGTTCCTCTAATATCTCTAGGTTGTTGAAGTCACCTCCAACAATCTAGGGGTCCACCTCAGACAAACTTGCCACAATCTCCAACCAAAAGCTCGTGTGTGCATGGGCCTCCATGGGTGCAAGAGTACCCAATGTCTAGCTTGACCCATAGAACTCTCATAGCCACAATTATCCCATGATCCCACACACAAGCCAGCAATCTTCGGCCAATTGCAGCACACACTCCACTCTTGTCATGGGTGCCAATAGAGTACTCCCAATAGGTGTGTGATCTGTCATAGAGTACCTTTCCCACCCTACTGGCTTGGGAGGGGGTGAGCTTATGCTCCTATATAAGTAAAATACCATCAAGCAAGTGCTGGCTGCAATTCTTCCTAGATAATTAACTTCTTGGGACCTCTTGCCCCACTATGGTGATGACTATTCATGTTCTAAGATGCTAGGTGTATGCTCATGGAGAAAATCTAGGATTTGCTGAATAGTCAACTAGTCAGCATGGTAGAAAACAATTAAGAAGGGAAGTTGTGACATATACTAGTGCTTGGCAACAAGCTTAGAGGGTGAACTCCACTCCCCCATGGTCTTTTGAGGAAAAAGGAGGGGGAGGTGAGGTTCACTCCCTTTGCTACTATAGGTGCCTTCAAGAGCCATGCTATCAAACATGCCTCTAAGATCTAGTAGTAGCAGGCAATCTAACCAAATAGCTGATCGATCACATCCTATAGTAGTCACCACTGCTGCAAGGCCCAAAGAATGATACTGAGGCATGGGACCTCTGCCCCATGCAGCCAAACAAATGTCCATATGCACCTTGGGCGCTACTCCTAAATAGTTCAAGCCCAATCTTGCAAAGCCACTAAGAGAGAGGCTCAAATACATGGTCCCTTAAGACCTCCTTCACCCATGTCTTTGTCTAGCTGTCAAAGTGGGAAGTCTAGAGGAAGAAGGCGTAGTTCATCCCATCTAGGGGAGCTAGCAAATAAGCCCTAGCACTCCATGACTTGCAAATATAAAAAAATCCCACCTCCAAAGGAATCAGGAACTCCACTTAACCCGCAACTCTAATGTAGGTCCAAGGGCCCTTGTGAAAGAACTCCTATGATGAGAGAAGCTAGGGAAAGTGGGATGGGAGAAATTGGGGAAAGTGTGGTGTGTTGTTTGGACTTAGGAGCTAGAGGCCGTGTGGGAGGGACCACTTGACTACTGGTGGGGAGCATATACTAGTGTGAGAGGCTTGTCGCTCCCTGTGGGTGGGGCTGAGGTTTTTTCTTTCTCTTTGTTCTTTTTTTTAGTGAGCTGGAAGAGGCAAGCATGGGATGGCACAACAAGCAAATGGGAAAGGGGCAATTGGGAGATGAGATGCCTTGTAGACAACAAAGGTAGGAGGCGGGGGTGCACTTGCAACCAGCACAGGGATGGGTAAGGGATGCTGCATGATTAAACAAGTGTCAAGGGTGGCTAGGGTCAGGTGTCTATTGCTAGCGAGACTGAGTTGTCTTTTTTTTTTGGGGGGAAGGGGGGGGTGGGGGGCGCAGCAGCAATGGCACAGAAACAGCTCAAGCATCAATTGTGGAGCTCACACTCGGGCATCACATCATCATTCTTGGCCGTCTGCCTATGTGTTGTGTGTAGGCATTTTCTTAAGTCACACTTGTTAACATGTCACATTATGTTGTTAAAAATTCAAACTTGCAACTTAACTTGTGCACAAGAAAAGAAATGAGATGTCCATTAGATTCAAATTTGACAAACCTGCCTATGGCTTGACAACTATTTAGAATTTTGAAAAACACCAAAGGTAATGTATAAGCTTGCTTACCCCCATGACAAACTCATCATTGTGAGCCATTGTGTTGTAATGTGCCTAAACAACACAGCAAAGATAACATCAAAATGTGCTTTTGACACAAAAGACAAACAATCAAATCATTATTTTGATCCTACCACAAAAGAAATGTATTTACCTTTTTTGCCCTAACTCAACTTAGGCAATGCCCAGTTAGCTTTAAAAATGGAACTTCCATTAACCTATGTGAATTCATAGTTAAGTGCAGAAAATCAATACTAACTCTTCTTTCTGCCATGTGGGTCCACCCCCATTTGCACCACTGCAATTTGGGGCCACTTTAAAATGAGTCTCATCAATGAGTCTACTTAGGCCATTAATGAATAATTAGATATACAAGAGGCTGACTGGCCAGCAAGCAAAAGCCATATGCACGCAGCACATTTCAAAAGAGGAAACCATTAAAAAATCTACATGGCTACTAGTAGACAAATGGAACTTGCTGAAGCCCAAAAGATTTCCTCAGATATCCAAAACTCACTTTTCCAAGAGCAAAAATCTAGCACTCTCTTACCACTAACTGCTGATCTTTGCAAAAAACTAGGAAAAGGTCTACAGGAAAATGGGGATGTCTCCAGAAAACTTGGGACGTATCTGCAAAAAAGAAGGAAATTTCTACAAATCTCCTAGGAAATATCTGGGAAATCTCTGGGGACACTAGAGATGTCCAGAGAAAACTTGGGAAAGATCTATAATTAACTAGGAAATGTCAGCATAAAACATAGCAAAAGCTTGGGAAATGTCTAAGGAAATTGGGCATGCCTGCAGGAAACTACAAGATGTCTACAGAAAACTTGGGAAAAGTATGCAAAAAGCTTGGAACATTTCTAAGAAATTAGGAAGTGTCTACATAAGACTTTGGGAATATTTGCAAAAAAAAAGACTGTTTGGAGAAAGAGAAATGGTAACAATAATTGAGGAGAAATGGATAATGCTATAGAGAGAAGCAAGGAGAGTGACTCTGACTAGGAGTGAAAGAGCCACGTTCAGACAGTCAGCTTGGGGGGAGTGAAGTGAGAAAAATGAGGTGGAAATATTTCAGTGTGATGGGAGTCTAGAGAGTGGTTGGAGAGAGTGAAGTGAGAAGAGTCAAGTAGAGAGAGCGAACTGCAGTCACTGCTAGAGTGAGAGTGCACGCTTGAGCCACAAAAGAGAGAGAGAGAGAGAGAGAGAGTCTACATTAGACCGATGTGGCCTATGAGACAAAATCCAGAGAGAGTGGAGTGAGACATTGTGAAGATTTAAGTAGAGAGAGAATATAGGGGTGTTGGAGTAAGACTGTACACTTGAGACACAAGGAGAGAGAACACTAGAGATGGAAAGAACAACACACTACATTATTGCAATTTTGAATGCCTTACAAGGTCGCCTTGCCCCTCTTTTATAGAATGGAGAGGCTGCAAGATTTAAAAACCCCACATACTCTGCTGGACAAGAGAAATCTCTATGGAAGGGAAAGATATCTATGGTAAAATCTCAACTTGACCACACAAAGTTATCTATAGAAGTCCTTATGCAGTATATGGTTGAGTACAATATATCCATAGAAATATACATGCCCAAAGGAAAGCAAAAATAGTATAAAGAAACTAGAGAAAAGTTGGTCATGTAAATTGAGCATGACACAAATCCATGCATCCGTAAGAAATATGCACACACAAAGTCTCAGCTTTCTAGTCCAAGGTTAGCACACACTGTAAGATCTTGATGGAGAGAGGACATTTTCTTTTGTCTCCTAAAGGCTAACCAGCGACCCCTTTCATTCCCACAAAAGGTCGTAAATGAAATAGGTTATTCATGCACACATAAAAAGCTTGTTTTCAGACATCCAATTCATCCAATCAGACGCACTTAACAAGATCAGCTCTGAAAACAAATTCCAAGATATCATAAGTGTATAACAAAAACAAAAACCTAAAACAAGGCCCAAGTAAATAAGCAATTGAGAGGCTTACCATGCCTGACCCTATGTGACTCAAAGTGAAAGGAAGTGCCAAAACCCCAGATCATAGAGAGATCGTCTCTCTAATCTCCTCTGGAAGTGAGATAGGAATTCTAATAAGATACGATCCCCAATCCAATGTTGTTAGCTAGCCAGCACCACGGCACCACTCTAGTCCTACTCATCTAGATCCACCCCACAATCTAGTGGCATATCCAAAAAAGGAAATATCCATGGTCTCTCTACAAAGGGATCTCTTGAAACACACTTTTCTGGGTCAAACTGTAGTCTTTCGAGAAGCCTCGCCCAATATGCCTAGCATCTTCAATCATCTATTCTGGCAAGAGCACCTAGTCTGTTCTAATTGATCCTAAAATCCTCTTTCATGAACCTACTATCCTCCTAGGAGATGCATTGAAAATATGGACTCTCTCCATTGTTGCAACCAATACAATAAGAATGTTTATTGTAGTAAAGATACAAATCCATGTTCAAGAAGTTCTAGCAGATGTCCTCTAGTCTAGAAGTACTCTCATCTAAATGTTCCCCATAACGGACTTGTGCCCCCTAATTCAAGGAAGTTTCTATCTTTGAGTAGATCTAGAAAAGTGACACCATTATTGAGGGGATTTGAGTAGAGAACCTCCCCAAAAGAGGCATTTCATGTCCCATGGTGTGGCTTGGCTTTGTCTTAATGAGGTGATTGAACATGAGAGACGATCTCATCTTCTCTTCAAAGGTGATTGGAGCAAGCTAACGAAGGCTTGAAGATACCATGGTCCTTTGAAAGCAAGGGAAATGGTCGCTAGTCTTCATAGTAGTAGCTTCTTCCATAGCTCCTCACTCAAAAAAGACCTGTCATGATGAGCTTCACCAACAATGCGTTGCTATGACAATTTGGGTCTATGATTTCAAACCATCTCTGTATCTGTATTGAGTGAGACCATCTAAGCTACCTTAGACTTGGATGGGCCTACATCTCCACCTCAACTGAATGCAATTCTTCATGAGGCATTTCGCCTCACCAATGCATGATCTGGAGAATGCCCTGTGAAGATATGCTAGGGTTTCCACTAAGGAAACACAGCATGTACGACCAAGACTAAAATATAAAGACTCAGACAGAGACAAGCAAAACTCAAACACTAAATGCAAAATGCAAAACACAAAAACTCAGAACTCAAACACAGAGAGAAGAAACTAAGAAGTGAATGAATGCTATAAATGAATGTAAAAGTGTACAAAATGTCCAAGGGTAGAGCAACGCAATGTCAAAGAGTGACATCCACTGGAGATGGATCCCAAGTGCTATGACCACCAGTCGGAGTGTCAGAGCACACGAAACACCAAACGTTGATCACTAGTGTCAGGGAGCTGAGGTGACAACAGGAGAGGTGTTTGCTAATGTAGATGGCCTATTGGACAACAAAAACGCAGGTATTACAGTAGTCCCCTAGTGGGAGAGATGGCAGCAGCGTATTGCCTATCATTAGATATTAAAAACGCAAGCTAATCAAGAGCTATGATGATGCAACAAATAGAGACCTCCAAACAAGGAGATGGCTGAAAACAGACTACCCATAGTGATGGGCTGTAGTCGGTGATGGTTGGATAGTAGATGGTAGGTGGATGATGACTGAAATCTGCATGGTAGCGTGAGAAACCTGCACAAAAGGATGAGGCTGAATGGTGAATAGCTTGTCTATTTATAGATATTGAAGGGTGCCCCAAAAAATTAGAGTTTAGGGGGACCATTGACAAAGTACGATGTTAAAGAGTGGCATTCCCCCTAACGATGCACCAAGAGGTCGAGTGAATGGAGGGTAGGTAGATGGTGGGAGGGAGAATGAGAAGGTGTTAGAAGCAGAGATGAAAGATCCAACCCCTAGTGTGCTTTGAGCAGAAGTGGAATGTAATCCAAGATTTCGGAATGCAGATGATAGTAGATCATAATGTGGAGAAGACAATGGTGGGATGGGAGGGAGTTGAGAAGTGTGGTGTACTTGCTCAAATGAAAAAGATGATAGAGACGTACCTAATGAAGGGTACCTACTTCGAGAGCCTCCTCTATTAAAGTTAACATACTAAAAACCATCCGGCTCCTGCACACCAAAAGAAGAAACAAGAGAGAGTTTTGGCCCATACGACTCATTATACAAACCTAACATAAGCCCTAGCTGAGTTAAAGGAGATGGATAGCCAAATGCACCAAATGTCATGGTCCCTTGAAGATCAAAGAGATGGCCAATCTAACCAATCAGTCCAGACAAAGTAGTAGCACGCATTAGAGGAGGGTAAATTAAACTATACGTGATGCACAAGTACTTCTCAAACTCTTCATTTGTAAGATGACCAAAACGAGAAGAAAAAGATAGTAAAGGTGGTGAAGGTGTATCTGTCTCCTCCTTGAGACCATAATGCCTTCTCAAAGCCTCCAATGATGAAGAAGCCTGATAAGGCATCATAGGATCTAAAGAAGAAGGTGCCTAAGACATTATGAGTCAAAATAGAGTCGCATGTGAGTCTCGCACAAAGACTAGCCTCCACAATCACCACAAGATACTCTTTAGAAGAGCACCGACTCTGATACCATCTGAAGATATGCTAGGATTTGCACTAAGGAAACATAGCATGTACGACTAAGACTGAAACACAAAGACTCAAATAGAGACAAGTAAAACTCAAACCCTAAACGCAAAATGCAAAACACAAAAACTCAAAACCCAAAACTCAAACACAATGACAAACACAGAGAGAAGAAACTCTAAAGTGACAAAACATTGTAAATGAATGTAAGAGTGTACAGAATATCCAAGGGTAGAGCAATGAAGTGTCGGAGAGTAATGTCCACCAAAGATGGATCCCAAGTGTTGTGGCCACTAGTCGAAGTGACGAAGTGTGGAAAACACCAAACACTGATCACCAAAGTGTTAGGGAACTAAGGTAACAATAGGAGAGGTGTTTGCTGACGTAGACAGCCTACTGGATAGCAAAAACGCAAATACTGTAGCAATCACCTGGTGGGACAGACGGTAAGAGCGTGTCGCTTGACACCAAATGCTGAAAACGCAGATTGATCAGGCAATGTGATGACGCAATAGATGGAAGCCTCCAAGCAAGGCAATGGCTGAAAACAAGCCGCCTAGGGCTGGATAGTGATGAGCTGCAATCGGTGATGGCTGGACAACACATGGTAGGTGGCTGATCATTGAAATCTGCACAATAGAGTGACAAACCTGCACAAAAGGGTGAGGCAGAATGGTGGCCAAGCTGTCTATTTATAAATGTTGAAGGGTGGCCCAAAAAATTAGGGTTTTGGGAGACCATTGAAACTCTCTTGAACCGCGTACCAAATTTGCATTTTTCATTAATTAAGCGTGTTTTGGGGCTGTTTAAAAATGCTAATCAGCTGTAAAACATATTTTAGCTCGGCATGCCCAACAAGAAGTGATATATGATTCTTGGTTAGGTATTTCACCTAGCCAATGCATGAGATGGAGGAGAAGACCCAATAGGAAGTGCTATACCACATAGTAGTGACAAGCAGGACTTGATTAGCTGCTACTGCCATCCTTTCTACTGATGAATTAGCCACTGCCACCATCCTTTCAACTAATGAAAGTCCTATCCTACATGCTCCAGCATAGGAATTTCAGTCTACTGCTCAAAATTTAGGGTGCTATATGCTTCTCTAAGGTGATTTCAACACCTTTGAAACCCAAGGTACCTCATTGAGGCTCGAAAGAAAACCGAAGTGAGATCCTCACATGGCCTCCAAACTAGCTCTATTGAGTGTCACAAACCCAAAATGTAAATGATTTATACAACTTGATGAGAGCTCCAAAGACTTTACAAAATATCTCCATTGTAATCACAAAATCCCTGAAGTTATCTTCATCCCCCCTCGAACTAGGCAATTGTATCATCTGCAAACTCCATGTGCAGAAGCTCCTTAAAATCTGAGATGTGCAACCTAATGTCATAGATAGCTCATGGCCTCTGCTACCAAAACAAAAGGTAAATGGCAAGGGGTCAACCTTGTCTCACTGATCTATGCATGTTGAATCTCTTGCCTCAAGTACCACTAACGAGAACCTAGCTGTGAGCTGAAAACTAGAAGGCCACCATGCCTCTGACTTTTTGTCTTAAGAATCCCATCCTTGCCCCTCTAACTCACTGTCCTAAGAATCCCATCCTCAGAATGGTGCCCTCCAGAGACTCCCAAGGCACGTGTCTATAGCCTTCTAATTTGAAAATCAAATAAGATCCTGTTGCTTTGGAGCACACAAGGACTGTGGACTCTCTAAAGGTAAAAATGTTGTGCATGACAATGTAGCACAAAGCAAGAGTCTTGCCCCTGCAACTTGAAGCAAAAGCCTACCTACACTTGCTCCTATTGTGGAATAGGTTTAATAGAAGAAAAACAAAGGGGACAAGACACAGTCTGTAGCAAAGAAGAAAATCTCTTTAGGGGATCTCTAGATCAAACCAACAATCTCTTTAGAGGGCTCTCTAGATCAAACCAGCAATGTGATGATTTGGCGTGAGAAGAGAGAATCGTTTGTAATCTTTATAATAGACATAATGGGGTCTTACGTAGGACAATGATTACATAATAGCACCAAAAACAAAGATGCCAGTTTTCTGTCATATCACTGCAAGCTCTAACGTTGTATTTGTGGAATCGTCTCATATCTTTTATGGTTAGAACATACAAACAAGGAGGAGATATTGAGGACTAACATCCGTGCAATTCTTCGGAAGACTTAGTGGGAACAAGATACACACCTGCAAGTTGAGCTTGTTCAGTGCTTCATGCTGCGCTAACCATTCAATGCTTCCAACCTGCAAATGATAAGCCTTTTGCAGAATGAAGATAGCTAGGGGAAAACAGTAGACAGCAAGGTTATTTCCTAGTTAGGAATGTTCTTTACGAATTCTCGCAAATAGGCAAAAAAAAGTCATAATTTCCTAAGTATCTCCTGGTAAGGAATGTTTTAAGAAATCTTGCGAAGAGGCAAAACGTCATAATCCGTAAAGATGGGGCAAGGAAAGCACCTGTTATAGTAAGTATCTCCTGGTAAGAAATGTTTTAAGAAATCTTGCGAAGAGGCAAAACGTCATAATCCGTAAAGACGGGGCAAGGAAAGCACCTGTTCTATTTCAAACACCTTCAGCTGCTCCACCATGTAATCTGCGTCGTGGCTGGTCAGAAGAGCCTGATCAGGAAACGCAGAAGAGCCGATTATCAGCACTGTGAAAATCGATGCGAGAGAAGTTCTCAGAAGCAATTAGGGGAATGCTAACCCCGTCTTCGGGTTTCAGATACGCAGGTCTTTCAGCCATTGTGAAGGCGCGCAGACACACACACACACACACACAGAGCGAGAGAGAGAGAGAGAGAGAGAGAGAGAGAGAGAGAGAGAGAGAGAGCGAGTCCGCGTATGTGTCTGTGCCAAGAAGTTGCATGCAGGGGTGGCGAGTGATAACTCAAGCTGCAGTGCTATGCATTTCGGAAAAATTACCAACAGACCTCTCACATTTCCTAAATTGCCAAAACATTTCTCATAATTTTGACAAACATATCTCGATCACATCATATTTTGCGTATTTTACTAGGATAGTAGTATCTTATAAATGTAGAATGACAAGATGAGTTGAAAAGGCTAATTAGTGATCAAGAACAATGGATTCTTTCTTAGAAGAGCAAAACACACACAAAGAACATTGGATTCTCTCTTGGAAGAGCAAGACAAGCAACTCACGATGAAAAGAAAGATAAAGATAAAAGAGATTATACACAAGATGTAACCAAGAAAAGGAAATCACTATGGGAATCAAGAATAGAGTGGTTGAGAGTCAGCTCACACATTCCACAAGCTCCCTCTCTCCACACTAAGAACTTGCAAGTACACATATAAATGAATGTGGCCACAGTCCCTCCTTTTACATATAAGAAATAAATGAGTGTTCCGTTCCTATCATGAAATAGGTTAGCCAATAGTAAAATACACAACAAGTATTCCATTCACTCTAGGGATTCAATGGACACTCGAGCTTGCGCTTGAAACCACTAAGAACCTAGGAGAGATCTTTCTGCACAAACCAAGATTTCATACATTTCTTTCAATGAGCATAATTAGGGTCTTTGACTTTGTTATCACTATTAATGCAAGGAGGTGAAGTGATAATGCAAAATGAGAAAGAGTACTTCCAACAGCTACCTTGGAGGAAGAAAGTAGCAAAGGCAACGTGAGCACTTGCAAAGATTTCAAAGCATGTGACAAAACCCAAGGTCAAAATAAATTACATGGGCACAATGCATGAACCACTTCTAAATGAACTCAAGATGAATGGACACATAAATGGAAGATGCACCCATTATTGACTAACGAAAGAGGCTATGTACAAGATATAACTAGAAAAAGGAATCCACTATGAAAATCAAGAGTACAATGGTTGAGTACCAACTCACACACTCCATAAGCTCCATCCCTTTGCACAAAGAATCTACAAGTACATGTATGATTTGACTATGGCCACACACCCTCCTTTTCTAGATAAAAAATAAAGGAGCTACCTACCACAAATTAGGTTAGCTAGTAATCAAAATCTAATAAAGAGTGTGCCTATAAATTATGGCATGGACACTCATGAACCTAAACCTATGATATAACCACTTCTAACATCTTGCCATAGGGGTGACTTGCACTATTCTAATATTTCAATAGATGTAAATCAAACTCAAAGATCTAAATGGGTTCTTAGAAGATCAAGAGGAAGCCAATTCGAGCTCTATTGCATGGCTTCTTGATAGAAAGACTAGGACTTAGCAATTGGTAGACTCCTTTAGACAAAAGAGGAAAAGAAGTAGTATATGGTGTATATTTCAATGAAAGTACTTAAAAGATGTAAAGTAGGGGGAGGGCTATAGCTATTAAATATCTAAGAAGAAGACACTACAAAGAAAAGATGCCATAGTGATGAACCGTAGTGATGCTTTTTTAAAGCATCACTATATCAGTCACTATAGACATCAATATCAACATTGGTACTACCGTCACTAGCAATGTGTATAGCAATGGTAATACTGACATTGATACAATGGTCTTTCTGACATGCATTCGAATATACCTTTTGACGTTGATATAGATGGAAATAGTGACACCTTAAAAAAACACCAAACACAAAGCACAACATTTTTAATCTTTGTGAGCAAGCACGAAGAAATAAAGAAAGAGAGTGAGAGAGAGAGAGAGAGCAGGAATGAAAGCGATGGAGGTTATTGTGTGTGTGTGTGTGTGTGTGTGTGTGTGTGTGTGTGTGTGTGTGTGTGTGTGTGTGTGTGTGTGTGTGTGTGAGCCATCCGTGAAGAAGGAGAAGAAGACCACAAAGGAGGAGACGAGGAAAGGAGGAAGATTGTGAAGGAGGAGAAGAAGAAAACAACAAAGCAGTGCTTCTTTGAGCTTTGAGATAAGTATTTTCCTCTGTTCTTTCTTTTCCTTTCTTTATGCATTGTGCTTAAGAGAGAGGAGAGGAAAGAGAGGGGTGGAAGGAGATCGAGATGGAGAGAGAAATAGGGTTATGAAAGTAAAGAAAAGGATAGAGGAAAAGGTAAACTATTTATTTTCTTCTTTCTTTGTTTTCTTTATGCATTGTGCTTATGAGAGAGAGGGAGGAAAAGAGATGGGATTGAGAACCAATCTAGGTATAGGTTGAAATGCCTATGGGGTGAGTATGTATCTAAGGATTTTGAGTAGCTATGTGATGAGCAGGGTATTAAGCATTAGTTGACCCCCCATACACCCCACCCCAGAGAATGGCATAGTAGAGCACATGCATAGGACTATTTAGGAAAGAGTCCATAGTATGCTTAGTTAGGTGGGCTTACTACACCACTTTTGGGTTGAGGCAATTACTATTGTTGTGGATCTCATTAATAGATCCCATGCATTGCTCTTTGTGGTAAAGTTGTAGAGGAGTATGGTCTGGTTAGGAAACCTCTATCATATGCACACTTACGAGTCTTTGGCTGTGAGGATTTTTGCCATATTCCTAAAGACAAGCACAATAAGTTGGATCTTAAGTTTATCAAATGCATCTTTCTTGGATATATGATACATATGAGATAGGCTATTGTTTTTGGGATTCGAAGGCTCAGAAGGTTATTTGCAGCTGTGATGTTATCTTCCATGAGAATAAGATGCATATGAGACTAGAGCAAGTGATTGAGGTATGCAAGGTGATCTCTTAAGAGGAGCCGTCTAGCCCAATATGACAAGCCCCAATATGACTATGCCTAGTGAGATAGCCTACTATACTTGTTGATGATATAGTGGCCCACAATCCGCATGTTATGCAGAATCATGATGTTGGATAGAGCGGATAGGTTGTACATGCCCCACAACCAATTTTGAGGTGCTCTGCTAGAGCTTCATATCCTCCTGATTGCTACGAGCCCTTTACAGATTATGTTATGGTAATATGCTCTATTAAGCTACTTACTTATTATAAGGAGGCTATGCATAGAGGTGATTCTCATTCTTGGGAGAGGGCTATAGGTTAAGAGTACCTCTAGTAACCCCTAAGCTAGCATATAAGGCTAGATTCATTGCAAAGAGTTTTAAGGAGGAGCATGGTGTTGACTTCAATGAAGACTTTTTGCTTGGTATTGGTCTTGGTTGCTCAATTATCTAGAGCTTTATCAGCTCTAGATGTTAAGGCAAGTTTTTTACATGGAGACTTGCACAATGAGATCTATATGTAGTAGCCTAAGGACTCTAGGGAGAAAGGTAGAGAACACCTAGTGTGTAAATTGAAGAAGAGTCTTTATGGGCTTAAGCAGGCACCTAGGGAGTGGTACCATAGTTTGATACTTTCATGCATTCGCAATGTTGGGGGTAAAGGCATCTATGCCTATGCCACTGACAGTATACATGTACACTGCAAGTAGTAAACACTTATCATTGTCACTTTATTCTTTATGTCTCTCTCTCTTGCTCTCTTGTTCCATTTGCCATAGCTATTGCTTTGCTATTGCTTTCACTTGTGTGCTTCCACTGAAGCTCTATCTTTCAATTGGTATCAGAGCCAACCATTTGCAGAGCTTGTTCATCCTTTGCTTTAGCCCGAATTCAAAGCTTTAGCTTAAGGTTTCATGGCAACCAATGTTTCTTCCTCCTCTTGATGTATGTATTGAGTCTTCCCTTCTCTCAACTTGTTCCAACTTTCTCCTAGCTTATTGAGGAGCTTCACCTAGGCCTTAGCTGAGCCTTCTTGAGTACTTATCGAGTTGAGGAGTAGCCATTCTATCCATTTCCAATGGATACAGAGCATGCTATAAAAGTTATGGAAAGTTATAATAGCTAGATATCACTATTGTGTTTTGGTTAACTTTTGCATATGGTATCAGATTCAAGATTTCTATAGCTAGAAACAAAGAGTACAATGAGAGCTATAGATTTGGCACTCATAGAGTTGATTCTATGTATTTTTCTATTCTTTGTTTCACATTGAATAAAATAGTTCTAGTTCGGATAGTAAGTAGGAAATTACATAATGCATGTTTGATGCTTTGGGGATTCTATTTTGGTGCCCGGATGGTATGGTTATGCTTTTAGAATGCTACTTAGATTGTTTAGAACTTGAGTAGCTAAGTTTTACAAAGTTTTGTTGTTGTCATAACAATTTAGACAACAAGCATATAATACTGAGCTTCGTGCTTTGAATGCCTATTGTATCTATATGGTATTTCAGGTATGCTACATGTCTATGGTAATATCCAACATTGATGTATGAGCCCGTATATATTTATGGCATGCTTTGACACTTTGATTTGAGCTACATTTGATGTACTTCAGCTTTGGTCAGTTGCTTTTAGCTTTTATGCTTACTCACTTATTAACATTGAAGTTTCATTAGATAATTATGCTCCTGGATGTATTTGTGATGTATTTGGGTTTCTCAAATGCTTTGATATATATATCTTGAGCTTTGCTTACTCACTTTGCATTCCAAATTTACTTCCAATCCCATTTCTCTTGCATTAGATGCTTGGGTGGGAGGCGCTTGTACTTACTTGGTAGAGCTTGGTTCTTTGAGGTAGTGGGACTCTTGGCTCATGCGTATGCTTTTGGGTGTAGTTACCTCAGCTTTTGGGCTGATTTGATTCCATATGCTTTGAATACCAGCACTTACCTCTGTCAGTAGTTTGTTAGTAATGTATATTCTTATGGGATGTATGGCCTACTGACAATTTGAGTTTATCATAGTTTTTGGTATTGACGGTCTATGCTTAGTCATTGCTAGTTGCATTCTTTGTATCTTGATTGCTACTTGGATATTCGTAGCAATGGGAACTTCCTTTTCTTGGCTATTTGCTCATAATTGGTGGATTAACATATACTATTGTATTTATTTGAAAAATTTTGTAATTATAGTTTTCACCATTATCATAAAGAGCAAACATTGTACTTTGGCAGTCTGTTGTTTGTAGTTGATGGACATCTTTATACTTTGGTATTCCCTCTTGTTTTACCCTTGTTTTGACTAAGTTTGGGGGTTTATTTGCAATCATTTATAGAATCCCATTCTGGTGCACAGATCGGTCGCCGTATACGCACGTAGTGAGCGTCAGAAGGTCCCCAAGAATAAAAGAACTCTACTTTTTGCACATAAATCAATGTAGAAAGCTTGCATGACATGAACAAGAGACCAATTGGGTGCAATCTCTCCCCATGCCTTGTGTGAGTGCTCCACAAAGCATGTATTTCATATATTATTCATCTTCAAGCTCAAATAATAGCCCAAATTACAAAATAGCACGCTTTAGCTTTTGAGTTTGCTTTTGTGCCAATAAAGAATTAAAGCTAATGGGTGCCCAAGAAGTCAGGCGGTACCCAAATACAATGTCCAATACAAATATTTAAATCGTACGTCCATGCGCATATAAAAATAATAAATAAATATCTAGCACTTTGATACGCGCCCAAAATATATGTGCCATGCCTAAGATACGCGCCCATCAAAATATTGACGATAACTTGAATACACGCTATCCTCCAATGCTTTCCACTGCCACCGTTGCTTGCTCTACACATCAACTGAAGCATTCACAATTGTTAGAAAAATAATACAATTAAACCAACAAAAGTGAATACCAAGCAATCTTCATCTACATAAATAAATTGGTTAGAAATCAATCCTAACCTTAATATATCACGAGTGCGCACTCTAAACTCATAAACGTTTATTAATTCAAATATGTATTTTGCGGAATCACCCGCTATGGAATCACTCATGTACACACAAAATTAACAAAATGCTCGAAAAGGATAGGCGTCCCCATCGACTTCTCGTACAAAGAATCCACTTTGTGTATGAGCCCCAGTAATAAAATTTTATGCAATCCACCGCAAAACCTTACGGAATCCACCGTGGCACAGAATCCACCGTGGAATATGCCTCCTGGCATCATACCCCCGGGGTGGGATAGTAATTGTCCTCAATTGCTATTAGCTCAATGTGGAGCTAACAAAGTGGGGAAAGCATTTAAGTCTCTAGCGTGCATCCATTGGGCCTCTTCAACAAGATGGTTTTTAAACTTGACCAAATATCTAGAATATCTATGACCAGTTCTAGTGGTCATAAAATCAGTATCTATAATAGTTTTAGGCTCAAGGATTTCAGTTTCATCATCTAGCAAAGGAGGGTTTTCATAGACAGGGTGTACAGGTAGTTGGCCTCTAAAGGGTCGTAATAAACTGATAGGAAGGTGTTGTGGATTTTGCAATGTTGTGGTAGTTCTAGTTTAAATGCATTGTCATTGATTTTGTGTATGATCTTGAATGGTCCATAAAATCTAGGTGCTAATTTCACAACTGGGTGTTTATCTACACTTTGTAATCTTCGTTTTTCTATGCGTAACCAAACATAATCATCAACTTTAAAATTCATAGCCTGTCTTTTCTTATTTGCTTGTTCTGTATATGATTGCTGGGCTTTGGCAACCATATCTTTAACTTCATAAAAAATAGTGGCATGCATGTTAGCAATATCATCAGCAGTCTGAATTTTATTTGATAATGATGCAACAGGTGTAGACAATCGATATCCATAAATAACTTCAAATGGTGCTTTCTTTGTAGCTGTATGTGGTGTATTATTGTATGCAAATTGAAGTAAATGTAGATGTGTATCCCATGTGTGTGGTTTTGAAATAGTGTAAGCACGTAAAAGATCTAAAATAGTATTGTTAGTAGCTTCTGTTTGATCGTTTATTTTAAGATGAAATACAGATGAAAAATCAATCTTTGTTCCTAAGTTAGCAAACAAAGTAATCTAAAATTTATTACAGAATCTAGAATCACAATCTGAAATAATAACTTTTGGTAAACCATGATTAGTGAAAATAGTTTTCAAATACAATTGAGCAGCTTGAGATGCAGTTAAAGTTTTCTTGCATGGAATAAAATATGCTTGTTTACTAAACCTATCTACAACAGTCCAAATCATATCATGATTAGCTTTAGTGTTAGGTAAACCAGTGATAAATTCCATTGAAATCTGTTCCCATGGTCGTGATGGAATAGATAATGGCATTAGTAAACCATATTGTTTACCATGATATCTTTTAACTCGTTGATAAACTAAACATTCAGATACAAAGTTAGATATATCAGTGTCCATATGTGGCCAATAAAAATCTTCAGTCAATGTACGCAAAGTAGATATAATTCCTCTATGACCTTAATATGGAGGACAATGAACTTCATTCAAAACAAATGATCGAAATAGAACTGTCACGTAATCTTTTTTCATAAAACATGAATCCATTGTTATAAGACAGTGAATCAATACGAATCCAATTATTTGCAACTAATTTATTCCAATCAGCTTGAAAAGTAAGATCCTGATGATAAGTATCTTTCATAGGGATAAGAGAATCAAATGATATCATAGAAATATTATGAATTGTCGGTCTTCTGCTTAAAGCATTAGCTACAACATTCTCTTTTCCTGGTTGATATTGTATAAGGGGATGAAAACTTTGAATAAAAGCGGCCCATTTAATGTGTCGGTCAGATATTTGTGGTTGACTAAGAAGATGTCTAATGCTTTGCTGGTCAGTTTTGATCATAAACTCAGATCCCATTAAATAATGTTTCCATTGATGTAAGGCTTGTACTACAGCTAGCAATTCTTTATCATATGTAGAATATTTAAGTTCAGATGGTTTGAGTTTACAGCTAGAGTAGGCTATGGGACGATTACCTTGCATAAGTATGGCTCCTATTCCAGATCCACTAGCGTCAGTAACTACTAAAAAGAATGGTCTATTGAAATCAGGTAATTGTAATACGGGAGTATGAATTAAAACATGTTTCAATAAATTAAAGGATTTTTGTTGATTGTCAGACTAGTTATACACAATACCCTTCTTTAAAAGTTTTGTCAAAGGTAATGCAAGTAATGAAAAATTCCTCACAAACTTTCTGTAAAGACAAGCAAGACCTAGAAAAGAACGTAACTCATGCACATTTTTGGGTATGGGCCAATTTAAAATTGCTTCTATCTTTTTAGGGTCGACTTTAATACCTTCTGATGAAGCAATGTGTCCGAGATATTCAATTTCTGTTTGGAAGAATTCACTCTTTTCTGGATTAGCATATAACTGATTGTATTTTAACAACTTAAAAACTAAAGACAAATGTTCATAATGCTCATTCTCATTTTTACTGAATACTAATATATCATCAAAGAATACTATGACACAATGCTAATGTTTCAAAAATATGCAATTCATCATACGACTAAATGTGGCTGGTGCATTAGTTAAACCAAAAGGCATAACTAGAAATTCATAGTGTCCAAATTGTGTTCTAAATGCAGTTTTGAATATATCACATTTATCCAATCTTACTTGATGATAGCCAGATTTAAGATCTATCTTACTGAATATGGCAGATCCTTGTAGCTTATCCATAAGATCATCTACCCTAGGAATTGGATATCTATTCTTAACAGTAATTTTATTTAGGACACGATAATCAATGCACATACGATAAGTATTATTTTTCTTTTTCACTAATAAGATGTAAAAATAGATAGATGAATCCTCTTTGCAGGTGCACCAAATGGAGAACTACTAGGTCTAATTAATCCTCTGTTAAGTAATTCTTCTATTTGATTTTGAATTTCTTTCTATTCAATTTGGTTATGCCTATATGGTGCTTTATATGGTGGTTGTGTTCCAAGAATTAAATCTATTTTATGATCTTTAGGACGTGAAGGTGGTAGTCCAAGTGGTAAGTCAAGAGCAAAACAATCTTGAAATTGGGCAAGAAATTGTGTATGCCTAGGATGCATTTGTTTTTCTTTAGCTTGAATTTCATTCACCCATATTAAATAAGATTTGCTACTTTTACGTAATGCACGTTTAGCTTGAGTATGAGTAAGCAGTGGAAATTTATTGGAAGCGTGCATACCATGCAATGTGATTTGCTTTCCTTGAAAATAAATTTTAATTGAATGCGTAGAATAATCTATATCAGGATTGTATTGATGATGCCAAGGCATTCCTAAGATAATGTCACTAGACTGCAAAGGTACAACTAGAAAATTTCTTCCTTCAGTATATTCACCAATTTTAATTTCTAAATTATGCACCTCTTGTGTTTCGTCATATCTTGTGCCTAGGAATGCAGCCTTGATGCGATAATTTGTAGAAACAATTGGTAAATTCAATTCTTTGACTAACTTTGCAGAAATAAAGTCATGTGTGCTCCCATCATCATGTAAAATAATCTTTCTTTACCATATACAAAACATTTCATTGTTAACAAAGAATTAGGAGTTGGCATACCTAGCAAAGTATCCGAAGTAGTACCAATATCATCATAATCTTCCGTAAAGTCTGGCATTTCCTCATGTTCTTCTTCTTCTATTGCACCAAGATAATTGATACGGACAGGTGGCTTTTTGGTTTGGCAATTGGCTGCTAAATGTCCAAGTTGATGGCCTTTATAACAAACTATGGGTTTCGCTTTAGATACATTATTAGTAATGGTAAGAAGTTTAGGAAGGTTGGGATTTGACTGTGAGAATGGCTTAGGGTTTGGATTGGTATTTGATGGCAAAGCAGGTGTTTGTGTCCAAGATTTACGGAATGAAGATGGAAGAAAATAACTTTGATTGAATCTTCGAAATTTTGAATTGAATTATTTGGAACCATAGTTACCATTAGTTGGAAATTGTTGTGATCGCTTATCTCTTCCCCGAATCTTGTCTTCAGTGTCATGGGTCAAGGAAATTGCATCTTCAAGGGTTGTTGGCTTGAACATAATGACTTCAGCATAGAAATGTCCAAGTAGGCCGGACATAAACTTGTGTTTATGAGTTGCTTCAGGTACATCTTCGAGCATACGTAGTTGCAATAGGGCATTCCAGAAATGTTTAGTGTATTGGGAAATAGGTTCACGGTCCCTTTGCTGTAGAAGATCCCATTGCTTGATGGCTTTTTCATGGAATTGAGGAGGAAGGAAATTCTGCAAAAATTTCTTTTGGAAAGTCTCCCAGGTAGTGGGACAATCAACGCCCTTGCAGACCACAGTCCACCATAAGGATGCTCGGTCAACTAAATGGTTAGTGACACATTTAATTTTGTCTTTCTCAGCATATGTTTCTTCATGGAAGTAACCATCAAATTGATTGATAAAAGCAAGTACAGTCTTTCCATCGCGTGATCCATTGAAAGTACGAAATTTGAAGTTTCTTTTACTTATCTTTGTTTCTTTGCGGATGGATTGGGCTTCAAGTGTTGCATCGATGGTACGTTGTATAAGATCTTCGGGTTGCAGTCCATCTTGGTCGGTGGTAGATCGTTGCAAATTGGCCAATTGAACTTGCAAAGCTTGTCGGGCTCTTCATTCTTCTTCGAGCTGCATCATAATCAAATCCAACTTTTGCTCCATCGTTGGTTCGGGTAGATCACCTTCAGCCATAAAATCGTCCATGTTTTGTTCAGTCATCCTGTAAAATTCAAAAGACCTCACACTCTCGAAATCTTATTAGCGAGATGAGCATAACTCAAAGGTGGGTATACAAGGCTTGTAAATTTTGTTTGGTTTTTGTAGTCTTTCTCCTTTACATTTGTGGTATTCGTTGTCACAACCATCTTCCAAAAGAATAGTGTTACTTAGGAACTGCGTATGAACTTTTGCGTTTGCTGAAACTGGTTCAGCAAGTCTGCAAGTGTGAACAGGGTCTACCAGAGAGCAATAGACTGATTCTGTGCTTCTGCGTGTGAACTGCCTCTTAAGGAGTTGTTGATGAAGTCTTTAATGACCTTTGTAACTTGCAGGATTAACAAGACTTGGAAGACTTAAGAGCTTAAGGCTTTTTTGATAAAGCGTGGATTTTTAGGACATGAATATGTCCTTGCCAGTGTCGACTGCGGGCAGTACATACTACCGCCGTAGGCGCAGAATTTTGTGTTATTAAGCTTTTAGATAAGCTTATTATAAGCTTAATAAGCTTAGTCTTTAAGCTTTGTAAGCCTTGAGCTATGGAATGAGAGTTTTCTTATTTGTGTATCATGACTTGAGAAAGGAAGTTTGCCGCCGGTCCTTCGCCTACAGAGGCAGGTCCTTCGCATTCAGAGGGTGCAGAAGGGGGTTCTTGACTGCCAGGAACACGCTGGTATCAACCGTTCGCAACAAAACTGACTATAGAGCTCGATCGTTCCAAGAGCTCCGCCTTCGCGCAAGATGGTAAGCGATTGGAAGCTCTCGATCTCAGCTTTGCTCTAATACCACTGCTGCACAGATCGATCACCGTATGCGCACGTAGTTAGCATCAGAAGGTCCCCAAGAACAAAAGAACTCTACTTTTTGCACACAAATCAATGTAGAAAGCTTGCACGACATGAACAAGAGACTAATTGGGTGCAATCTCCCCCCATGACTTGTGTGAGCGCTCCACAAAGCATGTATTTCATATATTATTCATCTTCAAGCTCAAATAATAGCCCAAGTTACAAAATAGCACGCTTTAGCTTTTGAGTTTGCTTTTGTGCCAATAAAGAATTAAAGCTAATGGATGCCCAAGAAGTCAGGTGGTACCCAAATACAATGTCCAATACAAATATTTAAATCGTACGTCCATGCGCATACAAAAATAATAAATAAATATCTAGCGCTTTGATAAATAAGTGCGACAAAATATAGGTGCCATGCCTAAGATACACGCCCATCAAAATATTGACGATAACTTAAATACACGCTATCCTCCAATGCTTTCCACTGCCACCATTGCTTGCTATACACATCAACTGAAGCATTCACAATTGTTAGAAAAATAATACAATTAAACCGACAAAAGTGAATACCTAGTAGTCTTCATCTACATAAATAAATTGGTTAGAAATCAATCCTAATCTTAATTTATCACGAGTGCGCACTCTAAACTCATAAACGTTTATTAATTTAAATATGTATTTTGCGGAATCACCCGCTATGTAATCACCCATGTACACACAAAATTAACAAAACGCCCAAAAAGAATAGGCATCCCCATCGACTTCTCACACAAAGAATCCACTTTGTGTATGAGCCCCGGTAATAAAATTGTACGGAATCCACCGCAAAACCTCACGGAATCCACCGTGCTTGGATTTTACATTGGTATACTATCATTATGGCTAGTTCTTTGAATGATAGTGCTACTTTTAATATCAAAAATCTTGATATGGCACAAACTTCACCTATTGGAAGACACAAATTTGTCATGTACTGGTTCAAAAGAAGTAGGTTAGGCCTTTGAAAACTGAGTGTAAAGCTCAAAGGCATTGATGAGGATACTTGGGATGAGTTGGATCAACTAAGTTAATCCACTCTTATATTATCATTGTCTAAACATGTTTACTTCAATATTGTGGCACTTGAGAATAATGCTTGACAGTTATGGGAGAAGTTATATAATCTTTATGATAAGCAAAGACTTGCTTCACATACATATTGTTTGAAAAATCTCATGGACCTTCTCATGAAGAAAGGGACTCGTGTGTCTGCACATTTGAATGAGTTTCATTTAATTTTCAGCTAATTGACTTCACATGGCATTGAGTTTAAGGATAATCTTCCTCCTTGGTTCTTGCTTGTAACACTTCTTGAGTCATGGGACACTTTCCATACTATCATGTGTACTAATATACCTAAGGATGATTTAAAACTCCAGGATGTTGAGGGTGCATTACTCATATAGGAGATAAATAGAAAGGATATGGATGTAGCCCACTGTACTTCTCATGCATTGACTCTTAGGGGTAGACATGATGGTAAGAGTGCTAATGATTGTCGTGGTATAGACTCATAAAAGTCTCAACCTCACAAACAATCTCGTAGTATCATTATTTTGGGAAGTATGGTCATATCAAGCCATAGTACCATAAGATGCAAGATGATAAGTGCAACGAGAAAGGCAAGAGCAAAGTGCAGGATACGTCTGATGATCAAAGTATTATTCCTAGTAAGTCTAGTGTGAAAATTGAGGAGATAAATACCTTGGAGCATAAGTCTGATGATAATATCTTGGTAGCTTCTTCTCTTGATGCTAGTCTATTGGATGATAGTTTGTTTATCTCATCATGAATTTATTCACCCTTTACAACAACTCCTACATCTGCACATGCTTTCAAGGCACAAGTAAAGGAGACTGCAGTGGGGCAATGACCCTCATGTTGCATCTTATCAAAACATTTCAATGCCTCCTTCCCTTGCCCATGCTATGCATAACCTGCAATTAGTACACTCCAAGATGCTACATTGCAGACAAAAAGCTCATCCAAGAGCTCCTGCGCTTTTGCAATATAGTTCTCTATTGTTTGCCACTCCCAAAGTTCTCATCTCTTTTGCCAAGGCAGACTGAGTCATCTCAATCCTTTGCAAAAAGAGCCATCTGGATTTTTAATTTTTAGTGTCTTTATAAGGGACATATCAAGAGAGTACCAGGTTTGTCCTCTTAAGAATGTGAGATCATTCCTCATTCAACTCTCTCTCAAGTCCCTCTTTAGCACCTTCATCTTAAAAAGAAAAGATTGTTTGTTAGACACATTTTCAAGGCCTTTATGGTGCCATAGGATTTCAAAGAGAGATTGAATGTGGCAACATTAGCGAACACTCCCTACTTTTGCATCCCTTCAATACAATGTCTTGATACAATGTCTTGAACATACAATTTGTTCAACAGTTTATAAAGTTTTTCCATGGAACCACATCTTCCATACATGTCTATGTCAAGATTGTGGGAGAGAAGGAAGGAGTCTCACTTGTAGCTTTCTTGCTTGCACAATGGGGGAATACACACAGAGGTGGAGGCTGAAAACAGTTTTCCTCTTCTTAGTTGTGTAAGCCAAAACAACTCTCATACAAAGAAATAGAAGAACCCTATATATGGGTCTTAAACCAAACTCAACTAACTAAGGTGGCATACTAACTGAGCCACGAACTAGAGTAGATAAGGATAGTTGTCATGTAGTTATTATTCATGGGCGGTGTACCAACCACGTCTGCAACTGACAAGTCGGTGACATAAATACACAACGGTCACCCTGGTGTATCACGAGTGGAGCTCGATATCTCAACACTCCCCCTCGAGCTCAATCCCAATTCCTGCACACCAAGTAGGTCTCTGAACTTGCACAGCTTTTCTGCGCCCAATGCCTTCGTGAATATGTCAGCTACCTGATCCTCTGTGCTGACATAAACTAGATCAATAAGACCTAGTAAAACCCTCTCTCGCACATAGTGATAATGCACCTCAATGCGCTTTGTTCTAGCATGATAGACTGGGTTATTTGCCAAGTGTATACTACTCATGTTGTCACAATAAATGACAACTGGCCCATCTGTAGACTGATGCATATCATAAAGTAGCTTATGCAACCAAGCTACCTCACATGTAGCCATTGCTGCACCCCTGTACTCAGCCTCTGTGCTCGACAAGGCAACTGTAGGCTGTTTCTTGCTGCTCCAAGTGACTACAGTACTCCCAAAATAGAACACATATCCACTGGTAGATCTTCTATCAGAAATACTACCAGCCCAATCAGCATCAGTGTATCCATGCAACTGTATTTGAACCCCAGTCTCATAAAATAGTCCATACTGCAATGTGGACTTCACATACCTGAGTATGCGTCTAGCCGCATCCAAATGTGGTTTCCTTGGAGCTTGCATAAACTAACTTACCAATCCAACAACATAGCTCAAATCTGGCCTGGTAGTAGTCATATAAATCAAGCTTCCTACTATGCGTCTGTACATAGTAAGGTCTTCTAGAAGCTCACCTGCATCTGTGCTCAGCTTCACATTCTGCTCCAAAGGAACTGAAATAGGCTTACAGCCTGTCATCCCATATTTGGACAGCATGTCCAATCCATACTGCCTCTGCAAGAGCTGTATCCCACTTGGTGATCTAATCACCTCAATGCCCAAGAAATAACGCAGCTCTCCCAAATCTTTCATCTCAAACTTCTGCTTCAATAGCATTTTCACATGAAGGATATCTTCATCACTATCACCTGTCATAATCAAATCATCAACGTAAATGGCAAGTAGCATAATACATTTCTCTGTTTTTCTCACATAAAGTGAGAAATCTGCCTTGGAATCTGAAAGCCAATAGTGACAAGATACTGTCCTATCTTGTCAGACCATGCTCTAGGTGCTTGCTTCAAGCCATACAAGGCTTTCTTCAACCTGCAAACAAACTCAGGATGAACAGCATGCACATAACCTGGTGGCTGCTCCATATAGACCTCTTCTTGCAAATCACCATGCAAGAAGGCATTCTTTACATCCATCTGATGTAAAGACCATCCCTTTGATGCAGCCATAGCAATGACTGCTCTTACGGTTACCATCCTTGCAATTGGACTGAATGTTTCTTCATAGTCAATGCCATATGTTTGTGCATACCCCTTGACTACTAATCTTGCCTTGTATCTGTTCACAGAACCATCTGCATTATGCTTCACCTTATAAACCCACTTATAGCCAATTGCATTTTTACCTTTAGGCAAAGGTACCGATTCCCATGTAGCATTTGCTTCCAAGGCATCCATGGCTTTCTCCCATTTTTCTTTTCCCATGGCTTGCTCAAAAGAAGTGGGTTCTGGTTCCTGTATCACTTTGACCATATATGCATAGTGAATGGCTGTAAATCCATCATATTTCAGCCTATCCACAAGATACCTAGCTCTCGTAGACCTGCGCAAAGTAGGTTCACTCCCAGGTGCTCTCAAAACATCCCCGGTCTTCCTTACTCCAGGTGTAACAATAGAATGAATACCCAACTCATCGAGCCACTGGATTCACCATCCACATAAAAGTGACTTGCATTCACATCAAACATGGGCTGATCAACCTTCTCTTTTCCTTTTCGTGATACCTGCATACCACTATCTGCATTACTTTGAGAAGATTCTCCTGATCTCAATCTGCCTGTCCATGGCAAAGAATGTGAACCACTGCTAGAGGACACTCCAGGTCCACTAATATTTTGTGACTGCTGCTGTGAATTCTATGCAGCATTACCATTTTGTGCATCTATATCATCAATCACATTTACTGGTTTATACCAGCTACTCATCTCATCAAAAACAACATCTCTGCTCACTATAAACTTACTAGTAGAAGGGTTATAGCATCTATACCCTTTTTGCTGCAGAGAGTAACCAATAAAGATTCACTTCTTAGCTTTTGGATCCAACTTGGATCTCAACTCATCTGGCACATGTACATAGGCAATGCAACCAAAAATTTTCAAATGAGAAATATCTGGTTTCCTACCAGTATACCTCTCCTCTGGAGTCATTCCATGTATTGCTGCAGTGGGAGTCCTGTTCATTATGTAGACTGCTGTAGCAACTGCTTCAGCCCAATAAAAAACTGGCAAGTCTTTTTCATTGAGCATGGCACGAGATACCTCTCCAATATGCATGTTTTTTCTTTCTGCAATTCCATTTTGTTGTGGGGTATGACTGCATGAATATTGCTGCTTTATGCCATGCTCCTGCAGGAACCTTGCAAACTCATTTGAGAGGTACTCTCCCCCTCCATCTGACCTTAGGCATTTTATCTGCAGGCCTGTTTCTTTTTCAACCATAGCTTTAAGAGTTTTGAAATGCCCAAAAACTTCACTTTTCTTTTTCATAAAATACACCCAAACTTTTCTGCTATAGTCATCAATAAAAGTGACAAAATAATGACAGCCTCCAAGAGATGCAGCGTTAGTAGTCCACACATCAGAGTGGATTAATTCCAATGGCTTCTCACTCTCTTGAACATGTCTAGGAAATGGTTTCCTTGCCTGTTTTCCAAACTGACAGGCTTCACATACCTTATGCATTTCTGCAACCTTGAATTTAGGCAAACTTGCAACAATATTTTGGGCCTGCATTGATTTAAGTCATTGTACATTAACATGACCAATGTGTTTATGCCAGATATCAATATCTGCAACTACACCGGTCCCATGTGCAAACATTGCTGCATTTAATTCAGACATGTCTGCATTCAATGTAAACATTCTGCCCTTCTTTTTTCCTTTTGCTATCAAGCGACCTTTATTTTTCATATCCTCAACAAAGCATCCATGAGGATTAAATCTGACCTGCAAGCCCTGCTCAACCATTTGACTAACAGAAACCAGATTCTTGGTGATATTTGGGACATGAAATACATCGGACAGGTATTTCTTTTTCCCATCCTGCATAGACAAAGGAATTTTTCCAATCTGCACAATAGGATGTGTAGTATCATCACCAGTCTCCACAAATCCTAGTTTTTCCATTTTTCTTGCATCCTCCATCCATTCTGCATGATCTGTCATGTGGTTTGATGCACCTGAGTCTACATACCATACATCGTTGCTTTCTTCTGCACTTGTCACAGAATTGTTCATGTGCTGCACCATAAACAAATGCTCATTTCTGTCATCACCCTGTCTACTAGAGGATGCATAATTTCCTTGTTGCAGTTTTCCATTCATGATGTCATTCTGCTTTTTATAGCAGTCTTTAGCCATATGACCCAATTTACCACAATAGTAGCATTCAACATTACTATTTGCATTTTGGCCTCTTTGCCATCCACCACGACCTCTTTGGCTCCCCCTGCCTCTAGAGTTACCACGTCCTTCTCCATAGGACTGGTTTTCTTGAGTTTGCTGCATATTCTGATTTCTACCATGGCCTCCAAATCGGCCTCCTCTACCTCTGCCTCTACCTCTTCCAGCATTTGAGTAGAAGACAGTTTCTTTTGAAGTTCATCCTGAAGAAGATGCACCACCATTTCTTTGCTCCTTAGAAATTAGAAGAGCAATTAGCTCCTCAAAATCAGGAAATCTTTCACGAACTGAAATGGATGTCCGAAACTGTGCATAATCCTTTCCTAGACCATTCAAGGTCACAGAAACTAAATCATCATCTTCCACTGGCGACCCAATGGAAGCAAGTGCATCTGCAATCTTCTTCACCTTCATGTGGTAGTCATTGATGCTCATATTTTCTCTTTGCACATTATGCAACTCTTGCTTGAGTTGCATTTTCCTGGCTTGCGTATTTGTGCTATACATTTTTGACAAAGTATCACATGCCTCCTTTGGCGTACTTGCATCTTGAATATGCACAATCATAGAGTCTGAAATGCTGATAGACAGCCAGTACATAACTTTCCTGCCTCTCTCATGCCATGCTTTAAATGCCTGCATTTGCTGTTGATTGGGAACATCAGGAAGAACTGGTTCTTCTTCATTTCTTGCAACAAATTCCCAATATCCTTTTCCCATAAGGAAATTCGTCATTCTAAACTTCCATGCTTGGAAGTTGTTCTTGTCAAGCTTTTCAGTGACAATCTGTGAGAGAGAATCAGACGCCATTACAGAACACTGCAAAAAATTCTGTCACTGCAAAGAACACAACTTCAGCCTCCCAAAGGCAAATCTGCAAAACTGATGAAAGTGGTATTTGACCACACAGTCACTTCCTAGTGACGATTTTGCATAAACAAGAACCAAGGATGATTCTGAAACTTCCAATGTCTTTGCGCACAAGCATACGATGCAATTTCTACATTAACTTTTCACCGACCTGTAGAACAGTGGCTACACAGCATAAAATTGGGCCTTTTCCTGAGTGCATGGAGAAAACTTCCGCCTCCAAAACAGGCCCTGAAATGGCCTCAAATAAAAAAAAACAAGGTCGCCGAGGGCTAAAGCCCTCGCCCGCAACATATACTGCCCTCTTGCTTCACCGCAAAGGGCGCCTCAACCTGAGACAATGCACTCCTGCACTTTCCGGCTGTGCTACCTCTGTAGAGATCTGCTCCCAAAACAGAAAATGAAAGCAACACTGCTCCTCTTACTAGAACACCACGAGCTTGGCTTGCTTTCTTGAGCTCCTTACCACGAACAAGGCTCTGATACCATGTCAAGATTGTGGGAGAGAAGGAAGGAGTCTCACTTGTAGCTTTCTTGCTTGCACAATGGGGGAATACACACAGAGGTGGAGGCTGAAAACAGTTTTCCTCTTCTTAGTTGTGTAAGCCAAAAGAACTCTCATACAAAGAAATAGAAGAACCCTATATATGGGTCTTAAACCAAACTCAACTAACTAAGGTGGCATACTAACTGAGCCACGAACTAGAGTAGATAAGGATAGCTGTCATGTAGCTATTATTCATGGGCGGTGTACCAACCGCGTCTACAATTGACAAGTCGGTGACATAAATACACAACGGTCACCCTGGCGTATCACGAGTGGAGCTCAATATCTCAACAGTCTATCCTAATTTACTTATCTTTGCATGTATTTTTTGGCCTTCTTCAAAGGATGTTTTGAGGCTACATGATTTCAAGGACAAAACAAGTGTGATTACATCAACAAGGAGACCTACTAGCTACATATGTTTGAAATGCTCAAATGCTTGTTCACCATGCACATGGTCAACATATCCATCAATGAGTGCATTCTAGGAGAATTCATTTGACAATTGTTAGCCTATCAAATAATTGTTGTACTTCAAGAGATCCACATTTTCCATACATATTAACCATGGCACTGCTCATAGATAGCTCCTTCCAAACCCTTTCTGAAGCACTTCACCATGCACTTGTCAACCTTTATCTAAGGACTATGAAACACCACAAAACTTTAAGGAGAGGACAAAATTTACATCATCCACAAATATATATTTCTCTTGCATCTCAAAACATTGTAAAGCTTTGTCCAAGATACAACATATCTAAGGTTGTTGAAAACAATCCACGATACAGCATCCCGTGTCAACATGGTTTGAAAACTCTCCTTTTGCAATAGAATCACATCTCCCATACATGTCCACCAACACATATCCTATCATAGGATTATTTCCTAAGCCTCAGTTCTTGACCTCAATATGTATTTCTTGGCCTACTCTTAATGTCCCCAAGGTGCCACAAGCGTTCAAGTACATGATAAAGGTAACTAGTCATGGCATCTACATGTATGCTTTGTAGTTGCATCATTTTGTAACATCTCAATGATTCTTCACAAGACCTATGCTCTACATATGTAGCAAGCATTGCATTCCATATGACCACATTTCGAATTGGTAACCGATCAAACACTAGCTGTGCTTCTATACGGGAGCATCACCTTTAGCACATGTCCACAAGTTTGTTGGCAGCATACAAATCCCTTCTAAAACCCTCAAAATAATCATAGCATGTACCTCTTGGCCTATCTATAGCATCTTGGCTATCAACCTAACTCAATGTAAGACTTAGGGGTGTTGGCTAAATGGCCTACAACTAGCAAAAGTACCAATAAAGCCCCTACTAAGTCTATATTTTCTCTCAATAATTACTAGCTTGTTTCCAAACCTCCCACAATTCCACAAGATTTTAATAAATCGGGAAAGGTCACGTCATTAGGAATTACCCCCAATAGTTGCATTTGTCAATATGAGGTCAAAGCTTGTTCACCAAAGTTCACTAAGCCTATGTTCAAGTTATCTTAAGGTTAATGCAATCTAAGAGACTGCATCTTGAATATGAAGCTTGCCAAATATTGCTTGTCCCACCACAAGATCACCACATTTTATGTTCCTATTTTGACCACATTAGCATGTAGTCCTCTGCCCTTCTCTACAGTTGGAACTATACGATAAGCTCTCAAGCTGTAAGGGTATGTGCTTGTATCTAGAGGTATGTTATCCTTCTACATCTGTAGCAAATAGCTCAATGCTTTCTCACCATGTCCATGGTTTGTAGATTCTCCAGCAAGGGCATTCGAAGAGAGTACACTATGAATAGGAAGCTTGAACATAACCGACTAAGCATCTATGAGCAAGCTAGATTTACTATACATGTTTACCAATGTTTTTGCCCACAAAGATATCACCTTCCACTCCTTTTTGGCTATCTCAATATTTATTTCTTGGCCATATTTTGGCACTCACATGAACCCACAAGTTTTCACATAATAATTATAGGTAACGAAAATCAAAGATACGCCTTCCAGCTGCATCTGTTTACAATAGTGGAGGGTCTCCTCACCAAGTTCCCTTCCCCCCAATTGACTGTTTGCACCCTAGGTGGACCGGAAGATCCCCTTTAATGCATCAAGTTTTAGGAAATGACAAGATTTTTGGATTACTATCATAGTAAAAATTCGACCTAGAATTTGTAGCCTTCACTCGATGAGGTGTTTCTCTAGATGGATGTAACTTTAAAGCATTACTAAATCACCTTGGTTGAACCTTGCTTGATCATAGTCCAGTACTCCTAGATATTCCAACTAAGTACGATCACAATCCATTTTGAGTATTCTATTGACAAGTGGCATTGGGATTCCATGGGTTTAGAATCAATTATTATTTGCTCAATTGCATGCATGTCACTGTCGTAGTCAATCATTTCAAGGTCTAGATATGAGTTTTCATCCCTTGATTCACAATCTGAGGTGGTGCCTATACTTCCTACATTAGAGAATTCATCATTAGTGGAAGCTTCTCCATCAATACTTTTATTCCTCTCTAGGAGAGCCCAATTGTAGAGAAGATTCAGGTCATGTACCTTCTTCCAATCCCAACATCAAGCTTCTAGAATGTCCTAAAGTGGATTGAGATTTGCAGTCGGATTATCTTGCAGGATTTCTTTGAGGTATTCTGGGATTCTCATTAACTCCAATCCATTAGTAGGCACATGGTAGGTTATGCAGGCTCCTAGTTCAATACTTTTAGACATCATGCAAATTGGGATTGATCCCCCATGACATTGGCAATTCCTTTATGCTCATCATGTTTACTTGGTGTGATTGTGGCATGCTTATACTTGTATTCATTATCTAAGAAGGGAAAGTCAATTGTAGCTACTATATGCATCTAGCCTCACTTATTGTGAGGGAAAGGGATGTACTTTATTGAAGGCCCATAATTGGGCATAGTCTTCGTAACCCCTTTAATTAGTGCATATATAGTGTCCAAGTTGACAAGTTAAGTTTTCTAGGTATTCATCTCTATTCTAACTGCTTTTGAGTGGTTGCCAACAAAGAACATCAATCCATTGCCTTAATCCTCAATCACTTAGGCATTGCGCATCCATGGGTGTCCCAAGAGGATATCATAGTCTACCCCTTTCATGACTATGAAGTTCACATAGAGTTGAATCTTTGCAATCTTGAGTGGCCCAATCCTTCAACACTATGAATGGTCTATTGAATTTTGTCATGTTAGCTAATGTGACATTAAACTATGTTGCTTCTATCAGTGGGTTACTCCAAGCCTGCAAGACCGCATGACTTAGAATGCTCACCCTTGCTCCTATATGTGCATGTAGGAAGGAATTTTTCATTATTTCCAACCATCATAATTATGGATAGTATCCAATACCCATGGGACACTGGTGGAAGATGCTTCTTGCATAGAGGAACTCTAGCCATGAATAACTCTAGCTCTGCTTCATCTATATTGGATGTCCCTTTTCCTTTACTTTTCAGGATACCATTCTTTTCATTTTCCTTCTTAACATGACTATATACAATTGTATGTCCTTACTTCTTACAATAGATACTCTGCTTTAAAGTTCTTGTTAGCATCCTTGTTCTTTTTGTTACCATGACTTTTCAGGATACCATTCTTTTCATTTGCCTTCTTAACATGACTATATACAATTGTATGTCCTTACTTCTTACAATAGATACTCTGCTTTAAAGTTCTTGTTAGCATCCTTGTTCTTTTTGTTACCATGACTTTTGGTGGAGGAACCTTAGAATAGAAGTATTTTGCTTGACTCCTTACCATCCTTCTTCTTTTTGTCACTATTAATTTTTGTGGAAGAAGTTGCTTTTTCTTATGCATTGGTCTAGCAGCAGCAAATGATGTGACATTTCTTCTTGTTGGCTGATCAAGAGGGGCTTCTACTTCCTTGTAACGGTCATCTCTAAAGCCTCTCCATCAACCCTTGAAAGGTATTTCACTCCTATTGAGCAAGATGCTTCATCTATAGAGTTACTGTTAGATATGATCAATGCCCCACCCTCATTAGGTGCTACCAATGATCCATGGTGCTCAAAGTTGTAAGGCCCCCATTATGAGGAGAAGCCAAATGTGAGCCCAGACATTGGTTGAGTCTTGACTTGCATATTAGATGAGGTCTATGTGACCGGATGGCAAAAAGGTGGTTGTTCTGGGTCTAATCTTTGGGTTAGATGGAGTGGTTAAGCTGGTAGCAACTCGAGGCGCATTGCATCGAGTTGCGGTGTGAGGGAGTTAAAAGGGGCCCTTATTGTGGGGTCCGGGGGCCGCAGAAGCGGCCCCTGGCTGGGGGGTCCCAAGGGGGCTAGTGACCCCCCTGGCGGGGGTCCGGGGGCAGCGCCCCTGGCCTGATGGTAAAGGGAATATTCCCTGGCCGACTAGTGGAGGCTCATATGGTAGGTCGGGGTCAGCAGGTTGACCTAACGACCTTCACGGGCTATAAAAGCTAAACCCCTTCGTAGCCATCTCTCACTCATCTTTCACCCAGTCAGAGTTGTTGTTCCAGCTAGCCTTAAGCTCTTCACCTATCTTCTGTCTAGATCGCCATCTAAGCTTCACATAGTGGAAGCGCACGGGTGGACAGAGCCATCTTTGTATCAGTTGTTTGAAGTTAAAGAATTTACTGATTCTCCTCTTATCTGTTGTGTACTCTCTATCTCTTTCTCAGATTCTGTTTGCTGCGCCGTGTAATATTTTACAGTTATAATATTCAAGTCAATAGTGAAGATCTTTGATCATCACCATTTAATCTTCAAAGCTTGTTCTCTAATTTTGAGCATGATCTCTAAGCATTGCTACTTGGAGCCATAATAAAATCTATCTCTTGACATTCAAGCCTCCATATTCCTTCTTCACCCACTGTTTAAGCTATTTTAAAATAGTTAAAATAGAGCAATCACGATTCACAAGTCAAATCTTCAAGTATTTGTGCTATATTGATGGGGCTTTTGTTTAAGGGACTTCAAGGAGCTTATCTTTAGCATTCTCAAGCATTTTGGACAAAGATTGTTTCATTATTTCAAGACTGGGGAATGATTTCATTCACTTAAATACCTTGGACACCAATACAGTCTCAAATCTCTTCAATTTCAATTAGTTTGAAGAGGCTTTTATCATCTATTGGCTTCTAGGAGCATAGTTACAGATTAAAGACAATCTCTTCATTGATATTGAACCTTTATTTCAAGATTAGGAGGACGTTACCATTATGGATAGTAGTGGATAGAAAGCCCCATTCAAGGGTATTTGAAGCATTGGGGATTTATACAAGCATTGATAAATCTTTACAAGGGGATCAATACTTCAGATTATGGATCATTTTGTGATGTTGAACTGATTGAATCGGGTCTCCATTGATACTTCTCTTATACATTCAAGAGGTACATTTGATGCTCTCTCTTTAATCTCTCTTTGTATCCCATTGTTTAGCCTCCTCCACTTGCTTAAGAGAGAGATTAAGAGTTAATTACCCTCTTGAAAAGAGCATATAGGACCTACCCTAGGGCTAATTTGATTCATGATTGTGTCTATCAATTTTGATTATAAATTTCAGTGGTATATTGGTGCTTGAATGGATCATTTCTATCCCTTTAACGCCTAACATTGATATTGATTTGTTGTTACGATTGTTGTTCGTAGAACTTGGAAAGAATCGTATGATGGTAAGTGGAAAAAAATTATAAGCCATTGAGTCACTACAAAAGGGTAAGCTCTTATCCATTTCCCATTTTATTTTGAGCCTTTTGTCCTATAAAAGCTTGAATTTCAATGAAGAGATCAAAGATTATGCCCATGCATATCACATATGTTTGATTAGACTAGCACGTACTTGCCATGTTTATGATACACGCAAGGAAAAGAAAATGTTGGCTAAGATGTGAAACAAAAGAGAGGTGACCCTCCTTCACATTAGGAATCCCGAAGGGGTGCACAACTTGGCTTGGGGAGAATAATTGCACACCCCCAAGTCTTTGAACCCATGTAGATGCCTGTCCGACTATTTTATCCCTCACACATGTATAGTGTTGTGGAGGATTGAAGATGCTATCATTAAAGTTCATTGGGCTCTATTTTTCATCCCTACAATGAAACTCAATTTATCCTCAGTTTACCATAGGTTTTACAGGTGAATTTAAGCCTAACAAGGTTAAACATGGCATCTTCAAATAGTTCAAAAGGTATTATAGGTTTAAATAGGCACTTTTGCAAATACTCTTATCTTCATTGGAGGTATGGTATAAGAAGCACTAATTGCCTACAAGTTGATAGTAGTGTTTCACAAGGTTTTCCCAAGGAAAAAACAATTGCAAGTCACTTTACATGTGTGAACACAGTCTAGATAGGGTTTTAGATAGTTCTGGATAGGTTACACAAATTGGTTCCAGAATAGGAAAACACAATTATGACAGAAAAAATAACTTTGTACCTAGCTAGACAATTTTATAACAAAGGTTTAGACCAAAAGCCACCTCAAATGAGCTCTCGAATCAAAAGTTATTGACAATTTTGTACCTACGGGTTATTGTGGACAACACCTATTAAGCAAGGCCAAGAACAAGAGAAAGGACAAACTTTTGGAAACAATCAATGAGCATGTTAGGACCAACCATGCAGAGAATGTAAATTTACATGTATCTTAAGGTTCTAGTGGATATTAACAACTATCAAAAGATTTGAATAGTATAAATGAGGGTCCTCTTAGGGGAATACACTTATTAAATAAGTCAATGGCAAAGATGGACAACATATTTGATGAACTGATTACTATTATCAAGGGTTTGGGCAATAAAATGTAGGAATATCAGCCTACTAATAGTACAATGCCACCCCCCCCCCCCCCCCCCCGCCCCAAATTATCCATATCTTACTCCACTTCTTGACCCAATTATTTTTGAAAAGGGAGAACCTTCCAAATTGAGAGACACATATCAGCCCAAGAATAAATCTAGGCCTCAAATTGATCAAAAGAATGACTTTAGACATGAAGAGGATGTAAGTGTTGACTCAGAGAAACATGGTTACGGTCCCTTTTATAAGTCCTTTTACACTCAACCCACTACTATGTCACAAAGAGTGGAGATCATTTTTGAAGATAAACATGATGGATGAAGGTCTATGCGTAATCAAGCACCAAGAGAGTACCAATCACTTGAAAGGCCTTCTAATCATAGCATTAGTCAGTCCTCTCATCAAGGGTTTGGTAGCAATCAAAATGGCCAAGCAAAATTCACAGAACAAAAAATCTTGGATACAACAATCATATGGACAACCCAATTCCAATCTATCACCTTAGAATATCCATGAATATAAGAAGAAAATCAACATTACCAAATTTAAGGGTGATTATTCTCCGCCTAAGGAATGGGAAGAATGGATCAATAAGCTTGAAATGTACTTTACACTTAACCCTAGGAGTGATGAAGCCAAGATTTATTATGTAGCCCTTCACCTTGAAGGTTATGCCCACACTTGGTAGAAGTATATGAAAAGGATCGGGGAAGAGTTTGGTACTTGGGAAGAATTCAAGCAGGCAATGCTTGATATGTTTGTATCTCCCCTAGAGAAAGAAAAATTGCAAAGAAAGTGGTATGACTTGAAACAAAGGGGAATGTCTATATGGGATTATTCTAATATGTTCTTGAATCTATCCATGTACATTGAAGGAATCACAATTTTGGCAAAGATAAATAAGTACATTTATGAAAGAGCGGGATAAGTGCAAGACTATATTTAGCACTAAAAGGGGATTGTATCAATAACTTGATGCCTTTTAGACTATCAAATGCTCTAGCCACATTTCAAGCTCTAATAAATAAGATTTTGCAACCATTCTTATTCAAAATAGTCCATGTTTCCTTTAATGATATCCTTCTATATAGCAAGTCTAAGGAAGAGCATTTAAAGCATATATGGGAGGTGTTTGACACATTAAGAAAGCAAAAATTCTTTGGAAAATAATCCAAGTGTTCCTTTATGGAGGATGAAGTGTAATATTTGGACCACATAGTTGGTGATAGTGGGATTAGAGTGGACCCAAAAGAAGATGCAATGTATCAAGAATTAGCCTACCCCTATATCTTCTGCATCTTTGAGAGATTTTCTTGGTTTATCCTATTTCTAATGGTGATTCATTAAAAATTATATGCATGTTGTGGCTCTATTGATTAGCAAGCTGAAGAAAGAGGCTTTCTTTTGGGATTATGTGATAAACCAAAGCTTTAATGAGCTAAAGTCACTATTATTTTCAGCACTAGTTTTGGAACATCCAAATTTTTCTAAGGAATTTACTATATGTGTCAATGCTAGTGGAAGAGGCATTAGGATTATTTTATATCAAGATCATAGAGTTATTCCTAGATGTGATGGCCTAGGCTACTAAGTAGGGACATCTTGAGCCATATACCCAAGCTCATAACCATTTGCACACTCAAAAAAAATACAATTCATTCTTGCACTTCTTCCTTGGCTACTGTTGAGTTAAGCCTCTTATGTTTCCTTGGGAAAAAGGCCAGCCATCAATATACAAACGTTTTTCCTTATGATACTTAAGACCTTGTTTTTGGAGAGATAGGCCACATTAGTATAGAGCCCATATGCACTCATACTTTGAATGTTCCTAGCAATCTGATGCCATAGACCCCAATGATATATAGGACCACAAAAGACATCAATGTGACTTATGATTTACATGGGGCATATAGATCCAGTGTGATAAACAAGCCACACCCACCAAGGACCAATTAAATATAAATCATCCCAAAAGCTAAAAATTTCCCCATCTTTGGAAAGAGATCCCTCCTATACTTTATATGGTTTGTGATCATAAGTTTTCATTAAAGATTACAATTGAGGAGGCAAAGGATAATCTCTTGATATCTCATCATGAAGATCGACAGACAAAGGGTGTTAAGAAATCTTGTGTTGTAAATAAAAAAGCACCTAACCATGCCACGTATGAGGGATATCTACATCAATGACAATATCATCATCCTCCATGTGAGATATATGTATCTACATTCCCTTGTATGGTCACTCTCTAGGGGTGGACATAGTGAAAAAATTATCAAACACAAAAACTTTTAAAATATCAAACTTTATAATGGGCTAATGTTTCTATTGTGGTGGAGACATAAGATGGTATAGACTAAATGACTCCTTATGAGTATAACATATTGCTTATGACCATCAATACACTCCTCAAAAATTATTACACCAAGATGGCATGCACTCCTCATATCCATCATGTATAGTGGAAGGGGTTGGTATCGAGGATGATGTCTCTCCATGTTCTATCATAGAAGTTCCTATATGAGATGCAGACGGGGGTGTGCTAGAGGATGAATCTGGATCTTCATATCCACCATGAAAAACATAAATTATAAAATTATAAATTGTGTTTTAATTAGAAAATCCACTATTTTCTAACACACACATACAACACAAAGCATAGCTACCAAGACACGTGTTTCATAAGGTTAGGTAATGTGTTTCAAACTCAAGTGTTTTAGAAACATATAAAAACCTATTTTAGATTTCCAAAAAACACCTACCCTTAAAAATGCATTTGAACTTTTGTAACCAACATTTGTCACAGATTTATTTGACACAAATCCATGGATATTGAGATTTATTGTTAAAGCAAAGCATATGCAATGATCAAGGAATATAAGAGACCAACAACCATTTTTGAGGACTTGTGGAGCCACTTTCGACAAGAGATCCATTTACGTTGACAGTTCCTTAGCAAAAGGTATGATTGATGTTTTTTTTTGTTTTTAAAGGGTTTATAACTAGAAGAGTTATGATATTTAATATTTGTTTTTGAAACATAATAGGAGATGCACAAGCCAGGCTGCAAGCAAGGCCCACATCCCATCTAGGACAAATGGGAAAAAGGGATTTATGCCACTTTTGCGAGTGTATAACCTACACACATTCAAATATCTTATTTATATATGCAAGTGGTTTTGTTAAATTAGTCCTTTTTTTGTAACTAGACAAAATACTATAGCTATCCACTAGTACTCCAACATAGATAGAGATGGCCACATACCAGGGGGCTATTGAGCTTTATACATTACACTTTCTCTAGCACATCCTTTTATAAGTACCTAAATATATTTATCACCAATGTGATTTCTAAGTAACACTTCATTAATAATAGATATCTCACACTATGTAGGAGATTCATGGAACATGCGATATGAAGGTCATTGCTCGAGAGGAGGCCAAGCATAGGTATCAAGTTGGCGAGTAGATGGAGATTGTCCAAATATCTAGGTGAGGGGGGTAGGCCCATGAAGAGCAAGTTCATTCTTCTTAGCATCCTGACTTAGATATGGAGGCTAATAACAATGAGTTAGACAACCATAACGACAATGCAACTTGAGTCGCACTTTGATATATTAGCTCATTACTTGGCCATTGCTTGAGCCATGCTTTGCTTTACTATTTAGCCACTTGGTCACTTATGTATCATTCTTTTAGATTGCTACTTTAGCATTTATGCACATATATAACTACTATTGATGCAATATTGTTTCATTTCATATTTCTCTTCATTTGATTTAATCTTAGAAATTATTGTTAGAAAAATATAACTATTTCACTAACCAGACATGCTTGTGTTTTCAAACTGGCCATGTGTATAGTATGTCTATTGAGTGTACTTGTCGAGTAGTGTAAGAGAGAGAGAGAGAGAGAGAGAGAGAGAGAGAGAGAGAGAGAGAGAGAGAGAGAGAGAGAGAGAGAGAGAGAGAGAGAGAGAGAGAGAGAGAGAGAGAGAGAGAGGACAAATGAGAGGCAATGAAAAAATGTGAGAGTTTGAGATAGAGAGAGTAATAGTTTTGCTATGGATGATAGAAAAAAAAGTGTCACTTGTTTTTTTTAAAAATCATCACTTAAGGGACACTTATTTAAGAAAAAATCTTGTTTAAGGGATGCTTAATTTATTTTAAAAAGTGTCACTTAAGGATGCTTATTTTTTTTAAAAGCATGTCTTAAGGGATGCCTATTTAGAAAAAAGTGACACTTAAGGGATTCTATTACAAATGTCACATAAAGGATGTCCGTCATTCCATATACATGCATCATAAATAATGTGGCATAAGTGACTTACAAAAATGATGCATTAAACTAATGCTTTAAAAAAATTGGCATTTCTACGACCTAACAATTGTAGTAGTGGGTAACACCTATAGGATTGCTTGATCCAATGCCCTTACCTTTGCAGTGTTTAAATGCCATCGGTATGGACTTTATCTTCAACTTAACCAAGTCATAGGGATGTAACACCATCTTTTTGTGTGGGTTATTTTTAAAAAAGTAGAATTTGTTGCAATGGAGACACGTTTGATTGCCTTAATGTTGCAAAGATCTTCTTCAACAATATGTTTAAAAACCATAGGTTTCTCTTGGCCTTAGTTTGAGACAAGGATGCCTTTTAAGTAGAAACAATTATTTTACTTGCTTGATATATATCTACACTTCTCCTTGGGATGTCACTAATAAATAGATAGACAATTTAAATAAGTAAATCAAGGTATCAAATATTATTGGATAGCTATGTCAAGGTAGAGTAATAGGATTGGGTTGTATACTTGGATGCACTATAGAGCATTATAACTCAACAATTCATAGTGCAACAAGTTCTACTCCCTTTGAATTGACCATACATAAAGAGGTAATCATACCATTTATATTGGCAATGGAAAAGTACCCAAAGTGGATGATCATGGTGTGGAAATTTATTTGAAGAGGTGGTTTGAGAGACTAAAAGCAATGAGGTAAGCCTCAAGGAAAGCAAGATTATAATGAGAAAGTAGCTCTTGGGAGATTTGATATTGGTGAGCTTATTAACACATTGCTACCAAAGCATGTAACACAATAGTTGAATTATTGGTACTATGGACCTTACAAAGTGGTGGAATGTCACCTACAAATTTAAACTATCACCAAGTTGGATACATGATGTTTTTATATCTAATTGTTATGTCACTTTCATGATGTTTTTATATCTAATTGTTATGTCACTTTCATGGAGATACAAAAATTGGGTGCCAAGTCTCCTTGATGTGACACAAAATTTCGACCTTACACAAAGTTGTGGAATGTCACGTACAAATTCAAACTATGACCAAGTTGGATACATGATACTTTTTATGTTGAATTGTTGTGTTAGTTTTATGGAGATACAAAATTTGGGTACAAAGTCTCCTAGATGCACCATAAGGGGAACAAATGCAAGTCCTCATCATCCATGGTCATGCATTGTGCCTTGCACATCACATTATAAGTTCCTTATGTTTTGGATGGTTTGAGCTTCCTTTGTAATGTGGGATGTGAGTGAATTCAAGTGACAATAAGTGGAATGGGGTTGGGGTGAGAGGCGAGTGGGGCTAGTATCCTTTTTCCAGGGAGAGTCCTTAGCTAGACACATAAAACATGACCATGTCATGCTTTGGTGCCCTAAACTATGTTGTGGAGACTCCTCACCCATTGGAGGACATGCGGTTCCTTGGTTCATGTCTTGGTCCCTCAAACGATGTTGTGTTGCCATGCTATTGTGTTGTGTTTTGGTGCTCTGAATTGTCCCATGGTGATTGAAGTCAAGTTTGGTTCATAATATAGAGAGAATGTGACTAAGCACAATCATCATAGCTCCAATACGCTCACAATGTCTTCCTTTGGTGCTGCTTCAGTTGCCACTTCGATCTCCATGTCCACCACCTTACATTGCCCCATATACTTGAATTCACCTCCCCTTTTTTCCATTCTACCTTCCTCCTTCCACCTCTTCCCTAAGCCTTGGGATTGTGAACTTGAGTCATTGAAATAATACCCATATCTAGAACTCTAGCTCTACATGATAGACAAGCCTTTGCTCTCACAAAAAGATACATGTGTGTATGTGAGGGAAACAAGTGGTATGAGTATTTTAAATAAACCAAATTATGTTAATCCTTCCAAATTTTCTCCATTTTTTAGAAAAATCTATTCTTATTCTACTTGTCCAAGCACATGAGGCTATGTATATATCAAACAAACAGAGGCTATATGTAAAGTGTCCTAAAAGTCAAAGAGTATATATCCACTTTTAGAGATACTCATTGCAGTGTGTGAGAATGAAAATAAGAGAAGAAGAAGAAGAAGAAGGATCAAGCCTCCATATCTTCCACCATCTCCCTTTCCTTGTGCATCTAAATCAAGTCTTTTTAGTTAGTATCAAAGCAAGAGTGCAAGAGTGAAGAATCAGATTGAGGAGTGCATTGAATCAAGATCTACGTTAGATTCAAAGCTTGTTGTTCACCATTAAATCACATACAAATCTTCAACCAAACCCACTCAAAACAAATGCACAGATTGGTAGAGCTATTTTAGGTTGGATTTTGGGGCATTATTGGTGGATTTGGATGTATTTGGGAAGCCAGTAAAGGCTTTGAATCACTTTGTGACAATTTGATTTTCTATAAAGAATCAAGTTATGTATTGGATGTTGTGGGGGCTTTTGCTCAACCACCAAGACCCACTGATTGCCGATTGCTTCAAGCGTTCCAAGTGAGCTCTCATGGCTATCTCTCACCTAGCCGACGCGCCATCGATCCTCTCGGGGTGTAGTGAGCTTACCTGATGCCGAAATGAGTTGCTCCTCCCTCACACAAGCCGGTAGCTGCATGATCCTAAAAGCTAGCTCAAGCATCCTCAAGCCTCCTCCATCTCCAAGCTCCATCCACCATAGCCATGTGCGAAGCAAGAGAAGAGAAGATGGTGAAGAGCTTCCCCCTCTTGATCCCCCACTCCCACACACTCTCACACTCCCTCCCTCAAGAGCACAACACACACACAAGCAAGATGAAGAGAAGAAGGCCTTAAGCCTATACCCATCTATTCTTTTACAAGTGGCACAGGAGGGAGCCTGGCGCTATTTTACAAGAGTTTTTAGAGTTTTTGAGACGCCTTTCCTTTAAAATTGCTCTTTTTGCCTTAGTTCAAATTTAGAGGCCGCCTCTATGCCTTTGCTTTTTTTTTTTCATTCTTTTTCCTTTTTTTTCATTTTTCTGCCATTTCGATTTGAGGACGCCTTTGCTCTTTTTCCATTATTTTTTTGCTTTTTTCTTCGTTTTTCCACCATTTTGATTTGAGGTTAACATTACCTCCCTTCGAGGTGGGTGCCACTCCCATGGCATGTCGAACTGTTTCTTGAGGAAGGGTAGGCGGTTGGCAAGTTGTTGGTCAGGCAATTGTAGGGCCATATGTGGGCTGGACTGCCATGGAAGCATGGGCAATGATGTCAAGTGGATGATCGGGCCTCCGAAGGTGATGGTTTGGCACATCTTGCAGTTCTAAAAGGAGAAAGTGCGATGCTCTACCTAAGGGGAGTGTCTGCTTTACTGTGGGGTGCCTTGTGCTCGTGCTGGTGGAACGAGGAGTTGGGTCTAATCACAGGTAGGCCTGGGTGATGTCCCACACTTGAGGACCCCGTTTGTGTGGTAGGGAGGTGCATTGAGTGTAGCGTAGGGTGACATGTCTAACCATAGGCGAGTGTTACCTCCCTAGGTGTGTCCTGCCCTTGGGGTGCCCTAAGCGGGAAGTGGGGGTAATAAAGGGCTAGGGGGTTGGGAACAGGGCCGGAATAGGGCCGACCAACTGAGGTCACTGGACATGCCTAACTTAAGGATCCCTAGGTGGAGGGATTGTGAGCCATGTTCCACGACCTGCGTGCGGATCCGTTTTTTTAAATTTAATTTAATTTTATAAGTTGGGTTTAGTAGTAGGAAATTGTTAGTCCTCGTTCTTAGGAGGGGGTGGTGAAGGAGATTTAATGGAATGTCTCAAAAATCTCCAGTTTTGCATGAAATTCTTAAGGTTCAAGCAAACCTGGAGGGGAGTGGTGGAGAGGAAAGGATGGATGCAACAAATGAACCGGTTATCGCTCATGTCTTCAAGAATAGCAAGGCAGAAAGAAGAGAGGAGGCTGGCTTGCATCATCAAGCGGGTCACCACGTAGCTGTTGATTGCGTTAGGATAAAAAAAGAGGGGGAAGGCCGCGCTCGGTCGGGGTGGGGTCTTGCATAAGTAGGATTTTTAGGAGCCTAAGATAGTCACAAGTAGTGATGAAGGCGGGATGCAGTCAAGAGGAGAAATCAACGATAAAGCGTATTGTGGCGACATCTAAGCTATCGGAGGTGAAGGTGAGCACCTGGGCTAAAGTGGTGGTACAGGGGTTGTATATTACAAGGAAGTCGTAACGGCCATGGGTGTTTGCATCAAAGTCTACTCCTATTCGTCGAGGGTATGCCATGTAGACAGGGTCATTCCTCTTTGAAGGGAGAGTGTTACAGAAGGCCATGCATGCGAATACGTTGTCGTCACAAATGCGCCTTTACCATAGTGGTTGGTACTTGTATCCGAGCACGGACCGAGGCACTTCAAAAACTTTATTCTGTGAGTATTCCGCATCCTCGATGCCCTAGAGGGTGGGATTCTTCTCTCTTTCCTTTAGCCACTGTTGGCTTAGTCGGCTTCTGACGTTGATCATCTTGTCCACTATTTTAGTAGGAAGGACTTTGTGCAGGGAATTGGGGATGAGGAAGCTGAAAGTGAAGGGCTGCTTCTCCTGTTCCTGTCTCTCTCAGAGTATGAGCTCTGCATGGAAACTAGGAGGCATGTCATTTGGGCATGGTGAGAGGGGTACAGAGGGCTCGGCCATAGGGTTAGCTCTTAATCTTTGTCTGGCTTCTTCCACCAGTTTCCTCCTCTTCTCCCTCAGGATGGTTTTCCTCTCCGCATATGCATATGTCGGTTGCCCTTGCCCTTCAAGATGGGGTGAAGGGGGTTGTGGAACCACTTCTTCTTCGAATTCGCCTAGGTCGATGTGCAGTTTTGTCTCACTCCCTCGGCGCTCTTGCTGTTGCATCCCTTCTACGAACCCTAGAGCATCAATTTTCTGGGGATTTAGGCCAACCGATAGTAGATACCTACATTGTTTCCTCGGGCTTAGCCCCACTATAATGCATTGGGAGGGCATGTGTAGCCCTGTTCGCAGGGCTCTACGCGCTATGCTTAGTATGAGCCCAGCAAGAGAGAATGTACCAAGCATGAGCATAGCAAACTGAAGAAGCAAGACTGGTGGCAAAAGGTAAGGGTAAAGCCCCAGTACAACCAATCCCACAAGCCTTGGCCACACCAATAATCACCCCAACATAGGGCATTGTGGAAGGGGCGGTTACAACGAAAGAAATATCATGGCCTGGGTACAGTATCTCATTAGCAAAGTACAAGAAATTGCACTTGCACCCAACAAAGGAGTCCCCTTTGCAAAGGAGCAAAGAGGCCAACAATAGTAGCTGATGCAAAGTCATGCCAAGGGCCAAATGTATCATGCTTAGAAGTGTCAACCACTTTGGTGCCTTCGGCCATGCACTACAATGAAGATCAAGACAAACTTGTAAAGGAGTTTCAAAGCCAACTCCATGAGGTGAGAAAATATAAAAAAGGCCGCGCTTGTTGGTTTTTTAGAGCTTGAAAAAGAAAAGGTTTCCTTCACAGACTACAGGATGGAACACACACAAGAGTAATGACCATCATAAACAAGGAGGTGATCGCACTAAAATAAGCCTTGAAGGCAAGAGATGGAGAAGAGGATCCAAAAGAGTTGGATGATGAAAAGAGAGAGAACCACATCTCCCTAGAAAATATGTGTGCCTTCAACTCCAAGAAAATAGACATCTAGATCTAGAAATAAGGGAGTTGAAGAGGCAAGGAGAAAGCTACAAGTGGCAAGGAACCAAAGAGATGAGGAGAATATGAAGAAACCGATGGAGTTGCACAACCAACTACAATCAACTCTCCACGAACAAGCCATAATGAAAGAGCATGTGTGGAATGTAAAAACCAAGAAAAAGAGCAAATGCATACACTATGGCAAGAGCAAGAGCATGTGATTGCCACCCTAGCCTGGTACCAAAACCAAGGTTAGAGAAAGTGAAGGAAAAAGCACAGGAATGGGTAGTTAGGAACCAAGAGCGAATCAAAAACTTAACCTACAAGTTGGCCCATTCTGAGAGTGAGCGGCCTTCTTGGCAAAAAGCAAAGCCGCGGCTATCGAGATGAGAATGTTGGAGCAACAACATGCATTCTTAAGCACAGTATTGAATATCATGCAAGCAGGAGAAGAAGAGAAATTGGAGCAACTAAAAAGAAAACTAGAACTAACAAGGAGGGCCTGGCAACATGGACTCCATGACAAGGCACCCAAGCCTAACAGCTTGGGAATAGAGGAGCAATGTGCTCACCTAATCTCAGCTGGTTAAACCACACAGGAGTTTGGCTTGCTAGGGCTTGGGGAGCCAGAAGACAATAAATGCAACCATCTCACAAGAGCCACTAGAGTTGGTCCAGAAAGAAGGACTTGATTTTGAACCAGACCATCAAGTGGAAGAACAAGTGTAGGAATTGGGGCCCCCTATGCAACCACAAGTGCAAATAGAAGAGCAAGGAGAGGAAGCAAGGCCACCTGAACATATGGTGAAGATGAGGCACAAGCGCAAAGAGCAAGTGGAACATGCCCGCAAGAAGTTTCAAGCCAAGACACTACAAGTCCCACAAGTGGCCATCCCCAAAGTGAGGAGTGCAATCCTATCAATTGGGGCTAGGAACTTACAATGTGGGAGCAATGGGAAAACCACTATCATCCCTTCGAGTTATCCTTCAATTTCCCTCACACATTGGATAGAGTATTATCTCCTAGGGTGGTGGAGGATGTCATCAAGCTTTCAACAAAGCTAGAAAGGAGATGGATAGAGGAATGAAGGAGGCACCCCACAATGTGGTAGCAGGAACCTATAGACTATTGGGAAGATAAGGCAGTGGAGGTACTGTAAAAACCTAAAACGGGCCCGATATTGGCTCTAAGGCTCGCCAAGCCTCTAGTATGCACCCAAACCACCCTTCACAGCCTTGCAGCCTAGGATAGTCTAAGGGGTATACTACCCCCATCTCTAATGTAAAACTTTGTATTTGTATGGACTATAATCCAATGGGTAACCCTTCCCACACTCCTTAGAGGGAGTCCCTTACAAATTGGTGTAATACACTATGTAAGCATAGACAAAGGGAGCACCCCCTTGGTTGATTGCCACGGCCCCACAATGGCTCTCATACACCTCGAGGATTAGCCTTAAGATATGTCGTGAACCTATAAAGCACGCACGACACATAATCCTCTCTTTTAATTAGACATTCTAGGAGATGTAATATATTTCTCATTGAATACTCCTCAAGAAGACGAACCTCTAACCTACATCAGCTTAGGGTACGTCACCTCCTCAACGTAGATCATTGCTCATGAAAACAATTAATGTGCATCCACAAGATGATACCATGTTTTGCATGCAATGCAATTGTGTATGATTTATAGTGCTTATTTTTCGGATGTAAAAAACCTATTTTTTCTTTTTTTAATTTATTGATAATTATCAATATTTTATTAAAATTGATTGATCTTAGTGAGAATTATTTTTTTATCACATTTCATCCCATGTGAACACCATACGCACAACAAAACCCCAAAAATGCATCATTTTCCTTAAAATCGCAATGTTGCACGTTTTGCGTGTTTATAAAGAAATTATTATATGGTTGATTTTTCTTGATTTTCTTAACATTTCTGATCAATCACAGCATTGATAACCAAATGCAACCATTTTCAATCATTTACCAACAGATTTTATCATCAAACGATTAAATTTACGACTTACTCATAGAATCAAGCCTTATGTCGTACGTATCTTGTGAGTGGAGGCCCACTGACACTTCCCTAATAGTTGCTGATGATCTTCCAACCTTGATCTATGCTCCTTCATGCTCTAGCATCATCCCACAATCAAAATCTTTCATCTCAGCCCACCGCCTTCTCTCATAGAATCAACCATGGAAACACACAACAAGAGGAGAGAGGAGAGAGAAAGACTAAAAAGTGATATTTCCATTTATTGCATCATTTTTTGATCTGATTCTTGCAATGGATGGTGTGGAAATTCTTCATCTTGTTGTCCTCTTGCCTCTCTTTGATGCCAACAGGCACAAAATGGTACTTTTTAAATCAAGAATGGGGCGCCAAAAAAAGCATCGCTCCCCCTCCCCCCCGATTTAGTTTTTAGGCTTTTTAAGCCTTAACTAGGACATTAAAGACTAAACATTTAAACATCTAGTTAAAATTTTGGTTTTCACACTGCATGCAAGTGGTTTTTTGTCGATTAGAGACCCAAATGAACTTCGATTCGCGAGAATAGACTAGACAGCTAGCTTTGCAGCATCTATCAATGTGGCCCCTACCACACTTTTCGGCTCTCAGATCATATAGCTACTTTAGAACACTAAATCTTGTGGGGATTAAATGGGAGGTCAAACGAACTCCAATCGACAAACTGAGACTGGAATTGCATTTCTGGCATTGAACTCTCTCTGGGAAAACTTTAGCTCATCTATCCACAACCGTTTTTTATGTATCCTAGACACTTTTTCACTTCAAAAACAAGTCATAAAATCTAGCTCTCATTGGCCACATGGGATAGGGAGACTCAACCCGTCAAATCCCACGAATTGATGTGCACAAACAACAACCATAAAGAGCATCAAGTTGCCACAAAACAAAATACTCAACAAAGCACAAGCACAAGTCTCATCTTAGCCCCCTGACAAAATCAAAGCATGAAAATCCTCAAGGGATAGGCCCAGCATAATCTGACAGAAACCTAGAGTGAGTCATTAACCAATTGCTCCAACACAAACTAGCTAAAAAGAACCATCAAAGAAGTCATCCTAGGTGGTGGCCTAAACTACGGACCCAACTTAGGATAACTAGACTAGGAACTCCTACTATAGGCGAGGACTCATATAGCTTGGTCATCATATATTTTCATTTAATAATATTTTTCCTTCAAGTTTCCATATTCAAGCATGTAAAAAGGAGGGATCTGAGTGCCATGTCCCAAGAAAAACAAGGCATCAACCTCACGCCTTGAATCAATACCCAAAAACCTATCAAGCTCTCGCAAGGTGACATCAATTTTTTCTCTTTCGCTCACTATTTTTTTTTCTCCAACCATTCTTAGGATTTCTTTTCTAGCTAGATGCCATCCCTAGGAAGACAAGGCATTGACCTCGGCTCTGCTGACTCGTCCCAAGGAACCTACCGAGCCTTCGCAAGGTGATAATGAACTGCTCTTAGGATTTTACTTCTTTTTTTTTTCTTGCTTTAGGAGTTAGAACTCCTTTTTACACACCTATGTATTTTCATATTTCAGGTATATTCAAAATTTTCTCTTCTTTTTAATTTTGGTAGGATTCTTAAACTATCTCACACTAGAATACTAGGGACTCCTAGAATAGCTGCCTAGCAGGCTAGTAGAATAGGATCACTAGGACTACCTTCTAAAAATAGGTTTTTCAATGCCTAATGATGTCTTTATAGGAGATAGATAACTACTCAAACCTTCCCTATATATACCTAACATAACCCTGAGACTTCATGCTTGGATTGCTAGTCCCCAACAAAAGAACAATTCTCCCTAAGTACATAAACACATATAGCATAAAAGAAAAGTACTCATAAAGGAAGAACATCACCTAGACTTGGCCATAAGAAGCTTCCGTGTAGCAAGCGGCTCCCTCCAGGTTTCGCTAAACCTGTATAGCACATCACTAAAACAAAACCCATTAACAACACCTACACTAAACAAACACATGGCCTTCTTGGCCTAATGAAGTATAACATTGCACTACACAATGACTAGCCCTCTTGGCCTAATGAGATAATTCATGTAGCTACCATTTAACAACGTGTTGTTGAGACAGACCCTTGGTCCCAACATAACTCTACTGAAGAATAAGATCAGCCAAGAATAAGGGCTCCTCAGACCCTACACTAAATGCATCAGGTTATTGGCTAACCCCTACATAAATAGCAAGGTGTATCTAACGAATATGACCATAAATGATCCTATGCATCCATATCAGAATAGGAAGGTGCTCAAGCGCTACCTAACTCATAATCCAAACTAGCCATTGGCGGCCAAAATAGGATGTGTCAATAAGAAAGCCCCAAAGTAATCATGAGCTAATGTTAGAAGGTAATTGTTAGAGCTTCCCTGGATCACAATTGAAAAAGACATCTTCAACAAAAGCATAATTGGCCAAGGAATCTTCAAATCCATTCCATTGTTGAGGAACTAGCTCTTAAGTCGCTATCTCAAAAATATGCAACATATCCAAGGCTACATAATGGTACATTCATAGGATGGGATCACATACACTATAGGCCCCATTCAACTGGTTGATCACTAACTATGAGTCACCTTTCACCAATAACCGATGGATACAGCTACATTAGACTACATTCAGACCCATAATCAAGGCCTTGTATTCTGCCATATTATTAGTAAAAGAGTGTCCTAAATATACACCCATTTTCATAACACCCCTACATTGGGGATCTTCAATAACCACACCAACACTCGCATGTTTAGTGGGCCCTCTAGAAGCTCCATCAAAATACAAAGTATAGACCTAGTCTCCTCACAAATAGGACACGCCATACTGATTAGCTTACTTGTACTCGTGATAATCAAAGTCAAGCCAAGAGAGAGGATGTATGACATGTACAATCCCTCCTTCCTTGCTAATATCGCTAGGAATACTCATAAGAATCCTCTGATAGTGGTGGTAGTAGACCTTAATATTCCACATGAAAGATCCATCTTGCCACTTAATAACCTAATAACCTTTACTCCACCAGATCACTCGGTCCTGGTGGTAACGCTGCTCTAAATAAAGATGCTCAAGATAAGGAATTATTATTCCCATAACCCAGTTGTCTTGGTATCTATTGCAAGTTAAAGCTGAATCATAAAGTATCTCACAGGCACCAAGTCTCATGTCAGTCCTGACACATAGTAAGGTTTTAGCTTTTTAAAATTAAATTTATTTTTAAACTCTGTCCCCTGCAAGCCTGCTAAAAGGGTTGCAAAGCCATTCTTGCCTATACAGACAATTTTATATGGCCCATCCCATTTGGATTCTAGCTTACCATGAAATAGCTCACGATGAGTATCGTAGTACAGCACCAACTGACCTTTCACAAATTTATATTTCTTAGCCCCTAAAGGTCGTGAAGCACTTTCATTCTCTTCTTCCCTACCTCTTGATATAATAAACCCTGCAATCGAATTTCGTCAAGATGTGCAAGAGACATAAATCTATCTTGTAATACTTCTACCTCACCCAACGAATGATTAAGATCAAATCACACAATGGGCATCTGTATGTCCAACGATAAGACACACTCTTCCCCATATACTAGCTTAAAGAAGGTGTGGCCTATAGCTCTCTTGAATGCCATATTGTAAGCCCAAACCGACACATGCAATTTCTTATCCCAATCTTGCTTACTTTCAAACATTGTCTTGGATGTGATCCCTACAAGCTATTTATTTGTATGCTCAACTTGACCATTTGCTTCTGGATTATATGGAGTAGTTTTGTTGTGTTTAATCTTTAGAGCTTTTGTCAAGGCTTTATGTCCCTCGATTAGACACTATCTCCTTAGGTGGACCAAAATAGCAAACAATTTTCTCCATAATAAAACTAGCCATCTTCTTAGCATTCTCCTTCATTGTTGCTTGAGCTTCAAACAACTTTGTAAAGTAGTCCGCATCGCTACAATAATATAACACTTCTGCATAGTCGATGAAGGGTATATTGGTCCAACAAAATTGATATCCCATTTTTCGAAGGGTAACGTAACTAAAATAGGGTTTAGCAGCCGCTACGATTCTCCCTGGCATCATGTCTTTGGTAGGCATCATAGTGCTTAACATCACTGAGAGCATCTTGGAAGATCGATGGGCACCAATATCCAACACGAAGAGATTTTGGGTAGTAAGCCATCTAGCAAAATGTCCCCCGTATATATTGAATCATGGCATTCCTCAAGAATGAATGGTACCTCATTAGGTACTATGCATCGGCAAAATTAATCTTGTCCACACCTTTCCAATACAAGATACTCGCTATAATCAAAAAGTGTAGTGCTTGCTGCTTAATTTTTCTCTTCCCAGACTTCAATAGAGTAGCCCCAAATCCCCTTGTAGATAGATAATCATCGTAGTTGCATACCACAAGAAGGGATGGAAGCTGTATCAATTTTGAATAGACCTTCGATATTACTTCCTTTAGCTAGAATTTTCTTTGGCTCCCCAAAATCCACAAGACATTCCACAATATCGTGTAGCTCCAGTGGCTTACTCCTAATTTCATAATCAAACTCCTACAAAGTAATTAACCACTCTGCTAAATGGCCAGGTGGTTGCAAGTTGTTCATCAACAATCTAAGTCCCTCTGCCTTTGTAAAAAATACCACCTTCTCATAGAGAATATAGTGCCTAAATTTCTTTGTCGCGAAAACCATTCTAGGCACAATGTCTCTATATAAGTATAATTAATTTCAAATATTCCCAATTTATGACTAGAAAAGGTTATTGGATAATACCCTTTCTCTTTCCAAATTAGAGCTAAACAATAGCTAATACTATGCATTGTTGCTCTAGAAATATATAAAAGACCTTACCTCTTTTGGGTGCTTTTAGGATTGGAACTTTCACTAGTTCCTGTTTCACATCCATACCTAACAAGGTTCGCTCCAATTAAATAGACAATTAAAAGATAACAAATTCGTCAATGGCAACGTTCTTTCTATTAGTGAATTGATAAATCTTTGATAATATCCCACTAACTATGACAGAAAGCTAAGCACCTCTTTTAGAGTGCATGTGGCAAACTCATAGCAACTATAACCTTTATTTTTTCAGGGTCAGTCATGATACCAACTGAGCTAACCACATGGCCTAGTAACAACCCATAGGGCACCCCAAAGACACACTTTCGTGGATTAAGAGCAATCCAAAACTATCTGCAATGCTCAAAACATTTCCTTAAAATAGTCAACTATCTATCCTTTGTAGTGGATGTTCCCAAATCATCGATAAAGACTTTTAACTCCCCCTGATTCAATTTTTTGGCTTTTTAAGCCTTAACTAAGATATTAAGGTTTAAACCTTAAAATATCTAGTTCAAATTTTGGGTTTTCACACTACATGCAAGTGGTTTTTTGTTGAATGGAAGCATAAACAAACTCAGATTCACAAATGGATTGGACGATCGACTTCACAACGTCAAAATATATCAATCTAGCCTCCACACACTTTCTGATTCCTAGATTACATAGGTGCTTCAGAACACCAAACCTTGTGGGGATTAAATGGGGGGTCAAAGAGGCTCCGATCAACAATAGAGACTTGTGTTGTGTTCCTAGCATTGAAATCTATCTAGAAAAAATATAGCTCATGGATCTAGAATTGTTTAATTTTCTATGAAAATTTGGTCTTTTCCACCTCCCGGGCACTTTTCCACTTCAAAAATAGGTACCAAAATCCAGCCCTTAGGTACCCCAAAGAGTAGAGGGATATGAGGCATAACCTAAGTGGCACAAGAACATCTAGGACTTTAGCTTAGAGGTCTAGATCACTTTCTACAGCACCGAGATGATCCTATCTACACTCCCTACCCAAGAAAGTTTGGAGTTGATTTTAATCGGGAGATGCATGATAGATACGACTTCCCTCTAATCTACAACATAAATGTCTCAATCCTTGAAGAGAGTTTGATCTTCACTGAGGGACCTTTGCCCATCTATAATAGATTTCCTTAAGGACTTCTCCTCGTACCCCAACTCCGCTTTCATCACCATATGTAACTACGTCCACCTACTATGAATATTACTAAAACAAAAACCTATTGCAGAGGAAGAGTGGTTGCTGTCCCTATTTTTTTATCTCAATGCTGGGATAGATAACTATGCGATGGTGCGCCTCATAATGAGAGTCACTCTCTTGCCACCGTTTTGTATGAAACTCTTAGAAGATAAGAGTGAAAATAGATTCACTGGGTGTAACTTAAAGGGGTATCTCCAAAGTAGAGCATTCCTCAGTAAAGCCCTCAAACAGCTATGCAACCTAACCCCTGTTGCTCACCACAATGGGATGCCTCTTAGCATGCTTCCTTATTAAGTTTTTCAAAAAAATTAAAAGAATAGAAATTTTTAAAAAAATAAAAGGAAAAACAAGAGAGAAAAGAAAAAAGAAGAGAAAAAGGAAAGGAAAAGAAGAAAGAAGTAGAAAGAAAACAAACACAGTAAAGAAATCAGCCCATTTGTACTCTACCAGCATCGCAAGCAGTGTGCCTAGGGACCACCCTAGCCCTTTTTCCCACTTCACACACTTAGGGCACATTAAGTTCAAGACACACCTAGGGAGCTCCCACTCACTTATGGTTAGAGCTGTCTCCCTAAGTAACACCCACAATACCTCTTTGTATATTGGAACTGGGTCCTCAAGTGTGGGACAATACCATGGACCCAACTCCCAGTTCCATGGAGCAGACACCATGTACTACACAGTGAGATAGGCACACCCCCAAGTAGTGCACTTTCTTTTTCTTTCAACAAGTACATTTGGGAACCCATGATCAACCATCGATATTGGAGATCCCCATCATCCACTCAATCCATCCTTGGCCTCCACAATTCCTCATCCATTTTGGTGTGTTTCTTCTCCATAGCCAACCTTCCCAAAACCCCATCATCAACCCACATGGCAAACCTTCAACCACTCGAGCCCTTACCAACAAGTGCCATCATGGAACTAGTACTCGATTAAGAGAGGGTAATGTTACAACCCAAAAAGAAGTCCGAGATGGAAAAGCCCCACAAAGTAAAAAACGGAAGACATCCCAATGTGAGAAAAATGGAAGAGAAAAGCAAGCTCAAACGGATGAGTGCACCAAATAATCTAGCAAGGAAAGCATTGGGAGCATTGTAATTCATTTTGTAAAAGAGCGATAGGTTCCCTGCTGTACAATTTGTAAATTTAGAGGAGCATGGGTGAAGGAATTGTAAAAGTAAGAAGGAATAAGGAAAGATGACCTAGGCTAAAATGGCCAATCATGTAAAAAGGGATGGGAACCCCAAGAGGAGGAGGGCATGTATAAAAATGCAAAAAGTGAATGAAGAAGATCATTCTTGTGTGTGGCCAAAACTAGCTGTCTTCTTCTTCTTGCTTGCTTGCTTGAGCTTGTTCTTATGAGAGGAAATATGAAGGAGTGAGTGTGTGAGGGTGAGGACTGTGGTGGACAAGCTCTCCATCTTCTCCTTTCTTATCTTCTCTTTTCTCTTCTTGTATTGCATGTAGCAATGGAGCATGGAGCTTGGAGCTTGAGGATCAAGATTATTTGAGCTTTGTACCTTGGATCATGGAGCTACCGGAGTACTTGAGGGAGGAGGCAACTCGATCACGTATGAAGGTAAGATCACTTCACTCATAAGTGTGAGAGTGATATGGCTATGTGAGAGATAGCCATTGCACTTGGCTTGAAATGCTTGAAGTAATAAGTGATCCGTGGGTCTTGGTGGGGCTGAACGAGAGCTCCCATGGATAACTTAATTATTCCTAAGGCAACATTCTCTAGGTTGGTGCGAGAAATACTACAAGATCTGTAGTCAAGGCATTATTACAAGTTCTTTTCAAGGAACCACACAAGGCATATGATATTCCATTTTGCCCATGATTTGTATTTTGTGAATTTTTAAGTCTCCAATGTCACACGTAGTTTGGTCAAGAATACATTTAATATGCAAGTATGCACACTCCGTGAATTTTTTCATTCTCAGTGTGAAGTATAATCTAGTTAATGCATTTTTCAAAAAAAGATTCAATCATCAAATTTTTTAAATCAAAATCCAATGAAACTTCACCCATGTGTCGAGCATCATAAGAACTCATGAAAACTAAAAAATTGGCCCCATTAGAAGCCTCTTGGATACATAGACGGAGGTTTGGATGTGAAGCCCTGACTTCCTAGATTCAAGGCCCCACACATGAGCCTCCTACTGCCAGGTGTCCCAACAAATGCTTCTGATGGGGCTAATTTTTTTAAGGTGGTTGATGTATCCTAGAAGAGTCCACAAGTAAAATTTCAAGCCAATCTAATCACTAGTCGTATTTTTTCTAAAATCTAGATACATTAATTTAAATTTATGGATTTTTAAAAAGTTTGGCTATAAGTTGAAAGTTTCACCTCATTTTACCCATTTGAGTTCTATGTTTCAAGTTCTCACTCCTGGAAGACATGGCACGCACCAAGCAAGCAGCTTGGGGATTCTCCCTAAGAAATCCCACATAGAGACAACCTCCCCCAACTCCACCACCACCACACCACCATCGCAAGTGTTAAACAAAGCTAGGCACAGTGGCCCTCCAAGAGATGCACCATTATCAAAAGACCATACACCTCTTGATACCAAACGCTATATTTCCAAAAGGTGGTCCAAGAGACAATGCAGAACATATTGATTAGAAATAGCAAGAGGCACTTCCCTGATAGTTCAAGTGTGGATCGAGTTGATCAATGGATTACCCAGGCCCTTCTTGCACTAGAAGAAGCTATTGAAGCCTTCCTCATTGACTTTTTTGGAGACTCGATCTATGCAACAGTGCATTCAAGGAGGGTCACCGTCACACTAACAGGGATCTACAGATAGTGAGATTCTTTCGATGATGGAGGGACAGTCTTGGTAGAGAGTAGCAACAATAGGGGGCCTACTAATGAAACATTTGTGGGATCTAGCTTCTGAAATGATTTTGTAAAACCTTGCTTGTATCAGATCCTTTGTAAATTGTTATGAATATGAATACAAATTTTATGCCGCATATCTTATTTTTGTTTAGTCACTTAGTCATTTGTTCTATTTATTTATTTAAGTTATTCTTACGTACCTTTGGATAAATAAAGAATACGCATGAATTCAATAAAGCATTGTGTATTAAATTTAAATAATGAATCAGCTATGCATGAATCTAACAAATAAGCATTGCATTCAAATACAAAAGATAACTTTGCTTACCCTACTTGAGATACTAGGTTTTAATGCTCTCTATATCTCAAAAAATATTTTATATCTATAGCCCTCACTAATAGCTGGACTTAACAAAGGCCACTCAAAGCTTAAAAATCTGACAAAGGAAATAAAAATATTGATCCCCATTAGCTACGTTGCATAGAGACAATATAAAAAGTCATTAAAAAATATTATATTCTCTGCAAGCTCTGTTTTCTTTATATCTTTATACATCTCTTCTCCAATTAAACCATGCATCACATCAATCACATCAACAATAAACTCAACCGATTGCTATTTCTCAAGATTAGAGGGATAGACATCTACAATATAAATGAACAAATGTTATAGTGAAAAACCTTAAACCAAGTTCAAGAAAAAAAAAATTTAAAATCAAATCCTCACAATTTGATTTATGCATTGAAAATTTTGAACTTCCAAGTCTCAAATATAGCTCTCTATGTATAAACACATGTTGCACCAAAACCTTTTTTATGCTATTCTTATTTACTCCAACCTTGAAATATCATATTCTACCCTTCCAAGCATAGATGAACGAGCTCTCATATCTTCGCATTTTCCTACGTTTTGCATGTTGCATGGTGATCCAACTACCTTTCCTAATGATAGTAGAAATCCATATTTCATCTTTTTGAAATGAGTTAAACACTCATATGGATGTGATTTGGAAGCTTGGACGCCTTATTGAAGGTCGAATTGATGTATCCATAGCACAGAAAGAAGAGAGAGAGAGAGAGAGAGAGAGAGAGAGAGAGAGAGAGAGAGAAGACTAGGCTACTACAAAGTAGGAAAAAACGCAAGGGGAACAAAAGAAAGTATGGAAAAAAATATGTGCCAAGCTTTTTACTAATTTGAATTTAGAGTAAACATCTCATTGTCATTAATTCAGACATCATTAAATAAAAGGGACCGGGACTGTATATCACTAATGCAAAAAATGTCATAATCACAAATATAAGAGGCTAAAAATAGATATTGATAATACAAATTCGTACTATTATTATATATGTATCTTTTTGTAAAATAATTTTTGCCTTTTTTAAAATAGAAGTTCCATTACATAGGCTTTGCTCCTATTGGTTTAGAGCACACTCTTTCTATCTCCTAAAAGGCATTTTCGAGACCTCAAAACTCTCCTAATGCCTCCACACATAGCTATAAGAGATTGTAGCCTCCATAGCAAAAATTTATTCCAAGGCTCCTTGCTCTAGCTACCTGGGTCTATCATCCCCAAGTCTCCTCTAGATCTAGGCCAAATAATTTCCAAGCCACTTTTGCCCTAGCCAAGCTCCATCTCTTCATGACTAAATATGTTTCACTAGGCCAATGCAAAACCTAGAGAAGGCCAAGAAACAAGTGATATATCACAAGAACCTCGTTGGTGACCACCATTCTCCTAGATTTAGAAAGCCTCACATAGCTCCAATGCAAAAGCTTATGTTTCACTGCTGTTTTTTATTCTTTTGGAATAGACTCCATTTTCTCTTGGCACAGTAAGATATCACAAAAGCTCCAATGCAAAAAATTATGCCTTGGCGACTACCACTTGCCTAACTAGAGAAAGCCTCACGTAGCTCCAATGCAAAAGCTTATGCTTCACTGCTGTTTTTTATTCTTTTGGAATAGACTCCATTTTCTCTTGGCACAGAAACAATATAATCCACAATAGTTTCATAAAATTTGTGTGCATGTGTGTGTACAACAAGATAGAGGTAATACATCACAACTCGGCCTAAATTGTAACCATAACTTGTATTACATAACCAAATAAATATAGGTTCATGAGAAATGGTTTCATCTAAGGGGCATACAAGCAGGCCCATAGAAGGGGAGCAATGATATCCATAAAACTTATTTGAAACAGAAGTTCAAAGAACACGGTACATAACATTGTATGGAGAGGTTGCAGTTACTAAAGTCAGCACTCGCACTTAACACAGCAAATATTGCACGTACATTGACAAGATGTGGTGGAGATGGGGAGTGAATCCTCCTCTTCCACCTACCTGGTTTTTACCAACAGTCTTAAGAATCGACAAGATTTTGCGGAGATGGTGAGTGAATCCTCCTCTTCCATCTACCTGCTTTTTACCAGCAGTCTTAAGATGTTTTAAAGTGAGAGATCTGCATTCATAACCATCTCTTAGGTGAAGTCTTTTTAGATCCTCAAGAGGCTGAAGAAGCCAAGCATGCAGTGGGGTAACCTCTTGTTATCATTGTAGCACTATGCTAGCTTGAAGTCACCTGCAAGATGAATCACAGTCTGTCATGACAGTTACCCTTCCAAAATGAAGTTTCTTTGTGGAGAACAAAAACTATGCTCAAACAACTTGACTGAAATCATCATGATGCTATTGATTTTTAGTAACTTCATATGTTACAGATTTGCAAGATTAGAAAAAACACGCGCTTGTGCACAGACCTGCAAACCTGCTTGTGAAGTGACGGTAACTGCTGAAGTTTCAACTCTTCAATGCCCCTGATGCCCACTTTCACTTCAACGCAGGTTCTTCAAGTAGCTTTCCTGCCTAATTCGTAAAAACTGCAACTATGCTCCTTTGTAATGGTAGCATTGACAATGTTGCAACTACCAAAACTGCTGGGTCATTTCCCAAAAAACTTTCCGATCTGGACTCCAAAAGTGTGCAAATTTCATGGCCTCTGGTTCAAGATTTCCTGACTGCATGGAAAACATGTGGGGTACCTCACATTGCTGGCAGCTTTCTCCGTATACAATCCTTTGCAAAAGAGGCCACGTTCTCAAAACGGCACTATATGCTCTTGTAAATTGCAGCAATTCTCCTACGTAAACTCTCCTTTCAGCACAAGAGCAGCCCGATCAATCACCCGTGCTACTCTCCAGATCTCATGCTGAACTGCTGACCACTCTTGGCTGTCAATGGCACTAGATATTGCATCATAGATTCCAGGAAAACAACTACTTCCATATTCATTGTATTTTGTGGGACCATAGATCTGCAAAATCACAAGATGAGAGTTAAAACTCTTTAATCAGGATTGCAATTCCTGATGTACATATCAAGATGCAAAATTTCCAAGGCAACTCACTAGATGTTTGTACCAAGGCTTGCCTTCCAACCCATCACTGTCAAGAAAAGATCTTTCCACCATGATGAGACGATCATTCAACATGCGAGCCCTTGTTGCAAGCTGAATTGAATTTTCCACGTCCTCTGTTAAGCTCAAAAAGATCTGTTGATTGTGAATGTGTCAGGTAATTTGTACAACTCACAAATCCTGAATCCTACTCAACAACTGACGACAATCTCCAACTTGCAGCTTAAGCTTTATTCAGAATTATGTTACGAACAGAAACTCTCAAAGTAATATAAGTCCTTTTTGTATAAGCACGATGACTAAGCAATACCTGTGTCTCTTGAGTAGCTAGAGAAACTGCATTCTTAAATAGCTTCAGAGAAGACCAAAGAGGTGACACTGTCACGTTAAATGACGGCTTCAGATGAGCTAACTTTTCCTCAACTGCCTTTGCATAAACCTTTCAACATATCATACCAGAAAACAGTCACCAGACTAATTTTCAAAAGTCACCATCAGCATCTTAATATATATATATGGCAATAAGATCTTACCTCTAGCTCATCAGCATAAGCAGAATATTCAAAAGGAAGTACTATATCATCAGCCAGTCGCAATCCCAGTAGTCCCCAAATTGAAGAAGCTGAAGAAAAAGAACAAGACTTAATTGCATTTCCCTTGAGATAATAGTTAACTCTCCCCTCCCTCCCTGGTTCCTGTTCAAATATTACTTTTTGCTTAACCCACTTCTTCCCTAGTTCCTCCAAATTGCAGATACTGTTGTGTATCAGAAACTGCAAATTTAGGACACCCCTCACGTACCTCTCACTTGCCCGTCTCCCACTTCCAACACCCAACCCCTGCAGCCTGGGATGGCAAGCAAAACTGTTCCTAGGGACACCTCACTAAAGGATGATGAAGTCAGTGTGCAGAGTACTACAGCAACTCTCATACCCAAGTAGAACAGATACTATTTACACTTCGTCCACTCTGCAGGTGATAAGTTGCCAAAGCTGGAGATTGAGAGGAGGGAGTTGACCTTTAAAAGCAATATTGGAAGTGAGCATGGAATTTATCCATATGAAGTGCACCTGGTGTTGGTGTGTGTGAAATAAGACTTCACACAAACTAAGGTTGGAAGCTGTCCTGAAAACTAATTATACCCTAAACAGGTGTCTGACTTAGCATTAAAACAATTGCAAGCATGGTTTGGTGGTCATAAACCAGGCATCAAGCACCTTAGAGTCTTTGAGTTCTTGCTTATGCTCATCCCAAAGGAGCAAAGAACTAATGACAAATCTGTAAGATCCATCTTTATTGGCTAAGCCCCATCTCAAAAGGCTATAGGTTGTACAACCCGACTACTGGTAAAATCGTTGAAAGCAAGGATGTCCACTTTACTGAAAATTACAGCTGAAGGGATAAAACAGAAGAACCTGACTCTAGGACACCATTCAACTTCGCCTATGCAGAAGTTTCCTGAGATCCAAACCAACCCAAAGAAAATTCACTTGTCACCCAACAAATCTGTTAGATTTATTTATCCTTGTGTGAACACACATTATTGTGTAAAAGTGTATGCTTAGGTGTGTAAATACCTTTTACACCACTTACAATTAAATAAGGGTCAAAGGTGTAGGTGGATATCTCAGCCTATATATATTCAGGCCCTATCACTTGGATTATCATCTCACTTATCTCACCTATTATTATCAATCTATTTCTTTCAGTTCATATACGTGCAAGAGTTCTCTCTCTCTCTCTCTTTCTCTCTTTTTTTTCATAAAGATAATTGAATTAAGTAGTAAATATTTACATCAGACCATCAGGTCAACATTCTCTCTGTATCTCTTACTGTCTATTACATCAGACCATCAAGTCAGCATACTCTATCTCTCTCACTCTCTCTGTCTAATATTTACATGAGGCCTACAGGCTCTCAGAACAACCTATTACATGAACAGTACTAATAAATCACACAAAAGGAAGAGCTGGAGTAGAGCGAACAATCGCCAGCCAGGGAGCAGCAATATCTGGAAGAACTAGGTCAGCTGACATCATAGAAGAGATTTGCCATAACACTAATCCACGCACACGGGCCACATGCTCATGGATGCCCGATGCTGAATCAAAAATAAATGCATTGCGAGTACGCCATGTATGCCACAGGGCTGTCCATCTAAGGAAATGGAATAGGCAGGAACAATCTTAACGCAAAGAGGGCATAGAGGACATATTTCCCATAATCCACAAAAGAATTGGTATACGATGCTGAGTTACCGAGGACCACACACGGGAAATGAAATTCAAGATATGTCGTGCGGTAGGGCAAGAGACAAAGAGGTGAAGCAATGTCTCTCTTTTTTTCGTGAAGATAATTGAATTAGATAGTGAATATTTACATCAGACCATCAAATCAACATTCTCTCTGTATCTCTTACTTTCTATTACATCAAACCATTAGGTCAGCATACTCAGTCTCTCTCACTCTCTCTCTGTCTAATATTTACATGAGGCCTACAGGATGAGGCTTGTAGGCTCTCAGAGCAACCAGAACAACCTATTACATGAATAGTACTAATAGATCACATAGAAAGAATAGCTGGAGTAGAGCGACCAATCGCCAACCAGGGAGCGGCAATATCCGAAAGAACCAGGTCTACTGACATCATAGAGGAGATTTGCCATAACACTATTCCACGCACACCGGCCACATGCCCATGGATGCCCGATGCTGAATCAAAAATAAAGGCATTGCGAATACGCCATATATGCCACCAGGCTGTCCATCTAAGGAAATGAAATAGGCAGGAACAATCTCAACTCAAAGCCGGCATAGAGGACATATTTTCCATAATCCACGAACGAACTGATAGGCGGTGCTGAGTCACGGAGGACCACACACGGGAATGAAATTCCAAATCTGTCGCTCAACAGGGCAGGAGACAAAGAGGTGAAGCAATGTCTCATCACACGTAATGCAAAAAACACAACACCCAGCAGAGATCTTTCGGGCACGGAGCACTTCTCCCATTGAAAGGCCCCCAATGAGCAGCCGCCACATGAACACTTTTCCTTGGTACGGGACCTTAGACCTCCAAAGGTGGATAAATCTTTCCCACCACTTCTTTTTATTGTCCCTACAATGCCATAACCTATTCACTTTCCCCATTACCCATCTCTTGGCTTCCACCATCTAATGATATATCTAATTAGCTGACCTTTTCCCAAAATCATCAAGAAGCACAAACATATCCAGTCACGCCAAGGATCCAATGGATGTAACACAGGCAAAGAAAAGAACCTTTGAAGATTGTCTTGTATCGATGACCAAATGTCCCTGTAATGTCTCCTTTCCCCCCCCCCCCCCCCCCCCCCCCGTGACCCCCGTGCTCCACGGGGCCTCCTCCATCGAAACAATTCCCCCCCCTAATTTTTTTACATTTTTTTTTCTCTCCCCCCCTGCCGTGGCATGGCGGAGAGGGGGGGGGGGGGGGGGGGGGGGGGGGGGGGTGTGGTGTGGAAGCTAGGGGGCATGCAGCCCGCAGGTGGCAACGGACAGCCCGCAGGTGGCGGAGAGAGAGAGAGGGGGGGGGGGGGGGGGGGGGGGGCATGCAGCCCGCAGGTGGCAACGGACAGCTGTGCCCCCCCCTATAAAACCTCCCCCTCCTCCCTCGCACAGGGCACCGGCCCCCCCGTTCCATCGTCTGTGCAGCCCCCCCCCCCCCCCCCCCCAACCTGCTGCATTATCGCCCCCTGGGCTTAAGAGTCAAGCCCCCCCCCTACTGCCGTGACGTCAACATATCCCCCCCCCCCCCCCCCTTTTTTTAGCAAGAAGAAAAGAGAGGGAAAAAATGGATGATCAGGCCGTTGTGGAGAGAAGAAGAGAAGGAGAGAGAAAAGGGAGAGGAAGAAGAAGAAGAAGGAGACGGAGAAGGAGGAGAAGGAGAAGGAGAAGGAGAGAAGGAGAGAGAAGGAAGGAGAAGAGGTAAAGAAGAAGGAAAGGAAGCAGAGAGGGAGAGAAGAAGAGAAGGAGAGAGAAGGGAGAGGAAGAAGAGAAAGAAGAGGTAGAAGGAAGAGAGGGAGAGAAGAAGAGAAGGGAGGGAGAGAAGAGGAAGAGGAAGAGGAGAAAGAGAGAAGAGAAAGAAGGAGGGAGAGAGAAGAGGAAGAAGAGGGAGAGAAGGGGTAAGGAGAGAGAGAAGAGGGAAGGAAAGAAAGAAGGGGAAGAAGAGGGAAAAGAGAGAAGAGGGAGAGAAGAAGAGAAGGAGAGAAGGAGTAGCAGAGAAAAGAGAAGTAGTGGGAGAGGAGTGAGGAGATAGAAGAAGGAGTGAGGAGAGAAAAGAGGAAGGAGCAGAAGGAGAAAGAAGTGGGAAAAGGAGAAGAAGAGAGGGAGGAGAGAGAGAGAGAGAGAGAGAGTAGAGGAATAAGAGAGAAGTAGAAGAGGAGAGGGAAAGAGAGTAGGAGAGTAAGAAAAACAAAGAAGAAGAAAAGAGAGAGAGAGAAAGGAGGAGAGGAGGTAAAGAAGAAGGAGAGAGAGAAAGGGGGTAACCGCTACGAGTCACCCAAACCACTCTCCTGGCAACGAAACCACATCCGGTGGTCTTCCCAACCGATCGTGTCTAACCGAAACCGTTAAGGTCCAGACTGCCCAATCTCCGCGAGGCGAATGGCTCCCAAGATGAAAGTCGCGGGAAGCATAGGCGCCCAAACCACTAGTCATGCTGGAGGGACAAGCGGAACAACCAACGCAGCACACACGAATCAAGCCCAAGTTCCAAGCATTAAAAAATTTAATTTAAGACTTGTTTCTCGTGGAAGGGATAATGTCATGCATAAGGTTTTGTTTATTCTAAGAACTAAGTTACACACGCAAAACGGTAGAGGTTGATTTCCCATAAGATTTTACGCACGTAAAATGATAAGGTTAACGCCTTACCCCACAAGAAATGATAGCTTTTACTCACATAAAATGATAAGGTTATCACCTTATTTCACATAAAATGATAGCTTTTTAACCAGTTCAGTGCATGAAGAGTCATCTAGAATTCACATTTTGCAATCAAGGTTAAAAGAAACACATGAAAGGTTAATTTCTGTTCATGAGATACACTTGCATCGTTAGACAAAACCCTAGACTTTCATAGACGCAAGTCGCATGTGATCCGGTGCATTAGGAATAAGTATAATTGCCTGCGAATTGTTTTATCGATCTTGTTGTGGACTATCGTAAATGGATACGCTCCTAGCTTAGTTGAAGCTGGTGACCTAACCCTAAATGGATTGTTGACCCAGGTTATGCTTGGCGGTTTGTAAATATTGTAAATCCCTTGAGCAATTGTTTTGATACATCCAGTTAAAATTATGATTGTGCATGCGATGGGATTGCGATGCCTTGAAGCGAGAGGTTGTGCATTCAACTGTTTGTTAATGTGGTTTTGAATGTTAACCCAAGTGGGGAGTGTTTGATGGTTTCATGGCCGGGTCCGAGATGACTGATTACCATGGAACGAAAGGGATGTTTTCCCTAGAAATTGTTATTATGCTGGTTGCTTCAGCTATGGTTGATTTCCTAAAGGGATAATTAAGGAAGGATGGCGCTAGCTACCCCCCGCGAGCTGCCAAACCCTAACCAAGGGGGTTATGAATCCGCGTCGGGAATGTGGACCGAACCCGCCGCGAGAGGTCTCTCCGTGGAAATCACTTGGCGTAGGAGGACGCTTGGGTGCCAGTGGGGGCTCTGGCCGTAAATCCCAATACCTCCGGACCCTACACAAGTCTTCTACGTGACTCGAGATGGGATCTTGAGGCCTCGATACTAGTTATAAGGCGGAATCTTGGAAGGATAAACCTTCGGGTTTTATTGCCGGAAGACGGAATGATTTTTTTGCGGAGGCAAAAAGGAGCACTTAATTCTCCTGTATGGGCAGGAGACACACATTAATCCGAAGATAAGTTAAGTGTTTGATCTTGTTTTAACCTGTCTTCGTGTCTGTGGCCTAAATTACGTAAAGGAACCTATAATTAACGAGTTAATTAAGGAAGCTGCCTTTATATGTCAAACATAATGTGGTAGGTAATTAGATAACTAAGACAACCCTCGAGAGAAGGGTGGTGGACGTGACCAATGGGTCTATCCTACGGAAGGGTGGTCTCGGTTAGCCGAGAGCTTTCCTAAAAGGAAATGTTAACGAGAAATGTTAGAAAAAAGTCGGTCTATGACCTTAGGTAATGTTAGCTAGGAACCCGGACTTCGGGTCGATCCTAGTGGGAACGGCCTGATAAGTTCCGTTGCGAGGCAGACTCGAGAGACCCTAGTTGGCAAACCCCGTGTCATTCCTTGGGAGTGCCGAGCGGCGTCCTCTAGATTGATCTCTCGATGGGCTGCTAAGACGTGTCCCAAAATTTGAGGGGCGGGCACGTTACAGTCCCTGTATCCACGAGGCACCCTAAAGTACTGACGAATATGCCTAAAGGAATAAAGACGGGGCTGCCCAGGAATAACACCATCACAGACTGTCTTCAATCCCAACCTATCCATCCGATTGAACTTGTCTCATTGCAAATCTTTTTGTGGCCAATCCAACAACCTTAAGGAAGTTAGTATTTCTCCTTGCAGAGAATTTTCCTCTTTACAAATATTCGGGGGGACGCCAAACTGCAAAACAAAGCATCTCCTGCCATGAAGCTATCAAATGAGAAAGGAGAAAAGACTAGGAGACCTTTAAAGGCCTCGTAGAATTAAGCGCATGCCACCAAGAAGCATGAATAACCGTGCTACCATGAGAGATGTCAATCTTTTCTATGAAGAATTTGGCAAAGTCTCACCAAGAATGACACTGAATGCATAGACTCTACAATAGGGATAGCCTCAAAGCGGCCATATACAAATTGACATCTAGCAAAGCTGCACCCCCCATCCTTTTCGGAGTGGTCACATGCTGCCAAGAGATCCATACCTGCCCCAAACGATTGCCTTTCTTTTTCCAGAGCATAAATCTAATAGGCTCAACCAAATCCAAAATGGACTTCTTGGTCCAAGGAAGCAATAGTAGAAAGATCTAAGATCATACTGATCATAATGCATTGAGCCACTTTTAGTCTAACATGTAGTGGCCAACTCTAGGATTCCCAGTACATGAACCTGTCATGAATTCGGGAGGCCATCCAATCCAGCAAGGCTCGGGGAGCAACCTCCACACCAATAGGATATCCAAAGTGTCTAGTTATATTACCCCTTGTAATCACAATTTCATTCCAGCCCAAGGCCTGCAGATCATTCTCCATACAGGAGAGAAGGGTGGATTTCTGACAATTAATGTGAAGACCCGATTCCAAAGCAAAAAGATTCCAGGCCACCATTGCCCGATTAACATTAATACGCTCCGCCTTAAGGAACATAAAAGAATCATCTGCCAAAGATTGACCCACAAGCTAGTCACCGCCGAGAAGAGTTAAGCCAACTATCTCACCTTGAGCTACAAACTTATCCAGTAATGAGAGCAAGGAGTGAGTTACCAAAGCAAACAGCAAAGGGCTGAGAGGACAGCCTTGTCGAAGGGACCGAGATAAGGCAATTTCCTCCGTAATCCCTCAATAAAGAGCAATACAGGCCATAGCACCCTGACTGATGGTATCAACTAGAGAAATCATACGGGGCCCAAAACCCATTGTAGACATTAACTGCCGCAAGAAAGACCCGCTGACATGATCAAATGCCTTCTCAATATCCAGCTGAATCATAATAACCTGCTGGCTAGAAGCTTTGGCATAGTCAAATCCGAGCTAAACATTCAAAATGTTGTGCATTATATTTCGACCTTTAATAAAACCGTATTGACATGGAGGAATGAGGTGCGGAAAAAGTTTCTACAATCTGCTAGCAATAATTTTGGAGAAGATTTTATATAATGATCCCATAACAAAAATGGGTCTCCATTATTTCAAAGAGGTCGGAGAGGGAACCTTGGGCAACAACCTGATGACAGCAATCTTCTAATCTGAAGGCATCATACCAAAGTTCCACACTTGCTGACACAAGCGAGTTAATGGGTCCTTAAGCAGTTGCACATGGGCTGAAAACAGCTCATTAGGAAGCCCATCCCAGCCTGGACTTTTCCTTGGAGGCAAACGAGATAGCACTTCTTCCACTTCATCTTCAGAAATATCAGCCTCCATTAGATTCACCCATTCTAGTTTGACTTGATTACTAACCAGGTCACAAATATATGTTCGAGCAAAGAGAACAACATCGAAAAGAATCTCTTGCGGACCCAACAACGCTCTATAAAAGTCAACAGTCATCTAAATAATAGAGGCAGGATTGGTCACCATATCACCTTGCCCATCCTTTAAGCGCACATTATTTTCCCGGGGATATTTCTGAAGCAGACAAGCAAAAAATTGATGAGTTTGACAGTTGTTATCATGTAAAGCTTCAGCTCTCTCCAACAATATGTATTTTGCATATTCCTCTTCCCGAGGAGATTGGACCCTGCCTTTCAGCCATTCAATGCATGTGAGCAAGTCATCATTGGAATCCCCAGTCTGACACACAACAAGGAATGAGCTAATAAGGATTGAGCATGCTGCAATTCAGCTCCAAATGAGGAAGCATGCTGAATATCATATTGTCGGGATAACGCTCGTGCATTATCCCTAAAAACTGCCCATGCTTCCATCCATGTAAATAGAACCGTCCAGCTAAAAGAGGCTATCAGTTGCTGAACACCTTCCAAAAACTGATTTTTCTGCAAAAAAGATTGATTAAACAGGAGAGGCAAACGGGCAAGGAGAGCCTTAAATACATGAACAGGTCTATGGCTCATTTCCACGACCAAAGGGTAATGATCTGACAAAACATGTTGTTTTTCCACGCGCATATCGATTGACTGTAGGAAGAAAAGAGTCACTTTGGCAAATGTATATCCTATCCAGTCTAGCCCAAGTGTTTGGATGTTGAAAAGAACGATAAGTGTATCGAGCTTGTGATGGATACATCTAGGACTACATGCTCTGTTTCAAAGATGCCGCAACAAGAGCGTCCCAAGTCTGTCTCTCAGGACCATCCATAACCAAATGCGGAGAGGTCGCCTGATCTGCAGAAACACAAGCATTAAAATCACCCATAACAAAGCCTTGACGAGCCATGGCAAGGCAATGTAGGTCTTCCCAAAGCTAACGACGTTCCCTTGCATTAGAAGGAGCATACACACCTACCATCCACAGAACCTCACCCTCATAAATTATTTCAAGAATCAAAAATCAGCAACGAGGGTCTTGAGAGACCAACGATGGTTGTAGGGAGGATTTGACAGCCAACATAACTCCGGATCTATACGGAGGACGACCACTAAAGAAAACTACATAATCCTTATATACATATGAAGATCCAACCAAAGCGTGCTGATTATACTCCACAACACAGAAAAGATCCGATTTTCCAGCTAGCACCACTTTCCACAATCGATATTGCTTTTTTCCCGAAGAAATAACTTTCACATTCCACAAAGCAATTTTCATGATGGATCACAAATGAGAAGAACTACTGAGCCACTACTTTCCCTTTCCCTTTTACATCAATAGACTTGGCAGCCTGGAATCTCTCCATTTCACCTCGAATAACATCAACAAGATCTGCCCTGTGCAAGACGGCAATGGAAGCACGGGAAGGGAAGTTCTATTGCTAGGAGTAGAAAACATCCCGAGGAGACACAAGCCTCCCACACGCATCGAAGCACAAAGTAGAATCAGAAGGCCTTTTATCTTCTACTGTCGGAGCACGTAAAGATTGGGGTTTCATGTAAAACCCTCTTCCTCTACGTTGAAAGGTTTGAGTGATAGGGGGCAGCGGAGGATGGGCAGGAGTGGAGCAAGAATCCTGTCTTGCATTACGACGCACCACTATAACCCAAGAATCCTTTTGAAGAGGCGAATTCCGCCCACCCGTAAGCGAAGCACGCTCCCCATCACCATGGGAAATGTCCTTGCCTTCATTACGACCATGTTGGGAAAGCTGCTCAGGATCAACCACGGGCTTCTCAATCGTTTGCTAAGGGAGGTGGTCTTGCATTTCCATATCTGGGTCCATAGGGCATTGCCCTACCTCCATATTTTTGTCGCATTCCAAAATGAAATGGCCAAACTGGCCACATCTGAAACAGTGTCTTGCAAAAGTACCCCATTTCAACTCATACACCAACATTTGTAACCCTAGAACCTCCAAACGAATCTTCATCGCACGAGGTTTCCCTGTATTCCAAATCACATGCCCTATTCCGATTGCCGAAAGCCAACCGAGGTTCCACCAAAACCTCCCCAATGGTTCTCAAAACCAAGGGGAGGAGTCTCCAGAGATGCACAGGGAAATCCACCACCTCTACCCAAATTGGGCATGCCTGTCTCAACACCTCCCGAAACTCAGCCATGGGCCTCCAAGGGACCACATGAACTAGTTGCCCATCCATAAATAGAGGAATGTGTTGCATAATAAGAGCCCGTACTTCTGCAGAACAAATAAGAACCTCAAAGAACCCCTTCGGGCCATCATAAATCTCTTCCACCAAGGGGGACCTGCATACGCCCTGAAACATCTTCGGAGCACTGTTCAAAACTGGCAAGCATAGACTGCAACCAAGCACAAATTCTAGTGATCAAAGGAGTCCTTCCAGTAGAATAAAATATGGCTGCCCTCTCATGGAAAGCAGCTATCTATTGTAAAACCAAGTCGGTTCCCATGACTGCAACTACTTGATCCCCATCCGGTAGTGTGTTAGCTTTATCCTCATTACAATGGACATAATCTAACATAAGATGATTGGCAATGGCCAACATGAACTGTAAAGATACGTCGGGCTGTGAACACGAAACATGAACCTCTGGGTGAGACAAATTCGGGCCCAAGACCCGTTCTTCGACGGACATCCTACGGCGTTTGCCCATCTCTTCACTATCCTGTGACAGCCCGGGTTCATCGACCGAGGAATCACCATCCAGATCGGCAAAGCCCTTGTCATTCCCTTGCCCAATCTGTTGATCGAGAAAGGCCATATGGATGCCATTAGATTCCTACAGATTTGCCATAGCAGAACCAGATTCCGAACACAAAATTCTCTCTCTCACTCTTTCACTATACAGGGGCAGGCCTACTCTCATTATCGGGGCACAGGGGCAGATTGCACGTGTAATAATGCCTGGTCCGCAGGCTCTCGATAAGGGCGCTCAGAGGATGTGCAGTAGACTGCGCAGGACAGCAGGTCGGTTACCGCCTGGGTGTGAAGGCTGGCCACGTAGAGGCGGGGCAGAGTTGTCCCTTCACTTGGCGCAGGGACTGTGACTGAGGAGCAGATCTAGGCGAAACTTTGATAGCAGAGCAGAAATGGTAGCGGCAGATGACAAGCGTGCAGGGGCAGGGCTCACAGAAGGCTAGAACGGGCCAGGCAGAGGCATAGAAGCACAGTACCCTGTCGAGGTGGAATGGCGGAAGCAAGAGATGAAGAGCACTGTCGAGTGTGGGTTGCAACCAACCGGAAAGGCACACGCACGAAGGAAGGCAGGCGCAAAGGATGCTGGGCTTCAACGTGGAGCCCCAAGGCGGCGGGCTGCACGAACGAGAACAGAAGACGCAGAGGCGACAGACAAAAACCCTAGGCAGAGTCCCGTTGCATCCCCACCATCACGCACGCCATTCCGCATCTCTCTCTCTCTCTCTCAAGCAATCTCTCTCTCTCTCTCTCTCTCTCTCTCTCTCTCTCTCTCTCTCCCCATGGAGTTACATCCACCATAACCTACTGGACACACGTGAGCTCCATGCAGTATACCCAAGAGTGGTATCACAGTGGGTTCACCACCGGCTATCTACCTGCTGTTCATGGTTCTTGAGCTCCTAAAGAAGAACAAGAAGAAGAAGCTGCTGGCTGAGCATGCCTCTACCCTGTATAGATGCCTGTGTGCCTGCGTGTCATTGCTGGTTGCTGTCTGACTCCTTCCAGACCTGCCCTGCAATACCGTTGACCTGATGGCTCCAATAGACACACCGCTTGTTGCCACAACACGCCCAAAAGCTGCCATGCTTCATCATCGCCATCCACGTCCTCCTATGAGTCTGCCCTGGCACTGCTGCTTGACATCCCACCTACAAGCCATGTCATTGCCTTGTGCTTAAAAATTAATTCAAGGAACTATTCATATGAAAATTGGGACTTTACAATTTCACTCAAATTTTCTCAAAATTTTTTCTCCAAACTTTGGGGCTTTTCGCATTGGCACCTATCTACATTAAATTGGGACCTTTGACGACACATTGGAGACCGCCCGAGTACTTGCACCTTCAACATTGCATGAAAATAACCCCCCAAGCATCAAGTGCTTGGCAATGTCATCGCAAGCAATCAACCTTGATTGTGATGTCATCAGCATTAACATTGAAAGGAGGGGGGGTTTATCTCTTGATAAAACTTTTAAAAAGTAAAAATTAAAATAAAATTGTGGTTGGAAATGGACACTAGCCATGCATGTGTTAAGACCTTTCCAACACATCCGTTTATTGTGTGGGGTTGTCTGCCCAGATTTCAATCCAAAATGAGTTGTATTTTTTTGTATTTGCTATCAGATTTGCCTTTTTGTTGTGATCTGCCTCTAGTATGCAAAGCACTGGAAGACTTACTGAATGCATTGTTCTACCGATTCATTTATTCCATGAGTAGAGCACTCTCTACATCAGCATACAAAAGGATCGCATTAGAATTGCTCATAGCAGTCCTGAATGTATCTCAACTCTCTCACAGAGTGCAAAACAAGAATATAGCCTTAAATTCTTCGTCAATCATGAACTTCAAGGCAACCAACCGGCTGAAAATGGAGTTAAACTCACTCAAGTGAGTAGACATTGCTGTACCCTCTTTCATATGTAAATCCATAAGCTTTTTCAGCCAATAAACTTTGCTTGCGGCACTCTTCTGTGTATACAGTTTTTCCAGTCGAGTCCAAATAGCATAGGCAAAATCCAAAACTTTATCAAAAATCGATAGCTCGATGGTTGAGCGTGCAAGCCCATTTAACTCATCCCAATCTTCCTATTCCATATCTACAGGCTTTGTCCCTTTGGTCTTAATCGGCTTTGCCTGCTTCTTCTGCAACAAAATATTATAGCACTATTTTTGCCTGACTGCACCCACGGGCACAAAATTTGACACGCACGGTCAAAAGCCCCAAAATTTTGTGCTCAAAGCATCAACCATACATCTGCATTGTCTTTGACATGCATAGAATAGGCCAATTTTGCCAAAATAGAGCAATTTCAGCAAAACCCCCAAATTTTCAAGTGCTAGATGTCCAAATTGCATGGAATTAAACCCGCATGTACATAAAATGACCAAATGGCGCACAAATTTCGCCCAAACAGCAAAAGCCCCAAATTGCACGGGCCCAATGTGCATCAATGTTGAGAAATTGGGTAAATTTCAGCCCAATTCTTGCATGTACATGAAAAGCCCCAAATGTCGGAGGCAAAATGTCACAAATTCCTGCAATTTTTGAGACAAATATCACTATTGTGTCTTGCTTGCATCAAATTTGGACAAATCCCCAAATTTCTCAGGTCCGGTGTGCACAAATTTCAATGAAATTGAAAAAATTTCACTAAAATGTGAAAAGCCCCGAAATTCCCAAGCAAATTGCACTGATTTTGCAATTTCTGAGTCAAATTGTCCAGTTCTACATTAAGATCCCAAAATCAAAGAAAAGTCCCAATTTTTCCAGGTCAAAATTGCATATTGTGCTTGTGCATATGAACGCCTGGCAAGAGGGGAGAAGGAAAAATTTCAGGAATTTGACAAAAAATTACGGAAAAGGAGTCCGTCCGTCGAGTCTCGGACTCGACGCGTTGACCCATCAGCGTGTGTCGTCAGCTCGCTTCATCCAGTCGCAGCGCCGTCTATCCCGTCTAGCGCCTACAACCCATCGACTGGTCATCGTGCAATCGCCAGTCGCCTGTCGACTGTCCGCGCCTGTGCTTGGTCGCTGCCTAGTTAGCTGCCCTGTTGCGTCCTTGTCACACAACTACAAGTCGCCTACCGCCTACCTTGTCTCCCTATGCCACAACTGCTGACCTGTCGACCTACAGCAACTATCACCTACTCTCCAACAGCCCGCCTTCTGCAGCCCACGACCCCACGACCTGCCTACTAGCCTTCAACTGTTTCTTGCAGCATGTGGCCTAAGTCTACTAGTCGCCTCAACCATGTCTCCTGTAGCCTATGACCTGTTTCGTCTCGAGAAGCGTGCACTCCTTGCTTGCTCTGATACCAATTTGTTAAGACAGAGACCGCGAGTATCGAGACATGCAATGCTTTCTCACAGCAGAGAGACAGAGAGAGTGCAAAGTAGAGAGAAGAGTGAGCACGATGCATAAGCATGAAATCTTGCATCTCCCTTTGTATTACCTCACGCATTGGCATTCTGTTCATATAAACATGCATCTGTGCATATTTATCCATTTTCAGTCTTTTAAAGTGATCAACTCTGGATCCACCATATTCATGGCATTTTACATGGCAGTCTCCAAGGTTGTTCCCCCTAGCTTGCTTGCTCACTTTGCTTGTCTTGCTTGCTTTACATCTTTGCTATATTTGTGTCACCCACACCTTAGCCATTTTCCTTCTTTATTGACAACTAGTAATGGTAGGGATAGTCTGCTTATTTTGTGAAGGTCTGACCATCCCTTATCACTCTCCCGTTTGGGGTACAGATACTTAATAGGACGAACCCTGATTTAAAACCCTTAATGTTAAATCTATCAAAACTACAATGCCCTCAAAAAAAGAGAGAGTCCATAGTTGATTCTATCAACCTTTACAAGACTTGGCAGGCCACTAGGCAACCGACATGCACCCTTTGTCTAATGCCCCAGCCTCTCTGGGGTGATCACTTAGGCTCCCTTGGTAAGATAACCATCGCCTCTCTAGTCTTAGTAGGCCACTGGGCAGTTGACGCACACCCTTTGTCAGATGCTCTGGCTACTATGGGGTGGGATGCCTTGGGGTAAAAGTTTTTTTTTTGTTTTTTTAAGGGCTTGGTTAGCCTCCCTATGGATTGTTGTTGGGCCTAAGAGGGGGTGTTGAGCTTTAAAATGCTTAATTAAGAAAGAAACCTTGTTTTTTTTTTTTTTAATGTGTTCCTAGAGAGTGTCTATATCCCATAAGCACAACTTCACTTGGGAGAGCGCAAACTATAAATAGGTATGCTGCCCTCCATTCTTTGTAGGTTCTGGGCGTTTTCAGCTTGCTGCCCACACCCTGTTGTCACGGAGGACATGACAATCAAAGCTGTCCATTGCAATCTTCACTCATCCCGCACTGTTTCCAACCCTCTGTTCATCAATTTGCTGCAGTTTCCAGCTAGGCAACTGCTATTGTCCTTCATCCAGCTCTCGTACAGCCTGCCACATCAGCATACTACTACGTTTGCAGACCCTAGCTACCGCCCTGCAAATTTTCTCTTTCTTGCAGCTTGTGTTTGCTGTTTTCTCTCTCCTTGCTATGCTTACAGATTTTCTCTCACCTCAATCTACGTTCACTGTTTTCTCTATCTTAGTCTTTCTCTCTCATGCACTGCCGACTGCATCAGATCCAACCTTCCTTGGCTGCGTTTGCTAGTATTCGACATCCGGAGGCTACCTTGCTATAGCAATTCAGGATCCATTCAGAGTACAACACTCTCCAGCTCATTACCCTTGCCCTGATCCTTGAGATACAAGAATTCGAGGGCTAGATGCTCTTTAAAAAAGCCCACCACTTTGATACCATATAAAAAAATGCTATGGCAAACAGAGAGAGAAATTTGTACAAGAGCACGATGAACACAGTCTCTAGAATACTCAATGAAAATGAATGATATAGGAATGTGAATGATACACCGACCTCAAACCTCTATATCTCAAATACTAAGGATGAGGTGAACTCTGAGTGGTCTCAAAAGACACTAAGAACATCCCCAAGAGTGTATCGTACTTGAGACAAATCCCAGAATGCAGAGCAGCAGTTTACCAGTGATGATGCCATGGGAAGCAAAGGAGGGAGAGAAACGCAGTCGTGCAAGCAGTAAGATGTAAGGTGACTCCAGGCCACAAAAAACAAGGTTTGCTAGCTCATGACAGTTCCATAGGCGGCCAAGGAACAACGATGACAACTGTTGGCTGTCCTCCTGGGCTGAAAATGCAGACTGCTGCTAGTAAAACCCATGGGCAGCAGCAGGCAATAGTCCTCTAGATGCTGGGCCATGACACAGATTAGCTGGGCAGCAGCAACAGGTGACTGGTGGAGATCACAGCCGGCTGGACAACAGCAGAAGCAGCTGGGCAATGATCTCTGAGCAATGACATCCAGAGGCAGTGTTGATCTCAATAGGGGCTGGGCAGCCGGGCAACAACCTCCACAGGCTGGAAGTAGCCTTCTAGGGCATAAGAAGGCTGGAGTGAAGATTCATTGCTGGAGGCTGGAAGAACCAAGTGTGGGGATATGCCCACAACATGTCCTTTTATGGGGGAATTTTGGGCATTTTTCCTATTGCCAGAAAAACTGCCATTGTCATGAATAATATCTTTTGGGGCTGATTTTAAGGAGTACAATTATGCATTAATGCATGACAATTTTGTCTTAATGAATGTCTTTGGTCCCTCAACAACCCTCTGCTAAGCAGAAAAAAAAGCTAAAGAAATGTATGATAGATTGGAGCACTTGGTTCTGTACCTGATGCATCTGCATGTACCAAATTGCTAGAGTGAAATTCATGAATCAGGAAACTATACTACCTTTTTGGGAGTATCTCTAGATGTGATCTGCAAAGTGAATCTCTGTGGCAGTGCTTCTAATAAAGCACATACATGTCAGGAAGGCTGGAAACTTGAAAGAAGCAATCATCACAATCTGGAAAAGCTATTGTTTCCAGATTCAACACTTCGGAGTGGCTATTTGGTGAAACTAGATGCCTTGATTGTGATCATGTTGTTGGCTTATCAAGTAGACATTGACTCTGCAACTAAATGGGATCAAAAGGAACAACATGCCCTTTCACAGACAGCTGTCTTATCAGTTTTACCAAAATCAAATGAAGAAACATTACTCAGCATTTGAATCTGCTCTTTACAAGAATTTAGGCATGATCCACAAAAAAGAAATAGAGATTCAGTAATTTAATTGTCCTACCTAGTTATAACCATACATCTTTTCAAATAGCTTCAGTTTTGATCAGACAAGCTCCTCCTGACAAGCGACCTGTGATCCAATCTAACAGGATTTCATTTTTTTACAGATAACTGCAACAAACATACAGTTACAATCTCTTCACTTGCTGTTACCGTATGACAGCATCTCTGGAGCAAGCCAACCTACATTAACCACACAACAACATATATGTTGGATATTCCAACTTCCAAGACAGTCCTTACATCCATTATCATATGTTAAACACCCAAACAGCTATCCCTTCTAGCTTTTGCACCAACTCTCAGATAAGCAAGTTGTAAGAGTGACTTTTACAGAAGATTCTTACAAAAAGGTTCACTGAATGCTAACCTGCTGTGGTACGCTTGAATCCTGGATCCCCAAATGTCTTGATCCAGTGGAAGTTGTCATACAAAGAGTGATAAACAGGATAGTCTGCCAAAGAAAAAAACTTTGTGACTACTAGGGATGATCATGACATGATCTCGATCCTTTTAGAAGTAAGACTTCCATCACAAACCTTTGCCAAAATAGATATCTGCACAGGGTACGCCAACATGGTGAAGAAATGCAGCAAAATCAGAACCACCTCCGCCAAGCCTACTGATCTGAGACCACCCAACAGTATTTTCAAGTGAATTTAAGAAATATGTCAGCACGATAGCAGTGACCATTACACCTTAAACAACAGAGAGTTGAGGACAAAGACTGCTTCAGAATAAAATCTGCAATACTACTAAAAAAATCCACTGTTTGAATTTTTGTTTTATAATAATAGCTACCCACAACTTCATTAAGACGACACATGAATGTACTTCAGTTGTGCACCATCAGTACTTGGGGCATCTTTAAATGGTGCAAGCCATCATTGTCGGAACTCACCTCCCACTCATCTACTTCATCCTTCTATATAATAAGGATACAAAGGGCAATTTCATCTCCTTGTCCTCCTACTTTCGCATCTTCTTCTACTTCTTTTTTCCTCCTTCAAACTTACACCATAAAATTTCATACAAAAATTTTAGTGGAGAACATATATAGAGGCTACCTGGCTAAAGGGCCCTAAGCATCCTACAAACAGGCACATCCATGTTTACTCCAAGAACCAAAACAAAGTGGAAATATTCATATCTAAACATTTGATCTTAGCATGGTCATTCATTTCCATAAAACCATCAAAGAACCCTAACCACCAACCAAGGCTCCTTCGGAAGATGAGGAAGCAATGGGAGGATCGCCCACCTCATGAATGTGAGGAGAGGCTCTATCGTGAAAGTTAGGCAACCAAATGTAGACTCCTTTCAACCTAAACAAAGGTGAGGGTACTTCTTCCAACACTTCTCCTCTAGATCAATGTTTTCCCCATAGTAAGGGCACTTGGGAAAGCCTCTACATTTAGACTCTCTGTCAAAATCCAAGTCTGATGGTATTTGTCTTCTGGATGGTTCATCTTCCCATGATGCAAGATCCAGAAATGATAGTTGGACTTTTTATCATTCTCCTTCTCTTGTTGCTCCTTTGATTTCTTGCCCATCCTCTACTTTTGACCACTCTATGTCCAATCCTAGGTCACAAAAGCACTACTAGTTGTCCCTAGTCACAAAAGGCACTACTATTTGTCTCTACGCCATCTCAAACTTGTCTCCTTTTGTTTGGCATCTTGTTTCAATATCATCAATACAAGTCCTTTCCATATGATGGTATTCCTAACCCTAGAGGTGAGAAGATTGGCATAAAATATATTTCAGTAATGGAAGATGTGACAGTTGTTAAGAAGGTGACATGTACCACGTGTGCACATGCACTAGCAAGCGCTATGATGAAGAGATATTTCTTGGGCTTTTGACTATTATCTATGTAACTCCAATTTGACTTTCTTCCCCTTCTTCTTTTTTCACCTACTTCCTTCTCCATATTCTCCTACTCCGAGATCATAGGGAGCAATTGTAAAGAAATGCCATAACTCTAAAACTCAATTACAATTGTAGAACAAACCACAAATTGATAACAAAACATAATTAGGGTTAGAGTAACTCAAAGATAATAAACACAATGAATAATGAAATGAATGAATTTGAATAGAGTATGATGCTCGATGCAACAAACACACTATGCAGTGATGAATATCAAACCTTGAACTCTCGTGTCTCAAGGACCAAGGCAAAGATAATTAGCTAGAGAGTGTGTTGAGCTGTGACACATCCTGAAACATAGCAAGGCAGCCTCCGAAGGTGTCAAGCAGCAGCAAACGCAACAATGTAGGGCTGGATCAATATCAGACAAGCTCAAACGGAGCAAAAAAATCCAAACACAAATGTGCATGATGACATGGCAGCTAAGGGAGGGTCCCAATAGCAAAAACGTAGATTTTGATGATGAATGGAGCAAGGCAATAGTTGATCAAGGCAGGGCAGCAGCTAAAGACTCCAAATGCAACCTATGTGATGATCGCCATCTGATGGCAGCTCATCCTGGACAGCAAACACAGTAATAGGTGGGCCACCTAGCAGTAAATTGAACCTTCTAAGGCTAGTGGACAATAGGCGGCAACTAGTAGGGGTAGAAAACTGTGAGAGAAGGCTGATGAATGGGTGCTTGATAATAGACCACGATGACAAACAGCTCCAACTGAGATATCCTCCATGAACAAGGTGCACACAGTGAAGTTTCAGCACCTACGAATTGCAAAAACGAGATTAGGTTGAATGGAGAGCAACCTGTCTATTGATAGAATGTTTGGTTGGTGAAATTAATTTCTTGAACATTGGAATAATTATAGATTTTCAAAAATAATATTTTGAAAATTAATTTAATAAGCTAGATAATGTTGGAAAATGGGATTAGAAGGCTCCCACATGGCAAAACTTACCAATGCAAGTGGGAAAACGTTTTTAGAGGTTGTTGGAAGTTTATTCCAGCCATTGTGAGAGAGAAGGAGACTATTAGAGAGCGAGCAGATGCTGCTGATGTGATTTGCAACCACCATGGACTGGTCTTACAAAAAGTGACAGCAATTTGATGCCCTCCAAGAGTAGGTGACAGCAGCGCAAGGTCATTCTGGTACAGATGACGACATATAGAAGCAAGCAACAATCTTTCTCGTGGTCCTAAGCTGTAAGTGACAGCTTCCATGGCTGTTTGAGCAGGGCAACAACAGTGTTTCAGCATTCCTCGCGATGAAACTCTAAAATTTCTCTCTCTATAATATTCTCTCTCATCCCGCAACCATCTCTTAAGTTATCTCAGCATTTTCCAGTAGTTTGAGCCCTCACAGGAAGAGATTTCAATCTATCTCTGTTGTAAACCCTATGACAACCGCCTTGAGATGCATGCTCAAAATTGAGGGCCGCCTTGGGATCCATGCTCAGAATTGAGAGTCTAGGACATGAATTCTAGCAGCTGAAATTGAGGAATTTCAATAAGATTCAAGAGGCCAGCTAGCCAATATCAAATTTGGGGCTGAACTTGTCTTTCAAGGAGCAGGGTGAAAGCCAATCCCTAAGCAAACCAGGGGGCAAATTGGTTTGGAAGCTTGTTAGTCAGTTTTGATAGCGAGAGACTTGGATTAGAGGAGGAGGTCAGAGGATCTCAGTTGTACTCCATCCATTTGCAATAAAATTTAAAAAGAAATACCGCAAGGGGTGCCAGTTTTGTGGCCAACAGGTTTTCCAATGTCCCAGATTGTATGGTAAAGTGTGCATTTTCAGTTTACGTGAATTTTATGCTGACTCTAATTAGTATTAAATCACGTTATTACCACCCTATCCAAAGAGAAAGGATGGTTTCATGGTTCCATTGCCAAGATACCATCAATATCCTTGAATTGTTGGGCGCAAGGTACCTGATTAAAGGTCAAAAGCTATGCTCTAGTGCTAAAATTGTATTCAGTTGAGCATTACACCAAGAATATCATCTAACAGAGAGATGAAATCAAGCAAGGATAATGCCTCTCAATCTGGAAACTCATAAAGTGTTGGAAAAAATGCAATGCATAATCTTGGACAAGATATGCAGCATGGACAACAAGCTGATAATGTTTAGACCAAAATGTGGGTCCTTCTAGGCCTTCAGAAACTAATGGCCAACAAGAGCAAGAGAACTTTGATGACTAGTTCAAAGATCAGCTGAGAACAACTACTGAAATGTTTATGCAATTGGCAGATGATCCTCGGTTCATGCATTTTTTTTGTACCCCTTAAAAGAGGGCAGCAAAGGCAAGAAGAGGAGATCATCTTCAAGTGCTTTGAGACAACAAGATGCACCAAAGGAAGAGCCAATACAACAGCATGATGTTCAAAATGTGAGTAGTGACCATAAGCAAATGATGCCTATGGGGCAATTAATGCATATGCGAGGCCAACTTGGAAGTGTCAACCTAATGCTTTTTGGACACCAAGGCATGCATGCAATGATGGGGCAGCCATGATACTTTGGTGATGGCACTAGTTTCCATGCTATGGTGGGTCAATGACCACATATGGGGATGTATGATACAACTTCTCATCATATGCAACAACCAATGCGTGGTGTGAAGGGCCCAATATATCCAAGTATGGCTAGTAATATACATAACCCCATGTATAGCACTATTGGTGTAATGTTAAGGCACAAAGTGGCAAGTTTGGCAATGCATATAAGCAATCCATTGTGTTTGGGACTCATGGTATTAATGTTGGTCGTACAAATGCTCCATATAGTGTTGGTTATAAGGAAAAATGCAACTAGTAATGCGTGCAATGTATGAGAAAATATATCTTGGTATGGCTGGTAATATGCAAATTCCCATGCACAGTAACATTGCAATGGTCCAAAGTATGCAAACAAGAATGTTTCCTTATGCATTCAGTGCTCCTAGCATGTCAGATACACACAAAGAACTAGTCAATTGGATGCAATATTGCATTTTAGTTAAGTTGGAAGTGCAACAATGTGAAAGTATAAAGCATCACAATGCTTAAGGGGAAGAAAGGCCTACAACCTAGTGGAGGTTTCGAGGCAAGTAACGTTAGATGTAAAGTTTCCATATGCTTCTTTATGAAGCTTTAGCATTGTTTCACCAATAGATGCAAAGTGGATGGAGGAGGATGACTTGGCAGACCATCCTCAGTTGTTGCAACTTTACCAAGATGCCTTTCAATTAGAGTCAACTTTGGTTTGGGCTCAGCCACGTTCAATAGATCAAGGGTCCGAAGCATTGCCTGATCCTCAAAGGGAAGGTAGCACTTCCACTCCTCTAGTTGCAGACAACTCACATATATAGTGAAGCTTAGATGTATTAAGCATGCATCCAAGGTATTGTACTGACACTATGTCTACCATGAGATCACTATTCAATGTATTGGTCTCTGTGAGATGTATGTAGATGAGTATGAGTTTTACCTGGGCAATGAAACTATACTTTTGCATCAGTTTATGATCAGTTTGGCATGAATTTTTGCCTCCGTTTTGAGACAAATTCTAATCAGTTTTAGCTCAATTTTTTATCAGTTTGAGAACCATTTATGGTCACATTTTGGATTAATTTTTGCCTTAGTTGCCGATCAATTTTTGCAATCCATTAGTGATCACTTTGAGGTCACGTTTGCAATTAGTTTGTGATCAGCTCTCAGATCAAAACGTGATCAGTTTATAATCAGTTGATACTCAATTTTCAATGGTTTACAATTGGTTCCATGGACAACAGCATGTTAGTAAATGCCATTGATGGTTTCAGCCATGGTTTATGTTGAGAATATGCTTTACTATGGTTCTTAAGTGAGAACAGTTGAGAAACATGAATTATGGATGTATCTAGTGAAACTCTAGCAACAATTCTGGACTAATTTTCAATTTTAAATTATGTATATGTTAGCAAGAAATTTTCACTAAGTTTGGGGCATATGGTATGGTTGGACAACAGTAGCCAATGTTGTGACTATGATGTCTTATGGAAATTCCAATGTAATATGCTTTTCCTTTGGCACAATGCAGTGCAATCGAGGACGATTGCAAAGATTTCAAGGGGGTAGTCTATCACAAGGACATGTTGAGAAACATGCGGGATCTAGAGCATGGCAATGAGTTATGGTGGATGGAAGGAGAAGTGTGGACTCATGATGGAGAAGACAAAGACACTGTTTGTTACACAAGTGAATTAGGTTCCAAGATTGAGACTTGGACTCATAAACACAATCTTGTATATGTGGACAATGACATTGACACTTCACTGAAAAGAAAAGAATACTATCATTGCATTTAGAAAAGGAAGCAAGTACAATCATATGGGATAGGTAAGCCTGCATGTCCTTGGCCTTGAAGCTCCATACAAAGAGGCTGCTTAGTAAGTGTGATTGCTGATTCTCAACACCCCTCCTCAATCACAACTAGAAAGGCACAAAGTGTGTAGAGGCTGTAATGAGAACCACCTGCAAAGTGTGGGCACACCACAAACATGATAGACACCAGAGACTGTCGCAGAAAAGGCTAAGTGTGGGTACCAAAACATTATGGACATCTAGAGGCTATAACAGGGGCCTCACAAAGTGTACAGGGACTGTAATGCCAAGTTACATGAGGAGTTTACAAAGCTTATGGCAGTAAGCATTAGGGCAAGGAAGTACAAGGCTTTTAAAACAGTCTATCAGAGTAATGAGAATAGAAGGATTGATGAGTCTTGTCCTTCCGATCCTGGTGGTCTTCATCTTCATCTTCTTCTTCATCTTTTGATCCATGGTCTTCTTCTTCTTTCACAGCTCCAAGATAGGCCTTTTGGGACCTCTTTCTAGCATGATAGAACTTCTCAGTGTGTCCGGTCCTTTTGCAGAAGTCACAGAAGAGCGGTTCCTTTTTACCTTTGTATCTGTTGTTTACATATAACATTTGTTCATCCTTTGAAGTGCTGGGCTCTTCTTTGCTTTTGAGTTTCTTTTCTTCTTCTAACAGAGAGGCTTTAATATCAACAAGTTGAGGATCAAGCATGCTGGTTAGAGTGGTTGATACATTGTCATAGGCAGGAGGCAGACTTTTTAGCAAGACACCAATACAAACATCTTCATCCATTTTTAGCTTTATTCCTGCAAGTTGAGTAAGTAGGCTTTCCATGTAGTTCAGATGGGATGCCAAAGATGTATGAGGCTTCATATCAGGTCGGAAAAATTCAATTAAATAGACCATACTTAGACGACTTTGACTGTGCACCAAATAGGGTATCCAATTTATCCCAAGTGTCATGGGACGTGTCACAGGCATCCACATGATGGATATAGCTGTCGTCCAATTCCAGTTTGATGATGGATTGTGCCTTGTCATCATTCTTTTGCCAAGTAACTACAAGGTCCGTATCTCGGCGTTTTTTCTCTTTACCATTTGTGATGGCCCAAAGACCCTTCTTCATCAGGATGAGCTTGATGGGGGTTTGCCAAGTGTGGAACCCAACTCCTTTGAATCGAGCATTTGGAGAGTCTTTTCCCATGTTGAGGTTGCAAGATCAGCAGCAAATCAACACCAGAATTCTGAGATTTTATCAGTAGAAGAGCACATTGCAATGTGTCAAGAGACACAGTTAATGACAGTGTCAAAACACACTATGTCAGTGTTGATGTTGAGTTGATTCTTCTTGTTCGGGATCGTTCAATCGTTCTTCAATCTTCTCAGGTCCTTTCCCTCCTTGATTTGATGCTGGGTCAATGGATTAGAGTGGGCTTTAGCTTTATTTAGTGTCAGGAGTGAGAAAAATGAGAAAAAAAAGAAGCTTGAGAGGTTTTGGCTATGGCTGACAGTTTAGGGTTTCAGATAGGGACCTGGTTTTTTGTAGATTTCAGGAGCTATGGTTGATCATTTCCAAAACTTTTTTTATGGAAATGAAGCTTACTTCAAGCTCTTCAAAAGCCCTATCCTCCTCGTCAAGATCGTGGCATGTATGGCGCGCGCAGAGTGAACGAACAGGCACGGCGCAGTTTTGGGCAGCGATGTCGAATGTCTGCAATGCCAGGGCTGTAGATCACCAATGTGGTCAATTATTGTGCCAGGAGGGAGCGCCCTAAGTAGAGGAAGATATGTCTAGAAGAAAGTTTATGAAGATATGCTCTACAGAGAGAGATATGAAGGCTCCATGGAGGGTATGTCCTGCAGGTCACAGTTGAAGACTATGGCAGTGACTGGGAATTTTCACAATGCTAAGCTTCAGATAGTCAAATGTCATGGATTGATGTGATACAGGGAAGCTTTGTGAGTTGGGGAATACTTTTCCAAAAGGAAGCTCCAAGAGATTTGACCTGTGGAATGAGATATAAGCAGCTCAATCTGACAGGGTGCTGCTGGCTATGGCTGCCATGGAAGCTTCAATGAGGGTAGAGTTGGGAGATGAAGTCATGGGATGGAACTAAGCTGACCAGAGATTAACATGAGCTGAGAGAGAGCAGAGGAGAGCTAAGCCAAGCTAAGCCATGCCCGACTGGGCTCTGATACCATGTTGAGAAACATGCGGGATCTAGAGTATCGCAGTGAGTTATGGTGGATGGAAGGAGAAGTGTGGACTCATGATGGAGAAGACAAAGACACTGTTTGTTACACAAGTGAATTAGGTTCCAAGATTGAGACTTAGACTCATAAACACAATCTTGTGTATGTGGACAATGACATTGACACTTCACTGAAAAGAAAAGAGTACTATCATTGCATTTAGAAAAGGAAACAAGTACAACGCTTTATAGGAAAGTAGGAAACTGCAGTAGGCACCATTGTGCATATGGGATAGGTAAGCCTGCATGTCCTTGGCCCTGAAGCTCCATACAAACAGGCTATTTAGTGAGTGTGATTACTAATTCTCAACAATGAGATTTTATTGCTTTGCTTAGCATTTGATTAAAAAGCTAATCAAATGTGCTAATGTGACTCGCACATATGAGGTGGAAGTTAATTATTTTACAATGTGGGACCTAGGACCCTGAGATATCAATTGGTACCAAAGGCAAAAGTTGTAATAAGTTATACCTGACAGATACTAGGTGATACTCAGTGTCAGATTTGAGCCTAGATCAATTTTTTGGTTACTAATGTCAATGGTGACATTAGAGACTAAACATTAATTAATTAATTAATACAAGTCTTAAGGGCTAATAACTGCTCAGGGATACTTGGAGAACAAATTGACCTAGTCAATTTAATTATTGGCTAGTGAAATTAATTTATTGAATACATGAATAATTATTAAATTAATTAATTTAATAAGCTAGATAATGCTGAAAAATAGGATTAGAAGGCTGCCACATAGCAAAACTTGCCCATGCAAGTGAAAAAAACGTTTTTAGGGGCTAGTGAGAGTCTATTCTAGCCATTGTGAGAGAAAAGGAGGTTGTTAGAAAGCGCGAAGATGCTACTCATGTGATTTGTAGCCACCATGGATCAATCTTACAGCAAGTTACAACAATTTGGAGCCCTCCAAGAGCAAGTGACAGCAGCCCAAGGTCCTTCTGCTGCAGATGATAGCATATAAAAAAGGGCAATAGTCTTTCTGGTGGTCCTAAGCTATAGATGTCCGTTTCCATGACTGTTTGAGCAAGGTAGCAACACGTTTTCAGCATTTCTTAATCTGAAACTTTGAAATTTCTCTCTCTACAGCATTTTCTCTCATCCCCCAGCCATCTCTCAAGGTATCTCAGCATTTTCCAATAGTATAAGCCATCATAGGAAAAGCGTTTAGTCAATCTCTGCTCTAAACCTCAATTTACAGTAGAAATTAGGGTTTTAATGGCCACTTCAAGATACATGCTCATAACTAAGTGCCTAGAACTTGAATTCTAGTAACTGAGATTCAAGAGGCCAGCCAATCAATATCACATTTGGGGCTGAATTTGTCTTTCAAGAAGCAGAGTGAAGACCAATCCCCAATCAAACCAAGGGGCAAGCTGGTTTGGAGAGTTGCTCGTTAGTTTTGAAAGCAAGAGGCACTTGGATTAGTAGAAGAGGTCAAAGAACCTTAGTTATACTCCATCCTTTGCAATAAAAGATAAAGAAACACTGCAAGGGGTGCCAATTTTGGGGCTAACTGCCTATTCAATGCCAAGATTATATAGTAAAGTGTGTATTTTCAATTTACATAAATTTTATGGACTGTTAAATCAAGTTATCACCACCCTATCCAAAGAGGAAAACTAGTTTTAAAGTCAATTTCCAGGTGGAGGTGGAGATTCCTTCCTTCCTATGTGGTCAATAGATTGGTGCACCGAATCTAAAGAGAAAAACTTAGGCTTATCTTAAATCTCTTGTTTAGCTCGATAAATCAAAATGAGGTCATACTCAGCTTGAGTAATCTCATAAGATCTTTGGACTCCATGGTAGTCAGATGTCTCTCCTCCCATATCGAAACTTTGTGGGGAAAGCTCAGAGAACCACTTCTACTCGTTTCTCAGCATACTTGATTTGGGAGATTGAAGTGATGTTGTTGTGTTCAAAGTCATCTTCCCTTATGTTATTCTTGGTTCTAAAAAGAGCTTTTCAAATCAAGGGTCTAGGTTTCTTCACGGTGTATCTAGCTTTGATACCATATAAAGAAATTCCCTAATACAAAAACTCAAATACAATCGTACAACAACGCATAAACTGATAACAAAACACAGTTTTATCAAAATGAGATCATACTCAGCTCGAGTAATCTCATAAGATCTTTGGACTCCATGGTAGTCAGATGTCTCCCCTCCCATATCGAAACTTTGTGGGGAAAGCTCAGAGAACCACTCCTACTTGTTTCTCAGCATACTCGGTTTGGGAGATTAAAGTGATGTTGTTGTGTTCGAAGTCATCTTCCCTTATGTTATTCTTCATTCTAAGAATAGCTTTTCAAATCAAGGGCCTAGGTTTCTTCACGGTGTATCTAGCTTTGATACCATATAAAGAAATGCCCTGATACAAAAACTCAAATACAATCGTATAGCAACGCACAAACTGATAACAAAACACACTTATGGTTAGGGTAGCTCAGAGATAATGAGCACAATGAATAATGAAATGAATGAATCTAAATAGAATATGATACTCAATGCAGCGAACACACTATGCAGTGATGAAAACCAAACCTTGAACTCTTGTGTCTCAAGGACCAAGGCAAAGATAATCATATGGAGACTATGTGGTACTCTAATAGATCCCAAAACACAATAAGGCAGCCTTCGAAGGTATCTGGCAACAAGAAATGCAACAATGTCCGGCTGGATCAATGTCAGACGGGCAGAAACAGAGTAAAAAACTGCAAACACAAATGTGGATGATGATGTGGCAGCTGATGGAGAGTCCCAACAGCAAAAACGAAGATTTTGATGATGATGGAACAAGACGACAACTAATCAAGGCAAGGCAATAGCTCAGGATTGCAAAGGCAACCGGTATGATGGTCACTAACTAATGGCAGCTCCTCTTGGACACCAAATGTAGTAATAGATGGGCAAGCCAGCAATAAACACAACCTTACACAGCCTTCTAAGATTGGTGGACAGCATGCGAGATTCAGCAACACGCGCACACTCACTCTGAACAAGTGAACAGCAAGAGAAAAGAGTGTCGGAAGGTCACATCGGCTATGTGAGAATGAATATAAAAGTACAATCCCTAGGGTACCAAGTAACACACCCACTGACAGAATCCAAGCTAGAGAAAGCTTTCGTAAACACATTTGCCAAGTTGTCTTGTGTAGGGATATCAACCAAGTCAATCTCCCCTACATGGAGCCTCTCTCTGACATAATGATAATATACCTCAATGTGCTTATTGTGAGCATGAAAATTTGGATTCCTCGCAATTGCCATGGCACTCTAACTGTCATTGTAGATAGGAGTGTATGACTGCTATCCCACACTAGAATCAACCAAAAGGCATTTGAGCCATACACATTTCAATGTAGTTGTAAATGCTACCCTATATTCAACTTCATAGATAGATGTGGCCACTGTAGACTACTTCTTGCTCAACCAAGAAATGCATGAATCACCAAGTATAAAATAATTACCACTTGTGAACACACTCATGTCAAAACAATTGGTCCAATCACTGTCTATAAATGCATGCAAGCAAAGAATAGTGCCTTTAGAATTAAAAAAGCCCAATGTCTGAGTGCCTTTGAGATAACGAAAGACACATTAAACTACTTGCCAATGTGTAGTACCAGGGCTCTACATAAAGCATGCCAACTAAGAGACCCCAAATTGGATATCCAGCCATGTATTACACAAATACAATAAACAGCCAATAGCCTCTTCATAAAGAGAAGCATCAAATCATTCTCTTGCATCTTCAAGTGTAAACATGTGGCCTGCCTCAATGGGAGTAGAGATCGGCTTGCAGTCTTGCATCTCAAAATGCTTAAGAAGCTACCCAATGTACTTAGACTGCGGCAAAATAATGCCCCCCTCAACTACAATAAACTCTATACCAAGATAGTCGTACAAGTGGCCAAGATTTGTCACATCAAATGTATGCTACAATTCAACTTTTAAGGCTGAAATATGTCTAAGGAGGTCCAATCAACACCAGGTCATCCACATAAAGAATGAGAATCAAGAGGCTATCCCCATCTTGGCGGACATAAAGTGTGCTTTTAATGTGTGACTTAAGAGCAATTGTCTTCAGACTTCACTATCTCTATCTCTAAACTCCTCTGTCTCAAGACTTCTCTGTCTTTCCTCCGATCGTCTCTAACTACGGACTTCTTGCCCTCGCACTTCTCCTCTAACTTCTTTACAACATTGTTCCTTATCATTTCAAACTTCCCTTTCCTCCTATACTACAGACCCATCTTCACTAGACCTCCTTTCTCGGTCCTCTTGCATAAACAAGCAACGTCAAGGAATTCAGAGATGTATGCATTGATTGCAAAGCGAGCATACTGCTCTAAGGAAGCCCTTGTAATGTGCACCATTACGCAACAACCTTCCCCTACATAGCCGCCACGAGAACACAAAGTGTCAAGATCTCTGGACATCCAACATGCAATGAAATACTAGCTAAGCAAACTAACTAAGTACACTAAATCTGGCCTAGTATGAATTAATCAAAGAAGTTTCCTAACTACAAATCTATAGATATCTTCATCAAAGGGCAGACCCAAGGTATTCTTAGATAAGTGGACAATGGGATCAAGAGGCATAGCCACAGACTATATTGGATTCTAGCAATATTGATCTACCACACTAAAGAGCACACTTCTATTGCAACACAAAAATACGTCCTCAAGATCAAACTACCTCCATTCCAAAAAGGTAAGACAACAAACCGAGCTCTATCATCTCAGAAGCTTGGCCTTAATTTCTACTATGGCAGCAAAATCTAAGCCAATGATGAGTTAATCATCGACGTACACCAAAATATAGCTAGCTACCCCCTCTAAAGTAATGTGGATATATAAGTTCAGGTCATAAGGCATAGAATGGTATCCGTGAGTTCAAAGAAACTCGTCCATTCTCTAGAACCAAGACCGCGGTGCTTACTTCATTCCATAAAGAGCTTTCCGCAAGCAAAAGATCTTATTGTCTTGGTAAGCAACAGAAAATCTAGGTGGGTGCTCCACATAGACTTCCTCCTCCAAAAAACCATTTAAAAGACACTTTCAACATCCATCTCATAGATCAACTAACTATGGTGAGCAGCTAGCACAACCAACAAATGGAATGATATCAACCATGCAGTAGGAGCAAAGGTCTCTTCATAATCAATGCCTTGCTTTTATCGAAACCCTTGCACTACAAGGCGAGCCTTGTATTTTTCTAAAGTCCCATCAACCTTAATCCTAAAAATCCACTTCGTCTTGGTAACTTTCTTGTGACTTAGACGATCCACCAAAGTCCAAGTCTCATTTTGGTCAACTCTCTCAAGCTCCTTCTCCGTGGCCTCTTGCCATTGGGAATACTGAAGAGCCACCTACCAACTATCCATCTCAAAATACGTTATGTAATCAGCTGTAAACAGCAATGCAAATGAAGCTTGAGGTGCAAGCTGGGTAGACCTTCTAGGACCCTCCGAAGTGCAATCCCATGGAAGGATCCCCGAATCCCACATGGTCTACTAGTACCAGTGAGGTAATGGGTCTCACAGAGGGGACTTAGGAGCTAAAGAATTTGTGGGAAGGTCAGGAGCGGGCATTTGACCTTGGCTCACAAGGCACTATACTCGAGGGAATGATCTAAGGAAAAGGCACAAAATCCAATGTAAAAGACTGCACAATATTCCTCTCATTAAAAACTACACCTCCTAACAATCACCTTGTTTGTTTGAGAATCGATAGACCTTCACTTTAGAAGAGTAACCTATAAAAATCACAAGATCAACTTGGGGAGTGAGCTTTCCTATCGTATCATCAAGGGTGTGCGTGTGTGTGTATACACATCTCTCAAAGACTCTAAAGTGGAAAAAGACAGACCGAGAGCCAAAAAATGCCTCATATGGAGTCCTCTCAAGGATAGCCACAATCAAGCACCAGTTGAGGATGTACATTGAAGTATTAATAGCCTTAACCCAAAGGCACTCAAGGAGCTATGCTACGAACAGCATAGCATATGCCATATTCATGATGGTTTGGTTCCTTCGCTCTATGACTCCATTCTAAGAGGGGGAGTTGATAAAGGTAAGTTGGCGAGAGATGCCATGCTCCTATACAAACTTTGAAAACTCATGGGAGATAAACTCACCACCACTATCACTCATCATGCATCCTACACAATGACCAGTCAAGTTATGAACCAGTAGCACCCAAGCAGAGAGGTAAATGGGTCGACCCACATATATCTAGAATGATTATCCACCATCAAAAAGAAACACAGTTTACCATTCAAGGCAGCAATGGATATCAATCCACAAAGATCAACATGAATCAATCTAAGAGTCGCCTTAGCTCTATGTGTGGACTACTAACGGAATGGGATACACTACTATTTCTTGAGTTGATAGACTTTATAAATATATTGAGATAGCTTCAGGCCCTCAACCATCTGTCAACAAGACAACTCATAAAGAGAGTCATATCTGAGATGTCCTAAGCGAAAATATCAAAGACGCTCAGTGCATGTAGAATCCTATGCAATGGCTAAAGCCTGGAAATAGTGGAATTCAATACCCTTGCCTATCGGCTCGAACAGAAACTAAATCATGCAAAACAGGCCACTGTTTTGTAGCTCAATGCAAGCAATCACTAAACCAATCTAAGAGTCAAGGACCTCCACTATGATCACTCTAAAGAGGAATGTTCATCTCAACTGGCAAAGCTACTAAAAGGATAACAAGTTAACCCAACCTAAGCGACATAGTACACATTACTAGTGTAGCAAGGTCTATGCCCTCATTACCATGGAGTATCCCAACTACAAGTGATTGGGAGATAAAAATGTCCGAGATAGGAGTCATATGATGGGAAGCTCCACTATCCACTATCTACAATCCAAGGAGTAGCTTAAAATTTAACTGTGGCGAGTGGACCTTTGCAGCCACCTCGTCGAGAGGCAACTTGCACATATAGATAAGACTTGCATCCTCATGTCTCTATGGAGACAATGTGGGTCTCTGCAAACTAATCTAACATGCTCTTTGGCATTGAGAACGATGTAGATTGTGACGGCTAACTGGTGGCAACATGGGTTTGGTGAAACTAGCCTTCCTCCTCCAATAGGGTGGTAAATAACCTAATTAAGCACTATTTACAGCAATTAACAAATTCACAAAATTGAAATACACACTTTACCATATAATCTTGGACATTGGACACCCTATTGGCCCCAAAACTAGCGCCCCTTTCGGTTTTTTTTAAACTTAATTGAAGAAAAAGTTGATGTACAATGGGATTCTCCCAATCCCTTTTAGTATTCCAACTCCCCTTGCTGTCCAAAATGACCAGTAAGTCTTCAATCTGATTTGCCCCTTGATTCGGGCAATCAATTGGCCTTCACCCACTTTGATGGAGATGGAAAATGCCCCAAATTCAATGATTTGCTGGTTCCTCCACTTGAATATGCTAGAAACAGCTTCAGTCTTGTTGAATCCAAGTCTTGGAGCTTCCAATTTCTGGCACGCTTCTCGAGGCTACTGCTAAACCCTAATTTCTGCTACAGATTAGGATTTACAATAGAGAAATCTGAAATTTCTCAGCCTCTAGTAATCTCAATGCTGTAATCTTCGCAGCAAGGCTGTAGAAAGGCTTAGGAGATGAGAGAGAATGCTAAGGAGAGAGAAAATTCAGACTTTCTTTGCGAAGGGCTAAAGAAAATCTATCATTTACTACTACTGCCCTATCTCAACAGCTTGTAGATGTAAAGAACTCAAGAAAATCAGTCAAGAAAATCAGTCATTTACTAATGTTGCCCTGTCTCAACAGCCTGTAGATGCTGTCACCTACTGCTGATTGGTCTTCTCCTGCCCCTGGCTGCCTCAGAAGATTCTCCAATGGCTGCAAATCAAACCAGCAACATCTCCTTCCTCTCTCTTGCAGGTTGAATACACTAAAAATGCCTCTCTCTAGTCTCTAAAGACGTTTTTCAATCTTGCATAGGCATTTTTGACAAGTGGCATCAAACCCAAATGGTTTTTTTAACATTATCCATAATTAAATATTAATTTTCAGTCTTTAAATACTGAAAATTAATCTAATAATTATTTTGGTGCCTCGAAAAATAATTTGACTGATCAATAATTAAATTCGCTAGGCACCTTTCATTCTTGAGTGTCTCTACGCCATCTTTGACCATCAGATTGGCGTTAGGTACCATTGAACGCCACTTCCCTAGTGTCACCAACTGACACTTATGGTCAAATGAATGACCTAGGCCAACAACTGGCACTAGATACCACCAAGTACCTGTGCGGCATAACTTATAGTAACTTTTGTTGCCTTTGATATCCCGTAATTTCCTCGGGTCCCGGGCTCGTAAATTTACTCTAACCCCAGTTACACCTCACATGCGCAACATTTACTTAACCATGTGATTAAAAATTAATCCACATGTTAAGTGAGGTTTCGAAAATACATATCCTCATGACAGCCCTCCCCCTTAAAATCCTTGCAATCTTCCTTGATTGCACTGCCAAATGCATCAAAAGCAAAATAGTGGATTGGAATTTTCACAAGGCATCATAGTTAACACAATATTGCGCATTGTTGCTCAACCATTCCATATGCCCAGCACATGCTGAAAATTACCAAATAATCATAACATAACATAAGACTCACAAAGAATCTCAAAAACATTGCCAAATTATCATGTGATACGTCTATTTTTCATGAGCTCAACTCATCTGACAAAACCAAACCATAGCATAGCATAACCAAGTCTAAACCATGGCTAAAACATCAATCGCATCATAACATATGCTATTGTCCATGAAACCAAATGTAAACCATAGAAAACTAAGCATAATCTAATCATAAATTGATCATTTGTTGATCTGAGAACTGATCACAAATTGCTGCAAATGTGACCCCTAATTGATCGCAAACTCATTGCAAAAACTAACCAGCAATCAATACAAAAACTAATGCGATACTAATCCCAAAAGTGACCATAAATAGTTCTCAAGCTGATCAAAAACTGAGCTGAAACTGATCAAAATTTGTCTCAAAATTGAAGCAAAATTCATGCTGAATTGATCATAAGCTGATACAAAAGTATAGTTCCAATGCCCGGGTGAAACTCACACTCATATGCATACATCTCACAATGACTAGTACACTAAGTAGTGACCTCATGGCAAATATACTGTCAGCGTAATACCTTGGATGCATGCTAAATATATCTGAGATCCACTACATACGAGAGCTATCCATAACTGAAGGAGTGGAAGTGCTACCTCCCCCTTGAGCATCACACAATACTCTAGACCCTTGCTCTGCTAACCTGACAAAGCCCAAACTAAAGTCCGCTCTAACTGAAAGGCATCTAGGTAAAGCTACCTCAACTGAGGATGGTCTGCCAAGTCATCCTCTTCCATCCATTTGGCATCCATTGGTGAATAATTCTGAAATCTCACCAAGTATCTCTTGAAAACTTTACATCTGACTTTTTTTTTCTTATGTTCCAAAATCTACTCGGGTACCAAAATCTCAGCTAGCTCCTCAACCTCAGGCTGAATTTCAGCAGACATATCCTCTGACATATCACCATGAAAAGACCCCAACAAACTGACATGAAAGGCATTGTGTATCCACCAATGTGGAGGTAATTTTAGCCGATATGCCACATTGTTGATCTTCTCCAACACCTAGAAGGGCCCATAGTATCTCATACTCAACTTTGGATACAATCTTTTTCTTCCTTTCATCTTTTTCAGCCTTGTCTTTTCAAAACGCAGCAATACATAATCACCCTTTGTAAACTGCAAAGCACATCTGTGGCGATCAGCTTCCCTCTTTTGCTTTTCTTGCAATCTCTAAAGTTCATATTTTATCTTTGCATAGGCTACATCCAAGTTTTCCACATAACGATCAGCCTCAAAGATCTTATCCTTAGTTTGCAAAATAGGTGGTATCTTCTTGCCACCCTCAACCACCTCAAATGGAGCTTTTCCCGTAGAACTATACGTTGAGTTGTTGTAATCAAACTCAACCAAGGGCAAATACTGCTCCCACTATAACTTGTGGTCTAAAACATAGCACCTCAAAATATCTAACGCTATGGAATTTGCTTCCTCAGACTGACCATCTGTCTGCAAATGGAAGGATGAGAATTTCAGCGTAGTACCTATATTCTCAAACAACCCCTTCCAAAATAAACCCGTAATCCGGGGGTCTAGATCACTAATGATCGACTCTAGCATACCATGATACTTAAAGATGTGCTACAAAAACAATCATGCCATATGATCAGCCTTTATTTTCTTCCTCACTGAAATGAGAGGCCTTGTTTGCTAAACCTGCAAATGATAGTCCATATCCCATCATTCCCTATAGGTGTCTCAAGAAGCTAAAAATAAAGTCCATTGCAATACTCTGCCAAGGCCTATCTGAAATAGGCAAGAGCTGCAACAAACCTGGTATCTTTTGCTTATCATGCTTTACCTTCTGGCATACAATGCATGTCTTAACAAACTATTATACACCATGTCTCAAAGCTAGCCAATAAAAGAAATGCTCCACTACCTTGACCATGGCATCGATACCTCTGTGTCCTACATACAGAGAGGATGACTTTCCATGATAAATCTAGGCCTTAATTGCTTTGTGACACACAATCGTCCATGCATCATCAAAAATCCATCTCTTAGCACAAAGTATTCATGCCTTTAGCCATTGCAAAGCTGATCATAAACATTAGCAAAGTCCAAATCAACAACATATTCTCTTTCATGGCATCCAACTCGGTGTAATAACCCATGCTGACATCTGAAATTTGTGGCTTACATGACAATGCATCAACCACAACATTCTTTTTACCATCAATATATACAATCTGAAAATGAAACATAGAGAGAAAATTTACCCATATGAGACCCATCTCATATGCTTCTCTGACAACTTTATCTACGTCAGAAAGTACCTCAAAGTTTGATGGTCTATCTGCACTGTAAAATCAGTCCCCCAACAAATAATGTTTCCATGTAGACAGTGCATAAATTACAACCAAGAGCTCCTTCTCATAGACCTACAAATTCTTTTCTGCATTGTGGAGAATTCCGTTCTCATAAGCCAAAACTCAGCCATCCTACATAAGAATAATCCCAATGTTATGACCACATGCATCACATTGAACTATAAATGACTTCCTTAGATTGGGCAATATAAGCACAAGATCTAAAATCATCTTTCCTTCAACTTTTCAAACGCTGAAATTTCCACTGCTATCCATCTAAATGGCACATCCTTCTTCTGCAAGGCATGCAATGGAGATGCAATTTCAGCAAACCCACTTACATACTTCCTATAGTAAGAACATAACCTTCATTAAATAAGAAGAAGATATACAATGGAATTCTCCCAATCCCTTTCACTATTCCAACTCTCCTTGCTGTCCAAAATGACCAGCAAGTCTTCAATCTGATTTGCCCCTTAATTCGGGCAATCAATTGGCCTTCACCCACTTTGATGGAGATGGAAAATGCCCCAAATTCAATGATTTGTTGGTCCCTCCACTTGGATAGGCTAGAAACAACTTCATCCTTGTTGAATCCAAGTCTTGGAGCTTCCAATTTCTGGCATGCTTCTCGAGGCTACTGCTAAACCCTAATTTCTGCTGCAGATTAGGGTTTACAGTAGAGAAATCTGAAATTTCTCAGCCTCTGGTAATCTCAATGCTGTAATCTTTGCAGCAAGGCTGTAGAAAGGCTAGGAGATGAGAGAGAATGCTAAGGAGAGGGAAATTTCAGACTTTCTTCGCGAAGGACTAAAGAAAATCTATCATTTACTGCTACTATCCTATCTCAACAGCTTGTAGATGTAAAGAACTCAAGTAAATCAGTCATTTACTAATATTGCTCTGTCTCAACAGCTTGTAGATGCTGTCACCTATTGCCGATTGGTCTTCTCCTGCCCCTAATTGCCTTAGAAAGTCCTCCAATGGCTGCAAATCAAACCAGCAACATCTCCTCCCTCTCTCTTGCAAGCTGAATACACTAAAAATACCTCTCTCCAGTCTCTAAAGACGTTTTTCAAACTTGCATGGGAATTTTGACAAGTGGCAACCTTCCCAAATGGTTTTTCCAATATTATCCATAATTAAATATTAATTTTTAATCTTTAAATACTGAAAATTTATTTAATAATTATTTCGTTGGCTTGAAAATTAATTTAACTAACCAATAATTAAATTAGCTAAGCAATTTCCATTCCCAAGTGTCTCTGCGCTATCTTTGACCATCAGATTGACATTAGGTACCATTAAACGCCACTTCCCTAGTGTCACTAATTGACACTTATGGCCAAATGAATGACCTGTGCGGCACAACTTATAGCAACTTTTGATTTTGACATCTTGTGATTTCCTTGGGTCTCGAGCTCATAAATTTACTCTAACCCCAGTTACACCTCACATATGCAACATTTACTTAACCATGTGATTAAAAATTAATCCACATGTTAAGTGAGGTTTCAAAAATACATGTCCTCATGACATCTGCTGGCCTGGCCATTGCTCCTAGTAAGGGTTGGCACCACCCTACCTCCCCTATTGGAGATTGCCTGAGTCTGAGTCTTGAATTTAGGTGTTGTGTCTCTTGCCTTTGACAATCATTGGAGATTGCCTGAGTCTGAGTCTTGAATTTAGGTGTTGTGTCTCTTGCCTTTGACAATCATCGTTAGAGCGGCCAACCTTTTGACAATACTGATAATACCTATTCTTTTTAGATATATTCTCCCACCTAGGTCTAAGAGAAAACCAAGTTATCCCTTGGGTCTCACTAGCTAGGTTTTGATATTGATTTGGCTTTTGATTTTGGTTGGATTTTGTTTACCCTTCCCTTGTTGCCTCTTTTGAGAAAGTCTCTTTTGAGAAGTAATAAGAGTCCCCTCTAAAGGCTCATACTATGAAACTTACAAAATAGTCGAGCATAACGCAATCGCTAATACTTAAATTCATAAAATGTGGACATGGTAGCTTATGAGATCACCTACTATACAAAATGGAAGTATTTTCACAGTAACTTAGTAAGGAACAAAGTAACTTGATTATCCAAGGACTTAGAAACCCCTATAGTAGAGAACTTTGCCAGAAGTCACCAATACTCAGTCAATTTGTTCAAGTCATCCCAATCAGCAATTTTAAAGTTTTGAAGCTCATGGTCCACATTTATGTGAGGGGTCCTATCTCAAGCTACATAGTAGTCAGTCAAGTGTGCCCAACGCTCAGACACTAAATAAAAATGCTGAAGTTGAGAATGAAACTCACGCAATAAGCTCTAAATCGAGTCAACAATAGTGAAGACATTCCTAGCCTTCCACAAGCAGATAACCTCATATGGAACAAGTGTGGGGTTGGGTTTAGGGTTCCAACCCTTGCACAATATCCCATAGGTTCTAGAAGTCAAGAATATGTCTCATTAGATTAGACCAAGTAGTGAAGTTCGACCTATTAAAATGAGCCTTGTCAGTAAAGGCACGTTCGGCTCATGAGGAAAAACAACCATGAGGTGTCTAATAGGTGCAATAAGATGGATAAGACATATTAAAAGGAGGTGGTGGGGGAGAATAAGTAGGAGGAAGAGGAGAAGATGGGTCAGCAAAAATACGCTAGAAGTATCCAATGGGTACCAATTGATGCGGATTCACTGAAACATGAATGTTTCCATAGGGTGCCGATGGAGATGGAGACATCGAGACATGTGAACCTTGTCCAAATGTCAGCTAGCACACAACAAAATGACCAAAAGTTCCACTAAGTAATCCATGGTAGCAAAGTGTGGAACCAACTGATCCACACTCGAGAATGGCTAGGTGGCATTCCTAGGCCGTGACAAACCCGAAAGTATTGAGAAGGGAGGATCAGCCTCCATCATGGGTACACCACCCATCTGAGGAAAAGATGAGGATCTGAAAGCCGTGCCTAAGGGTGAAGGACCCCTCAATGTAATGTGTGATGACATATAAGCTGCACTTAATGGAGCTGGAAAGGAAGGTGTATCGAAAGTAGAGGGTGGGATGGGTGGGAGATTAAATGGATTGGTTGATGTAGTTGTTGGAAATAGTTTTGGTTCCTTTTGTCATTAAATGCATTGAATGATAATAAAGACAGTTCACCTACTTCAAAATGCCTTTGAGAAGGAAAAACTGAAGGAAAAGAGGAGAGAGAACTTACGTGTGTTTGAGTTAATCTTTTGTACTCGTCACCTTTCTTTGTGTTTCAAAACAAAAATCTATCTTCTTCAGGACTATGAACCAATAACGTGTTTCCATGGTACCTTCTTCATGAGAATCGCCTACATGTTTCTAAAAAGAGGAAGTATACTCAAAAGATGGAGAAGTGTACTTTTGCATACCTAACATAGGAGTGAATGAAGGTGGAGATATAAATGGAATAGATGAAAGAGATAGAGATGGAGATAAAGGTAGTAATAAGATGAAGGGAATGAGTGAAGACAGCACTGGAAGACAGAGGAGTACCCCTGTACGTCAAAAGAGTGTTGTAACCTGCAAAGCTGAATGACCAGCCAGCCGAGGCAGGCTAGAAATAGCCAATCAGCAAATAAATTGGCTGACTGCTGTGTAGGAGTGCCAAAAATCTGGTCAACTACATACAATAATGAAAGAAATGCAATCAGCTTAGTATGAGCTGATTGCCACAAAAAACATTAGTACACCCTCCAGTTTCAGTGAACAAATAATGCAAGGCCGGAAACAAAACCCAGCCAGTGTGAACATACCTAAAACAGAATGGAAAGGAAATGCATGCTCTAGAAAGAGCTGCTTCCTCCATCAAAACACATGACAGACTTGCGTGTCAGAACTCCTTATGCCTCCATGTGAAGATAGTCATAAACAGGCCTATAGGGACAGCTGGGGAGAAGAGGGCACAGCAGCCACTAAAAAAGCATGCAGCAGTTATCTATCACAGAAGCGCACTTGCCTCTAATACCACACGAGTGCACATGCAGAAGTGGAAATGCAACTAAGATAGAAAGAGAGAAATAGACATGTGTTTTTTTTTGTTTTCCTTTTTGTGCAGAGAAAGAGAATGAACACAAGATATGCATGCCATGTAAAACTGTGACTAGAAAAGCCGATTCTTTTATACAACAGGAGATGGAGCAGGAGGACAAGTCTCAGTGGCACTCATGATCATGAAGCTAGCACTTTGTAACCTGCAAATGCTCCCTCTAAGTGTGATGGTAATAATGCTTGAGAGTTCTAAGTTCTCAGTTGTAGCCGCTTGCTGGCAGCAAAGTGATTTCTTGCATCTCAAGACTTGAAACCTACTCTTTTGTACCTTTGGGTTTAATACTCACCTAACATCCCCCATTATATGATATTTGGGCACATTTCAATGAAATGATGTTTCCCGAGTTTAAAATGTTATTTATGAATTTATATTTATGTTATTTGATATAATAAGCTTAAGGCTTTTTAACAAATAGAAACAACATTTTTCTAACATGTCTTCCCACCCACCATCCCCACCGTTCCACATGGGGGGGGTGTGCAGAGAAAGAGAATGAACACAAGATATGCATGCCATGTAAAATTTGACTAGAAAAGCCAATTCTTTTATACAATGGAAGAGATGGAGCAGGAGGACAAGTCTCAGTGGCACTCATGATCATGAAGCTAGCACTTTGTAACCCACAAATGCTCCCTCTTGAGTGTGATGGTAATAATGCTTGAGAGTTCTAAGTTCTCAGTTGTAGCAGCTTGCTGGCAGCAAAGTGATTTCTTGCATCTCAGTCTTGAAACCTACTCTTTTGTAGTAGGTAACCTTTGGATTTAATACTCACCTAACATCCCCCAATATATGATATTTGGGCACATTTCAATGAAATGATGTTTCCCAAGTTTAAAATGTTATTTATGTATTTATATTTATGTTCTTTGATATAATAAGCTTAAGGCTTTTCAACAAATAGAAACAACATTTTTCTAATACGTCTTCCCACCCACCATCCCCGCTGTTCCTAGATTTTGTTCATCCCCCATCCCCAGCTCCATCCATGCTCCGATCACCCGTCCCATGTTTCTATGCTACAAAGGAACAGACCCAATGCTAATTCTCCTTATAGAACATCTGAAATCCAATATTTCACAGTCCTAGCATTTAGCAGTTCATAAAACTTGAAACACCTTTCACGAATTTGCTTCCTTTCCTCTTCTTTTAGACCCACAAATAAACCCAGGCAAAGCTATGCAACTTTAGGTAAGAAGAACAAAGTAGTGAACTTACCAAACGCGAGTCCTCACTTGAGGTTATCCAAGTATCATAAACTGACATGTCATGTGAGTCTGGATCCTTCACCTGGAACACAATGAAGACCCATAGACTACTGAACGCCTCTTGAATAACTGATAAGATGCAGTGAACCTCTATTAAAACAACTACTCAGCTAACCAAAAATTCTCTTTTTCAATAAGCATTGAGCAGGCAACTCCACAGTACCACATCTGGAAGTACTGAGGATGGAGTGGTGCTTCTAACCTGTTTCGTGACCTCTTTCAGCAGCAGATCTATCTGTGGTGTACCAGCTGCAAAGAACCCTGGTCCAGCTACTGCACAATCAACATTCAGGTATGCCACAGCTCGAACAGCCAGTAAATCTTCATTCTGTTCAACCCACTCAGTTGACCCAATCTGCCAAAACCCAGCAAAATGTATTGTATATAGAGTTAAAGATATGCTCACATCAGAGAGCAAACAAAGGTCTCCTGAGATGAACATTTGCAGGTTGTAAGACATGTTTGAGAAGTTATATCATAAAAGCATCTCAATTGATGCAATGTTCAAAAGTTGAAGCATACCCAAACTCAAATTTCTGAACGTAACTTCAACTAACTAAAGGAAGGCAGAGAGAGCAAAACACAGAAGATGATGAAGGAAACAAAACCCAAATCTAACTGAAATGAGCAGTAAAGAATGCTGATACAACAGCCCCTACACATGTGCCTAGGGACATTAGTGAGGGCACCAAACTCTGAAAAACAGGAGACAGAGAAATCTGACTAGGGAGGGAGAGAGAAACAATGATTGCTGGAGAAATGACTGCAACACCAGGAAGAGAGGACTGAACTGATCACAATGTGCAGGAAAGTGACAAGTGCCCCATAAATAGGGGATGCAGGAGGAACTGACCCATACTAAAACGTCCAACCACTGCAACAAAAAGCAATAAACACTGCCAACTGGTCAACATAAGTGCCGTGTGGATCAATAAGTGACTACCCTACATGCTGTCCACAAAAGTGCCCTGCTGCCCACTAAAGTGGCCCAGAACTGTCCACTTGGCAACAGACAGTGTCTGGTCATGCAGGACATGTGACATGAACAGCAAAAGAGAAGTCGCCTGCTGTAGATGAGGGCCAAGAGGGCTGCTTGAAGGGACAGACACTGCCATGAACAAGGTAAAGAAATCCTAGTCTCCACCTGAAGACCCTGTGATGAAGGCAACTAGCACAAGAACAAGACTCGCTGACTGAGACAGTGTCAAAGCTCGCCTCTTGGACTTCCCCTCTTCTCCTTTGGCACATGTACACAGGCATACATCCAAATACCCCGAAATGAGCAAGGGAGGGCTTTGCTTAAAATAGGCCTCATGTGGAGTCTACTTAAGGCTTAAGCACTGCAACTGTAGGGGGAATGAACAAAGATACAGAGCATGGTGGTAATAGACTCAACCCATGGACCTAGCCATTTCTAACTAGAATTTTGACACTCCACAACACCATTCTCTGATGGTGCACCTGTATTGGCAAACTCCTTGTGAATGCCCACAGAATCTGACCAACTCAAAGGAGGTACCGCCAAGTGGCTCGTACACCGCCAACCTTGTAGTGGACTGATTCTTCACCAAAGCCTTCCACTTGTAGAAGGATGAAAATGCATGTAATTTGGGATTAAGAAAATAAGCCCAAACATACCTCAAGAAATCATTAGATACTTGGCCTTGCCCAAGGCCCAAGTGCACATGGGGTCACACAAATCCATGTGGACAAGCTCTAAGGGGGTAGTAGCCCGGTGGAAAGCGTGTCTGGGAAAAAAGCTCTTTATGTTGTTTGCCCCAAGACAACTAAAGCGAACTGATAGAAACTGCAAAGAGAAATCCAGTAACCCCTGCACCAAACCCTTGCAGCTAGCCAATTGAAGAGAGTCAAAATTGAGGTGACAATAGTGGGCATGCCATAATAGTCCCAACTCTGCTAAAAAAACAGGCTACTAAGGCTATGAGCTGACAAAGCCCTCCCTCCTCATATCCAATCTAAAGTCTCTCTCCTAAAGATGCATCCTCCCCCCTAACCTCCTCTGTGAGGATAACTCAAGTGCCAAACCGACTTGAGGGCATATGCAGACAGAAGATTGAAGCCCAAGTCTAGCACATATAGGATTTCAGCTATGGATTGACGACCCTACTGAGTAGTGCTCATACCTCAAACAGGCGCTATTGAATTGTCACTAATGGTGACTAAGCCTCATCTATTAAGGAGATCTTGGATCTAGTCACGTCTATATGTCGTGTGACTCAACACACTACTATCCATAAGCCAAGGCATCTTAAATGATGGAGAAGCCAAAGTGGTGTCACCCGCCTCATAGAGATGAATGAAGACAAAATCTGTCATCATGGCAGATGTAGGTTTGGAATCCTCCACTCCATCCTTTCACCCAAGCTGAAGGTGAGAACACTTCTTCCAGCACTTTTCTTGTGAATGAGTGGTCTTTTAGTCAGTCACTTTTAATACAATTCTTGAAGTGATTGACTAAAAGCATGTTGGTTTATGCATTTGCCATTACACCACCCAAGGAAAAAAATTATAGGCAAACATCCATGCACTTAAAAGTTTGGCATCCTTGTTTGAGTGATGCTTGATTCCTCTTATGGAAGGCCCAAATTTCCACAATAGCATGTCCTTCATAGTAGCTGCAAGGCAAGGCAGCAAAACTCATGCTAGAGTTGGTTGAGACATATGCCCCCGTAAGGGTGCAATTAACCAAGTTATCAATGCTCTTAGTGGCATCTTTGAAATATGTACCTTATCTTTGTAGGCAGCCTCAACTGACTCCTATCTTTCTCTAATGGGGCATCACTAATTCAAACCTCATTTTGATCAAGGATTTGGCAACTAGTCCAAGTAGAGCCTATAGCACGTAGAGCTTAGATGGTCGAACACCCATAAGCTAGAAAAGGAATACAACGTAAAAGCGCTCCATTATCTGCAAGTAATTATGCATGTCCTGATGCACCTGAGTGTTGAACACCTGGAATACACCAAAATTTGCACTGGACAGCGGGTACTTTTGTTGATTGCACCACAAATCCTTTGTGGGTGAAAAAGTGCACAAGTGCATGTATCGTCATCCTAAGAAGCTGAACAGCACTAACCAGGCTGGACTTTTCATTCATTATGAATTCATGATGGACTTTTATATCCATGGAGTATGGTAGGAGAATTTCCCCATATACCCATGCCATGACACAATCCGGGTCCTGATTGACTAATTGACATAAATGGCCCATTGCATTCTTGGAAAAGATTCTTCGACATAAATGGCCCATTGCATTTTTGGAAAGACAAACTGTGCAAAGCCACACATTGGTTTATTTGTTTATCATGCCTTGGTACTAATGGTTCGCCAATCTGAAATCAGTAATGACCATTCATCTGAAATTGTTTTAATCTGCTTAATGAAATTATATGTGACCATCCTTCTTAGCTCACAGGTCATTTCTGGTAAATGGATATCCATAGATGCATTCATCTTAAATTACCTATGTTTAAAGTGATGAGTCCCTTGGTAATACCTTGGCTCATTTTGACCAATGGCTGTTGACACTACTCCACTAATCTCACAATAGTTGTCGTTGAAAGCTAGATATACCTATTGATTCATGTTGTTACTCATCATTTAATGATGCAAATAATCAACAAGCCTTCTGAGAGTAGTTTATCCTCTTGTTCGATAATATCCTGCCCATGCAGGTGAATCAAATAACCATTGTTACATGGATTGCATCCTATTGTCATAAGACAATCTTGCATTGCAGCATATCTCCCATGCTTGAGTATAAACTCTCTCTATCTACTATTAACTTAGAAGGAAGTCCTCTTAATCCTAGCCTTGAGAGTCCCATTTCTCTATGTCATCCTTGGACTATTACAGACCAATCGGTAGACTCAAATGAATCACCACACTTTAGAGTATATTTGTTGAGCATGTGGCTCTCGTTGTCAACCCAATTGGGAGTATTGCATTCCCCCAACCAGATTGAGTTTTTAACAGTTCTAAGTTTTTGGCTATTGGACACGGCCATTATTGATATGGTGTTATGTGTGAGATCACCTACTGTCCGAGGACTCAAAGGAGTGAAGATGCAATCCATGGTGAACTTTTTGCACAATATGTGAGAAATGTCAATGATTGCTAACATGCAGTCAGTACTTGATTTGTACACAATATGCTGGAAATGTCAATGATTGCTAATCTTTATCATAATGCTTGTGAGCTTCCAAAAGGCATGTGATTGTACTCGAAGGTACCCTAGGACTCTAACTTGATACAGAGTGGCATGTATTATAAAATATCTAAAAAGTGACCCCAAAGTCCTTGAAAGATTTGTATGCAATAAACATTTGTCTCTGCTGCACTGTATGTAGCCGGTAATTGCCCCATTTTCAGGCATTTTCAGAATTTATTTTAGCAGCTGTTGAGCTTTTAGGTCACAATTGAATGGGATTGACCATTCCATTCACATTGTGATATTTTTAGAGTTAAAGATAGCCCAGCATCTCTAATAATCACTTGTACAATTCTGTTCACATTCTAGAGATAAGCTGAGAATCTGAACCTGAATATTCAACTGCCAGTGTTCCTATCTTCATTTCCCTTTTCTGTGCAGCATGCACGTATCAAAGTGTGAGTTTACAGCAACTACTAGAGTATTTACTCAAACAAAGCACAAATCTCTCTAGAGTTTTGACACCCCAAAGATCTCTAAACAAATCAGCTCCATTTGCCTAAAATAGCTGCACTTTCAATCAAGAGATCCATGTTCACACTCAGGCCAGACAAGCAAGGGAGTATTCCCATGCTCATTTTGCCCATAAAGTGGAGGCCTTCTGACAGAGGGGAAACACACTAACACTCACAGAAGGAGCAGTGTGAGCACTCGATGGATGAGCACAGATCTACAGCATGTCAGCCCCAATTTACATCAGATCAGATGCAAAAAAAAATTGGATCTAGTTTACAGCAATCAGACCCAATAATTTGTGTTGGTTGAGTCCTCTCTCTGACTATTTCTCATGTGACGGACCAAGAGCAATGCACTGCAAACACGACTGGGCAGCCATAGTCATCAACCAAACCTCCCTCTCCTGACCAGACTTGCCCTCTTGTACTTTTCCCCTAAATAAATCTTGGACAATCTTTGCCAAACCCTCTTCTCCAATTCACACTGAAAGCCCTGGTATTTTGCCTCAGTAAACCACGACAAACATGGTTTCCTTCCAATCACTTATGCAAGAGATTCACCAATTTCACAATCAATAACAGCACAAATGGATTTGCCTTTTTTGGTGCAGACACTGTGCAGTGGATCCAGCAGATCTGTAGCACCCTCTCTCTCAGACTTCACCATTGCCCTCACACATGCACACTCACTCACTTGGGGCTGTCATCTTGTATCTTGCTTCTGCAATCTATGGACTTCCATGGCCTCATGCATTCATGTCTCCATGGAGTTCCATGCTTCACGCATTCATGTCTTCATTCTGTCTGCTACCCATGCTAACAGTTGGACGGGTCATTGAGGAGATAACCACACCGGTATTCCTAAAGGATTTAATATGGTTCTCACAAGAAGCCCTGTAGCAGTTGTCTCACATAGCACTTTCTAGTTCCTCAAACTTAGATTCTCTGGATTTATAAGATTGACAACTGGTCTGTGTTGACCATAAGAACTCCAAGAAAGATTCTAACATGATCAGAAATCAGCAAATACTGAAGGTTTCCAGACTTCGCTAGCAGAATGTGGCTGTTCCAAGCTTCAAGTTTCACTTGGGAAGTGCCTATCTCAGCATCAGCAGTTTATCAATGGATTCTCTGTATTTCCAGCATGTCTTGTGTTCAATTATTAAGCTAAGGAGTGGCTCTACTGTTCCAGCTTGTCTCTTCAGAAATATTCAGGCCAGTGAAAGCACAACCCAGATTCTGCCTTTCCTCCAAACACACCTTGATTCATTAGCAATCAATCAGTTCTCAGTTTCAGTCCTTTGTAAGTTATAGACTACAATGTACATGTATCACTTTCCAGCACCAGAATCCAAGCTAAACCATTAACCAGCTAGCTTTCTGCATAGTGGAGTGCGCTAATAACCCATGAATTTCAGAAACAGAAAGTCCCATGCAGGTTTTTGACTAGGACTAATTTAATTTTATTGCTCTGACCAAGAGTGCACCTCAACTATTACAATAGCATGCCCTTATGGCAGATGCTATAAATAGAAACTCAACTGTAATGAAATGTGGAATATGTCAATAATTTATATTTCTGTAGACACTACTGAAAACCAATTCTTAGACAGTTGCTCAAAATCAAAATCTATTGATAAGTTCTACATGAGCAGTCTTATAACATCTTTAGAAAAACATGATTTGGTATTACAGCCTGCCTGAATGATTATTTCTCTAGCCTTGTACACGACACCTCCTTGGTGCAGATTCATTGGACTAAAGTCACATGATGTTAGATACCATACACCAAAACAGATTCCAACACTCCTTTTCTCTTAAGCAGCAGCAGGAAGCCATCTCCCAAGCAGATGATTTCTGCACCCTCACTGACCTCTTTAAGCTAAAGTGATTTCCCGCTACTCTGCTAAAAACTTCTGTTGAATCAAATGCCTATCTTGTCATGTCTCATGCAAATTGCTTCTTTTGGTGGCTTGCATTGAGTTGGCTGTTTTATTGGGTAATTAATGCCACAACTCTATATAAATAGCAAGTAATAAATGCATAAAACAACAAGTGTTCCATGTACCATCCCATACTCCTCTGCATCCCAGCTACAAAGCATTATAGTCCTTCGTGGTTGCCATCCATGCCTTATCAATTTGCCAAACCTCCGAGCAATCTATGACAAGCATAATACAAAACAGGTCATACAGTCTGAAAAGATCCAGATAACCTAGGTGCTAAATTGTTGTCAAGGATAAGTATTCCACCTCTAAGAGAGCTGCAGTTCCACTGCCAGGGTCTACTGCTCCAAATGTCCAAGCATCCCGATGGTTGCCAAGCAGTACATATCTAAAGATAAAGAACTATCAGTGGTATTTAGTTGATTAAGGAGCCAAGTTCTACTGTTGATAGGTATACCTGTCAGGCTCTTTAGAGCCTTCTATCACAGCAAACACATTACGTACTGTAACAAGTCTTTGGCTAGCCTGCAAAAGGGGACACCAGACACAAGAGAGCACTACAAATAGTTATAGCCAAAACTATATAGTCGAAACAATTGGGCCTGTAGACATTTCTCTTCTACTGGTGTTAGTCAACCTGATATTAAGCACAGTGGGGCAGATAATTCATAGCCAATTTCCTATACCTCATAGTTGAACTTGAGATTTACAGGTCCTTTTCCAAGTCGGTAAGAAGGTATAGACAGGGAGCCATGCCATTCATGCGGAGCAACAGGCCCCTCCAATTCCCTTAGAATGTACTGTGCATCCATGGCAGATATTGGTAAAGATGGAATTGCAGGAAAGGTTACAGCCAACTCCTTGTCTGACAACCTTTGCCCTTGAGGTGTAGATGGCCAGCCTGGTGTAAGGGGGTCTCCAATACCTTGGAAAACTGTCCCCCTCTGCACACCTGTGGGAGGGAGCCACCGTGCATCTGGATAATATCCTGATTTGCCTCCTGATGCGAAATCCTTGGGATCTGAATACAAAAGAACTGCCACAGCACCAGCATTTGCTGCAATGGACACAATATCTCCACGAAAAACCTGCCCATACCTAGCAATGACTATTGCACCTGTCACATTCAATCCCAACTCTATGAGTTTCTTATAGTCTTCTTCACGCCCATAGTTCACATATACAGCATTCACCACTACATTTCCAGAAGGTGAGTATGCATGGAAAGGAGGGATGGCATTGGTGCCAGTGTCGTCAAACTCTCCGTCTGTTGACGATTCCCTCAGCGGAAGTTCAAACTCAGAGCCATTCTTGTATATCAATGAAAGAGACCTTTTGACAGGAAATGAAAGGAGCACATCATAATCCATAGTACGTGTTTTAAGCCCATAACTCTCGAATGTCACCTGCACATAGTCTGCAGTAGAAATGTCCTCAGGTGACCCAGCTACATGAGGTAGCTTGGTGAGCTCCTTGAGAAACTCTGCAACTGCTGAATGAGAGGCCTTCTTGATGAAGGAATGATGGTATTCTATGCGCTTCTCAGCATGCTCACGCCCAGGAGACCATCCAGTTAGCTTGAAGCTGATGAGGGAGATGCAGAACCCAACGAAGATAGCTGCCACAAGGATGAAAGAGCTGCTGAAGCAGGCCTTAAGGACACCTAAGTGCTGGGGCTGATGGATGCTGTGGCCCAAACCGGGGGACTCCCTTTCAATGTCCATGTGCAAAATGCGCTGTGAAGAAGAGGATCTTCTCAAAATTGAAGGGGTTGGGCTTCCCGGGGCAGGAAGTGCAGCCATGGATTCAGGCTCGGGAGGCAGGGGTAGGCACTTTGTCCAGTAACTGGAATCCATAATTGGGCCTCAGGGTAGAAGCTGTGGCTTATCTCTAAAGCAGCAAAGCTGCATGAATTTGGATCATTAGGATGCCTCTCTTATAACAGCAGGACTCTCACCTGAGTGTCCAATGAAGCTGTGGCTTATCTCTGTAGAATCAGAGCTCCATGAATTCTGGTCATCCAGATGGCTCTCTTACGCAGCAGGACTCGCCTGAATTTCAGAAGAAGCTTCTGGCTATGGTGATTCAAAGGTCCTCGGATAATACCTCAAGATGGGACTGCGGCTTCTCTCTGGAGAGAATTATAGCTCCATGCATGCTGGTCATTCAGATGGCTCTCTTATGCAGCAGGACTCACCTGTCAGGTTGAAGCTGTGGCTTGTCTCCGGAGAGTCAAGGCTCCATGAATTCTGGTCATCAGGATGCCTCTCTTATGCAGCACGACTCACCTGAATGTCAGATGAAGCTTCTGGCTATGGTGATTCAGAGGAACCCAAGCAATACTTCAAGATGCAGGTCTGGAGAGAATCAAAGCTCCATGAATGCCGGTCATTCAGATGCCTCTCTTGTGCAGCAGGAGTCACCTGAATCTGTGGCTTACCTCTGAAAAATCAAAAGCTCCATGAATTCTGGTCTTTAGGATGCCCTCTCTTCTGCAGGCAGGGACTCACCTTGAATGCCATGGACGGACCTTCCTCTCTTGTCAAGAAGGATGCAAATGTAGACGAGAAGCCCCAGAGATCTCATCAATCTATGTGCATCAGAGAATTTTGCTTGATAAAGACAGGTCAATAAATAAATAAATACAGACACAAATTCTCTGCCATATCTACTGCATTAGACTACTGAATAAATGGATGACACAGGTGGCCTCCACTTGTTTTTATAGAAAAATGCAGGGTTCTAGTATCAATGTGATAACCATCACATTTAGTTTTAATGTCAAACTATGTGCTAGCATGGGAGGCTGTGCCACACAGCAAATAATACCATATCACATTGTTCATTGAAAACAAGTGCATAGTTTATTAGAGCAAATACAATACTATAGTTTGCATATATTCTCCACTAGGCATTTCCTACCAGGTTAATCTTTCTCTATGTTCTTCCAATAGTGCAAGGACTAGTCCAATGCAAAAACCTTTACCTTGAGCTATGTGACATGCTCCAATACATGGATTAGCATAAATATTCTTGTATTAATACAATATCGCATTATTTTTTTAAAAAACTTGATGATTTGCAAGTCTTTTCCTACATATTCCAAGTTCTTTTGTCATGTTATTACTAGCTAGACTCGACTTATTTTTGAAATTTTAAACACCTTCGCTCATCCCAAATTTCAAAAATTTGCTTTAACTTAACAATTTGCTGAGGTGAAACCTCTGCATTTCATTAGCAATGAAGTCTATAAAAAGTTTTGAGGTTCTATTTATACGAAAAGGCCACACATGAGTTAGTCCACCTTTTTATGGTAAAAGATTCAGGTGAAATTCAGGGTAACATGTGCAAAGCACTAAGTCATTTTCCTCTTTAGTATCCTAAAAGTGTTTCTTTTTAGGCAGTAGTTCCATTTACTTGGGGAAAAGAGAGATTGAGAGGCATTGCTGACCTATTGACCAATTAGCTTTTCTAACATACCAAAAAGACGAGCACTTTTACATCCCACATTATTTTCATTGATAGGTGTTTTCGAAGATGCAATCCAAGGTAACACAAAACCTCAAACACGCTTCGTTTTAAAGATAACACAAACCCATTCATGTAATTCATTTGAAAGTTATGCTTAGGATTTTTTATGTGATTTGGAATTGAATCAAGTATGAGAGTGTGCATGTGAAAAGCATAATGCTCATCACAATGAGTCATTTGCAATTGAAATAGGCATCATCAATACGTTGATAATATCCATCTTGATGTGTTTTTTTAATCCAACATTCAGGTGATTAAGACCTAAATTTGCATTTACTCACCATATGACATTGCAGCACTTATGTGCAAACCATTCATACTAACTTCACTCTATATTTAATCTCCTTTATCTTGTCTTCATTAGCCATGAAGGTCCTCATAATCATAAGCACTCTTGGCTACAAACCTAAGATGTGTTTGCATCCACCAACATGAAGTTCTACCTAGCCCAACTAACCTCTCTCCTTTTCATATTTAGGCCATTTGAAAACTTAACTGAGCCCACAACCTCCTTCTTTGAGTGTAAACACCTAAGGCTAGTTGTTTGAAGATTAAGAGTGGATACATGTGTTTCCACATGATGCAATAATTGTCGGCCTTGTGCATGTAGGCACTCTTGGATATATGTGAATGTGTAGTTCTTTGTGTGATGGTGCATTTTTTTGGTGTCGATACACGAGTGTGTGTGTGGGCTAGAATATAATGTAGGTAGAACAGTGATTCCAAAGCAAAGAAGAACACATGTGGAACACAGCCAGCATTCCCACAACCTCCTCAATGTGCAAGACTTTCCCAATCTTGTATAGCTTTGTGACCATTAGATGATAGCGTTTACAAAAATAAATTCCCATTTCCTTTAAGCACTTCAAAATGACCTTCTTATAATCATATCAAGTAGGAATCTACTACCCTTTAGAGAAGGATACACAATGGGGTTCCCAACAACAAATCATAGTAAGGACTAATGTGAAAGTGAACTCACACCAATACCTTGAAATTGATAGAAAATCTCCTTAAGCCAAGAGTCTTAGTGTGTTGCAATTAAGAAGGATGACATGAAACTTGTAAATTATTTAACTATGAAGAAAAGTTTAGTTCCTATAGCTTCACCTCTTTTTTACATGTTTGTCTAAGTATGATTCAACGATGCAAAAGCATGAGTTCTTCATTTCCTAGTTAAAAACAACATTTCAAAAGTTATGTCAGTGCTAAACCACTATGTTAACCTTTTATCATGTTAATGAGTGCTACAAAAGCTTGTTCATGCTAGTTGCTTACATTATCACAACAAAAGTGTTTAACATATATACTTGTCAAATCATCGCATAATCAAAACGTGTAATTTGAAGACTTATTAAGTGTAAGTATGTTTTAAATAATAGTTTTATTCTAATAAGAGTACATTAAATAACATTCATTAAGTGATATCATGATTAGCAAGTCTAGAGTAACATGTTGTGTGGCATTAATGTTGTAGCATTATAGTAAATGTTAGCATAGAGGTCTACCATTAATAGAGCTCTTGATTTTTTGCTTTTTTATGCAATATAAAAAACTTTACACATCTTCGAATCTTTAAAGCAAATATGTAAAAATCATTTGACAACTGCACACATGTTGACTATGCCTATATTAAGCATACCTAAAAATCATGACACTCCATATTCAATCAAACACATGTTAGCTATATCCATTAACTGTTACAGTCCCTATCCACTTACTAAACATACGAGTGTACCTATCCGCTTGTGATGGGACTAAGACTTGTGAGTCTAGCTCGTTAATTAATGCATTTGAAATCATTCATTCTGCACAACAAACAAGTTAGAGTACTAATGTGTTGTTTATACCAATATATGTGCATATGCATTCACGCAATCATCAACCAAGTTTGACATCTATCCATAGAATACAGTAATAATGGTAGCCACTATATTCACATATTACTAGGAAACTATATCATGTCCTGCAAAAGGGCATTGAAACATCCATACAACATGTTAGAATAAATTTGTTCAATTTCAAAGAATTGCATGGTGTACTTAAACCAAATTGCTTTCAATAATGAGCTTTGTGATTCATTTATAAACAAGGATTTCTAAATTGTTTCATTTTGAGAAAGCCTAACTAGCATAAAGTATTATAATCATTCAAACAAACAATTTGCATTCTAGGATTTGGCATGTAGAAGGTGCTAAAGTAGGCACGATGTGTTTCTTTGCCTTGTTTGGCTAGAATATAATATAATTGAGAGTAAGCATCATCTTTCAATTATGTATGGTTGATGCAACATTGAACCTTCATAAAGGAAACTTACACAACTAACAAACAAACCTTATCTGAGTCAAAGCTTGAGGGGTGTGCCCTCACCCTTCCTTTTGGGTTCTTCTCAATGAGCTTGATCACATAATCAAGTAATTTCTTTGAGATCTTGAAGTTGGGAATTAGATGAAAGCAATGGATACCACCTTTACAGTACATGGCTTGACGTACCTCCTTCCCCTCATGATGGCTAAAGGTTTTCGATAGACTATATATCCCAATATTTCAAGAGGTGAGTCCTGTATGGCCAAATAGAAGGGCTGCAAGGAGGTTACCATGGTGGCTAACCATAGCCTCAAGTAGACAGCATGCAACCCACATGGTCCCTAATTTCACCAAGGGGCAAGTAAGTCTTCCAACATAAGTCATGTTTATTGATGGTTGAAGAGAGAGGAGTATGAGAGTCTTAATGCAAAGGGGGTTCTATTCTCTCACTCTATGAATGGGAAAAGAAGCACAATCCCTCTTATTTGGACTCCCTTGCAAGCATCATGTCCTTCCCTTTTCTACTTAAAAACCAAGCACTAAGGGTGGTTACACATTGGGTGATGGACTCCCAACCTCTTCCTAAAGTGTGGGCTTGCAAACAAGGAGCAGATATGGACACCACTTTACACACCAAAGTACACACTTTCCAAAAAAGTGAAAAATAATAAACATAATTTTTTTATTTGCCACACATGCAAATAGAACACCCTTGTCCATCACTTTGTAAAGTGGGTAGTGGAGACTTTCTATCCAAATGTAGGCGAAGAGTTCACCAATTTAGCAAGTAAACAATACATCATATCCTCTCAAGTGTGTAAAGGATAGTGGATGCCCAACCCTTAAATAAACACTTTGATTAGTTGATAGCTTGCAAAGTGGGCATTCGTCACTTGGTGCATAACCAACCTTAGACTGGTGGCATGCAAGTAAATGTTTCTACTTATCATTAACAATGACCTTTATCATTTGATTTGAGAAACCTATATATTGTAACTATTTCTCATCTCAAGTAAGCTAGTTTTAACTTTTTACACCATTTGTCACGAGTCCATCATGCCAAGAGATATGGGAAATTCTTTGAGTTACCAAAGTGACTTTCCTCTTATCTCAACCACTATATCCCATATATGAGTCCTCTAGCATACAACTACAATGCTTCTTGAACATTGGGCAAAAGAAACAATCATCTGCCATTGGATGGCCTTAAAGTAGCACAGCACCAAACGATCCAATTAAAAGATGTACAATCCTGAAACAAATGGCAAAAGTGAAAGAGGTATAGCCAACAATTCCTTGTCATATGTACTATACAAAGATAGGATGCACAACATACAAACCTTATTGGTATGGTCAAAATAGAAAAAACATTTTAAAACAAGCTATGAATGCTTGTGACAAAAAAAGATATTCCTTAAATCAAAACAACGAGCCAAAATCAAAACTAACCTCTGGGCCATCTCTTCTTCCAATCAACATATTATGATTGAGTGAGATAATGAAAAGATAATTGCAATCAACCTTCACATACATGCTAGCCAAAAAATTTCACATCACTATCATAGCCAAGTGAAATTGACTCCCACAACATGTTATCTGAAGAGCTCACGACCCATTCTTGAATAGCAATGCATGTGGGACTTGCATCTATGGGTTCCAGTCTAGATTTGCATCAAAAGGATGTTGTAGTCTCTCTTGTAGCCACCATGAACCAATCTATCCATACAAAAAACTCCAAGGTGTCTATCTTTAGTCCAAAGCCATATTATCTAGGCATGACACCATGAAAGTAGAATCATCATTGATATCTTGTACTACAAAATTAGGAAGCCTATGCCAATAACTATTGTTGTGCATAGTGGATGTCAAGTGAATGCAATGTTTTTGTCAAATTTACAACATCAAATATGCTTTGTCTTCCCTATGTTGGATCTATCTAGTACATATTAGCCATTATAGCTAACCAAAATCACCCTAACAAAATGTGAAACACATGCATAAGGAATAGAGGTATCTTCTTGTTCCTACATCAAAAGCACACATTTGCAAATATACTTTTACCAAGAAATTGAGCAGGTAATACCTTGGTCTCTTTGGAGAGATATTGCTACTTTTGTGGTTTGTGGTACTTTTTGGGTTGCTGACCAACATAGTCATATTTCTATTGAAGTATGATAATGTAGATCTAGGGGTGTAGCCAAATTTTGTACGATATATCTCTCAGAAATGACTTTTTGGTGAGTGGTTACAATGAGAGGGAGAGCTTGTAATGGAAGAGATTTGAGATTATGAATATGTGGATGACCTCCTAGAATTGTAGATGAGGATTTGAAGGCAATCTTAATCTTAACATGGGAAAGATCATAGTTATGAAAAGAAGCTCGAAGGTCAAGAGAACAAAAGGTGGTGAGGAGGGTAGATCTTCAACATGCCCTTGATAGCTAGTGCCAAGTTTGCTTACAATGCTTTTAAGAGAGCCTGTGGTGGGGATCAACCGCCAAGACCCACGAACCGTTTATTATTTTAAGCATTCCAAGCAAAGCACTAATGGCTACCTCTCACATAGAAGATGCGTTATTCATCTCTATGGGTATAGTGAGCTTACCTCCATGCCCAATCGAGTTACCTCCTCTCTCGAGAGCACTTCGATAGCTCCACGATCTAAGTGCAAGCTTCAAGCAAGCTCCATCCTCAAGCTTCACACTCCAAGATCCATTGCCACGAGCAAGAGAAGAGAAGAGAAGAAGATAGGAGAAGATGGAGAGCTTCTCCTCCATGGTCCCTCACCCTCACACACTCACTCCCTTACACTCCCTCTCTCAAGCACAAGCTCAAGCAAGCAAAAAGGAGAAGAATAATAATAATAATAATAAGAGAGCTACTTTTGGCAACACACAAGAATGAGCTTCTCATTCACTTTTCAACTTTATATACAAAACCCTAAATCCCTTTTGGGCGGTCATCCCCTTATCCCCCTTTTTTACATGGCCGACGGTGGCCTAGGCCCTTTTTCCATTCTCCTCCTATCTTCCTAGCTTCTTTCCTACCACCCATCTACCTTTACAAATTGCACCCAATGCTCTTAAATTAAATCATGATGCGCCTTGCGCTCTTTTACAAAAGTATTGACTTGCACTTTTTCCTGTGCGCCTTTTTCCTTTATTTAGGAATTCTCTGCACTTCTTGTGTTTCCATATTTTTCTTAGCGCGCCTTTGTCTTCCGTTCTGCTTTTGTCTTGGCCTCGTCCTCTTGGCTTTAGATTTTTCAAATTTTCCAGCTTGTTTATTTGAGGGTTAACATTACCCTCCTCCTAGATGAGTGCTAATCCCATGGCACTCACACCGTCGTAGGTAGCAAGCTTTGGCATGCACCGAAGACATGGGTGGAAGGGACTATTGTGGTTGGCCTTGGAGGAGTTTTAGTAGTGGTGCAAATGAAGGTGGTTGGTGGCACTTTGTAGGCCTGATTGGTTGGTGATAGAGTTGTTGAAGTAGTTGATAGGGTTGGTTGTTGTTGGGAGTTGCACTCATGGGTTGGCACATGTGTGGATGTGCTAGGGAATTGGTACAGGCAACGATTCCTTGCTGGGCTTGCATGATGAAGGATAAGAATTCAGAGTTGATTGTTGATGAAAAGATGACGGTACGTTCGTTGGAGTCTTCAATACTTGCACAATTGAAAACCTCTCATATGTGGTCTTTCCTTGGGGTAGTGCTACTATTCTTATCGTGCACAAGACGGAGTTTGACGAGTTTGGGAGAACTCTAGGAAACTCTAGGCAAGCCAAGAGTAATATCTTGCACTTGAAGACCCAAACTGTGTAGAGATTGTGGTGCAGATATTATGTGAGTGCACGTGGATACTTAGATATTACGTAGGTAGAAGACTACTAGTCTTGTGTCTCATAGCAACATGTGGATGAAGCAAAGTTGTCAATGTTGAGGAGAAGTACACATGAAGGTGCATGAGACATCCTTTGTGCTGTGACAACACAATGTAGCATAATTGAACTCATCGACATCTTAACTTTTGGTAGCTGGTAGCTACTTGTCTTGCTCAATGAGTATGATGGACTTTCCATGGTCGTTCGTGCGTTGCTTATCACGATCGATTGCAATGGTACTGAAGTGGAGTACAAAAAAGGAATCGTGCAAGCGGGTCAAGGTGACAGGTCTAACCATAGGCGAGACAAGCTCCGTAGTTGTGTCCTGCCCTTGATGTGCCCTGAACAATTGTGGGGGGATGTGAAAAGGGCTAGGGGACTAGGGACGGAGCCAGTCGACCAAGGTCACTGGATGCGCCTAATTTGAGTGCCCCTAGGTGTTGTGCTGTGATTGTGAGTGCTTTTTCCTTTTTCTTTCGTTGTTTCTTTATTTCTTTTCTTTTCTTGTCCTTTATTTTTATTTCTTTTTTTTGGAAATAAACCATTGCAATACGCTGAGGCCATCAACTCTTCATTTGGACTGGAAAATATAGAGAGTCAAAGGCTGTGAAAATGGATATTACAATGATGATTGCATTACTAGCCTCATTGCTAGGGGAACAGTTGTGAGGATGGGGAGATACACTTGAGATTTTGCAAAACCTCTTTGTGACATGCGATGTCGGTACAATTGAGGTAACAATTGCCTTGAGCCAAATGTAGAGTCTGACCTAGAAAGAGAGAGTAGCCAATGACTATGCTTTGGACCATGCTCAAATGCAATATGGGTATTCTGCAAGGGTTCTTTTCTCTTCTAGTAGTGAGACTTCCATCATGGCTCTTTTGTGAGGTTGGTGGTCTGGAGGTGACTTGGACATTGAACACTTTCGTACAAAGACCTGTGTCGTCATGCATCCACTTGACACTTTGTGAGAGTATATGCAAGTCACATGCATAAACTTTAATGAACAGATGCAATGCAAAAAGACATTACTTTATCTAAATCTTATGATGTTGACTGCGATGCATATCACCGGCCCTTGTTAAAGACGTGACATGTATTAGTAGCAGGTAAGAAAAGTTTGCACAATCGGGGAGCCTGCCCCTTTAACCACTTAAGGACAAAAAGTTATGGCAAGATGGCATTTAGTAAGTAGCTTATATAACATAGGGACTATTCTATTTGTATGAGATGGGGTGAGTTTGGGTGATCCGGCGACTGGGGTACTGCTGACAGTGGGCTTTTGTCAAGCTGGGTAGGGAAGACATTGGCTGGGACCCAAATGGTATAGTCCTTGGCCGCTGCGGTATCAAGAATGCTCTGGAATAACTCAACAAATTCCTTATTGTTTCTAGCTGCATTTTCTCTTTCAAGCACCTGGTGCCCAAGCGTCTGGGGAGGGCCTGTACGGCAGGGGTCACTACCCCCCAAGCATTCCCTTGTGCCTTCCTCTTCCTGGCGGCCTGGGGAGTTTGCAACCTGTATCCTGGACGATGTCACTTTGGGCCTTGTTTTGGCATATACCTCTTTAGGGTAGGTACATAGCGCTCTGGTGGAGGAGCTTGTGCTGTATGCTCCCTCCAACGACGGAGAGCTTCCTTACAGGCCAGTTGCACTGTGTGCTCCATGATGGCTACTATTGGGGAACTTGCAAAATGTGAACCAAGGGTTAGGCCCTAAGGAAAGATAGAATTATTTGCATGAAAGGGATTGAACAGTGGATTCTCAAGCGCATATGACAAGGAGGGGTGAGGTGAGGCATGCAGTGGTCGTTGTAGAAGGATGGCCCCCGTGATGATGTTTGTCCTGCCTCGACTATGGGACGTATTCCAGCTAGTAGTAGACCTTTGCTCACTCCTAGTTGCACGGACTAGTTGTGATGGAATGGGGTAGGGCTCGTCCCTAGAAGGATGGATCAGAAACGGGGGAAATCTTGTAGAAGGGGACAGTGCCATGTATACACCCTTAGAGCTGTTGGCCAGGGCTTCCCATGGCAGCCATGAGGACTACATGCCCTCCACCTGGAGGTGGGAGTGATCCCACAACTTCTAGACATGTGGTGAGAGGAGGACCCTAGGGGCTCAGCCTGTCAAACCCAAAATTTTCTCCCTGTGCTTGATTACCATTGCTTGTATGTGTTGATATTATCTATACACAACTACCAAATTCATTGTTTATTTATGTACATATTTATGGACCCATGTCACTTCATGAGGATATGAACCAATTGTAGAACTTGGGATTGTACTAGAGTGTGGCACACACATCCAATACTCGTGGTAGCTTACTCAATAACAATAGATATTTTGCAACATCGAGTAGCATGGTACCTTGTTCGAGTCTACTCGCAACATGTAGCTCCTCCTCAGTGAGAATCTTATCAACCAAAGAGTTTTCTTCGCTAGTTCTAGCTAAGTCCATACCTTGAATGTCAATCAGTACTCAAAGGGAAGTTGGCGACACATAGGTTGGGTCTCTTTGAGACCGCCATTTGGCCAATCGCTCCTCTGATACTATCATAATCTGGGCTTCTAGTTTGGCCATTGTAACGCGGTTTTCAAACCAACATTTTTCAAATTGACTTTGATCCTCTAATTGTTGCTTTAGTTGCTTTATCTCTAAGAGATTTGGTTGGCAGAGTGCTTTGTTGAATGTCACAGTTAAGGATAGTTTGTCGGTCTCCTCATTAGAGACGAGTTGCATGCACTTATATAGGAGTGTGTCATAATGGTCGTTAATATATTCTTGCTCATGGTAAGTATTCCTCAAGTTGCTCCTTAGGGAATGTGTCCATGTCTGCTCTAGTGGGAGCTCACCCATGAACCACTTATTGTTTCAAGCGAGCTCTCATAGCTATCTCTCACCTAGCCAACGTGCCATCGATCCTCTCGGGGTATAGTGAGCTTACCTTGATGCCGAAATGAGTTGCCTCCTCTCTCGCACACGTCGGTAGCTCCACGATCCTAGATGCTAGCTCAAGCATCCTCAAGCCTCCTCCATCTCCAAGCTCCATCCACCATAGCCGTACGCGCGAGAAAAGAGAAGAGAAGATAAGAGAGAAGAAGAGAGAAGAGGAGATGGTGAAGAGCTTCACCCTCTTGATCCCTCACTCCCACACACTCACTCACTCCCTCACACTCTCACACTCCCTCTCTCAAGAGCACACACACAAGCAAGGTGAAGAGAAGAAGAGATGACTCTTATTAGCCACACACCAAAGAATGAGCTTCTCATTCACTTTTCAACTTTATATACAAACCCTAAAATCCCATGGGCACCCATCCCTTTTTACATGACCAGCCATTATGGCAGGGTCCCTTTTTCAAATTCCTTCTTCTTGCTTCATGCCCTAAGCCTATACCCATCTATTCTTTTACAAATGGCACAGGAGGGAGCCTGGCACTCTTTTACAAGAGTTTTTAGAGTTTTTTGAGATGCCTTTTATTTAAAATTGCGCTTTTGCCTCAGCTTAGGAGGGGCCACCTCTATGCCTTTGCTCTTTTTCCATCCTTTTTCCACTTTTTCCTTCATTTTTCCACCATCTTGAATCGAGGTTAACATTATCCCCATCCGAGACATGTGCCAGTCCCATGGCACTTCTAGCTATTTGTTGGGAAAGGGTAGGCGATTGGTAAGTTATTGGTCAGGTGATGGTAGGGCCACATGTGGACTCATATGCTTTGGAAGCTTTGGCAATGATGGTTGATAGAGAAGCCAATTAGATGTCAAGTGGATGATGGGGCCTCCAAAGTTGGTGGTTTGCCGCATTTTGTAGTACCTCAAAGGAGAAAGTGTGGTGCTCTACCTAAGGGGAGTGTCTACTTTACTGTGTGGTGCATTGTGCTCGTTATGGCGGAACGAGGAGCTGGGTCTAACCACAGACACCAAGCCTGGGTGATGTCCCACACTGGAGGACCCCATTTGTGTGGTAGGGAGGTGCGGTGTGTGTAGCGTAGGGTGACATGTCTAACCATAGGCGAGTGTTACTTCCCTAGGTATGTCCTGCCCTTGATGTGCCCTAAGCGTGAAGTGGGGGATCAAAAAGGGGCTAGGGGGTTAGGAGTGGAGCCGTCCGACTGAAGCCACCAGACACACCTAGCTTGAGGACCCCTAGGTGCAGTGATCGTGTCTTGTGTGGTCCTGGTTGTGCCTTCATGTGAGTCTTTCTTTCCATGTCTTTTTCTTTTTGTGATGTGTTTTCTTGCCTTTCTTTCTTTCTTTTATTTTTCTTTTCTTAAATACAAAAAGCCAGGATGACAGCCAATTTCTAACTTTTGTCGTCAAAAGTGAGTTGGAGAAGGGGGACTAGATAGATTTGCTCAAAAACTACAAGCTCTGCATATATCCCTTGAGATTCATGCGAACATGGAGTGAAGTGGCGGAGAGGAAGGGGTGGTTACATCAGGTGACTGGCTATCATTCATATCCTCAATAAGAGCTAGGCAAAAAGAAGGTAGAAGGCTAGCTCTCATGATCAAGCGTGTCATGGCACAACTATCGATGGCGTTAGGATCAAAAAAGAGGGGTGGGAGGCCACATTCTTGTGGGGTAGGGTCCTGCTTAAGTAAGAGTTTAAGAAGCCTAAGGTAGTTATAGGTGGTTATGAAGGTTGGATTGGGGCAAGAGGAAAAGTTGGCGAGGAAGCTGGTCATGGAAACGTCTAGGCTTTCAAAGGTGAAGGTGAGAGCTTGTTCAAAAGAGGCACAGTTAGGATTCTAAATAATGGGGAAGTCATAGTGTCCATGGAGGGTAGCGTCAAAATCCACTCCTACCCTACGAGGGTACGCCATAAATGTAGGGTTGTTCCTCTCGGAGGGTAAGGTGTTGCAAAAGGCCATCTAGGCGAGCATGTTAATGTTGCACACCCGTCTCCTCCACATGGGTTGGTAGTTATAGCCTTGTATAGAATGTGGCACTTCAAAGATCTTATTTTGCCAAAATTCTGCCTCTTCGGTCCCTCAAAGAGTGGGATTCTTTTCTCTCTCTTCTAGCCATTGCTGGCCTAGTTGGCTTCCAATCGTAATCACTTCCTCCACTACTTGAAGTGGCATGACTCTCCTTAGGCTGTTGGGCATAAGGAAGCTAAAGGAGAAGGGTTTTTTGTCCCTTTCATGTCGCTCCCAAACTATTAATTCAGCATGAAAACCTACTGGGAGGTCATCTGGGCATGGTGGTAGGGGTGCGGATGGTTGCACGACCAACTTGGCTCTCATTTGTTTCCTGATTTCTTCCATCAGTTTCTTTCTCCTTTCCTTGAGGGCGGCTTGTCTTTCCGCAGATGTGTCAATTGATGGTTGCTCTTGGGAATGTGGCGAGGGGGGTTGTAGGATCACCTCTTCTTTAAATTTGCCCATATCAAATTGGAGTTCAGCTTTATCCCTCTGTCGGTCTGCTTGCTGTGTTTCCTCTTCAAAGCCTAGTGCATCGACCTCCTAGGGGTTTAGACTGGCCATCAATAAGTACTTCTGTTAATCATCAAGGCTTGCAGGGCCCTGGGGCTATGCTTAGTTTCTTCTTCACCACCTTGAGGGACTCCCCTTCCTTTGAGTGGGTGGTATCCATTAGTGTATTTAAGAAGGCTTTCTATTGAGTGTTGAAGGCTACTTGGGCAGCCTCTGCTCCGCTCTCTGCGAGGATTTTCTCTTTTTCCATGAGAGCCAGGCGATGCGCCAAGGTCTTCATCCTCCATTCGTTCTGTCCTGCCCATTCTTTAGCTCTCTTCTTCATTTTCTCCATGCCCTCCCCTTGCCTTTGCACCAGAACTATGAGTCTTTGCTCCCGGTCTTTCAACTCTTTGCTTATTCTCTCATGCTCTTTTCTTTCTAAGTTCAGCTTCTTAGTCATGGTCTCCATCTCCTTGTGATGTTGTTCTTCCTCTTGCTTCCTTTCCTCTTCTTTGGTGGCAAACTCCTCCATGCCTTGTTCGATCTGATCAGTATTTGCAGTTAGCTCTTCATGCTGCATGATCAAGAGTTTATACTCCCTTTGAATTTTTACTAGCTCATGATTCTCATCTTCCAGCCGCTGTCTCTAGCTTTCCTTCCTATCGTCCTTAGCCTTCAGCTCCTGTTTGAGATCAAAGATCTCCTTTTCTTAGATGGCTATCTGTTGGGTCTTTTCAAGTTGAAAAGCAACGACTCTTTTGCCACAGCTAACTTGGCCAGAGCTATCTTTCTCTCTTCTTTAGCTTTCTCTAGTTGAGAGACCAATTCAACAATGTATTCGTCATAGTTAGTTGGTGGTGTCATCGTCTTGTGGATTAGAGTGGTTGAGGCCTCCACTTTCTGGCATTTTGGATCTTGTCTAGATTTGCGACGTCTATGACTGGCCTCTTCTGCCCCGTGGTCGTAATTTCCATGCTCTTCCCTTGGGCTAATTCTTTATTGATGAAATATTGCATCCATGCCACAAAGTTTGAGACGTCGGCACTAGGGGGGATGCTTGGTGTGAGGGTGGCTACTTTGGTGGCAGGCACCAGGAGGGTCGAGATAGGATGGATGGGGGCTTTACCCTTGCCTTCAATGACGGTTGGCAGTATGATCTGCCACACTTGAGTGCTTGGCATGGCCCCTCCTCCCTGGGTAGGCTCAGAGCTCCTAGGTCATTTGCCCTCCTTTGTTGCTCTATAGATCGATGTGTGGCTTCGGCCATGTCTTTCTCCTCCTTCCTTCTCAGCTCCTCCTCTTCCTCAAGAGCCCTTCTCTCCCTCTCCTCTTCTACTTTCCTAGATTCTTCCTCCAATTTATCTGCTTCTTATTTTTCTTTCTTCTTCCTCTCTTCGGCCTCTTGTTTTGACACCTTCTTGGCTTTCTTGGCTTCTTTCTTTGACTTTTCTGCTTCCTGTTTCTTCTTCTTCTCCCTCTCTTCCGTCTCTTTGAGGGATTCCCTTTTTGCTCTCTCTAAGTCATCCTTCTCCTTTTTGCGGCCTTTGTCATGCTTCTTCTTTGGTGTCATCCTCTTCTTAGGTTTCTTTTCTTGCTTTTTGCTTGACTGTTCCTTCTGTTCTCCCCCTTCTTCATCACTTTCGGTCTTGTCGCTAGACAACTCTTGGTCCTGGTGAGGGAGCGATCTGTGGGTGTTTCTTCTTCTCCTTCCTCTACATCCTATGCCTCTTTTACTGCCTCTTGGATGAGGGTAGTCAAAACACTTCCATAGCTGATGAAAGAGGCTTTGGATGAGGCTTTCTTCCTCTCAGTGCTTTTGGAGGTTGGGGACTTCCCACCTGCTAGCTTGCTCCCCAAGGCTAGTGCTTTTGATGCATGGTCTATGGTCTTGCCCACGTAGCCATTCCAGTCAACCTCATCGAAGGTGTGAACTGTCACGTTCTCCAGCATAGGCACACTGATTCGGTGCATGAGGGAATTGTAGCATTGGTTGGAAAATAGTGAGCGCACCGGTTTTGCTTGCATGCAGGCTTTAGCATCAGGGATATCCTGGATGTTGATGCCGTCGTTGGTCAGCACCTCTTCCCTTTTCATCTTAAGCATGGCATAGACGTCTCTTTTTTGCTTCTTCTCCACCTTAGGCTCTAACCCCAATGCCTTCTCCACCAAGGCTGGGTTCAAGGGTACTTGTACCTGTTTGGCCTTCTCCCCCCTTCCCACGGTTACAGTTCCACATTCCTGATCTAGGTTGTAAGTTCTGAGGAATTCCACACACTTTGTGTGGTCAGGATCTTGTGTGAACTTCTCGAGGTACTTAGCGAGGTTGCACTGCTCTACGACCCACTTGGCTACTTTCTCCTTGGCCACTACTTTCTTGATGTTATGGATGGTTCGAAATTTTAGTTGGTTGTAGGCACAACTTTCCAAGGAGATGCCGTACTGGATCCTCTCCTCTTTCGTGAAGGGGAGTCAGTTTGGGCACGGTCTTGTTGCAACATCTTTCGTTCCTGCCACGAACCATAATTCCCATTATTGCTTTCAAAAATAATAATTTGCTGAAAAGAAAGACTTTATGTTTGTTGAATGAAAGCATTAAGATCTAACATAGATTCTTCCCTTCAGACTTTTTACTTTTTATTTCAAAGCTTTTGTGACATTCCTCCTACATCACCAGTTTCTTATGTGTTTATGCATTTGCTTGATCTTGATTGGTTTTAATTTGATTCACCTTACCCCCTCCCCTTCCAGATTGAGAAGAATCCTTCCTAGGATTGAATGTTAGGAGGTCAAGGGCATTCAGCATTCAGATATAAGGGTTACTTGCGCATGAGCCAAGTATAGAATTCTGGGTTATACTCCAGCTGAGCCTCGTGGTCCAGATCGAAGGGTTGGGTACTTATGTGTGTGATGTAAGTGAGAATGTCTGTTAGAAAATTGCTAGAATCGACACAACTAACAATGTGTAGCTCTTCTTCGATTAGGAGACGATCAAGATATGGGTGTTCTTTGACGTGCTCTTCCATGGGTCGGCCACAAAGAGTGGTTAACACTCTATATGAGGTGGGTGCGGGTCATACTCCGATGTCATGATTGCGCGGCGCTGCTCAACGTTGGTCATGATTTGACATCCTTCGAGTTCCCATTGCAATCGCTAAGTGGACCAGTTTCGTAAAAATGGGGAGTCAGTGTTAGCTAACACTTTCAACTCCTCGATTTCTTTGTCAGTGACATGGAAGAAGTCATGTGCTTATTGTAGGACGTAATGAGGCGTTGTTTGATGGCTTGTTCTCTTGATATCTCAGTGTGTAGCAACTCAGTAGTAGCTGAGTGGGGTGTTTTGATAAATGCGAATTCAAATGTTTCCCAAGAACAAGGCATCATGTGAACTTCAGTTGCTAAAGGCTCTTGCAACGGGCCTAAGTCCAAGTGGTCATAACTTAGATCCAGCGACATGAAAGTGGCATCAAAGTGTCTAAGACAAGCAATAACGTCATCCCTGTGTCTTTGGCTAGGTCTGTGGGCTGGAGTTAAGAATGATTTCTGCTCGTAGGAGGGTTTAAGGCCTGCAGGTGGCTAGGGTTTGATGGGGCTAGAAGGCTTGGCAGCAAATGGTGGCAGTTGCCCATGAAGCAGTGGTTGAGCCTCGTGGATGAGCGTCAGAGTAGTAGCTGCTACGGATGGGTTGGTACACTCGGATTGGGTTTGGCAAGTCTTATCGGCACTAGCGGGGGTTGAAGTGTATAAAGGCGTTTGTGGTTTGGGCCGATAGGCTTGCTCAACTCTTTTGGGCTTATGCGTGGGTGAGCTTGTAGGAGGTGAGTCCTGGAAGCATTGCGGCTTTTGGTTCTGAGGTTCTATGGGGCTTGGGGTGATCAAGCTTGAGGGCGGAGTGCGAATAGTGCCTTGGGCCATTTGGGCCTTAGGGATCCATATCCAGGCATTTCCCTCATAGTAGCCTTGCGCGTGTAATAGGGATTTAGGAACCTATCTTGGCTTGATCATGCTTCAATTTCTGTAATTGCATCTCGGCCCCCTAGGTTTAGAATTTCTTGTGTTATGAGGACATGGAGTCTACTCCTAGGCGACGGTTGTAGTTGTTTATGCCTCTATTGAAACTTAGGCTGTTGGGCCTTAGCTTTTGCTGCTGTGAGAGTGGCAGCTCGTGAGACTCGGTGGATGGTGGCCAAGCACTATCCCCCGCCGTAGACTTGGCTGCAAGTATTTCTACTGGTGGCCTTGCGGACTTTAATGAGGTCGCGCAGCCCTTGCTGAAGGCTATAACAATGCGGACGTTGCCTATGGCAACGTGGATGTGCTGCGACTCATAATCGACATTGCAGTGAGTTTCCTTCTTGAAGGTTTGCCCTAGCAGCGACTCCGTGCCTACGTCTTTAGTGTTTGGCAACACGTAAAAGATCATTGGTACAGCCTCAAACTCAATAGCAACAGTAGCGCTGCACTTGTCGAGAAGTACGTGTGAGCCGCCCCCATATGGGCTTAATTTGACATTAGTGGGCTCTAGTGGTGGTTTACCAAGTTGGATCCAATGATCGTGAGTTAAGACATTGAGGTTTGCTCCCTTGTCGATCAAGGCATTGAAAGCGCATGTTTGCTTGGCAGTGATCATGATGTGGAGGTATGCGGGTTCTATGCTTCCTCATTCTCATCATCAATTTCCGTGGTTGTGGCAACTCGTACTTTGATAGGGGGTTCTAACATTGGTTGCTCATGCAGTAGATGCGTGGGAGGGTAGTACTTCTTAATGCGACTGCCATTGAAAAAGCCTATGCCCTTGTCATCTAGAGTCTCGAGTGCTCAACGTTGCCAGTTCAGCTGATTGCACAAACTTTGAAAGGCCCAAGACCTCTAAACTTCATTTTATGCTTGTGTCCTTTAACTGAGTAGAGGAGCACTAAGCCGCCCTGCTTGACATGCTTGTTAAACCAACTCTTGCGTGTTGCCTTCTCGCATATGAGCGCACGAGTGGCTAAAAGGCAAGTTTCGGAGAGGCATTTAAGTTCAACCAGGTGTTGCGTCCATGCCTCCTTCCCTTTCCATCGTTCTTGAAGTGCTATTCTCAAGCTATGAATGAAGAACTCTAATGGTAGACTTGCCTCAATCCCATAGGTTAACCTAAAGGGAGTCTGGCTGATAGCCGTTTTATAAGTTGTACGATAAGCCCACAAGGTTGCCAAAAGCTTGTTATCCCAATTGTTGCACGAAGCAGAGACTACTTTGGTCAGGACATTTACAAGGATCTTATTTGTGGATTCTACCTGCCTATTTGCCTATGGGTAGTATGGAGAGGATTTTCGATGGATAATTAGAAAGGTGGATAGAAGATGCGCTATCACTTCATTGATGATGTACATGCCCTGGTCATTGACTAGTTCGATGGGCCAGCCAAATTGTGAGATCACCTGCTCCCATAAGAACTTGGCAATCGTTCTAGCGTCATTCTTTCGTGTCAGTCTCGCTTCTGCCCATTTCATTAGGTAGTCTGTGGCCACAATGATATATTTGGCCAGCAAATATTGTGCCGCAGGACAAATGGGTCATATGAGGTTGATCCCCCATTTTTTGAAGGGTTGTCATGCAATGATTGGGGTCAATTCCATTTGATCCTTGCAAATCGGGACCTTTGTCCCACTGATGCTCGTCACAATGCTTGACGAATTGTGCTGCGTCATGAAAAAGTGTAGGCCGCCACAGTTGAGATTACAGCACCTTGCAGGTTGTCGTGTCTTCGCTAAAGTATCCTCCAGCAATTCCGTTGTGTGCCTCTGCAAGCACATCATGCATCTCATGCTCGCATACGCATCTACACAACAACTCATCTTGCCCTATCATATACAGTTGACCTACTATCAACTGATAGGGTTGGATTTTGAGGATAAGTCGCCTAAGTCGTGATTTTTCTATCAGTTGCTCAGGCAGTCCGTGCTCCAGTACTTGGACAATGTCATCTACCCAATATGATGTTAGATTAGCCTTGAATAAATCTCTCTCACTGGAAAGGTTAAACAGATGGGCGTTTGGCAATTCATCGGCAATGCCTTGTCTAGTGGCCTCTCCTGTGGGGTCCATGACATGTGGTCAGCCATGTAGTGTTATTTTCCCTTTCGTACAACCACGGAGAAGTCGAATTCTAAAAGCAAAAGGAGCCATCGAGGTATGCATCCTGTAGTGCAGGGTTTGTTTACTAGATATAGCAAGGCTTGGTGCTCCACAAAGAAAGTAAAAGGCATAGTCAATAGATAATGCCGAAACTTCTTTATAGCAAATACTATGGCTAAACCCTCTCTCTCAGTAATTGAGTAATTCATTTTAGTCTCAGTGAGTTGTCTGCTAGCAAAGCTCAATGGATAGTCGAGCTTGTGTTCGCCAGGTTAGCACAACACTGCCCCCACGGCAAATTTCAAAGCATCAATATGCACATGGAAGGTAATGGTCAAATCTAGGGCTCGTAGAATTGATGCAATAGTCAGAGCTTTTTTCAATTCCTCATACACTCGTTGGCATGCTTCAATCCACTCGAAGACGATCAACAACTTGTACAAAGGTCTAGCAATCAATGCATAGTTCAACAAAACCGTCGATAGTATCCCGTATGGCCTAAGAAGCATTGAACTCCCTTATAGTTGATTGGGGGTGGAAGATCAACAATAACCCTAACTTTCGAGAAGTCAGCGGTCAATGCCGTTCTTCAACACCATACGTGCCCAAGGATGCATCCATGTTTCACCAAGAATTGGCACTTTAAGGGGTTCAGGGAGAGACGATATACGTGACACTGCTCAAAGACTGCTAAGAGTTTGTCTAAGTGTTCTCTCTAGGTCGAGTGAATACACAAGTCATCCATGAAGGCTTCCAATTCCTTGCGAAGCATGTCTTTAAAAATGGTGCACATGAGGCATTGAAAGGTGGTTGGGGAATTAGTAAACCCGAAGAGCATGACTATGTAAGCAAAGACACCCCACTCAGTGGCGAAGGCAGTCTTATGCCTATTGGCAAGATGCACTTGCACCTGATTGTATCCAAAGAAGCCATCCAGAAAGTTGTAGGCCTCTTTGCTTACCACTCTTTCGCCATCTCCTACAGGAGTGGATACGTTGGCAGTATTTACCTTCAGCATATAGCTATTTTGTAATCACATCCATCATGCGGCAAAAGGAGGTAGTATAAGAATATAAAAAAGAATATGAGATGGGTTTGGAGACCCAAATTTTCTAAATGTGTGGTTGGTGTGCCAGATGAAAGGCCAAGAATTTCATGTGGACATGCTTTGATGGATTCCCAAGAGGATGCGATTAAAGGCCATAATGCTACATTCGACAATAGGGACCGATGCATCTATGTGATGGGTCTAGGCTTAAAGCTTTGTCTAGTTTGGATCGTATCATTGACATATGTAAGGGTCCAATTGGAGAAGAGTTGAATGATCATAAATCCATGATTCTCCCTGTAGGGGGAGTTACTAGAAAGTTGGGACAAGTGATGAGTTTGAATGATGTCCAAGAAGATGAGATATATCAACCTAATGATGTCATTCATTTAGCTCATAGTACCCAAGAAGAGATGGTCCTTATTACTGAGATATCAATAGAAAGGCTTGGGCTAGTGGATCTACAAAAGGCTAAGATCCTGACTCGCATAAATAGTATGTGGCTAGCCCTCATATCTCATGATATCTTTGGTCTCGGCTAGCCAAATAAGATGTAATATATATGCTAAAAAGACCATCCATTAGATGCAGCCAAATGAGCTATTTTCGTGCAACCAAGAGGGCCAATTAGTTTGCAATGAATTGTTCTATTTCACTAGGCCAAGAGGGTCATATGTCTGTTTGGTGCAGGTGCGTTTAATCGTTTTCTGTTTAGTGATTGCATCATATAGGTTGACAAAGTCACTGGAGGGAGCCTTTGCTACGGAGGAGCTTCTTATGGCCATTCCAGGTGGTTTCATCCCCTTTTCGAGTTTTTTTTCCCTTAAGTAGATAATGATATATGTGTATATATGGGTTACTTTGTTTTCTTGTTGGGGACCGGCAATCAAGGCATGAAGTCCCAGATTTAGGTTATGTATGACTTGGGAGGTCTGAGTAGTTGTTGCCTCGTGCAAAGGCATTGTCAGGCACTGAAAGACATGTTTTAGAAGACAGTTCTAGTGACCCTATGCTATTGACGTGCTAGGCGGCCGTTCTAGGAGTTTCTATTAGTTGTGAGGCAATTAGAAAAGCCTACTAGACAAAATGATGATACAAAGAAGCAAAATCCTGAATAGTTGAAGAATAAAAATATACGAAGGTGTATAAAAAGGGGTTCTAAACCCTCTATAAAATAGAAAAGGAAAGAAAGAAAAATCCTTGTGCAGTTGTTCATTGCCTTGCGAAGGCCTCTGGTAGGTTCTTGGGGATGAGACAAGACCTGGGGCCAATGCCTTGTCTTCCTAGGGGTGGCAACTAACTGAAAAGCAAAGAAAACTAAGGAAGATTGGAGCGAAAATAAAAGTGAGGGTTAGAAAAGGATTAAGTGTTGCCTCGCAAGGGCTTGGTAGGCTCTTAGGTATCGAGACAAGACCTAAGGACGATGCCTTGTTCTCCTTGGGTCACTACACTCAACTCCCTCCTTTTTACATGGCCGAGTATGAAAAATAAATGACTAAAAGGACAATGTGCTAAAAGATAATATTTGATGATCATGCTATAGGAATCCTCGCCTAGGAGGAGCTATTGGTTGAGTTGTCCTCAATTAGGAAGGTAGTTCCGACCACCACATAGGATGGCTTCTCTAATAGTTATTTTTAGCTTGGTCATGTTGGAGCAATTGGTTAGTGACTAGCTTTGGGCTTTCTATCAGATTATGCTAGGCTTACTCCTCGTGGATTTCATGCCTTGGTTTTGTTAGGGGGTAAGGTGAGAGCTGTGATGGGTTTTACTGTGTATCTATTTTGTATAAGCTTGATGCCCTTTGTGGTTGTGTTTATGTGTAGGTTTGTTCATGGGATTTGACGAGATGAGTTGCCCTATCCCATGGTTGCCAATGAGAGCTGGATTTTAGGATCCGATTTGGACCTGTTCTTGAAGCGTTGGAGCCCATTTTGGAGCCGAAAAGTGCCCGAGAGGCGTTAAAGAGCCAATTTTCATGAAAAATCAAACGACGGTGGATAGCTGAGGTGGAGTTTTCCTAGATGCATTTCGACGTCAGGAATCCAACGCAAGTTTCAGTTCGTCAATCAGAAGTCGTTTGACCCCCATTTAATCCCCGCAAGGTTTGGCGTTATAAAGCAACTACTGGATCCAGGAGTCGAAAAGTGTGTGATGGGGGCCCAAGTTTATAGATTTTGATGCCACAAAGTCGCCTATCCAATCGAGAGTCTGTTTGCATCCCCAAACAATCAAAAACCCTTTCAGGGTAGTGTGAAATTGGTTTTTTTTAAGTGAACATTTTATAAATGAAATGAAATGAAACTCTAAATGAAAAAAACATGCAAAAACATGTCGAGATGCAGGGAGGGGCGTTTTTTGATTGACGTCCCATTTTTTGGGGTTTTTTGTGCCTCTTGGATGCTCAATCATGTAGAGAGAGAGGGGGAGATCCATGATCTATACAGAGAGGGCAAGATTTTGATGGTAACCATGTGTAATATGATGAAGGAAATGAAATTCTGATTTTTAGTCTTTCTCTCTCCTCTTGTGGGCTGTTCATATGCATCAATGAAAGAGAGAAGAGGGAAGGGAGGTGATGACGATTTTGAAGCAAACGATGCTGAGGGAGCAATAGAAGACATAAATCGGGGCTGGAGAGTGCGTCAGCGACGACAGGAGGGCAGTGTCAGCGGCCTCTCAATCTTGGGATACGCACCTTAAGCACGCGTGTTTCTATGAGTAAGTGGTCTTTTTCTTTGTTTGATGAAAGATAATTGAAGAAAATTATTGATGATGATTTATCTTGGTTACATATGCTGAATTATCTCTAAAATGAAAGAAAAAATTAGAAATTTTGATGACATAATAATTTTTTCTCAAAACACGTAAAATCCGCAAAGTGTGATTTTTGAATAATTATGAAAATTGGGGGTTTTGGTGAGTCTTTTGAGTTTCCATGGAATAAAAATGAATATACAAATGGGGATGAGTGCTTTTGATTAGTGAGAGTTCACAATTCTGATTTTTCATAATTTTTGAAGAAAATAAATGGGAATAAATAGAGAAAAATAGAAAAAATTAGGTTTTTTGTGATAAATAATTAGAAAAAATATGATTGATGTTTGTGGATGTTTAACAAGGTTGAGGCATGAGGATTAAGCCTCAGCTCATCCTTGTTTGTATGTTTTAGTGCATTTTTATTACTTTCCATATGAAAAAATGACATACAAATGAACCTTGAATCTGTGCAACGTGGCAAAACCTAAACGAGTAGGGGAAGAGAGCATTTGTGAGTGTGTTTAGTTGCTGGAAATGAGTTAAAGTCTAATATTTTTGTTTATGCACCACATATAGGACAATCTTTTGTTTAAGTTAAAGGGACTAGTAGCACAAAAAAGCCTGATACTAGTCTTTATCAATGCAACACTTGCGCTTAGTTGTCAGATCATTAAAAGGCCGATTTCGCACTTCACTTTGCTAATTTTAGTGATAAATGTTTGAGCACAAGGGTCATTCACCCATGCATTAAGAATAGCATGGTATCACCTCCTGGATGCATAGCACTTGATTAACAATATAAATGACTAACGTGGAGTGTATGAGGATTCCTAGGCTGTAGGATAGACGAACGGTTCCTTGGGGTAAGTTTAGCGAGGAAATATTAAGTCCTGGATTGTTTGATAAATCAAAGAGCGTACTATGTATCATGTGTCTTATATGTTAAGACAGCACATCTTGGGGATAATCCCCAACATGTAGGAGAGTTGCAGTGAGGCCGCGGTGTTTCAGTCGAGAGGTTGCCTCCTGTGTATGTGATACAAGGTATTATACCTTTATGTTATAGGATCTCCCTCGGAGGAGTAGGAGAAGATAAACATTGGACTGTGTCCTATTACAAACGCAAAATTGATATTACAATTTAGTGTAGTGTGATCCTTAAACGCTCCTAGACACGAGGCCGTGTGGCTTCTTGTGTGTCTTAGAGGTCCGGCTAGTGCTAGAGAGCCAGTGTCGGGCCCATCTTTTGTCCCGATAACATGTGACACACGAGAGGCATCCAAGTTCTTACGATTGATCTCTTCCTATAGAAGAGCACTCTCTACATCAAGCAAGCTCAAAATAGTAGCAGGAGCACATAAGGCAGTGCAGAATACATCCCATGACTCACTCAGAGTCCCAAGCAAAAACAATGGAGTAACCTTATCATTAAAGGTAATGCCCTACGAAGTCAAGTTCTTGAGAATAGTATGGAAACTCATTCAAAAGAGCAGAATTGTCATATTCTCCTTCATGCGCAGGTCCATAAGTTGCTTTAGTCAATACATATGACTTGCTGAACTTTTCTTGTCATAGAGGTGCTTAAAATTTATCCCAAAGCTGCCAAGTACTCTATGCTTCCTCAACCACATTGTAATGCACCTGTTCAGTGAGAGATAAGATGAGGGTGGACTTGCATAACTCATCAAGTTCATCCCATTCATCATCAGTTATAGTTTTAGGCTACTCGCCATGCATTCTTAGTGGCTTGATCTGAGATTTTTTCACCAACACCTGCCAAAATTAGCTCTTCCAATAGGCATAATTCATACCATCAAGCTTAATGATGTTGAAGATAGCACAGTTAGTGGAAGAAGATGCCATACTACAATCCAAAATGGTGCAAACAGTTCAAGACTACTTGCTGTTTTCTACTGTAAACAGCCAAAATACCACCAAAACCAAGGCAAAATGACCACCAATTGATAGCTAATGATGCTGCCCACCAAGTACCATCAAAAGTACATAAAATCAGGATGATTCAACATGAAAATTCCACATCATTCCATGCATATCTGCTTGTTGTAATAAACTATAACTAGTATAATGAGAGCAAACCATAGGCAAAATGAATGCACCAAGTCAACAACTGACTATCAAAGCATAACTGGCATCAAGCGGGCATAAATCAGCATGTGACTGTTATATAGATATCGAGCAAACACCCAAGCAAGTCAAATGTGTTGGGGGTAAAGGCGCCTCTGCCTAGTCACCCGTGTATTACTACACTGACAGTACCCGCCACTACACACTGCAGGTGGTGGGCACCCGGCATAGTCACTTATTCTTTATTCTTTTAGTGGCAGTTTGAATAAAGGAAGGCCCAGCCATACATTGTGGTTGTTGGAGTTCCCACTTTGAGTTTCACTCTCTCTCTTGCTCTTGCTCTCCATTTGTTGTAGCTCTCACTGCCAAATTTCTTCCTTTCCTTTCAATTAGTATCAAAGCAAAGGCATTGGAGCTTGCCTGAGATTCTCTTCAGTCTAGATTTGAAGAGCTTCAACCTGAGCTTCAATGGTAGCCATGGCACCTTCATTTGCAGGTATGTTTTGATCTCTCACCTCCTCCCAGAGCTTCCAGACCTTCATTGGCATCTTTCTAGGCCGCATCGGAGCCCCCTCTACATTGCCAAGTGCTCCCGAGCACTATTGAAGACCCTCCAAACCCTAGGAACAGCCATCGCAAAATGCAATGCATTTTTAGTGGGCTGGGTTGACCTGTTCTTGACATTTTCCATCTCTTCCCCGACTTCCCGGAACTCTTGGCAACCTTCCCGATCATTGTTGGACACCCCAACATTAGTGCTTGGCTCTCGGTGATCAATTTGAGTGCTTCCCCCTTTAGCCATTCCTATATACATAGTCTAAGGACTGCCAAAACAGGGCAACACTTGACATTTACTGTTTGATGCTTTTTGGCATTGCTCATTTGATGCCTATTGATGCCTGGTGATGCCCGGATGTTATGGGATGCTATGCCTATGCTTTGGGACTGATTTGGAGTAGATTTGGGCACTGTTTGAGCTTCATTTAACAGTAAATATATTTCTATAATACAGTGGATTGAAGCTCATTTACTTGGTGTATGCATTAGTTCTTGGATACGGGGTGCTTATTGGAGGTTTGAATGATCATACCGATATATTTGGAGATTGTCAAATGCTTCTTTTTGGTTTCGGAATGCTTTTGACTTGGATTAGGCTCCGACTTGGTCATCATTCACTTGCATTTGACTTCAGTTGGCATGCTTTGGACCGGTTTATGCCTATTGTCACTACTTGACATTTAGGCTTCTTGGATTTACGCTTTAGTCAAATATGGATGCCACTTGGTTTGCCCATGCTTGACAGTTACTTGGAGCTTTGTCTTTAGATGTATTTGAGCATTTTGGACCTACTAGGCATTACATTTGGCTGATATTTACATGCTCTTTGACTGCTTTCAAGCTTATGCTTTACGGGTTTGAGATAGCTTGGGATTTATGCTTCGTATGTACCCTACTAGAATTTGGCATGCCTGACGCTATGTATTCGATGTATTAGAGTGTTGCTTGCTCTCTTTGCATCTGACTTTACTTCCAGTGGGAGCCTCTTGGTATATTCGGATTGTACACAGTCTTACTTACACTTGAGCTTGAGCTTGTGGGACGGTTACATGCATTTGCTCTCTTGAGAGCTTTATGTCTACAGTTAGTCTGAGTGGGCTGATTTGATACACCTATTGGGGCAAGCACCTAATTCTGTCCCAGGTTTGTCAGTTTTGTATGCATCTTGGATGGTTATGTATTGAGCTTCTTGCTCTACTAGTTGTGCTTGTGCTTGATCTCTTCTCTTACCCTGAGACCCATTACATGCATGACTTTTAGACCTATGAGATGTCTCTTGTCTGAAAGGCAATTGGTTTGACAATTCTTGGTACCTTCTTGCCCCTTGACACTCACTGTTGGATGTATCTTGCTATCTGGTAGTTGTAGTGACATATGTATCAGTGATTACTTTATTTTAGGATAGTTTTACATATAGTTGTCATTTATTACAGCAAGCTGAAATCTGCAGATTTTGAGCACTTCTATAAGGATAATGCTTACTATTTGATGTTATCTTGGTCATATTTGGTGGACAAGTGCTTCTCTTGGTCATATCCACTCTTTTAGCTAGTTTTAGCAGTGGTTTTAGTGCATTTTTTGCTAATTACAACAACCCACAATTTTGCTTTTTGCTTTGATTTGGGACAGTATGGCTGGTCATCTGAAAGACATAGCTCTCTTTAACATTGCTAAGTTGGATGGTACCAACTATGGGTATTGGAAGTCTGAGATATGGCAGGTTTTGGTGCAGAAATTGCAAATTAAACCCTTGTGTTTCAAGGGTGTTAAACTCGAGGATATGGATGATGATGTTTGGATGGAAGTTGATGAGCTATGTAAGTCTACCATTATCTTGTCACTCTTAGAGAAGAGGTCCATCATAATGTTGTTGAAGATGAGAATCAGAGTGCATGGCCTTTATGGGAGAAGATTCAGGAGCTCTATGTGTAGCAGAGTCCTATGTCACAGATGTATTGACTAAAGTAGTTAATGGACCTTCGCATGAAGGAGGGGACCTCCCAATCATCTCATTTCAGTTAGTTTCATGCTATCATGAAGAGTCTGTTGTCACAAGGTATTGAATTCAAAGACAACTTGCACACGTTGTTTTTGCTTAGCACCTTGCCTGAATCATGGGATGTCTTCCATACTGCCATATGCACGAACAAGCTTGATGGGTTGAAAATCAAAGATGTTGAGAGTGCTTTATTGACTAAGGAAATCAACAAGAGAAACAATGATGCTTCCCGCTCTTCACATGCATTGACCGTTAGCGATGGTAGACATGGTAGGCATGATAATGATCAGAAGGGTAGGGACTCTCAAAAGTCTAGGTCCAAGTCACGTGGTCGCAGTAAGTCCCGTGGATGGAACTCTGATCTCACCTATCATTATTGTGGGAAAGTAGGACATATTAGGCCTCAGTGCCATAAGATGAGCGATGATAAGCACAGGGAAAGGGGAAAAGAGAAAGTGTAGGAAAAGTCTTCTAAGTGCAGCATTATACCTGCAAAGTCCAATGTGAAGATAGAAGAGGTTAATGTCATGCAGACAACTTATTCAAATGACGATTACATACTTGCAACTTGTTCATGCGATGCCTTACAGGCTTTTAAAATACATTCTATGTATGCACGGTGCTGGCTCTTGGATTCAAGTGCATCATTTCATGTGACACCCTGTAAAGATTAGTTACATACCTATCGTACCATCTCCGGTTTTGTGCGTCTTGGTGATGATAGATCCCTTGACATTGTGGGCATTGGAGATGTTAGGCTGCAATTTCCTTTTGACAGTTCTTTTGTTTTGCATGATGTACGCCATGTACCTACATTGACTCGCAGCCTTATGTCAGCTGGATAGCTTAATGATGCAGGGTATTTTGTGTCTTTTGGAGACTTTGCATGGAAGATTACTCGTGGCAGGCTTGTGCTTGCAAGAGGTGCCAAGTCAAGTAACCTCTATCCCTTACTTGTATCTGGAGCTACATTGGATCATGTTTTGTCTGTGGGTTCTATCCCCTATGTATCCCTTTGACATGCTCGTTTGGGGCATATGTTCCTTAAAGGAATGAAAATGCTCTGTGCTTTGCAGTATCTTCCGCCTTTTGACTCTTCGCATTTTGATTCTTGTGATCATTGTTTGTATGGCAGGCAAACTAGGAATACACAAAAAAAATTTGGGGTAAGAAACGCATGGGTGAGCCCTTGGCTCTTGTGCACTTAGATGTATGTGGGCCCATGCCCTGTCAATCACTCTGTGGGGCAAAGTACTTTGTTACTTTCATAGATGATTACTCATGTAAGGTTTGGGCTTATCCCATCAAGAGAAAATCCGATGTCTTAGACACATTTCAGTGTTGGCTTGCATTAGCAGAGAACCAGTTTGGGCATAGGCTGAAATGCCTAAGGTCAAATAATGGGGGTGAGTATGTATCATGTGCTTTTGAGAAGTTTTGTGATGAGTGGGGTATTAAGCATCAGTTGACCACCCCTTACACCCCTCCCCAAAATGGTATGGCTGAACGCATGAATAGGATCATTCAGGAAAGGGTTCATAGCATGCTTAGCCAGGCTGGCTTACCGCAGCACTTTTGGGATGAGACTGTTATTATTGTAGTGCATCTCATTAACATGTCGCCTAGCAGTGGCATTGACTTTTAGGTTTCCAAGGAGGTATGGGCAGGCAAGCCCTCTTCTTATGATCATCTGCGTGTATTTGGATGTGAGGCATTATGCCATGTGCCCAAGGACAAACACAATAAGTTGGATCCTAAAAGTGTCAAATGCATTTTCATTGGCTATGGAGATGTAAGAGAGATAGGTTATCATCTATGGGATCCACAAGCGCAGAAAGTAATCTGTAGCCATGATGTCATCTTTCATGAGGACAAAATGCATACGCAACCTGAGAAAGTGGTTGAGGTACTTAGAGTTATCTTCCAGGAGGAGCCACCTGCTCTCGTTCAGCTCGACTCCACGGCCAGCTAGACAGCGCGCAGCATCACCTGATGCTCATGGCCCAAATGTTAGACATGCTAATGTTAGACAAGATGTTAGTCAGGCAGCAAAGTTTGGGTTGAGGCATTCTACTAGAGATAGAGGACCTCCTAACCATTTTGTGCTCTCTATGGATTATGTATTGGTTACAAATGCAGGAGAGCCTCTCACTTATGATGAGGCTATGCACAGGGGTGATTGTCACTCTTGGGAGCGGACTACGCAATCAGAGCTTGACTCATTGCATAAGAATCAGACTTGGGTTTTGGTTTCCTTGCCTCAGGGTAAGAAGGATTGCCATGCAAGTGGGTGTACAAGCTGAAAAGTACCCCTGGACACCCCAAGCGAGCATACAAGGCTCGATTGGTTGCTAAGGATTTTAAGCAAGAGCATGGTGTTGACTTTGATGAAATTTTTTCTCCTATGGTCAAAATGACCACCCTACGCTTAGTCTTGGCCTTTGGTTGCACAACTTGACCTGGACTTGTACTAGATGGATGTCAAGATGGCTTTTTTACATGGGGTCTTGCATGATGAGATTTACATAGAGCAGCCTAAGGGCTTTGTAGACCCTAGCAGGAAACACCTAGTGTGCAAGCTAAAGAAGAGTCTATATGGCTTGAAGCAAGCACCTAGGGAATGGTACCATAAGTTTGATGCATTCATGCAGTCACAGGGTTACGGTCGCAGTGCTATGGATCCATGCTTGTACACAAAGAAAGCCCGTGACAGTTCTTTACTGATTTTGGTACTCTATGTGGATGACATGCTTTTAGCATGGACAGCTCATGAGGAGCTAGATGTTGTTAAGGCTCAGCTCAAGAAGAGCTTTGAGATGAAAGATCTGGGACATGCCTCTCATATACTTGGTATGTGCATTACGCACGATAGATCTTAGGGACTACTCTATTTGTCACAGAGGGAGTACATTCATAAAGTCCTTGAGCACTTCTGTATACAGGATGTTAAGCCTATTGGCTGTCCATTACCTTCTCATGTGAAGGTTTCACAGGACAATTGTCCGCAGACAGATGAGTAGAGGGCCGAGATGGCCAAGATTCCCTATGCATCAGCTGTGGGTAGTCTTATGTATGCCATGATAGCCACCTGTCCAGATATTGCTTTTGTAGTTGGGATTGCGGCACGTTATATGGCTACACATAGCAAGAAACATTGGGATGCCGTGAAGGGCATCATGAGGTACCTGAAGGGCATAGCAGATATGTGTCTTTGCTATGCCAGCTAGGATATAGGAGTCATGGGGTACACTGACTCTGATTATGCAGGACATGAGGACATGCAGATAGTAGGAAGTCCACTTCTGGCTATGTGTTCACTTATGCTGGAGGGGCTATCTCTTGGATGTCCACGGTGCAAAAGTGTATGGCTCTTTCTATTGCAGAGGCTGAGTATATAGCAGCCACAGAGGCTTGCAAGGAGACTATCTGGTTAGGCCATTTGATTGCGTACCTTGGAATGATAGATGCTATGCCTACACTGCATTTAGATTCTACGAGTGCCATTCAGTTGGCCAAGAATCGGCCAAGAATCCGGTCTTCCATGCGAAGACGAACATATTGAGGTGCGGTATCACTTCATTCGTGAGGTCGTTGAGGACAGGTCTGTTGACCTTGTCAAGATTCCAACTGAGCAAAATCCTGTAGACTTGCTCACGAAGAGCCTGACTATAGAGCGCTTTGCCTTCCTCAGGAGATTGATGGGCATTAGATGAGATGACATCTTTTTCCTCATCCTGTTGTACATGTGTACATGTTGTACTGTCTTTTCTTTTTTCTCTCTCACTGGGGCAGATTCACCTTTAAGTGGGAGGTTATTGAGGGTAAAGGCACCTCCGCCTAGCCGCCCGTATATTACTACACTGACAGTAACTGCCACTGCACACTACAAGTGGTGGGCGCATGCCATAGTCACTTATTCTTTATTCTTTTATTGACAGTTTGAATAAAGGAAGGCCCGGCCACACATTGTGGTTGTTGGAGTTCCCACTTTGAGTTTCACTCTCTCTCTCTTGCTCTTGCTCTCCATCTTCCATAGCTCTGACCGCCAAGCTTCTTCCTCTTGGGTTCCACTTCCCTTTCAAAATGAATTCGTCACTAAGCTAGCACACCCCTTGTGTAATAGGGCAAAGTGTACACAACACTAGTAGGACTTGACACAAAGAGGTGTATGCTCAAGGAGTCACGAAGCCCAAATTAACCCAAGTACATGTGCGAGGACCATGGCATATCAACCACGCAACATCCAAGTGAAGATCCCAGTCTCAAGTATCCGAATGCTCAAGTAGCATAAACCGCCTGCTCAATGTTTGGTCAATGTCCTGCCAAGTGTATCAAAACACTCCCAGTAGCACACAAAAGTCGTAAATATAAAGCAAAGAAGCTCAACAAGGGCATATGATAGCACCAGTGCGCTAGAAGATCCAAGATTAAGCATGAAGAAGACCTCATGAGCATATATGCCGTGTAGCATCCGTACGTAGCATCCATAGACATAAAGTACATAAAAAATGTAACTCTAGCAAGCCAAGAAATAGTCAAAGTAAGCTCTAGAAAATCAAATATCAAGCCAAAACAAGGCTCAGTAGCATCCAACTCCAAACAATGTAATTGGCATGTAGTAGTGGCATAGGCCAAGTATGTCAAGACTGGTCAGACATAAGCAAAGTACATGCCATAAGTATATCAGAGATGAAGATCCAAATGCTATGCAAAGCAATTTCAAGCTCAACCAATGATTTGAGAGCAAATCCAAGCTTTATGTCGATCCCCGAGAGTCACTACATCAATGTATACATCCAAGACATAGCCCGAATGCAATAGGCGTATCCAAACATAAGTAGAAGAGCTTCAGCCTTGAATATTTCAGCAGCAAATAAATGTCCAAAAATGAAGTAATAGTGGCTCAATCCAAGCTCAAAACCATAGACAAACCATAGGCATACTTTCCCATATGTATAGGCACCAATTGGGCATAATCAAGCATCAAATGACTATGTAGCATGAGCATAAAGTGTAATGACATAGGGCTTTTCTATTTTGGGCTGCATGTGGGCTATGTAAAACAATCAATGAGTGAGTAAATTAATCCCCAAAAGCATCTCACATAATAGGTATACATTGCCCTAGCATTGGGGGTGCATTCAAGACCAATTGAGCAACCAATGTCAATGCCAACCAAGCATAAACATAAAGTTTTGATGTAGCACTATTTGTGGCTGCCTATGGACTATGGAAAATAGTCCTAGATTGAGGTAAATCAGTCCACAAATCAATGCCAGTGATAACCACCAATGTCAAGCATCAAGGGGGTATTCCCAAGTGCCAAATGAAGTATTTTCAAGCTGCCAATGAGTGCTAAGGGAGGGCTGAAGTAAAAAATGATTTTTTTTGTAGGTCTTCAAGCTCACCCAAATTGACCCCCAGGAGCTCCCTCTTGAAGGGAAAAGTCACCAGTAAAGAGTAGGCATCACAAGAATCAAGAGGACATGGCTGCCCTGCTTCACAAATGAAAGGGAAGTAGAGCCCAAGAGGAAGAAGCTTGACAGTGAGAGTTATGGCAGATGGAGAGCAAGAGCAAGAGAAAGAGAGACTCAAAAGTGGGAACTCCAACAACCACAATGTGTGGTTAGGCCTTCCTTTATTCAAATTGTCATTAAAAGAATAAAGAATAAGCGACTGTGACGGGCATCCACCACTTGCAGTGTGCAGTGGCAGGTATTGTCAGTGTAATAAAGTGTAGTAATACACGTGCGGCTAGGTGGAGGAGCCTTTACCCCCAACAACCTCCCACTTAAAGGTGAATCTGCCCCATTGAGAGAGAAAAGAAAGAAAAGATAGTACAACATGTACACATATATAACAGGATGAGGAAAAAGATGTCATCTCATCCAACGCCCATCAATCTCCTGAGGAAGTCAAAGTGATCCGTAGTGAGGCTCTTCGTGAGCAAGTCTACATGATTTTGCTCAATCGGAATGTTGACAAGATCAACAGACCTGTCCTCAATGACCTCACGAAGGAAGTGATACCTCACCTCAATATGTTTCGTCTTCACATGGAAGACTCGATTCTTGACCACAACTGAATGGCCCTCATAGAATCCGAATGCAGTGTAGGCATAGCATTTGTCATACCAAGGTCCGCAATCAAACAGCCTAACCAGATAGCCTCCTTGCAACCTCCTTGCAAGCCTCTGTGACTGCAATGTACTCGACCTTTGTAGTAGAAAGAGCACTACACTTTTGTGCCCTGGACATCCAAGAGATAGCCCCTCCAGCATAAGTGAACACATATCCAAAAGTGGACGTCCTACTATTTGCATGTCCTCATGCCCTGCATAATCTGAGTCAGTGTACCTCACGACTCATGTATCCTAGCTGCCATAGCAAATACACATATCTGTTGTGCCCTTCAGGTACCTCATGATACCCTTCACGGCATCCCAATGTTTCTTGCTAGGTGTAGCCATATAACGTGCCACAACCCCAACTGCAAAAGCAATATCTGGACGGGTGGCTATCATGGCATACATAAGACTGCCCACGACTGATGCATAGAGAATCTTGGCCATCTCGGCCCTCTACTCATCTATTTGCGGACAATCGGCCTGTGAGACCTTCACATGAGAAGGTAATGGACATCCGATAGGCTTAACATCCTGCATACGGAAGCGCTCAACGACTTTATGAATGTACTCCCTCTGTGACAAATAGAGTAGTCCCTAAGATATGTCATGTGTAATGCGTATACCAAGTATATGAGAGGTCTGTCCAAGATCTTTCATCTCAAAGCTCTTCTTGAGCTGAGTCTTATGAGCATCTAGCTCCTCATGAGCTGTCCTTGCTAAAATCATGTCATCCACATAGAGTACAAAAATTAGTAAAAAACCATCACGGGCTTTCTTCCTGTACAAGCACGGATCCATATCACTATAGCTGTAGCCTTGTGACTGCATGGATGCATCAAACTTATGGTACCATTCCCTAGGTGCCTACTTCAAGCCATATAGACTCTTCTTTAGCTTGCACACTAGGTGTTTCCTGCCAAGGTGTGCAAAGCCCTTAGGCTGCTCCATGTAAATCTCATCATGCAAGTCCACGTGTAAAAAAGTCGTCTCGACATCCATCTGGTATAAGCCCAGGTCAAGCTGTGCAAGCAAAGCCAAGACTAAGTGTAGGGTGGTCATCTTGACCACAAGAGAAAAGACTTCATCAAAGTCAACACCATGCTCTTGCTTGAAGCCCTTAGCAACCAATCGAGCCTTATATGCCGGCTTGTGGTGTTCAGGGGCACTTTTCATCTTATACACCCACTTGTATGCCAAACCCTTCTTATCCTTAGGTAAGGAAACCAAATCCCAAGTCTGATTCTTATGCAATGAGTCAAGCTCAGATTGCCTAGCTCTCTCCCAAGAGTGATAATCACCCCTGTGCATAGCCTCATCATAAGTGAGACTCTCTCCTGCATCTGTAACCAATACATAATCCATAGAGGGTGCAAAATGGTGAGGAGATCATCTATCTCTAGTAGAATGCCTCAACCCAAGCTCTGCTGCTTGATTGACATCCTGTTTAACATAAGCATGTCTAACATCTAGGCCATGAGCATCAGGTGATGCTGCACGTTGTCTAGGTGGCCATGGAGCCACCGTGGGCTGAACAAGAGCAGGTGGCTCCTCCTGAAAGATAACTCTGCGTACCTCAACCACTTTCTCAGGCTGCATATGCATTTTGTCCTCATGAAAGATGACATCATGGTTGTGGATCACTTTCCGCACCTATAGATCCCATAGATGGTAATCCATCTCTCCTACAGCTCCATAGCCAATGAAAATGCATTTGACACTTTTAGGATCTAGCTTATTGCGTTTGTCCTTGGGCACATGGCAGAATGCCTCACATCCAAAGACACACAAATGATCATAAGAGGGGGGCTTGCCTACCCATACCTCACCTGCAACTTGAAAGTTAATGCCACTACTAGGTGACCTGTTAATGAGATGCACTGCAATAGTAACTGCCTCATCCCAAAAGTGCTGCAGTAAGCCAGCCTGGCTAAGCATGCTATGGACCCTTTCCTGAATGGTCATATTCATGCGTTCAGCTATACCATTTTGGGGAGGGGTGTAAGGGGTAGTCAACTAACACTTAATACTCCGCTCATCACAAAACTGCTCAAAAGCACGTGATACATACTCACCCCCATTATCTAACCTTAGGCATTTCAGCCTTTTCCTAGACTGGTTCTCTCGTAATGCAAGCCAATGTTGAAATGTGTCTAAGACATCGAATTTTCTCTTTATGGGATAAGCCCAAACCTTATGTGAGTAATCATCTATGAAAGTAACAAAATGCTTTGCCCCACCGAGTGATTGACAAGGCATGGGCCCACATACATCTGAGTGCACAAGAGCCAAAGGCTCACCCATGCATTTTTTACCAGACTTTTTATGCGTATTCCTAGTCTGCCTGCCATATAAACAATGATCACAATAATCAAAATGCAAAGAGTCAAAAAGTGGAAGATACTGCAAAGCACGGAGTATTTTCATTCCTTTAAGAAACATATGCCCCAAACTAGCGTGTTAGAGGGATACATGGGGGATAGAACCCACATACAAAACATGATTCAATGTAGCTCTAGATACAAGTAAGGGATAGAGGCTGCCTAACTTGGCACCTCTTGCAAGCACAATCTTGCCACGAGTAATCTTCCATGTAGAGTCTCCAAAAGACACAAAATACCCTACATCATCAAGCTGTCCAGCTGACATAAGGCTGCGAGTCAGCGTAGGTACATGACGTACATCATGCAAAACAAAAGAACTACCAGAAGGAAACTCCAGCCTAACATCTTCAATGCCCATAATGTCAAGAGACCTGTCATCACCAAGATGCACAGAACGAGAGATGGTACGATAAGTATGAAACCAGTCTCTACAAGGTGTCACATGAAATGATGCACCCAAATCCAAAAGCCAGCATTTTGCATATATAGAATATGCCTCAGAAGCCTGTAAGGCATCGCATGAGGAGGCTACAAGTATGTAATCCTCATCTGAATCAGTGTCTCGCATGACATTAACCTCTTCTATCTTCACACTGGACTTTGCAGGTACAATACTGCGCTCAGAAAACTTTTCATGCACTTTCTCTTTTCCCTTTTCCTTGTGCTTATCATCACGTAGCTTATGGCACTACGGCCTAATATGTCCTACTTTCCCATAATAATGACAGGTGAGATCAGACTTCCATCCCCACAGGACTTACTGCGGCCACATGACTTTGATATGGACTTTCGAGAGTCCTTGCTCTTATGATCATTATCATGCCTGCCATGTTTGCCACCTCTAACAGTCCATGCATGTGAAGAGCGGGAAGCATCATTGTTTCTCCTGTTGATTTCCTCAGTCAATAAAGCACTCTCAACATCTTTGATTTTCAACCCATCAAGCTTGTTTGTGCATATGGCAGTATGGAAGACATCCCATGATTCAGGCAAGGTGCCAAGCAGAAACAATGGGTGAAAGTTGTCTTTGAGCTCAATACCCTATGACAACAGATTCTTCATGATAGCATGAAACTAACTGAAATGAGATGATAGGGATGTCCCCTCCTTCATGCTAAGGTCCATTAACTGCGTCAGCCAGTACATTTGTGACATAGGACTTTGCTGTGCATAAAGCTTCTGTATCTTCTCCCATAAGTCCCATGCACTCTGATTCTCATCTTCAACAACATTATGATGGGGGAAAAGAAGTGTGTGTGTGTGTGATCCGCTTTCTCAACCATCACAAAAAAGAAAGACATGCCACCTAATTGCCACTTTCCCAATGAAGATCTATCACTATAATATGAAGGTCCTTACCAAGTGGTTCAACCAAGAAGGAATTATGATAGCGAGAAGAAACACACAACCACCTAATTGCCAATATGATAAGGTATGTAAAAGATCTCATACAAATCTCTCTCTTTCTCTCCAAATGATAGGAAAATTATGCCACTTAAATGAGAACAACCATAAAGAAAGAAATAATCATGTAGAAAACTTGCTAATTCTAAAATGAGTAAACTATTAAAATAGTCTGTTTGCTTGAGTTATAGGCATTCTTTATAGCCACATTAAAAATTGGCTACATGATTATAAATGCGATTATCTAAGCCTTACAACTCATGAAACCCTAACAAGCATGAAACAACCTTCCAAGCTATTAATGTAAGATGAACAATGGTATATAAGCATGTTGTAATGTTAAAGATATATTGCAAATAACAAAAGTTTAGTTTTCAAGGGTTGTTCTTAAAAGCATATGATAAGCTTAATTACTATCCAATCATGTTAAGGGTTTAGTTTATGAGAAGAAAACTGCAAGGACCAAAGCCATTAACTAGAGTGCTAGCTAATTTAAGAGATATTTCATTGACAAGTAAAAGAGCTATGATGTTCGTGAACATACTAAGTGTTTGCTTGTGGGTGTATCCTTAGCCACCATGGCATAGTAATGGAGTATAGGCAACAAACTTACGTAAACATCCCTATGATAAGGACATAATAACATTTTCATTAACATGGCATAAAATGTTCACTAACAAAAAATCCAATTGAAAGGCAATGAGCAAACCACTAAAACTCTCATTTAGGAGCTTTGAATAGGCAACACAAATATATAAAAAATATCTCAATTAGTATGCTTTTCTTTGAATTCTTTCTAGTACTCCCACTCTTGAGAGAATTGGCCACAAGCCATGGCAACCCAATCTTAGAAGTGTATCATTATGAGTGAGAGTGTTTCATGGGTTAAAGAGCCCTTCATATAAGTATAAAGAAATATGCACTAGTTAATCAATCAACATCTTGGGTGGTATAATGGAAAATTCTTATTTTTGCAAATTTATTATCCTAAAAGAAATGGACCATAGAGATGAACCTTTTCCAACCAAAGCTTTAATTCAACTAAAATTGTTGATCTTCTTGTAAACATCTAATTTGTCCCAAGTTTACCAAATCAAACCACACCCTTTTTCTTCAAGTGACGGTGCCCACTCCACTAGGTAGAGATAAAAGCGGAGATTAAAGGAAGCTATCTTAAACAATATGTTGTTCGTAGACGTCCAAATGATTGCAAGTGTGGCAACAGTGATTATGTATCATATAAGTCTAGATTCATCATCAAACTTGCCTCTATCACTAAGAATGATAGCCTTAAAGAATATGCAATCATTCAAGCATGCCTAGGCTTTCCTCTATCACCAAGAATGATATATTTAATGAAGATAGAGTCATTCAAGCGTACATATGCTACTCACTTCTTGAATTTCTTCCAAGAGTTTGGTTTTTTATACATTTGTAGAGGTAAAAAGATGAAAGATGTTTTCATGTGCTCTCTTATAAAGGAGACACATGTTTGAACTTGGAGAGTCCATACGTAATATGCCTACCTAAGCTAAGTCAATAGCATATACTTTAGTATCCCATCAAGAAGTAATCAAGACTACTCCCACTTAGAACTCCTTTGAATAATCAGACATAAGTAATCTTGAGCTACTTGAGTCCTATAGGGGAAGCTTCACCTCAGTCCCACAAATATTCACTTGAAAACAAGAACCTAATTTAAAAGCTGAAGTCTCCTCTTGACAATCTAGCATCAACTCACATGTGAATGCATTGTTATCATCCCCCTGTACCCAAGCAAACCATTGTCTCATTTAGTTAAAAGAGAGAAAGAAATGGGGGGGAGTGATGCACATTGACCCCTCTACTCATAGGGTAAAATCTCAATTCCACCCCTAAAACAGCATTGGTTGGGTTCTAACGACAACGTGCTAGGATAGTCAATGTTTGACCCTTCTTAAAGTTGCATAATCTAGTATTTGAGTTGCAATGGAAGCCTCTCAACAAATTGAGACCACCCTCCCATTGGCAAGACCCATCAAGTATCTAGCCACCTGCTTCCCTGTAGGGTTTTCTTTAGTTTGCTAATTAATCCTAACATAGTTTAATTTAATATACAAAAATTGACTTCATTTCATTAATTAGCCCTTTAAACCAAGATTCATTTGTGTAAATTAGACACAGACACAAATATAGTTTCAAACTATCTTTTGAAAATGATTGCAAGCAATATATTTATACGCATCTTCTCCAATGTGCAATCTTGTGCTAGCATGTTGTCCCTTACATCAAGACATGCAAAGTACATGAATATCCATGCATGGGCACAATCCATCAATCCACCCTTATTGAGCGTCAAGGCCTCCCGAGAAGACCGTTTTGGTCTCACAAGGGCTAGGCTAGTCTTAGATACCCAAGGAATTTATGGCCAAAGTCCCCCCTCGCACCACCCTTGTCATCTCTAACCTAATGTCCTCCATATGAAGAAATCTCTCCTTGGTCCTAGCACTTTTTGTTGACAAATCTAGCTCCTTGGTAAAGGGATCTACCACTAGTCTTGGGGGAGACCTAAAGCGTATCCAAGAATCCACACATGTGGGCACAATATCTCTTTCCCCAAAAATCCACAAACAAGGCAATCAGCCTATTCTCAACTAGAAAATCATCATTTTCCAAGCAACAAGCATATCTTAAAACACTTTATCAAAATCAAAGATTTTTATTTAATATCCCATGAGGGAAGGTACAATGCACAACTTATTTCTCTAGAGAGTGCAATCATATAATGCGATACATAATAATTCCTCTAGTGTTTTAAGATGTGATACTTTGCAACCCTCTTCATATTTTTTGAAGATCATAAGCATTTTCCCTAGATGATATAATACATTAGGATGCAACACTTTAACATGCATGAGAAGGGCATCTATCTTTACTCCTACTAGTTTCGACCTTTAAGAGATTATCATAACTAGTTTCTAATTGATAATTCATCTCCATATCCTAAGGATGTTATAAGTTGCAAGTCTCTTTTTAATGCACAATAGTTTAAGGACATTCAAGGTTCTTGACTACATAGACAAAAATTATCCTTTTTCCTTTATTGTTGCAAGTAGTAACGATAATCAACTAGATATAAAATAATCAATCAATCATTTTTATTTTAAACAAAATTATTTTTTATATATCCAAAGGCACTTGAAAAGAAGTTGGTGCTAATGCAAACTCCAACTCTCTACTGCTTTGGGGCCATCATAGTAAGTAAACTTCTTCTAACACGTTCTTTGCTCTATCCTCTCGGACCCTTATAACTGTTAGAAGATGGGCATGGAAACCCACTGTAAGCAAGGGAGTATAAGGGCAGATAGGTGTGAATAGCCCTAGGGGCAGGGGAAACCCTAACCCTAACTGGCAAAGAGCTATATAAATAGCCTATGGGTCACTATCATTTGTGAGAGAGTGTACCCAAGTTGTACTCTAAGCAACTTAGTAAGCAAGATTTCATTCTTGTATTTTGAGCTCTCTTCTCCCTCTTGTGCACACATTCTACTACTACAAACTCTGATTCTCAACATGGTATCAGAGCCATCTCTGATCTTCCCAGCTTCCCTAAGCATCAGTCATCACTAAGTGCACATGAGCTGTCATTTTCTTCATCCTATCCTTATTTCCTCCATAGCTGCCTGTAACCTACCTCCATTGGAGGACTTGAGGAGGACAAAGGAGGCCATATTAGCCTAAGCTTTCTTCTGGATATCTTTTCCCCACATTAGGGCGCAGCTCCTCGTCAGTTCAAACACTGACATGGTCCACGTGTGAGGCCAGCATTGTCAAGATTCCAAAAAATGGCGCAGTCTGGACATGCGCAGATCTCGGGCTGAAACGCGGGCAACAGGCGGCGCAATCTCAGCCACCACCATAGGGGTTTGATAGCCCCCCAAGTGGGCTATCCTCAGCTAAGAGGGGTCTGAGAAATTCTTCTTCTGCTAGCTGCTACAAGCCAAACCCTAACTGTGTTTTTTTGGGCAGCCATAGACAACAAGCTCCAAGCTTGACATTTTGGTATTTTTACACTTTGAGCTTCATTAACAGTGATTCTAATCACTGAAGCAGAGTCTCTGAATCCTATTCTAGAGTCTAAAGCTCTTGGGCATGATCAACGGACATCACCAAGCATCGAGAAGCCGACTTCCAATCGGATTCCATTCAAGCACTTCACTAAGCTTGACAATAGTGTTCTCTTAACACTAATCATAAATCATCAGTTGAATAGCTTGCTGGGCATTCACTAAAACCCAATGAGTTTTTTTATTCCTCTTCATATTGTTGTAAGGTTATGTGTAAAATGAACACATAGACCATTATGCACAAGAATATAATAAGAAATCCCAAAATAATGGTTGTCGTCCATCAAAGCACTACTAACCTCACCCGAATAAAATAGAAAACCATCATCAAAGCTTTCATAAGTGATGTATTCTGCATAAAAGTTATTATCACCTCTAGGATCAAAAGGATGTGATAAATCACATCCATAATCCATAGATGCATTCATGTAAATCCCTGGATCATATGTGAATGAAAGGTATCATCCCCATAATCATGAAGAAAGCATGTTGAATCATCATCATAATCAATAGGCTGTTGAAAGTCATCATCTACATGAGGTATGAGCTACTGAAAGTCATCATGTAATGATTCCATATCCTCAATGCTTGTTTGGTCAATTGAATCTTCTTTAGCCCTTTCATCTTGAGCACTAAATTCATTGTCATATGCATCATCTTGGTTGACTGCATAGTCCTCTTGATCCTCACTGACATATACATACTCTTGTTCTTCATTTACAGGTGCATCTCTTGGTTCTTCATCTTGGTCACTAAAAACATTTTCTTCTTCTTGTTCTTCTACACATGATTGCTCATCAACTACATGTGTTACATGTATGGCATTTAAAGCAATTTGCCCTTGCTACCCATTTCAGCCTGATTTTCAGCACAGGCATCATCTTCTTCCTACCCATGACTATCATGTCCTTGACCCACATATACATCTTCCATTGGGTCTTCCAAGACAAGGGCTATAGCAAAATGTTTATTCATGCAATAACCCTCATGATGAGGTGATCACTGCTCATTACACTTGTAGCATATCAACTACCTTTGTGTTTCCATCAGTTGTTGATGAGGAATAAGCTTTCTTCCAATGCCATGAGGAGTATGGAACTCAAGAACAATTGATTCATTAATATGCTTTGCCTTGCATACATTGTCATGCCCAAGAGTGTTCTTCTCATTGCATTTATAACATAGGCCCTTGGAAGTTATGTTGTCCAAGATACGACTTGACAAGTAGATGCCATGTACACCATTGAAAGAAATGATGGACATTTTCCCCATCTATCAAATGAAAACCATACCGTGAGCTTGTTGTCCATGGTTTACTGCATGAGGCTACACATAAGCATTTCCAATCCTTTGTGGCTGATAATAAAACACTGATGGCTAAAAAGAAGAAGTATCCATAACATAGGCATGCTCATATACTTCTTGTCTATGCATAGGGACTTGAATTTCTGTAGGAGCATTTGATTGCAACTGCTGCCCACTCATTGGATGAAGGCAAGATTGATTTGAATGGAGGTTTTTCCCAAATGGTTGATCATAAACATGACTATGATTAACATGCTGTTGCTACCCAAAAGAATTAGGGTCTGAATTGGCATAATCATCATGATGAAAACCATAAAAAGAATGATGATTATAAGAACTATGCCCATACATTCCATCTTGTGCTGCATATTCATGTCTAATCATGCCACCATAATCGAGTCCATAACCATTCATTGGAGTAGCAACTGATCCAAGCATATGCTATCCATAAACATTACTTCTACTTACATTAAAATCTTCACATGCATGAGTTTGATGGTGCCCAACATTGCTACATAAGGTACAAGTACCATATTGACCATGAGACCCAAGACATGCATGATTTTCCATGCAACCATCAAAATTTTCATGTCTGTCACCCCTGTGGTACATGTTTTCCATAGTGACCTGCTGGTACAAAATCAACTCTATCTTGAATAATATGAGTTCAAATAAGGTGTATGATAGCTTGACCTGGAGCTTAGGATGTCTAACATCAAGATGAAAACCTACTTTGAATTTAGGAGTAGCAATACCTCTCTCTGTTTAAGAATTTCCAAAACTATCCACAATAAATTGCTAGTGAACTATTGGAACAAAATAGGCTCTAACTTGAGAAGCATGTATCCAAATGAAGCATTTGTTAGCTCCAATCCAAGCTTGTGATGTCTAGTATCAAGCCCAATTGTCAGTTTGTCATTAGAATGATGCTACTAATTTATGTAGCAATTTTTTCCAATTTTTTCCCTATTTGTAGTGCATCCTGTTTATGCCATGTTGTCATAAGGTGGTTGTTGCTGCAAAGATCCCACCCAAATAAGCATCAAGGTTGCTTCCAATTGTAAAGAGAATGCCACTCAAGCCTTCCAAAGCTATTGCTACCATCAACAAATACTTGAGCTCAGCTTCAGGAAGGTTAATGCTCCTATAATATGACCCTTGGGTGCAATTGCTCAACCTTATATTACCAAAGCAATAGACCCTAACATGAATAGACATTCCCTAGACACCAAAGCATCTTCAGTCTCCTTGGACCCACTCTTTGAACCTCCTCAAGTTTAGAAACAACATCTCCCACCAACATAATGGATTCTTGCCCTTGCTGAAAGTGCACCAATTCTAGTAATGTATGATGTCCAAAGACTACCACTTAAGTCAATTTTCTGACAGATGTTGATAATAGTGAGCTCTTTCAACCTTCTCCAACTAAACTGGCTAGCAACATCCGTGTTTGATCTCCATTCTACTTGCTTGCTGACCTTCAAGTGCACGAGTATTCTTGAAGCTTCAGTAAACTGACTCCAATAGATGTGGATCTACTTGCGGTTGACTGTGACAAGGCAATCATTGTTACTTTCAAACATGACGACAAATTTCAAGATAATTCTAAATGTTGCTTTCAGTGTGCTTTGCTGTATACAACCATGGATGGTCAAAGGAGGATTTGTATCACTACTCTATCTCTTACTTGCACGACTATGAAGAGTAATGTTTTTCATGGAGTTGATCTTGATACACAGTTTACATATTTCATGAAACAAGCTACTCAAGAATTAAAAACAACCTCAGTGGCCCAAGTTAGAGAGCAAGTTGTGAGCAGACACAAACCATGAATTCCTATGCTCAATAGAAGTATCATCCACTACCTCACTAGCAAGGGAGTGATGAAGCTTCTGCCCTTCGTGTGTGTCCTTCTCTTGCCTCACAACAAGAGTCACATCTATCGTGCCTTCCCCCATCATCCAACATCACTTGTTGCCTATTGGTACCGGTGATGCACAAATCTCCCGGCCTTTCACTGGCGGATCAGATGCTACATCTGGACACCTAGTACAAGGGCCTTTCAAATTGCTGCATTAGAACCTGCAGTAACAATTACATACATAGGCCTTTCACTAGCGGATCAAATGCTGCATCTGGACTTGCAGTAACAATTATGTGTACATGCCTTTAACTGGTGGATCTATGGACTTGCAGTAGTAGCTAAGTACAAAGACTTTTCACTGACGACGTCTACACACGAGCCTGCTTCAACCTCACTAAACTTGAACTAGATTGACATCAAATGCTATCAGATGCTGCATTTTAAGCATTGTCAAAAATTCGATCTCTTCGTCGGTGAGTAACTCATCCTCATCATCAAACATCATCAAAGCCTAGCTAAATTTTGTCTCGGCTGCCTATGGCCTAGCAACAGTGAAGAAGTCTTGCTGTAGGTTGACTAGAGCAATGAGGGCCTCGGTGACCTGACCTAATCTATGTGAAGCTTGCTACTCTTGCCATGAGCTTATGGAAGCATTAGAAGCTCCATATGACCTTGATATTTTTTCATGCAGTAATGGAGTATGTTTTAGTAGCACAAACATCACAAATGCTTCGAAATCAAAATTTCCCCAAGCAAGGCATATGACTACTCCATACAAAGCTTACAACTCAAATAATCAAGCTATGGTGTCCATTGTGGTTGGAAGAGTCATGGTTGGAAGTTTTGAGCAAGATATTGGCTATGGAGTATGAAGGGAGCTGGAAATGGGAGAGAGAAGACTGTGTCCGAAAAGCAAACCCTTCCCTCTCAAAAGTAACCCCCACTAAACTCAACCTCAACCCAAGTTACCTACATTTTGTCCATCTCTCTTCATTTTTGGGCCACAATTGAGCCACGATCTGTTAAAATTGGCTGGATTCTGCCATTGCCCAGTGGATATTGCCAAGATCCACCATCTTTAACGCGGTTTAAAGTAGTACAACAACCTGACTAATCACTATCAAGAAGAAACCAAACCATGTAACTATGTCTTCAACTCCAGTTACACATAAATGATGCATGTAACCAGATTTTCCATGAAAATGACCCCCCAAACCATATCATAATCATGAAAATGATGGAATTAAAGCCTACCTTGGATCAAAGCAAGGCTTTGATACCAATGTAATGAAGCTAACCTAACTAGACTAAACTAGCTTAGCTCCATGTCCAACCATGGATAAAGAAATAGGAAATCAACAAGACAAATTGAAAATGGAAAGAAACTAAACTTCATTAACATGGCAAGTTGCCATAGCTAAAAAATGGAATACAAGAAAGAAAGTTCCCTAGAACAAGATGTCTTCCAATGATCCAATGATATTGCTACATTTGGCTAGCTGCCATTTATAGGTAAACCCTAGCTAATCCCTAACTAACCCTAATTAGGGTTTCTTTACACATGTATGCCCTGATTTATAAAATTATTTACAAAGCCAAAATAGGGGACAAAATTTCCTGCATGACAAAAAATCCTATCAAGTGCCTACATAAGGTTACCCTTAAACAATATATGGCAAGATGAACTATTTGGCATTGCTTAGAAGAGGTTCAAAATCACCTATGATGATCAAAATCTAATAACATTTCAACATAGGTTTTTAGGAGCTTTAGAGTTCAAGCCATTTTTTAGATGCAAGGGTGAACCATGGGACAATACCTTTCCAAAAAGATTATTTCTCTAGTATTTAAATTACTAAGAGTTCTCAAATGGAAGACTTATTCCGAGCTACATGGACAAGTATCCCTACCCAAGCCATGATGGTCCCAAACTAAAGTGAACAAGGGAAGTGCCTCTTTGGTGGAAACAGTAGTGTAGAGACACTCGAGTCTTGGCTTAATCTTGGAAGTTGTGTCCACATGGGAACTCATAAAAGGAGGAGCTATGCAACAAGGGAGGTATCTTTTGCCTTGCTATCATACTTCAAGATGAATGAGTTCTTTGAGCTTCGCCAGCTTGATGACAGCATAGTACTCCTGATTTGTATCTCTCCAAAAGTATGCTTTAGCTATGGATATTGTTCAATAGGTGGCCAACTTTTGTTGAGGGTTAAATCCTCCCTTGGACACTCAGTTGGAATCTATACGACCCAAGGATCTTTAAGATGATCTCTTAAAAGCCAAAGTTTTTATTGGTTCAAATAGAGGCCGATGCCTTGAAGATAATTATCTCTCAATGTACACCAAGAGAGACTTTGATGATCCAAAGAACCATAAGAAGAGGTGCTACAAGTGCGAAGAGTTAGGACACATCTTGAGAAGATGCCCTATCCATTGATGTTTCTATTGCAATGAGCTAGTGCACATCCAAGCCGATTTCCTTAATTTAGATCTAGAAGATGGGGAACTAGTAGAGAAGTAAAGTCATACAACTTTAGCATTCTATATACTCCAAGAACTAGATAACGATGAAGACCCAAAAATCATTATACCCTTTGAAGATGACTAGAAGCCTTAAGATGCAATAAGCTCTATATTTGTCATGGATCCTACTCTTCCAAGAAAAGTATCTTTGAATTCATAGTATCCCTTTTGAAGTTGAATTCTTGTATCAGAGTAGTATACAAAAAGAGTGGTGGGTGTCCTAACCCACAAGTCATATGATCAAACTTACCATAAGAAGAGTGATAACCCTAGTTTCTCTTAAGATAAGGACATCTCAATTCCTCTAAGGGGGAGAGGATGTAATGTGTTACTAAAATATTTTTAAAGGTAAATGAAATCTTTAGCACCCTCAAATCATCCCACCTCATCATCGCATCATCACAACCAAATCATCGTCAAGAGAAGGATGCCCCCTCTCAAAGTGGAAGGGAAAGCTAGAGGGATAATAGATAAACATCCTTTCTATTAATCTAAAGTAGTAGGGGAATGTGCACTCACACCGATCCAAGGTAACAAGTAGCGGAGTATCGTTTGATTGACTGTCTTGGTCAAAATATCTTCAAAATTATTTTATGAAGGCACAAACTCTAGGTGGGTGATGCCTAGCTCAACCCATTCTTTGGTGAAATGGAAGTGAACACCAACATGTTGCATTTGTAGATTGATGATGGGGTTACTAGCTAGTGCAAGAGCCACAACCACACGGATGTAATTATCATCTCTGTCATAAGCATCCTTGTGGATTTGTGAAGCAGCAAAGGTCATGGCAACATCACTAAAAGCTTGTACATAATGAGCAAAGCATGCTCAATATGAGTTATCCAAAGGCTATATAAGGTGTAGAGTTTAAGCTAATATGTATTGGTCTTCCCTTTGCCTATGACACTATCACAAAGAGAGAGAGAGAGAGAGAGAGAGAGAGAGAGAGAGAGAGAGAGAGAGAGAGAGAGAGAGAGAGAGAGAGAGAGAGAGAGAGAGAGAGAGAGAGAGAGAGAGAGAGAGAGAGAGAGAGAGAGAGAGAGAGAGAGAGAGAGTGTGTGTGTGTGTGTGTGTGATAGAGGAGTTAGAGGGAGAGATAGTGAGAGAGAGGGAGTTAAAGAGAAGGGAAAAGATAGTTAGAAGAGAGAGAGAGAGAGAGAGAGGGAGAGAGCTAGATACTCCCCTGCTTTGCTAAGACTTTGCATATCATGTTTGTCTATTTTACTTCGAGACATATGGTGTTATTGTTGAGAATCAGAGTTTGCAGCAGTAGAATGTGTGCACAAGAGGGAGAAGAGAGCTCAAAGTAAAAGAATGAAATCTTGCTTACTAAGTTGCTTAGAGTACAACTTGGGTACACTCTCTCACAAATGATAGTGACCCATAGGCTGTTTATATAGCCCTTTGCCAGCTAGGGTTAGGGTTTCCCCTGCCCCTAGGGCTATTCACACCCATCTGCCTTATACTCCCTTGCTTACAGTGGGTTTCTATGCCCATCTTCTAACACCCCCCCTCAATTCCAGGGTGGCATTGGATTACAAGGCATGTAAGAGATCCCCCCCTTTTTTGGAATGCCTTTATAAATCAGGCTTACAAGTTTGTTTTAGGTAGATGATTTAAATAGTCAAAACAATCGATCTTCAGATGAATTGGAGACATAGTTGGCCACCAATTCTTTGGGTATTTCAGGAGTGTTGGGGCATTTACTTGTTATATGCCCTGTCTTCTTGCATTTGTTACATTTCATCTTCTCGGGATACTTCTTCCAGCAGTTGTTTACAAGATGTCCTTTTTTCTTACAGAAAGAACATTTAGTGAGAACTGTATGAACCAATACTTGTTCACGGGAATTTGAAGTTGCCTGACTATTGTTGCTTTCTTTGTGGTTTCTCTTTTCTTCATCCAAACAGGATTGAATGGTACTTGCCAAAGTAGGATTTGGAATGTTTGTGAGAGTGGTTACAAGAGTAGGAAACACCTGTTTTACAACTTTTAGGAGAATAGCAATAGCATCTTCTTCAAGTATTGGAGCTTGTACAGAAGCAAGCTGTGCCATAAGTCCTTTCATATGAGAAATGAATTTTTCCAAATCTTCTCCTGAACGATATTCCAAGCTAAAGAATTCAATTTTAAGGAAGATTTTAGTATTCTTGCCAATGGCTCCATAGAGCTTTTCAAGCTCATCCCATTTTTCTTTAGCAGTGTTTAGTTGATCAACATGATGAATCAGGGATTCATCTAAGTGTAGCATTATGATTGCTTGAGCACATTGGTCATCCTCTATATCAATCATATTTGCAGAGTTTACAGTTCTACTGCCTTGAATAAGAGGCCAATACCCTCTCTCCATCGTTTTGTATTTTATAAGTACCTGCCATGGGTGGAAATCCTTACCATCAAACTTTCGAATTTGAGGACGGACATCAGCATATGTTGTGGTCATTGGGAAGGTCTTACCACTTGTTAGGACAAGGGCAGTGTCTAGTCCCTTACAAACTTTTCACTGAATGCGGAAGCAAATTAGACAATGTGAAGTCAAAGTTGCAATGAAGAGAAAGGCTGAAAATTATATAAGCGTAATATTTCAAAGTATGACTTTGGTGGTCCTTTCTTATGTGCAAGCTTCTTCCGTGGTTTAATAGTCTTTTTAGGTTTTAATGAAGTAAACCTAGACTGGACTTCAAGCTCCTCCTTGTGGTATGGCTTAGTTGATGAAGCTTGTGTTGGACACGGTTTGTCTATGATTTCAATGCTTGTTGCTGATGACTCCGAGGAGAATATGATGACACTCATGTGATGAATTAAATTTCCTCGACACAATCAAAATATGGATTTGAGGGTACAAGTTGATGCTCAGGTTATGTATTTCATATCTACACCTGAAACACTAAATTTAGGCACTTTACTCAGAAGTTATGGGCATTTTACTTCAACTATCCTATTCGGCCCCGCTCTCTAGTTCATGACAGTTACTCCTATCCTATGAAGACCATTTATTGAAGATCCACATTTGGAGTTTATCATGGATTATGTAGCCTCTACCTTCTTACATGTTTCCATCCTTGTATTCAATGTAATTTTAGCTTTGAGGACAAAGCTTATTCATGAGGGGATGGTTTGTCATGTAGGAAATTTTGTCCCCTATTTTACCTTTGTCAATACCTTTATGAATTAGGGTGGCATACATGTGTAAAGAAACCCTAATTAGGGCTAGTTAGGGATTAGCTAGGGTTTACCTAGCAATATCATTGGATCATCGGAAGACATCTTGTTCTAGGGAAATTTCTTTCTTGTATTCCATTTTTTACCTATTGCAACTTGACATGTTAATGAAGTTTAGTCTCTTTCCATTTTTAGTTTGTCTTGTTGATTTCCTGTTTCTTTATCCATGGTTAGACATGGAGCTAGGCCAGTTTAGGCTAGTTAGGCTAGCTTCATTACATTTTTAATGCATATAGAATGCATCATCTCTTGACAAATATCAACATTAAGGTGTGACATCAAATGTCCAATTACGTCTAAGCCTTGGTCTAAATTATTGAACTCAAAAATAGTAAATCACACTTTGCAAGGAGAATGGCTTGAGGTGGAGAATTTCAATGTAGGTTGTACATTTACAAAGGATGCTCAGAACTATTGAGTATCCATAATTATGCTAAAAATAAAATGAGAGCACAACCAAAATATTCATTTAATTCTTGATCCGAAATTGAGTTGATGTTACCCATCTACTCCACAATGCATAAAAGGAGAAGTTGCATAAAATTCTTGATCCAAAATTGAGTTAACGCTACCCATTTACTCGACAATGCATAACAAGAGAAGCTGCATTTAATTCTTGATCCAAAATTGAGTTGATGTTACCCATGTACTCCACAATGCATAAAAGGAGAAGTTGCATAAAAAAAATTTACACATAGAAGAGATGCCAAAAGGAGAAAGAAAGGCTAAACATGTAGATCAAAAGGGGGCATAAGCATCCCACATAGCAATGTCATAGATTTCTTCATGTATTTAGTCTTTTATATATTGTTACTTTTTAATTCCTCAACTTCAATAGATATTCATAGTGAATCCAAGTACTAAGATCTTTCTTAAGAAAATTGCAAAACCTTGCATTTAAATGCAACAAAGGTCAAGGCAAAGAGCTAGGCATTGTATGCACAAGAGATACACCAAAAGACTATGGATTGGTGGAAACCCTAATCCACTCTCCTATATGACTTTAAAAGTCATCTAATGAAATATTAGTTATTTTCTATGGAGGAACATAGAAATGAATATAACTATGCAAAACACAATCATTTGAATCATTTCAACACATGAAGAGATCTTAAAGTTTTTCATCCATCAACAATGAGGTTGCCTAGAGACATGATGTGGATTAAAAGCATACTACAAAGGCCAAAAGTTTGTGTTTTGACATCATAAGATGGTACACGTCTATATCTTGTATGGAAACCTTACATGTTATACTTAAGGATGATTTCAAGCTATTTCTAAGACTTTGGCTATAAATCAAAGATTACTATGTATGGCTTTATTAATATTGGATCAAGTCAATTATGCCATTCCAATGTATACATCTTATTATTAAATTAGATTTGAACATCGCAAACCCTTTGATATAATTGTGTAACAAAGTTATCAGTAACAAGTTAAATTAAAAAGTTATTATCTCTATGGTCAACCCCATAAATTGCGATTGAGTAATTTTAACATGATGCTATATGTGGAGTGACATACATCCAATTTCAGCTATGCAAAAATTGTGCCTAATTTAGAGAAAACAATGGATGAAAGTTGAGGTATTGCTAGGCCTTTAGTGGTTCTTATAGGTCATTCAATATTTCTGGTAGTAAGCTTTAGCTATAATTAATTAAACAAGAGATGACTAGCCAAGTAGGGTTGATCATTTTAATTATTGAATAAGGAGAGGGAAGAGATGATGTATCTATGGTGGACATGAAAGTTAAGTAGGGATAGGATTTTCTAAGTGACCAAATGAGAAAGTATGGATGATTTTATTAAATAAAATTCATTAGCACTAACTAATATAAGTGAAGTTGTTTATAGAGATTATTAATAATCTTTGATGTAAAAGAGCACATGGTTCCTTGCTTCAGGAGTGGGTTACACATTGTATGAAGTGTCATGTATTGGTTGGAAAAGGGTTGTGGAATATTATGTAGGGCATTGATGTATTGGTTGGAAAAGTATTGTGGAATGCAAGGTATTGATGTACGTTTTGTTGCAGTTGTGAAAGTTACAAATGCAGTAAAAACATGGGTTGTTGAGGATTTTCCAAGTTTTAGCACTATTGCAGTTAATGCTAAAGGACCACTACCTACTATTGAGGAGATTTATTAGGATGGCAAAGATGCAGAGGCTCATGTGTTGATTGCATCATTTGCATAAATGTACACTTGCACATTTGTATCAAGGAAGAAATGAGACCCATGGTGCTTACCTTGTGTAAGCAAGCAGACAAAAAACACATGGATGAAGGTGAGTCTATGAATAGACTTTTTATAAAGATCAAAGATCTTAAGGAATAATAGTTCATTTTTGTAGATGTGATTTTTCTAGGATAGTTCACTTATAAAGATTGTTCTCAATGCTCTTCTTCATTCTTGTCAAAGTTTTGCATGTACTCTTTGTTGGATGATGAAAGGAGATCATAATGCTTTTTCATTTGAGGAGCGTGTTTTCATATTGTTGTAAGGAGACCAATCATAGCAAAATGAATCCATTATGCATGTTACATATCAAGCTTTTTTGGCTAGTAAAAAAAGCAAAGGAAAAGCTACTTTTCTAGTAGTATGCAAAATCTACAAATAGTATTCAAACAAAGAAGGCTAATAAGAGTAGGAAGGGGCACTCAAATGAAGCACCAAATGAGGCAGTTTTTAAGCCCATGTATGTTTCCAATAAATCAAGAGATTAGTCTATTTTTTGATGGAGATGTGAATGATATACTTGTTTATAAGATTGTAGAGATTGAGAGGTCCAGGTCCCTACCAGAATGATTAGCCTAGACATTAGGTGATAATAAATTGGATGTACCTTTCTTTGTCTAGTTGTACTTGATTTGGCTCTCATAGTGTGTCTTATATATTAGACTATTACATATTGGCCATTTGCAGTATATGTAATGAGGATGAGCCTATTTCATTTCAAGTGGCACACAATTCAAAAAATTGGCTATTATGTAGTTTGAATATGATGCTATTGTCAAGATGGCACTTGGTTCTTGTATGACTTGCCTCCTAAGAAAAAAGATAATGGGTACTAAGTGGGTTTACAAGTTGAAATGTGAGCTAGATGATGGTAGTATTGATTACTAAAGGATAGACTTGTGGGAAAGGGTTATGCTCAACAAAAGGTTATTGATTTTGATGAGACCTTTGCTCCTAATTACCATATAATGGTCATTCCTAGCACTTGTACATTAGCAAATCAAAATGGTTAGAATCTATATCAATTGGACATTGAAATTGCATATGTGAATGGTGATTTCCATGAGAAAGTATATGTAACTTAGTCTCATAGATTGAAGAAGTCATTCTATGGTCTAAAGCAAGCAACTCAACATTGATATGTGGAAGTACATACATACTTGACCCATGTGGTTTCTAGAATAGCCTAATTGAGAGTAGATTGTACGTTAGACATGAGGATGATGTGCCTCTAATCATTGTGGTTTATGGCAATGGCATGCTATTGATTGATCCTAAATATTCCGAGCTTCCATGCTCTCAATTTGGATCAAGGGAATCTCTCCATCCCTAAAACTCATGTTTTATGCATATGTTTCAACTTTTTCCTTTGAAAATCGCATCCTTTTGACATGCCTATAACAATGTACCAATAATGTACTAAAACAAATTTGGTCACATGTCCTTATAGATCACATTAAACATTGTCCAATCTTCTCCCACTTTGTCTATGAACTCAACGACCTAGCTAATCTCAATTTGGTTACACACCAAGTGATGGATGGCCAATCCCCACCCACAGTGTGGGCATGCACTTTTTGAAACTGGGTGTCATACCTTTACACACCAAATGGACACAATTTGTAAAAAACAAAATAAACTTATAATTTTTTTAATTGGTTGCAAGTGCAAAAAGTGCACCCTTGTCCGTCACTTTACAAAGTGGGCAGGGAGTTCACCTGTTTAGTAGGTAAACAACAGGTCATGTCCTCTCCAGTGTGTAAAGGACTGCAGATGCCCCAACCCTTAAATAAGTGTTTTGATTGGTTAAATCTTACAAAGTGGGCATTCATCATTTGGTGTGTAACCAAGCTCACTCCTACATTGTCTATGAACTCAACAATCTAGCAAATCTCACTTTCATTCAAGTAAAAAGATGAATATTGTCCCATGACCATAAGTCCTATAGATTGTCATCCCATATATCACTCCATTTTTGAATTCCATTGCAAAATGTTTCCTTACACAAAATAAGTTTCACAACAAGAGGAGAGAAATGAGGATTATAAGACTCCACGAAAATCCAAATAGATTTCTCCAAACAAGGATCTCTTTTGTCCTTAGCACCACCCATTTGGACATATTCAAACTAGATTTCTAGGCATCAGCCAAATCTTGATGCACTTTTTAAGTTGGAGATGTTAACCTACTTCGACAAAAGAACAACAAACCATTCCATGCTTTTTTTCATCAACACAATGCTAATTATGAGCACATGTTCAAGCAAAGCATCTCAAAAGTGGGGACACAAATAAGAGATGAAATTGCTTACAACAACCTCTACTCCTCCCTTGCCTATACATTACTATCCAAGTCCTTACTCGGATACAATATTCTAATGGCTTTTTATCATGTCTTACACTGAGAGATGGAGGTGATTTTTTGTAAATCCAAGAAAAGAGGTGGTAGAATACAATTTTGTTAAGATGTCTAGACTACAAAACCACTTTTGAAGCTTTTATAAGTTGATCATCACTTGTCATGCATTTGTCTCCTTAATTTCATTTGGACTAAAAGCATGCAACATTAAGCTTTATGTGTTTCTTATCATAGAAAGACAAATACATATGCAGATGTCCACTTGTGCATTTATGATGCCAATACTTAGAGAATACATATTAATGCTAGATTATTAGATATTAACTTGGGTTTTTTGTGCACTTACACATATTGTTTTTTTGTGGAATATAAATGAGTCTTACCTTTGGTAATATGAGAGAGAAAGAGAGAGAGATCAGTTGCTCTTCCAAAATACCTAGGTGTACTTTGATTGCTTTTAATGTATGCATACATCCTCGTATCCCTCACCCCACCCCACCCCACCCCGCCCACCCCACCCCACCACAAGACAACAAGCACACATGCACACTCACTTCGTGACTCAACACTCCAAAACCACAATGTGGCATCCCTCAACCACCCCACCATGTCATGGCACACCCCTCCCCCCGACTTAAAAGTATGATCACCATGAACATCTTGCCACACACACACACACACACACACACACACACACACACACACACACACACACACACACACACACACACACACACACACACACACACACACACACACACACACACACACACACACACACACACACACACACACACACACACACACACACACACACACACACACACACACACACACACACACACACACACACACACACACACACACACACACACACACACACACACACACACACACACACACACACACACACACACACACACACACACACACACGCACACCCACACGCACACGCACACGCACACGCACACGCACCATGAACATCTTGCCACACACACACACACACACACACACACACACACACACACACACACACACACACGCACACGCACACGCACACGCACACGCACACGCACACGCACACGCACACGCACACGCACACGCACACGCACACGCACACGCACACGCACACGCACACGCACACGCACACGCACACGCACACGCACACGCACGCACGCACGCACATGCACACACATGCACATACACACGCACACACAAGGGAGGGAGGGAGGCAAAGGGGGGAGAGAGAGAGATCAATTGCTCTTCCAAAATACCTAGGTGTACTTTGATTGCTTTTAGCTTATGCATATATCCTCCACATAGATATTATGAAGGTACATCTACCTCTCTTGCTTGTGCATATGTGTATCCATATATTTGTTGCTATCTATACTAGAATTTTGTGTAAGGACCTTTGTAGGCATGTCAAAGAAGGAATGTGCAAGTACATTACCTACAATCCATTATATATAATCATGCATAAATCTATGTAGCCTAAGTCCAATCCCATATGGCACTCAAAGGGTGACTTTTATCTCTACATTCTTGGAAAAACTTATTTTCTTTGATAAATATCAAAATTGCATAACATTCCTTTAACATACCTCTCCCCCTTTTAATTTTAACGATCTATCACTAAACTAGGGCTTGGTGGATGGGGCTATGCTCCTAGCTACTCAACATGATTGCTTTTTCTACTCATTGTTTCTCCCTCCTACCCAAATAAATCATAATAATATCATTTTCCCCACACTCCCCCCATCCTTTTCAAAATCAAGATTCTATGCAAATCTTCTCTCTCTCTCTCTCTCTCTCTCTCTCTCTAAATACTTCACTATCACCTTAAATTCCCACCATGACATCTTTATGGCAAGCATGAAAATACAAAGGAGGTGTCTCTTAAACACTTGCAAATTCTCCAAACTTTGGATCATGTAATGACAAAGTGAAACACTCAAGCAAGTGAATAGCATCAACTATTCATGTTTATATTAGAAGGAGAAAGCAACTTGCTAAGTGACGTTATCAAGTGCATTAAGTAGCTAAAATAAAGTTAAAAAGCATTAGAGAATCAACCTGCAAAGTAGGTATCTAATGGTAGAGAAATCTGATAGATTTGGTAGTAGCACTAATGTTTCTCTACTTGCCAATTGAGCAAGCTAACATAGATTATTGTGGCAAGCACATGTGTATCCTTCCAAAGTCACTTGCGAAACCTGAGAAGCTTCATATTTCATCATTTAATACATATTTCCTTACATTTACAAAAAACATAGTTGACTTGACTTCTAGTACTTGGGTCCAAATTTTCTTCTATCTCAAAATTCAATTTAGTTTTGTGCATGCACAACCATCACCATCGTCACAAAGATGCATATTTTCTCTATCTTCACATAGTAAGCTAGAGTGATAAGGAATTTTGAGTGGCACAAGATCACTTAAGGAAGAACATAGAGTGCAATGAGTGTGTGAGGCAAGGAGGTACTAGAGAAAGATTATGAGTTGGTAGTAAGAAGGGGTTTTGAGTCCATTGCATCAACATAAAACCTTGATATGAACTATCATTGAATTTTAGGTGGACAAAAAGTCTAGCAAGTGTAAAAGAGGCAAAAGCCTTGATGATGAAGGAGAGGGTGGAGAGCATGCTAAGGTACAAAGTACGCCATTTATTGCACACAAAAAAGGATATCGATCCCTTTGCTCACAAATACACAATGCCAGCAAGGTGTAGCCTTGTGATCACATCGATGCCAACCATGTGAAGTGTCATTAATAGGTTTGGCCAGGCTAGCTAGTATATGTGAAGGCACTAATATATAGTGCAACTTCCTCCTCTATTTACTTGATATTGAGGTATGTTGTGTACTATCCTTTGTTAATCTAGAAAAATTGTTGTAACTTTTATGATCTATTTATGAACACATACTTATTTTGTTCTCATCAAAAAAATTATTTGTCATGAAAGGGATACATCACATCCATTCCAAGTATCAAAAATCAAAGTCTAGAATACATTACTAGGATTGAGACATAAACATTTCATAATTTGTTATCAAGTTTGAAATGAAAATAGCTAAAACTAGTTTGTTAATTGACAAGTTAGAAAAGCCACTAAGCACAAATTAAGATTCACTATTCTTCAAATTATCATAGATCTCTTGATGTAGGCATTTGCAAATTACCCATTCTTAACAAGTTATTAGTAGATTTTGATTTGTATAGTGAATGGATCATTTTCAAAAGCAAACATATTAAGATCAAACTCTTAGTTGAGATATATTTTTACTCCTAGTGAAATATATTGCTAAACAAAAGGGAATGCATCTAAGTGAATCCACATATTTCACAATGCATCCAAGTGATTGCTTAGATTGCACAATTGTATTTTCTATCTAGTTTTAAAATCTACAACCAACACCACATTGAGTAGATTGTGATTACACAGTCAGCAATTTGTGGATGTGTGGGAAACAATTTAAGCAACTATTTTACTACATATTAATTATAATTTGAAGCCAAACAACATTCAAGTAGCCTTCCCATAACAATTTGACACAAATTCTACTTTTGGTGTTCATTTTCATCTATGGTTAGTTAGTGCAATAACTTATTGTTCGCTTCAATAAGTCCTCCTAGGTACCATCCGCTCCTATTTTTGCCAAGCCCTTCAAGTTATTTTGTATGTAAGGTTGCACTTTTAATGGATGAAGGAAAGTAATGGGCTATTGGGATGTGTTCTAAGGAAATGTATGTGGCTTTGTATGTGTAGGTGCAAGGGTATAGACGTTACCCCTTCTCTTTAGAAAATTGAGTTTGGGCTTATAGACAAGGGTCATTTTAATAATATAATAATGCTAACAAGAGTTTTCCCTAATCACAATCACAATCCATAATAAGCGGCGACTCAATAGATTACCTTCCAAGTATTTTCATCCTTCACAAGCAATGTGACCATTTACTTATTATAAAATTCTTTTACTTGTTAGTGTTATGAATAGGCACTTATGTTTAAAAATTGAAGAAGTCATGTATGTGCCAAGACTTGTGAGTATGTGTCACGCATGTGTGCATGCATGTGTTAGGTAGTGTGCACATGTCTTTGAGTTCGATGTATGTAATCCTAAAAAGTTTAAGGATCTACAAAACATGTGTGCCTAAAGAAGGGATTGCATTTGTATCTCTAAAGCATGCATGCTTAAAGAAGGGTGTGTGCACTTGCACTTAAAAATGTATTATGTATGGAGTGCCTCATGATGCTTTGCTTGTGTTAAAAGGGTGTTTGTGTAGGTGTATATAGACATAAAAAATATTTCGAATCTTAAGTTCAAGTTGCTTGTGTTAAAAAGGTGTTTGTGGTGTAGGTGTATATAAACACAAAAAATATTCCGAATCTTAAGTTCAAGTTGATTTAAAGATTGGGTTGGGTCTAAACTAAAACATTGCATTTAAGCTTATGTTTATGCATAAAGAAAAGACTTAGCTAGTTTATTCATAGGCATAGGGGTCTTTGTTTTTTAAGCATTCTTTATGTGCTCTATGCACATAGATAGATACACAATTATGCAAGTGTGTACACACGTATGGATGCACACAAACACATTCCTTTGGTTCACATAAATCACAACCTTCACACATGCAAACATGTGTGCCTGTGTGTGGTGTGTGCACGTGTGCATGTCTATGTGTGCACAACATGTGTGTGACATGGTAGGGACAATCCCAAAATTCCTTAAGACATCACATATTCCAAGTTTTGAACCTTAATGGATTTAAACTCTAAATTTAGAACCACTTGCATTGACACTAAGAGAGAGAGAAAGAGAGAAGACAAAAAATATATATAGATTAGCATCTTCTAAGGCCAAAATCAATTGGTAAGATAAAACCATGTGCAATGTTAATCATCAGTAGAGGCATCAAAGTGTGATGTGCTAAAAGATGGTCAAAGGTCATGTCACATGACCAAATTCCTCTTAGTTTAGGAGAGGTATATGAAGGGGAAGTTAGGGTGATAGTGAAAGGGGGGGACATGGTCCATGTTGATCCCGTATCATGTGAGCCACTGCTTAACTTGTGCATAGCATGAAGTCTCATGTCCTTCATGAGCTAGCTGTTTAGTGGCCTCAAAGGCTCTATTCTATCTAGATGTATGTTGCGTACTTTTTCTATGAAGTTGATGGTCTAAAAAAGAGCCCTTCATCATCATGGTGGGTACAACAAACTCGGCTCTAATGATCTCATTGGTAATGATGGATTATTGTAGATAATTTGTGAGAGCATGATGACCTGCGGTCTTTCAATCCATGTCCACAAGTATATAGATCATCAAGGGTCCAAACAAGCTCACCATACATCACAGTTGGTGTGATCAATGTGTCAAATAGCCACCTCCATGTGTGGGGCTCTTGGAAGTGTGCCTAGTGGCAATCTTTGCATCATGGCCAATGTTGTGTATTCTCTTGTGAGTCAGTATTTGGATGCCTCTGCCACCCATAGTGAATCTCTCGATAGATGTAGTGAATGTGACGAATCCACAACCTTCACCTATCCTACTTCTAGGGTAAAGACTAATCTCCTCTTTACTAGGGTTGATGTGTGGAAGATTGGGATCTTGGTTTTCCCAAGATCAACCATCAATTCACATTGAGTGAAAAAGTCATGAAGGGCATGGAGATGTCGTTGTAGACCCTCTTGTGACTTAGAGACCAGAAAAATATCATTATTGTAAGGCATAATAAAGACCAATATACTTAATATCTCCACCCTATCACCTCCTCTTCATGTGATGTTGTCTTTTATCTCATTGATGTAAAGTCCAAAGAGTACAGGTGAGAGGGGACCTCCCTACTTCACTCCAATGGTGCTAAGGAGCATGTCTAAAAGTCCTCTTGGGCATATCACTTAGCCTATCACCCTCTTGTATAGTGCATAAGTGTTGCAAATCATGTCCAATGGGATCCCTCGTGTGTAGTATTCTATCTTGTGGAACTATGTCTAAAAGTCCTCTTGGGCATATCACTTAGCCTATCACCCTCTTGTGTAGTGCATAAATGTCGCAAATCATGTCTGATGGGATCCCTCGTGTGTAGTATTCTATCTTGTGGAACTATGTCAAACGCTTTGTGAAAATCCACAACATAGCATTCTCTTCTTCCTCATTTTCACCTACTCAATCAGGCCCTGCAAGGTAAAGATGTGGTCAAGTGTAGAGAATCCCCATTTGAATCCAACCTGTCCTACTACCTTCAATCTCCCTCTCTTTGCATATGTGCTAAGATTTGCCTCTATCACTATTCCATATATTTTAGCTAATGTGTGGCCCATATTATGTATGAAGAGGGTAGATGTGGTGGGGCAAAGATCCAATGGGTGATGAATTTTTGGCTGGTGTAGTACATCATATAGTCCCTCTACATAGGAATGCCATGTCTCTAGGTCACTAATGGGTTTGGGATGGTGTGGCTCTTGCACAGCTGCACCATGTTGTGGCTACATCCCTTCTCAATGAATAAACATTATAGATCCTAATACAGTCCCTCCTCATATGCTCACCGCTTACAATGAGTCAAGATCCTTATTTCTTATGGGCCTCTCTCTCTATAATAGATCCTAGTCCTGTCTAGATCTAGAGGTGTCTATATAGCATCATTGTACCATCTATTCTAGGGAATAATCCCAAGTCTTATGAATCTACTAGTGTATGTGGAATGTGAGAAGCTCTGGAGAGCATTTGAGAGTAGAATGGAGGTGAGCAAGGAGATGAGCATGCCTAGGGAGGTAGTATGCTCAAACTATGTGAGTCCAATATAGATATGATGGTTTTACATGTTAGCTATCTCGTGTGTGAAATAAAAAGAGGTAGTTTAGCTATGGGCAACATACTAGCACATGTGGGCATGGGGAGGAGGATACGGTGAGGGACATGTAGGTATGATTTGCTCCAATTAGGCAAGGGGAGGGGGGTGAAGGATCTAACTAGTTCCATTGTCTTAATGAAACCTAGTACATAATCCACTATGTTAGAGCAGCATTGCTACGTGCTCAAGGGTATTACGTAGGTAACCAATGGATTTGGGTACCAAAACCCCCTGCTAAACCACCTCTGTCAGCTGAAGGCTAGGATGGATCAAGAGCGAAGAAGCACAAGAGGAAATCTGAACGAAAGAAATGGTCTCGAGTCAAAAACATTGGAGTGACCGAGCCCCTCACAATTGAAGTCAAGAAACCAAACTTGGCTATTCAACCCCAGCCTAGCAGAGGCAAGCATTGGAATGTGTGCACAAGAGGGAGAAGAGAGCTCAAAGTACAAGAACAAAATCATGTTTACTAAGTTGCTTACAAGTACAACTTGGGTACACTCTCTCTCACTTGATAGTGACCCATAGGTTGTTTATATAGCCTCTGCCTGGCTAGTGTTAGGGTTTCCCCTGTCCTTCAGGCTATTCACACCCATTTGCCCTCATATACCCTTGCTTACGGTGGGTTCCTATGCCTATCTTCTAACACCCCCCTCAATGCTAGGGTGGCATTGGATTACAAAGCATGTAAGATGTCCCCCCCCAAACAAATGGGATGCCTTTATAGATCAGGCCACAAGAGTGTTTATAGGTAGATGGTTTAGAGACTCAAAAAAGTCAATAATCAAATGGATTGGAGACATAGTTGGCCAACTAGTTCTTTGCGTACTTCAAGACTATTGGGGCATTTTCTAGTGATATGCCTTGTCTTCTTGCATTTGTTACATTTCATTTTTTTGGGATACTTCTTCCAACAATTGTTTATGATATGCCCTATTTTCTTACAAAAAGAACATTTAGTGAGTACTGTATGTACCAAAACTTCGGGGAAGTTGGAGATGCCTGCCTTGTGCTGCCTTCTTTGTGGTTCCTCTTTTTTTCATCCAAATAGGATTGGATGGTACTTGCCAAGGTAGGATTTGGAATGTTGGTAAGAGTTGTTACAAGGTAGGAAACACCTTTTTCATAGCTTTTAGGAGAATATCAATAGCATTCTCTTCGTGGATTGGAGCTTGTACTGCGGCAAGCTGTGCCATGAGACCCTTCATGTGAGAAATGAATTTTTCCAAGTCTTCTCCTGATTTATATTCCAAGCTAAAGAATTCAAATTTAAGGGAGATTTTAGTATTTTTACCGGTGGCTCCATAGAGTTTTTTAAGCTCATCCCATTTTTCTTTAGTAATATTTAGTTGATCAACATGATGAATCAAGGACTCATCTAAGTGTAACATGATGATTGCTTGGGCACATTGATCATCCTCTACATCAACTAGATTTGCAGAGTTTATAACTCTAGTGCCTTGAATGAGAGGCCAATACCCTCTCTCCATCATCTTGTACTTGATAAGTACATGCCATGGGTGGAAATCTTTGCCATCAAATTTACAAATTTGGGGGCAGACATCAGCATATGTTGTGGCCATTGGGAAGGTCTTACCACTTGCTAAGATAAGGGCAGTGTCTAGTCCCTTACAAACTTGCCAATGAATGCAGAAGCAAATCAAGGACACCCTTACAAACAATTGATATTTAAAATTGCAATGAAGAGAAAGGTTGAAAATCATACATATGTAGTACTTCAAAATATGACTTTGGTGGTCCTTTCTTATGTATAATCTTCTTTCGAGGATTAATGGTCTTTTTAGGCTTCAACGATGTGAACCTAGACTGGACTTTTGGCTCCTCCTCCTTGTGGTATGGTTTAGTAGATGAACCTTGTGTTGGACAAGGATGGTCTATGATTTCAATGGTTGTTGCTAATGACTCTAAGGAGAGTACAATGACACTCATCTCTCTGATTTCATTAACTAAGATATTTCAAAGAAACCACACATGATATGCAACAAGCAACACAAGTTTAGGATAGGATGGTCTATGTGTTTATAGTTGTACACATAACCTTACAAAATGAAGTAGAGCACTTAATAGTTTTAATTTTATGATGAAAAGCTTAGATTGAGTAAATACCAGCAGCAAAATGATTGAGCAATGTGCTTTAGTACTTACAAGCACTCATCTCTAGTTTATGCTACTAGAGATGGTAGATGTCAATCTTGATGAGCTTGATGATGCCCTACCAAGTGAAAGAACCTCTGAAATGGAGTTCCCAAATTAGTAACTGACTTTGGAAGAGATAACTCAGTGATTAAAATCACTGCTAGTGACAGTAAAATATGAAAAAGCCAAGAAGGTCAAGCTTTCAAACTTGTAGCTATGGCTGCCATTCAACCCACAATTAGGGTTTGACTCTGTGGGAGCAGCAGAAGAAGAGTTTCAGGAAACCCTCTTGGGTCGAGATAGCTCACTTGTGGGGCTATCAAAGCCCAATGGTCGCCTCCATCATTGCACTTGCTACAGGCCACGCTTGTTAGATATGATCAATGCCCCACCCTCATTAGGTGCTACCAATGATCCATGGTGCTCAAAGTTGTAAGGCCCCCATTATGAGGAGAAGCCAAGTGTGAGCCCGGACATTGGTGGAGTCCTGACTTGTATATCAGATGAGGTCTATGTGACTGGATGGCAATAAGGTGACCATTGTGGGTCTAATCTTTGGGTTAGACGGAGTGGTTAAGCTGGTAGCAACTTGAGGCGCATTGCATCGAGTTGCGGTATAAGGGAGTTAAAAAGGGCCGCTATTGTGGGGTCCGGGGGCCGCGGAAGCGGCCCCTGGCTGAGGGGTCCCAGGGGGGCCAGCGGCCCCCCTGGCGGGGGTCCGGGGGCAGCGTCCCCGGCCCGATGGTAAAGGGAATATTCCCTGGCCGACTAGTGGAGGCTCATATGGTAGGTCGGACCTAACGACCTTCGCGGGCTATAAAAGCTAAACCCTTTCGCAACCATCTTACACTCATCTTTCACCCAGTCAGAGTTGTTATTCTAGCTAGCCTTAAGCTCTTCACCTATCTTCTGTCTAGATTGCCATCTAAGCTTCACACAGTGGAAGCACACGGGTGGACAGAGCCATCTTTGTATCAGTTGTTTGGAGTTAAAGAATTTACTGATTCTCCTCTTATCTGTTGTGTACTCTCTATCTCTTTCTCAGATTCTGTTCGCTGCGCCGTGTAATATTTTACATGGTATTAGAGCCCAGGGGGCTCTAGAGATCGGAGAGCGTGCAAGAGGCAAAGGCTTCAACAGAAAAGAGAAACTATGTCGACTTCCGGAAGCGGTGAAGGAGGTGATGTTGCTATACCGGCTATTCAAACACTGAGGATTCGTCCACCAACCTTCAGCGAAGGCAAGTTAGATGGTACAAACTACACCTTGTGGAAGTTCAAAATTACAACTATCCTTGATTCTTATGAGCTTTTGGAGACTGTGCTGGGGACTGACGCAGAACCACAGCCTACCCCCGACCCATCAAATCCTAGTGTGATGATTCCTCTGAATGCAGATCTTCTACGAGTTTGGAAACGAAGGAATGCAGATGCATTGTGTGCCTTAGTTACAAGCTGTTCTGACAGTGTTTTGACTTTGATTCAGCATACAACCAAAGCGTCAGAGGCTTGGAATGTGCTAAGGAGTTAGTATGAAACACGAAACCAAACAAGGATTCAAAACTTGGAGAATCAACTAGCAGCGGAGAAGTTTGCTGAAGGAGAGACGGTTGAAGCATTCATCACTCGGATTAAGAATCTGCGCGACCACATGGCTGGCGCTAGGATACAAAAGACTAGCGAAGAGCTAGCTCGGAGGTGTCTTCGGATTTGTCCACAAAAGTTTGATGGACTAGTAACTAACTGCCCTTAATACTCAGGCGAGACCTCAAGCTTTGACTTTTGAGGAGTTTTGTGCATTATTAATGGAGGAGGAATTGAGGTTGAAAGCTCGAGAAGGAAGCAACAATGGAGATGCTACATTCTCTGCCAATGCAAAAGGCAAAGGTGTCTCCTCCACCAAAAATGATGGTGACAAAAAGAAGAAGGGCGGCAAGAAGAAGTTTCAAGGAGAGTGCTTCTACTGCAAGAAGAAATGATATGCAATTGTAGATTGTCGTGTCAAGAAGGCAGATGAAAAGAATGGTACCCTTAAAAGTAAAGGGAAAGAGACAGCCAATACGGCTGAAGCAGAGTTGGAATTATTCATGGCGACCATTGAGGAAGTGTGCTCCTCGGCGCAAGAAGAATCTACCACTGACTCATGGGTGTTGGATAGTGGGGCCTCCCGTCACATGACCAACAAGAAAGGTCTATACAGTTCTATGCAGCCTCTACAAGAATCCATCACTGTGACGGTTGGAAATGATGCTAAATGCCCTGCTGCGGGCACATGTACTATTTCTTTTGTTGCTGCAAATGGTGAAGTCAAAAAGCTTTCAAATGTGTTGTATGTTCCCGAAATCAGGAGAAATCTCTTATCAGTTGCTGCCATAATTGATCTTGGTCATGAAGTGAGGTTCAAGAAGACAGGTGCAGAAATTATTGATAGTGCTGGCACAATTGTTGGCAAAGGAGAAAGAAGGAACAACCTGTATGAGCTAAGTGCTCTTACAGCCACCGCTGGAGTGGGCACAAGTAAGCTTTGGCATGAAAGGTTTGGACACATCGGATTTGCAGTATTAAAGGAGATGCAAAAGCAAGGTATGGTTGCTCACCTACCTACAATAACTGAATTGAAGGAACCATGTGAAGCTTGTATGATGGGCAAGCAACAGAGAAAGGCATTTCCACAAGAAAGCAAGAATAGAGCACAGGCTCCTCTAGAGTTGGTGCATGCTGACTTGTGTGGTAAGATGCCTACACAGGCCTTGGGGGGATCTTCTTATTTTATGTTGATTGTCGACGACTACAGTAGGAAGATGTGGGTGTACTTCCTTCGTGATAAGGCTCAAGCTTTTGGTAAGTTTAAAGAATGGCTAATACTTGTTGAGAATGAAACAGGAAAAAGTGTGAAGAAATTTAGAACAGATGGTGGTGGTGAGTTCAACTCAAAGGAGTTTGAAGGCTTTTGCAAGAGCAAAGGGATCAAGCGTCAATTGACGACGCCTCACACACCCCAGCAGAACGGTGTTGTGGAACGCAGGAATCGCACCATTGTGGAGATGGCAAGATGCATGCTAAAGGGCAAGGGATTGCCTAACCATTTTTGGGCTGAAGCTGTTAATACTGCAGTCTACATTCTAAATCGGAGCTATACAAAGGCTCTCAAGGGAAAAACACCTCATGAGGCTTACACTGGTAAGAAACCATCTGTCTCACATTTCAGAATTTTTGGATGTGAATGTTATGCACATGTTCCAGATGAGAAGAGAAACAAGTTACAACCAAAAAGCAGAAAATGTATCTTCTTGGGTTATAGTGATGAGCAGAAGGCTTACAAATTATATGACCAAGAGGCAAAGAAGATCATCGCAAGCCGTGATGTGGTGTTCAAGGAGGAGCCACATACAGTGGAGGAGGAGAAGGCAAGTTCTTCCACTTTATCATCAAGCGAAGAAGTAGTCCACTATGAACCTGTCCCGAGAGCTATCCCTATCCTTAAGGAGGAGGAAGCATCATCTTCAGATGATGAGGAAAAAGTTCACCAACCTGACATCACCCCACCGGAAAAGACATTGCCGCGTTGGGTGAAGCAGCTCTATGACCACAATAATCCTATGCCTGCATCTATTGAGGAGAAGGCAGACGGACCAAGGAGGTCTCAGAGAATAGAGGAGCAAAGGAGGGCTTCTGCTCACATAGTCAATATGGCCTTGATGGTTGAGATTATGAGAGAAGTAAAGGAGCCAACTGACTTAGAAGAAGCACTTGCAGATCCATCATGGAAGGATGCTATGCAGGCGGAGTATGACAGCATAATGAAGAATGACACTTGGGAGCTAGTGGATCGACCAGCAAAGCGGAAGGTTATTGGCACCAAGTGGATCTGGAAGGTAAAGTACAAGGCTGATGGTACCTTAGAAAAGTACAAAGCTAGACTGGTTGCCCAAGGATTTTCACAAGTTGAAGGGTTTGATTTTCAAGAGTCATTTGCCCCAACTGCCAGAATGACCACTATTCACACAGTACTTGCAGTGGCTGCCCACAAGAAGTGGCCAGTGTACCAAATGGATATTAGGTTAGCGTTCTTAAATGGTGACCTCAAGGAGGAGGTGTACGTGGCTCAGCCACCAGGGTTTTGAGGTCCCCCCATTCTGAGAACAAAGTGTGTAAACTGAAGAAGGCATTGTATGGGCTTAAACAAGCCCCCAGAGCATGGTACTAGCGGATAGATAGGTTCTTTTTAAACCTAAACTTCAAAAGATGTGCCTTAGATGCTAACTTGTATGTTTACAGGGATGGTAAAAAGTCTGTAGTGATTGTCCTATATGTGGACGACCTTCTTATTACAGGTGACTATGAAGATATGATCAACCAAACTCGAAAGGCTTTGAGCTCTGAGTTTGAAATGACAGACTTAGGCTTGCTGCACTATTGTTTGGGGATTGAAGTCTGGCAAGAGCCAGGAAAGATCTTCATCTCTCAGAAGAAGTATGCATGGGAGATCTTGAAGGCATTTGGCATGACCGAGTGCAAGGAGATAGCTACACCTATGGAGGTGAATGCAAAGTTATCCGTTGAGGATACATCAGCATTAACAGACATTGGGAGGCATAGGAGGTTGGTCGGCAGTCTGATCTACTTGTGTAACACCAGACCAGATATCAGTTTTGCTATTGGTGTTTTGAGCAGGTTCTCAAACAAACCTCATGAGAGTCATTGGAAGGCTGGGATGCGGGTGCTCAGATACTTGAAGAAAAATCTTGACTATGGTATCACATACAGTTTCAGAACTTCTCTTGTGGGAAACTGTGACTCAGATTGGGCAGGAGACATTGATTCCAGGAAGTCAGTTTCTGGTTATTGTTTCTCTTTGGGTTCAGGAATTTTCTCTTGGATTAGTAAGAAGCAACCAACAGTGGCATTGTCTTCTACCGAAGTAGAGTACAAGGCAGCTTGTTTTGCTGCATGTGAGGCCGTATGGTTGAGAAGGATTCTATGGCATATGGGAGTGCAGGATGAAGAATCAACTGTGCTGAGATGTGACAATCAAAGTTGCATCGCCATTGCCAAAAATCCAGTGTTTCATGCACGCACCAAACATATAGAGATCCAGTATCACTATGTGCGTGATTTGATGGAGGATGGGATAGTGGAACTGGTCTACTGTCCAACAGAGGAGAATGGAGCAGACATCTTCACCAAAGCACTTACGAAGGATCTGCTTCAAGTTCATCTTCAGAGACTCGGCATTGGGCCGAGGAGATAGTTCACCTATGGGTGGACATTGAGGGGGGGTGTTAGATATGATCAATGCCCCACCCTCATTAGGTGCTACCAATGATCCATGGTGCTCAAAGTTGTAAGGCCCCCATTATGAGGAGAAGCCAAGTGTGAGCCCGGACATTGGTGGAGTCCTGACTTGTATATCAGATGAGGTCTATGTGACCGGATGGCAATAAGGTGACCATTGTGGGTCTAATCTTTGGGTTAGACGGAGTGGTTAAGCTGGTAGCAACTTGAGGCACATTGCATCGAGTTGCGGTATAAGGGAGTTAAAAAGGGCCCCTATTGTGGAATATTCCCTGGCCGACTAGTGGAGGCTCATATGGTAGGTCGTACCTAACGACCTTCTTGGGCTATAAAAGCTAAACCCTTTCGCAGCCATCTTACACTCATCTTTCACCCAGTCAGAGTTGTTATTCCAACTAGCCTTAAGCTCTTCACCTATCTTCTGTCTAGATCGCCATCTAAGCTTCACACAGTGGAAGCGCACGGGTGGACAGAGCCATCTTTGTATTAGTTGTTTGGAGTTAAAGAATTTACCGATTCTCCTCTTATCTGTTGTGTACTCTCTATCTCTTTCTCAGATTCTGTTCGCTGCACCGTGTAATATTTTACAGCTGCCATACGAACTCCCACAGACTGTTCAGAACTGTGCCGTTCTGAGAAAACTCACAATGCCATGCTCCTGGTTGCCCAATGTCGAGCTTTGACATGCCATGCAACTGCACCCTGAGGTGGAGAGAAGGTTTCTAGAAGATAGCAGGAGCTGAAATGCCCTCCTATGTATGTAGCAAGTCTACCAAGGTCAGGGGGTCCAGAACAAGCTATGGAGGTGAAGAAGTTAGGATGAAAAAATGGAGTTCTTCTTGTGCACTTAACTGAGATAGAGATGTGGAAAGTTGAGTAGATTAGATATGTCTTTGATATCATGTGAAAATATCAGAGAGGCAAGTAATGGAATGTGTGCACAAGAGGGAGGAGAGAGCTCAAAGTACAAGAACAAAATCTTGTTTACTAAGTTGCTTACAAGTACAACTTGGGTGCACTCTCTCTCACTTGATAATGACCCATAGGTTGTTTATATAGCCTCAGCCTAGCTACAATTTAGGTTTCCCCTATCCTTCAGGCTATTTACACCCATTTTCTCTCATACACCCTTGCTTATGGTGGGTTCCTATGACTATCTTCTAACACAAGGAGCCTTCAACTTCCCAAGGAGATAACGAGCATCATAAGCATGACATTGCTCATGGTAAGGTTGATCGTTCAACAGAGCAAATGGCAGAATCATCTAATAGCAACGGACAAATCTTCCAGCCAGTGTCAAAGCCACTTAGGAGTTCCAAGTCTGCTACACCCTCTTTCCCTAAATGGACACAGGAAGCACAACAGCAGTCGTCAAGTGCGCCTATTCTCCATCTAAGTTTCCAAATGTCCAAGAGGTGGGACGTGACACCACCCTTAGCTCACAACCTAAGGATATGCCTATGCAATCCATTATGACTAGCTCGCTCAACTTGAACAAGTGAATGCTCAACGGGCAAAGCATGGCACAAATCATGCAAAATGGGAAAAAAGAGTACTTGGGATGTTTAATGTCGGCAAGTGAGTGATTGGGGACATCAAAACCTTACCCGGGAAGGGGTTTAAGAGCCAAGAGGTCAAGGAAGAGCTCATTTCAAACCCTGACATTGAGAGAGAGAGAGAAATAGAGAGAGAGAGAGAGAGAGAGAGAGAGAGAGAGAGAGAGAGAGAGAGAGAGAGAGAGAGAGAGAGAGAGAGAGAGAGAGAGAGAGAGAGAGAGAGAGAGAGAGAGAGAGAGAGAGAGAGAGAGAGAGCTCTTGGAGATTCGATTCGATCTTGCCACCAGGGAGTCTATCGCATGTTCGAGGTATATCAAGCGCTTCCCCTTATGCCTTGGTACTAATCTGGAAGCTCTTGTGTGATATGATTGCATGTGTCATAAGATTTGAGCAAATTAGTGCATTCGCTGCCATCGTCGCGTGGTGTTTAGCCCATCCGAGTGGCCAATTCTTGGGCCGAGTCCCAAAATCAGTCCTTGGTCCACTTACTCTCGGTCGACTCGGCCCACTAGTCAATTCGGCCTATCCAAGCATATCACTCGGCCGACTCGCAACTAGGCCCTCGGCCAATATACCCCATTCGGCCCTTGGCCCTTGGCCTATGCGAATGAACCAACTCGGCCAAAAGTTCACTCAGCCATATCGAAACTCAGCCCTCGGCCCACATGCCTCGGCCCATTGGAATAGACCCCCTTGGCCTGTCCGAGTGAATCTCCTCGGACCATCCAAGTCACCCTGTCTGAGCTTCCCATTTAGCCCTTGGCCATGACAACTTAGCCTGTCCGAGTGACGCACTCGGCCCAAAACTTCCATTCCGCTCTCTCGGTCTGTCGGAATCCATCATTCGGTCCCCTGCAATTTGGGCGAGTTGGGCTGAGTCAGGATTTTTCCAAATTTTTAGGAAATTAGACCAGACTCTTGGGTGCATAAACCATCGTGAGTCCTCCCGACGTGTAGAACTCGATTTTGGTGCAGGGAATAGGCAAATTTGTAGGACGCAGCCACTTAGCAGCTCGAGTATGCTATTGTGAGACCCAGAGTCCTAGCGACAGTAAGCTGAGCCAAAGACCCTGAACAAACCTAAAACAGGTAAGACAATGCAGTGAGAAACCCTAAAACCTGACAAGACGGCCATAAGTGGGTCAACAAGTCTATCAATCCTAAAAAGAGGCGAGAGTGCATAAGACGCTTAGATACTTGTTTTCTGCACTCACCTTGACTTTCCACACTTGAAATACACTTAAGGACAGCTGAAAGCCTGATTGAGCACAAGTGCACGAGAAAGAACACACATACACTGAGTAGAGATAAATTGAGGATTGGATGCAATAAGTTAAGGAACTCACTTAGATAAACACCTCAAGGAACCCACTAATAGGAGAAGATCCGAAGACGTAGTCAGATGACCAAAGCATAGAGTAGGACCAAGAAAGTTAGGCTAGAGAAGTGGATTTGACCAACTTGCTCAACCTGATCGACAGCTTGGTGGAGCATGAGAACGTGATCATGACAGAGGAAAGCTTAAACCGCAAGCCGAACGAGGAACTCGACTAAGGAGTTTTCTAGAGGCAATTCAACAGCTAGTGAGCAACTATGATACGCATGCTCGGTATGAGCACTGTGACAGAACGATAGATGCCATCATAATAGACTTGGAATAGGAACGGAAGCTAGCCCACAAGGCGCTGTAAGGCATAGTGAAATACAACCAAGACCAGCGTACTAGGAGCTTAAGGCAGAACATAAAATTGCGCGAGGTACAATAGGTGTTGAACCTAGCAGGTGGGATTCTGACTGCCGATCATGAGAGAGCCTTGGAAGGAGACTTGACATTGAGTGAGCTTCTCATGAAGCGACTGCTCGACAACACAATAGCGGAGCAGTGTTGCAGCACTAGCAACATCATTACTAGCAGGATTAGGAGCAAACAAAGGCTCTATGGGCCAGTCTAAAATCCCAATTTTTGCAAAGCAATTCGACAAGTACCAACCCTACGACGATCCATATAGCTTTGTAGAGCAATTCGAGCAAGTCTGCGAGGCCAACAACCTCCTCGACTTGACTCAACGATCTCAAGCATTCAGGATTTACTTAGGTGACAAGGGTAGGACTTGGTACATGAGTCTAGATGCCGGAGAACGAGCGGACTTTAATGACCTCAAAAACCTCTTCATGAAGAGATTCTTCGAGCCCGGATACTTTGACAATTTGCTAGTAAGACTGATGAATGTCAAGTAGAAAGAGGACATCTGCGACTATGTCACCCACGTGAGGAGCGTCTTCAAGAGAATCCCCATGGGTGAATGACCTACTGAAATAGCAGTGTCCACTATGTTTATCAGTGGAATATGGAGTGAGGAGCTGTATAAGGCCTTGGCAGGCAACTCGAGCTTGCAGTGATACTCGCTAGCTAGGGTTTTTGAAGAGGCCATTCGAGTAGACGACTAGCTGAAAGAGTGGAGCTCTAGGAGCTCAAATTCAAAAGAGACCAACCCGCGGAGTTCAGAGAGAGCGTCAGCTTCTAGTGAATGATCAAGTCCAATGGCCCATGACAAAGGGAAAGCCATTGAGACAAGCCCAGAGTTGGCTGAGGTAAAATGGAGATAGCCAAACTGCAGGATATGTTGAGATGACCAACGTGCCCACACATCCAATGTGTGTATTGTGGCGGAAACCACTTGCCAGTAGAGTGTCAAGACCCTAGGTCACAACCTTGCACTAATTGGGTAGATTCGATCACGGTGTTGCGCATTGAAGATTATCGAGAATACTTCCATACTCACAACCATACGGCCAGCCATATCTAGTGAGTAGACCCCAACAATTCTTCAGAAGGGGAGTCCCATTGGCCCTTCCTACACCTAACGACGTTAAATCGGCTGTTCCTAGAATGAACATAGACCATACAGGCATACCTAGACTGCCTGATCCCTACCCATCCACCGAGTGATGCTCCAGTCCACTAGGTGGAGGAGCCAAATGATGAAGAGACTTACATATACACATACCTCTCGCACGACAACGAGGGCAACACAGTCCTAATGGACTATTGACTAGTACCGGTGATGGCGTTAGAAAGAGGCCGAGGTAGAGGCCTAGGAGGGTAGACGTAGGATCCAATCACATGTTGGACTTGCGGTCATCGAGGGCACGTCTCATCATGTTGTCCTGAAAGGGAGCAACCAAATAGAGACAAGGCAGACCTAAGGTGCCCTGAGTGCGGAATCACTCATCTCTTCATTGATTGTCCCATGCAAAAACCATCCTCGAGTTCAACCAACATGCTATTTGTCCTATTGGGGTTGTTTGGTGTCCAGAACCTCGATGGGGAGGCCACACCTATCCCATTGCATGTCATGACCCGAGCACAGAAGCAGGTTGGCATATCGTTGCCAGGTCCTAGCAACCTCAATGTAGCCTTGATCGGGAAGAAGAGCCGTAGATAGAGAAAGAAGAAACTTGAAGCTAAGATCACGCTGAAAACTGAGAGTGCCACGAGTCTGTATGCTGGAAAGAACGTCACTGACGCAAAGGCAAAAACCTCAGCTCCTAAGATGGCTGAAAAGGGAAGTGCTAAGGTAGAGGAATACCCGCATCCAAAGTGCCAACTAGAGGTTATCAAGAAAGTGAAGGAATGAGTAAAAGAGGCCCAAGAGCACCTAAAAGATGCTAAGTCCATCCTAGAGGACGAGATCAAAGATCTCTCCAGCATACTCATGTCAGTCTCACCCCCTCGACCAAAATCGAGAGATATGACTGTGCCGCAAGCGGTACCGCTTAGGCAAAGCCTTGATGCTACATGCTAGCAAATCAATCATGGCCATTGGCTAGGACAATCCGAAATAGGAGAAAGACGAGTAGCCAATGACCTCCTTACCACGCTAGTGACCACCCCTGTGACACTGAGCCTGGGAGACCTGCTTAGGCAGCATTCCACCCTATGGAAAGACCTGAAGCAGTGGGTTAAAGGATCACGAGAGCAAGCTGCTGCTGACCTGCATGACCATGATGTAGAGACACAAATACCGAGTCTCACGTTGCACTCTGTGCCTAAGTCCTTGCACGTTAATGCTTTCTGGGAAGGCACTAAGACACATGTGGTCTTACCTGTCTTAGCCCTAGGTGACACAACAAGAAAGAGGATTGTAGACACATGAGTGGGGGTTAGTGTACTGAGCCACGCAGTGCTTTAGACTTGGAGAAAATTGCTTGTTGTTGAGACCGCAAGGTTCAATGTCACACTAGCAAATGGTATGAGAGTGAAACCATTCGGGGTACTTAAAAATTGGTCGGTGGAAATCGCAGGCATTCAGTTCCTCGGTTGACTTTATAGTCATGAAGGGAGTGGACTACGATATCCTATTAGGCCGACCCTGGATGCGCAATGCCAGAGTCATCGAAGATTAGGGTAATGGCTTAATCTTCCTTGGCAATAGAACGGAAGCTGTGAGGGTAGAGATCCCTCACCATTCGACTTGGATGCCATCGTTGTGATGCTTAAAGGTAACACTCAAATCAAGAAGTCCTAAGGGTCCTTGACCAAGTATATCCCATGCTCGGAGGATGAGTGAGACTAGATGCATGTCCTTGATACGATTGACTTGGCATTCTCGGATCATGAAGCATACGAGCAAGCCATCAAGACAGTTGGAAAGTCAAAAGACACACCCTTTGTACCAGTCTGCATGATGGCAGGAACCCTTCATGGGTGACCTAAACACATCACATTTCAAGTGCCAAATAACAAGTCGGAACTCCAAGAGATTCTGGAGTATTTGACTAGCAAGCTAGGTGGCAATCCAGCAGCAAACTTCAAGCCACTCCAAGATTTGTTAGATGAACCAAGGTGGCAATGGACCAGGGTGCATGACTTAAGCCTCATGTACAATTGAACCTTAGTCCCTGATTAGAGACAAGAGATATACCAAACCTAGGATACGATGAGCAGTCAAACAAAGATGACTCCAATGATGAGTATGAAGACTGTTATTCTTTCAGTGAGACGAAAGTGAGGGTGAGATAGACATGGTGGAATACAACACTGAGGGATGAGAAATAGAATAGATACGAGCGGACTCCAAGCCACAGAAAAAGAGTGTCTTTAAGATAGAGCAAGGGGTCATGCACATGGATTGTGACCACGCTTGGTTGGAACACATAGGAGCCTTAGATTTTGAACAAGCAGGCCTAACCCAACCAGGTACGACACTAGTGCTTAGAATAGAGCCACCCTCTAAGGTGCGACTGACAGGAGAAACCACTTCTTCTAGCAAAAATGGTGAGTTTGATTCTGAGTCAGAGGTAAGCTCAGATAGTGACCCAAAAATACACAGACCATCCAAGACCAAGTGCACCAAGGGGGATCTACCCGTCCACCTGAGGTGCAGATGGTTGAAGGAAGAAAGGGAAAAACAGCCTAGGGACATGCAAACGGAAGAGCAAAGAAAGTCGTAGGATCTCTCAAAGAGATTTATGAAATTCAAGAAGGGTGATATGGTAATAATCCTATTAGGTGCCAAATGCCAAGGGCAAATGAGTGAACCCATCGAGGGACCAGCCAAGGTCAAGGAGGTAAACCTAGCATAGGAAGGGGAGACACCCCGACCGGCCTTTATTGCCGATGACTTGACTAAGGAAGAGGAGACGAGTCTTGTTACTCTCTTGTGAGAGTATATAGACGTGTTCACTTGTTCCTTAGAAGAGCTTAAGGGGGTAGATTCGAGTGTAGTGACTCATAACATACCCATGACGCCAGATGCAATGCTGGTCAAGCAATGACCATATCCGATGAATCCAAAACACACTTACGCAGTCAAAGAGGAGATTGACAAGCTGATGAGAGTAGGATTCATTTACGAAATTGAGCACATAGACTGGGTGTCACCCATAGTCATAGTGATGAAGAAAATCATCCACAGCCTCAGGTTTAGCACCCTTGAAATGCAATGGTTTAATTTGCAACTTCTGCATCAAGACCTGCCATATCTAGGACTTCCAATACCCATAGTTGGTACCATCCAACTTGGCAATGTTAAAGAGAGTTGTGTCTTTCAGATGACCAGCCATACTGTCCCAAATCAAAGCAAAAATGCAAAATTTGAAGTTGTTATAATTAGTAGAAAATGCATAAAACCATTGCTAAAACTGGCTGAAAGAGTGGATATCACCAAGAGAACCATTGGTCCACCAAATATGACCAAGATAACATCAAATAGTAAGCATTACCCTCATATAAGTGCTAGAAATCTGTAGATTTTAGCTTGCTGGAATAAATTACAGCAGTATGTAAAACTGTCCCAAAGTGAAGCAATCCTGATACATATGTCACTGCAACTGCTAGGTAGCAAGATACATCCAACTGTGAGCGTCAAGGGGAAAGAAGGCACCAAGAACAAACCAATAACCTACTAGGCAGCAATATACATCTCATAGGTCTAAAAGTCATGCATGTGATGGGTCTCAGGGTAAGAGAAGAGACAAAGCACAAGCACAACTGATAGAGCAAGAATCTCAATGCATAACCATCCAAGATGCATACAAAACTGACAAACCTGTGACAGAGATAGGTGCCTGCCCCAATAGGCATATCAAATTAGCCCACTACAGACTAACTGCAGATATAAAGCTCTCAAGAGAGAAAATGCATGTAACTGTCCCACAAGCTCAAGCTCAAGTGTAAGAGCATCTTGATACAGTTGACAGACATTAAGCACGTAGTTTATGCTACTTGAGCTTCTTTGCTTGATATTTACAACTTTTGTACAAGTGGGACTGCCTTGATATAGACATTGAGCAAGAGATTTATGCTACTTGAGCATTCGTATACTTGAGACTGGGATCTTCACTTGGATGTTGCATGGTGGATATGCTGTGGTCCTCACACATGTACCTAGGATGATTTAGGCTTTGCACTCCTTGAGCATATACCTCTTTGTGTCAGGTCCTGCCAGTGTTGTGTACACTTTTCCCTATTACACAGGGGGTGTGCCGGCTTACCGACAGATTCATTTGATATGCTTGGGTGTTTGCTCGATATCCATATGACAATCACATGTTGATTTATGCCCGCTTGATGTTGGTTATGCTTTGACAGTCGGTGGTTGACTTGGTGCATTCATTTTGCCTACAGTTTGCTCTCATTATACTACCTAGCTGTAATTTATTGCAATAAGCAATTATGCATGGACTAATGTGGACTTTTCATGTAGAATCATCCTGATTTTATGTACTTTTGATGGTACTTGGTGGGCAGCATCATTAGCTATCAATTCTTTGTGGTAATTTTCCCTTGGTTTTGGTGTTATTTTGGCTGCTTATAGTAGAAAACAACAAGCAGTCTTGAACTATTTACACCATTTTGGACTAAAATATGGCATCTTCTTTTAGTAACAGTGCTATCTTCAACATCATTAAGCTTGATGGTACAAATTATGCCTATTGGAAGAGTCAAGTTTGGTAGGCATTGGTGCAGAAATCTCAGATCAAGCCACTAAGGATGCATGGTGAGCAGTGTGAAACTATGACTAATGACAAATGGGATGAGCTTGATACGTTATGCAAGTTCACCCTCATCTTGTTACTCACTGAATAGGTGCATTACAATGTGATTGAGGAAGCATAGAGCACTTGGCAGTTGTGGGATAAAATTAAGAACCTCTATGGACAAGAAAAGTCTAGCAAGTCAGATGTATTGGCTGAAGCAGCTTATGGACCTGCGCATGAAGGAGAATATGACAATGTCTACTCATTTGAGCCAGTTCCATGCTATTCTCAAGAACTTGACTTCACAGGGCATTACCTTTAATGATGAGGTTACTCCATTGTTTTTGCTTGGGATTCTGAGTGAGTCATGGGATGTATTCCGCACTGCCTTATGTAATTTTGCTACTATTTTGAACTTGCTTGATGTAGAGAGTGCTCTTTTGCACAGGAAGAGATCAATCGTAAGAACTTGGATGCCTCTCGTGTGTCACATGCTTTGACTGTTAGAGTTAGAGATGGTAATGGAAAGAATGATTGTGGGTTTGGACATGGGGCAGGGACTCGCAGAAGTCTAGGTCTAAGTCGCAGGGTAAGTCGCACAGCAAGTCTTGTGGGAGAAATGCTAATGTGATTGTTGTGGCAAGAAGGGTCATATATGCCCACAGTGTCAGGAGTTGCACAATGAGAAGCTTAAAGAGAAGGGAAAGACAAAGTACACGAAAAGTCCTCTGATTGCAGCATTATGCCTGCAAAATCTAGTGTGAAAATCGAGGAGATAAATGTCATGGAGATTAATGACTTCGATGGGGAGTACATATTTGCCACTAGTTCTTGTGATGCTATGCCGTTGACCGAGGTTCACTCTATGCATGTGCAGTGTTGACTAATGACTCAGATGGGGAGTACATACTTGTAGCTAGTTCTTGTGATGCTATGCCATTGACCGAGGTTCACTTGCTATTATTGGCATTGGGGATGTATGGCTACAGTTCTCTATTGGCAGTACTTTTCTGTTACAAGATGTACATCATGTACCTGTGCTTACATGCAGTCTTATGTTTGCTGGGCAACTTGATGATGATGGGTTTCATGTTTTGTTTGGGGATTATGCCTGGAAGATCACATGTGAAAGACTTGTGCTTGTTAGAGGTGCCAAGGCTAGTAGCCTCTATCCTCTTGTAGCTGATGGGTCCTCTGTTGATCATGTTTTGTTAGTGGGTTCCATCCCACATGTATCTCTTTGGCATGCACGTTTGGGCCATATGTCTTTGAGCAGAGTGAAAATGCTTTCTAGTTTGCAGTACTTGCCATCCCTTGACTATTCATGTTTTGACTCATGTGAGCATTGTCTTTATGGTAGGCAGACTAGGAATACACATAAGAAGTCAGGTTGGACACACATGGGTGAGCCCTTGGCATTAGTACATTCGGATGTCTGCGGGCCCATGCCCTATTAGTCTATGGGTGGTTAAAAGTGTTTTGTGATGTTTATTGATAATTCTTTGCATAAAGTCTGAGCTTATCCCATTAAGCTTAAGTCAGATGTCTTGGCTTTATTTTCAGAGATGGCTTGCATTGGTTGAGAACAAGAGTGACTGAAATGCCTTAGGATTGACAATGGGGGAGAATATGTGTCATGTGCCTTTGAGTAACTATGTGACGATAGGGGTATTAGGTGTTGGTTGACTGCCCCCTATACCCTACCCTAGAATGGTTTGACTGAGTAGATGAATAGAACCATCCAAGAGTGTGTATGCAGTATGCTTAGCCATGCAGGCTTACCACAGAGCTTCTGGGCTAAGGCAATTAGTACATCTGTGCATGTCATCAATAGATCACCTTCCAACAGTTTGGATTTGCAGGTTGTAGAGGAGGAATGGATTGGAAAACCTTAGTCTTATGCGGATCTACGTGTCTTTGGATGTGAGGCATTCTGCCATGTGCCTAAAGAGAAACAGACTAAGTTGGATCCTAAGAGTGTCAAATGCATTTTCCTTGGTTATGGAGATGCAGGTGAGATGGGTTACCACCTTTGGGATCCGCAGGCATGAAAAGTCATCCACAACCATGATGTAGTCTTTCATGAAGACAAGATACATAGGTAGCATGAGAAGGTGGTAGAGGTACTCATGGTTATATTCCAGGAGGAGCCACATGCTCCTGCATAGCTAGTTGGACAGCCTTTGCAGCAGTAGTTGGTACATATGGCTAGGGTATAGGACAGGATGATAGACATGTAGTAGAGCCTGCAATGAGATGATCTATTAGAGCTAGACATCCACCTGATAGATTTGAGCCCTCGATACATTATGTCTTGGATATAGATGTAGGAGAGGCTCGTATCTATGATAAGGCTTTGCACATGAGGATGCTAGACATACATCAGAGCCTACAATGAGACAATCTACTAGAGCTAGACATCCACTTGATAGATTTGAGCCCTCGATGCATTATGTCTTGGTTACAGAAGCCTCTCACCTATGATGAGGCTATGCGTAGGGGTGATAGCCACTCCTGGGAGAGGACTATGTAGTCTGAGATGGACTCCCTGTGTAAGAATATGACATGGGATTTGGTTGCATTGCCTAATGGCAAAAAGGCTTTGCCATGCAAATGGGTGTAGAAGCTAAAAAGTACCCATGGGCACCCCAAGTTCGCTTATAAGGCAAGACTTGTTGCTAAGGGTTTTGACGCAGGAGCATGGAGTTAACTTTGATGAAGTGTTTTCTCCTATGGTCAAGATGACCACCCTACGCTTGCTTTTGGCCTTAGTCGTGTAGCTTGACTTGGATATCAAGACTACATTCTTGCATGAGGATTTGCATGATGAGATTTACATAGAGCAGCTTAAGGGCTTTGCAGAACCTGGAAAGGAGCACCTAGTGTATAAGTTAAAGAAAAGTCGTTATGGCTTGAAGCAGGCACCTAGGGAGTGGTATCATAAGTTTGATGCCTTTATGCAGCCATAGGGCTATAGCAGGAGTGCTATGGATCCGTGTCTTTACATGAAGAACACCCATGATAGGTCATTTCTTATTTTGGTACTTGATGTGGATGATATGTTGATAGTAGGGAAAGCTCATGATGAGTTGGATGCTCTCAAATCTCAGTTGAAGAAGAGCTTTGAGATGAAGGATTTGGGACAGGACTCTCACATTCTTGGTGGTATGTGCATTAAGCGAGACCGTTAGCGGGGGACTACTATACCTCTCATAGAGGGAGTACATTCATAAAGTCCTTAAGCATTTTTGCATGCAAGACATGAAGATTATTGGCTGTCCATTACCTTCTTATGTGAAGGTTTCACAGGTTGATTGTCCAAAGATAGATGAGTAGAGGGCGGAGATGGCCAAGATCCCTGTATTCACCTATGCTGGAGGTGCTCTCTCTTGGATGTCCATGGTTTAGAAGTGTACATCTCTCTCTATCATTAAGGCTGAGGATGTTGTAGCTGGCTGAGACTTGCAAGGACTCCATATGGTTGGATCATTTGGTTCATGACCTTAGGATTGATTCTATATCTACATTGCATTTGAATTCTATGAATGCTATTTAGCTTAGTCAAGAATCCGATCTTCCATATGCGAAGAAAAAACACATGGAGGTGAGGTATCACTTCATATGTGGGGTTGTGGAGAACAAGTCTATTAACCTTGCCAAGATCTCCACTGATGAAAATCTAGTAGATCTGCTCACAAAAAGCCTCACTATTGATCACTTTGCCTTCCTCAGGAGATTGATGGGCGTTGGATGAGATGACATTTTCCCTCATCGTGTTGTACATGTGTACATTGTACTCTCTTTTCTTTTTCTTTTCACTCCTCATTGGGGCAGATTCGCCTTTAAGTGGGAGGTTTTTGGGGTTAAAGGTGCCTCTGCCTAGCTACTCATGTATTACTACACTGACAATACCCGCCACTACACATAGCAGATGGTGGGTGCCCGTCACCATCACTTTATTCTTTACACTTTTAGTGACAGTTTGAATAAAGGAAGGCCCGGTTACACATTGTGATTGTTGGAGTTTCTGTCACTTTATTCTTTATTCTTTATTCTTTTAGTGACAGTTTGAATAAAGGAAGGCCCGGTCACACATTGTGACTTTATTCTTTATTCTTTTAGCGACAGTTTGAATAAAGGAAGGCCTCCTCACACATTGTGACTTTTGGAGTTCCCATCATTTGGTCTCACTCTCTTTCTTGCTGTTGCTCTCCTGCCATAGCTCTTCCAAGCAAGCTTTAAACCTTCTCACCTTTCATGTGTAAATTACCAAATTAAGTGACTAGCTGGACCTCACACTTTGAACTCTGAATTTGTCCTTGGCATCCCATGAGCACCCTTTGCACTACCCTTGAGCTGTCCAACATCCTAAGCCATGTGACTTTTTTGTCAATAGAAACAAGTTCAATTTTTCAATGGTCACTATGGTTTTGGGGCTATCAAACCACAATGAGAATAGAGTCTCTTTCCACTCCCTCCCCAATTAAGGATTGATGATGTCGAGAACCTATGGATGCCATAAGTGTCAAGAATCACATGGTGGGGGGACTTGCTTGAGCTACTGCACCGACTACTCAAGAACAAAAGGAGAGAGATGGAGGCCAAAATAGTTTTTTGTTGGTTTTCTCTTCTTCTTTCACACACAATATAATGTACACAAAGTATAGATAAGATACAACATAAAGGAAAGTGGCCTACCAAGTCAAATATGTGCATAACAAACTACACTAATCGATTGGTGCTATATCTTTACCAGCTATAGGTAGGTGTAGCAAACTAAATATAATAAGTGATAAGTCAGTGGCCATGTGAGTATCGTAATGACCACTGATATGCTAAGCGTAGATGTGGGGACCCATCTAGCCACGTGGTCCATCATCAATGTCTGCAGGTGTTGAGCTTGCCATCTCAACAGTGCCCCTCAAGCTCAACTCTATCTCTGCAACTCCAAGTAAGCTTTGGATCTTTTGAAGCTTCTCTGCACCCAATGCCTTTGTGAAAATGTTAGCCATCTCATCCTGTGTATATTGACATATACCAAGTAAATCTCTCCTACAAGTACCTTCTCTCTCACAAAGTGGTAGTGCACCTCAATGTGTTTAAACCTAGCATGGAACAATGGATTCCTAGCTAGCTATATGCTGCTCATGTTGTCACAATGAATGACAGCTGCGTTTGAGATAGCCATATACCATCATCACATATGATCAACTCAATACTAAGAAAGTATCTCAAATCATGCAAATCCTTCATCTCAAACATCTTCTTCAAGAAGTCCTTAATTTCAACAATCCCATTGTCACTGTCACCTGTGATAATCAAGTCATCCACATAGATGAATATGATGACCAAACCTGCATCTCCTTTTCTCACATAAAGTGAGAGATTAGCATCAGAAATATAAAAGCCAAAATTGACAAGATACTCTCCAATCTTGTTAGACCATGCTCTCTAGGTACTTGCTTCAACCCATAGAGCGCTTTCTTTAACATGCACACATATGTGGGATGCTCTAAATCCTCATAACTTGCTGGCTACTCCATATACATCTATTCTTATAGTTTAGGATGCAAGAAGGCATTCTTAACATCCATTTGCTGCAAACTCCAACATTTGGCTACTACCAGGGCAATCATGCATCTAACAGTTGCCATCCTAGCAACTGGCGTGAATGTCTCTTCATAATCTATGAGAGATGTTTGAACATAGCCTTTTGTAACTAGCCTAGCATTATACCTACTAACCGAATCATTTGCATTATGCTTGACTTTGTAAACCCACTTATAGCCAATAGCTTTCTTGCCCTTAGGAAGGGATACCAAATCCCAAGTCTTATGGGCTTCTAATGCAACCATCTCCTCATCCATTGTTGCATTTCAATGATCATGACTAACAACATCCTCAAAACAAGTGAGCTTAACATCATCAAATACCTTCACCATATAAGCATAATGGTGAGCTCCAAAAATTTGAAAACCAAATCTTCATATAGGGTATTTGACCGACCTGCGTACCACTGGATCACTCAATGGAGCTTGTATATTACTATGTGCTCTCTGTACACCTAGTGTCCTAAACTGAAGGAATACCAAGCTCATCATCCAAACTCTTTGAAACCACTAGAATCTCCATCAAATCCCAATTGACTGGTAGATGCACCATTACCATCCAACACTTTATTGTTTCCTTTGTCTTTACTTGCAACACTTGTAGATCCACTTGAAGATGTGGGGCTACTCGTTAGTCTCCTAGACCAAGGGCTAACTATAGGTGTAGTACCAGATGTCGTTTGTAGTCCACTAAGACTCTGTGATTCTTGCTTTTCTTTCTACACATAGCTATCATGATCATTATCATCATCTAGTATATCACCAGTAGTAGGTGTATACCAACTGCTCATCTTATAAAAAATAACATCCCTGCTCACTTTGAACTCCCTTGTTGACATGGTTATAAACAATGATACCGTTTTTACTCAAAAGAGTATCCAATAAAAATACATTTTTCAGCCTTTGGATCAAGCTTCTTTTCAGCTTATCTAGCACATGAACATATGCAATACAACCAAATACTTTCAAGCGTGATACATCGGGCTTCTTGCCTATAAAGCATTCTTCGGGGGTCATCCCATGAACTACAATTGTGGGAGTTTTATTCATACTATAGATAACACTATGAACAACTTCAAACCAAAAATATTTTGGCATATTCTTTTTAGCCATCAATGCCTATGCAACTTCTGCAATATGCCTATTTTTTCTTTTTGCAACTCCATTTTGATGTGGGGTATGCTTGCAAGTAAATTGCCTCTTTATCCCATGAGACCTCAAGAAGCCACTAAACTCATTAGAGAGGTACTCTCCCCCTCCATTTGATCTCAAGCACTTAACTTTCAAGCTTGTTTCTATTGAACAAGTTGTCTTGAAAGATTTGAAGTGGTCAAATACATTACTCTTTTCCTTCATAAAATATACCCATAGCTTACTTGAACAATCATCAATAAATGTGACAAAGTATTTGCTGCCTAAGAGATATATTCTATGTAGGCCCACAAACATCTATATGTACTACATCAAGTATATTTCTACTCACTTTTTTATCATGTAAAAAGGGCTGTCTTGCCTGCTACTGACCAAACTAACACTTTATGAAATTCTATAACTCTAAAAGAAGGCAACCCTATAACCAATCCTTTGGATTGAATTAATTTTAGCCTTTGCACATTTGCTTGTACAATATGTAAATGCCATATTTCAATGTCTACAACCACTCCTTTTCCTTTATCATACATTGTAGCATCCATTGCAGGAATTCTAACATCTAAAGTGAACATGTGGCCAACTCTACTTCCTTCTGCGACCAACTTGCACTTATCATTAAATTCTTTTACAAAACAACCTTTTGCATTGAATCGAACTTGCAACCCTTGCTCTACCATTTGGCCAACAAACACTAGGTTCTTTGTGATTGATGGCACATGTAATACATCTATCTGACTCTTTGTCTGGCCATCATGCAAGGACAAGGGAACCTTTCCAATGTGTGAAATTGGGTGGCATGAATCATCACTTATTTTCATATAACTTGAATTTTGTAAGTATTTCTTCTCTCCAAACCATTCAACATGACTGGTCATATGATTAGATGCTCTTGAATTGACATACCATACATCATCATGTGTCCCCTTTTTTGTAACTGCATTCATCATATACTGCGTAACAAACATACACTCTTTTTTGTCTTCATTCTATCGTGAAGAAGATGCATAGTTTCCTTGCTACAATATACCACTGCGAATATCATCCTTCTTAGCATAACAATGGGCTGCAATATGACTTGTTTTTTCACAATAATGGCAAACAATAGTAGAATTTTTAGAAGCTCTATTCTGCCATCCATCTCTTACTATAGAGCTTGCCTTGTTTCTAAGGTTTACTCGGTGTCCTGAAACTTGCATTTCACCAAATTGTTGATTTAACCTGTTTTGTTGGTTATTGCCAGCATGTCCCATACCACAGCCTCTCGAAGAGGATCTACCACGTCCCCTTCTTGAACTTGAGTAAAACACTTGGACTTGTTTACCATTTCTTTCAGATGAGTCACCCTACATATTGATCTCTTTTGTAATCATGAGAGAGACCAACTCATCAAAATCTGGAAGTGGCTTCTGTACGTTTACAGAAGTGACAAATGATTTCGAAGCCTTCTCATTATTAAGGCCACTCAAAGTGGATGAATCCAAATCATCATCATCAGGCATTGCATCAATCACTGATATAGCATCTGTAATGCTCCTCTCCTTCAAAACGTACTCATTGATAGTCATTTTCCCTTTCTTCAAGGTATTCAAATCTTGCTTGAGTTGAATCTTTCATGCTTTTGTATTTACTGAAAATATGTTATAAAAAATTGTCCAAGCGGCATGTGAAGTTTTTGCATTCTTGATATGTTCCATCATAGTATTATCAATGACTATAGATAGCTAATATATCACCTTTTTGTATTTTGCATTCCATTCTTTCCATACCTTTAATTCATTTGTAATTGGAGGGATACTCAGCTCTGGCTTCTTTTCTTCACCTGAAACAAACTCATAAAGGGCCTTTCCAATGATGAAGTTTGTTACACAGAACTTCCATGAAGGGTTTTCTTGTTGAGCTTCCCAATAATGGGATTTCCACTATTCTCTGCCATTATCACAAAAATGATATTAAATAGTAAGTAAGTCTTCTGCAACCTTTCAACAAGTATGCAACAATACACTAAGCAACCTTTTTCATTGATTGCTCAACAATATATGTAATTTGCAACCTATTTGTAGATAAAACTTATGTTTGCTTCTTGGCAGAGACCTAAAAAATTACAAATTGAAAATTTGCAACATGTGCATCCACTTTTGGTTGACGCAACTGAAATTGCAATTTACCACGAAACTATTCTATTGGTAACCTTGCAGCTCTAAAACGGGACCTAAAATGGCCTTAGATGTCCAAAACAACTGCTGTATACCCTAAAGGGCTTATCTATAGAATATACAGCGCTTTGTTCGCACACCAAATCTCACAACAATCCATGATTTTCACTCTACCCTGCTTTTAGTGCAGCCACAAGCATTATCCAAAAGAAAGAGTGGAAGAATGGGAGAGCTTCTTACTTGTTGCTTGCTTGCTCAGACCTTGCTTCTTCTCCTTTACTTTAGCCTTCAAAACCAACCTCTCCTAGTGGTGGTGCACTGATATCATGTGGTGGGGAGACTTGCTTAAGCTATTACACCAAAGACACACTGTACACACAAGAGCAAGCTCTCTCAAGAACACAAGAAGAGAGATGGAGGCCAAAATTTTTTCTTGCTGGTTTTTTCTTCTTCTTTCACATGCTATACAATGTACACAAAGTATATATAAGATACAACATAAAGGAAAGTGACCTACTAAGTCAAACAATGCATAACTGACTATACTAATCGGCTGGTGCTATATCTTTGCCAATTGTAGATATGTCTAACGAACTAAATATAATAAGTGATAAGTCAGTGGCCATATGCATATCATAATGACCACCGACATGCTAAGTGTAGACATGCGGACCCATCTAGCCAGGCAGCCCATCATCAATGTCTGTGTCAAGATTGTGGGAGAGAAGGAAGGAGTCTCGCTTGAAGCTTTCTTGCTTGCACAATGGGGGAAGACACACAAGGGTGGAGGCTGAAAACAGTTTTCCTCTTCTTAGTTGTGTAAGCCAAAAGAACTCTAGTACAAAGAAATAGAAGAACCCTATATATGGGTCTCAAACCAAACTCAACTAACTAAGGTGGCATACTAACTGAGCCACGAACTAGAGTAGATAAGGATAGCTATCATGTAGCTATTATTCATGGGCGGTGTACCAACCGCGTCTGCAACTGACAAGTCGGTGACATAAATATACAACGGTCACCCTGGCGTATCACGAGTGGAGCTCGATATCTCAACACACCCCCTCGAGCTCAATCCCAATTCCTGCACACCAAGCAGGTCTCTGAACTTGCGCAGCTTCTCTGCGCCCAATGCCTTCGTGAATATGTCAGCTACCTGATCCTCTGTGCTGACATAAACTAGATCAATAAGACCTAGTAAAACCCTCTCTCGCACATAGTGATAATGCACCTCAATGTGCTTTGTTCTAGCATGATAGACTGGGTTATTTGCCAAGTGTATACTACTCATGTTGTCACAATAAATGACAACTGGCCCATCTGTAGACTGATGCATATCATAAAGTAGCTTATGCAACCAAGCTACCTCACATGCAGCCATTGCTGCACCCCTGTACTCAGCCTCTGTGCTCGACAAGGCAACTGTAGGCTGTTTCTTGCTGCTCCAAGTGACTGCAGCACTCCCAAAAGAGAATACATATCCACTGGTAGATCGTCTATCAGAAATACTACCAGCCCAATCAGCATCAGTGTATCCATGCAACTGTATCTGAACCCCAGTCTCATAAAATAATCCATACTGCAATGTGGACTTCACATACCTAAGTATGCGTCTAGCCGCATCCAAATGTGGTTTCCTTGGAGCCTGCATAAACTGACTTACCAATCCAACAGCATAGCTCAAATCTGGCCTGGTAATAGTCATATAAATCAAACTTCCTACTATGCGTCTATACATAGTAGGGTCTTCTAGAAGCTCACCTGCATCTGTGCTCAGCTTCACATTTTGCTCCAAAGGAACTGAAATAGGCTTACAGCCTGTCATCCCATATTTGGACAGCATGTCCAATCCATACTGCCTCTGCAAGAGCTGTATCCCACTTGGTGATCTAATCACCTCAATGCCCAAGAAATAACGCAGCTCTCCCAAATCCTTCATCTCAAACTTCTGCTTCAATAGCATTTTCACATGAAGGATATCTTCATCACTGTCACCTGTCATAATCAAATCATCAACATAAATGACAAGCAGCATAATACCTTTCTCTGTTTTTCTCACATAAAGTGAGAAATCTGCCTTGGAAATCTGAAAGCCAATAGTGACAATATACTGTCCTATCTTGTCAGACCATGCTCTAGGTGCTTGCTTCAAGCCATACAAGGCTTTCTTCAACCTGCAAACAAACTCAGGATGAACAGCATGCACATAACCTGGTGGCTGCTCCATATAGACCTCTTCTTGCAAGTCACCATGCAAGAAGGCATTCTTTACATCCATCTGATGTAAAGACCATTCCTTTGATGCAGCCATAGCAATGACTGCTCTTACGGTTGCCATCCTTGCAACCGGACTGAATGTTTCTTCATAGTCAATGCCATATGTTTGTGCATACCCCTTGACTACTAATCTTGCCTTGTATCTGTTCACAGAACCATCTGCATTGTGCTTCACCTTATAAACCCACTTACAGCCAATTGCATTCTTACCTTTAGGCAAAGGTACCAATTCCCATGTAGCATTTGCTTCCAAGGCATCCATTTCTTCATCCATGGCTTTCTCCCATTTTTCTTTTCCCATGGCTTGCTCAAAAGATGTGGGTTCTGGTTCCTGTATCACTTTGACCATATATGCATAGTGAATGGCTGTAAATCCATCATATTTCAGCCTATCCACAGGATACCTAGCTCTCGTAGACCTGCGCAAAGTAGGTTCACTCCCAGGTGCTCTCAAAACATCCCTGGTCTTCCTTACTCCAGGTGTAACAATAGAAGGAATACCCAACTCATCATCAATGCTCTTTTTTGAGCCACTGGATTCACCATCCACATAAGAGTGACCTGCATTCACATCAAACATGGGCTGATCTACCTTCTCTTTTCCTTTTCGTGATACCTGCATACCACTATTTGCGCTGCCTTCAGAAGATTCTCCTGATCTCAATCTGCCTGTCCATGGCGAAGAATGTGAACCACTACTAGGGGACGCTCCAGGTCCACTAATATTTTGTGACTGTTGCTGTGAATTCTGTGCAGCATTACCATTTTGTGCATCTACATCATCAATCACATTTACTGGTTTATACCAGCTACTCATCTCATCAAAAACAACATCTCTGCTCACTGTAAACTTACGAGTAGAAGGATTATAGCATCTATACCCTTTTTGCTGCAGAGAGTAACCAATAAAGATACACTTCTCAGCTTTTGGATCCAACTTGGATCTCAGCTCATCTGGCACATGTACATAGGCAATGCAACCAAAAATTTTCAAATGAGAAATATCTGGTTTCCTACCAGTATACCTCTCCTCTGGAGTCATTCCATGTATTGCTGCAGTGGGAGTCCTGTTCATTATGTAGACTGCTGTAGCAACTGCTTCAGCCCAATAAAAATCTGGCAGGTCTTTTTCATTGAGCATGGCACGAGACACCTCTCCAATATGTCTGTTTTTTCTTTCTGCAATTCCATTTTGCTGTGGGGTATGACTGCATGAATATTGCTGCTTTATGCCATGCTCCTGCAAGAACCTTGCAAACTCATTTGAGAGGTACTCTCCCCCTCCATCTGACCTTAGGCATTTTATTTGCAGACCTGTTTCTTTTTCAACCAAAGCTTTAAGAGCTTTGAAATGCCCAAACACTTCACTTTTCTTCTTCATAAAATACACCCAAACTTTTCTGCTATAGTCATCAATAAAACTGACAAAATAATGACAGCCTCCAAGAGATGCAGCTTTAGTTGTCCACACATCAGAGTGGATTAATTCCAATGGCTTCTTACTCTCTTGAACATGTCTAGGAAATGGTTTCCTTGCCTGTTTTCCAAACTGACAGGCTTCACATACCTTATGCATTTCTGCAACCTTGAATTTTGGCAAACCTGCAACAATATTTTGGGCCTGCATTGATTTAAGTCGCTGTACATTAACATGACCAATGCGTTTATGCCAGATATCAATATCTGCAACTACACCGGTCCCATGTGCAAACATTGCTGCACTCAATTCAGACATGTCTGCATCCAATGTAAACATTCTGCCCTTCTTCTTTCCTTTTGCTATCAAGAGACCTTTATTTTTCATATCCTCAACAAAGCATCCATGAGGATTAAATCTGACCTGCAAGCCCTGTTCAACCATTTGACCAACTGAAACCAGATTCTTGGTAATATTCGGGACATGAAATACATCGGACAGGTATTTCTTTTTCCCACCCTGCATAGACAAGGGAATTTTTCCAATCTGCACAATAGGATGTGCAGTATCATCACCAGTCTCCACAAATCCTGGTTTTTCCATTTTCCTTGCATCCTCCATCCATTCTGCATGACCTGTCATGTGGTTTGATGCACCTGAGTCAACATACCATACATCATTGCTTTCTTCTGCACTTGTCATAGAATTGTTCATGTGCTGCACCATGAACAAATGCTCATTTCTGTCATCACCCTGTCTACTAGAAGATGCATAATTCCCTTGTTGCAGTTTTCCATTCATGATGTCATTCTGCTTTTTATAGCAGTCTTTAGCCATATGACCCATTTTACCACAGTAGTAGCATTCAACATTACTGTTTGCATTTTGGCCTCTTTGCCATCCACCACGACCTCTTTGGCTCCCCCTGCCTCTAGAGTTACCACGTCCTCCTCCATAGGACTGGTTTTCTTGAGTTTGCTGCATATTCTGATTTCTGCCACGGCCTCCAAATCGGCCTCCTCTACCTCTGCCTCTACCTCTTCCAGCATTTGAGTAGAAGACAGCTTCTTTTGAAGTTCCTCCTGAAGAAGATGCACCACCATTTCTCTGTTCCTCAGAAATTAGAAGAGCAATTAACTCCTCAAAATCAGGAAATCTTTCACGAACTGAAATGGATGTCCGAAACTGTGCATAATCCTTTCCTAGACCATTCAAGGTCACGGAAACTAAATCATCATCTTCCACTGGCGACCCAATGGAAGCAAGTGCATCTGCAATCTTCTTCACCTTCATGTGGTAGTCGTTGATGCTCATACTTTCTCTTTGCACATTATGCAACTCTTGCTTGAGCTGCATTTTCCTGGCTTGCGTATTTGTGCTATACATTTTTGACAAAGTATCCCATGCCTCCTTTGGCGTACTTGCATCCTGAATATGCACAATCATAGAGTCTGAAATACTGATAGACAGCCAATACATAACTTTCCTGGCTCTCTCATGCCATGTTTTAAATGCCTGCATTTGTTGTTGATTGGGAACATCAGGAAGAACTGGTTCTTCTTCATTTCCTGCAACAAATTCCCAATATCCTTTTCCCATAAGGAAATTAGTCATTCTAAACTTCCATGCCTGGAAGTTGTTCTTGTCAAGCTTTTCAGTGACAATCTGTGAAAGAGAATCAGACGCCATTACAGAATACTGCAAGAAATTCTGTCACTGCAAAAAACACAGCTTCACCCTCACAAGGGCAAATCTGCAAAACTGGCGAAAGTGGTATTTGACCACACAGTCACTTCCTAGCGACGATTTTGCATAAACAGAAACCAAGGATGATTCTGAAACTCCCAATGTCTCTGCGCACAAGCATACGATGCAATTTCTACAGTAACTTTTCACCGACCTGTAGAACAGTGGTCGCACAGCATAAAACTGAGCCTTTTCTTGAGTGCGTGCAGAAAACTTCCGTCTGCAAAACAGGCCCCGAAATGGCCTCAAATCAAAAAAACAAGGTCGCCGAGGGCTAAAGCCTTCTCCTGCAGCATATACTGCCCTCTTGCTTCACCGCGAAGGGCGTCTCAACCTGAGACAATGCACTCCTACAATTTCCGGCTGTGCTACCTGCAGAGATCTGCTCCCAAAACAGGAAATGAAAGCAACACTGCTCCTCTTACCAGACCACCACGAGCTTGGCTTGCTTTCTTGAGCTCCTTACCACGAACAAGGCTCTGATACCATGTCAAGATTGTGGGAGAGAAGGAAGGAGTCTCGCTTGAAGCTTTCTTGCTTGCACAATGGGGGAAGACACACAAGGGTGGAGGCTGAAAACAGTTTTCCTCTTCTTAGTTGTGTAAGCCAAAAGAACTCTAGTACAAAGAAATAGAAGAACCCTATATATGGGTCTCAAACCAAACTCAACTAACTAAGGTGGCATACTAACTGAGCCACGAACTAGAGTAGATAAGGATAGCTATCATGTAGCTATTATTCATGGGCGGTGTACCAACCGCGTCTGCAACTGACAAGTCGGTGACATAAATATACAACGGTCACCCTGGCGTATCACGAGTGGAGCTCGATATCTCAACAGTCTGCACGTGTTGAGCTTGCCATCTCAACAATAAGGTCCAACCAAGCATTTAAGCACACACAGTCTAGAATGCAACAACCACAAACATACGTACTATCTTGCAGGATTGGCAAGAAGCTTGCCTTCTACACATAGTCATTAAATTTGCGCTTCAAATGTCCCAAAAGTTCCTACTCCTTGATTGTCTTTTGATCCCCCCCATTGAGGTTCTTTCTAGCCTCTCCTATCTTTGTACATAAATCTTTTTGAAACTCAACCTAAAATCCCAAGGATTAAGGATGTTTTCTCTTGAAACTTTTACAAAGATGACTTGAAACAAGAATACATGAAACACTAGCTATGCCATATCCTCTCGGGCCAATGGATATCATGATGGTGTGCCTTTTGATTCAAGCTCCTTCTTAGCTTCCAAGGTCTTGGCCACCTGAGATGATTGCTCTTGTAGATACATTTTGATGTCACAATCACATATGTTGGTAGCATTGACTAGTGTGTCCTTGAGATTGGTGACTGTCATTGTATGCTCATTCAAGCTTCAATGCAAAAAGGTTAGAGATGCCATATGAATACCTTATCAAACCATAGGTGCAAACATGTCAACACTTACTCATTTATGCGTAGAAGGCCACCTAGTGAGACAACCTCACTGAGCTTGGTAGGATCAATCACAGTCCAAACAACCCTCAAGTGGCACAATCTTTGGTCTTGAAACTTCTCTAAGATCAGCTCCATTCCAAGCCAAAGTGTAGTGGTTACCTTCCCAAACAAAAAACGTTCTATTTGAAAGAAAGACAAGATGTCTTTTCCTACTTAACTGATGCTCAAACTCCCTATCCACATCTTTCCCATGGGCATCCCACCCTACACGAATATCATCTGTCATCATCACTGGCTTCTCTTGACTAGTCAACGAGATAACCAACACAATGAAAGTGCCCTTCTTAGGATAGGTCTCCCCCTCCAATGCAATCTTCAAAAGGGACATATCAGTCCTCAAGCCACAAACCCTTGGGTATGGAAACATATGACACAAGGGGATGGGTGGACATTTTGAAACATCCAAAATCTTAGACTTGGATAGCACATCACCATCTTTCATGATCTCAACCAATCAACTCCCCATTTGTCTCCTGCTTTGCTCCATTAGAGTGTGCTAAACTTGACATAGGATTATGATTAGAAATGTCCTATCATACCCTAGTTAAAATGTTGAATCCCAAAAAGGAAGGTTAGAATGGTTTGTTCCTCTAATCCCAACATGTATCCCACCCACACAAGTGGTGAATCTATTAGGCTTTTACTTAGGTATCCATGAAATCATAATGCTGAGGAGACACATGGTTGGATGCACTGTGCTCCTGAACCTAAACTCTCAGTCACAAGAAATTGCCAAATCAATCAATGGAAAATTCACACTATTCTTGCCTTTGACCAAACACTTACTGTAATTGCCTCTACTTGTAGTTGTTTTCCTTTCCTATCTCTTTTGCTTAGGGGCCATTGAAATATACCTATACGAAAACAATCATAAATAAGTTGTTGCATGAAGACCATGGCTAGAATTCATCATGCATCATATCTATAATTCCTATTTACAGGCAAGCAAGCACTTGCAATTACACCAATAGGATCCAAGCCAAAGAAACCATTGATCTCAAGGGATACATGTCCATCAAAGCACTACCTAGCACAACATTTATCTTCCATCCCATGATAGTAAGGCCAAGTGCTCATGGCACTTGGCTTTGAAGGAGTGAGCCAACCCAGTATATTTCATGCTCAGAGTCCAACTCATTGGGATGTGTGGATGATAGCAAAATGTCTCCTCTTCCCAAACCTACCAAGCTCTTCATGAAATTTTTAATCCATTTTGATAAAAAAAAGTCTCCTCTTCCCAAACCTACCAAGCTCTTCATGAAATTTTTAATCCATTTTGATGGCTACTGGCAAGATCTTCATGAAATTTTGTGTCCATTTTGATGGCTACCATTTCAACATATGATTTCAACTGCCAAGTGTTGGCATTTGGCCTACGCCAAACAAATCAATTGCACTCAAGGCATACATATTGACCAAAGCACTGCCTAGGACGACATTCATCTTGCATTCCATGGTAGTAAGGCCAAGTATCGACACTTGGCCCTGAAGGATTGAATCCAACATGTTATATTTCATGGTCAAAGTCTAACTCATTGGGACATGTGGATGATAGCAAGGTATCTCCTCCTCCGAAATTTGCCAAGATCTTCATGAATTTTTGTGTCCATTTTGATGGTTGCCATTTCAAGACATACTTTCAATTGCAAAGTGTCATCACTTGGCCTAGCCTATAATCCAAGCCAAAGAAACCATTGCAATCAAGGCATAGATGTCCACCAAAGTATTGCCAAGTACAACATTTGTGCATATCAAGACAAATAGGCACTGTGCCAAGAACATACATCTTGCCCAAACATTCAAATTCATGATAGCATGACCATCTTGCATTATGTGATAGTAAGGTCAAGCAATGGCACTTGTCCTTGAAGGACTAAATCTAGCCCATAAATTGAGACCAAAGAATTGAATCCAAACCATAACCAACCAAAGGCCAACCAAATCCAATCTAGATAAGCCATTCAATCTTTTGAATTATGGCATTAAGTCCAAGCATTGGCACTTGGCCTCAAAGGGCTTAAGTGACATGAAGCCATGGGCAGAGTTTTCCATGTCGAAGGACAAACTAGTTGGCATTCAAGGTGGCACATTGCAATGGTAACATGGAATCATGGTTAGAGCTTGCTAAGTCTAAGTTTCTTCCATCAATCTATAACACACAACAATCTTTCATATATCATTCACGAGGATGTATGATATAAGCTTGACCACTTCCAAATTGTGAAATTAAGGCCAAGTGCCAATGCTTGGCCTTGGAGGACTCAATTCAACCAATAAACTTACTCTTTCACTTGACAAATCGCGATGGTAACATGAAGCCACAATTAGACCTTGCCTTGACAATGTGCAATGTCAATGCCATCACCAACTAAAAGTACTCACATAAATATTCACTATAGATCCACAAATGATCCATGAATGCATACATACCATGACAAAAGATCCACAAATGTCATTACAAAGGGGGGAAGCACTAGCACTTAAAATTCTTAGTCCCAACCATTCGAGCAGAATTCTTTGCACTTATCTTGAATTCACCAAACTTCAATCTCACTTTGGCATGTGAGCCAAGATTGATGTCCACATTACCAAACTTCAATCTAACTTTGGCATCCACCACAAACCCCCAAGTGTTGGCACGTCTCTTGGTGTTAATGGGAGCCCTCTTGGTGTTAGGCAAAGCATCTTTGTGAATAATATGTGGTGCTTTGCACTCTGTAGTTGGCAAATAATTGGCTTGGCACTAAGTGAACAGTGGCATGGAACCCACGCGCTAGCGCTTGGCACTTGGAAAATGGTTAGCCTAGAATAGTGAAGCCTATCTTTACAAATAGTTGATTAAAGCAGTTATTTCATTCAAAAATCTTGGAACAGTGAAGTATACCCAAGATCCAGCACTTGCCTTCCTATGCATCAAACATGTGACTCTAAAGTGCACCATAATTGATCTCTACTATCAATCAATCATACATAATAATCTCCCTTAAACGCTAATACATTGAAGTGTTGGTGCACCATAATCTATCTTGAAATGTTGAAGCACACCCAATTGTTGGTGCTTGGGCCTCTTGTACATCAAACATCCTTGTGTCCATCATATGACATCAAGTTGAAGTGGCACATGAATCTAAAATGAACCCTACTTGAATGTAATTTGGAAAATTGATGGGGTGGACCTCCTTGTATCTTGCCACTCCTGTAAGGCTCGACATTCCCTTTGGGGCTTGGAGTTTGTGGGAGGAGAAAGGGTGTAGGAGGAGAAACTTGTGCAGGAGAGAGGGTGTGGTTGGGAAAAGTTGTGAACGAGAGAGTGTGTAGATGTGGCCCCACGTATCCACTAAGTTATCTTGAATGTGCATGTTGAAGTATGCCCAAGCTCTTAACTTTAAAATGATTGGTATGTGGTGGAGAGTTTATTTCCTCCTCATTGGCGGTTATGGGTGTGTAGTATTTGAATAGGGTCATATTGATTAATGCATCATTTTGAGAGCGGAGTTTTGAGCCTGGGATGTGCCTAAGATTTGCCAAAAAATCCAAAATTTAGGGGAAAAATATTTAACATCGAAGGTGGCGGTTCCAGCTAGGACGATTTTAAGCACCAAGTGAAAGACGGCTTTTAAAAGGCACTCGAGCGACACTTGTGGATTTTTGATAATTTTTTCCGACTATAGTGCGGGATGCCAGGAGCTGCCAGTCAGTGCGGGATGCCAAGCCGAACGCCTAGGATTTTTCAGAGCTCGAATCGGAGTTTGGATGAGGAAGAGGCCACAAGTTGGGCAAGATACGAAGAGGTGGACATTAAGAGGACCAAAGGGGGGGTGCCCTTTGGGCTCTGTCTGCTGGTTATGCTGTCATTCAAGGCATCTCGAGTTATGTAAAAACACGGTATGACCATTTTTATGAATAAAATGAAGGATTTTTGATAGTTTATGATGATAATTATGTTCTTATTGGATGAAAATTTGTTTGTGGGCTGTTTGCATTATGAGTAATTGTTGTTCATTAAAAAATATTGGTTTTACAATGATTTACATGCTTTATTTAATTCTCGTAAACCCGAAATGCGGTTTTTAAGTGGCAAAATGGTAGTTTTTCCGTTTCGGGTGGGGGAAAAGTGTTCCCATGGGAGGAATATGGAAGATAAATTGAATGTTAGTATGCTGAAGTGATTGGAACAAGAAAAACCAGAAAATAGTATATTTTATTACCAAATAAATCAAGAAAATGGGAAAAAATAAGGGGAAAAATAGAAATACGTCTTGGAAAAATATAAGAATTGTTTGTGGATGTGTGGTAGTGATAAAGCATGAGGTTTAGCCTCAGTTTTCCCTATCTCTTTGTCAAAGTTTGTGATTTACTGCTTTCTATACATCAAAACATGATAAAATGAACCTCTGCACCTGTGCAACAAAAGCAATACCTAAATGTAGGGGGTTGGGATGTTTGAATGGTGTGATTTGCGTGCTGATTGTTGTTGATTTTCTGATGCATACCATGACATAGAGTCCGTGTTATTTTAATAAAGAGGATATTAGCACGAGTGTTATCTCGGTGCTATCCTTACATCGCCGCAACGGGTTAGTGAATAAGCATTAAAAGCCTGGTTGTGCACAACACATGTTTGATTTGAAAATGATGTTTGAGCACTTTAGGATCATTTACTTTGCATATATGCATGAAACCATGGTATCGGAATAAAAACCCTGGATGCATAGCACCTCTTTTCAATGACAATGACCCACGTTGAGTGTGGAAAGGCATCCTAAGCCGTAGGATATACGTTCATTTCTTGGGGGATTATTTAGTAAGGACACATGTTATCATCTCCTGGATTCAAAATGAAGAGTGGAGTTTGTTCGTTTGTTTTATATGTTGAGTAGTGCACCAAGGGGCCAATCCCTGCGATGTAGGAGAGCTGCAATGGGGCCGCAGTGTTTTTACAGAGAGGTTGCCTCCTACGTATGTGATTATCGTGGTATTTATTGCCAGTGTGTATGGGTTCTCCCTCTAAGGAGTTTATAGAAAGGGAAACGTTGGGTTACAAAACTATAAAACTATAAACGCATAGATTAGGCTTTAGGACAGTTTGTCCTTTAGTAGTAGATAGACGCTCCTGGTTCGCGAGGCCGTGAGGGTGTGTTTGTCTGTTATGAGCATGAGGTCAGCTAGTGCCATAGCCAGTGCCAGCCCATTTCAGGTCCCATCACATTTTTTGAATATTCATATATATATGTGTGTGTGTGTGTGTGTGTGTGTGTGTGTGTGTGTGTGTGTGTGTGTGTGTATAGATGTGTGTGTGTGTGTGTATGTGTGTGTGTATGTATGTATGTATATATGTATGTATGTATGTATGTAATATTAATATGTTTTAAAAAAATTTATCCTCCTCCCATACCGCAAGGCATGTTTTGCTCTATGTATTATTGACCCCTCTTGCCATATGGATTGTGGTGCTCTATGTTCTTCTTCTCTTGTACTTTATGTGCCATATCTCAAACTTGAAAATGTTGCACATAATAGACATTCAAAGTGATACATTTGCTTGAGTCCTATCTTTGCATTTTTCTTCAAAGGATATCACAGTTATGGAGAAAGAGCTTCAAGAGTATTTTGGGCTTATAACCAAATGCTTATCTTTGAAGATTGATTGTGGAATTGTGCCTAGTTCAGTCAAGAAAATAGCGAGGTTGTATTTCAACTATCTTCTGCTGTACATAAGGATTGCATTGTCTTTGATCCTAGTGAGGACACACCAAGCATAGACTTGGATAGCATCATAGAGAAGTCACCCTTGCTAAGTACTTCCTCATCAACGATTCTCATTTGTGGAATCTTCCACATTGTCCACTATAGAGGTCAGGTAGACTAGCATCCTCACTCTCCTCTAAAGGTTGCCTTTAACTAACTCTATACTCATTGTTGTGATGAATGCATCCACTACTATGCAAGTTGATGAAACGCCTTCTCTGTATGATGGAAAAATTGTATTTGAGCTACCTACATCTCAAGAAGGTATAGTAGTGTTGGAAATGGAGCAAAGACACAATGGTCATTCTTGGGTTTAGTATAAAACATGCACTAAATATAACTTTGGGGGTGTGGTCTGGTGTAGCTCTTGTGCATGCCATTTAAGATGTTTCAATCTAGAGTGCCCGCATTATAGATGCACCATAACATAGATGCACCATAACATACTCAGACACAATGGAAGGGAAAGTTAAGGCAAGTACCCTCGATTGGCATTTTGAGGCAAGCTAATGGGACTTTGGTGTGTTGTCACTACTCAACCACCTCGAAGTGCTTAGCTATCTGTGAGTGCTTCATATACTATTGCCATCCTATTGATAAAGCCAACACCGCGAGATGTGCCATACACCAAGGGTATCATAATCATCGTGAGACCATTGGGGTCTCCAAGAAGGACATAATAGATGCAGAGGCCTTAGAGAGATAAAATGCCACTCTAGATCCTAATGTACAAGAAGGTGGAAATAAGTGTTGCATAGGAATTGATCATGGAAATGACTCAATGGGATGACAATGATGTGGAGGGTGAGCATCATGTGGAGGTTTTGTTAGAGAAAGTCACACCTCTTCTCCAATGTAAAAGGAGCACATTTTACAGAGACTATCCATATTAATGAGTTTTGATGCTATTCTTTAGACTGTTTTGTTCTTGTAGGATTAAAAGGACCATGGATATAGCTAGGAAAAATGTTAAAGGGTCAGTGTGAGGCCTTGAGGCATTGCTGGAGCTAAAGGACAAAACAAGCAAGTGATACCCTTACTTTCATAACATCTTATTTCCAAATCAACTAGCCCATGCAGAGGAGCCACATGTTTTTAAAATGTCTACTATTGGTCATAGAAGTGGGTTGACCTAGTTAATCAAATGAGAGTTGAGGCCCATTGGAGCATTGGTTTGTGCATTTTGATCACATGCACTACACTTATGGATGGACCACAATGAGTGCACATGTGTATCACCCATATATTAGAGAATTGCTTATTATTGTAGCTAGTGAGTTCAAGGTGGAAAACACCAATGCCCAAGTGCTATTTTGGACTTTGTTAAATAAATAGTTGGTTGTTGAATGTGGTTTTCTAGGGGAAGAGCTTGTAGGGTTCATGGATGATGAGGCTTAGGCAAACTGGTTGGTAGTGTGCAAAGTTTTTAACAAGGGAAAGAGGAATGTGATGCACTACAAGGAGAGATCATGCTCCTCCCTGAGAGAAGAGCATGTTGGAGCATACAAAACAATGTATCAAACCACAATTTCAGGAGGAAGACAAGCAATTATGCCGACAATGGAGGGATGCCCCAAGTGAGGTCTGTGTTGAGGTAGCAAAGGATAAATTCACTAGCTTCTGGAGATTGGGTCATGCACATGAGGGTGAGCTACACTCATTGGACACTTGGCTTGCTTGGTGGAAAGCAAGAGAATTTCATTGGGCAAAGTGGATGCTCAGTCAAGGAGACAAAGGTGACTTTCTACCCACAACTAATCTTTTTGAGAGCAAACATGCATCCATGAGGGAAAATCTTGGGTATGCTTAGCAAAATAGCTTGTACTCTGCTTGTGCTATAGACCTTTCCATGTCAGTTCTTTGGAGTTCTCATTGTAAAGCTTATTTGATAGGGTGACATGAGGGCTCTAGGGGGCTATGTCTTAGAAACATACACAATACATTTGTCATAGGGGATGAGGGAGCACTATCAAGAAAGCATTTGGTGGATCTTACATCCACCATTGTGCTAGAGGAGTAGAAAATAACAACCAATTGACCTACAAAGTGGTACTAAATAGTGAACTATTATGCAAAAGAGGAAAAATGTGCATGCAAGCATTGTGTTGGACAAAAAAAATCATAGGCCGAAGTATGAGAATGTGATTGCTCACCATCCAAGAACAAGGGGAATATTAACCCCAGTGCAAATAAAGCAAAAGAAAATTAAAAAGATGTAAGGCAGTAGGAGAAAAAAAGCAATGTTAACCCCAGTGCTGCAAAGAAAGCAAAAAGAAAATTAAAAAGATGCAAGGCAATAGGAGAAAAAAATCAATGTTAACCCCAGTGCAAAGAAAGCAAAAAGAAAATTAAAAAGATGCAAGCCAAAGTGGAAAAAGGTAGCCCGACTGAAAAAATAAGAGGAAAAAAGGCCAAAAGCACAAGAACAACCTTAAAATTTCAAGGCAAGTGCAAAAGAGGAAAAGTGAATTTTAAATATAAAAGTGCACTCTAAATCCTTATAAAGGAGTACCAAGATCAGTCCTTTGCAATTTATGAATGTAAATGGGCATGGGTGAAGGCACAATGCAAATAGAAAGGGAATATGAAAAGAGGACCTAGGCTAAAAGAGTGGGGCATGTAAAAAAGGGATGGGTGCCCAAAGGGGATCAGGGTTTTGTATAAAAGGCAAAAAGTGAATGAAGAAGCTCATTCTTGTGTGTGGCCAAAACTAGCTCTCTTCTTCTTCTTCTTCTTCTTCTTCTTGCTTGTTTGAGCTTGTACTTGAGAGGGAAAGTGTGAGGAGGTAGTGAGTGTGTGAGGGTGAGGGATTGTGGTGGAGAAGCTCTCCATCTTCTCCTCTCTTCTTCTTCTTCTTCTCTTCTCTTCTCTTCTCTTCTCTTCTCTTGTATCATGCGCAACAATGGAGCATGGAGCTTGAAGCTTGACGATCAAGCTTGCTTGAGCTTGCACCTTGGATTGTGGAGCTATACCAGAGATTATGGGAGGAGGCAACTTGATCAAGCATGAAGGTAAGCTCATTACACTCATAGGTGTGAGAGCACATATGACTATGTGAGAGGTAGCCATTGCACTTGGCTTAAAACACTTGAACTAATAAGCAGTCAATGGGTCTTGGCGGTCAAGCAAGAAGCTCCCACATTTTGGTTCCATTGCTGAGACCAATGGATTTAAGCTTTGAGTGCTTGCATGCTTTGAATTGAGCATTGAAGTAGGGTTTGTCCCGAACCAGTGCTTGAGATAGGTAGGAAGCAAGGAAGTTGAAGAGGTATTTGATCTTCTTTGCAAGTAAAATTTTTTGGTTTTTTAGATTTAAGTAAGTAGATTGGATTAGTGTAAGTGGTTGCTTATGATTTTGATGCATTTAGATAAGGCAAAAATAAGGAAAACATAGAAACACACAGTAGGGTTTTTCTTGTAATAACAGGCACAAAACATGAAAAAACAGGGGAAAGAGAGCTTCAAGGCATTAAGATAGCAAAGAGATCAGAGAAGAGGGAAGTAAAAGGGCAAGAGAGAAGGGATTTAAGAGGCTAGGAAGAGGGGGACAAACTCACTTGTGTGCATTCAGCCGAGAGAGAGAGAGAGAGAGAGAGAGAGAGAGAGAGAGAGAGAGAGAGAGAGAGAGAGAGAGAGAGAGAGAGAGAGAGAGAGAGAGAGAGAGAGAGAGAGAGAGAGAGAGAGAGAGAGAGAGAGAGAGAGAGAGAGAGAGAGAGAGAGAGAGAGAGAGAGAGAGAGAGAGAGAGAGAGAGAGAGAGAGAGAGCTACAGGGTTGGAAATCGTTCTGTGTTTTGGCAATCTTCACCATCACCCCTTTGAGCCTTGTAGGTAAGCATTGAGTGTGCCCTCATGTTGGATGATTGCTCTCAAGATTGTAGAAGGGAGATTGATCAAGATGTGCATGAGATTTGGAAAGATTTTGATCATCCTAGAACTCATAGCATCACGCTCATACAGGTCCATAGTCGTGAGAGTCGTCCCACCACAGCTCGGATAGTCCAAGTCCCTACTCCACAGCTCAGACCAACCATACTAGTTTGGGTCCTAGACTCAGATTCAGACAACATTATTTGGCCTTGAATTGCCACTCGACCTCGAATGACCAAATTTGGATACCCCAAAATCATCCATTTAGACGCTCACATTTTTGGCCTCGGACGACCAAGTGCCCATTCATTCGGTCGGCTCGGTCTGAGGAACTGCCAAGGCACTTAGATGCTATCACTTGGACACTATCAGTTAGACAACAAAGATTGCACAAAAGGCAGATTCTTGCAAATTGGACCCACCCAGGGTAGGCAAAGGCTAAGCTCAATATAAACAACACCCCCAAGGGCTCCAAATGTATGGAATGGCTCATAGGGCCACTAGACTCATGAATCATGATCGAATGACTGAGAAAGGATTGCGCAATAACCCTCAACCCTGTGTCTTGATAGACACCCGGACTAATTGACCAAACCTGCTACCCCTTAGATCACATTCTAGGACACTGTAAAGACCAAAACAAACTAGCTACAATGGTTGTTAAATTCACGAAAGGATCAGGAAAGTGTATGCTACATTGTAGTGTTTCATTGGATCGGCAGGCTGTATCAATTAAACATTTGATGCACACTAGAAAAGGTGAAAGCCTCATTGGATTTGTAGACTGCATCAATTGAACATTTGATGCACTCCAAAAAAGCTGAAAGCCTCATTTTGCATAGTGCACTTTGAGGAGCACACCACTAGCATTTGAGTGCACGTAACATTAAGGACTGTTTTAAATAACAAGGAATTCATGCAAAATATGATAAGCTAAAGGAACCCACAAATAGGAGGAGACCCCAGACATTGAATAGTGGCCAAGGACACCAATCATCGAACACTAAGAGACTTGAATTTTCTAGCCGCTTTAGGAGGAACAATGATAGGCACAATTAGGGATGCAACTCTATCTAACTTGATCAATTTGATTGACACTCTAGTTGCTCAAGAAACTGACAACATGTCAGGGGCCAACACCAACCTTGAAAATGATGAGCTTGACTTGGGAGAATTCAAAGTTGATATCCAACCAATGATAATTTAGTATGACCTACAAACTAAAATGGAGCATCATGGTAGACTAGCCAAAGACATCATAGCCAACCTTGAGGAAGAGAGAAAGTTGGCAAGGAGAGAATTGCAGGCATAGTTGCCTAAAATCAAGAGCAATGAGCTCAAAGGATAAGGCAAGGCATAGAAATTTGCAAGGTCCAACACGTCCTAGCACTCGCCAATCAAAATAGGACAAGACCAGACATTGAGAGGGAGAGAGCACTAGGAGTCGGCCTTACTCTAAGTGAGCTTCTTATAAAGAGACTCTTAGACAGCATGACTACAGAGCAGAGCGGATTGGCCTTGGCAATTTCATTGCTAGCAAGACTAGGAATCACCCCAAATTTTAGGAGCCAGACCAAGATACCTATGGTTTCTAAGCAACTTGACAAATATCACAATGACTCGTATAGCTTTATGGAGTAGTTTGAGAAAGTATGTGTGGCTAATGGCATCACAGACCTTGCTCAACATGCACAAGCTTCTTTGGACTTTACCTAGGAGACAAAGGACGGGGATGTCATATACTAGTCTAGACAATGCTGAATGCAATGACTTCAATAACCTCACGAGTCTCTTCATTGAGAGATTCTCTGAGGCGGGATACTTGTACACCAAGTGCCCTAGGCAGAAAACTTCCACTAGTTTGGCTATCATGCCATTTGTACCATTGGGACTATTCAGAGTTGAAACACTTGACGGCAAAGCCACTCCAATTCTATTGAATGTCATGACCCGAGCATAGGCAAGATAGGCCGATATTTCATTGCTAGGACCTAGAAACCTCGACGCAGAGCTGCAATAGGGAAGAAAAGCTGTGAAAGAAGGAAAAAGAGAGCTGAGATGAAGATTAACTTTTAAGATGAATAGTGCCACCACATTACCAAAGGGGAAGCGAGTCATGGATGCAGAAGTAGAGACATCTGCTCCTCAGATAACAGAAAAGGGAAGTGCCAAGATTCGAGAATATCCCAATTCAAGGCACCAATTAGAAGTGGTTGATAACGTTAAGGAATGGGTGAGAGAAGCCTAAGTGCACCTAAAGGATGTAGAACTCATTATTGAAGACAAGATCGATGAGCTCTCTAGCATGAGTACACTAGTCTCACTGACTCCAAGAGACGCATCCACACCCCACTTGTAGCATCACATAGATATAGCCTAGACACCACAAGTATGTAGACTGCCCAAGATCATTGGCAAAAGAGTGTAGAGATTAAAGAAAAGTAGACGATTGGAAACTTGCTCGGGAGGTTGATATCGACCCCTGTGACCCTATCGTGAAGGGAGTGGACTATGACATCCTGCTAGGCCAACCTTGGATGTGAAACGCATGAGTGATAAAAGATTGGGGAAACAATCTCATGTTCTTGGGCAACAGAGCGGAGGTAGTAAGAGTTGAGATGGATACATGAAAAACCACATTGGTCGACCTAGATGCCATCTTCGCTATCTTGAAGTACATAGGTTAGTAATTCTTACGGGGGCCACTAATACAAAGTACATCCCATGCCCCAAGGATGAGTGGGATTGGATACATGTGCTAGCCACCATCAACTTGCCATTCTTAGATGATGAAGAGGATTATAAGGAGGCTACAAGGATAGCTAGTAAGTCCCATAACAACATCTCACTACCAAAGGGTAAGACCTCGCCATCGATACCACTTTGCATGATGGCCAGGATCCCTAATAGACAACCAACACCTATCCCTTTTCACATTTCATCTAACAAACGCAAACTCCAAGGGACCATTGAATACTTGACAAGAGGGCTAGCAGGTAACCTCGTTGCTAATCTCAAACCCCTCAAGGATCTCATGGATAAGCCAAAGTGGTAGTGGACCAAGGTGAAAAACTTGAACCTAATGTACAATTGGGCATTCATCACGGACAAGAAGAGGGTTGAGGCTAGAAGCCTAGAAGATGATGAGAAGCCAAAAGATAATGATTTGAATGAGGAGTATGAAGACTGCTACTCTATAAATGAGGAAAGTGAGAAAGAATCTGACACAATAGAGTATGACATGGATGGCCAAGTTATTGAACACATATGAGTAGATTGCAAGCCATAGAAAGCTAGAATTTTTAGGATCAAAAGAGGAGTCTTTAGAACAAAAGCCGACCGGACCACCTAGGGGTGATAGACTACGAGCAAGTTGGATTTTCCGCACCACTACTTAGAACAGAATTGGCCTTGGAGTTGTGACCACCATGGGAAACTCCTTTTTCTAGTAAAGATTGTGAGTTTGACTTCGAGTCAAAAGTGAGCTTTGAGAACGACCTGGAAATGCCCTAACCACCTAAGAACAACAGAAGCCCTAGGACCTATTGAAGCACTTCACGAAGTTCAAAAAGGGCAACAAGGTAGTGATCTTGTTAGGAGTTAAGAGGTAAGGACAAGCAAATGAACCTATCGAAGGGCCTGCTAAGGTCAAGGAAGCCAACTTGGCAGGGGAAGCGGAAAAGCCTCGACCCATGTTCATAGTTGATGACCTGACTGAGCAAGAGGAGATTGATCTCATTGCTCTCCTATAAGAGTACATAGATGTATTTACTTGGTCCTTAGATGAACTCAAAGGAGTTGATCGGAGGGTTGTAACCCATAACATTTTGATGACTCTTGATGCAACACCCGTTAAGAGTGGGCCATACTACCTGATGATTCAAAGCACACACATGCCATCAAAAGGAAGAGATAGATAAGTTGAATTCATCTACGAAATTGAGCACATAGACTGGGTATTACCGATAGTGATTTTCTTGAAGAAGAACGTCAAAATTTGAGTGTGCATAAATTATAAAAAAGTCAATGCTACTGTGACAAAGAGAGATAACTATCCACTATCCTACATTGAGCACATGCTTGAGAGAGTAGTGGAAAGAGAGACCTACAGTTTCCTAGATGGCTTCTTAGGTTATAACTAGGCGTAGGTGCACCCTAAGACCAGAGGCATAAAACAACGTTTGCAACAGAATGGGGTGTGTTTGTCCATATAGTCATGCGATTCGGGGGCTGACCAATGCAGTAGCTACCTTTTAGTGCCTCATGTGCACCATCTTCAAAGACATGCTTAGGCAAGAATTGGAGTTGTTTGTTCATGATCTATGCATTCACTCTAGTTGGAGGGAACACCTAGATAAACTTTGTGTCTTTGAGTGGCATAGGCTATATAACCTCTCCTTGAACCCCTTGAAGAGCTAGTTCTGGGTAAACCATGGATGTATCCTAGGGCACGTGGTGTCTAAAAATGACATTGCCACTAACTTCTCCAAGATCAGTGTCATTGTTTATTTACCACCACCCACGAAGTATAAGGGAGTTCAATGCTTCTTCCTGGAATACATAGGGTACTATCGGCGATTCATTTTGAAATATACATTGATCTCTAGGCCTCTTTACAAATTGTTGATCATATTTGAGTGGACCAAGGAATGTCAACACACTTATGAGGAACTAAAAAAGGCTCTAATGATGATCACGCTGATTCTATGAGCCTAGATTAGAACATAACATTCCATGTGCACATTGATGCCTCAAAGTTCACCATGGGAGTTGTTTTGTGCCAACATGGTGAACATAATCTCAATTATCCTATGTGCTTTGCTAGTAGATAATGCATGGCAGATATGGAGATGAAATATTCCACGATGGAGAGGGAAGGCCTAGCCATGGTATTCACTGTAAAGAAGTTTTTCCATTACCTTTTGGCTATGCCCTTTTTCTTCTTCATTGACCATCAACCCTTGCTTTATCTAGTAAATAAACCTTGTGCTACAAGAGGGTGCATAGCTAGGTGGTTAAAGGCTTTTCTTTGTCCTAAAAGCTAAAAAAAGTACAAAACTACTTTTTTACCCCATTCCATGCACTATATTATTGTCCAGGAATTTCAATCTAATAATTCACTTATATTTCTAGAATTTAACTTATCTATGGTGGTACACAAGGGTAAGCAGTATTACATGGTAGACCATATGTCTTGCACACCCACAGGAGAAGCCATTGGACAGGGCATCATAGAGGACTTGCTCGATGCGCACCTGCTTAGCATGTCTAGTGGGAGAGACCTTTTTAGGGCTGATCTAAAGCTGTATTAGGCCGATGACATAGTCCAAGTCCTAGGGCATGGATTGCCTAAGGGACCTATAGAAAAGGATATGCTAAAGCACCTTATTCTTAAGATTCAATCCTATCAGTTAATTGCCGGCTAGCTCTATAGATTAGGACATGACACATGTTATTGTGAAGATGCATGTATGAGCACGAAATGCATGAGGTGCTTGCTGAAGCACATGGTGGAGTTGCTGGAGGACACTTCAGCGGAGACATTACAATATGAAAGGTGCTACAATCTTAGCTGTGGTGGCCCACCCTATTCCACAATGCTACTAAGTTTGTGGAGCACTACGACAAATATCAATGGACTAAAGTACCCATATGTAGTAAGGACAAGATGGAGTTGACCCCGATAATAACATGACAACCCCTTGAAAAGTGGGGGATTGACTTTATTGGGCCAATTAGCCCTGCAACATAGTACTCACAAGCAAAGTACATCAATGTAACAATGGATTATCTCACAAAATGGGCCGAAGCACTAGCCATGAGGAAGAATGATGCTAGGACCATGGCTAAGTTCCTTTGGGAGCAAGTGATCTAGCAATTCGGCTGCCCAATGGAGCTAGCTAGTGATCAAGGCACACACTTCATTAATGAAGTGATTGCCCATTTACTATCTACATTCTTGATCCTTCATAGAAAATCATCACCATACTACCCTCAAGCTAATGGTGAGGTAGAATCCATGAACAAAATCCTAGTGAACATATTGACTAAGGTAGTCTCTGCCTCACACAGTGAGATTGGGACACTAAACTCATGACAATACTATGGGCCTATAGAAAATCCTAAAAGACTATTGAAAGTTATGAAAAATGATGTATGCTCCAAGAAGAGATGCCTTGAATCCCATATGCACAATGAGGTAGAATTCTACTATCCAACTACTATATCCAACTACTATAAAGCATTGTACTTGACTATCACTTTCAATGAGTTGAATACAATATATCATGATGCTTTGTACTTTCAGTTAGTGTCATTGTCATTGTAAATCTCTTACACACAAGATTGTGTTTAAAAGTCCAACATTCCACCTTGGAACCTAATGCACTTGTGTAATAGTTGGTCTACTTATTGTCCATGTCACTATGAATCTAGTCTTCACCTTCAAACCTCCATAGCTGCCATGCTCTAGATCCATGAATTGACATCGTATCATAGGTCAGTCGAGTATGGCTTGGCTCTCCTCTTACTCCTCTTAGCTTAGTTTGAATGCATGTCTTCATTCTCTCACTTGAATCTCACATCCACTATTTGGCAACCATAGCCAAACTGGACATGTAGTACTTTGAACTTTCATAACCCTCTCTATAGGCCATATCTTATCATGCTTTCTTTTGGAATTCTCTCCTTTGACTCCATGCCCAACTCTTCGTCACATTGCAGCACGATGTCCATACAAAAAGTCTAAGCTAGGTGTGATTGCCAATATCTCAACACCCCTCTTCAGTCACAACCAGAGAAGTACAAAGTGTGTAAAGGCTTTAGTGAGCAACCACTTGCAAGCTGTGGACACACCACAAACATGGTAAACACCATAGAGGCTATCATAGAAAAGGCTAAGTGTGGGTACCAAAGACATGGTGGACGTCTATAGGTTGTAACACGGGCCTCATAAAGTGTACAGAGGATGTAGTACAAGGTTACATGAGGAGTTTACAAGCTTATTTTAAAAGCATTAGGGCTAGGCAATACAAGGCTAAAAAAGTCTATCAGAATAGGAGTAGAAGGATTGATGGGGCTTGTCCTTATCTTGGTGGTCTTCTTCTTCCTTTGCTCCATGACCTTCTTCTTCTTTAACAATAGTTAGATAGGCCTTTTGAGAACTCTTCCTAGCATGACAGAATTTCTCCGTGTGCTCGATCTTTTTGCAGAGGTCACATACCATCTGATCTTTCTTGCCCTTGTACATGTTACCGACATATAACATTTGTTCATCTTTAGAGGTGCTTGGTTCTTCTTTGGATTTTATCTTCTTTTCTTCTTCTAGCATGGAGGCTTTAATGTCAACTAGTTTAGGACTAGGCATGTTGATTAATGTAGTTGACACGTTATTATAGTCAGGAGGCATGCTTTTTAACATCACACTAATACAAATATCTTCATCCATCTTGAGATCAATTCTTGCAAGATGAGTTAAGAGATTTTCCATGTAGTTTAAATGATTGCAAGAGATGTGTTTGGTTTCATATCTAGCCTGAAAATTCAATGAGTAATCCATACTTAGATGACTTTGATTGTGCACCAAAGAAAGTATCTAATCTCTTCCATGTATCATTGGAGGTTTCATAGGTATCCACATGGTGGATGCAACTGTCATCCAATTGTAGCTTAATGATGGCCTGTGCTTTGTCATCATTCTTTTGCAAAGTAGCTACACGCTCTACATCCCAAGGCTTCTTCTCTTTGCCATTGGCAATGGCCCAAAGACCCTTCTTCATCAAGATGAGCTTGATGAGGGTTTTCTAGGTGTGAAACTTGACCCCTTTGAACTGAACAGTTATAGAGTCTTTGCCAATGCTGGAGCAGAAAATCAGCACCAAAAGCTCTTAGATTTGAGTAGCAAAAGATTTAATTGTGTCAAGAGACACAAGGAATGTAGTGTCAAATAACACTTGATAAGTACCAATAGATACTATGCAAGCACTTGATATTGAGAGTTTGATGCTTGGATTTCTCCCCTCCTTGCTGATTTGATGGGAAATGCTTGTTGGAAACTTCAATTCTCAATTAGATCAAAGTGGAAAAAGCTTTGTTGAGTCTAGAGGAGTGAGAAAATGAAGTGGTTTTTAACTTGAAGTAAGATGGCTATGGTGCTTGTTTGTTAAGATTTTTTGTAGGTCTGGTTTTTTGATGATTACAGCTACTACAATGGATCATATGACACAAGATTTATGTGGGAGGTAGCTCATATATGGACCATCAATTGCCCTAAACTCGTAGGATGAATTGTGCTACGTGGAGAGAGACTAGGCCGTACAAACAACACGGGTGCAATTCTGAATAGTGCGATAAATTTTAGCAATGCTAATGCATACAATAACTAATGTTGCACTTTGAGGTACCAAGAACCAACGACTTGAGCATAGGAACAATCCCCCCAAAGGAAGCATTGAGAAATATGGCCTGTAGAGAGAGATATGAAGGCTGCAAGTGCTATAGGTCCTTTATGGTGCCAAACAATGATTGTGAGATTCAGGTGAAGAATGGGAGTCATACACTTAAATTGAGCTGGATTGAGATGAAGAGGAGCTGAGAGAGTGAAAGGAGAGCTAGTGGTCCATGCTCAGCTAAGCTCTGATACCATGTTAAAATGTGGAATCTAGAGCATGGCTATGGAGGTTGAAAGAGGAAGAGTGAGCTCATGAGGACATAGACATTTAGAGTGACTATCACACAAGTGAATTAGATTCCAAGATTGAGACTTGGGCTCATAAACACAATCTTTTGTGTTGACAATGACATAGACACTTTGTTGGAAGTACAAAAGTACTATGACATTGCATTAAAAAAGAGAGAAAGCACAATGCTTTATAGGAATAGACTAGGTTGCACTTTTCCACCATTGTGCATATGGGATTCTGCATTCTCAGTCTCCACACTTCTCCATACAAAGACGCTAAGCCATGTGTGATTGCCAATATCTCAACAAAGATCAAGAAAACCATATGAAGATCACGCATCATCAAGCTTGACATCAAGTTTTTCATAGCTAGTATCTTTTGATACTAATATGGTGCTTCTTGGTACTTGTATTTTTGACACAATCAAGATAATCTGGTTTGTTGGTTTTAATTCAATTATTGCAATGAAAAAAAATGAAAAAATTTAATATGGAATGACCAATTGATTAAATCCCTTTGTAAGCCTCAATCTCATTCTAAAAGGATAGACATTAACCGAGTATACTCGCGATGATAATACCTCCTTCAAAATGTATAAACTTGAGCAAATAGCCAAATTCAATGGTGAAGGCTTTCACGCTTGGAAAGAAAAGACAATGTACCATCTCATGAGGAAATACACTAGGATCTAGTTGAGGAAGATATAGGAGATGCAGATGGCAAGAAGGAAGATGACGAAGTTGAGAAGTCCAACTCAAGACAAAAGAGTGGAAAAAGATAAACAGCAAGCTTGAGGCATCATTTCTTGGGGACTATCTAATGATGTATTGCACCATATCTTCAATATCAAAGATACAAAAAAGGCATGGGATGAGCTTGACACGATCTTTGAAACTCAAGCTAAAAGCCCAAAAGTAAAAATACTCATGTAGTTCTATAAGCTAGATGTAAAGGATGGTTCTTCTATGACCATGCACATTAACAAGTTTAAGAGCCTAAAAACCCAACTTGCAACTTTAAAGAAGAACATAGATGAGGATGAAGCCATAGTGGTGCTATTGGCAAGTGTAAATCAAGAACCATATGAGAACCTTGTGTCTACCCTAAGTAATGTTCTTAATCTCTCACTCGAAGACATTGAGCATTCTCTACTTGATGGAGAAAGTAAACTTAAAAACAAGGATGCAAAAGAAACCATCTCCAATGACAATCTCTTGTACACCATGGGAACTTATGGAGCAAGAGGATGTAGACGAGGATTCAAAAAAAACAACAAGGATCAGGTCACATGTCATTATTGTGGTAAGACTGGGCACATGGCCACTAAATGTTTCCACATGAAAAGAGCACAATAGGTGTAGGATGATAACAATCAAAATCAACTCATGGATGACGAAGATGATTTTGCTATCAACAACAACTCTGATAGATTATTTTGAAGAAACTATCTTTCCATAGTGGATTTTGTTATAGGATGAAAACTAGCCAACTACTCTGATCTTTCTTTTCTATGCAAATGGTACGTTCTTTGTCTCCAATGGAAACAAGAGGGTGGCCAAATTATGACCAATGTAGAGCATAGATGGGCAATCAAAACCTGCGAGTAAGACCCAACCTATGTAGCCTTTACCTCTTTCAGAGCACTAGCTATGGGTTTCAATCGACTGTTAGAAGACCATGTCATGGCCCCCACCCCTATTTCGATTGAATCTTGATCGAGGAGGAATTGCATATCACTAGCAAGATGAACTCCCATGACTTCCTCACAGATGCCAACACGTAGGCATTAGACCTCATGACATGGACCATCACACCCACTTGGAGTATAATCAAAACTTCTATGATTGGATCATGATGATGAAGTAAAGCATAGCACACATGTTCTTCATGCCCTTAATCCTTTGTCCTTCAATCCTAGGAAGGATTTTCATCACCTCCGAGGGGGAGGGGTTAAGGAAAAAAAGAAGACATGACTTGAACCTTAAACCAAACTTTAAAAAGCAAAAAAGACTAATAAAGGTCAAGTCGTACTTAAGGGTTCATGGAATTCAGGGTTGAACTATGTATACGACTTGAAGGAAAAAATTTCATTTTATTTGAGTACTTCATCTTTCCCTAGCATATATTCATAACCCCATTATCTTTTTGCAAAAAGTCATTTCAAGTAAACTAATACCGAGCTATTGCATCACGACAAGGACCTGAGACGGCCATGCATGACAAAGGCCGCAAGCTCCCATTCACGAAAGAAGAGTATAGGCCAAATACAGCCTAACAATAGAAATAAGAGCCTTTAATAAGGCTGCAAGCTCCCATTCATGAGAAAGGCCACAAGCTCCTATTCACAAAAGAAGAGTATAAGCCAAATACGGCCTAACAATAGAAATAAGAGCCTTTAATCAGCTTAAGTTCAAAAGCATCTAGAACTTATAAAGCCCGGTGATGAAAGAGCAGGTGGTAAAATAGATTGTCGACCAAGGTAATCTTATCAAATACATGGAGAAATTGGTCAAGCCATCCACTACAACAAGTGTACAGAATTCCTGCAAACTTTTGATGTGAATAGGAATTGCCACACTGTGGTAATAAGAGGAGGAGGGGAGACTTGCAAAGAAGAAGTGGAGTTGAGCCCCGAAATAGTGGAAAGAGCTCTAGGTTAGTCAACAAGCCCGAGAGGCAGCCCAAGAGAGATGTTTAGAGTATGCTAGGGATAGACAAGGCCCAAGTGTACAAAATAATGGAATTAGCCTAGCTGACATCTTGACCCTAAATCATTGCTTGACTGGTGCTGCGTCGGGGGTCATAGGAATGTTATGAGTCACAATACTTAGATCTATTCCCTTCAATTCCATGCAAACACATCAGTGAACTCCCTTAGGAGATTTATGAGATCATGCTATTCCTCCTCGGTTAGGTCATCAACTATGTACATGAGTTAAGGCTTGTCCTCCCCTCTCACTAGGTTGATTTCCTTAACCTTGGTTGGTCCTTCTTGTTCAAAGATGGGAGAGAGAGATAGGGAATAATCCATATCCATGAGCCTTTAGGCTCTCATTGTGTTTTCTTCATTATTCAAGAACTAACTGAGAAGTACACAATACAGTGTAAAAGTAAACTAGACTAGGTGTAGACCTAACTGACTAACTCTAGTCAGGTCATTGACTAACACACACTCGACTTATTCAATGTAGTCACATGGAGATAGCTGTATACACACACTAGCTATCACAGATGTTGGTCACTCATAAAGACAGACTGAAGTGAGCTTGACTTCTAACACTTCTATGGGTTCACTTGCTTACCCTTTCTGATTGGCTCCTATCAACACCACTATTCTATCACCCTTTTTATACCTCGTGGTGAATTCTTGGGCAAGTCTTGGGGTTTCTTATGCCAGTCAACTTCTATTGATTGTGACCGTTTCCTTTTTTCCTCCTTTAATTTCATGCATCTTAGATGGACTTGAAGGTCCCCCTTGGTGTTGAGATATCGAGCTCCACTCGTGATACGCCAGGGTGACCGTTGTGTATTTATGTCACCGACTTGTCAGTTGCAGACGCGGTTGGTACACTGCCCATGAATAATAACTACATGATAGCTATCCTTATCTACTCTAGTTCGTGGCTCAGTTAGTATGCCACCTTAGTTAGTTGAGTTTGGTTTGAAACCCATATATAGGGTTCTTCTATTTCTTTATACTTGAGTTCTTTTGGCTTACACAACTAAGAAGAGGAAAACTGTTTTCAGCCTCCACCCTTATGTGTCTTCCCCCATTGTGCAAGCAAGAAAGCTTCAAGCGAGACTCCTTCCTTCTCTCCCACAATCTTGACATGGTATCAGAGCCTTGTTCGTGGTAAGGAGCTCAAGAAAGCAAGCCAAGCTCGCGGTGTTCTGGTAAGAGTAGCAGTGTTGCTTTCATCTTCTGTTTTGGGAGCAGATCTCTGCAGGTAGCACAGCCGAAAAGTGCAGGAGTGCATTGTCTCAGGTTGAGACACCCTTCGCGGTGAAGCAAGAGGGCATTATATGTTACAGGAAAGGGCTTTAGTCCTTGGCGACCCTGTTTTTTTGATTTGAGGCCATTTCGGGGCCTGTTTTGGAGGCGGAAGTTTTCTGCACGCACTCGGAAAAAGGCCCAGTTTTATGCTGTGCAGCCACTGTTCTACAGGTCGGTGAATAGTTATTGTAAAAATTGCATTGTATGCTTGTGCGCAGAGACATTGGGAGTTACAGAATCATCCCTGTTGCCTGTTGATGCAAAATCGTCACCAGGAAGTGACTATGTGGTCAAATACCACTTTCGCCAGTTTTGTAGATTTTCCCTTGTGAGGGTGAAGCTGTAGTTTTTGCAGTGACAGAATTTTTTGCAGTCTTCTGTAATGGCATCTGATTCTCTTTCACAGATTGTCACTGAAAAGCTTGACAAGAACAACTTCCAAGCATGGAAGTTTAGAATGACGAATTTCCTTATGGGAAAAGGATATTGGGAATTTGTTGCAGGAAATGAAGAAGAACCAGTTCTTCCTGATGTTCCCAATCAACAGCAAATGCAGGCATTTAAAGCATGGCATGAGAGAGCTAGGAAAGTTATGTATTGGCTGTCTATCAGCATTTCAGACTCTATGATTGTGCATATTCAGGATGCAAGTATGCCAAAGGAGGCATGGGATACTTTGTCAAAAATGTATAGCACAAATACGCAAGCCAAGAAAATGCAGCTCAAGCAAGAGTTGCACAATGTGCAAAGAGAAAATATGAGCATCAACGACTACCACATGAAGGTGAAGAAGATTGCAGATGCACTTGCTTCCATTGGGTCACCAGTGGAAGATGATGATTTAGTTTCTGTGACCTTGAATGGTCTAGGAAAGGATTATGCACAGTTTCGGACATCCATTTCAGTTCGTGAAAGATTTCCTGATTTTGAGGAGCTGATTGCTCTTCTAATTTTTGAGGAGCAAAGAAATGGTGGTGCATCTTCTTCAGGAGGAACTTCAAAAGAAGCTGTCTTCTACTCAAATGCTGGAAGAGGTAGAGGCAGAGGTAGAGGAGGCCGATATGGAGGCCGTGGTAGAAATCAGAATATGCAGCAAACTCAAGAAAACCAGTCCTATGGAGGAGGACGTGGTAACTCTAGAGGCAGGGGGAGCCAAAGAGGTCGTGGTGGATGGCAAAGAGGCCAAAATGCAAACAGTAATGTTGAATGCTACTATTGTGGTAAAATGGGTCATATGGCTAAAGACTGCTATAAAAAGCAGAATTACATCATGAATGGAAAACTGCAACAAGGAAATTATGCATCCTCTAGTAGACAGGGTGATGACAGAAATGAGCATCTGTTTATGGTGCAGCACATGAACAATTCTGTGACAAGTGTAGAAGAAAGCAATGATGTATGGTATGTTGACTCAGGTGCATCAAACCACATGACAGGTCATGCAGAATGGATGGAGGATGCAAGGAAAATGGAAAAACCAGGATTTGTGGAGACTGGTGATGATACTGCACATCCTATTGTGCAGATTGGAAAAATTTCATTGTCTATGCAGGATGGGAAAAAGAAATACCTGTCCGATGTATTTCATGTCTCGAATATCACCAAGAATCTGGTTTCTGTCGGTCAAATGGTTGAGCAGGGCTTGCAGGTCAGATTTAATCCGCATATGGATGCTTTGTTGAGGATATGAAAAATAAAGGTCGCTTGATAGCAAAAGGAAAGAAGAAGGGCAGAATGTTTACGTTGGATGCAGACATGTCTGAATTGAGTGCAGCAATGTTTGCACATGGGACCAGTGTAGTTGCAGATATTGATATCTGGCATAAACGCATTGGTCATGTTAATGTACAGCAACTTAAATCAATGCAGGCCCAAAATATTGTTGCAGGATTGCCTAAATTCAAGGTTGCAGAAATGCATAAGGTATGTGAAGCCTGTCAGTTTGGAAAACATGCAAGGAAACCATTTCCTAGACATGTTCAAGAGAGTAAGAAGCCATTGGAATTAATCCACTCTGATGTGTGGACTACTAAAGCTGCGTTTCTTGGAGGCTGTCATTATTTTGTCAGTTTTATTGATGACTATAGCAGAAAAGTTTGGGTGTATTTTATGAAAAAGAAAAGTGAAGTTTTTGGGCATTTCAAAACTCTTAAAGCTATGGTTGAAAAAGAAACAGGCCTGCAGATAAAATGCCTAAGGTCAGATGGAGGGGGAGAGTACCTCTCAAATGAGTTTGCAAGGTTCCTGCAGGAGCATGGCATAAAGCAGCAATATTCATGCAGTCATACCCCACAACAAAATGGAATTGCAGAAAGGAAAAACAGGCATATTGGAGAGGTATCTCGTGCCATGCTCAATGAAAAAGACTTGCCAGATTTTTATTGGGCTGAAGCAGTTGCTACAGCAGTCTACATAATGAACATGACTCCCACTGCAGCAATACATGGAATGACTCCAGAGGAGAGGTATACTGGTAGGAAACCAGATATTTCTCATTTGAAAATTTTTGGTTGCATTGCCTATGTACATGTGCCAGATGAGTTGAGATCCAAGTTGGATCCAAAAGCTGAGAAGTGCATCTTTATTGGTTACTCTCTGCAGCAAAAAGGGTATAGATGCTATAACCCTTCTACTCATAAGTTTACAGTGAGCAGAGATGTTGTTTTTGATGAGATGAGTAGCTGGTATAAACCAGTAAATGTGATTGATGATGTAGATGCACAAAATGGTAATGCTGCACAAAATTCACAGCAGCAGTCACAAAATATTAGTGGACCTGGAGCGTCCTCTAGTAGTGGTTCACATTCTTCGCCATGGACAGGCAGATTGAGATTAGGAGAATCTTCTCAAAGTAATGCAGATAGCGGTATGCAGGTATCACGAAAAGGAAAAGAGAAGGTTGATCAGCCCATGTTTGATGTGAATGCAGGTCACTCTTCTGTGGATGGTGAATCCAGTGGCTCAGAACAGAGCATTGATGATGAGTTGGGTATTCCTTCTATTGTTACACCTGGAGTAAGGAAGACCAGGGATGTTTTGAGAGCACCTGGGAGTGAACCTACTTTGCGCAGGTCTACGAGAGCTAGGTATCCTGTGGATAGGCTGAAATATGATGGATTTACAGCCATTCACTATGCATATATGGTTAAAATGATACAGGAACCAGAACCCACTTCTTTTGAGGAAGCCATGGGAAAAGAAAAATGGAAGAAAGCCATGGATAAAGAAATGGATGCCTTGGAAGCAAATGCTACATGGGAATTGGTACCTTTGCCTAAAGGTAAAAATGTAATTGGCTGTAAGTGGGTTTATAAGGTGAAGTACAATGCAGATGGTTCTATGAATAGATACAAGGCAAGATTAGTAGTCAAGAGGTATGCACAAACATATGGCATTGACTATGAAGAAACATTCAGTCCGGTTGCAAGGATGGCAACCGTAAGAGTAGTCATTGCTATGGCTGCATCAAAGGGATGGTCTTTACATCAGATGGATGTAAAGAATGCCTTCTTGCACGGTGATTTGCAAGAAGAGGTCTATATGGAGCAGCCACCAGGTTATGTGCATGCTGTTCATCCTGAGTTTGTTTGCAGGTTGAAGAAAGCCTTTTATGGCTTGAAGCAAGCACCTAGAGCATGGTCTGACAAGATAGGACAGTATCTTGTCACTATTGGCTTTCAGATTTTCAAGGCAGATTTCTCACTTTATGTGAGAAAAACAGAGAAAGGTATTATGCTACTTGTCATTTATGTTGATGATTTGATTATGATAGGTGACAGTGATGAAGATATCCTTCATGTGAAAATGCTATTGAAGCAGAAGTTTGAGATGAAGAATTTGGGAGAGCTGCGTTATTTCTTGGGCATTGAGGTGATTAGATCACCAAGTGGGATACAGCTCTTGCAGAGGCAGTATGGATTGGACATGCTGTCCAAATATGGGATGACAGGCTGTAAGCCTATTTCAGTTCCTTTGGAGCAGAATGTGAAGCTGAGCACAGATGCAGGTGAGCTTGTAGAAGACCCTACTATGTACAGACACATAGTAGGAAGTTTGATTTATATGACTATTACCAGGCCAGATTTGAGCTATACTGTTGGATTGGTAAGTCAGTTTATGCAGGCTCCAAGGAAACCACATTTGGATGTGGCTAGACGCATACTCAGGTATGTGAAGTCCACATTGCAGTATGGACTATTTTATGAGACTGGGGTTCAGATACAGTTGCATGGATACACTGATGCTGATTGGGCTAGTAGTATTTCTGATAGACGATCTACCAGTGGATATGTGTTCTCTTTTGGGAGTGCTGCAGTCACTTGGAGCAGCAAGAAACAGCCTACAGTTGCCTTGTCGAGTAAAGAGGCTGAGTACAGGGGTGCAGCAATGGCTGCATGTGAGGTAGCTTGGTTGCATAAGCTACTTTATGATATGCATCAGTCTACAGATGGACCAGTTGTCATTTATTGTGACAACATGAGTAGTATACACTTGGCAAATAACCCAGTTTATCATGCTAGAACAAAGCACATTGAGGTGCATTATCACTATGTGCGAGAGAGGGTTTTACTAGGTCTTATTGATCTAGTTTATGTCAGCACAGAGGATCAGGTAGCTGATATATTCACGAAGGCATTGGGCGCAGAGAAGCTGCGCAAGTTCAGAGACCTGCTTGGTGTGCAGGAATTGGGATTGAGCTCGAGGGGGAGTGTTGAGATATCGAGCTCCACTCGTGATACGCTAGGGTGACCGTTGTGTATTTATGTCACCGACTTGTCAGTTGCAGACGCGGTTGGTACACCACCCATGAATAATAACTACATGATAGCTATCCTTATCTACTATAGTTCGTGGCTTAGTTAGTATGCCACCTTAGTTAGTTGAGTTTGGTTTGAAACCCATATATAGGGTTCTTCTATTTCTTTATACTTGAGTTCTTTTGGCTTACACAACTAAGAAGAGGAAAACTGTTTTCAGCCTCCACCCTTATGTGTCTTCCCCCATTGTGCAAGCAAGAAAGCTTCAAGCGAGACTCCTTCCTTCTCTCCCACAATCTTGACACTTGGTGTGCTAGGTCCTAGGTGGTGGTTGAGGTATCTAACGGGTCACTATTAGAGCTTGCCTCTAACTCAGAATTGCATTTGTCCTCCTCATTGGAAGAAGCTATCTCCCTTGGTGCTTGCAACTCTGAAGCTGTCTCAACTCCAAGTAGTGGTGGGGGGCAAGGATGAGATAGTCCTACTTGCTCGTTATTTACCACCTCAAGACATTCTAGCCAAGCTCGATTGTACTCTACGTTGGTAACTCCTTATCTCACTCAAAAGATGTTTATCTTTTGGGGTTTAGAGTTTACTTTGATCTACTCAATTATCCTTCCTTCCATATCATATTCCATGGTTTGTACTTCCTCCTTGCTCTCCTCACTACTAGAAGTCTCCCTTGTTGTGAGAGCCCTATATGACAAATTTATGTCGTGCACCTTGGTCCATTGCCACCCCTTGCTTCCCATAAGATCCTTAAGGGGCTTTAAGTTGGCAACGGGGTTACCCACAAGATTTCTTGACAAGTACTCAAGGATTTTGTGAAGTTCAAGTTTGTTTGCTAAGACATGTCTGAGAATTTATTAATGAATAGATCCTTCAGTTAGGTAAATTCATTATGTTCAACATTGTCTAGACTGGTGAACCAAGTCTGTCCCTTGTCTCTTAGGCACAACCAAATGCCTACACTTGCTAAGCGGGATCCATGAGGTTATGATATTCACACACATGCTCAAACTACGCGACAAAGCTGTAGGGGTCATTCCCTACCTTGTATTTATCAAGTTGCTTCACGACTATGGGTATTTTCATTTGGCTCCCAGCATTAGGGGTAGTAATGATGCTGCCAAGGCTACCCCACTCTACTCAGCGCTAGTAGTATTTAGTAGTCTCTTGGTGAGTAGCTTACTTAGTGTGCAATCATTGGCTTCCATAACTCTATCCCTATTGGCATTGTCCCTCGTCCTATTCCTACCCGATATGGCTAGGATCATGTGAACCTTGTTGAGCTCCCTCTCATGATGCAACCTCTAAGCCCTTTTCTCCTGAGTATAAATTTTTGTGTGTTGCAATGCCATCCTTTCCAGTCTTCACTCTTCCTGAAGGTCAACTATAATGTTCGCCACTCATCTTCCATAGTGCACTATTCTCGTTTTGTTGGTCATATTGTGTGACAAGTTGTTGGATGTCATTAGGGTGCTTAGCCATGCCAAGGTCAAGGTCAAGGTCTAAACTGTTCCCATTCAAGCTGGTGCCTACCATAGTAGTTGCCTCCTAACCCACTAGTGCATCTATGAGGTCATCTAAGTCACCTAGAGACATATCCCTAATCTTGGCAAGCCTTTCCTTTGCTTGGCGATGTGATGGTTTGCGGTCCCCTTTGTATCTTTCTTCTTGGTTTTTTGGTTCTCTTGTCTGATTCCTAGGGTTATACTCCTGTTGGTGGGTTCATTTTTAGGTTAACTCCCCTTAGTATGTTCCTTGTTAATCCACCCGTTTATAATTGTGCAACACTTATACACACTAGCAATGCATCTTGATGTGCGCTACTATGAAAAATTAGGGTTTTCAATTTCCATACATGCTTATATGCCTATCTTGTTGAGTGTGATCTTTGATGGAGTTAGCTACTTCAATCTATTTCTTGCTCTTGATGCGGTTAGAAGAAGGAGTTTTGATTACTTCTGACTAGTTGAGCCTGAGTTCTCTACCGGTCACAACAGGTGTTCTGTTGGGCATCTAGCCTAATGAGTCAGCTTGGGTCTCTAATCAATTAGAAATGGCCAAAGGTTGGGTCTTTTGGTTCCCCTTGGACTACTAGGTTGAGGTTCCTTCTTTTTCACGGTGCAACCAATTCTATGGGTTTGTTACGGGTTTGGACTCTAACCTAGTCATTGGTTAGTTGGGGGCAAGCCCTTGGAAGGTTGAAAAATTAGTCAGACAATAGGGTTCTAGTTTCCTAGTCCGAGTCCCAGACTCAGATGTCCAAGTAGTCAAGGGCTTGGAACTCGGACAAAGGGTACTCATTTGAGAGTTTGAGGTTAGCCGTCTGAGGCCGAATGTTTGAGGCTGGCTATCTGAGGCCTAGACTTGGTTGTTTGAGGTTGAGTGGTTCCTATTCAAGTGAAGCCGTCCAAGGATGAGTTGTTTGAGTGGACACTTAAGTGGCTCAGACGTGTGAGTCCGATCATGGCTTGTTGGCTGCCTGAGGCTTGCGGTTGCCATCCGATCGTAACACAAAACTTGCCAAATGCACAAATATGCTTCCATTTCACTTAATGCATGCTAATCAATGCTACCAAGATTCCAAAACAACACAACATATGGCAACAGGGATCTTGAGCATACCTGGAAGGGCTGAATGCATGTCTTCTAGGTATGACACACACAAGAATGATATTCTCCATTCCCTTTTTGCCTTTTTATACATGCCCTTCTCCTCTTTGGTCACCCATCCCTTTTTAGATGACTTTCTACCAATTGTCTTGACTACAAGAGTCCTAAGATTACAATGATGAATATAGCATGAGACCTTGTCCTTGTTGCATAAGATATACATCAATCTTTGCTTGCAATGATTTAAGAAATGTAAGTTGATGATGAAGATATTTGGGCTTTGGTTGATGGATACCTTGATGAAGAGCTGATTGCCATAGTTTGCTTCATGATAGACTTTGGGCTCATCATGTAGACAAATGATGTATTTCAATTGGAACTTGATAGTTGTGGAGTGAAATAACACTAAGAGCATGTTTGTAGATGGAAATATGATCCCAATGACATTAGATACCATAGTAAGATAGAACTTGATAAGATACTTGTGACACGATCTTTGGGAAGGTTGTTGATGAATAGTTTGTGATTGACATTGAGGTATTTCAAGCATATTATCTTTGAGATGACTCCAAGAGTTGTGCATGATATCTTCAATAATAGCATACTTAGTGTTATTGTGCTCTTTTATCCATACAAAATAGTTTGTATCAATGTGATCATGAATTTCTTTGTACTTCATCCATTCCTTTCCCCCCTTTGAAAGGCCAAAATAGTTGGCCAATATGAGAAAGATACAATTTGTAGATGATGATTTGGGTAAGGTAAGAGATAGATCATTTCATGATGATACTAAAAGAAAATTGGAAGAGAGAGTACTTGTGATTGTTGATGAGGTTGTTGCTATGTAACATAGAATAATGATTGAGATTTGGGTATACAATTAGAGCAAGATGATTGCAAGAGGAAGTAGGATGGGATAGGATAGAAAGAAATAATGATTTGATATATTAGGATTGATGGGACATAAACAAATATAGTGTGGATGGAATGTGATGATAGGATAACATCATATGGAGGGATTTAGGATTGCACATTGAAAAATAGTGATGTGAAAATGAGAAACTCAAGGAGATAGGATTTTGATGTGAATATGCAAACATTGTGAGAATTCTGAATGTGTAGGAGGAAGCCAAGATTATGTGTGATTGCATTTGGCCAAAAGATTGTGGCACATAGCTGAAGTGGAGTGTGTGCGTGACCATAATAATATGAGGTGTTAACCCCAAGTCGAGATGGCGAAAAATGAAGGAAAAAGTGAAAAAAGCATGGAAGAAGAGCAAAGACACGCGAGTGACCTCTAAAAGCTAAGCCGAGACCAAAGGCACAATTTTAAATGAAAGGCGCCTCAAAAAACTTGGAAAACTCTTGTAAAAGAGTGCCAGGCTCCCTCCTGTGCCAATTGTAAAATATTAGACGGGCATAGGCTAGAGGCATAAGGATATAAGAGGGAAATGGAAAAAGGACCTTGCTACAATGGCCGGTCATGTAAAAAAGGGGATGGGTGCCCATGGGATTTTAGGGTTTGTATATAAAGTTCAAAAAATGAATGGAATCTTATTCTTTGGTGTGTGGCTAACAAGAGCTTTCTTCTTCTTCTTCTCTTCTTCTCTTCTTCATGCTTGTGTGTGCTCTTGAGAGAGGGGGTGTGAGAGTGTGAGGGAGTGAGTGTGTGGGAGTGAGGGATCAAGAGGGTGAAGCTCTTCACCATCTCCTCTTCTCATCTTCTCTTCTCTTCTCTTATCTTTTCTTGCGCGTGCGGCTATGGAGGATGGAGCTTGGAGATGGAGGAGGCTTGAGGATGCTTGAGCTAGCATCAAGAATCGTGGAGCTACTGAGGTGTGGGAGGGAGGATGCTACTCACGTCGGCATCAAGGTAAGCTCACTACATTTGTAGGATCGACGGTGCGTCGGCTAGGTGAGAGATAGCCATTAGAGCTCGCTTGAAACGCTTGAAGCAATAAGCGGTCTGTGGGTCTTGGCGGTTGAGCGAAAGCTCCCACATTTTGGTTCCGTTGTCAGGACCAACGGATTCAAGCTTGAGCAGTTGCATGCCTCATATCGAGCATCGAAGTAGGGGATTCATCCCCGAAATGGAGCTTGAGATATGTAGGAAGTTTGGGTGTTTTTGATCTTCAAAACAAGTAAGTATTTTGGGATATTTTGGTTGTTTGATGATTGGAAAACATGGTGAATCTATTTCAGTTTTTTGCCTTCAATTTTTGTTGCATCTAGCATAGGTTAGAATTAGGAAATCGAACCGGAGAAGGGTAGGGTTTGCAAAAATGGGTAAAATGCTCGCTAGTGATGCCTAAGATCGGCAAGTGAGTGATTGGGGGTGACAACACCACACTTGGGAAGGGGTATAAGAGCGAGGAGGCCAAGGGAGAGCTCATTTGCGCCATTTCAGTGTGAGAAAGAGAGAGAGAGAGATAGAGAGCTCTAGCCTGCATCGATTCGATTGCATCACCGATGCACTTACTGGCCCATTCATGTATATGAATCTCTCTCTCTACTCCCCTAGATAGGATCTGGAAGTGCATGGCCATGGTGCTTGCCTACATTTGGTGAATTGATCAAAATCGTGTTTGCGCGGGTTACGCACGCTGCATTCGGCCCGTCCGAGTGGCCTTTTCTAGGCAGAGTCCCAGAATCGGCCCTCGGCCCACTCGGCCCAAACCCTAGTTGGCCCTCGGGCCCTCGGGCTGTCCAAATCAAAACCGTTCGAGTCCACCCATTCGGCCTGTTTGAGACAAACTTTCGACCACGTGGCACATTCAGCAATTCGAACGACTCGTCCGAGCCTCAAATTCGGCCCTTGGCCACTCTCCACATTCGGCCCTCGGCCCAAGTGCCATTCCGCCCGTCTGAATCACATTGTCTGAATTTACCATTTGGCCCATCTGAATCACCTTGTCTGAATTTGCCATTAGGCCGTCTGAATCAAAACCGTCCGAGTCAAACCCTGAAATTTGGCCCTTGGCCCTATGCCTCGACCTGTCCGAGTGACCTACTCGGACCTTGCAATTCCGACCACTTGGTTCGAGTGCAACTTTTTATCAAAATTTTCAGAAATTTGACCTGACCTGGCAAATACGCAGTAGTGCAAACTGTTGAAACCCTTTGGGCGCTCAGAACTTGATTCTGGCAAACGTAATAGGAAAAAAATCATAGCGCGTAGCCGCTTAGCAGTTAAAAGTGGGCAGTTGCGAGACCCAAGGACTTAGATGCGAACCGCTGAGTTGTAAAACTTGATTGATCGAAAACGAACAAGGCGACATACAAGAAAGCCCTAAACCCTGAGAAAACGGCCAGAAAATTGATCTACAAGCCTATTAGGCTTGAAACAAGCGAGAGTGCGTAAGACGCTGAGGAATTGCTTGCTGCACTCACATTGAATTTCCGCACTTGAAGTACACTTAAGAAAGCTAAAAGCCTGATTGAGCACAAGTGCACGAGAAATGACACACGCACTGAGTGATCATAAATTGAGGTTGGTATTCAATAACTAAAGGAACTCACTTAGATAAACCACTCAAGGAACCCACCAATAGGAGAGGACCCAAGACATAGGTAAACCATCAAAGTGCAGATTAGGACCAAGCAAGGAGTGCCAATGATGTGGATTTAACAAGTCTACTGAACTTGATCGACAGCTTGGTGGAGCAAGACAACTCGACAATGGCAGAGGAAAGCTTAGACCGTTGGTCTAATGAGGAACTCGATTTGAATGTCTTCCCAGATGCTATTCAACCAGCACAACTGGTAAGCAGTTATGACGCACACGCCCGGTATGAGCACCATGGTAGGACTGTAGACACTATCATCGCAGATCTAGAAGAGGAAAGAAAGCTAGCCCGCAAAGCATTGCAAGGCATGGCCGAGTACAATAGGGATCAGCAGGCTAGAAGCCAAAGGCAAAGTACGGAGTTGCGCGAGGTGCAGTGAGTGTTAAACTTAGCAGGTAGGAACCGAACAGACCACGAGAGAGCCCTAGAGGGGGACTTGACGTTGAGCGAGCTTCTCATGAAGCGACTGCTAGATAACACGGCTACAGAACAAAGTGCCGCAGCACTAGCGACATCGCTGCTCGCGCAGGACTAGGGGCGAACCAAGGCTCAAAGAGCCAATCCAAAATACCAATCATTGCCAAGCAACTCAACAAGTACCAACCCCATGATGACCCATACAGCTTTGTTGAGCAGTTTGAGCAAGTCTGCGAAGCCAATGGCCTCAACGACCTAACTCAATGCTCGCAAGCGTTCGGGCTTTGCCTAGGCGGCAAGGGTAGGATGTGGTATACGAGCCTAGATGCTGTAGAGCGAGCCAACTTCAATGGCCTCAAGGATCTCTTCATCAAGAGATTCACTGAGTCCGAATACTCCGATAACCTACTAGTATGCTTGATGAACATCAAGCAGAAAGAGGACATCCGCGACTACGTAACCCATGTGAGGAGTCTCTTTAAGAGAATCCCTCTGGGCAAACCAACTGAAAGAGCAATTTCGACTGTATTCATCAACGGAATTTGAGAGGAGGAGCTATATAAGGCTTTGGCAGGCAATTCAAGCTTGCAGCGAGATGTGGTAGCTAGAGTGCTTCAGGAAGCCATCAGAGTCGATGATCAGCTGAAAGAGCGGAGCTCTAGGAGCTCAAGTGTAGAGGAGACTAACTCACAGGGTTCATAGAGAGCATTAGCCTCTAGTGAGCGATAAATCCCATCATCCCAAGATAAGGGGAAGGCCACCGAGACAGACTAAGGCTTTGGCTGATGTCAAGATGGAATTAGCCAAGTTACAAGACATGTTGAGATGACCAACGCGCCCGCACGTCCAATGCGTGTACTATGGCAAAAACCACTTACCGATCGAGTGTCAAGACCTTGTGCTAACTGCGGTAGGTTTGGCCATGATGTCGCGCAATGCAGATTACCAAGAAGACTTCCGTACTCGCAACCCTACGACCAGCCTTACCTAGGGAACAGGCTGTAGCCAGGGGAGCCCCATTGGCCCTTCCTGCACCTAACAATATGAAGCCATCCATTCCTAGGATGGAAATAAATCCTACGGGCATCCCTAGACCACCTGGTCCTTACATGACCCATCCACCAATAGATTCTCCAGTCCACTACGTGGAAGAGCCAAGTGAGGAAGAAACCTATATATACCCTTACGTCTCGCATGACGACGAGGGCAACGTTGTCCTCATGGACTATCGACCTGTACTGGTGATGGTGTTAGGAAGAGGACAATGTAGAGGCCTAGGAGGGCAGACGCAGGATCCAATCACCTGTTGGACTTGTGGTCACCCCGGTCATGTCTCATCACGCTGCCTTGAAAGAGAGCAGCAAAACAGAGACAAGGCTGACCAAAGGTGCGCAGAGTGTGGAATCACCCATCTCTTCGTAGACTGCCCAGAGCAAAAGCCATCTTCTAGCTCAGCCAACGTGTCATCTATCCCATTGGGGCTATTTGGTGTCGAGAACCTCGATGGGGAGGCCACACCTATCCCATTGCGGGTCATGACCTAAGCCCAAATGAAGCAGGCCGGCATCTCTCTGCCAGGACCTAGCAATCTTGACGCAACTTTGTTAGGGAAGAAAGGCCGCAGGCGAAAAAATAAGAGATCGGAAGCTAAAGTTGCACTAAAAACCGAGAGTGCTATGACTCTGCCTGCTGGAAAGAAGGTTTCAGACATAGAGGCAGAGACTTCAGCCCCTAAGACAGTCGAAAAGGGACGGCCGAAAAGGAAAGCGCTAAGGTAGGGGAATACCCGTATCCGAAGCGACAATTAGAGGCCATAGAAAAGGTGAGGGAATGGGTGAAGGAGGCTCAAGAGCATCTCAAGGACGCTGAGCCCATCATAGAGGATGAGATCGATGATCTCTCCAGTGTAAGCATGCCAATCTCACTGCCTCAACCTAAGTCGGCAGAAGCAACTGCACCACAAGCAATGCCGCTAAGACCAAGCCTTGATGCTACAGAGTCGCAGATCAGTCACGGCCATTGGCCAGGACAATCCAGGTTAAGGGAGAGATGAGTATCCAACGATCTCCTGGCCACGCTAGTGACTACCCCTGTAACACTTAGCCTAGGAGATCTGCTTAGGCAGCATCCTACCCTATGGCAAGATCTTAAGCAGTGGGTCGAAGGGTCACAAGAGCAGGTCATGGCAGATCCTCAAGACCATGACGTGGAAACACAAATATCGAGTTTGACACTACATTCTGTGCCTAAATCCTTGCACATCAATGCCTTCTGGGAAGGTTCTTAGATGCACGCAGTCTTACCGAACCTAGCCTTAGGCGACAAAACAAGAAAGGGAATCGTAGACACGGGAGCTGGGGTTAGTGTGCTTAGCCATGCAGTGCTTCAAACTTGGGAAAACCCGCCTGTCGAAACTTCTAGGTTTAATGTCACACTAGTGAATGGTATGAGAATAAAGCCATTCGGGGTACTTAAGAATTGGCCAGTGAAGATTGCAGGCATCTAGTTCTCTATTGACTTTATAATCATGAAGGGGGTGGACTACGATATCCTATTAGGCTGACCCTGGATGCGCAATGCTAGAGTTATCGAAGATTGGGGTAACGGCTTGATTTTCCTTGGCAACAGAATGGACGCCGTAAGGATAGAGATGGATACTTGGAAGACCTCACCAGTCGACCTAGACGCCATCTCCGCTATGCTCAAGGGTAACACTTAGGTCAAGGAGTCCTATGGGCCCTTGACCAAGTATATCCCATGCCCAGAGGATGAGTGGGATTGGATGCACGTTCTTGCTACAATCAACCTGCCATTCTCAGACCATGAGGCGTATGAGCAAACCATGAAAACGATTGGCAAGCCTAGTGACACACTCTCCGTACCAGTCTGCATGATGGCAGGAACCCTTCGGGGAAAGCCTAAGCCTATCAACTTCCAAGTCCCAACTAACAAAAGGGAGCTCCAGGACATGCTGGAATACTTGATAGACAAGCTAGCTGGCAATGCAGCTACAAACTTCAACCCACTCCAAGATCTCCTAGGTGAATCCAAGTGGCAATGGACTAGAGTGCATGACTTAAACCTCATGTATAACTGGGCTCTACTCCCTGACCAATGACAAGAGGTGTACCAAGCCCTAGGAGAGGATGAGCAGTCTGATGAAGGGGATTCTAATGACGAATACAAAGACTGCCAATCCTTCATTGATGGAACTGAGGGTGAAGTAGATACCGTAGAATATGACACTGAAGGACAAGAAATAGAGCAAATACGAGTAGACTCCAAGCCGCATAAAAAAATATCTTTAGGATAGAGCGAGGGGTCATGCGTATGGAATGTGACCGCGCTTGGTTGGAACATGTAAGAGCCATAGACCTTGAACAAGCAAGCTTAGCCCAGCCAGGGATGACACTAGTCCTAAGGACAGAATCACCATCTGAACTACGCCCACCAGGGGAGACTACCTCTTCTAGCGAAGACGGGGAGTTCGACTCCAAGTTGGAGGTTAGTTTGGACAGTGATCTAGAAATCCCTAGGCCGCCCATGACTAGATGCACGAAGGGGGACCTACCCGTCCACCTGAGGCACAGACGGTTAAGGCAAGAAAAGGTAAAACCACCCAGGGATATGCGAACGGAAGAACAGCGGAAACCCTAGAACCTCCCTAAGCACTTCACAAAATTCAAAAAAGGGGATAGAGTAGTAGTTCTGTTAGGTGCCAAATGTCAAGGACAAACCAACGAACCAATCGAGGGACCAACCAAGGTCAAGGAGGTGAATCTGGCCTAGGAAGGGGAAACACCCCGACCAATCTTCATTGCCGACAACTTGACTGAGGAAGAAGAAATGAGTCTTGTCGCTCTCTTGCGAGAGTACATAGACGTATTCGCTTGGTTCGTGGAAGAGCTCAAGGGGGTAGATCCGAGTGTCGTGACTCACAACATACCCATGATGCCAGACGCAATGCCGGTCAAGCAACGACCGTACCCTATGAATCCAAAACATGCTCATGCTATCAAAGAGGAAATTGACAAGCTAATGAGAGCAGGATTCATTTACGAAATTGAGCACATAGACTGGGCATCACCCATAGTCATTGTGATGAAAAAGAATGGAAAAATTCGAGTGTGTGTCAATTACAAGAAGGTGAACGTTGCTATGAAGAGGGTCAACTATCCATTGCCGTACATTGAGCACATGCTTGAGAGGGTGGCAGGCAAGGAAGCCTATAGTTTTCTGGACGGCTTCTCAGGGTACAACCAGGTGCAAGTGCATCCTGTGGATAGAGGCACAAGACCGCCTTCGCCACTATAAGTGGGGCGTCTTTGCTTACATAGTCATGCCCTTCGGGTTGACTAACGCCCCTGCCACTTTCCAATGCCTCATGTGTACCATCTTTAAGGACATGCTTCGTAAGGAGTTAGAGGTCTTTGTCAACAACCTATGTGTCCATTCGGAACACTTAGACAAACTCTGCGCAGTATTTGAACGGTGTCGCTTATATTGTCTCTCCTTGAACCCCTTAAAGTGTCAGTTTTGGGTAAAGCATGGATGCATCTTAGGGCACGTGGTGTCGAAGAACGGCATTGCCACTGACTTCTCAAAAGTCAGGATTATTGTTGACCTTCCACCCCTAATTAATTACAAGGGAGTTCAATGCTTCTTAGGCCATACGGGGTACTATCGACGGTTTGTACTGAACTATGCATTGATGGCCATACCATTGTACAAGCTGCTGATTGTCTTTGAGTGCATCGAGGCATGCCAACGAGTGTACGAAGAGTTGAAAAAGGCTCTAACCACGACACCAATTCTACGAGCCCCATATTGGACCATTACCTCCCACGTGCACATCGATGCTTCTAAGTTTGCCGTGGGGGCAGTGTTGTGCCAACCTGGTGAGCACAACTTAGATTATCCAGTGAGCTTTGCTAGCAGACAACTCACTGAGATGGAAATGAACTACTCAACAACAGAAAGAGAGGGATTAGCCATGGTGTTCAATGTGAAGAAATTCCGGCATTACCTATTGGCCACACCCTTCATCTTTTTCGTGGACCATCAAGCCCTACTCTATCTAGTAAACAAACCTTGTGCTATAGGACACATAGCTCGATGGCTCCTTCTGCTCTTGGAATTCGATTTCTCTGTGGTTGTGCGGAAAGGAAAACAACACTACATGGCTGACCATATGTCATGCATTCCCACGGGAGAAGCCTCTGGACAAGGCATCATTGATGAATTACTCGACGCCCATCTATTCCACCTGTCCAGCGAAAGAGATTTATTTAAGGATGATCTAACGCCATATTGGGCAGAGGACATAGTCCAAGTGCTTGAGCACGGGGTACCTGAGTGACCAATAGAAAAAGCCCGACTCAGGTGCTTGATCCTTAAGATCTAGCCCTATCAGCTAATTGCAGGCCAACTCTATAGGCTGGGGCAAGACAAATTGTTGCGTAGATGTGTACGTGAGCATGAGATGCACGATGTGCTCTCGGAGGCACACAACGGCATTGCGGGAGGACACTTTAGCGGAGACACGACAGCACGGAAGGTGCTGCAATCTCAACTATGGTGGCCCACACTTTTTCGCAATGCCATGTGATTCGTCAAGCATTGTGACAAGTGCAGCAGACAAAAGTCCCGATTTGCAAGGATCAGATGAAGTTGACCCCAATTATTGCTCGACAACCCTTCGAAAAATGGGGAATCGACTCACAAGCCAAGTACATCATTGTAGCCACGGATTACCTCACAAAATGGGCAGAGGCAAGAGCCACACGTAAAAACGGTGCGAGGACGACTGCCAAGTTCTTATGGGAGCAAGTGATCTCGCGATTCGGCTGCCCCATCGAACTGGTCAGTGACCAAGGCACGCACTTCATCAACGAAGTGATAGCGCATCTCCTGTCCACTTTTCTCATTATCCATCACAAATCATGGCCATACTACCCTTAGGCGAATGGTCAAGCAAAATCCACGAATAAGATTCTCGTCAATGTCCTGACCAAAGTAGTCTCAGCCTCACGTAGCGACTGGGACAACAAACTTATGGCGGCTTTGTGGGCTTACCGTACAGCTTATAAAACAGTTGTCAGTCAAACCCCGTTCAGGCTGACCTATGGAACATAAGCAATCCTACCCTTAGAATTCTTTGTTCCTAGCCTAAGGATAGCCCTTCAACAATGATGGGAAGGGAAGGAGGCATGGATGCAACGTTTGGTCGAGCTCGGAATGCCTATCAGAGACCCGTCTTCTAGCCACCCATGCACTTATATGTGAGAAGGCCCGTCGCAAGAGTTGGTTTGACAAGCATGTCAAGCATCACGACTTTGAACATGGTGACTTAGTGCTCCTCTACTCCATTAAGGGACATAAACAGAAAATGAAATTTCGAGGCCTTGGACCCTTCAAAGTTCGTGCGATCAGCCGCATAGGCAATGTTGAACTCGAAACCTTAGACAGTGAGGGAATAGGTTTTTTCAATGGCAGTTGTGTCAAGAAGTACTACCCACCCACCCATCCTTTGCACGAGCCCCCGATGTTAGAACTGCCTGTCAAAGTACGAGTGGCCACAATCACTGAGAGGGATGACGAGGATGAGGAAGCCGTAGAGCCCGCATACCTCCATATAACGATCACTGCAAAACAAACTTGCACTTTCAACGCTCTGATTGATGAGGGAGCAGACTTCAATGTCCTAACTCACGATCATTGGATCAAACTTGGCAGCCCACCACTTCGGCCCACAAATGCTAAATTAAGTCCCTATGGGGCCCCTTCCTACGCACTCCTCGGCAAGTGCAAAGTAGCCGTTTCTATCGAGTTTGAGACTTTCGCAATGATTTTTTACGTGTTGCCAAATGCTAAAGCCGCAGGCACGGAGTCGCTGCTAGGGCGCACTTTCAAAAATCAGACTCACTGCAATGTTGATTATGAGTCACAGCGCATCCACCTCTCAATAGGCAACGTTCGCATTGTCACAGCTTTCAGCAAGGGCTGTGCGACTTCATCACCATCCGCAAAGCCATCGATAGAATTCTCCATGACCAAATCTATGGAGGGGGGTAGTGCGTGGCCGCCACCTTTCAGAATTCAGGAATCACAGACCACAATAGCAAAACATCAGGCTCAACAGCCTAGATTTCAATGGAAGCCCAAACAACCGCAACTACCGCCTAGGAGTCGACACTCCTATCCTCGTAGGACCAAAAACTCTTACCCTAGGAGGCCAAGATGCAGTCACAAAAAGCACCGCATGATCAAGCAACGATGGGTCCCTAAAGCCCTCTTACGTGCGCAAGGCTACTATGAGGGAAATACCTGGCTGTGGATCCCTAAGGCCCACATGGCTAAAGGCACCCTTCATACACCACCCTCAAGCTTGATCAAACCGCGTCCCATAAACCCTCAAAACCACAAGCCACAGTGCTCTCCTGAACCACAACCATTCGCCTCATCCATGCCTAGACCCAAGGGAGTCCCACAAGCCTACCGACCCAAACCGCAGGCTTCGTCACAAGAGTCATCACCGCTGAAGTCAATCTGCCTCCCCAACTCCAACCTGAATGTAGCAGCCCGTCTGTCGTGGCTGCTCCTAATCCACTCAATATCCAAGCGGCTCAACCACAAACTCACGAACCCTCCCAACCGCCCATCTTCATTGTTAAAAGCTCATGTTCCATCAAACCTCAACCACTTGTCGGCCTTACGCCCTGCTATGAACGAAAATCCTTTTTAGCGCTAGTCGCTGACCTCGCTGAGGAAACCGGGGATGACGTGGTGGATTGTATTAAAAGGTTAGACGACACTTTCATGTCACTCGCGCTAAGCTACGACCACTTGGATTTAGGTCTATTAGAAGAACCCTTTGCAAAAGTGCAAAATATGCCTTGCTCTTGGGAAACCTTTGAATTCGCATTTGCAAAAGCTTCTCACTCCGCCGCTGAGTTGATTGACAGCGAAATCTCCAAGGAGCAAGCCATCAAACAGCGCCTTATCACGTCATACGATCCACGAACCACTTCTGCTATCACTAACCAAGAAATCGCGAAGTTATCACACCTCGCTAATACTGGATCACCTTTCTTGAGGTAGTGGTACGCTTTTAGGTTGCAATGGGAAGTTGAAGGATGTCACATAATGACCAATGCTGAGCAACGCCGTGCCATCAAAACAATAGAGTATGATCCCACTTACATTGCGCCCACCTCATATAGAGTGTTAACCACTCTTCAGGGCCGACCCATGGAAGAACACCTCAAAGGAAACCCCTACCTCGATCGCTTGTTGACCAAGGAAGAGCTACACATTGCTAGCCGTGTCGACTCTGGTGACTTCCTCACAGATGTTCTCACATACATCACACACATGGAATTCGACCCTTTGATTTGGACCGCGCAGCTCAATTGTAATACAATCCAAATTTCTATACTTGGCTCCTTCACAAGTAACTCCTACCCCAACATGCCGAAAGCCCTTGACCTTTTGACCCTCAATCCTAGGAAGGATTCTTCTCAAGATGGAAGGGGAGGGGGTAAGGTGAAATGAATCAGATGAGAAATGAATCAAAGGGGATAAATCAAAGTAAAATTAGTGAAAAGCATAAACATGTATTATGGAAAAACGGATGGGGTAGGAAAATGGGCATGAAAACTTTGAAGTAAAGGGCAAAAAGTCCAAGTCTAAAAAGGAAAATCTACATGGCTTCTTAATGAATTCATTCAAAAAGTATAGAGTTTTTCTTTTCCAGCAATCAGTGAATTAATATGTGGAAAGTACTAATGAAAGTTACGATTTATGGCAGGAGCATAAAATGTCGCAGCAAGACCGTGCCCATCAACTCCCGTTCATGGACAAGGAAAGGGAGCAATACCCCATCCATCTAGAAAACCGCACCTTCAGCCAACTCAAATTTCAAACCATCCACAACATAGAAGTTGTGGTGACCAAGGAAGAAGCAGCCAGGAGAATGGTTGAACAATGCAACCTCACGAAGTATCTTGAAAAGTTCTTGCAGGAGCCGGACCACCTGAAGTGCGTGGAGTTCCTCAGAACATACAACCCAGATCAAGAATGTGGTACTGTGACGGTGGGCAGAGGAGAAGATGCAAAGCAAGTATAGGTCTGCTTAGACCCAGCCTTGGTGGAGAAGGATTTGGGGTTGGTACCAAAGACGGGGAGGAAACAAAAAAGGGATGTTTATGCCATGCTTAAAATGAAGAAGGAAGAGGTGCTCACAAATGACGGCATAAGCATCCAAGAGATCCCCGATGTAGAAGCCAGGATGCAAGCCAAGCTGATACATGTGCTCTTCTCTAGCCAGTGCTATAATTCATTGATGCATCGAATTAGCATACCTGTGTTGGAGAATATAGCAGCCCATACCCTAGACAAAGTAGACTGGAATGGGTACGTGCAAAAAACGATCGACCAGGCAGCCAAAACATTGGCCCTAGAAAGTGTGCCAGTAGGAGGAGAATCTCCAACCTCTAAAGCTATAGAAAGAAAGAAAGCCTCCTCCAAAGCCTCCTTCATCGGGTATGGATGTATCTTGACTGTGCTCATTCAGGAGGTAGTGAATGAAGCACAGGATGTAGAAGAAGGAGAAGGAGAAACGCCAGAAAGGTCGCCTCCTTACCAGGACAAGGATAGGTCTACCAATAGAACTGAGACAGAGGAAGAAGGGGAGGGACAGACAAGCAAGAAGACAACCAAGAAGCCCAAGAAGAAGACAACGCAGAGAAAGAAGAAGGATGACGAAGGCAGAAAGAAGGAGAGAGAAGACTTGGAAAGGGCAAAGAAAGAGTCCCTAAAAGAGGCCAAGGAGAGAGAGAGGACGAAGAGACAGGAGGAAGAGAAGGAAAAAGAAGAATTACAGAAAGCAAAGAAGGCATTGAAATAGGAAGCAGAGGAGAAGAAAAGAAAGGAAAAAGAAGGAAAAGAGAAAAACAAGGAAGAGCAAAGAAAAGTGGAGGAGGAAAGGAGAAGAAAGGCAGATGAGGAAGAGGTAGAACTAAGAAGGAAGGAGGAAGAGGACCTGGCTGAAGCCACACGCCAGTCCATTGAGCAACAAAGCCGAGTAGATGAATTGGGGAACTTGAGCCCACAGAGAGAAGAAAGGCCAGGGTCTAGGACATAGGTGTCGGAGATCGTGCCACCTGCAGTCACGGAGGGCAAGGGCAAGGCCCCAATTCATCCAATGCCTACCCTCATGGTGCCTTTCACTGAACCCACCACCATCACCCCTAGCATCCCAACCAGTGCCGATGTGTCAAATTTCGTGGCGTGGATTCAATATTTCATCAACAAAGAGATGACCCAGGGACAGAGCACAGGAACCACGGCCACAGGACAAAAGAGGCCAGCTACTGATGCGGAATCCAGGCAAGAGCCTAAAAGGTAGAAGGTAGAAGTCTCAACCTCACCCATCCACATAACGATGACGCCATCGGCTAACTACGACGAGTATGTCGCCGAGCTGCTCTCCCAATTGGAGAAAGCTAAGGAGGAACGCAAGATAGCCGCGGCTGAGTTGGCAGCTGAGAAGGAATCAGTAGCCGCCTTCCAGCTAGATAAAATGAGAATGATAGCCATGCAACAAAGAGAGATCGCATATCTCAAACAAGAAATGAAGGCTAACGATGATAGGGAGGAGCATTGGAGACAACAGCTTGAAAACGAAACACAGGAGCTAGTGAAAATGCAAAGAGAGCACAAGCTCCTGATAGTGTAATACCAGGAGCTTGCTACGAAATCAGCTCAGGTGGATGCGCTTGTGGTTGAGCTGAATGCCAGAGATGAGGAAAGAAAACAAGACATAGAGGAGCAGTAAGAGGAGATCGAGCGCCTGACTGATCAACTAAACTCTGAAAAATAATAGCAAGAGAGGCTAGTCAAGGAGTTGGAGGACCAAGAGCAGAAACTCATGATACTAACCCTAAAGCAAGGAGAGAGCTTGGAAGGAATGAACAAAAGAGCAGAGAAGTGGGTTGTGCACAATGAAAAGAGGGTGAAGACATTGGCGCAGCGCCTTGCTCTGGTAGAGAATGAGAAAATCATTGCAGAGAGAAGGGTAGAAGCCACCCAAGTGGCCTTCGGTGCTCAACAGAAAGCCTTCCTCGACACCATCCTTGACACCACCCACTCAGTGCAAGGAGAGTCATTGGAGGTGACGCAAGGAAAGCTCAGCATCACACGTAGAGCCTTACATGCTAGATTGCAGAAGCCACCCCTACCTGCGGAGGTTAGGCTGAGCTTGGACGAGCAACGAAAATACCTATTGCTGGCCGGCCTAACCCCCCAGGAAATCAACACCCTTGGATTCAAAGAGGAAGCACCACAGGGAGAATGGCAGGGGAAGGAAGCACAACCCCCCTCGCCGCAGTCTCAAGAGCCACCACAAGAGGACCCATCCGCGGAAAGAAAAGCCGCATCTAGGGAAAGACGCAGAAAGCTAGTAGAGGAAGCCATGAAACAGCTGAGAGCCAAACCAGCCATGCTACCGTCCGCACCCCTCCCACCGTGCCTTGATGATTCTATGACACGCTTTCTTTACCTTGAGCGGCAAGACCCTCCGAAAACCTTGAGCGTGTCATAGAATCATCTAGGCTTTCGGAGGTAAAGAGAAGGGCAAAGATTGCTAGAAGAGAGAGAAAAAACCCCGACCTCTTGGGGCACAGAAGCTGCTGATTTTACTGGTAGAACAAAGTTTTTGAAGTTCCACACACTGTACAGGGCTACAAAAGCCAACCCTTGTGGAGGAGGCGAGTATGCGATATCAGTATGCTCGCCTGGATGGCGTTTTGTAACACCCTGCCATTCGAGCGGAACAACCCTACCTACATGGCATACCCTCGAAGGGTAGGGGTGGATTTTGATGCCACCCTCCATGGGCGGTATGACTTCCCTATTATTTATAACTCTAATGTAGTATCCTTTGAGCATGCCCTTCTCTTTACCTCCGAAAGCCTAGATGATTCTATGACACGCTTTCTTGCGGATTTCTCCTCATGCCCTGACCCCGCCTTTGTAACAATCTGTAATTGTCTTAGGTTACTTAAGCTACTCCTTAAGCAGGACCCGACTCCACAAGAGCGCGGCCTACCTCCCCTCTTCTTTGACCCTAACACTATTGACAACTGCGCCATGGCTCGTCTTATGATGAGGGCTAGTCTCCTCCCCTCTTTTTGCCTAGCCCTCCTAGAAGATATGAATGATAACAAATTCACTAGGTGCAATCACCCTTTCCTCTCCACCACTTCTCTTCATGTCCGCATGAATCTTAAAGATTACATGCAAAGTCACCAGTTTTTGAGCAAATCTATCCGACCCCCTTCCCCTCCTCATTCAGATGAAGACAATTAGGCATGGCTGTCATTCCACAATTGTTTAAAAAAAAAAAGCAAAGAAAAGAATAACATGAAATGAAAGGCACACAAGCACTCACTTGTAGAAGCACTTAAACACCACATAGAGCACTATCACTGCACCTAGGGGTTCTCAAGTTAGGCGTGCCCGGTGGCTTCCGTCGACCGGCTCCGCTCCTAACCCCCTAGCCCTTTTTGCTTCCCCACTTCATGCTTAGGGCACATCAAGGGCAGGACATACCTAGGGAGCTAACACTTGCCTATGGTTAGACCTGTCACGCTAAGCCACTTGCATCGCACCTCCCTTACACAAATGGGGTCCTCAAGTGTGGGACATCACCCAGGCTTGCCTGCGGTTAGACCCACCTCCCCATTCCACTAGCACGAGCACAGTGCACTACAAATAGTACGGTAGCCACTCCCCTTAGAAAGAGCACCGCACCTTCTCCTTTCAGGCATCACACAAGTGGCAAACCACCAACTTCGGAGGCCCGCGTCAACCACTCGCTATCCATCCGGCTTCCCCGACAACCATCAGCTTCCACACGCACCTGAATCCCCATGTGGTCCTTCCCTTTACACCATCATTGCCCAAGTACCTACCACCCTACAACGACACAGAAGTGCCATGGGACTAGCACCCGTCTCGGAGGGGGGTAATGTTAACCCCAAGTTGAGATGGCAAAAAATGAAGGAAAAAGTAGAAAAAGCATGGAAGAAGAGCAAAGACACGCGAGCAACCTCTAAAAGCTAAGTCGAGACCAAAAGCACAATTTTAAATGAAAGGCGCCTCAAAAAACTTGGAAAACTCTTGTAAAAGAGCGTCAGGCTCCCTCCTGTGCCAATTGTAAAATATTAGACGGGCATAGGCTAGAGGCATAAGGATGTAAGAGGGAAATGGAAAAAGGACCTTGCCACAATGACCGATCATGTAAAAAAGGGGATGGGTGCCCATGGGATTTTAGGGTTTGTATATAAAGTTCAAAAAGTGAATGGAAACTCATTCTTTGGTGTGTGGCTAACAAGAGCTTTCTTCTTCTTCTTCTCTTCTTCTCTTCTTCTTGGTTGTGTGTGCTCTTGAGAGAGGGAGTGTGAGAGTGTGAGGGAGTGAGTGTGTGGGAGTGAGGGATCAAGAGGGTGAAGCTCTTCACCATGTCCTCTTCTCGTCTTCTCTTCTCTTCTCTTCTCTTTTCTCGTGCGCGGCTATGGAGGATGGAGCTTGGAGATGGAGGAGGCTTGAGGATGCTTGAGCTAGCATCAAGAATCATGGAGCTACCAAGGTGTGCAAGGGAGGAGGCTACTCACATCAGCATCAAGGTAAGCTCACTACATTCGTAGGATCAACGGCGCGTCGGCTAGGTGAGAGATAGCCATTAGAGCTCGCTTGAAACACTTGAAGCAATAAGCGGTCCGTGGGTCTTGGCGGTTGAGCGAAAGCTCCCACATGGGGATATTGAGCCCATAGAGAGAGTGTGAGATAAGGACTAGGATGTGATCTTGAGATTGAAGAAGAGTTTAGATAAAGACTAGATGTTGAGTGACAAAGGTAAGGAAATAGGATAGAACATAGAGATGTAAGAGAAGCGAAAGCAATGTACCTGATGAGGGGGTGACCTTGAAGGTTGGTAGAAATATCCAACAAGAGTTTATGAGGAACAGTAGGCGTATCCACATTGGTAACTGACAAAGTGACAAGGTTTTGCCATCTTCTTGCCACTAAAGCACCATCCAAAAGTGTTGAAGAATACAATTCAATAGAGAGGCCATGAACAATGCCTTCTTGGGCCTCAAGATGTAAGGTGTGAAGGGCATCCCCGTCTTCAAAATTGTTGTTCAAATTGAGACAGAGTCCTCTATTTCAGGATGTAAGAGGAGAGCATGATAGGGATGAAAAACATTGCCACAAACAATGCCTTCTTGAGCCTCAAGATGTAAGGTGTGAAGGGCATCCCCATCTTCAAAATTGTTGTTCAAATTGAGACAGAGTCCTCTATTTTAGGATGTAAGAGGAGAGCATGACAGGGATGAAAAACATTGTAGTATTGAGAGTGACTGGGAGACCTAGAACATGTTGGGATGGATGAAATGAGGGCATGAGAGCACAAAATGGAAGAGTCATGAGAGAGATGTGGGTATGAGGGCCTTCATCTAGTAGAGGATTGGGATTTTCCATCAAAGTATTTTCTATGTATTCCACTAGTTGACAAGAGAGAGTGAACAATGGACTTAATGAGGATACAAGCATGGAACATATGTGTTGCATGATGATGTGATAGAAATATATTGTGATAAAGACTTTAGATAAGGAAAAATACTCAGAGTTTAACAAAAGAGGTGAGAGTAAACATGTGGCAAGGGCAAGGAGCTAGGAAACTATGTAAAGCATATGTGTGTTGACACAAAGTAATCAGGTAGTCTATGTAAGTGAGGATAAGATTAGAGATAAGGTTTGTGGATAAGGATCAATTAAACTGGAGAAAAATGGGAGGTAATATAACAGATTGAGCTAGATTAAAAATGAGTGAAGTATATGTGGCATAGATAGCTTAATGTCTCAAGGCAAAGAGGGTGACATTGGTTTGAGAAAAGATAGAAAATATGTGTGGTTGGGAAAAAGATTCTTTGAGGATAAGCTTGGGTGAGAATTAAATGGATTGTGTGTGGGAGATCACTTTAATGGTTAATGGATGGGTGGGCCACAAATGAGTGTGAGAGAGAAGGGGTTTAGACCTTAATATGGCAAAGGACCAAATGGATAGGTAGGTGGAGAGAGGTGATAAGATGAGATAAGGATGAGAATAATGATAAAGAGGACAAATATCTTTCTCTCTCTTAAGAAGAGGTGATAATGAAAAAGATAGGAGTAGGTGAAGATGATAAGAATAGGCAAAAATTAGGTAGACATGATAAAATGAGTTCAAGATAATGAGGATAAGGTGCATGTGGATAAGGTTAGTTTACCTTGACATGGATTCAAAATCCTACTAATCTTCATACAAGGAAATTGATTTTGATTGCCTATAAGAAATAATCTAAGGATTAATTGAGTAGATAAAAGCCAAAAGCTAATAGTCTAGGCCCTTAGGAGCTTGGTGTGCTTTGATACCATGTAGTGAAAGTGATGGTGAGAGAAACAGAAAGAGATAATGAGACAATGAGATAGAGAATGAACCACACACTTGTAATGCGCACTTGCTTACACACTTGCATTGCAATAGCTGAGAGTACACATATATATACAATAAAGGTGTGGATATGGTAGGTTCTCTTAGTGAAGTATCCTCCACATGTTCTAGATCCATCTTATCTAGTTCTCCTAAATATCTAGATATTGTATTCCTACATATTCTCTAAGTATATGTTCATATGAGTACCTTCTAATATTCTAACATCCTTTACATATGCACGTCTACATTTACAAATTGCACAGGAGGGAGCCTGGTGCTCTTTTACAAAATGAATTACAAGGTGCCCAATGCTTTCTTTGCTAGAATATTTAGTGCACTCATTATTGTGTATTTCCTTTTGCATTAAGGCTTTTCCTACATTTTTTTGAGATTGCCTTTCTTTTTCACTTTTCTTGCCTTGGGCTGCCTTCCATTTCTGACTTTTTGGGGCCTTTTTGTCTTTGGCTTCATTTCGAGTTGTAACATGTGTCAAAGTTTTCATAATTAAAACTTTTTAATTATTCAAACTAGAACCAATTGCATATTTCTCTCAAGTTTTATCAATGGAATACAAAATAAAGTAGGTGATAAGCAATAAGCTTGAGCTTAAAGAAGACATCAACATAGAAACAAAAAGAATAATTCTTTAGAAGATCTTAAAAGAGAAGAGACATTGAAGACATAAATATTCTTAGAAGCCTCAATTATCCTCAAAGGCATATAAGAAACCATCAATATCAAGGTTCTAACCAATTTACACAAGATATATCTTGACTACTACTATAAGAGCCATTGACTTCCTTAAAAGGATGTGCAAATCCTCTACTAGGCCACCTAGTTAGGTATTGAATATGATGATGAATCATGCAATCACTATAGATCTTTACACATTTTATATGACTAGGATTGTAATTGTTGTACCCTAGCATAGGTGATAATAACATTGCTTATAAAGGAAAAATGTTTTAATATGCACAAGGACCAAGCAAATTAGCATCAATGTTACAACTGCCATAACCAATGCACCATGTGGAACATGCAATCATGCACCATTAGAAAGAAAAAGACGGAGAACCAATTCTACCAAGAAATTCCTTTCATGAGCTTCACCCACTCAAAGTAACCTATTTGTGGTAGGGTTGCTAAGTGTTTTTTGTTCCATTTGCCAACAACAAGAAACAATAGACAAAGCATCAAATCTTAAAGATCTCACATAATAGGAACTAAGCAAGGATTAGTCAAGGTGAAGATTAAGGGATGTCCCATGGTGCAAGCCATTTTATGTGCCTAAAATCTCATAATGATGGAGGTCCAATGGAGGGACAGGGCCTAGACAGGAGCATCTTGTCCCTCCCATACAGAGCATTTGGGTCAAACCCACATCTTACAATAATTAAGTGGCCCGATCATTTTTGAATCAAGGCTCTTAGCATGGTTCAACTAAAGGAAATTTAATGCTAAAGGGATATTTGGGACCTGAGCAACAAGCAACTCCGAAGACCGAGTGTGTTCGAACTTTAATTTTGACAATCCCAAATGAAAGTTGATTGATTACATGAGTGCATAGGTAGGCTCAAGCCTAATTGACCTTCAACATTATTCTTGATAGAAACAAACCATTGCAAGGAATGGGTGACAAAAGTAGGTGTGCATTTTGTGACCACAACAAGAGGTGTTTCCCCTAAAGGCAAGGGATTCATGAAGAAGTGTTGCATACCAAATGATGCACTCAAAACTTAGGAAAAAGGCTAAAGGGAGTGTGCAGATCCACACCCTTGGTCAACTCAATACGATACCCTAGCACTTAATTGCTAAGTAATTCACGACAAAGGATAGGTTATCCAAATTCCTTCACATCATTGATCTTCTATAGAGTAGAGGAGGAAGAATGTCCTCATTTGATTTAGGCTTGTATTGAAATACAAGCCTTGTGGCAAAAGATCTTGCTTCTAATGGAGAAATCAAGCTTGCATAGATAGCCGACAAAATGAAGCAAGCATTCTTGAGACATAATGGAAATCTCAATGAATCATTTGAGAGAATATGAGAGTGGCTAAGAGCTCTTGGCTTTAAGTCTATGTGGGGGCCTTGTAGTATTGTGCAAGGGGGAAGGATGAAAAGCACATCCAAGTTACTTGCCAATGGACACATGATAGTCCTCAAGGACTGCTTGGTGTGCCTGAGGTAACTTAGGAAGAAAGGGAAGTGTTGCAATAAAGCTTATGGTTTGCTTAGAAGAGTGTTTTAGAGAGTTTGTCCTTTAAGGAACTGTATCAACTTATTTGGTTGATATAATTCTATATTTTACTACATTCAAAAAAGGATCCCCATTTACCTATTTAATTAGCAAAACTATCAGACATGACATCATTTGCACAATTGGAAAGACATTTTGGTAGTCATCATTGGTGCTTTTATGTTGAACTCATGTTGGGGGATTTTGTGCATGTATGATTGACCCTTTCTTACTTTACAAAGCTATAAGGTCTAAAATGTGAACTTAGTACACTTCAATTTTTATGTTACTTGTATTCTTACTACCAATTGATCCACCATGTAGAGATTACTTATGTTTTAATAAATAATTGTAATATGGTGTCACTCAATGATTCCGTGATGCCCACATTTTTAATAGTTATAGTGAAGTAATTTCACTTTCATCAATGCAACCCAACTACATTAGCTAAGTGCAAATGTTGAAACCTAATCCTTGCATGCACAAACAAAAAATACTTAAGGTTATGGACTCAACTCAAGAGCCACACGCATGCACATGTGCACACACAAACAAGGAGGATGACTACAATGATAACAATGACAAGATTTTTACGTGATACAAACAAACACAAGACATGGTAAGTCATAGCCAACACTATTTTCAAAACCCAAGTAGATTCTTTAACACTATTTTGCCATTCAAAATTCTAGTACAAGGTGTCCATCTACACATTCTTTCTCATCTTGCCACAAAGAGAGAGAGAGAGAGAGAGAGAGAGAGAGAGAGAGAGAGAGAGAGAGAGAGAGAGAGAGAGAGAGAGAGAGAGAGAGAGAGAGAGAGAGAGAGAGAGAGAGAGAGAGAGAGAGAGAGAGAGAGAGAGAGAGAGAGAGAGAGAGAGAGAGAGAGAGAGAGAGAGAGAGAGAGAGAGAGAGAGAGAGAGAGAGAGAGGATGGGAATGCTTAGGTAAAGTAAAACACATACCACTCAAATTATGGAGTGAGCTAATTATAGGACAAAGAGGTACAATAGCCACATCAATGCATCATCTTATTAGCCATCCTTGTAAGAAATAATATCATAATTAGCACAGGTTCTACTACATTAATCAAGCTAAGAGTTTCTATCTTCATGTCAAGTTAGGCATTTCATTACTTGTGCAAAAGATCTCATACAAGAGAGAGAGAGAGATATATATATATCTTTCTGCATGCTTCGAGTACTAGATATGTGAAAAAGTAGTGCAAAAATGTGGTATATGACATCCTTTGCACAATTGGAAGGGTATTACGGTGGCCATCATTGGTACATTCGAGTTGCACTTGGGATGGGATTTTGTGCATTTATGATTTTTTTTCATTTTCTTGCTTTATATGATGATTGTATTTTTTATTTCAAATTGATCCACAAGGTTGGGACTACTTTATTTTTGTGCTATTGAATGATTCCCTAATTTAACATTTTAATGGTTTACATTTAACTAATTTTGATTTTCTTATATATTCCAATTGTATACGTACATACACAAAGTCTAGATGCCCAAACTTACTACTTGGATGCACAAATAAAACATAAATGAGGTAATGGACTCAAGTGCACACGTGCGGGCACACGCACACACGCACGCACGCACACACACGCACACGCACACGCACACGCACACGCGCACGCGCACGCGCACGCGCACGCGCACGCGCACGCGCACGCGCACGCGCACGCGCACGCGCACGCGCACGCGCACGCGCACGCGCACGCGCACGCGCACACACACACGCACACACACACACACACACACACACACACACACACACACACACACACACACACACACACACATGTGCACACATGCATGCATGCACACATATGCACATATGCTCACACTCACACATGTACATACATAGAGAAGGACAATCATGATGATGACAATGACAATGACAAGATTTTTACATGGTGGGAATAATCTCAAGATTTATAAGTCTCATCCAACATTACTTGTTAAATCCAAGTAGATTCAAACTTGACAAATAGAAGCTCTAGAGAGAGATCTAATCATGTACATGTTTGGTTTGCTTCTCCTTTTTGTGTTGTGAGTGGGTGCATGGGAAATAGGAAAGAGGTTCATGAAAAGTTATAAGACTAATAGTTGTTGTGGACTTTATATACTCCAAATCAATTTATACTAGTCAAAGATGGGAATTCCAACACATTTTACACTCATTAATGATTAGCCACATATTAATGTCTCTTATGTAGTTCTACCTAATGATGATCCCTAACAATAGAGAGTGACATGACAAAGTACATTTTTCTTTCACAAGCAAAGTATTTGACATTCTATAATATCTTAAGAATCCTTGTAAAGTTGACAAGGAAATCTACTTTTGATGGGAAGTTAATAGCTTATCAAAAATATATTTTGACAACAATCCTATGATAACTTGTAAATACTCTTTTCCCACATTTTTCTGTTGAAATAGAGTAGATAGAATATGACTTCTTGTTGAAATTAATATTCTACAAAGTAATGTCCACCTATACTTATTCTCTACTATTTATGGGTATATTCAATTTTCAGTTATTAAATATTTACCTTGAATATTTAATGGCATGAAAGCACAAAGACCTTAGAAAAGTTTACAAATGTTAGCTTTATGCAAGCCATGAGCATGATGTATAAGAAAGCATCACCCCTCATGTCAATATTGCGACCATTCAAATAAAAGAAGAGGGTGACCACACTTACATAGATATTAAATATTATGTTTTACATTAATCATATCACATAACTTATGTTGAGGTAAGAAGTAGAATAGGGATCTATAAAAGCTTTGATTTAGCAAAAGATTTGGTTGCTCTATGTTGTACTATAAAATGATGGGTAAAGAAGTGAAAAATCACCAAGCATATGTAATCATGTAGTGCATTATAGCTCAACATTCAAAACCCCATTTGTGCTCTAGGATAAAGTTGTTATTTTACAATTAAGGACATGGTGTGACTTGTAGGTTTGATATTGATAACATCACAACCATGTTTACATTTGAGGCATAGCATGTCTATTTTTACTACTTTTCCATAAACATATACAATTGCTATGATTTAGAGTTTTCATACTTGTAGCTTAGTCACTACATAATATCTCAAAATCTACTATAGAATGAGGGGGGAAAGGAAATTATTGGCTATTTATATGTAAACAAAAACAATAATAGCTCAACCCATTGGTTTTTTTCAACTGGGTAAATGCATGCCTTTTTGCAACCATGTTTATTTTCAAGGCAAACTGTGTCTAGATTTACTATTTTTTCACAAACATACACAATCACTATTATTTGAAGTTTCCATACTATAGCTTAGTCATTGCATACTATCTCAAAGTCTACTATAAAATGAGGGGGAAATGGAAGTTATTGGCTATTTATATGTAAGTAAAAACAACAATAGTTCAACCCATTGATTTTTTTTACTAGGTAAATGCATGCATTTTTGCAATGATGTTATTCTCTTGGAGTTGGTAATTTATAGAAAGAAGAATAGCATGATCATTAGGTATGAATATAAAATCAAAATGAGAATAAAAACCTTCACTCATTGAAAAAATCTTTGATAAGATATATGTAGTGACATGTCATTTGGACTATGTGGTATGCAACAATTTAATGAAAATATATGAGCAAAATCTAAATACATGTATCATAAAGTGGACAAGTTAAATATAAGGTCACCATCATTGGGAGCAAGTAGTAGTTGCAAATAAGTTTCAATGTCAATTTTCATTAAGGCTCTTTATTTTTTAGTACTCCTAATTATTCTCACATAGGATCATGACCCTCTTTACATGTATGCAAGGGGTTGTAGTATGCTACCCCCATGGATGGCTACCATGTAGTCAGATGGAACTAAAAATCCTTGTAATTCCTTGGAAGGAGACAATGAATCAATGGATTTGGACCATATCCAAGCATTAAAGGATGCTCAACCAAGCATAGAGGAGATTAGGAAGGCCCTTAGTGTGAAGACTCAAATGGTTTAACGAGGCATTATCCCTTATTAGGATGAAGATTGAAGTGCAACTACTTAATTGACACTTTATTTTATCTTTTATTTTATTCCTTGGGCAAGCCTCTAGGAGAATATGATTTCATGGGTAGGTTTGGAGGCGGTTTAGAGAGACATAATGTTACAACATTTTGATAATGATGTGTATGAACACAATTAGGATTGTCTAGGTACTTCTTTCCCTCAATAGGAGGGTTTTTGCCACACACACACACACCCACACACACACACACACGCACGCATGCACGCGCGCACGCACGCACGCACACACACACACACACACACACACACACACACACACACACACATGCACGCACGCACGCACACGCACACGCACATGCACACGCGCACAGGCACTCACACACACAGAGCCACACACACGCACATGCGCGTGCACACACACACGCACGCATGCACGCGCACGCACACACACATGCACGAGCACGCCCAACATGCACACGCACGTGCGCGCGCGCACGCACACACACACACACACACACACACACACACACACACACACACACACACACACACACACACACACACACACACACACACACACACACACACACACACACACACACACACACACACCCCTAGTCACTCTAGGGCAAACTTAGCTTTGTGAATTATTATGCACCAATTTTAATAATGTTTTCCCTGTATAAAGGCATATCCATCACAAGAGTCATCAAGTTCAAGTTTTCATTGAAGAAAAATGGTTTAATTGAATGCTCATGAACTTCTACATAGCTAAAGGTGAGCATACATGATAAGATTTAAACCCAACTCAAACATGGGAAAAATTGACCATTTAAATGAGGTTTCAAATAATAAAACCAAGGAAAAGCATTTGTGTAGTCAATTTCACAAGAAATTAATCTTTTGATGATTTTATGACTTGTTGATACAATAGTGGAAGCACTTTAGATGAAATATGAATCCTTGAGGATGAACTAGGCCCTTTGAGTCTTAATCTTAGAGATGCCGCTCGAGAAATATAGAAGGGAAATTTTTAGATCCAAGCTTTTGGGTGGATGCACATAGGGACATAATTTAGGAAAAAATAAACCCTATGTTAATAGGAAAAGCAATTTCTTTTGGATATGTTGAGCAAGAGATCCCCCAATCTATGTAAGCACCTCTTTATACTCTCTTCATCATCCTCGTGTATCATTACGATGAGGCTATAGTCATGCCATGAGAAGGTGGAAAGAGGTCTAATATTCTCAATCTATGCTCTTCTCCTCTTGCTTTGCATAAATCTCATCATCCTCTCCATCCAATTCATCACAATATTTCCTTTTTCATAATCTTTCATCCTTATAAGCTCACTCATTAATTCAAACTCACATATCTTATCACCCCTCCCTAGTTATATAAGGTTGTATTTCTATGTTAAAATTGAAGAGCTAATTTTACCAAGATAAGCTTTAAATTTTATAGCATGTCTAACTTTTGGATAATTAAATTTAGATAAGACATGCTAATTATATAAGGTTTTGCTAATTAATTTAAGTTAGAAATGCTAACCACCATGAATTAGATAAGCCATTTAACAAGCTTAAACATTGCCAAATCCATATGAGAAGAGCCAATAAATAGCTACAAGAGCTTTTAAATAGATAAAGTTAAAAACACTAAAACAAAACCCATGGCAGAGGTAGGAGATCCCCCCTCCCCCTCAACCATAAATAAAGGGAAAATTGTGTAGAGTGAGGCAAGCAATGATAAAACTATGCTAGCTAGAGAGGAACAAATAAAATATTAAAATAGTGTGTGAGAGTGATAGCATAAAGAGGGTGAGGTCAAAGACTTCCATCTAGCACATCCCCAAGGTGAATGACATGACTTCTTCTAACCCATTATGTTCTCTTATCCACCCTTTATTTTTCTCTACCCACAATGCCTCCAAGAAAGAAGCTCCACATTGTAAGAAGTTGGGAAGACATAATATTTGAGTAGTATTTGAGATAGGATTACTAATAATACCTTGCCACACTAGGATAGGTATATAAGATGCTAAGAATTGTAGATTTTTATCACTTGGCCATAATATAATTACAGTCTCTTCATCTTACCTTCTTGTTCACAACTTTCATGGCTTCTCTCTCTTCTCTCCTATCTTTCTAGTATTTCTCTCTCCTTGTCACACATTCTCTCTCCCCTTTTCTCTCTCTTTTGCACTCTCTTCTCTCATCTCTTAGTCCTCTGCTTGACAAGTGGTATATAAGCATTGTTTTGATCCATCTAGTCATAATCTTACCTTAGATTTCTCAAACTAGTTACATTCTAGTTTCTTAAGGACAAGGTGTCCAACTCTTGAAGTGGATAGGTGCAATGACCAGGGAGCTTTCAACTGAAAAGGATAGGCTAGTTAGAGCTAAATGGAGGACATGGAGATCAAGTTAGAGACAAAATGGACAAAATGGGAGATCCTGGTCAAGAAATAAGCTATTCTGGGAGGTAAAATGGTTAAAAAAAGGGGAAATAGAGTTAGTCCAGAGAAGTCTAGTTACTTTTTGCAACACATGCTTTCTCTCTCTTCTTTCCTTCAAGCTCTTTCAAACTTCCATGGAGGATGGCAAGAAATCTCTCTTTATGTCCAATGTGAGCATGATCTCTCTCTCTCTCTCTCTCTCTCTCTCTCTCTCTCTCTCTCTCTCTCTCTCTCTCTCTCTCTCTCTCTCTCTCTCTCTCTCTCTCTCTCTCTCTCTGATTAAGGGGCAAATGATCTACACAACATACTTAATCCATTGAGTATCCTTGTTGCCAATATTGATTATGCTGACCAGATTATGTAGTTCATTTTTTGGCACATTTTGCATTGAACATAGTAATTATCTCCTCCATCAACAAGCATTAATCTCTTTCAAGGTAATCAATGATCAAGTTAGATATCCTTGACAAGCACAACATCTTCTCCTTCAACCTTTGAGCTCTTTCTTTCACCTTCTCAAACCTAGCTATGGTAGAAACATGGCAACAGCCCTCCATGGTGAAGAATATTGAAGAATATGATGGAATGAGTCATTGTCTTGCTCCTAAGGCTTGCTTATTAGCCATGGGCTTTCCATGGTGCCAAGATTGAGCCATTTTCTCTCCTCCACAAGCTTTCTTCTTATCCTAATGTTCAAGGACATCAATATATTGTTGCATTTCTTTTAAATCCTTCAAGAATCATCAAGAAATCTTGTATACATAGGCAAAGGACATTATTCAAGAGGGCATTGAGGTGGAATCCTAACAACATTGAAGATATCGAAGGATATCTTAGCCTATCAAGAATAATGGATTTATATTTTGGGGATTTTGATAAAAGAGCTTGAATTTCTTATACTCAAGCATTCAAGGAGGCTTAGGGAACTTATCCTTCAAGTGTTTTATAGTCTTGAATCAAAGTATGGGATAATTCAAGTGAATTATAGAGCATGGAGCTTATGGATTGAATGGGGCATTCTTCTTCTACCAATAGAGCTGAAGCTTGATTCTATTCGATTGATTCTATTTGAATCTTCCATCTTCTATAAGATTACAATAGACATTTGATCTATTCTTAATCTCTAAAATCTCTCTTAATCCATTTCTCCAAGGTTATCTACTTGATGAGAGATAATGGTTTATTGAGCTCTTGAATGAACCATAGATAATAGATTAATACCTCTTTAGGCAAATCAAATAATCTAAATTTACTTTTAGCATTGATACCATTTCATTTCAACCATGATTTCAATTTTACATTCTTTAATGCATAATCCTAATTCGATCTTTTGATTCTCTTATACCCAAGAAGTAAATTGTAAAGGGCAAGTATTGCAATTAGTGAGTCATTGATTTACAGGGGTAAGACCCTTAACCAACAATCCCCATTTTTCAATTCTCTTTTGATAGATCAATTTATGCATATCATTGAAGGCTGAAAGAATTATTTTAGTAATGCATCTCATTCTTGTTTTCATAGAGTAGAATGTTCTTTCCATGTTTATATCCACCAAGGAAAAAGATAGATGTCGGGGGAGACAGTGGAACAAAAGAGAGGTGACCCTTCCTCACTATCAAAGATCCCAAAGAGACGTGACCAACCGACGTGAGGGAATTTTTGCCCATATCTCATTTTTGGAGGCCGTAGGGAGCCCATCCCACTATTTTATCCCTCACATAGATACTATGAGTAGAGAAATTGAAGATTTCAAGATGAAGAGAAGTTAAAGATTTCAAGATGAAGAGCATTCAAACATGGTCTTATTTGATCAACTTAGAGGGATTAGAAGTTTTTTCTAGGTCCTTTTGCCTTTATTAGTAGGGTACATATACTTACAAGAGTAACATGGCTATTTAGCATTTATTGGGATAGATATTCAACCATTTATAGGTGATGTAGATTATTTCATGCCATTTACAGGTTGCCTACAGGGTATTATAGAGAAATAGGATATTAGGAGCCATTTTTGGGGTATTATTCACTTGGTTACATGTACTACAGAGTATTTTAGAGCTTATACAAGGTTATATAGGGTATTATATATATGGTACTTAGTACCTACAAGTCTAAGGAAAAGACTTCTTGTCTACTCAGTCAAACTCAACAAAATCAAGGATACCAACAAGGACGAGGATGAGCCCTTATAGTTAAGTGAGTTTGTTGATATATTTATCAAGGAATTACAAATCTACTAAGGGAGAATGTGTGCATTTGTGGTCTCTACACAAGTGGGATCAATCTCCTTGTTAAAGTGCATGAAAGGGATATCACCTAGCCAATTTAGAAATGGATTAGGGCACTTGTTACATGCATGAGTAGAAAGGTAATGAAGATGATGATATAAAAAGAGAAAGAGAGTAGAAGGCGTAGTGTAATATGAAGCAAATAAATGTAAAAGCTAGACTTTAATCATGGGAGGATAGGCACACATAAGTAAAGTGGTAAGAATGGGGACAATGAAGAAGGAGAAAAAGGAGGAGAGAATGGAGGGGGTGATTGTACAGAGGGGTTTGAGACTAGTGGAATGGGGATAATGAAGAGACACAAAATGTGAGAGGATGAGTGTAATGGTAGAAGAGGGTAAGGATATGATGAACTGGGAGCAAGGAGGGTGATGGAGTTGAAAGATGGGTGGGAAAGTGAGGGAGAGGGAGAGGGTGTGCATGATAAAGTGGGAAAGGAGGGTGGTACAGTGGAGAGGAATAGGGAGATAGTGAATGAAAGGAAGAGAATAGAGATACGAGGATAGTAGCAGATTGGAGTATGTGTGTCCCCCACTTGAAGGCTCGAACGATCCCTTTTTGTAAGCACTTGATTGGATTATATTATTTGCTAATCCTAATTAATCAAGCATAATCTTGATTGATTAGAGTCCTAAATTGGATGATGCATTTGATGATGTAAGATAGTGCATGGAGTCTCTCTTCATATAATACCTTTTGTTATCTTGTATGCATGAGTCTTCATAGTTAAGCTTCCCAGAAAAAACAATATGGAAAGGTAAAATACAAAGGTTAAAAAATATAAGGGAAAGTTGTGCATGTACATCACTAGCATAATGTGAGGTTTTACAATATGGGATGGATAATTTCATGAGAGTTTGAGTAGAGAAAATTGGAAATTTTATATACACTTTTTATAATACATTCTCATCTTTTAAAAGAAAAAGAAGCTTACTTTTGGAGAGAGATTCATAGAGGAAAATGCTTTGAATAATAATTGAGAAGAGTCTAAAACCTCCACCATTGGAGGTATATCATTTATTTATGAATCCTTTCATGCACAAATATATTGTTTCCTTTTCTTCTTTTGGTGATTCGAAGCTTTTTCCATGCATGTACCATTTATAAAGCTCCAAATATTAAAATAAGTCTAGGTAGCATAGTAAAAAAATGGGAAAATATCATAGTTAATTTAATAATAGACTAGGAAAAGTGAAATGCATGAAAATAGAAAAATATAAGAGAGAAAAAAGGTGCTCTTGTATGTCTTTAATTTCTTCATAAGACTTTTCACCTCCCTTAATCTAATGGCAAAATATCTACTCTTATAAGTCCAAGTGCCTTGAATTTGTTTGATCAATAGTATGGAATCACAAAAAATATTCAATTTATGAATCCCATTATCTCTAGATACCATTCTAGTCCCTTAGAAAGAGATGTATACTCTACCTCATTATTTGATTTCAACCCTTTTAGAGAAACTCCTCTTCTCATTACCTTGTATCGAATAGGATTAAAAACCACTATACTTGTGGTTGCTTTTCCTTCCTTCCTCTTATATGCTCTATCAAAGTAGAGTGTAAAGGCTTCATCTAGTACATTGGGTGGCTCTATTTGTGATTATGATATATTTATAATTGGTTTTCTACCTTCTTCTCATGATATCTTTGAGTCAGGACATTGGCAAGGCATGCTTGGGTTGAATCTTCCACCATTATTGTAAAGTTATATTCTTGCCACAGTTGGATCACCCACTTAGAAATCCTAGCTGGAATATCCATGTATTGTAGGACATAAGGAAAGGTTTCCTCTATAGTGATAACAATGAAGCACTTTGGAAAAATATAGGAGTGGAAATTCTTTACCCCAAACGTAAGAGCTAAAACCATCTACTCAACATGAGTGTAGTTCTTGTCTATTGGTTTTATCACTCTACTAGCAAAGTAAACATGCCTCATAAGTGAGGTCCTAGGATCCTTTTGTAGTAGTACTATTCTAGAGATTCCAATTCCACACTAGGATTCACATAAAAATCTTGGTCCCAATATGGTGGTAGGATAATGGGAAGAGATGCTAGAATCTCTTTTATTTCTTGGAACTGTTGTTCACTCTCTTCATCCCAAGCAAGTATTTCTACATTAGTGAGTCACTGTATGGGTAAGACAAATTTTTCCAATAGATGAAGAAATCAGCTTAGGTACCTAAATTTTTGGATGAAAGAAGTTAGCTCCTTAATTGAGGTAGGAGCCCGTAGTATCAAGAAAGCATGAACCTTCTTGGGGTTAGTTTTAATTCCATTTTTTGATACCACATGGCCTGACAAAGCTACCTTTTTTTCACCAATATGATAGTTATCTATGTTGAGTTACCCACCCATTTGTGCTAATTTACTTAGCCTTTCATCCACTCTAGCCAAGTGCGGTCACAAGAGTTGTAGGTATAGAAGCCATCAATAAACACCTCGATTGACTTACCAAAGAAAGGCTAGAAGAAAAAGTTCATGAAATGCTAAAAGGTAGAAAGAGCATTGGTTAGGCCAAAAGGCATGACTCTATATGCAAAATATCCCTAAGGAGTAATGAATTTTGTTTTTCTTTGATCTTCTTCAGTAATTTGAATTTGAAAATAGCATGAGTATCCATCACAAATGGTATATCTTTCATGACCAACTACCTTGTTGAGAATCTCATCTTGAAATGGAACAAAAAAAAAAATCCCTCTTTGTCACTTGCATTAAGTGGTTTGTAGTCCACACAAACCCTCCACTTTCCATTTTTCTCAGGTGTTACCACAACTGGTGAAGCCCATTCAAAATCCTCCATAAGATAGATAAAACATGCCTTTAAGAATTTCTTACCTCCATTGGAAGTAATTTATTGTATGAACCCCTATTGCAACAACTATTGTATTACTGGCTTAAAGGTGATGTAGAACACTTGCAATGTGATCATAATTGGAGACAAAAAACATGTACTAAGATCCTTGGCTAACATCTTTTCTAGCTCCTCTTCACTTGGTCCCATCTAGATGCTTGACTTTCCTCCATTCCTCCATCAGCTAGTTCTTTTAGGACAACTCCCATAACTTCTAATGAGCTATTGTCTTCTTCTTCTGACATCTCTTCATCGGATGAGGAACATTCTTCTGAGATCCACCTATCTTCTAAAGTCTCCAACTCTATACTCTCTTGTCTCCCTTCCCTAACATTGCACACAATGGCTTATCCTTTTCCCCCAATCCTTCCTTATTGCGATTGCAATATAAGTGTAGTAGATTTCCAATCTTCCCTTTCTTTCATAGCAATGAGCCAAGGTCTTCCTAGTATAATTGGATAGCCCTCTCTTTTGAATGGAAACACATACATATCCACTTTCACTTGAATACCACATATTATAATATTTATACCTTTTATCACACCAACATAGTTAACAAAAATATTATTTATCATTTTTGTTTTAAAAGTATATGATTCACTTACCTCTAGACCCAAACGATGCATTAGCTTATCATTCATTACATACACTTGTGTACTCCCATCAATATATTACCTTGGATACTCTTTCTCCTTTGATATAACCCTATACTATTGGTAATAGATCCTCAATGACTTGGGCTTTAATTAGGCCCACCTTCTTTACTACTCTTCTTGTACTCACCATACGAGCCCATTTTCGTCACACTTACAATGACACATGCAATAGTTGTCGCCATGTGAGTCTTGGTCCTTGTGAAATCATATCCTTGATTAGACTATAGGGCTCAACTTTCTCTTCTAATAGGTAATCTTTGATCCCTATCGTACATCGAGGCTGATTTGACCTCTTTTTCATGTTCTTGCTCTCTTTTGAAGTCCCTTCATCATCTCTAGTCCTAGTTTTGCTACGGTGTGGATTTTGAGTGTAAAAGAGTGGGGATAGATGGGTAGGACATGGGCTAGCACGTGAAGACCTAGTTATATTGAACGGGGGTATTTAAGGTATTGGGAGATCCGATTAGGGATTATTTATCAATAATCAAGTCTCTCTTTTACCCTTCCATCCAGCTTTCATGGCTTCCCTTCTCTTTCTCTCTCTTTTCCTGTCTTTCTCTCTCTCTGCTAGTATTTCTCTCTCCTCATCACTCTCTTTCTCTCACTTCTGCACTTCTTCTCTCTCTTTTGCAAGCTTGTGTCTCCTCTTTCTCTCTCTCTAGTTCACTCCTTGACAAGTGGTATTAGAGCACCGATCTTTGATCCTTTTTCTCTCTCTCTCTGTGTAATGAAAGAAGCTGAGAGGAGAGAGAAGGAGAGCTGAGGAGAGAGAAAGAGAATAAGAAGAAGAAGGAAGAAGACTAGAAGAAGAGAGAGAAAGAGAGAAAAGAAGAGAGAAGGAAGGAGGAAGGAGGAAGCCATGGAAGCTAGAGATGAAGGTAAAGAGTATGATCTTGATAATAACTGGTTGCCCTAATCTGGGGCTCTTACACCTTAAATACCCTGGTCAGTGTGACGGGGTGTCTAAACCCTAGTCGGTGTGCATCCCTCTTGTTACAATCCATCCCCACTCGAAAGGTTTTTGACCTAAAAAACAAGGAGAAATGGAGGGGAGTGATGGGTGGGATAAGGGAGGGTTACAAAGTACTACTCAAAGCCCTTAACAATGAAGATTAGGTGTGGAGAGACTAGGGACAACATGTAGTCTGGAACAGGTCTGCTGAAGTAAACTGGTCATAACTTTTGATAGGCTGCTCCAAATAGGGTGCACCATATGTCAAAACGGAGCTTATGACGAGTACTTTTAGCCTATGTAGAATGCACATGCATGTGAGTTGAGTAAGTATAAAATTGCTCTAAAATAGTGTGCAATCTACGGATAGAGGGTGGACAATTTGGGGCATGACCGGCTAGTCTTCCAACCATTGGGGTTCACGGAGGTAGGGAAATTCATTAAGGATGATTGTTGGGCGCCAAGAAGCTTCTTCCAAGGGTAGGCCTTGCCATTTGATGAGGTATTCTTTGACGGATCGGGATCGTAAGTGCTTATCTCGCTGCCCAATGATTGCTTCAGGGACATATTGAGTGATGCCCTCTTCATCTATGGGTGGAAGTTCTTCCACATAGTCCACTGAGGAGCCTACAAAGGGTTTCAACTGACTTATATGAAACACATTGTGGATTTTGGTGGTAGGGGGGAGTCCACTGAGGAGCCTACAAAGGGTTTCAGCTGACTGACATGAAATACATTGTGGATTTTGGTCGTAGGGGGGAGTTCTGAGCGGTAGGCCAAGTCGCCAACTCTCTTTAGGATTTGGTATAGGCCATACAAACAATGGGCTAGCTTGTTACTGTTGCCCTCTTTGAGGGTTGAGTAGCAGGACTTAGGCACTTTCAAAAGGACCAAATCCCTCTCCTGGAATTCCAAATGCCTTCGTTTTTCATCAGCATAGAGTTTCATGTGTGTTTGGGCCTTTTGAAGATTCATTTTGCATTGCTGAAGTAAAGCTTGCATGTGATCCAATTCAGCTTGACTCTAAGGGTTGATCTTATCAGTAAACAAACTGTAGGAAGGGAACCTTATACCCGTATAAGGCCTCAAAAGGGGAAACTCCAATGCTAGAGTGTGTGGAGTTATTATATGCAAACTCAGCCAAGTGAAGCCACATATCCCAACTGTGTTGTACATCATGGCAAAAGTGCCTCAAATATGTCTCAAGCCATTTGTTCACTCTCTCAGTTTGGCCATCAGTCAGAGGGTGGTATGCAGTGGTGTATGGAGCAAGCTTGGTCCCCATGGAGGTGAAAACTGTCTACTAGAAGTTGCTCATAAACTTTGCATCCCAATCATGTACTATGACTTGTGGTAAACCATGCAGCTTGAAGACATTTTCCATAAACTGAGTGGCCACTTGAGAGGCAGTATATTGGATCTTAGTGGGGATAAAGTGGGCCGCTTTGGTGAGGTGATCAACTACCACATAGATACTATTCCACCCTTTCTTAGTCACATGATGGCCAGTGATAAAGTCCATTGTGATGTGAGTCCGTTTCCCTTTAGGGATAGGGAGAGGCTGCAAGAGGCCAGTGGGCATGAGTTTACTATCCTTGTTTTGTTGGCATGGAACACATTTGGTCACAAAGTCCTTGAAGTTCCACCATAAGCCTTTCCAATGAAAGCTCTTGGCAATCCTGTCATACATTTTGAAAACACCCAAGTGATCGGCAGTGGGGCAAGAATGCATTTCTTCCATGATCTTCTACGTGAAAGGGGAAGTGTGCTGGATGACAATCTTGCCATGGGACAAAATAAGGCCATGCTTGAGCTGATATTGGGAGTTTTCAGCCATAACCCCATGCTGTAATTTCTGAAATGTGTGGCTGAAATGATCATCTAACAAGTAAGCCTCTTGGAGCTCTTCAACCCAATCACTGTGCAATTCTGAGATAGAGGACACTCTACATGCCCACATTTGAGAGAGAGAATCAGCCACAATATTATCCTTGCCCCGCATGTGTGAAATGTCAAAATCATAGTTCTGTAAGGTTGCCACCCATCGCCTTTGATTAGGAGTCAAAGTAGACTGAGTCAAGAAGTATTGGAGGACTCGGTGATCGCTTTTCACTTGGAAGCGGCTGCCATACAAATAGTGGTGCCATTTCTTGATGGCATGGAGAATGGCCAACATCTCTTGGTCATATACATTCATTTGCATCTCCTTCTCATCAAGCTTGCGACTTTCAAATGCAATCACACCATGCTCTTGCAACAATATTGCACCAATACCCTGGCCCCACTGGCATCACAATGAATGGTAAATATCTTAGAGAGGTCAGGGAAAACAAGGATGGGGGTTGAAGTAAGCGTGGCCTTTAACTGTTTGAAGCTATGATCCACAGTGGCATCCCAAAAGAATGACTCTTTTTTCAAGCGATCAATCAAAGGTGCTGCAATGGTGGCATAGTGCTTAATGAAGCATCTATAGAATGAAAAGAGACCAAGCAAGCCACGCAAGGAAGTGGTGGTGGAAGGAGTGGGCCAATCTTTAACACATTACACCTTTTTTGGGTCAGCGTGTATACCATTTTTGCTCACAATGTGTCCCAAGTACTCCATAGATGTCTGCATGAATATGCATTTGCTCTCCTTAGCAAAGATTTGATGCTCTCTCAACATGTCAAACACCCTCCAAACGTGTGTCAAGTGCTCCATAGATAACTTGCTATAAATGAGGATGTCATCAAAGAAAACAAGCACGAACTTGAATAGAAAAGGTTGTATGATTTTGTTCATGAAGCTTTGAAAGGTGGCATGGGCATTAGTCAACCCAAAAGGCTTCACAAGAAAATGGTAAAGTCCACGATCAGTCCTGAAGGCCGTTTTGACCTCATCTCCTGTCCCCATACGAATCTGATGGTAGCCAGAGCGCAAGTCAATCTTAGTGAAAAAGGATGCCCCTTTTAACTCATCCAGCAAATCATCAATCCGTGGTATGGGTTAGCAGTTCTTCACTGTAATTTTGTTCAAATATCTGTAGTCAATGCACATGCGAAAGGAGCCATCTTTCTTTTTGACTAAGAGGACAGGGGATGCATAGGGGGAAGAACTCTGTTCAATGAAACCCATCTCCAACAACTCCTTGATTTACTTTGCAACCTCTTCATGCTCACACTTGGAGAGTCTATAGGGGGGTTTATTCACTGGCTTGGAATGGGGCTCTAGGTCAAGTGGGTGGTCCACTTGTCTCTTGGGAGGGAGGGATGTAGGCATTTGAAGTAAGTCATTGTATTCCTCAAGCAAGGCCTGCAAGGCAGAGTCGTGAGATACTGCAGAGGGCTGTCCAAAAGTTTCCTTATTTAATTGCAAAACAAAGATTTGTGAGCATTTCTTAAACTCCCGTTTGAGTTGCTTTGCTATAATGAGTTGAAAAGCAGCATGATCTTGAACTCCCTCTAGGTGGATAGGCTGTCCATGAATCATAAACTCCATGTAAAGCTAGGAGAAGTCCATAGAAAATTTTCCCAATTGTTTTAGCCAATCACAGCCCAAGACAACATCAATGGGGCCCATATCTAGGGCAATCAGATCAACTAGTGCAGCATAATTTTCAGCCAGGCATAAGGGAACTGCGGGACATACATGTGTGTTGATTTCTTCTTCTCCATTTGCTACTTGGACCTTCAAGGGGTGGTGTAATACCATAGGGGTACATTTCAACCAATCAATGGCTGATTTATTGACAAAACTGTGAGTGCTTCCACTATCCACAAGGATAAAAACATGCTTTCCATTGATACTACCTTGAATGTGAAGGGTACTCGGGCTGCGAGAACCCGTCCAAGCATCCAAGGAGATCGAGCAAAGGGAAGTGGGAGGTAGGTGGGATGTTAAATCAAGTATCTGTGAGGGAGCACCACCCGGGTCAAGGGGAAACCCATCCTCCAAGTCATAGAACTGCTCATGATCAACATCCTCCATGGGCTCAGCTTGGTCAATGGCCAGGTCATCCTCCTCATTGTGCCAATCTTCCATGACATACATGCTATGAACTTTGAACTTAGCTGTCTTGTACGGGCATTTGAAGGCATGATCATCAGTGTACTTATCTCCACATTTAAAGCATAGGCCCTTTTCTTTTCGTTCCTTCACAACATCTGGGGAGATGAACCATTGACTACTGGATCCATGGGAAGGTGATGTAGTGGATTGTTTATTTTCAACATACCTATTTTCAACAGTAGAGCCCGATACTGTCCCAAAAGTGCCCATTTTTCTTTCAGCATGGAAGGCGGGGTAAGTGGGTACTTTGGGGCTGTTATTAGGCATAGAAGTGCCTTGAAAATCACCTCCATACGGGGCTGATCATGAAGGGATGCGGGGAGGTCCAACACCTTGCTGAAAATGCTCATTCTTACGGTACTTTCTTGCATATCTCTTGTTGAGATGGCAAGCTCAACACGTGCAGACATTGATGATGGACCGCCTGGCTAGATGGGTCCACACGTCTACACTTAACACGTCGGTGGTCATTATGACTCTCACATGGCCACTGACTCATTACTTATTATATTCAGGTTGTTACACCTATTTACAATTGGCATAGTTATAGCGCCAATCGACTAGTATAGTCGGTTATGCATTGTTTGACTTAGTAGGCCATTTTCCTTTATGTTGTATCTTATCTATACTTTGTGTATATTGTAAAGTGTGTGGAAGAAGAAGAAGAAACCAGCAAGAAAACTTTTTGGCCTCCATCTCTCTTCTTGTCTCTTGAGTGAGCTTCTCCTTGTGCATTCTGTGTGTTTTCGGCGCAGCATCTTGAGCAAGTCTCCCCACCACACGATTCTTGACATGGTATCAGAGCTCCACCATTGACTGAGGTTGGTTTTGAAGGCTAAAGCAAAGGAGAGGAGCCAAGGATTCGAGCACGCAAGCAACGGGTAAGAAGCTCTTCCATTCTCTACTTCTTTTCTTGGACAGTGCCTATGGACGCACCGGAAGCAGGGCAGAGCAAAAATCTCAGATTGCAGTGAGATTCAAGGTCATTTCAGGCCCCATTTTAGACTCGCAAGGTTGCGGACAGCAGTTCGAGGCATCCTGGAATTTCAGCTGTGTCTGCCGTATATAGGTGCATAGGTTACAGATTTCAGATCTGTAAGTTCAAAGGTGTTTACCAGTGAATAAACACAAGGTTTATCTGCAAACTGGTTTTTGTAGATTACATGTATTTTTGAGCAGACAGTGGAAAAGATTGTCTGGTGTATTGCTGTGCACTACAGGTCGAGGGTTGCAGAAGATTTGCTTGATGTTTGGTATTAGTTTTGTGATAATGGCAGAGAACAGTGGAAACCCCATCATTGAGAAGCTCGACAAGAACAACTACTCTTCATGGAAGTTCCGTGTCACGAACATCCTTATTGGAAAAGGCATGTACGAGTTTGTTTCAGGTGAAGAAAAGGAGCTGGAGGTGAGTGATCCTCCAATTGTAGAAGAGACAAAGGCATGGAAGGAATGGAATGCAAAAGACAAAAAGGTCATGTATTGGCTATCTGCAGTAATTGACAATAATATGCTGGGACATATTAGAAATGCAGAGAATTCATATGCAGCTTGGACTAACTTAAAAGTATGTTTTCCATAAATATAAAGGCACAAAAGATTCAACTCAAGCAAGAGTTGAATACATTGAAGAAAGGGAAGATGTCTATCAATGAGTATGCACTGAAGGTAAGGAGCATTATAGATGCCTTGGCAGCGATTGATGCAATGCCCGATGATGATGATTTGGTGTCGTCTACCTTAGGTGGACTTAACAATGAAAAGGATTAGAAGTCTTTTGTAACTTTCGTATATGTTAGAAAGCCATTTTCAGATTTCGATGAGTTGGTCTCCCTTATGATCACTGAAGAGATCAATATGCAGAGTGAGACATCTGAAAAAAGTGGTGAATAGGTCCAAGCTTTCTACTCTAGTTCAGGAAGGGGACGTGGGAGGTCCTCTTCAAGAGGCCGTGGTACAGGACGTGGTAGTGACAATTAGCAAAATAGATTGAATCAACAATTTGGCGATATGCAAGTTTCAGGAGGTCATGGTAACTTTAGAGGTAGGGGGAGCTTTAGAGGAAGAGGTGGATGGCAGAACAAAGGCTCTAACAACTCTGGTATTGTGTGTCACTACTGTGGCAAAATAGGTCATATTGCAGCCCAATGTTATGCTAAGAAAGATGATATTCGTAGTGGTAAGTTGCAGCAAGGAAACTATGCATCGTCTTCACGACAGAATGAAGACAAAAAACAACGTTTGTTTGTTATGCAGCATATACTGAATGCTGTTACAAGAAAGGGAACACATAATGATGTTTGGTATGTTGATTCAGGTGCATCCAATCATATGACCAACCATGCAGAATGGTTTGGAGAGATGTAGGATTTGCAAAATATAGGTTATGTGCAGACGGGTGATGATTCATACCACCCGATTTCACACATTGAAAAAGTTTCCTTGTCGTTGCATGATGGTAAGACAAAGAGTTTTTCAGATGTATTACATGTGCCATCTATTACAAAGAACTTGGTATCAGTCAGTCAGATGGTAGAGCAAGGGCTGCAAGTCAGATTTAATGCAAAGGGCTGCTTTGTAGAAGACTTCAATGACAAGTGTAGGTTGGTTGCAAAGGGAAGTAGAGTTGGACATATGTTTACTTTGGATGCTGGAATTCCTACTATGAATGCTGCTATGTATGCTAAAGGAAAAGGTGTTGCTGCAGATATTGAAATTTGGCACAAACGCATTGGACATGCAAATGTACAAAGGCTAAAATTAATGCAGTCCAAAGGGTTGGTTACAAGTTTGCCTACATTTAGAATTGCAGAATTTCATAAGATATGCGAACCATGTCAGTTTGGTAAGCAGGCAAGACAACCCTTTTCACATGACAGAGATGTAAGCAGAAATATCCTTGATGTTGTGCATACAGATATTTAGGGGCCTACACAAAATGTATCTCTTGGAAGCAGTTCATACTTTGTTATATTCATTGATGATTGTTCTAGAAAGCTGTGGGTATATTTTATGAAGGAAAAGAGTGAAGCATTTGAGCACTTTAGAACTTTCAAGGCTACAGTTGAAAGAGAAACATACTTTAAAGTAAAGTGCTTGAGGTCAGAAAGAGGGGGAGAGTACCTCTCGAATGAGTTCAGTGATTTTCTGAGGTCTCATGGGATAAAGAGATAGTTCACATGCAGGTATATCCCATAGCAAAATGGTGTTGCAGAAAGAAAAAATAGGCATATTGCAGAAGTTGCACGGGCCTTAATGGCTGAAAAGAATATGCCCAGGTCTGAGGCTGTCCATACTGTTGTCTACATTATGAATAGAACTCCCACAGCTGCAGTTCATGGGATGACTCCTGAAGAATGCTTTATTGGCAAAAAGCCTGATGTATCACACTTGAAGGTATTTGGCTGTGTTGCATATATTCTTGTGCTAGATGAGCTACGGAAGAAGCTTGATCCAAAGGCAGAAAATGAGTCTTTATTGGATACTCTTTAGAGTAGAAAGGGTATCGCTGTTATAACCCTGTCACATTTAAGTTCAGAGTGAGCAGGGATGTCATCTTTGATGAAATGAGCAGTTGGTATGCATCTAGTGGTGATGCATTGGATGATGATGATGATCATGACACTCATGTGCAAGCTGAAAAGCAAGAATCACGGACTCTTAGTGAACCAGAGACATCATCTGCAGGGTCAGATTCCCTATTAAAAGATTTGGTTTTGAAGGTTATGCAGCTCACTAGTATGCTTATATGGTGAGACTAGATGAGGATGTTGAGCCCACTTGTTTTGAGGATGCTGTTGGTCATGCTCATTGGGATGCAGCGATGGATGAGGAAATGGCTACATTAGAAGCCAACAAGACTTGGGATTTGGTATCCTTGCCTAAGGGTAAGAAAGCTATTGGTTGTAAGTGGGTTTACAAAGTCAAGCATAATGTAGATGGCTCCATTAGCAGGTATAAGGCTAGGTTGGTTGCAAAAGGCTATGCCCAAACATATGGCATAGATTATGAAGAAACCTTCAGTCCAGTTGCTAGGATGGCAACTGTCAGATGTGCGATTCCTTTGGCAACAGCCAAAGGTTGGAGGTTGTAGCAAATGGATGTGAAGAATGCCTTCTTGCATGGCGATTTGCAGGAAGAAGTGTATATGGATCAGCCAACAGGTTATGAATATTTAGAGCATCCCACGTATGTGTGCAGGTTGAAGAAGGCGCTCTATGGGCTCAAGAAAGCACCTAGAGCATGGTCTGACAAGATCAGAGAGTATCTTGTCAATATTGGCTTTTATGTTTTTGATGTTGTGATCACTCACTTTATGTGAGAAAGGGAGATACAGGTTTGATCATCATAGTCATCTATGTGGATGACTTGATTATTACAGGTGATAAGGGATTGCTGAAGTCAAGGACTTTTTGAAGAAGAAGTTTGAGATAAAGGATTTAGGTGAGCTAAGGTACTTCCTTGGCATTGAGACGATCAGATGTGATGATGGTATATGGCTGTCCCAAAGATAGTATGGCTTGGATATGTTGTCTGAGTATGGTATGACAACATGCAAACCACTTTTAGTCCCGTTGGAGCTGAATGTAAAGTTGAGCCGCGCTGATGTTGGGGATGAGATAGAAGACCCTACTATGTTCAAGAGGATAGTGGGGAGTTTGATCTACATGACCATTACAAGGCCAGACTTGAGCTACGTTGTTGGTCTTGTGAGTCAGTTTATGCAAGTACCTAGAAAGCCACATTTGGATGCAGTCAGACGCATATTGAAATATGTGAAGTCCATGTTACATTATGGACTTTTCTATGAGGTGGGTACAGATGTACAGGTGTTTGGATACACAGATGCAGATTGGGCTGGTAGTATGTCTGATACAAGATCTACCAGCGGATACCTCTCTTGGTAGTGTAGCACTTGCTTGGAGTAGCAAAAAGCAATCTATAGTTGCTTTGTCGAGTACAGAGGCTGAGTATAGAGGTGCTATTGTTGCAACATGTGAGGTAGTATGGCTACAAAAGTTATTGGCTGATTTAGATGTGCAGGTGGAAGGTCCAGTTGTCATTTATTGTGACAACATGAGCAGTATATAGTTGGCTAGGAACCCTGTGTTCCATGCCAAGACAAAACATATTGAGGTACACTACCACTTTGTGAGGGAGAAGGTACTAGTAGGTGAGATTGATCTGGTGTATGTCAGCACACAGGATCAGATAGCTGACATCTTCATGAAGGCATTGGGTACAGAGAACCTTCAAAATTTTCGAAGCTTACTTGGAGTTGCAGAGATGCAGTTGAGCTTGAGGGGAAGTGTTGAGATGGCAAGCTCAACACGTGCGGACATTGATGATGGACCACCTAGCTAGATGGGTCCACACGTCTACACTTAGCACATCGGTGGTCATTATGACTCTCACATGGCCCTGACTCATTACTTATTATATTCAAGTTGTTACACCTATTTACAGCTGGCATAGTATAGCGCCGGTTGACTAGTATAGTCGGTTATACATTGTTTGACTTAGTAGGCCATTTTCCTTTATGTTGTATCTTATCTATACTTTGTGTACATTGTAAAGTGTGTGGAAGAAGAAGAAGAAACCAGCAAGAAAATGTTTTGGCCTCCATCGCTCTTCTTGTCTCTTGAGTGAGCTTCTCCTTGTGCATTCTGTGTGTGTTCTGCGCAGCATCTTGAGCAAGTCCCCCCACCACACGATTCTTGACATCTCTCAGCTAGCTCGATTGCATCAAACACTGTAGTAGGTTTTTGGGCCATGACATCAGCCGCGATAGACTCGGTTCCAACTCATAGATGTACTTGTGCAATTTAGCATCATCACTAATGCTTTCCACATACATGGTCAAGTTCATGAACTGATTTAGTGTAGTCACATACAGTGAGGTTACGTTGGTCAAGAGTGTACCATCATCTTGCCAACCGTTCTTTTTCCATAGGGGACACAAAAACTTTGACCATATGCATTTTGAAATCTTCCCAATCAATGAATTGTTGATTCTCTCGATTGATATAGTGCCACCAAGTGTGGGCAAAACCTTCCAAATGGAGGGAAGCAAAAAGTATTTTCTCATCATCAGTGCGGGGGTAGATATTGAAGTAGGACTCCAACTTGGACGTCCATTCTTTTAGGTTAGATGGTGAGGGGGATAGCCCATTGTGCTTTGTTAGGATGACCTTGTCACGCAGATCATAGGGGCCATGCTGCCCATGAAATCCTTGCTGTCCATGCAGCCCATGGTGGCCATACATGCCTTGTTGCCCATACATCCCTTGTGGTGCATTAAGCCCATGTTGTCCATTATAACGATGCTGTCCGTGATTGCCAGGCTGGCCATTTGTACCATATTGTCCTTGATGGGGTTGATTCATATGGGGTGCGTGCGGGCTCCTAGGTAGATCAGGTGAATTTCGACCCAAGGTGGAAGAAAGCCTCAAGTGAATGTTGCTGGCATGGTGGACGAGGGAATTCAATAGGGGCTCATCATGCGTATGAGAGGGTTCCCCGATCTCATAGGTAGAAGGGGAAATTCCCTTAGCGCCAAGTATACCCTGTGGGCCATGCGACGGTTCCTGATGTGGAGGGCATCTAGACTCATGTCTAGAGTCATTGGTGGGATGAAGCAGTCGCTAACTGAGCAACAAGAGCAGTGAGTTGTTCCAAGGTGTGTTGAGTCTTTGAGTTTGAGATAGCCATGTGCTCGATCGCTTCATCAAACTTGGACATCATTTGGTAGTAGTTGGTGACCATATCATTGTGGCGTTCCATATGACGGAGCTCACATTGGCAGAGGGTGTGATTGAGAAGGGTATACGGGTCCGTTTCAGGCATTTCCTCCTATATATCACCATGGTAATCTTACATCTACTTCAAGTGTCATACATGGGTGCCATTAGCATTGTGGGTTATGCAAGAGAGATCATTGGGGCAAGGGAGTGGAGCTCATGGAAGTACCTGCACCTGCAAACAAGTATTGGGCTGTGGATCACCGCGAGGTGGGCAAAGTTCCCCCCGAGCCGGGTTGTGCACCCCTTCAGGGTCTTAAGTGGTAAGGGAGGGTCACCTCTCTTTTGTCTTACCACCTCGCCTGGCATCGGCCTTTTTCCTCAGTCGGAGTATACATGGCAGACTTTTTTAATAAGAAATCATCATGAGATGTATTGGAAAGAAGACATTGGGCCTTTTCATGAGATGCAAGGAATGATAAAGGTTGGGGTAGGGGTTACCTTGGCAGTCCAATCACTCACTAGCTACTACTTACCCAATTTACAATGGCTATTATTCATCCAATATCATAAGACAAGGTAGGGGGTTAATGTCAGCCATTACAATGAATTTCAGGAAGAGGTATGATGCTTGTATAGAATCTTGAATCTCTCCAACAATGGATTAAGCTTAGCAAGTGGCTAAATTGAGAGATTAAGATCAGAATGGCATACCTCTTTAATGCTTGCGAAGACCGTTGAAGCATGAATCATCATGATGCTGCTTGCTCCATTGATCAAGTCCATTTGTTGGTTGGGCATCCATGGAAGAGTGCTTCGGCATTTGAATGCTCCTGCTGATTACGAAGGCTCCCGTGTTGATCCCCGAGCTTGAGCTTCAAGAATGGCTTCAAGTGAAGTTTTCATGGTTGCTCGCAAAGCTCCCATGCATGCTGAGCTCAATGTCTTCATCCAGGCAAGAGAAATCATTCATGGGCTGAAGGGCTTGTGGGGTTTGAGTTCTCAAGGTCAGGGATGGATTCAGCTTGAAGAATCCATGGCTGCCCCAAACTATTTCAAACAGTCCAACTGCTGGCCATCTTGGGGCTGAATTCCAGGAGAAAGAGTGCCAAAGGGGTAGACCAATGTGTTGAATCAGTGCCCTGGAGTGGCAAGGAGGGGAGGGTAGCAAGAGGAGGAGTGGCAGGAGGGCTGGGGAGGGGCAGGATAGCCAACGCAAAATGCACCGAATATTACGGGACTGTCCTGCAGGCCTTCTGGGCAGCAAATCCCCCCAGTCCACTACTTGATCAATAGCTTGGGGGGTCAGGGAAGGAGTCCCAGGGCTGATTGATGTCGGGGAGCACCCTCAGGTTAGATTTTGGGGTTTCTTTGGGCTGGCAGCTATGGCAGCTTGCAGGAGAAGAGAGAGAAAGAGGGTTGGGGCAAAAAGTGACTGAGGTTTTGCCCTCTTCCACTTCCTAGGACTCTAAACTTGACCTAGAACCCTTAAAATGTGCATGAAAAGAAGTGACGACCTATTGTTTTAACCGTTTCACCTCCAGATATGTCTGAGTCTCTAGCCATAGCTCCTGCTTGCTCCAAAAAATTGAAGTTAAGCAGATCTTCTTGCTGTACCTGTACTTGTAAGCTAAGTAACTAGGGTTTTTGGGATTTGGAAAGGGAGAAAGGGGAAAGAGAAAAAGGACCAAAGCTTGAAGCTCTGATACCACTTGTAATGAAAGAAACTAAGAGGAGAGAGAAGGAGAGCTGAGGAGAGAGAAAGAGAATAAGAAGAAGAAGGAAGAAGACTAGAAGAAGAGAGAGAAAGAGAGAAAAGAGGAGAGAAGGAAGGAGGAAGCCATGGAAGTTGGAGATGAAGGTGAAGAGTATGATCTTGATAATAACTGGTTGCCCTAATCTGGGGCGCTTACACCTTAAATACCCCGGTCAGTGTGACGGGGTGTCTAAACCCTAGTCGGTGTGTATCCCACTTGTTACACTCTCCTCCCTTAGTTCTAGTTTCTTTTCACTTCAAGAACCCTAGTTGAAGGATGGATTTTAGGCCCCGGAACGTGCCTAAAAATAGGAGAAAAATGTGGAAATGCGGGGAAAAATGCTCAACCACGAAGGCAGCGGCTCGACCTAGGACGATTTTAAGCGTCAAGTGCTTGACGGGCGCCCGTACGACACTCCGAGAATTTTCATAATTTTTCCGTGCACCTGTGCTAGTCAGTGGAGCTGCCAGTCAGTGCGGGATGTCGAGACGAGCTCACAGAAATTTTCAGACTGACGATTGGAGTCCGTATGCGGAAGATGGCCCGAAACCGACCGGGGTGCCCACAAAGGGGGCCAAATTTGAAATTTGAAGGGGTGTGATTAGTGGGGGGTGCCCTTTGGTCCCTCCACCCCCCTAATTTTTTTGTGGGGGGGAAGGTAGTGCCATGCAGGCAACGGCGCGAAAAAAACGCGCCCCCCCCAATCATGATCATGCTTGACAAACAAGCTATGGAGTGCATTATGCCAGGCTTCTACCTTTATCATACGCTCTATGTCGCTTCAATCCGCGCAGGGAATGGTGGCCTGTAGAGGGAGAGAGAAAATCAGTCTTTCTCTCTCCTCCCTCTCTCTCTTCTAAGGGGGATTCATGTGGGAAGAAGAAGGAAGAAGGAAGAATGGTGGAGGCTTGTCCGGCATGGATCGGATTGCTCCACGGGCTGGAAATGGTGATTGGTGATTGTGCTGGACATGAAGTGCTGCTGATTTCCAAATCTACAGCCATGGACATGAAACCCGAAACACACAAATAAGCGGTAATTTAAAATTTTCAAAGGAAATTTGAGCTTTTATGGCTTTTGATGGATGAAAAGTTGTTCATGTGGGATAAAAACTATGCATGTTACTGTTTTCTATGAGTTCTTGCTGGTCATAATTAGAAAATCAGAAAAATATGCATTTTATGGTTCAAAATAATATGCTAAAACACGTAAAACATGAAAAAACAAGGGAAAATGAGGGTTTTTGGCATAAAAATGGGGAAGTAAATAGGAACATCAACTAAACTTTCATTTTTCTGCAAGAAGGAACTAAGGGCCACAGCCCATAACTTGTTTTGAATTTTCAGTAATTAAATAATGCAGGAAAATAAGGGAAAATGAAAAAAAATGGTGGAAAAACCCTAAAAAATAGGGGGAAAATACATTTTGGGTTTTGAAAAATAAGGATAAATAAGAGAAATGTTTGTGAATGTTTGTGGGGACTGAAGCATGAGGATTTGCCTCAGTTCAACCCCACTTTCTTGTTCTAGTGTGGTTTTTTTCCGGTTTTTTCACATTAAATGATGTCAAAATACCCTATAAACCTATCCAACGATGCACTATTTAAACGGGGAAGGGTGGAGGAGTTGAAATATGTCTAAATGCCGTGTGAAATGATGGGGAAGTTGCTGATTTCTATGCATAGCATTTAGGACGGATGATAATTAAAATTAAGAGCTTAGTAGCACGAGGATCACCTCGGTGCTAGGCCCATGCAACGAAGCACGATCGGTAGTTGGAAACCATTAAAAGGATGTTTGGTACTTGTGCACAATACTGTTTTGCTAAATGGTTGAGCACTAGGCATCCACCAAATGCATAGAGCATGAAAAGAATTTAAAAGTATCAGTGATCAACTCCTGGACATGCATTGCAATTGGTTTATGAGGACATGACCTACGTTGAGAGGCAGTGAGGCACCCATGCGGTAGGTAGACGGGGATCCTAAAGGGGAAATTAAGTAAGGACAATGGTACATTCATGGACACGTTTATTTGGTACCTTGAGCGACTTTTGTGCGAAATGTCTATATGTTGAGCGACGCACTGAGGGGCTAATCCCCAAGGTGTAGGAGAGTCGCAGAGGGTTGACGGCATTCAGCCGTAGGAGGAACCCCATGTGTATGTGATTCGAGCCTTTTGGCTATGTAAGAGGGACTCCCTCTGAGGAGTAATATTGGGTTAGGATCAGTTGGACTACAACGTATTACAAACGCAATGTTTAGGAAGGCAGAGATTTTGATAGATGCTCCTGGCCGCGAGGCCGAGGGGTTGTCTTGTGCGTAGTGACGAGGCCTGGCTAGTGCATGAGCCAGTGCCGGCCCGTTTTTAGGTCCATCACTAGTTAGTCAAATATACATGTACATCACAACATGTATAGCATTAAAAGACCACAATAGTTGAGTACCAGAGATGGTAGCCTTTCTTGGAAATTCCACCATGGCCAAGTTGGATGCTCATAGGACTAAGAAGAGAATTTTGATTACAACTACTTTTTGAAGGAAAGCTTTCTTCTTCATTCTTCTTCTCTCTCTTCCCCCTCTCTCAGTGCATTGCACAAGCCTCCATAGCCTTTGCATAGGCCTCTTTCTTGGCCAAGGCTGAGATCCCCATTGGCCCCACCGTCTCAACAAGGAGATCCGTGCCAAGGTTGTCCTTAGTGCCAACATTCTCAAGGAGGGCATCGATCCTGCAAATCAAGCCCAACTTTGAGTACCCCCCTTGGCTCTTCCATTTCCTCTGTGCAAGTGATCTCCATGGGAACCATTTTGCTTTGAAGTGGCATTCTTTGTTAATGGGATCTCCTCATCTACTTTAACTTGCTCTCCCAAGCTACCAGAACCACCCTGCAATGGACTCTCTAGCATTCATCTTTGTGCCAATAGTAGTGCTTGGAGATTGATCAATCTGGTAGATAAACAAAGCTCTTGGATTTTTTCGAGGTACAAACATCGCATATGCTTTAGAAGTGCTTGGTGTTTCTTCACCATCACAAAAAAAAAGAAACCTTCGGGCTATCTTTTTATGGATAGTAACGTCATGTCTGCATCATCTAGATTCTTGATCTTTGAGTAATATGCCTAGGTGTGAGAGGCGATGTAGTCCCCACTTGGGCTGGTTGATCAGATAGTAGAATACTAGATATACCATACTATACTGAGGGGCATGTACTAGCAACTATGACCAATTGACATTTGTGGCATTACAAGTAGAGTGCCAAAAGGGTTGCTTATTGGCATAGTGACTGGGCTGTTTGAGGTAATGTGCTGAGACCAGCTCCAGGAATAGCAGGTGCCCCAAATGTGCTAGCCACTGATTGAGACTAATTAAGACCAGTAAATCCAAATGTTCCATGTGTTTGATTTAGAGTTGATGCTCGAAAGCCACAAAAAAAAATATATCGAAGACTGAGATTGGGAAATACCAACATGCTTAGTTTGAAAAGGTGAAGCTGAGCTTCCAAACGGAATAGGACCAAGTGCTAGAGTACTAAAAAAAGTGTTATGCTACCAAATGGTTGATTTTATGTTGAGAACAACAAGCATGATGCTTGGGTTTGACCAATGGAGAATTGAAAGTATTCTCTATCTTTGTTGTACCAGCTCTCCACATCAGGTGGAATGGTGGAAAGTGCTGAACTAGTCCAGGAGTTCTACTACTGCCATTGATTGATGAGGCTCTCTTCACTGGCCCAGACTTAGTGATAGAAACACTTCCCTTTCCATTTGAAGGACTTTTGATGCATGTACAAGGGCTACAATAGCTTCTACACAACAAATGGTGCATTACTAGAGGGAGTGTTAATGGCTCCTAAAGACATTACAGGTGATGAACTGGAAGGCAACACTTGAGAAGGTGTCATGGGACATCCTCTGTCCCAGCAGTAGTCATGCATGAGTGAACCTATTTCAAACTTTTAGAAGATGGAATCAAGAAGTGCAACCCTACTGGAAGCTGATCAGAGTACCTGAACCCTGAGACTTGATATATCAGAATGTCAAGGGAAATCTTCTGGTGTCTACGAATCCAAGGATGCATCAAATTCTATGTGACAGTTATGTTTTTGTGACACACATAGAAGATTACTCATCTACCTCATGAACAAGTCAATGAACACCATGTGAATATTTAGGAAAAATCCATAGATCCACCATTTTTCTACAACAACAACTTTGCCTTTCATAAACCCATCACTTGCACCTGCTGAGGGTTTGTTGGGAGGCTGCCTATCTTGTCTCATGAAGTTCAAGTCCCCAAATCCATACACTTGGCCCCAACATCACTAGCAACTAGTCTATCAAGACTGCAACTCTACTTCAAGTTCATTTATTGCTTTGTTTATAAGCATTATAATGCTTGGTATATGGGACTTTATTACAGACTTGAGGTGCTTTGAAAGTATGTGGCCCAAATATTCATATCTTATGAGTGATCTTCTCCACCACTTTTGTCAGCAAGTCTAGTTGTAGCTTGTCTAGCCATGTCCATTCCTCTCAATCAAGAGGATTAATGTTTTTCTAGCTATAGAAATTTTCTTTTTGTGTAAGGTATTAGCACATAGGGCAATTGTCACCATGGATGATTGAGATTTTCAAAGGTGAGTAGAGATCTCCTTTGCCACTAAGCATGGGCTGGATCTACAGATATCTAAATCTTCTATTGACTGCCCCAATCCAACACATGGTGCTACTACTTTTGTGTAATCGTGATCATTAATTAGGAATGAGATTATCAAGCTTGTCCTCTTCTTTAGGGTCAATGTATTTGCGCATAGCAAGAGGCATTGAAAATAAGCTTCTCAAAATTTATGAGGAGTGCAAGGAGTTGTGCTATCTAGTTCAAAGGGATATGTTGTGATCTGGATAATTGCAATCTGAGGAAAGAAATTTGACTCTTTTTCATGGAATTCGGTTGTGGACCAGCAATGTGTACCCCCAACCATGTTTTAAGTATGCAAACCTTCATCATCAATGCTGTGGCACGTAACTAAGCTCAGAGATTTCAAGCATTGAAAGGTGCAATTAACCTATGTGATGGGATTGCAATTCTAGACACTACTACCTGCATTTCAGATCTCTAATGACTGATGAGATTATTTGTCTAGATAAAGTACTTGCTCTACTGGCTTTCATGGGACTAGTTTTGAATGTGACAATGATGATATTTCTTGGTTGTACACACTATGAGATTGCCCCATATAACTCTCGAAACACATTACAGAATTGAAGCTTTCGATTGACACCATTAAAAAGGAGTGGGATTTAATTTATAAAGTTGAAAGACATTGAAATACTATGTTGAAATCCCGATTTGGAGAGCTACTAATTTTGACAGCCATATCAAGGGTGTTGTATGCAATTGATACCAACTCATGTATGAGGGGATTCTTAGCATGACATGCAAGACATATCCATCATAAACTGTGGATTATTCCTGTGACAACATGAAGATTGATCAAAGAGAGGATATGCCTAGTGTGAAGCCAGCAATCATTGGAAACATGGCTACATTGGTTTGCAACTTGTAGTAGCTTTGGTCATGGAAAGGAAGAGATCAATACTAGGGTCAATCTCTTCCTTTCCATGACCAAAGCTACTACAAGGAGCTTAGCTGTTGTTATTCAAAAGAATTATAGCAAGCCTCTTTAGTGTTGACTCCGAAGGGTATGGCCAAATTTGAGTTAACAATAAGTGAACTTGACAATGGTACTCATAGTGGTATGCCCATGTCTATGTTGGCAAGTATCTGCCCCTGTTTGGTTGTGATACTTATGTTGGTCATGAGATGATCATGTTTGATAAGGTTATTCTATTGTTGGCAATGCATTTGTCCATGGTGTCAATGGTTTGGATCATATTGGCAGCGATTTCCAACCCACAATGATTTATAGGACTACCTTCAGCTCATAATAGGCTTATACAAGCTATTATAGACTTCTACAGTGTTTACAAATGAATTTGTGGTTTGGGGAAGTATTTGCAAGTCTCCTAGGGTGCTTAGAGGTCTCCCAAATGTCCTAATTTAGTTTGATAACTTGGTTAGACCCTACAAGGTATCAACTGTTCAAAACAGGTCTCTCATAGTTGTAAACAGGGTGCTAGACTACATAGCTTAGCCACACATTTTTTATTACAATTTTTTTTTGTATAAGACATGTTACTACATACCTATAATATTTGCATAGAGGGGATCAATACCTTTGACTAGAGCTAGAAAGCTCCCCAATTAGAGCTCCCATTGGAGGGTTATAGCTACTTTTGCGTGCAGTGGTCCTGCAGGATAGCAGGCTGCAATCCCCTTCTATATAGCCACAAAAAGTTGTTCACGGCCAATTCTGAAAAATTTTTGTCATAAAACTTTTCACATAGGATCTCCCCTCCATTTTGAATCAAAAAGTTCCCTGATCGGATCTCCTTAGGCAAAGTTATCTCAGATTTTGTGACTAGGGGTTTGTGTGGACTACACCTTTAATGGCAAGGGGCAAGGATAAAAGAAAGATTAGTAACCAAGAATGTAGAGCTTTGCTCCACACTTCATGGTGGATTCGTGCAAGGGATGCAAAAAGGAATAAGGACTTGATGGAGAAAATGCACCAACAAAGAGACAATAGTATCTGCAAAAACAAATCAGTCTTGGCTCATAGTTCCAGTTCCTTTTCTCACTCTTGGCATCCCCAAATGAATGCATTGAATGCTCCTCTACAGCGCCAAGAAGCTCTCCAATCTATATGCCACAACCAATTGATTGAGAAACATAGTTAGTTCATGTCTAAGTTGGATCAAGTGATCTCAATCATCTCAATCACCAACATGCAAACCATGGCAATCAATGAAAAACTTGCAGCCCTTACGACTCAAGTTGCTAAAATGGCTACAATTAAAAGGACAAATCAACATAATTATGAGCAAAAACATGGGAATTCTCATGGACATTATGGGTACCATGACCACTGGCATGGTTTGGATGTGCAAAGGCAGCATCATGTGCATACTTATGGTCAGCATGTATATGGTGATTGTGCATATTTTGAGCAGCAGCATGCATTTGATGACTATATATGTTCTTATGAGCTACATTCTAGTCAGATACATGGACAACCATCTAGACAGCCTTATGTATATGGGCAACATCATGAAAATGTATATGAGTATGTACATGGGGAGAAACATCATTATCAACAAATAGATTGATTGATATCATTAGCCACTTGATCATTACTATGAGCAGCATGTGCATCCTTATGAGCAACACAATGCTTCTCACAAACAATGCCATCATGAGAGCATCTCATTGCAGCTTCATGAGCAGGTGCCCCATCAGCCCAAGGCCCTTAACTTTGAATACCCAGTAGTAGCCATGCATGTGGGACTCATGGACATGAAATGCCTAGTGATTGAAACTTGATCTGCTCCAGTTTTACCTAGCATAGTGGTTCCTAATGAGTTTATGGACAAGTCAATGCATGCTACTACATGGGTCAGTGATGAGGATCTTGTGCCACCACCAGTGCTTGAAGATGACACCATGAATTACTCCTATGATATGGTGGATGCATTGGATCACAATTATCCTTTTGACCCCGGTGTGGTAGTACGGTCACCCATGCTTGTAAGGATGACCCTTGTGCTCTTGATACTTATTATGTAGGTTATCCATTTGATCTCAGGGAACGAAATGGTCTTGGAAAAGCCCTACCCCAATCAACATTTCACCAGTGCAGTTCTTCCCCTACTTCAAGGGTGCAATTTTGACTGAGGAGTAGCTAAATTTTCCCTAGTCTACATTGTAGACAACTTGAAGATAGCACACTATTTTAGAATAGTTTTTACCCTACAATAATGAAATTCAAGTGTCACCTATATAGGCTGAAAGTATGCTTCATGAGCTTCATTTTGACATGTCATATGCCTCAATCAGAGTTGCCCATAGGAAGTTATGACCAATTCTCTCCAGCATGCATGTTCTGGACATCATATTGTCCACTATTTCTTAGCCCCTAATTGTCAAGAATTGGTGGCCAAACTCATACGCTATCTACTTGCATATGTCGTATACATTATATACACATTTGTATGCCCCAATTCCACATGAGATTGTACTTCCCATACTAAACATAATAGTACTCTGCAACCCCCCTTCTATTATGAGCCACACCAATAAGTCATCTTTTTGTTTTTTAGGGCAAAAACCTTCAGGGTTAGGATGTAATGTAAAAGAGTGGGGATAGATGGGTAGGACATGGGTTAGCATAGGAATACCTAGTCATATTGATGGGGGTATTTAAGGTGTTGGGAGATCCAAATAAGGATAAGTTATCAATAAGAAAGTCTCTCTTTTACCCTTCAATCTTGCTTTCATGGCTTCCCTTCTCTTTCTCTCTCTTTTCTTGTCTTTCTCTCTCTTCTGCTAGTCTTTATCTCTCCTCGTCACTCTCTTTCTCTCACTTTTGCACTTCTTCTCTCTCTTCTATAGTCTTCTCTCTCCTCTTTCTCCCCCTCTAGTTCACTCCTTGACATTGAGATTCATCAACTCGAGCTTTCTTGATTGGCATGGTATCCATGGTATCCATCTCTATTTTTTTTCTTTTCTTTATTCTGTTTTCTCCAAGCTAATCATCTTTACAACACGATCTTTTGGTAAGTGGTTGGGGTATAGCTGAAGGTCTTAGAATTGGTGATTGTGGTGGGGCTTGTAAAAGGGTTTGTAAAAGAGGTGCAACTTGTTGTTGGTGTGGTCTAGGCCAAGCACCTCTTGTGGTTCTTTTTGGATAGGGGAGCAAAAATATTCCCTTATCGGTCTCCTTGGAGCTACCATTTCCACCACCAGCTACTGCCAAAGATTTTTGTTGTGGAACCCTAACACTTTGCACCAAATTCATTGAAAGATTATCTAGTTAATTAGTATTATTTACAATGGTAATTCTTAATTATGATCCCCCATATGAGGATTCGTGGGAATTGTAGGTAGTGTTGGTGGGTAGGTATGGTTTGTGGTTGCAAGTATGCCACCCTTGACACTTGGGCTTGGAATCTCAATTTGCAATCCTTTGCTCTTGCCACTTCCACGGCCTCTTCAAATGTACCATAAAATTTACTTTTTACCTTCTCTTGGAGAAGGGGAAAAAGACACACCACAAATCTTTCTTTCTTAAGCAAATCAAGGGCTATCTCTCCATTGGGTAGAGTGGTAGATCATCTTGTCTAGATACTCACAGACTTAGATGTATAATTAGTATAATCTTCAAGAGAACATTGGCATACTACTGAGAGTTGTCTCCAAAAATATTTAAGAGTATCACCTCCTCCATTTTGAAAAAGAAATGCATTCTTGAGGGCCTTCCATGATGTGGCTTTAGTTTCATCACCTAGACCACGATACCAAACCCTTGCTTCTTCTTTGAGAGCCAAAGGTAGGCCACAAAGCTTTGTGGCCTCATAATCCCTTCTTGAGACAAGGAAAATAATTTCTAGGCTATCCATAAAGCCAATAGTGTTCTTCATTGGGCCATCAAAGAAACTTGGGAATGAAATGATTACAAGATTATTCTTGTTCAAAGTAGAAAAATGATGAAGAAGTTAGATAAATATTATTATTTCACAAAGTGGTCAAACATAAGAGCTATACATTGTTGAAAATAAATTTTTCTACTAAAGATAATATGAACTGATTAGAAATGAGAAGGCACAAAAAATGACACATTCTCTCTAAATGGTTGATTTCTTGTACTACCATTTTTCATATTTGGTAAAAAAACCTTTAAAAATATAATCTTGCACCTCTCAAAGAGAAACTATAGGTTTCTTTGTAGAATTTCCTTAATGGGATTACAAATTAATGAGAAAGAAAATGCACACTTGTGGTCTCTATACAAATGGGATGAATCTCCCCATTTACACACATGAGTAGAGAGGTAATGACTATGATGATGTAGAAAGAGAAAAAGAGTAGGTGTAATACAATATGAAGCAAATAAATAAATGAGATAATATTTAGAGTTACAACTTATGCATTCCAAACCCAAAATGGTGGGGGAATAGGTACCCATAAGTAAAGAGATAACATGGTGACAATGTAGAAGGAGAAAGAGGAGGAGATAATGGAGACTGTGATGGTACAAAGAGGTTTGAGAATAGTGGAATAGGAAGGATAGAGAATAGGGATAATGAAGGGATGGAGAATGTGAGAAGATAAGTGTAATGGTAGAAGATATGATGAAGTGGGAGTAAGGAGGGTGATGGAGTTGGAAGATGGGTGGGGAAGTGAGAGAGAGGAAGAGGATGTATGTCATGAAGAAGTGGAGAAGGAGGGTAGTATAGTGGAGAGGAATAGGGAGATAGTGAAGGAGAGGAAGAGAATCGAGATATGAGGATAGTGGTAGAGTGGATATATGTGTCCCCCATTTGAAATCTCAAAGGATTCCTTTTTATAAGCACTTGGTTGGATTATATTATTTGCTAACCCTAATTAGTATAGTGTAATCTTGATTGATTAGAATCTCAAATTGGATGATGCACCTGATGATGTAAGACAGTGCATGGAGTCTGTCTTCATATAATACCTTTTGTTATCTTGTGTGCATAAGTCTTCATAGTCAAGCTTCCTAGATAAAATAATTAAAAAAGGTAAGGTAAATTACAAAGGTTGAAAAATGTGAGGGAGAGTTGTACATGTGTAGTATTACTAACATAATGTGAGGTTTTATAATATAGAATGGATACTTTCGCAAGAGTTTGAGTAAAGAGAATGGAAAAAGGTATGTACACTTTTTACAATATGTTCTCATCCTCCGAAAAGAAAAGAAGCGTACTTTGGAGAGAGATTCATGAAGGAAAAGACTTTGAATAATAATTAAAGAGAGTCTAAAACCTCTACCATTGGAGATATGGTATTTGTCACATCACGAATGATTTTGTGCACAAATATATTATTACATTTTCTTATTTTAATGGCCCAAACCTTTTTCCATGTATGCACCATTTATGAAGCTCCAATTATTAAAATAATTATAGATAGTATAATTGAAAAATAGAAAAAGGAGAAATATTATAGTTAATATAATAATAAACTAGGAAAAGTGAGATACATGAAAAGAGAAAAATATAAGAGAGAAGAAAAAGGGAATCACATGTATGCACTATATGGGAGAGTTATTCGAGTATTTCTTTAAAATACTCAAAGACATGTGTATCCAAGCTTGATTCCATCTCTTTCTTTCATTTTCAAAGATCTTGGCTCTAAGTGACTACTAAGTTTGAATTTTTTGTAAAAGGTGTCCGCGTATTACCTTGTCCTCATGTTGACTTTCTTATATACTTGGCACCATTTTCTTAAATGTGAGAAGACTCTCATGTTTAGCTCCAATATTTTTTAAATATCATATAGCCCATCTCCAAATCCATCCAAGCATAGTGCTAGAATTATGATAGATAAATATTTCCAAAGAGGATTGCTTTTAGAAAGAAATTTCCTAAGGAAAAAGTAGATCACTCTTGTTTGCTAGAAATGTGCAAGCCTTTACAAACATTTGTTCTTATATAAGGCTTAAACTACACATCCCAAAGCTATGTACACCTTACCTGATTCTAAGAGGAAGGTTGTGAACTGCATCCATGACTACTTCATGAATGGGATGTAGACAATGAGATCAAGTTGGTCCTTGGAGTTGAACGAATTGCAAGAAGACCCTACAAAATTTCCATTTCTAAAGTAATAGAATTGAAGAAGCAGTTAAAACAACATCTAGACCAAGGGTTTATTCATCCTAGTAGCTCTTCTTAGGGTGCTCTTGTTCTATTCCAAAAGAAGGAAGAGACCCTTAAATTGTATATCGATTGTATGAGATTAAATCAAGTCATCATAAAAAATAAGCATCCCATTCCTTGGATCGATGAGTTGCTAGATCAATTACAAGGGGTAGTAATCTTTTCTAAGATTGATCTATATTATCAAATTCTAATAAAGGATGAAGACATACCAAAGATGACCTTTAACACTACTAGTATGGTCATTACGAATTCATTGTAATGTCTTTGGGCTGCTGACCAATGCCCCTACTACTTTTAGTAGGCTAGTCCAAGATATTTTTCAACGATAACTAGATGAATGTGTCCTCACATTTTTTGATGATATTCTCACTTAATTCTAAAGCATAGGAAGATCATTCAAGCCATCTGTAGATTGACTTGAAAATGGTGAAAACAAGGTTTTTGCCAAAAAAAGAAGAAGCTTGCATTCTTTAAGAAGACGATTCAATACCTTGGATTCATCATCTCAAATAAATGCATATCAATTGTGGGAATCTTATCAAGATTAAGGATGTTCAAAACTGGCTACCATCCTAGAGTGTTAGAGAAATTCGAAAACTTTTAGGTCTCATAGGGTGGTACAATATTTTTTTTCAAAGCTTACTCCTTGTAGCAGTATCCCTTACTAAATTACTCAAAAAGCAAGCAAAAATCACATGGAAGTCTTGAGTATGAGAGTTTAGACAAGAAGAAATGTCTCACTACTACTCCCATCTTGAAGGTACTAGATTTTACAAAGGAATTTGAGGTCATTACAGATGCTAGCATCATGGCACTTGGATCTGTTCTTTCTTAAGAAGGGCATCTAGTTCTGTATTCTTTTTGCAAGGTTAAACCCTATGAGAAGAATTATGCTATGCATGACCTTGGACCTCTAACACTCATTCACACCATGAAATTATAGTGTTACTACTTGTTCGAGAGAGGATTTGCTCTTGTGGTGGTAGACCACAAAAGTATTAAGTGGATTTTCACCCAACCTGATCTCAACATGAGACAGAGGAGATAGATTGAAGTTCTCCAAGAATTTGACTTTGAAATAAAGTTTTATCTTAGAAAGGACAATGTTATAGCTAATGCCCTAAGTAGGAAATATTTCCTAAATTTTCTACATTTCAAAGAGATGGCAAATACAGGATTTCTTAAAAGTTTGATTTCCATACCTAGAAATCCTATTTTAGAGGCTGTATCTACCAAAGTTCCTAAGGACCTTGACTACCTTGAATTAAAGAGGTTCATCCCATCTAAGAGAGATATCCAAAATAATAAGGCCATTAGGGGAGTTTTGAGGTCTCGAAAATGGCCTGTAAGTTATCCTAGAGAGAGAAAATATTTTAGAAAATAAAATTATTTTTAGATTTTTAAAAACTTCTTTATTTTGGTAATTAAATATATCACAAATTGTTAATGAGTCATTGTTGTGATATTCTTGTGGTCACATCAAACCTAGAAATCTAGGCCCCCATAAAGGTGACAAAGATTGTCATAATGAAGATCTCACTCATCCTCATTAAAGTGAAAAATAATATTCAATTTGAATTTTGTTCGATGTTTGATTGCTTCCCTCCATTCTTACTCTCTTCTTTTTTTCCCATCCTTACTAGTTTCTTCTTCGTTTTCCTTCTTATTTCTAATTTGCATATTTTTTCAATCTAATCTTCTAATCACATCCTTAGCTATGGATCAGTCATCCAATGATATCTGTAGCTCTAGTAAAAGACCTCTCTATCATCTTCATATTGAGTTGGATAGTGTGTATGAACTGATAAGGAAGAGAACAAAACCCATTACTATTACAGAGTCTATGAAACATATACTCAGGTTTGAAGGAAAGAAGAATCTTGAGTTTTGGTTAAATGGTAGGCTATATCCCAAAGATCCTAGCAAAAATAGCACTCTACCATTCTATAATAGCTCTTCATTGTTGAGGTTCATTGGTGATGGTTATAATGGGTTTCTAGGCTATACACTTAACTTGGTTGCAGAAAAGGATGTCCTCAAATTGGAGAACCATCTTTTATCAAAACATAACAACGAGTTACTGCGGAAGCTAGAGGGCTATCAACAAAGGATTCATTCGTTGGAGAATTGCATCAAATCTTATCAATGAAAGCAAACTATTTTAGGCCTTTGAAATCAACAAAAGGCTCTTAGAAATATTGAGAGTCTTAGACGAGGAGGAGGTGGTTGTAGTAAAAGAATCCAAGCAGCAAGGTACATTTTTTTTCACTTTAAAAATATGAAATATGACTTTGTTTATAATTAATTGTATTGATTTGTGATGTTGATTTTGTTTAAGTCTCTTCTTCAACCGAATGCAAGTGAAAGATATTCTTTGAAAGCATCTCAGTTTTATTATCATCTTCTTCCTTCAGTAGTTTCAAAAGATATTTTGGAAAAGGAGAAATTTTAAAAGGCAAAGAAACAATGCTTGGAGTCATTTATAAAGGATCATTCTTGGGATACTAAGTTACTGCAGAAGATACTAGATAATATTGGTATTAGTCGAGATGCTTATATACAACTTTTCTAGCTTTTATAGTCAAATATGAAGCAAGGATAAGTACGTAATTGCATACTTCCAAGGCCATCTATGATTAGAACTATTAGACAGAGAGTGAATAACAAAGTAATGGAGATTCTTGATGAGCCTTTCCATATCAAGGCTAGATTCAAAGGAAAGAAAAAGGAAGTTGTATTCAATGAATTTAATAATATTTTCCTTGACTTGCCCACCCTACAATGCTTAATGATTAAATTCTATGACTTGTCATTAGAAGAGCCACAAGGAGTGGCTAGATTTGTGGTTAAACTTGATGAATGTGAGATTCTAAAATGTACAAAACTAGAGAGGGTCTCTATTACCTTCATGAATAGAGAACTTTCATTAGATCATTACAATCACTCAATGTCATTTAGTTTTTAATCGGAACACAAAATTTGGTGGCTAGGAGCATTCGAAGTAGATACAAAGGATTTTGATATATTCTATTGAGTTTTTCATTGAACACCAATACTTGATGTTATTAAGAGACAACAAGTAGGAGAAGAGATATTTGTTGAAGGATTTGGGAACTATAAGATTAAGTGGCACATAGCTGGTGATTTAAAAACACTTAAATGTATGTACAATGTATCAAAGGGAGCCAACTCTTGATCTCCTTGCCTATATTGCATGTTCCTAGCCATAGAGTTGAACTCAAGAAATTGGAAGAGCTCCTCTAGGCAAAACAAGGATCCACAGTTTAAGCCAGTCCTAGATATTCCTTTAGTGAATGCCCATATATGTACACTTCATGTGCTTTGTAAGATAATTGAAAAGCTTTTTCATCTTTATATAGGATTTGCATGGAAGCTGAAGCCATTATCAGCTAGAACATATGCTATAACAAAGATTGAAAAAGTCTTATCTGCAATTGGTTTGCATGGTGGTAATGTTGTTATTGAACCAGATCTTCAAAAGTCTAAGGATGGCAATTGTGTCCCCAAAAAGACATCTATTGGTGGAGTGAAGGCTAGAAGGTTCCTAGACTTTCATGGGAAACTTGATAAGATAAACTCTATGAATGGTGGCTCAACATTTAAATAAAATCAATGGAAGTGCCTATATAATGCAATTAAGGATCATTCTAACGCTTGGAATAGAAAAGCCAATGTTTTGAAAACACTAGACAAAGTATTCTTTTATTGTGATAAAACATAGTGGAATGATGATGATCTCAAAGACTTCAAAAACCAATTGAACCTTTTTAAAAAGGCAATGATAGAAGCTTGGGGTAATTACGACACTTCACTCACTATATGGTAAGAAGTTTGCATATATATGTTTCTTTATTGTCTAACTCATATAGGGTTTTCTAATTGAATTTCTTTATTTGTTAACTATGCAGCATATTTTATATAACCATGCTCCATATTTTATCAAGAAATATGGATCTCTATCTATTTGGTTGACCCAAGGTATGGAAAAATCACATTATCAAGCAAGAATAAATACTTTAGACACACAAGACATGGAGGTGGAATATACAAAAGAAATAGTTTATTAGATGTCTTTCAATAGTTCTATAGAAAAATTGGCACAAAAGACACAGCCGCATCATGTAATACATCATCTTTGGCAAGGGCTATATCCACTGTTACACAAAGAAGAAAAGAGGGATATTTAAACTCTTGTGCAAAGCAAAGATATTTAGAATCGTTACAAACTAGATAAAGAAATGGAAAAATATGGGTTTCAAGAAATCCTTAACATCTTTTAGTCTAACTCTATTACAGAAGAGTCTTTAGTTTCAGGAAATTCACTAGGTCCTCTAAAGGAATCTTTTGTCTCATCCCACTCAATGAGACCTCTACATTTCAAGAACTCTTGTTTCCAATAGCAGCTTGGAAGGAGCTTCAAATTATTGGCATCTCCTACATGGGAGAGCAAATAAGAGGCAAGAACTCCAAAGTATCCTACCTTAGATCCACTGTAACTGTTATAGCTTCTTCCTTCTCCACCAAGATTATATTGTCTGAACCTCTATTGAAAGCTTGGGATCCAATCACCTTGGAGAAAGCTTTCAAAGACATTATTGGTAAGCTTGGAGAGCTTGACAACCTGTTATGATAAATTGCAATTGTTTGATTATTTAAGCTTCATATAATGGCCAAGGCCTTGCTTCAATCGCCTTGAGCCCTTGGCTCTTCCAAGAAAGTTGTCTGCATCGTCAATTTCTATCTGCACAATAAACCACAATAGTATAAGATGTCAGTAGATAAATATCCAATAATATTTGTCTATAATACATAACATACTCCTAATATAAATCACAATGGATATCTTGGAATTATCTTTCATACCTTAGGATTTTCATCTTCTTCAAGAAGACTATCATCATATAGATTTATTGAACTTTTTGGCTTTTCCTCTAATGGAGACTTTAGTTTCTCTTCATACCCCATGTTATCAATACCAAGCCTTTGCTGATTTTGTAAGTACTCTTACTTTGTAGGTATTCCCCCCTTTTAATATTCCATGATCTGATTAATACAAGAATGCAAGGCTACAGAGTTGTCTTGAAAATTCTCTCCCTCAACATCAAGAGTTGCTAGCAATTCCTCTTCATAACCTATAAAATTGTTATCATTTTGACCCCATGCTGTAAGGATTGCCAAGCAAAATCTTCTCTAAGATAAAAAAGGTGTTGAATATCATTTAGCAATACATATCTCTTTTTTTTAATGAGATAACTGGGAGATATTGGAACACATTCAAGAGGACCTATTTCAATAATGCAGAGTATGTCCATGTTGCTAGCTCCTTCTAATGTGACTATGCTAATAGCTAGCCAGATGGCTCCACTAAATAATGGAAGCCAAATAACAAACCCTAATGTCATTGCAATTAATCAATATTCCCTAATTAACTAGTTAGACCAATTGAATTGTAAGTAGATGATCACAGCTATGAGTCTAGTGCATTAAATGTTCTTGGCGAAGTCAAGGACATGATGATGCATTATACCGATATGATAATGGAATAGTAGAGACAAAATTTCTTTGTCTTTACATGCAATATCCTCTATCTTCTTCTTTTGTATTGTATCTAAAGAACAACTATCAATATATTGAAGATATACAAGAAATCCAACATCCTTCTATACAAGAAGAGATTGATGCTGATTCTAATGAAAAGGGCAATCTGCTTTCCACTTCTTGAATTCCTCATCAATAAGGCTAGACCTTGTTTGCAAAGTTGTTCTAGCAGCATTGGAAGCTTCCATTACATCGCTATAATGGACAAATCCCTCAATCTCTAGGCCTTCCACATGTCTATCATAAAACTCCCTAAAATCCTTCAGCTTATCTTCAAGATCCTTCAAGAGCTCTTGCAAATCAAAAGGAACATTGAGCATACCTATGATGTAAATAAATCTAGATGAATTTCTAGTTGCATGAAGAAAATCAAATAGCTTTTCATTCACAGGTATCCTCTAGATCCTCCTCCTCCATTCCCTCTAAAGAAAACTTCGTAAGCCCCATTTATAGAGATCTAGTAGTACAAGAATCTAGCAGATTTTTCACAAAGTTTACACTATATCAAGAAAAACAAATGCCTATGAACGCATAGATGCCCTTGGAACTGTAGGCAACCCAAAATCATCTACAACCTAAACAAAGCAAAAACAAGAGATCACAATTTCACAGTTGTGTGAGATCCTTCTAATCACAGTGCTATGAAAATGCATAGCTCGTCTGCCAAAAGTACTCTATTGCCTCACTCAAAAGATCTGCATCATTGGTTTTTCAACAGTACCTCCCTCCAAACCTTTTAACCCCCTACACTTGCCCTCCATACCTAGCCCATCATGTACAACCCCACATTTACAAGCACACAAAAGGGAAGAATCGAGATATGAGGCTGTGGAGCTGTTGTTTGCTCCTCAGAGGGCATTGCTGGCAAGTTGAGGTCTACATCAAGTTTAGGCTCCTTATCTAGTTGGAGATACACTGGGACACCACTGGATTCTATTTCTAAACCCATATCTACCTCTAGCGCATCCAATTCTGTAATATAGAGAACGATTCCAATAAATAGGGAAGTAGATGGACAAACAAGTAAAGACTAGGTAAACAAGAGTTAATACCCCCTAGGAGTCCATCTTCATCAATATCATCTAGGACACTATAGCTTCTTCACAATGACTCTTGTGTTGCATTGCTAAAATCCATAAGATCCATCATCTCATCCTGCATTTTTTATTAATAAACATAGTTTGAACTCAATTAGTTGCATACAGATGCATCTCTTACTAAACACTCATCATATATCAAACCTGTCCAAGGATCCAGGCTTGACCCACAAAAGCATTAAACACCATATTGGGGAATATGGGAATTTCCCATAAGTTTGGGACACGTGGTCAAATCTTTGGATTTGTCATAACTTGAACACTATAACTCCAAATCGAGAGTTTTATAGCTCAATAGATTCCATTTTTCAAGTGCTTTCCAATGATAGGTCACATCATATGGTTTTTAGAAACTTATGGGCATGTTATCCAGATGCTACCTTTTTTGTATTCAAAAAATAGGAATTGGGAGATCCCCAAACTCACTAATATTGTGTTATTAGCAGGCCCAATGTCTAATCATGAAAGATTTGTAACCCAAAAATATATAATACTACTATTGATAGGCTTGATAGAGGCCCAGGATCAATTCAAATAATCACATGCTAAATGTGAGTGTAAAGTCTTTGTTGATGCTGTGACTTTGCTCACTTTTAATTTTAAAGGGATTCTCCTGTGGACACTACTCAGATGGATTGTTTTGTCGGCCTATCCAATCATTACACTGACTTCCTTTTTTGCATGATCAACCATTGAGCTATCGATTTTTTATGCCTTGTTGTTTAACATTGAAGGGTTGGATTCTCCTTATGACATTTGGAAGAAACTAGAAGAATTGTATGCTTAGAAGAGTGCTGCAAGCAAAGGCTACTAGCTGAAGAAACTCATGGATTTGCGTATGAAAGAGGGTACTACAATGTCTACTCACCTTAATGAGTTTAACTCCATTTTCAGCCAGCTTGTTGCTTTGAAGTTCAATATTGATGATGAGTTCAAAGCTACGTTCTTGCTTTGCACTCTACTAGAGAGCTAGGATACCTTCAGGACTGTTATGAGCAATTCTAATGCTATGCTTTTGTATGTTGATGTAGAGAGTGCTCTACTCATGGAAGAAATGAATCGACACAACAATGTATCCAGTCAGTCTTTCACTCCACTACATGGTATGTGTTTAACTTCATAGGGGGATCTGTCTCTTGGATATCCAGGTTGCAGAAGTGTGTTGCACTGTCTACTACGGAGGCAAAGTATGTGGAAGCCACCACTAAGGCATGCAAAGAAGCCTTATGGCTGTCATGTTTGGTTGCTGAGCTTGGGAGATTAATGAGGTTCCTGTTCTCCACTGTGATAGTCAGAGTGCTATCCTGTTAGCACGGAACCTTGCCTTTCATGCAAAGACAAAACACATATAGGTGAAGTATCATTTCATCAAAGAGGTACTTGACAGAAAGAGAATTGAGCTAGTCAAGGTGCACACTGATGATAACCTTTTAGACCTTCTCATGAAAGGTCTTCTAGCACAAATGTTTGCCCATTGCCAGTAGATAATGGGTATTGGATAGGTATAGTCTCTTTAGCTTTGTATATACTTAGACTTAGCTAATTATTTTCCTCTACCTTTGGGCACATTGCCTTTAGGGGGGAGGTTGTTGGGATAAAGGGCAATACCCGTGTCTACCCTTAAGGGCTAGGTTGTACATAGTACATATACCTATCTAAAATCATTTTTGAGGTACACTCTTCAGTACCACAAATCGTGTGTCTCTGGCTCTTCCCTCTCTCAATCTGCATCTCTACACAGAAGCTCCATTCCATCTAACTCAACACCACGTTCACTCTAATCTCTAAGATCTATGAGAGCTTGGACCTAGGTCTGCTTGATCCATCCTTAGCTTCAGAGGCCTGCTCCATGACATGCACATGGAAGGAATATGAATTCGTGACGGTAAAACCCCCATGGTAGTGGAAGAATTGATTGCCAATGCCGAGATATCTTGAGACCAAGCCTTCAAACAACAGCTGATCACCTCCTATAGCAAGAGCAGAGTTACTGCCACGAGCCAAAAGTTGGATGAACTTCACAAGCTAGCTGGTAATGACTCATGCTTCTTATGCAACTGGTGTGCTCTTAGACTCTAGTGGGAATAAGAAGGCTGCCAAATCATGACCAATGCTAACCAATGGCATGCCATTAAGACCTCTGAGTATGATTCCACTTATGTAGCTCTGACTTCCTATAGGGTGTTGACCACCATTCGTAACCGACCCTTAGAAGAGCACATCGTGACCCACCCATACTTATATCGAATTATGATTGAGGAAGAGTTACACATTGCTAGTAGGATCGACTTCGGTGACTTCCTCATAGATGTTCTCACCTACATCACTCAAGTAGGCATTTGTCCTTTCGACATGGACCACCATGCCAATCTCAAATACAATCGAAACTTCTATGATTGGCTCATGCGAAAGTGAAACACCACGAGTACGCGTTGAATGCCCTTGACCTCTCAAACCTTAATCCTTAAAACGATTCCTTTCAATTTCAAAGGGGAGGGGGTAAGGTGGATCAAACATGTAAGGTGAACAAGACATGCAATGAAAAAGCCTCAATCAAAAGTGAATCAAACAGGCAAGATGAAGGAGACATGTAAGGAAAAAGCCTCAATCAACATCCAAAAATGGGAAAGAGTTGATGAAAATCAACTTGTGATTGAGGGAGGTGTCATAAGTTTGTTGGATTGAATGGAATGCTTGAAAGAAAATTCTCTTTTTGAACTTAAGCATTTCGTTCTTTCCATGAAAGCACAGTCAATTCCTGCTTACCTTTCAGCAAGAAATTATCCTAAGGACACTAATGGTGAACTATGGTATTATGACAAGTACTTACAATGACAGGTCAAGATAAAAGCACAAAACTTCCATTCTCGGAGGAGGAGCAAGCAAAATACAACCTCTCATTGGAGATGAGGGCTTATAATCAATTCAAATTCAGGTATATACTGAATCCAGAAGACATAGTCGTAGAAGAACCAGCCATCCAGCAACTGGTGAAGCAGTGCAGGCTATAGAAGTACGTGAAAAAGGTGAGCCAAGCCATCGACTATTAGAAGTGCGTTGAGTTCCTTCGGACCTTCAACAGAAACTGGGGCACTATCACAGTGCATCTAGAAAAGGAGGCCCACCAAGTAGAAATTGAGCTCAGCCCTGAGCTGGTACAGAAAGCATTGGGCCTACCAAACAAAGTGAAAAATGGCCAAAACAAGATGTGTATGACATGCTAGGGATGGACAAAGTGATAGCCCACACCAACGACATCATTAGCTTAGTCAACATCCCTGACCCCGAGGTTCAAATCCAGGCCAAAATGGTTCATGCTCTGTTCTCCAGTCAACGGTATAATGCTTTGATGAATAGAATCAATGTACCAATGTTGGAGAGCATTGTTGCTCGGTCCTTCGACTAGGTAAACCTCAATGGCTTTGTAAGGAAGATGATAGAGATGTCGGAAAAAGCATTAGCCACCAATGGAAGACCTACACGGGGAGAGTCCTTAGCCTCCAAAGCCAAGAAATCATCATCCTCAAAGGCTTCCACCATTGGCTTTGGAGGAATCTTTATAGCCATCATAAGAGAGGCACTAGAAAAAACATCATCATCCTCAAAGGCCTCCACCATTGGCTTTGGAGGAATCTTTATAGCCATCATAAGAGAGGCACTAGAAAAATCACAAGATGACAAGGTAGTCTGTGAGATGCCAGATAGGTCCCCTTCGCATCAAGGACAAGAGTAGTCCAATGAAAGGACCCTAAATGAGGACAAAGGAGAGCAAGAAGCATAATTTGGCCAAGGAAGGGACAAGAAGTCAAAGAAAGTGATTCCCCAGAAGAAGGCCCAAGGAGAGAGGGGGAAGAAGGAGAAAATAGACCTACACAGAGCACAAAGTGAGTCCAAAAGCACAAAAGAACGATGAAAGAAAGAAGAAAGGGACGAGGCAAAGAGAATAAAGGAGGAATATAGAACAGTTGAGGAAGAGAGAAAGAGAAGAGCTGAGGAGGAAGAGGTGGAGCTCAGGAAGAAGGAGGAAGATGACAGCTCTCCCTATCTGCCTCTCAGTGGAGCAACTTTCAAGATAAGAAGAGTTGGCAACCATGAGCCCACCCTGACACAAAGGTCCAAGCACCAGCTCCAAGACACCCAAAATCCAGCCATCCCCACTGACCAGGGAAAGGGAAATGGTTTGATCTACCCTATCCCACTTGTCCTACTACCCGCCACCCCATACTACACCCACCCCAAACTCCTCCACCACGATAGATGCTAGCAATCTTGTGGCATGGGTGCAGTTCCTGGTCAATAAAGAGGCAAATCAAGGCGCAAGTGTACAAACCCTTGTGACTGGAGCAAGAAGATAGGCATAGCCTGCATATGCAAAATCTAGATGAAACCTCAAATGGTCGAAGATAGAGGCATCTACAACCACTGGTCCCTCTGCACTACTGTTGTCCACAACATACGACGCCTATGTGCAAGAACTCTTGTCACAGTTGGAATGGGCAAAGGAAGATAAGAAGAAATTTGTAAGCTGAGCTTGAGGCTGAAAGGAAGATGACGGCAGCCTCTCATCTAGAGAGAACCTGCTGTCAAGTGGCCATCTACCAAAGAGAGATCAAGGAGCTAAAAGTGTAGCTCGAGGCCAAAGAAGGAGAAGATGAGAGATGGCAACCAAAAGTCGTGGTGGAGACACACAGCCTCATGAGCCTACAATGCAATTTTGATGAGCTGGTGGTGTTGTACAAGGATTTGCAAAAAGAAAATGAAAAAATTTGAGATATTGTAGAGCAGCTAGTAGTAGTGGAAGAAGAGAGAATCCGATGGCACCAAAAGCATATACAAATCTAAAACAAAGGCTAGCCTTGGAGCTTGAAGAACAACAATGCTTGGAAAGAACAGGATCTTGAAGAACAATAGTGCTTGGAAAGAGAAATGGAAGAATAGGAGAAGAGGCTAAGGGCATTAGCCTATAGGCACAACGAAAGCTTTGAAGAAATGAAGAAAAAAGCAGACGACTAGGTGAACATGAGCGAAGAAAAAGTGAGTGCCTTAGCTTGCCGACTAGCCCTCATTAGGGGAGTTTTGAGGTCTCAAAAATGCCTTTTAGGATGTGGAGAGAGAGTGCTCTAGACCAATAAGAGCAAAGACTCCGTAACGGAACTTCTATTTTAAAAAAAATCATTTTATAAAAATATATAAATATAATAATATTACGAATTTGTATTTTTATTATGTATTTTTAGTCTCTTATATTCGTGATTATGACATCTTTTGCATTAATGGCATAGAGTCTCGGCTACTTTTATTTAATGATGTTTCTAGATTAATGATAATGACTAATGTAATCAAAATTCAAATTGGTGAAAAGCATGGTGCTCAGTTTTTTCCCTCCTTTCTTTTATTCCTCCATTGTTTTTCCCTCCGTTATGGTAGCCTAGTCCCCTCTCTCTCTCTCTCTCTCTCTCTCTCTCTCTCTCTCTCTCTCTCTATGCATGTATCTCTCTCTTCTACCATGGATACAGAAATTCGACCTTCAACAAGGCGTCCAAGCTCCCAAATCACATCCATATCAGTGTTTAACTCATTCCAAACTGATGGAAGATGGATTCCTACTATCATTAGCAAAGGTAGTTGGATCACCATGCAACAAGCAAAACGTGGAAAAAGGCAAAGACATGAGAGCTCATTTATCTCTGCTTGGAAGGGCAGAATCCGAGATTTTAAGCTTGGAGCAAATAAGAATAGCATCAAAGAGGTGCTAGTGCAACATGTGTTCATGCATAGAGAGCTGTGTTTGAAACTTGGATCTTCAAAGCTTCCAATGCATAGACCAAATTGTAAGAATTTGATTCTTAAAGTTTTTCCTTTCTTAAACATGGTTTAGGTTTTTCCATTATAATATTTGTTTGTCTTGTAGATGTCTATCCCTCTAATCTTGAGGAATGGCAACCAATGGAATCTATTATTGATGTTATTGATGTTATACATGGTTCAATTGGAGAAGAAATGTATAGAGGCAGAAAGAAGACAAAGCTTGCAGAGAATGGAATATTCTTTTATGACCATTCTTATGTTATTCCTATGCGGCGTTGCCAATGGGGATCAATAAAACTCCTTCCTTTGCCAGATTTTTCAAGCTTTGAGTGGCCTTTGAAAAGTCCAGCTACTAGTGAGGGCTATATATGTAAGATATTTTCTGAGATCCAGAAAGCACTAAAATCTAATATCTCAAGTAGGCTAAGCAAAGTTACTTTATTTATGCCTATTAATATATTTATTGATTTCTTCTCTAATATGGAGATAAGAATAACAAAAACCATGCTTTCAGTGAAGAGACTAACATATGATCATATCATACAATTTGTTGATGAAGGATGGGATACAAGGACAGAAGGAAAAATTATATGTAAGATAGATCAAGACTCTATAGCTTGTAAATATATGATTGCTACTCAAAATTTTATCCTTAGCTTTTACTATAGTCGATGGCATTTTGTTGGTAGTAGTCTAGTTGCTTTAGACCAGAATCTTAATGATTTCAGCAAGGATCCTATAGTGGATCTTGATATTTGGTTCAACGAGGATATTATTGCAATCTTAAAGATCAGAAAATCATGTACGCTACATCAAGTGAGGATGGATTTACAAAATGAAAACATTGAACTACCATGCTCCTTTATATTCCAACTTGACAAGAAACGAGTAAGTTTTCACATCATATTATATCTACTTAGATGTATATCAAGATCTCACTTTCTAACTAACAAACATTTGTAATTTATTTTTTGCAGATATCGAAAAGGAGAGAAAATAATATACACTGCAAGGACATTCAAGAAAAGATATCTTTACTATCAATATAAAATATATGTACAAATTTTGTAGCAGATGTCTATCTGCCATCTCTATGAGATATACAAGGGCTGAAGGGCAAATTTCTATATATGAAGGCTTACAAGGCGATATGGCAAAGCTATTTCTTTTTTGGAGAACTATCCTTTCTAGGAGTCCTTTTGCCTTTCTTTGATGTCTTGGGTATAGAAGGTGTTGAAGCTGTGGCTTTGCCTTCCGTGGTTATAGGCACTGCATCTCCTTCATGGTGCAAATCCCCACCAATCTCTGTTGTTGGTTGTATACAATTGACCATTATATACTTCAAGAGCTTTGCTCTGACGTACCAAACATGCTCAGATGTATAGCAATCCTTCGAAAACTGTCACACATTTATAGAAAAAAGAGTTTTAGTTCATTATTGTTCTTACAATAGACTATATTTTTATCATCAATGGACTATTTGCAATTAATATCTATCTTAAAGTTTAGCATCTTTCATATTACCTTTACATGTTTATCATCATTAAGATAAACAAAGTTAACCATTCTTCTAGCATTTGCAATCACCCTCTAGCCACAAGAATGACTATCATCCTGATGGGGACACTGCAACCACCAACACAAAGTAAAACTATAAAGAGGACGGATGGTAGTTCATAGAATAAACTCATGTTTCAATTATTTTAATGAATAACTTACCGCAACTTGTCTATATTGCATTGTTGCAAGCAAATCAGACGGCATAGGGGGTCTTTTCTCTAGCTCTTCAATTAATCTTTTGGCACCTCTGTATATAAAATATGTTGAAATTTAGAGTACTTACAAAAAAAAGAATTGAAATATCAAGGAGCCCTTGGATAATATAACTTACAATTTAGCATTTCCATGGCTTCCTTTCATAGAGTTGATTAAAAAGCATTGCTTATCCACAAGGTTTATTGCAATCAAGCTCCAATGAGAACTAAAAGCAATCACATCTCAACAAATTAGTAGGATAAAATCTTGAAAACTCTAATATAATATTTAATCACTTACTTTTCATTATATGAAATTATAAGGAGCTCCAAAGTATCGAAGTCAATCAAATTGAGCCAGTGCTCAATAAAACTTGTATCAAGCTCGTTCCTCATAAAGAATGAGATAGATGGATCAAGAATCTCAATTTTTTGTTGTATATCCAAAGGAAACTCATGCATTATACACCTAGAAAAAGCATAGAAATAGTGAGTATAAACAAGAAAAATCTTATTGTTAAAAAAATATAAAAAAGTATAAGTAATTATGGATGGACATACCTTAGGCCAACAAGAATAATACTGTCATTTACTTCTCTTCTTTTATCCTTAAGAATTTGAACACATACAGCATCAAAGGAGATAACCTCAGTTCTTTTGCCTAAGTCACCAGGTAAGAAACAAAACACACTGAATCCTTTTGGATTAGCTGCTTCAAGAAGGGTGGCTAGCTCATTTTCAAAGGACTCTAGTTGCTCTGTTTCCCTCTCTTCAACCCTTTGCCTCCTATACTCTCTCCATTTATCTGCCTGTTCCTCTTTAGCTTTCTCCTCTTTTTCACGTTGCCTTGTATCCTTCTCATGGGTGACATCCTCAACCCTGAGACCAGAATCATCTTTCTTTCTCCTAGCTGGGGGCACATTAAGGATATTAAATGTCTTCACATTAGTGAGGAGAATTGGCCCAAGGACCTTTGAAAATCTATATCTTAGCCTCCTAAGAATTACCATGTCCTTGTCCATGAGTGTGAGCATATGAGCATGAGTAGCACAAATATAGGCATCTTGAAAAAACTCAACTAAAAAATCATTTGTGGCTTCTTGTATACAATTAAGAGCTATTCTTGTCCATCTGAAACTATCCAAACTATATTTGTCACAAATTTCCCTGACAAGCCTCTGAAAAGACAACTTTGGAATTGCATTGTCAAGAGCCTTTACTGCCTTCCTAATCTCCCTTAGGCACCTGACATTTTGAGAAAACTTTCTCTTTGGCTTTGACTTTCTAGAGAGCTTCTGAGGCTTTGAAGACTGATGAATCTTTGATGCTAAATCCCTAGGATCAATCTTCTCCTTTCTTGCTGTTGCTTTAGTCCTAGCCATCTGCAAAAAAAAGACATGTTACTTCTTCTCCAGTATGTCCAGCGAAACGCGAGTCCCAGACAAGAGGTATCCATGATGCATGTCGTTTTCGTGTTTCAGCTGAATTTTTCTCGAGCGTGTCTAGTGAAACGCGAGTGTCAAGCAAGGCACCTCCTTGCAGCTGCTTCTTTTCGCGTTTCACCGGACTTGTTGTCCATTATGTCCAGTGAAACACGAATTTAAGCCAGGAGGCCTCCTTGAAGCACCTTATTTTCGCGTTTCATCGGACAACTCATGAATAGCATAAAAATCGACAAAACCAAGAAAAAAGAGCTTTGATCTAAGGAAAGCTTTTAAAATTACATAAAATATCCACATAATTAGGGAAGAACTTTGAAGATTTCCTTAAATCTCCACAACATTAAGGAATACTCCCACTGTGGAAAAAATTCTTTTGTAGTGCTGATAAGCTCATAATAACATAAAGGATTAAGGAAAAGTATCAAAAGAATGCATTGAATGGAGCCTGTTATTGAAAAGCGAGATGCAGAAACCATACATTCTTTTTAGCTTGTTCTTCACAATCTCAGCCTAATGACGACAATATGGTAGAAGGTTTTCTTTGTTGGGGAAGCAGTGAAATGCTTGGAGATTGGAAGGAACACCAAAGGTAAAGGCAGAGTAGCAATGTTTTCTACTTGCTGGAAATGTGATGAAAGGCGAAGGCGGTGAATTTGCATGGACTCAACGTTCTTGGCAAAGTGTTAATAACACACGTGTGACGTATTCTCGCTTACCGGAATTTTTTTTAAACTTGGAAAAGTGTTATGTAACACACGTGTGACGTATTTTTGAAAAAAGAGAGTACGTACGTCTTTTGAGGAGTTTGATACGGTGTGTTAAGTGAGACACGTGTGCACGTATTTTTCCATTATTACACAAACTTTTTCGTTGGAACTATCACCACATGCTTAACGGTCAATATAAAAGCATTTCAAAGCCATTTCTCTGACATTGTATTCTTTTCTGCCGAAATTTCGTCTCGACTTCCCTTCAAGGTCCTTACTTCTTGTGTGGAGAGCAGTTCAACAATCTTTGATAGGTAACAATTTTTTTTTATTACAAGTATTTTAACAAAATAAATTTGATTAATATAGAAAGAATTTTTAATAACACTTGAATAATTATAGATGTTATGTGCTTTGTATCTATTAAAAGCAGCATAGCTTTTCCAGAAAGGATTTTATCATAAATTTCTATGTTTCCATAGAATTAATTTATAGTTCATGTTTCTCTTCTTAATTTGCATCTTTTGACCAGTGAAATGCGAAACAATGTCCCTGTTTTAGTGATATTTTGCTAAGTATCACGTTTCACCGGTGAGATATTGAAATAATTTTCGTCTTCAAGGTAGTGTCCGGTGAAACGCGATTTCTTCACAGGCATTTGCCTTGGACACTTTAATTTTCGCGTTTCACCGATCAACTAAAACAATTTCTCCTTTTTTGATTTTTTTGTCTTGGAAAATGCAATTTTGGGGCCTCTTTCCATGGTTCCATCTTGTTTTATTGAATATTGGTTCTATTCTGCTTTGTTTTCAGGGATAAATATTTTCCTGGTCAAGATGACAAAGAGGAAGCTATCTCTGGAAGGAATGGATGAGGAGGAGATAATTGAGACATCTGATGATAGGCTCTTTGATTTCTTACACACCACTGGAAATTCTTCCAAGTTTGGCTGTATCAGGGAAATTTTCAATGTTCCTTTTGATTTGAAGGAGTTATTTGAGGATCTTGAAGATAAACTTAAGGAGTACATATGTTTTTATGATAGACATGTGCAAGGTTTGGAAGTCAATGGATTTGTTCATTATAGTGATGTCATGGGAGCCACCAGTACATCCAAGTCAACTTTGCTAGGTAGGTTCAACCTCATTGATGAGGAATTCAGAAAGAAAGAAACATGTTGCCCTTTCCACAGGTACCAACACCAATGCCTTCTGATCCACAAGGACGTTGGATTTATTGTGTATCTTCAGTACATGGAAAATTCTTCTCCAGATATAGACCAACAGAGAAAGCTAGAGGATATTGCAAGTATGGATAAGGAGATCGAAGAGAAGGAGGAGATGTTCCAAGAAGATGTTGAGAATCAACTTGTCCAAGGTTTTGATGCAGGTTTGTTCAAGAGTGACAACATCACAATGGTGGAAGAAAAGGAGATCGAGCCAAGTGCATAGGTTGATGAAGAAGGTCCTCTTGCATGTTTTCCAACATTTTCCACTTATCTTATCAACAAGAAGAGATATGTGTTACTAAATGATATTCAACATCTTTTTGATCTTAGAGAAGATTATTGCTTAGCAATCCTTGTAGGTTGGGGCAAAAATGACATAAATTTTATAGGTTATGAACAAGAACCACTAGCAAGTCTTGATGTTGAGGGAGAGAATTTTCAAGATAGCTCTATAGCCTTACATACATGTATTAATCAGATCATAGAATTCGAAAAGGGGGGGCTACCTACAGAAGAAGAGTTCTTGCAGGTCCAGAAGAAACTTCATATTGATGATGTAGGGTATGAAGAGAGATTGAAGTCTCCATTAGATGAGAAGCCCAAGAGTTCAATAAATCTTTATGATGATAGTCTTCTTGAAGAAGATGAACACCCTAAGGTATGAAATATAATTCAAAGTTACCCATTGAGTTTATGTTAGACTTTATTATGGATTATAGATAAATATCTTATATCTTGTACTGTTGTGGTTTGTTCTGTAGATTGAGATTGAAGATCTAGACAACTTTCTTGGAAGGGCCAAGGGCTCTAGGCCAATGAAGCTTGGAAAAAATCAAAGCCTTGGCCATTATATTGGAAACTTAAACAATCAAACAATTGTAATATATCATAGTAGATTGTCAAGCTCTCCAAGTCTACCAATGATGATTTTGAGAGCTATCTCAAAGGTAATTGGATCTCAAGTTTTCAGCAGAGGTTTGGACAAGATCATTTTGGTGGAGAAGGAAGAAGCCATAAGAGTTTTTTACTTCATGCCTGGATACAGTGGATCTAGAGCTGGATATTTTGGAGTTCTTGGCTCCTATTTGCTCTCTTATGTAGGAGATAGTAAGAATTTGAAGCTTCTTCCAGGCTATCGGAAACAAAAGTTTTTGAAATACAGAGGTCTTATTGAGTGGGATGAAACAAAAGTTTCCTCTAGAGGCCCTGTCGAGCTACCTGAAACCAAGGACTCCTCTAAAGGCCCTGTTGAGGTGCCTGAAACTAAGGACTCTTCTGCAACACAATCAGACTAGAAAATGCCAAAGATTAAGGGTTTCTTGAAACCCATCTTTTTCCAACTCTTTGTTTGGTTTGTAATCATTCTGTAAATCTTTGCTTTGCACAAGAATTTAAATATCTATCTTTTCTTCTGTGGTTAACAATTTGTATTGCTTGATGTGGTTGTATCTTCAAGCTTGAATTTATGCCAAATTTGTCGATAGAACCATTGAAAGACCTCTAATAAACTGTTGGCTTTGTGTCTTCCACCTCCATGTCTTGTGTGTCTGAAATATTTTGATCTTGCTTGATAATGTGATTTTTCCATACCTTGGGTTGACCAGATAGATAGAGATCCATATTGTTTAATAAAGTATGGAGCATGGTTGTATAGAATATGTTGCATAGTAAACAAATAAAGAAAGTTATTAAAAAACATTATATGAGTTCGACAATGAAGAAACAAACATATACAAACTTCTTACCATATAGTGAGTAAAGTGTTGATCACCCCAAGCTTCTGTCATCGCCTTTTTGAAAAGGTTCAATTGGTTTTTAAAGTCTTTGAGATCATCATCATTCCATTCAGTCTTATCACAATAAAAAAACACTTTGTCTAGTGTTTCCCAAACTATAGCTTTTCTATTTCGAGTTTGTCCATTATCAGTGTGATCCTTAACTGCATTATGTAGGGATTTTCCACTGATTAAATTTAATAGTTGAGCCACCATTTTCGAATTTATCTTGCCAAGTCTCCCATGAAAGCCTAGAAACCTTCTAGCCTTCACTCCACCAATAGATGGTTTTTTTGGGACACAATTACCATCCTTAGACTTTTGAAGATCTGGTTCAATAACAACATTGCCACCATGCAAACCAATTGCAGAGAGAACTTTTTCAACCTTTGTTATAGCATCTGTTCTAGTTGATAATGGCTTCAGCTTCCATGCAAATCCTATATAGAGATGAACAAGCTTTTCAATTATCTTGCAAAGTGCATGAAGTGTACAAATATGGGCATTTGCTAAAGGAATATCCAAGACTGGTTTAAACTGTGGATCCTTATTGCGCCTAGAGGGAGCTCTATTCCAATTGCTTGAGTTTAACTTTGCAGCTGGTGACATGCAGTATAAGCAAGGAGATCTTGAGTTAGCTCCCTTTGATACATTATACATACATTTGAGTGTCTTTAGGTCACCAGCTATGTGCCACTCAATCCTGTAGTTCCCAAATCCTTCAACAAATAGCTCTTCTCCTCCTTGTTGCCTTTGAATAACATTAGGTATTGATGTTTGATGAAAAACCCAATATAGTATATCAAAATTCTCAGTATCTACCTCAAATGCTCCTAGCCACCAGATGTTATATTCAGATTGAACACTAAATGATGTTGAGTGATTGCAATGACTTGACGAAAGTGCTCTATTCATCAAGGTGATAGAGATTCTCTCCAATTTTTTACATTTCAGAATCTCACTTTCATCAAGTTTAATCACAAATCTAGCCACTCCCTATGCCTCTGCTAAGTGACAAGTCATAAAATTTGATCATTAAGCATTGTAGGGTGGGCAAGTCAAGGAAAATATTGTTAAATTTATTGAATGTAACCTCCTTTTTCTTGCCCTTGAAGCTAGCCTTGATATGAAAAGGCTCACCTAGAATCTCCATCACTTTGTTATTAACTCTCTATCTGATAGTCCTAACCACAAATGGCTTCGAAAGTATGCAATTGCGTACCTGTCCTTGCTTCATATTTGATTGTAAAAGTTGGAAAAGTTGCATATAAGCATCTCGACTGATACCAATACTATCCAGTGTCTTCTGTACTAACTCAGAATCCAAAGAATGATCCTTGATAAATGACTCTAAGCATTGTTTCTTTGCCTTTTTAAATTTCTTCTTCTCCAAAATATCCTTTGAAACTACTGAAGGAAGAAGATGATAATAAAACTGAGCTGCTTTTAAAGAATCTCTTTCACTTGCATTTGGTTGTAGAAGAGATCTAAGCAAAATTAACATCACAAATCAATGCAAGTAGTTTAAATAAAGTCATATTTAAGATTTTTCAAGTGAAAAAATATATACCTTGCTACTTGGATTCTTTTACCACAACCTCCTCCTCCTCGTTTGAGATTCTCAATATTTTTAAGAGCTCTTTGTCGATTTTGAAGGCCTAATAAAGTTTGCTTTCGTTGATAAGCTTTGATACGCTTTTCCAATGAATGAATTTTTTGTTGACAATCCTCTAGCTTCTGCAACAACTCTATATTTTGTTTCATCAAAAGATGATTCTCTAGTCCAGGGATATCCTTTTCTGCAACAAGATTAAGTGTATAACCTAAAAATCCATTGTAGCCATCACCAATAAACCTCATTAATGACGAGCTATTATAGAAAGGAGGAGTGCTATTTCTGCTAGGATCTTTGGGATATAGCTTTCCATCTAACCAAAGATCAATATTCTTCTTTTCTTCAAACCTCAGTATATGTTTCATAGACTCTGTAACCGTGATAGATTTTGTTCTCTTTCTTATTGGTTCATACTCACTATCCAACTCAATATGAAGATGATAGAGAGGTCTTTTATGAGAGCTACAGAGATCATTAGATGATTGATCCATAGCTGAGTTACAGAGATCATTGGGTGATTGATCCATAGCTAAGGATATGATTAGAAGCAAGAATGAAAACAAAGAAGAGACTACTAAGGAGGAGAAAAAAAGAAGAGAGAAACGATGGAGAGAGGCAATCGAGTATCCACCAAAATTCAAATTGAATACTACTTTTCACTTTAATGAGGAGAGGTAAGATCTTCATTATGACAACCTTGCCAACTTTATGGCAACCTGGATTTCTAGGTTTGATGTGACCACGAGAATATCACGATAATGACTTATTAATGAATTTTGATACTTTAACTTATCAAAATATAAACCTTTTAAAAATTCTATAAAATTATTTTATTTCTTAAATTGTTTTCTCTCTCTAGGATCTCTTACAGGGCATTTTCGAGACCTCAAAACTTCCCTAATGTGCAGAAGGTGACAAGGTGCTAGCAAATAGTAGGACAGAGGCCACACATGTGACCTTGGAAGCCCAACAACATGCCTTCCTCCGCACTCTCCTAGATGCCGCACAATCTAAGGAAAAGGAGGCCATTGAGTCCTTAAGGAAAAACGTGCTGATCACCCACAAGGCCCTATAGCATGGGCTAGAGGTCTAAATGCAAATTGCCATGCCCACAAAAGTAGAGACACCAGAGCACAAGGGAGAAGAGAGGTGAAGGGAAATTGAAGACGCATGACCAAGTTTTGAAAGGGGGCAACAAGCCACGACTCCGTAGTGTGAGGTTTTATAGATCCCCCTATCGTCATCATCAGTAAGGACCAGGCCCAACACCGTCTTCAATTTCAAGGGCCAATCCACCTGACACCAATATCCCCCACAAGGGCTTGTATTAAAACTCAAAAAATCCATTTGGCTACACCCATCCCACCTTCCAATTACTACCCATTCGTCCCATGGGACTAGCACTCGGCTAGGAGGGGGCTATTCCTTTTATAAGCTTTTGCACTGCACAAGCTTTTTCTTCAAAATAAAAATCGAAAGGCACTAACACGAATGTCTAGCCCCAAAAGCAAAAAGTAAACTTGAAAAATTCAAGGCTAGATCTAGGAAAAGGCATAGCCCTACACTCACTCTTTAAGCCCCCCACTTGCAAAAACCCCCTTGCTTGCAATTTTTTGACTAGAAGAAACTTAACAGTTTTATATTTTTAAGAGATTTTTTCTAAGGTTTGGAGCTTTATTCTATTGCTTCTACTTTCTTACCATTCTCTCAAAAAATCTAATACACATAAGCATGACTAAAATACCAACACACATGAACAAATTGATTACTTCATGATCAATCCTCCTTATACTAATCCATGCAACATTTCGAGGCGTGAGCTCTTATCTTGCCATTTGGTCTAGAGTGCACAAAGTTTAATTGCTTGAATCTGTGGTCTCGAAAATGGAACCAAATTGTTGGCACTCTTGCAAGCAATATTGTCAAGCCTTTAGACTATTTATTTATTCAAGCATCTCAAACAACCAAGCTATGGGTATCTCTCACATAGCCAATGCACACACTCTAATCAAATGTAGTGAGATTAAAAACCAATCCATTCATTGTAGTCTAACCACATGAATCCAACAATAGTTCCATGATCTAAGTAATGCACTCAAGCAAGCTCCATCTCCATGATCTACCCATTGTGGTCGTCACAGGAAGAGAAGAGAAGAGAGGAAGAAGTAGAGAAGAGAAGCAAGAGCTTCTCTAAGCAAATCCATCACTCTCACTCACACTTTCCCTCTCTCTCACACCCTCTGTCCCTCTCTCACACACAAGCAGATAGACACAAGAGCAAAAAGAGAGCCACAAGTTTGCACACTCTAAGAATGAGCTTATTCTCTTATTTTTTGGCTTATGTACATGTCCTCTTTTTTGGGCATCCACCCACCTTTTGGTCCAACACTAGCCCTTTCTCAAAACATGTAATGTATTCTTTCTAAGCCTATGAAGCATAAATAATTCTATAACTCATTGTGAACTTTTTGATTTTATAACTTGCATAGGAGGAAGCCTTGAGTTTGTACAACTTGAATTATTTTCCTTGTTTAGTCCCATTCAAACCCTTGCTCATGTACTTGCTTGTGCTTTGAAAAATTTAAATTTTATTGTGCCTTTTCTTTCTTTCACTACTTTCATCTTGAAAGGGATTAACATCTTCACATTTCAAATCTACTCTATATCTTGCCTCCCCATAAATTAGACACCCTAAAGCATCTTGGTATAGCATGTGAAAGACAATACAATTGTTGATGCATGTATCAATGTGACTATAGTCAAAGTCTCCAAGAGAAGTCACATATCTCCTTGATTGATCCCATGAGGTTACCAATCTGTTTTGTGATGGCAATACATCTGACAAAAGCCTTCATATGAGATCCATACATGTACATCCAAAAAATAATAAATAAATGTTACATATGATCCATATTTTTTATTTTCTTTTAATTATAAAAATAAAAAACCACTTGAGTAATTCATTCACACTTGAATTGATCCATCCATAAATTGTTTGTAGATTTAGCAATTCAAGTGAAGTACATAAAATTGAGTATGTGCAACCATAAAATTATGGAGTTTGCACTAACGTATATATATTTGATCATGCTCCACATCATCATCTCTCTCATTGTGCTCATGAGAAAGGAAGTTTTGAGCCACATCATCAAATATATCCTCCTCTATAACCTCGCAAGGATGGAGATCCATTATCTTCAAAGTCATCCATCTCTATAGATTGTAATACATCCATCTCTTCTTGTCAGTAGTTGGTCTCTTTGTGTCTTGCATATGATAGCATATGTGGGCATTCTATGGTATCCTACATTCAAGAAATAGAATTCCAAAACCACTATCAACATATTATTTCAATTAAAGAGGGATTTCATATTCTTCTTTTCTAAGCAAGTGCTTATCGATGATTTTTGGGGATCCCATTCTCCATACAGACTAATATGATTTGTTATGATTACGTGTGCTTGATGCATGCACCCTTAACAATGGTCACCCATACATCTTTTTTTTTACTTCAACCATGTTGAGTAATGATGCACACATAAGGTTTTGTCATCCATATAATTAGAGGAGGAGGAGGAGGAGGCCAATAATATTGGGGACCTATTGCTTGAGGATGTGGACATCTTCCCTATACAAAACTAATGTTCTTAGCAAAACCAATGTTTATAATAAAACTGTGTTAATCTATAGCCTATTTACCTCGGTGCATTAAGTTGCACATTAGTTCCTATGCATCCACATTTAAGTTTGTGTGTAACCTTGCATTTAGTTGCATCCTAAAATGTAAAGTTAGACATAGCACATTCTAAAAGCCATGTCATCTCTAGAATGATATCCAAACTCATTTTTGCTATATTGTTTGTGTGAACAAAGACAAGAAGAAACAAGACATCATAGGAGGCAAAGCCTTACCTTTTGTAATTTGTATGCATGAAGAGCCCTTCCTCTTCTTCTTTGCCTATGCTTCTTTGAAAGATACACAAAGTATGCTTTTTCTTGGTTTTCTTATTGTTAGTAGTTGTTAGTTGAACTTTATAATTGAAGATGATATGAACTATTATCTTTGATTGGACAAAAATTCAATAATTTGCATTGCAAAGTAAAGTAAAAGTAATTGTAACCATATATCTATTTGTTCTACAATTTTTTCGTAACATTTTGTCAAATGCTTATTATACACTACTATAAGCAAGTTGTTAAAAGTCTATCTAATGTGTTTTTTCATATGCTAGGAAACATGCTATTTAATGTGTTTTTCATATGCTAAGATACATACCTATCAATACTTTGTTCATTGCAAGTTACCGCTCTATTAAATTTGCATATAAATGCATTGATATGTAAAAGAAAAACTATTGTTATATAGCTAGTTAGAAGTTGTGTTTCAAATTTGAATAGTTTGTTCTTATAGGTACAGGATGTTTAAAGTAAACAATGATAATTGTACATTCTATTTGATTATCTAGTGTCTTCTTATTCAAGCACATAATAAAGTATGCTTTGTTCTCCTCTACTTTTCTTTTCCATTCACACCTAAAAAAGTTTTAGAATTTGTAGTTCTACTTTTATGTTGTACATTACAAAGTATGTTACAGATGCTTTGTAGAATTCATGGTTTTGGTTTTTTACAATGGTGTAGATGTCATCACTTTCATCATCCAAGAATTCTAATTGAGAAGAGATGATGGTAGAGATGCGTGCTTACTTTGGGCAACCCCACCCTTGAGGAGGTGCTTTACTATATGACAACCCTCTGGGCATATGGTTCATAAAGTGGCACACAATATCAAGGGTCTATACCTTGATCTTCTCAATCATAGCTAGCCATAGGGACTCCTCATTCTTATCCTCAACCATCTTGGTCATGGATAGTTGCAAGGTCCCCATTATCCATGCCTCGAGCACCTACATCACAATTGACCATACGAACTCTTATGATATGTCCTTCTATCATATATACTCCTTTACCCACAGTGCATGTGTCTCCATCCAATAGTTGAGGATGTCATAGTAGCAAGCAATAGGTGGAGGATTTGTAGGGTAATAGTAGGGAGATCAGATATCTCTTCAAAGATAATAGAACCCCCTAAGGAAGGTAACATGCACTATAACATAGATGCAATGGGTGGCATCAAGATAAATGTGCATGGAAGGGAGGTTTATCTTTGTGATATCATGCATGCTGCATACAAAGTTTGTTTCTTGTTCTTAGAGCAAAAAAAAACCCAAGATTGTTAGTAGAAACCATAAATGCTATGCATAAGAAATTCCGAAATCATAAGAATAAAAGGTTTCAATAGATAGATGGGCTGGTAACAAGGTGTGAATGTGGCATGTGTATACCCTTAAGAAAAAGATAAAGTAAGGGATTCCTCCACTGGGATAGCCTATGTAGCTTATGAGGAGCAAGAGTGAAAGGAAGCAAAAAGGCATACAATGGAAGGCTACTAGGTAGCAATACAATTAGATCATGAGGATGAACATCATGATAGGTTGATATTTTAAGCATAATCACTTTGATTCATCAAGCTTCCATTCTTTTAAAATTAGGTACACACACACGTGTGTGTGTGTGCGTGTGTGTGTGTGTGTGTGTGTGTGTGTGTGTGTGCGTGTGCGTGTGTGTGTGTGCGTGTGTGTGTGTGTGTGTGTGTGTGTGTGTTATTTTACAATTGGATATCATGGTTTGACTTCAGACTAAGTTGGACCTAATATATCATCGTTGACATAATAGGTGAGATACATGGGATCACCTCCTTAGGGAACAATCAATGAGCAACAATATTGACACATCCCAATAACCTTTGTACAACAATAGCTACATTAAGGGAGTTTTAAGGTTTGGAAAATGTCTTTAGAATGTAGAAAGAGAGTGCTCTAGACCAATGAGAGCAAAGACTACATAAGGGAAGTTTTATTTTTGAAATTGTTAAAAAATAATTTTATAAATAAATACGGATATAATATTACTATGAACTTTTATTATGAATATCTATTTTTATTATCTTGTAATTGTGTTTATGATATCCTTTATATTAATGACGTAGGGTCTTGGTCACTTTGCATTCATGATATATTTGGGATTGTATGATAGTGACAATTGAGACTAAATTCAAATTTCCAAAGTGCTTAGTGTGGATCTTTTTTTCCTCTGCTTTGGTGTTCTCATCTCTTTCCTTCCTTGGTGGTTGGTTATTTCTCCCTCTCCCCTCTCTTGGAAATGGATACAAAAATCCAACCTTCAACAAGGCACTCAAGCTCTAAAATTGCATCCGTATCAGTGTTTAATTCATTCCAAATAGATGAAAGATGGTTTCCTACTATTATTAGCAAAGGTAGTTGGATTATCATGCAACAAGTAAAATGAAGGAAAAGATAGAGATGTGAGAGCTCCTTCATCTCTACTTAGAAGAAAGGATCAAAGATTTTAGACTTGGAGAAAACAAGAAAATCATAAAAGAGGTTTTAGTACAACATTTATTTATACATAGAGAGTTGCATTTGGAACCTCGAGCTTCAAGTCTTCCATTGCATAGATCAAATTGTAAGTATTTTATTCTTAATGCTTTTCTTTTATTAAACATGGTATTAGGCTTTACTGTGACGAGTTTTGTTCTTATTCGTAGATGTCTATCCTTCTAATCTTGAGAAATAATAGCCCGTGAAGTTTATTATTGATATTCTTGATGTTATGCATGGTTTTATCAAAGAAGAAATGTACAAATGTAGGAGAAGAACACAGCTCATAGAGAATGGAATAGTTTTTTATAACCATTCTTATATTATCCTTATATATAATGGCCAATGAGGAGCAATATCCTTGCTTCCTTTGCTTGATTTTACAAGCCTTGAGTGGTCCAGCCACTAGTGAGAGCTATAGATGTAAAATCTTTTCTTATATACAAAAAACATTGAAACCTAATATTTCAAGTAGTCTAAGCAATATTACTTTGTTTGCACCTATTAATGTATTTATTGATATCTTTTCCAATGTTGAGATATGAAGATCAAGGCCCATGCCGTTGGTCAAGAGGCTAGCATATGATCATGTTCTACAACTTGTTGATGAGGGGTGGGATATAAGGATAGAAGGCAATATAGCTTATAAGATAGATCAAGACTCTGTTGCTTGTAAATTTACGCTTACTACTCAAAATTGTATTCTTAGCTTCTATTACAACATATGGCATTATGTTGGTAGTAATCTAGTTGCTTTGGATCAAAATCTTGATGATTTTATCAAAGATCCTATAGTGGACATTGATATTTGTCTCAATGAGAATATTATTACAATGCTAAAGGTTAGATCATCATGTACACTACATTAAGTGAGGCTGAATATATAGAATAAAGATATCAAATTTCCATGTTCATTTGCATTCCAACTTAACAACAACGAGTAAGTTTGTACATCAAGTCATATGTAGTATATATATATATTTGATTCCACTTCTTGAATGGCAAACATCTATGATACTTTTTTTGTGGATATCAAAGAGAAGAGAAATATAGATACAATGCAAGGACACTGAAAAAAAATCTATTTACTTTCAATATAAATACAAAGCTCAAACATTATAATAAATTTGTATTTTCTTTCTTCATGGTCTATACATGAGGTTGTACAAGACAATACACAAAGGCTATTTCTTTTTGTGAGGAATATCATTTTTAGGACTTCTTTTGACTTTCTTTGATGGTTTGGTTGCCTTAGGTGTTGAGGGATCCTCATTCTCTACTTCCATAGTCTTTACCTCCTCTACCCCCTAGTGATTTGTGGTCCCCTTGTCTCCTTGTTCTTCTTGTCTGTAGTTGATAAGTATATACTTGAAAATCTTTGCTCATACATACCAAACATACTCAGTGGTGTAACAATCATTAGAAAGTTATTAGACATTTGAAAGAAATGAATATTAGTTCAATGCTATTTTGCAATGCACTCTCTTTTAGTGAAGCAATATCTTAAAATTAAATAACGTATTTATTACCTTGATAAATTTGTCACCATTAAGATAAATAAACTTGACCAATCTTTTGGCATTTATAATGATCTTCCAACCATAAGAATGACTATCATCTTGATGAGGGTTATACAAATAATAACAAAAATAAAAATTAAACAACTTATTTGTGGTAGTTTATGGAATCAAGTATCTTGATGTATTTGATAAAAAACGTATCACAACTTATCTATAATCCATTTGTGTAAGTAGATCAACAAGCATAGGAGGTTTTTTGTAGAACTTCAATTATATAAAAACAAATAAAACTTAGAGTACTTACAATAGATAAACATTCAAAAGATCATGGAGCCTTTGGAAAATTCAACTTACATCTTAGCATTTCCATATATTCCTATCAAGAAATTGATAAAAAAAGCATTACTTATCTACACAATCTATGGCAATCAAGCTCCAATGAGATCTTGAAATAATCATAGGTAAAAAATTTAGTAAAATAAATTCTTTTGAAAGTAGAAAAAATACCAAATAACTTACTTTTCATGGTATGGAATCATCACAAGCTCTAAGGCATCAAAATTGATTCTATAGAGCCAATCGTCAAATGTATTTGCTTTCACGCTCACATAGCCTCATGTAGTGGGAGATTGAAGGATCAAGAATCTCAACCTTTTGTTGTATATCAAAAGGGATTTTATGCATCACATACACCTAGTAAAAGAAGCAAATTATTGAATATATAGAAAAAAATTTATTGATAGAAAAAATCTCATTCTTAAGAACAAACAAATTTAGATATGTTATACCTCAATCTAGGAAAAAGAATGGAGCCATTTACTTCTCTTCGCTTATCCTTAAGGATCTATACACATTCTGAGTTCAAAAAAATATATTATTTATCTTGCCTTTGTCACCAATCAAGAAGCAATATACACTAAAACTTGTTGGGTTGACCCTCTCTAGCATGTCAAAAAGCTCATCCTCTAGAGGTCATAGTTTCTATGCTTCTTTTTCTTATGCTTTCTTCATCTTATGCTCACTCCATTTCTCTGATTGTTCCTTTGTAGCCTTTTCCTTCTTCTCATGTCGGCTTGTGTCTCTCTCATGTATGACATCCTCTACGTTAGGACATGTGTCCTCCTTTTTCTTCATGTATGGTGACACATTAAGAGCAAGAGGAACTAGCTCCAAAACCTTAGAGAATCAATATCTCAATCTTTGAAGGTTAATCATGTCCTTATCTATAAGTGTAAATCTATGTGCATGGATAGCATAGATGTATGCATCTTGGAAAAAAAATCCAATAAAGAAGTCCTTTGTAGTCTCTTGGATGCAAATAAGGACACTCCTTGTCCATCTAAAGCTATCCAGACTATGTTTATTGCAAATATCCATGTTCACTCTTTGGAATGGCAACTTCGAAACTGCATTATCAAGAGCTTTTATTGCCTTCTTGATTTCCCTAAGACATCTTCCACCATGTGAAAATATTATTTTATGCTTCTTTGGTAGCTTGGATAGCTTGTAGGACTAATGGATATTCTCGGCAATGTTTCTAGGATCAACCTTTTGCTTCCTTGTAGTAGCCCTAGTTCTAGCCATATCTCAACAAAACAAACTACAACAACATGAAAAGAAAACTAGTTATCAACCAACAAGTGAACATAAAATGTATGAAACATGAAAATAACTAAGTTAAATAATGAACTCTATCACTCAATTTGTGTGTCATATGACGTGGCCCAAACCAAGCATGAATGTGATTTTTTTTCTACCAAAGACAATGACATGGAAGAAAACACATGATATGGGAAAAGAGACAGGTACAACAACTAACCCCACTGCTTGATTCATATTTCATATGATAGAGCCAAAAGAAAACATGTGAAACGCGAATTTGTTACAATGGAATTGGAAAGAAAGCAATAGATTTAGCATTTCATAAGACATTGGAATAGAATATAGATGACATGTATTGCTAGGAAGGAAATGATTCTAGGTTAATGGAACGAGAAGTAGACAACTTATTTCATGTTTTATGTGACATTTAATTGGAGAATCTAGCATTTGTTTGAAAATAATCAAAAAATATAGAGTCACGTAAGGAAGTCTACTTGATTGCTGAAGAGTTTGCTTTGGAGTATGAATTTCTTCCAAAATAGGTGGTTGATCTCACTAGATTGCTACTGTTGTATTTCAGTAGCCCCTCATATTCTAAATGAGGTTGTCTTACAATGGAAAGATAAAAATGCTTCTTTTGCTGGAGGGGCTTGGTTTAAATCTTGAGTTAGTGTTGCAATTATTAATAAACGTAGTACTTGATAGAACCTGGACTCATTAATCACTTTTTCTAGGCCTAAGAAGAGTTCTCATGTGTTCAAGATAGCTACAAAAATAGCAAAAATTTAAGCAGCCTAATGGGCGATATCTTTTTTGACAAAATTTTTAAGAAAAATAGCTCTATTATTAAATGATTTTTCAAGAGTCTTTTAAAAGTAGCATCTTACGATCATTAACCATTTATTTTCACCTATAATCTCTTCTATCTCCATCAAATCAAAGCTAGGCTCTCTTTTGCTCTATCCAAGTTAAAGGCAAAAATATATAACCAAATCAGACATTGCAAGTAGATCAAATAACTCATTTTCACTTTCATAAAAAATATGATATAATTTTGTTTACATTTGTCATTTCTTCAATGATTTTTGTGTTTTATTCCATTATGTGAGATGAAAACTTTGCAGTGTTGCTGACTCTTGCAACTTATAAAATCACATTTCTTATGTCAAAAATCTAGGTACTACCAAAAAGATTGGTTTTGATTAGTGTGATTACATACTATCATAGATTTTTGTTTGCATGTTGCTGTTATGTGAAACACGAATTTGGTTGTGTTGCTATTTGATGCATACTACTTAGTTCACGTTTTATACATCAGGGTTTTTATTTCTAGCATAAAATTAAGTTATTTATTTATTTTTTAAACTTAGGAGTATGGTTTCATAATTTTTATTTTTTGTAGTGTTTAGAGATGTCAAAGAGAAAGCCTTTCCTTGATGGAATGGAACAAGAGGAGCTTGAGGATAATTATGATCATAGAAGTTTTGATTTCCTATAAAAGATAGAAAACTCATCCAAATTTATATCCATTAGGGAGATGCTGAATGTTACTTTTGATTTGCAAGAGTTTATGAGTGATCTTGATGAGAAGCTTAGGGAGTACAAAGAGTTCTATTCCAAACATGAAAAGTCTCTCTTAATTGATAATTTTATTCATTTTAATTATGTGATCTAAGCAACCAATGCTCCCATGAAAACTTTAATCACCAGGTACTATCTTATTGACAAAGATTATAGAAGGTGTGAAACAAACTGCCTTTTTCATAGAGATCTTTAGGAGTGCCTTTTGATTCACAAAGACATAGGTTTTCTTGTGTTTCTCCAATATATGGAGGATTCTTCTTCAGAGAAAGGGAAAGAGAGAAAGAGTGAAGATGCTGTATATATAGATAAGGAGGTTGAGAAGAGAAGGCAGAGATGTTTCAAGAGGATGTTGAAAACTAGTTGATGCAAGGTTTTGATCTTGTTGTGTTCAAGAGTCAAAACACTACAAAGATAGAAAAATAGAAGATGAAATTGAGTATAGAGATTGAAGGACCCTTGGATTGTATCCCTACATTTGCTACCTACCTTATCAACAAAAAATGATATACATTGCTCAATGACATTCAATATCTTTTTGATCCTAGAGAAGATTACTAAGCCATCCTAGTAACATGGGGTTAGATTGGTAAGGATTTCATAAGTGATGAACCATGCCCACTAGTAGCTCTGAATATTGAGGGAGAGAATTTTCAAGATAGCTCCATGGCCCTACACACATGTATCAATGAGATTGTGGAATATGAGAAGAAAGGGCTACCCCTATAGAAGAAGAGTTCTTAGAGATGCAAAATAGGTTTGGCATTTAGGGCATGGGGTATGAAGACATGCTAAAGCAACCACCATTAGAGCAGAAGCCAAAGAACTCAAGAAATCTCTATGATGAGAACCTTCTTGAAGATGATGAAAACTCAAAGGTATGAAAGATATTTACAAGATTTTCCTAGCCTTAATAGTAGGTATTAAAGGCAAGAAACTTTCAGATTTTTCATCATTTGAAAAGGAAAACTTTTTTTTTTTCATATGCAGATTGAAATTGAAGATTTTGATAACTTTTTTGGAAGAGCCAAGGCTCTAGGCCAATGAAGCTTAAAAAAAGTCAAGGACTTATCCACTATAGTAAAAGTTTAAATAATCAAAATGCTGCAATTTATCACAACAAATTCTTAGGCTCTCCAATTTGCCAATGATGGCTATTGACTAAAGTTTTCAATAGAGGGGTTGAGAAGTTAATTTTGGTAGAGAATGAAGAAGCCATAAGGGTTTTTGGCTATATGCCTAGTTACAGTAGGCTTAGAGCTCGATACTTTGGAGTCCTTAGTGCTTATTTACTCTCCCATGTGGGAGATGAAAAATATTTGAAGCTTCTCCTAGGCTATAGAAAGCAAGAGTTTTTGAAATATAGAGGTCTTATTAAGTGTGATGAATCCAAGAATTCCCCTGCAATAGAGACAAAGTAAAAGATCCTAAAGAATCAAGGATTTCTTGAAACCCATCTATTGCTTTTTCTTTGTTTAGTTTATAACCATTTTGAAAACCTTTACTTTGCACAAGAGTTTCAATATCCCTCTTTTCTTTTTTGTGTAACCATTTGGTTGATTTTTGCCAAAGATGATATATTGCATGATGTGGTTATATCTTTAAGCTTGAATTTATGTCAAATTTTGTATGTAAAACCATTCAAAGAACTCTAATAATTTTTTTACTTTGACTCTTTCTTCTCCATGTCTTATGTGCCTAAAGTTTTTTTTTTTGCTTGATAATGTGATTTTTCCATACATTGGGTTAACCAAATAAATAGACTTTCATATTATTTGATAAAATTTGAAGCATGGCTGTATAAAATATACTGCATAATTAAAAAACAAAGAGAGTTAGTTAAAAATCTTATATGAGTTAGACAATGGAAAAGCATACCAACTTCTTACCATACAAATGTAAGAACCTCTTACCATATAGTGTGTGAATTATTGATTACCCCAAGCTTTTATCATTGCCTTTTTGAAAATGTTTAATTGGTCTTTGAAGTCTTTGAGATCAATTAATTTTACCACAAGAAAAGAATACTTTATATAGTATTTACCAAATGTTTACTTTTCTATTCCGAGCGTGTCCATTATTATCAACATGATTCTTATTATGTAGGGATTTCCATTGATTATATTTACTAGTTGAACTCCCATTTCTAGAGTTAATCTTGCAAAGCTTTTCATGAAAGCCTAGTAACCTTCTAGCCTTTACTCCACCAATAGATAGCTTTTTGAGAATACAATTTCCATCCTTGTACTTTTGAAGATCTGGTTCAATAACAACATTACCTCCATGCAATCCAATTGCAAGTAAAACTTGCTTAATCCTTGTTATAACATCTTGTCTAGCTAATAAGGGTTTTAGCTTCCAAGCAAATCCTAGCATTTCAATTATTCTGTAAAGTACATAAAGTGTTCATATATGAGCATTGGCTAAAGGAATATCTAAAATTGGCTTGAATTATGGGTCTTAGATATGCATGGAGGGGGCCCTATTCCAATTGCTTGAGCTTAGCTATGCAGCTCGGGACATGCAATATAGGCAGGGGCATCTAGAGTTTGCTCCTTTAGACATATTGTGCATGCATTTGAGTATCTTTAAGTCACAAGCAATGTAGCATTCAACCTTGTAGCTCCCAAACTCCTTAACAAGTATCTCTTCTCTTGCTTATTGGCTCTTAATCACATTAGGTATTGAAGTTTGATGGAAAACCTTATACAATATATCAAAATCCTCTGTGTCTTGTTCAAAAGCTCTAACACGAGATATTGTGTTTAGATTGAATACTAAATGACATTAAATCATTGCAATGAATTGATAAAAATGTTATATCATCAAAGCAATAGAGACTCTTTCTAATTTTGCACACTTTAAAGTCTCACTTTTATAAAGTTTAATCACAAACTTGGCTACTCCTTGTGTCTCTTCTAAAGAAAAATCATAGAATTTGATCATCAAACATTGCAGGGTAGGAAAATAAAGAAAAATGTTGTTAAATTAATTATAAATAATCTCTTCCTTCTTGCTTTTGAAATTGGCATTGATATGAAAAGGCTCACCCAAAACTTCCATCACCTTGCTATTGACTCTTTGTCTAATAGTCTTCTCCACAAATGGCCTTGGAAGTAAGCAATTTCATATCTGACCATGTTTTATATTTGATTACTTTAGTTGAAAAATCTACATGTATGCATTTTGACTAATACCAATACTATCCAAAGTCTTCTGCACTAGCTTAGAATCCAAAGAATGATGCCTAATAAAGGAATCCAAGCACTGTCTCTTTACGTTTCTAAACTTCTTTTTCTCAAGAATATCCTTTGGCATTTTAGAGGGTAAAAGATGATAATAAAATTAAGATGCCTTTGAAGTATCTCTCTTGCTTACATTTGATCGAAAAAGAGACCTAAGAAATATCAACATCATAACTCGGATACTATTAGAAGCAAAGTTATATTCCATATTTTTTAAGTAAGAGGATATACCTTGCTACTTGGATTCTTTTACTACAACCACATTCTCCTCGTTTGAGATACTCAATATTTTTTAGAGATCTTTATCGATTTTGAAGGCCTAAACTAGTTTATTTTCTTTGATTTGCTTTGATGCATTTCTCCAATGAATGATTCTTCTGTTGAAAATCTTGTAGTTTTTGTAACAACTCATCTCTATGTGTTGTTAACAAGTGAATCTCCAATTTAAGAACATTTTTCTCTATAATAAGATTAAATGTATAGCCCAAAAATCCATTATAACCATCACTAACAAACCACAAGTTAGTAAAGAGCTGTTGTAAAAAGGAGGAGTACCATTTTTTATAGGATCATTGGGATATAACCTTCCATCCAACCAAAGATTAAGATCCCCCCCCCTTCAAATTGAAACACATGTTTCATGGACTTTGAGCAATGTTTTGTTTTATTGGTTCATACTTATGTTCTAGCTCAATATGAAGATGATAGAGAGATCTTTTATTGGTGTTACAAGGATCATTGGATGTTTGATCCATAGCTAAAGACATGATTTGCAACTTAGAATAAGAATAATGTGTGATTTCATAAAAGTTCAAGAATGAGTAAGTGACCAACAAGGAGAAGAAGAAGGAAATATAAAATTGTATATGCTTTATTATGTTTAAGAATTTTTATCTTCATCTCCATGATATATATAAGCTATATTATGTTGTAACCATAATTTATTAAGTCATTTGTTATGTTTGACATTACAATCATTTTCTTATTGTGATTTTTTTCTCTTTTATATAGGCACAAGAGAATTAAGAGGAAGAAGACGAAGCAAGATCAAGTAATTCTAATGCTTCAAACAAGGATTGTGGAACAAACAATGGTGGATCCTTTCACCAATGCATCAAACATACCATCTTAGATTGTAGTTGTTTAAGTCTATAATACAAGCCAAAAAATGGGCATTTTAATGTACATTTCTTGCTTGGAATGCAAAAAATAACATTCTTTCGAAGCTTTGATATTGTTCTCTTTTAATTTAAGGTAAATTTTGGCTTCTCGATCTTTCTGTACATGCTTGTATTTTATGATAATGTAACAAGGCCTATCACTTAGACATTTTCTATTCTTCTTTTATATTTAGAGTGGATATTTCTCATTTTTCTCTTGCATTCACATTGTACATTTTCTCATTCTTCTCTTGTATTCACATTGTATAGTTTCATGTATCAAGCTATACTCTTGCTTGTTGTTCTTTTTCTAAGTGAATTCAATTTGTCATCATGAATCAAGTATTGGGGGGACTTGCTTGAGTTACTACACCAAAGACACACAATATATATGAGGAAGCTCACTCAAGAACACAAAAATAGAGATGGGAGCCAAAATATTTTATTGCTAGATCCACATTCTAACTCTCACAATAAAATGTACACAAAGTATAGCTACGATAAAACATAAAGGGAAATGACCTACTAAGTCAAAGGCTGAATAATTGACTATTGATTGGTGCTATAACTATACTAGTTATAGATAGGTATAATTAATCAACTATAATAAGTAGTAAGTCAATGGGCATGCGATGATCATAATGATCACCAACATGCAAACTTATCTAACCAAATGGTTCATTATCAATGTTTACATATGTTGAGGCTGCCATCTCAACACACCCCTTCAAGTTCAATTGTATCTTTGTAACTCCAACTAAGCTTTAAAATTTTGGAAGCTTCTTTGCACCCAATGCCTTCATAAAAATGTCAACTGCATGATCTTATGTATTGCAAGTCAATCTCAACTGCAAGTACATTCTCTCTCACAAAATGGTAATGCACCTCAATATATTTTGTCCTAGCATGGAACACTGGTTCCTACCCAAGTGTATGTTGCTCATGATGTCACAATGAATGATGACTAGAACATGTCCCCATATATCCAAATCGCCTATTAAGCTTCATATGACCTCACATGCCACCATAGTAGCACCTCTATACTCAACCTCAATACTCAATAAAGAAACCAAGATTTACTTTCTATTGCTCCAAGTAACCACTACACTATTAATAGAAAATGTGAATCTATTGGTAGATATTTTGTCATAATAGTTTCTTTTTGTTGCTCCAAGTAATACTGCACTACTAAGAGAAAATATGAATCCATTGGTAGATCTTTTGTCGGAGCCCAATTTGCATATGTGTATCCAAACACATGTACATCCTTACCTACCTCATAAAAAAGTCCTAAATGCAAGGTAGACTTCACAAACCTCAATATATGCTTGACTGTATCCAAATGAGGCTTCATAATTACCTCCATAAATTGACTCACAAGTCCAATAATCTAGCTCAATTTTGGCATTGTGCTAGTTGTAAAGATCAAACTCCCTACTATTCTCTTGAACATAGTAGGGCCTTCTATCTCATCCCCAACATTAACACTCAACTTTATATTTTTCTCCAATGGCACTGAAAGAGGCTTACATGCCATCATACCATACTTATGTAATATATCCAAGCCATAATGCCATTGGGATAGCCATATACCATCAACACATTTGATCTCCTCAATACCAAGAAAGTACCCCACTTGACCCAATTTCTTCATCTTAAAATTTTGCTTCAAAAGACCCTTGACAGTAGCAATTTTATTATCATTATTACATGCAATAATCAAGTCATCCATATAGATATATGATTACCAAACTTGGATCATCCTTTCTCACATAAAGTGAGTGATCTGTATCAGAAACATGAAAGCCACTGTTGACAAGATACTCTTTGATCTTGTTAAACTATGCTCTAAGTACTTGCTTCAACTTATAGAGCGCCTTCTTTCACTTGCACACATATGTGCGAGGCTCTGAATCCTCATGACCTATTGGCTATGCTATACACACCTCTTCTTAAAAATAATCATGCAAGAAGACATTTTTCATATCCATTGGCTATAAACTCTAGCCTTTGGCTACTACAAAAGCAATCACACATTTGATGGTTGCCATCCTAGCAATTGGACAACTGACTGTCTCTTCATAGTTTATGCCATATGTTTATACATAGAATTTTACAAAACTAACCTTGCTTTATACTTGCTAATAGAACCATCTACATTGTTCTTTATTTTATAGACCCACTTACAACTAGTAGCTTTCTTACCTTTGGGAAATGGTATCAAAGCTCAAGTACCATTGGCCTCTAATGCAACCATCTCCTCATTCATTGCTGCATCCTAATAAGAATGACTAATAGCCTCCTCAAAATAAGTAGACTCAACATCCGCAACCAACAATATCATTATCATCGTCATCATGATGATGATAGGTTGCATTGAGCCCTTTTCTCTTGCATGGCAGTCATGAAGACCCCCATTATTGATTGGCCATGTCTTTGGGAGATGATGTTGAGAGGGAAGCATGACTAATAGCCTCCTCAAAATAAGTAGACTCAACATCCGCAACCAACAATATCATTATCATCATCATCATGATGATGATAGGTTGCATTGAGCCCTTTTCTCTTGCATGGCAGCCATGAGGACCCCCATTACTGATTGGCCATGTCTTTGGGAGATGATGTGGAGAGGGAGAGGGAGAGGGAGAGGAGATGTGGGTACTTTCTCCTCTTGTCCTACATAAAGGCTAGGCTTATAAGCCTTGAGGGACGATTGCAGCACTAAGACGTTGATGCTCTCAATAAGGATAAGAGAGGGTAGAGAGATGGAGAAAGAAGAGAAGAGAGGAGAAATATAAGAGAAGAGAGAGATAGATAGAGAAGAAAGAGGTAGAAGGAGAGAGGGGAGAGATAGAGTAGAAGAAAGGAAGAGGTGATGTTGAAGGGACAGAGAAAAAGAAGGTTTTTCCATCTAAATATTGGGGGTAAAGTCACTTACGCCTATGCCACCTTATATTTATTTCACACATTATGACCGCACACTTGTACACTATAGGTGGAGGATGCCCATCACTATCACTTTATTCTTTATTCTTTCAATGATTATTGAATAGTCTGGTCACACATGGTTGCCTACGTAATGTAATGAGCTGTGTTACGAAAGTGTGATTGTTGGAGTTTCCACATACGGTATATCTCTCTCTTGTTCTCTTGCTCCATCCCGCTATAACTCTTGCTTTGCTCTTGCTTTCACTTGTGTGTTTCTACTTAGACTCTATCTTTCAACTGGTGTTAGAGCTAACCATTCGAGGAGCTTCTTCATCCTTTGCTTTAGCATGGATTCAAAGCTTCAAGTCAAGGTTTCATGGTAGCCATTGTTTCTTCCTCCTAAGGTATGCATTGAATCTTTCCTTCTCTCGAATTGTTCCAACTTTCTCCCTACTTATCAAGGAGCTTCATAAGGGTTAGCTAAGCCTTGTTAAGTGCTTATTGAGCTAAGGAATAACCATTCTATCCATTTTTAGTGGATACAAAATATGCTATAAAAATAATTGATAGATATGGTAGCTTGACAACACTATTATATTTTGGCCATAGCTTTTGTATATGGTACCATATTCTGGCATTCTATAGCTAGAAACGAAGATTACAATAATAGTTACACATTTGAGTACTCAAAGTGTGGTTTTTATTCTTTTTTTCACACAAAGTAGAACAATTTTGGTTTGGATAACAAACAATAAATTCCATAATGTATGTTGATGCTTGGAGGATTCTATTTTGATGCCTAGATGATATGATTATGCTTTTGGGATGCTAGTTGGATTATTTAAAGCTTGACTAGCTCAATTTTGTAGAGGTTTATTGCTATCTAAATAGTTTGGACAGCAAGCATACAACAATGAGCTTTATGCTTTGAATGTCTATTGTATCTACATGGTATTTCGGGCATGCTGCATGTCTACAGTGATGTCTAGCATTGAAGAATGAGCCTGGATATGATTATGACATGCTTTAACACTTGGATTTGAGCTACATTTGATATAGTTAGGCTTTGGTCAGTTTCTTTGAGCTTTTATGCTTACTCACTTATAGATATTGAAGCTTCATTAGACACATATACCATATGTTACTTCATTGGAGTAATCGATTACGACTTCGATGAACGTGGATCCATTACCTTTTTGTGATCCATACAACTTCAACATCACTTTGTTGGGTCCTCTGCCGAGGGTTAGGATTCCTCTGAGAGCCAGTCCATCGTCCTTGCTCTTACTTCAAAAGCCAAGGTCTTCCCAACAACAGAGGGTATGAAGTCCCGTAAGAATTTGGTTTGACCAGCAAATATGTCAGCCGCGATAGTCTCTTCCTGCTAAGGTTGTCTTTGGTCACACAGGAGAATGCCCAATGGTTTGATTCTACTTTGGTCTGCCAATCTAATAAGCCACTGTGTACGTTGCATTCCTTGCAAGCCTAGATCCTTCATTGTCACGTCTGTCATTATGTTTACCAGATGAGTCTCCATCAATCAATGCATCTGTAATAAAACACCCCTCAATCCATACACCAATCTTTGGGGTTCCAGGATCCATGAAGGCGTTAGCCACATCTACTTCCTTCACAGGTTTTGAGGCTTTGTTGGACTTGGTCACCATAGAGGGAACAATTCTTAAGTCTCTTCTTCTAGTCAATATGCTTTTGAATTTCTTTCAATAGCTGGGAGACAACATCAATGAATGTTAAGTTTGGCTTAAAAGTGTCTAGGTCTTTGACCAAATCACACTCTTTGATAGGATCCACAAGCTTTTCCAATCGGCTAGGAAATGGGGCCACACCTACTTTTTCTTCCCTTTTTCTTCTAGGAGCGGCAACATCTGCACTTCTTCTTCATGAGGAGGTACTTCTGTATCCTCTATTTCCTGGACCTCTGGTCCCATCTCAGCTTCTGTCTCTATATCTCAGCTTCTGTCTCTATGGCTCTTTGTGGCTCTGTAGTGCTATGTACTTCCTTATTCTGGATTGCATTGTTCTACTTTTCCTGAGGAAGGTTGAACTTCAAAGTTTTGGTGGAGTGAATGTTCTCTTTTTGAACTATGGGTTCTCCTTTCTTTGCACGTGTTATTGCAATGACTTCAAATTCCACCAAATTGAAAGTAGGTTCTTGGGTTTTCTATTGGGTATCAGAAGTAGATTTCAAAGGGGCTAGACTTGGATAATATTTTGCAATGTAGCTTTCTTCTTTGCATCAACTACATAAGGGCTTGTAATCCATAGACCTTCTAGGGTTTGGACAATTTGGTGAGATATGACCCTTTTCCCCACATCTGTAATACTCCACCTCTGATCTCCGACCACCTCCACTATCGTCCTCTATAACTTTGAGAGGGAAATCTCCTTGGATCAAAATTAGAACCAAACTCCCTAGGCTTTGGTCCAATGTCCTGCGTTGTCATTTTGGATTCTAGCAAGTTGAATCTTGCATCTTCATCTTTCTTTCTTTGTCCGGGACTCTCTTTCAGAGAGTAGATATCCTCTGTATGGTTCTTCCTCAAATAGTATGAATAGAAGGCTCCAAGAATAGTTAGTTTTGGGTACATTCAGGGGCTAAAGGTCGTGCTTGATGGCACATTTTGCACCATGTATTAGAATGCATCACATCCCTCCCACCTCGCGCAAGAGTGGATATATTAGTGGTATTCACCTTCAACATCTACAGCTGTTCTATAATCACATCCATTAGCTCTTTCTTGATACTTGCCACTGAATTAGACTCGTAGTCCTTTAGGTTTTTATCTCTTGGAGTACTTGTAGTAGGGTTTTGGGAAGCTTTTGTGATTACTGCATACACTGGTTGGGTTGATCCAGAGGGTCCTCTATTCTAGTTTTGATTCAAAGCTCTTGTTATTGGTTCCAGTGGTGGGTAGGGTTCCACTGTGGTTGGGTCGCCATTGGAGGAACTGCATACACTGGTTGGGTTGATCCAGAGGGTCCTCTATTTTGGTTTTGATTCAAAGCTCTTGTTATTGGTTCCAGTGGGTAGGGTTCCACTGTGGTTGAGTCGCCATTGGAGGAACTATTTGAGGCCATTGTTGTTGTGGTTGAAGTATCATTTGAGGCATTACTGTTTGTAGTGGCCACTGTGGGTTAGGTGCATTGTATTGTAGCATTGTTTGCATCTAGGGGTAGGGATAGGGAAATGTCCCTAGAACTGCAATTGGTGGGTATACTATTCCTGGCATGGGAGGAGGTAAGACTCCCCTTCCTGAGGTCATTGAAAACCTTGCTTCAACTTTGTCATATAGTCTTGCACCTTCCACTGCAGCTTGCAGATTGACTGGTCTTCTCAATTTCATGAACTTGCAAACTTCTGGTTGTAGGCCTTTGAGAAATACTCATTTCTGGATGCCTTCATCCAAATGATGATTGGTCCATCTCTTCAGGATGGATTCCATTTGCGAGACATAAGCTTCTACTCTTTCTCTAGAAGACATGAACTCCTCTCACATCCACTCTTCAAAACTTTCACGCCTGAATTTAGTGAGGAAGGCCAAGTTGTCCCATGTGCCAAAAGTTCTTGCTGCTTGTCCCTCATACCACTAAAATGTCGCACCCTTGAAAGTGGTGGGGAGTATTGCTAACCAATACTCGGGGGTTCTGGCATTGTTAGCCACACATGCTACCATAAACTCTGCTACATGAAGATCAAGACCTTCATTTTACTCTCCCTTAAAAACGGGTAGTGGGACTACATTTGCTGGCCTATCATCAATATTTCTAAGACGGATATGACTAGGAAGGGGACCTTGAGTCGCCATGGGGACGTCTGTAAAGAGTGCTTTTAAGGCGTCAAAGGAGGATTCTGCTGCAAGCTTGTTTTACAATTCTAGGGTGGGATATAAGGTGTGGTAAACTTATGCTTAATACCTTGCTCATCTCACAAAACTACTCAAATGCTTTAGAGACTTATTCACATCCATTATCTGACCTTATGCATTTCAGTCTTACCTAGGCTGGTTCTCAATAAGAGCAGGTCAACATTGAAAGGTAGCCAATATATCTTATTTTTTCTTTATGGGATATGCCCAAACCTTATGCGAATAATCATCAATGGAAGTCACAAAATACTTTACACCACGTAATAATTGATAGGGCATGGGACAACATACGTAAAGATGAACAAGAGACAGAGGCTCACCCATGCACATAATGTCAAACTTTTTATGAGAATTATGTGTGTGCCTGCCCCATAAAGACAATGATCACATGAATCATAACATTTGTTGTCAAGGGGTAGAAGATATTACAAACAAGTAAGCCTTTTCATTCCCTTTAATAACATGTGTTGAAGGTGATGATGCCATAATGATACATGTGGTATGTCAGCCATAGCCAAAACCATGGTCAATAGATCCAAATACAAGAAAGGGATAGAGGCTGCCAGCCTTGGCTCTATGATGAGCCTCTAAAATATATGATATATAACATGCTCCTTTCTTGATATTTATCGTTCTAGGAAATTGCTTATAACCTCACATAATCATTCCACAAGAAATAAATCCACTAACTTATGGCTAGGGATCCTCTTTCACTCCACATGGGTCAACAAGTTTTCAAATAATTACTATGCATCCAAGAGATTTATCTCAACACCATGCGTATATGCATATGCAACGTACCTATCGCACATGGTGCTCAAATAATTCTAACTAATAGAACAACCGCATGATGTGTGGAACCATCATTTTCATGATTAATTCTAGCATCGTGTGGCATTGAAAAGACGAAACCAGACTAACCCATGCTTCCACTCCTTTAAATATTCACTAAAACCCTAAATGCCTTACTATGATCCAAAACCTTTTCGTTCTTTATTAAAAAGATGTAAAATTTCAGCATTCATTTCATACTACATAGTATAAAGCAATTTTTATATTTTACATATCATTTTACATAGAACCTACCCTTACTCAACCACTTGAACATAAGAGCAAGCATAGACTAAGGCTAAACCCCATGCCCTATGACTCACTACACATTTGTCAATTTTTTTTACTTTTCTCTAATTTTCTAAGTTCAAAAATTCATTTTTCTCTACCTTTTTTTTAAATTTTCATCATTATTATTATTATCAAAATTACTTATAATTATATAATTTTTTATCATAAAATAGAAAAACATGGTTATGGTAATGAGCATGTATTATTTTGCCCCATACACACCATTACTTTCATCAAATTTATCAATTATCATCATATTTCTTAATTTTATGGGTTTAGTGTGACTTGAATAATTAATTTTTACATTATAATAACCACAAATACTAAAATTTTAAAATTGTAGCCCTTGAATACAATACATATTACTTCCATATCAAATTTCAATCCATATGCACCTCAATTACATGTTGAAAATAGAAATAGAACCAAATTTAATTTGAAACTAGAACTTACCATGAAATATTCTATAAAATCGCTTAACTTTTCATGATTTTGGAGTCCCTTAGGTAGCCCACTGATAGTTCACACAATTACTAATAGCCACCGTCATGCTTCTTCACTCCATTTCTTGCATTGTAGCATATTCTACTACCCATTTTCCCTCATCCTCTCCGCCAATATAAACAATGATTACAACGAGAGAGAAAAAAGAGAGAGAAATACTAAAAGTTGAACTTTTGATAGAATGTATCATTTTGCACGGTTTCAATGGTGATTAAAGACGAAGAAATTCAACATCTATAGCCAAGGATGCTCCTTTTGATTCGGACAGTTGTTGTGAAATGCCATTTCATGGGGGTTGAGGAGGCACACTGAAAAAAATGCACCTCTCTTCCCCCCTCCCCAAATCACGAGTTTTTTGGCTCTTAAGCCTCTTAAGCTTAATTAACCACTTATCTTGTTCATGTGTCTTTTTGTTTCCACTACCAACAAGTGGTTCGGGCTAAAATTGGAGGTCCAAACAAACTCGGAGTTGAGGTCTAAAAACACACCCACATTTTTGTAACATGCTCGCCTAATGGCTGTCCAAGCACGTTTTTTAGCGGTCCATCGCAAAACAAATCTAAGCGTCACTGCTGAGCATTCCCATGCAATGTTTCGGGGTTTGTCACCTAGGTTTCCTCGAGTTCGCTTCGCAACGGAACGTTTGCGGCCAAACCCACCAGGATCGACATGAAATCTAGGTTCCTAGGGGTTAAGGTCTCCTGACAGCATTCTAGCGTCACGTCTTGGACATCCTACTTTTGCAGGGATACCCAAGCCAAAGTGGATCCATGCCGCACTTGGTTCAAAGAGAATGGGAAACGAGAGGGATGCACCATTCAACCTCTCTGCCCATAAAGCATAGTTCCATTCCGGTCCCCAAAAATGGTATGAATCGGGTTCTAACCTAATATTACCTAAAGGTGATTCGTCTATAGAACCTTTGAGAAGCCTCCCAGCTTTCTGGGACCACCGTGCCATAGGACGGACCCATCCGGGGCTCCACCCACCCGCTTCCCTCAATGGGCATTCTTTAGTTCCCTAATTAGGTCCTATCACAATTTATGTGGAACATTTAAAAGCAGCTTCCTTAATTAAGCCTTGTAGGAAACAAGGTTCATTTGCGTAACTTATGGCACTGACACAAAAACAATCCATGCAAGTTCTTTGGAAGTAAATCTTATATTATCATCTTAACTAAAATACAAGTCTCGTCCAAAAAGGGCGGATTCTGCATTCCGTAAGGATGTGTCTTATTTCCTCGAAGTATCCACCCTAGCACTAGTAACAGGGCTTCAAGAATCTATCTTGAGTCACGTCAATCGTTTGAGTAGGACCCGAAAGCAGGGAATTTACAACCAAAGCCCCCCCTGGCATCCAAGCGTCCTCTTACATTCAAATTGACCCATGGAGAAACCTCTCGTGGTGGGTTCAGTCCATTTTCCCGCCACGGTTATTTGGAACCCCCTTGGCTAGGGTTGGCAGCCAGCTGGGGGTATCTTGGCCCGCCCTCCTTGAGTCCAACCTGATTCATTATTCAATTTCCTATTGTGAGCTTGGGTCATTCATTTCCTTTCACAAACATTGAACCTAGATTTACAAGCACAAACAAACACTGAAGGCAAGTGCTCTCAAGACATCTACTAAGGTGGAGTCCTCATCTTTGATGCTAACGTTGCCCTTCTTGATCATTCTTGCCTTGGCGTCACTTTCCCGAGGATGAGGAATACCCTCTACACGACCCCATTACTATGTATTAGGGTAGAGAAATTTCACTATAGTTTCAAATGATGGCTTCCCTGGTTTACTATCCTTTGATTCCCCTATCTTAAGATCTTGGTCTAGGGTTTTGTTGGGTCAATTGGTAATCATCTTTTCTATCTTAGAACTCTATCGGGTTCTAAGTCCACCCTAGGGTCTCCTCGTCTTCAAGATAACGGAAACTTATATTTGATGCCTTTTGCAAGTCGGCGTAAACCAAGTCTATTTACCATTCTGAAATAGCTATGAGCATCAAATATAGCTTGGCAAATAGTCATTCTTATTGTGGGTACTACATTTGAGCTTCTTTGTGTTGGCTTCAGGATATTCCATATTCTAGAAATGATATACCTAAGTGTGTTTTTGGGCCCATCGTGGTTGGCTATTGGGGTAGAGACCAATGAGCATGTTGACTCCAAGTCAAACTATGGTCGTAAAGACAACCTGATTTATCTTGTAACCAAGGTCTTAGGTGGGTCGAGTTAAACCTTGACATCGCTTATCGGCTAGGACCTTATTTACCAAACTATTCCTTTCAAATAAGCTCAACATTTCACATGCGCATCCTAATCTATCTTTTTAGGTGCATACCCCATTATGTAGTGCAATTGAAGCTACTCATGATGCCATGAAAGTCCCAATGCAAGTCTCCCCCCTAATTTTTCAATGCGATGCGAGGTCCCTATTCATAGAATTCCCTTCCAGTACATTAAATGCAACTCAAAAGGCATGACTTAATTATTCAAATATGAGTGTACATGTATTCATTGAAAATGCAAGTTAATTCTCTACGATGGAATATGGAGTACACTTGACCTAGACAGAATATTTATGTACCCCAAAAATCCATGATGCATCTACAAAATTTTGATCTTGATACTTGACTTGTTTTCCGCTATAACCGTAGATACTTAATCTAATTCCCGATAACTCATGATTATTAAACCTTTTTCAGCTACTTTTCAAAATATGAAAGTTACTCGATGATGTGAGGTATGTAATGATACCCATGCCTCAATATTCGATTTTCAATTTCTAGACACGGGAGGGGAACCTGGTTTTGGAGTGTTGCGTTCACGCCTGATAACCCGTTCGTGTTGATGGTGGCATCTTTGCCCGACCCTTCTCCCGTAGTCATGGCTTTTCTAGTTTCCTGGGAGAGCTTATGCTTTGGGGCCATTTTGGAGTTGGAGGTGGCCTTCACTTCCTTCGAAGGACTCCTTGGTGCCGGAGCTACCTACGCCTTGTCTTGCCTTTCACGGTCTCCTTGTCAAATTGAGGCAGTCGATGGAGAGGTTACGAGGATCATGATGGGGGGAAAGAGGGTACTCAAGCTGTTGCCCACAAGAGTTGTCCTTGACCTCCTTCCTCTCTCTCTCTCTCTCTCTCTTTCTTTTCCTCCCTTATTCTAGGTTCTCCTCCCCTCTCTTTCCTTCTTTCTTCCTCTCCTTCACTACCTCTCCCCCTCCTTCTCTAATTGGCAGCAAGGGGGAGGAAAAGAAGAATAATGATTCTGATGGAAGGAAACAAGGGGGGGGGGGGATTATAAGGGAAGGGTGGCAATAGAAGGGGAACAAAAGGAGTGGGTTTGTTGCCCTGTTTAAGGGGGGAGGGAGGGGGGGGTTTATTGGGGGAGGAAGGAAGGACACTTCTCTTTGCCTTCCCTTCAGCCGTTGAACTGGCCATTCCTCCATGAAAATTGTGCCTCTTGGAATGAGAAGGTGAGATAATGGGGGTTGGAGGTGGCACATGTGTGCTGCTCCCCTCTCCCATCACATTTGCCATTTCCATGATCCTCGGTCTCCTCTACTCGCCTCGCCACATCAGCTCCTGTTCTCTGTCATGATCTCCTCCTCCCCCATCAAGTTCTACACGTCCCTTCCCTCACCTTTGCCTTCATCGAGTTCAACTCCTCCTCCCGCTGCCAATCCGATGGCGCTGACAAGGGGAAGTCATAATTTTTTAATAAAAAAATATTATGTTTTAATTGTTGACGGTGATGAAGGAGTAAAATAGGGGGAGAGGGGTGTCATCATCACATCGGCATATTACATCCTTCCCCCCTTAAGGAATCAATATGTCCTCATCCCGAAAGGAATTGGGGGTGTTGTTGGGTGAGAGTACTCTTGTCAATCCATGTGGCGTTTCTTCTAGATAGTCCTTCCACTGGATGAGGTACTCTTTGAGGATTCTACATCTCAATCTCTTTTCCCAAGTGTCTAGGATTCTATTTGGCCAGAGCTAAAGGACTCCTTGGCTTGGCATTACAACTTGTTGATCATTGAGTACATGGCTAGGATTGGACACATATTTCTTTAGTAGGTTAACATGGAATGCATTGTGAACTTTTATGTTCTTAGGGAGTTGGAGTTTATAAGCATTGGGCCCTAGGCATTTGAGGATCTTGTAGGGTCCATAATACCTTGGACTCAGTTTCTTAAATTCTCCTAGTGATAAGGAGCTATTCTTGGGGCATACCCGAATAAAGACCATATCCCCTTCTTTGAAGAGTCGTGCCTGTCTATTTAGATCCGCATAGGCTTTTTTCCTATCCTTGGTGGCTCTAATATCTTGTCTGATGGCCTTGACCTGCTCATCCATCTCCTCAAACATTTCTTTGGAAGCTTCTACCCTCAAGGTAGGATCTGAAAAATTCAATGAAGTACGGCAATCATGCTCGTACAATGCTTGAAAAGGTGTCATTTGAATGCTTTGTTGGTAAGAAGCATTATAGGCAAATTCTACCAATGGTAGATATTGGATCCATTTCCTAGGTTCGCGACAGCAATATGCCCTAAGGATATCTTCAATTACTTGGTTGACTCTCTCCGTTTGGCCATCAGTTTGAGGGTGATAGGCTGTACTAAAGCAAAGTTGGGTCCCAATGGCCTCAAATATCCCTCTCCAAAAGTGAGATGTGAAGAGGGAATCGCGGTCACTAACAATCCTTCTAGGTAACCCATGGAGTCTGAATATCTCCTTAATGAATAACCTGGCAATGTCTGAAGCTTTATAGTTTGTCTTGACCGGAATGAGGTGTGCAACCTTAATGAGCATGTCTACTATAACCACAATTGAGTTGTATCCTCCTTGGACTAAAGGCAATCCAACAACAAAGTCCATGCTGATAAATTCCAACTTCATCTGGGGAATGTCAAGAGGTTGCAATTTCCCAGGCATCTTGACATGTTCTGCTTTAATGCATTGGCAAGACAAACATTCCATGACATATTTGAGCACATCTCCCTTAAGCCTTTCCCAATGGTAGCTTTTTTTGACCGTATTGAGAGTCTTGACATATCCGGGATGGCCTGAAAAGGGTGAATCATGTGCTTCCCAAAGTATTCTTTGTTTGAGTTTCCTGCTTGAGGGTATGCACAATCTCGTCCTAAAGTAGACAAGTCTCTCATTGACAAAAAATTCTTGATATTTGACCTTAAGTTTGGGGTTTTGGTCCTTTTCCATAATCTCTTCCATCATCTTTAGATATTTTGGATCACAACTAGCTTCCTCCTTTGCTAATTCAAGGATAGGGTTGCTGGGTATTGATACCATAGTTGCCAATGATTCTGCCATCGAGGGTTCCTCCATAATAAGGGACTTGAGGAATGCTTTGTGACTTAAGGCATCAGCAACAACTACATTCTCCTTTCCAAGTCAATACCTAATCTCAAAATCATATTCCTGCAGAACCTCAATCTAATGTCGGTGCCTCATATTGAGGTTAGACTGGGTGAAGATCCACTTAAGGCTCTTGTGGTCCGTGACCAAAGAGATTTTTTGCCAAGCAGATAGTGTCGCCAAAGCTTGAGAGCATGAATAACTGCTAATAGCTCCAGATCATGGGTAGCATAGTTCCCTTCATGGATCTTTAGCTTCCTTGAAGAATATGCTATAGGATGATCTCCTTGCATTAGTACACAGCCCAGTGCAAGTGAACTAGCATCCATGAAAACTTCAAATTCTTCACTCAAGTCAGGGAGCTTTAGAATCAGTGTTGTCACTAGGCAATGCTTGAGCTGATCAAAACTTGTTTGCTCAATGGGCGTCCATGCTATGGCAACCTGCTTCTTCAGCAAATTTGTAAGGGATGCTACGATTAAGGCATAGTCCTTACAGATCTTGTACCAACATGTTAATCCAAGAAAGCTACACACTTCTTTAATAGTAGTTGGTGGAGGTCACTCTTGGACATCTTTGACCTTTGTAGGATCTATAGAGATTCCTTCATTTGACACAATAAATCCAAGATATTCAATCTGCCTCTTGAGGAAGGCACACTTTTTCTTCTTAGCATAGAACTTATGAGTTCTCATGGTCTCAAGGACGATGCGAACTTGGGGTTCATGGTCCTCCTCTTCCTTGGAATAAACCAAGGTATCATGAAAGAAGACAAGCACAAAATCATCAAGGTATGGTCTAAAAATGTCCTGCATTAGCCTGTTAAAGGTGGCAAGGGCATTAGTCAATCCGAAAGACATTACCGTGAATTCGAAATGACCATATCTTGTGTTGAATGCTGTCTTAGGAATATCTTATTCTTTGACGCGGATCTAGTAGTATCCTAACCTTAAGTCAATCTTGGAGAAGATTTTTGCTCCCTACAATCGATCAAGTAGCTCGTCTATCCTTAGGATAGGATATTTATTCTTGATGGTTACTTGGTTCATGCCTCTATAATCAATGCAAAGGCAAAGTGTACCATCCTTCTTCTTTTGGAATAAGACTAGAGCTCCCTAAGGAGAATTGATGGGCCGTATGCACCCTTGGTCCAATAGCTATTTGAGTTGTTCCTTTAACTCAATAGCTTCAAGAATGGACGTCTTGTAGGGCCTTTTGTGAGACTGGTGTAGCTCCTGGTGTGTCAACTCTTCTGGGAACACATCCACATACTCCTTTAGCCAAGATGGTTCTTCATTGGTATCCTCTACCTGTTATGGTTTGTTTAGCTTGATCAGGTAGACGGGTAATCCTTTCCTTATCCCCTGAACTATTCACGTTGCCTTAGCTATTTGGATCTTTGGTCTACCTGCTTCTCCTTGTGTTGTCACTTGCTTGCCGTTAGGATTACGGAAGGAGACTTGTCCTTTTCCACAATGAATGTGAGCATCGTTGGGGATTAGCCAATCCATCCTGAGTAGGCATTCATGGACTCCTAGACTCATTACCCTGAACTTAACATATGTGGCCTTGTTTTCGAGTAGGATTTCCACCTTAGCAGTTTGTCTAGTGCAAGTGATTTCTCGCCCATTTGCTAATTCAACAAGTAGGATAGGTGCAGCTACAATGGCTATACCTAACCTTCTTCCATAAGCTGGTGAAATGAAGGAATGAGTGTTACCACAGTCAATCGGGGTTTTGAATTTCTTACCTTGGTAATTTGATGATGCTTGGATTACTGAGAACTGGCGATTTGGTTCGGTTTTATGGAGAGCGGCATGAATGGATGCCCTTTCAATCTCAGCTTCCATGAACGAGTCTTCTTCTTCATTGATTCCCTTGGTGGAGATATTGGAAGTTTTTGCCCTTCCCATTGACGTATGACCACGGCCACGGGTAGCTCTAGCTTGGCCACCCACTGAATTTTCCTCGGCGACGCTCTCTGCCAAGTTTGGGACATTCCTTTTTAAAGTGTCTAGGTTCATTAATATAGTGGAAACATCGCATGCTTTGATCGCTCCTTTGAGTGGGGACAAAATCATTGATTACATTTGCCCTAGGCTTCTTCCGTTGGCTTTGACTTTGTCCTTGATTCCTCTTGATTTGAGCTTTCAACATTCTTGGATTCTGGTCTTTATAAGACCATAGTCTATTGTTTATGGGCTTCGGTTGGACTTCTTGGGCAATAGGTCCCGCTCTTATCAACGCATCTTGCAAATCCAAAGGATGCATTGATTCCAACTGAGTGTTCAATGGTGGGTTCAACCCATCACAGAACTTTGAGACTTGTTGGGAATACTCATTGTCAAAGCGTATTTCAACAAGGAGACAAATATCGAGTAGTATGCCTCCAGTGACAGGCCCAACTGTTTCAATTTGAAGAACTCATTCATTTTCTGAGTTCTATATGCAGGTGGCATGTACCTTCCCTAAACGGCTTCCTTTAGCTTATCCCAAGTTATTGTGCTCTCCGTGAGACTGCTTAGTCTTTACACCATTGCTTCCACTAGAGCCTAGCTTCTCTGGTAAGTTTGAGCTTGGTGATCATGGCCTAATTTATAGGTGTTGTTCCTGCTGCACTGAAGTAATCTTCCATGGATTCAATTTGTACTTCGGCATCAGCTTCAACAATCTTTCCCTTTCCATCGAATTCTGGTGGTTTAATCTGTTTGAGAAGAAACTTCTTCTCTTGTGCCTCTATTAGGCTTAGTGTGAAAACAAGACTTTGGTTCTGTGCTTGGGGTTATATCTGGTTTTGAATTAAAAATCTTGCATTAAAATTACATTTACATATCTCTACACAACTTGAATCAATGCGCAATTTATTTTTCAGTGAGGCTACTGTGTGACAAATCAAATAAACATAAAAAATCTTATATATCCATAAAGAAGCATAAGCTTCAAGTACAATTATTCGAAAATAGATAAGGATTGGCTGGGATGATTTTCTTTTCAATGGATACATCAACACTAGGTTAATAATTCCCTATTGCATTCAACTACAGGGACAAAATAGTAATATGGATTGGGAGAATGGATTCCTAGGAAATGGTAAGTCATGGGAAGTTTGGGAAGACCCATTTTTGGTAGCCATGACGTTCATTTCGCCCCATTACTTTGATTCTATCTACTAGCAAGACTTTGACCACCTCTTCATAGATATAATGATTTTGGTCTATGTGCCAGCATCCAATGTGTAGGATTGAATTTACACGAGCCTCATGAAATATGAATAACTTGATGATCTTCAAGTCCTCTAGCCACTTTAGCCTCTTCAAATTGATTTGAAGATAGGCGAGTCAATTGGCATCTATGTAGCAGTATCCCATGCCCCAAGTCCAATGCCTTTCCAAATACAACTGTGAAGGGTTGTAAAGTTGCTCTAGGATCCCCGTCATGTCAAATTGTCTTCGATAACTTGAAGAGTTCATAGCCGTCCTCCCTGAACATGATCTAAAATATGAGGAACCTGCTCCATGCCCTGTAAATCTAGAAGCGGAAAAAATCACAAATGAGTAACAGAAAAAAAATTATTTCCTAGTAAAAACATTGATTCTCCCTTCCCAATTTATCCCTATCCAGATTGTTTTATTCATTCGTTCGCTCTGATACCAATTGTAGCGTGCCCGCCAAGCACATTTTTTAGCGGTCCATCGCGAAACAAATCTAAGCGTCACTACTTGGTATTTCCCATGGAATGTTACGAGGTTTGTTGCCGCCTAGGTTTCCACGAGTCCACTTCACAATGAAACATTCACAGTCGAACCCACCAAGATCGACCTGAAATCTGGGTTCCTAGGGGTTAAGGTCTCCTGACAGCATTCTAGCATCGGATCCTGAAATTTGGATTCCTAGGGGTTAAGGTCTCCTAACAGCATTCTACCATCGGGTCTTGGACATCCTACTTTTCAAAGGGATATCCAAGCCGAGCGGATCCATGCCGCACTTGGTTCAAAGAGAATGGGAAACGAGAGGGATGCACCATTCAACCTCTCTGCCCATAAGACATAGTCCCATTCCGGTCCCCTAAAACGGTATGAATCGGTTTCTAACCTAATATTACCTAAAGGTCGTTCATCTATAGAACCTTGTGAGAAGCTTCCCAGTTTTGTGGGACCACCCTACCATAGGACGAACCCGTAGAGGCCCCGCCCACCCGCTTCCCTCAATGGGTGTTCTTTAGTTCCCTAATTAGGTCCTATCACATAAATAGCAGCTTCCCTAATTAAGCCTTTTAGGAAACATGGTTTGTTTGGGTAACTTATGGCACTGACACAAAAAAAATCCATGCAAGTTCTTTGGAAGTAAATCTTATATTATCATCTTAACTGAAATACAAGTCTCGTCCAAAAGGACGGATTTCACGATCCGTAAGGATGCGTCTTATTTCCTCAAAGTATTCGCCCTGGCACTAGTAACAGGGCTTCGAGAATCTATCTTGAGTCACGTTGATCATTTAAGTAGGACCCGAAAGCAAGGAATTTACAACCAGAGCCCCCCTGGCATCCAAGCGTCCTCTTACATTCAAATTGACCGACGGAGAGACCTCTTGTGGTGGGTTCGGTCCACGTTCCCGCCACGGTTATTTGGAACCCCCTTGGCTAGGGTTGGCGGTCAGCTCACGGTAGCTTGGCCCACCCTCCTTGAGTCCAACCTGATTCATTATTCAATTTCCTATTGTGAGCTTAGGTCATTCATTTCCTTTCACAGACATTGAACCTGTATTTACAAGCACAAACAAACACTGAAGACGAGTGCTCTCAAGACATCTGCTAAGGTGGGGTCCTCATCTTTGACGCTAATGTTGCCCTTCTTGATCATTCTTGCCTTAGCATCACTTTCCATTATTTTCCCAGGGATGAGGAATACCCTTTGCACAACCCCACTACTATGTATTAGGGTAGAGCAGTTTCACTATAGTTTCAAATGATGACTTCCCTGATTTACTATCCTTTGATTCCCCTATCTTAAGATCGTGGTCTAGGGTTTTGTTGAGTCAATTGGTAATCATCTTTTCTATCTTAGAACTCTATCAGGTTCAAAGTTCACCCTAGGGTCTCCTCATCTTCAAGATAATGGAAACTTATATTTGCTCCCTTTTGCAAGTCAACATAAACCAAGTCTATTTACCATTCTGAAATAGCTACGAGCATCAAATATAGCTTGGCGAATAGTCATTCTCATTGTGGGTACTACATTCAAGCTTCTTTGTGTTAGCTTCAGGATGTTCCATATTCTGGAAATGATATACCTAAGCGTGTTTTTGGGCCCATCGCAGTTGGATATTGGGGTAGAGACCAACGAGCGTGTTGACTCCAAGTCAAACTATGGTCGTAAAGACAACTTGATTTATCTTGCGACCAAGGTCTTAGGTGGGTCGAGTTAAACCTTGACGTCGCTTATCCGCTAGGACCTTATTTACCAAACTATTCCTTTCAAATAAGCTCAACATTTCACATGCACATCCCAATCTACCTTTTTAGATGCATACCCCATTATGTAGTGCAATTGAAGCTACTCATGATGCCATGCAAGTCCCAATGCAAGTCTCCCCCCTAAATTTTCAATGCGATGCGAGGTCCCTATTCATAGAATTTCCTTCCAGTACTTTAAATGCAACTCAAAAGGGATGACTTAATTATTCAAATGTGAGTGGACATGCATTCATTGAAAATGCAAGTTAATTCTCTACGATGGACTATGGAGTACAATTGACCCAGACATAATATTTATGTACCCTGACAATCCATGATTGATTTGCAAAAGTTTGATCCTGACACTTGACATGTTTTCCACTATAACCATAGATACTTAATCTAATTCCCGATAACTCATTATTATTAAACCTTTTTCACCTACTTTTCAAAATATGCAAGTTACTCGATGCGAGGTATGTAATGACACCCATGCTTAAATATTCGATTTTTAATTTCTAGACACGTGAGGGGAACTTGGTTTTGGAGTGTCGAGTTAGCATTCATGCCTGATAACCCGTTCGTGTTGATGGTGGTGTCTTTGCCCGACCCTTCTCTCATAGTCACGGCTTTTCCAGTTTCCTGGAAGAGCTTATGCTTTGGGGCCATTGTGGAGTTGGAGGCGGCCTTCACTTCCTTCGAAGGACTCCTTGGTGCCGAAGTTACCTACGCCTTGTCTTGCCTTTCACGGTCTCCTTATCAAATTGAGGCAGTCGATGGAGAGATTATGAGAATCGCAATGGGGGGAAAGAGGGTACTCGATCCTTTGCCCACGAGAGGAGTTGTCCTTGACCTCCTTCCTCACTTTCTCTCTTTCTCTCTTTTCCTCCCTTACTCTAGGTTCTCCTCCCCTCTGTTTCCTTCTTTCTTCCTCTCCTTCACTACCTCTCCCCCTCCTTCTCTAGTTGGCAACATGGGGGAGGAAAAGAAGAATAATGATTCTGATGGAAGAAAAAAGGGGGGGGGGGGGATTTATAAGGGAAGGGTGGCAATAGAAGGAAAAAAAAAGGAGTGGGTTCGTTGCCTTGTTTAAGGGGGGGGTTATAGGGGGAGGAAGGAAGGACACTTCCCTTTGACTTCCCTTCGGCTGTCGGACTAGCCCTCCCACCATGCAAACTGTGCCTCCTAGAATGAGAAGGTGAGATAGTGGGGGTTGGATGTGGCACACGAGTGCTCCTCCCCTCTCCCATCACAATTATCATTTCCATGATCCTCAGTCTCCTCTATTCGCCTCGCCATGTCAGCTCCTATTCTCCGTCATGATCTCCTCCTCCCCCGTCGAGTTCTACATGTCCCTTCCTCACCTTTGCCTTCATCGAGTTCAACTCCTCCTCCTGTCACCAATCCGATGGCATTGATAGGGGGGAAGTCGTAATTTTTTTAATTTAAAAAATTATGTTTTAATTTTTGACGGCGATGCAGAGTAAAATAGGGGGGGAATTCGTCATCACGGCGGCATATTGCATTTTTAACATTGTTTTCTACTAAGTTTACCTCTTGGATGTTATTTTTGGATTTTGGATCAAGTAGCTGCTTTGTAATGTGAAAGTTACACCTCTTTAAATGGGCCATCTAATGAAATTTGATTGACAAACGAATAGTTCCAACACATTCTTAGCCACTTGCTTTTGGTTAGGAAATTCTGACTCCTCTTCATTTTCATTACAAATGCTTCATAACACAATATTAGTGAGTTTGGAAATCTCCCAATTCCCATTTTTTGAATACTAAAAAGGTGGCACCCAAATAACATGCCCATAAGTTTCTCAAAACCATATTATGTGACCTATCATTGAAAAGCACTTGAAAAATGGAATCTATTGAGCTACAGAATGCTCGATTTGGAGTTATAATGTTCAAGTTATGACAAATCCAAAGATTTGACCATGTGTCCCAAACTTATGGAAAATTCCCATATTCCCCAATATGGTGTTTCATTTTCTACTTCAACTTTGATGCCTAAGTGCACCTCTTAGATAGCCCATCTCACTTGTATCCCCATAATCAAGAAAGATGTATTTCATTGATTTAGGATCAAGCTTATTGCATTTGTCCTTATGAATGTGGCAAAAAGCCTCACATCCAAAGATACGCGAATAAGCATCTGATGGAGGTTTTCCAGGCCATATCTCCTATACAACTTGACAACCAATAGCAGTACATTGAGATCTATTTATCAAGTGTACGGTAGTAGTAACTACGTTAGCCCAAAAATGATGTGGTGAGTCTACCTAGATAAGCATATAACAAACTCTCTTGAATCATTCTATTCATGTACTTTGCAATACCATTTTGGGGTGGGTTATAAGGGGCAATTAGTTGATGCTTAATACCCTACCCATCTCACAAAACTACTCAATGCTTTAGAAACATATTCATCTCCATTATCTAGTCCTTTGTATTTGAGTCTTACCTAGATTGGTTCTCAACAAGAGCAAGCCAACACTAAAAGGTAGCCAATATGTCTAATTTTTTCTTTATGGGGTATGACCAGACCTTATATGAATAATTGTTAATTAAAGAGAAAATACTTTATACCACCTATACTAGTGATTGATAGGGTATGGGACCACATACATAAAGATGAACAAGAGCCAGTGGCTCACCCATGCACGTAATGTTAGACTTCTTACGTGTATGCCTACCATACAAACAATGATCACATGAATCAAAACATTTGTAGTAAAGGGGTAGAAGATACTACAGATGGGCAATGATGCATAAAGATACATGTGGTATATCAATCACATAGCCAAATCATGGCCAATAGATCCATATACAAGTAAGGGATAGAGGTACCAATCTTGGCCCTAAGATGCACCTCTAAAATCTATAACACATCATAACATGCTTATCTCTTGATATTTATTGTTCTAGGAAATTGTTTATGACCTCATATAATCATTCCACAAGAAAAAAATAAGCTAACTTATGGCTAGGAATCCTTTTTCACTCAACATGGGTCAACGGACTTTCATATAATTACTATCCATACATGAGATTTATTTTGATACCTTGCTTATATGCATATGCAAAGTACCATACCACATGGTACTCAAATAATTCTAACTAATAAAAATAGCCACATGACATATGAAACCATCCATTTCATGATTTATTCTAGCATAGTATGGCATTGAGAAGATGGAGCTGGGGTGACCCATGCTTCCACTCCTTCGAATATTCATTAAAACCCTAAATGCCTTACTATAATCCACAATCATTTTATTCTTTATTAAAAAGATGTAAAATTTCAAAATTGATTTCATATTTATACCTTATATAGATCGATTTTTACATTTTATGTATCATTTTACATAGAACCCACCCTTACTTGGCCACTTTAATACAAAAGCAAGCATAAATTGAGGCTAAACCCCAATGCCCTACAACTCACTACATATCTATCAATGTTTTTTTAACTTTCTCTATTTTTCTAAGCTTAAAAATCCAATTTTCTCTATATTTTAGTTATTTATCTCAATTATTATTATCATGATTACTCATAATTCTATAATTTTTTATCATAAAAAATAGAAACACATCCATGGTAACTAGTGTGCATTATTTTTTCCCATATGTACCATTTCTTTTGTCAACTTTATCAATTATCATCATATTTCTTAATTTTACTAGTTAAGCATGACTTGAATAATTAGAATTTATATTATAATAATCACAAATTCTAAAATTTTGACATTGTAGCACTTGAACATAATATATTTTACTTCTATATCAAATTTCAATCCATATGCACCTCAATTCCAAGATGAAAATAGAAATATAACAAAATTTTATTTGAAATTGGGACTCACAATGAAATATTCTATTAAACCACTTATTTTTTATGAATTTGGAGTCTCTTAGGTAGCCCACTAACCTTCCACACAACCACCAATAGCCATCTTCACGCTTCTTCGCTACATTTTTCACATTGTACCATGTTCTATCATCCATTCCCCCTCATCCTCTCAGCTAATATGAACAATAATTATAGTGAGAGAGAAAGGCTAAAAACTAAAATTTTGATAGAATGCATTATTTTACATGATTTTTTGGGCAATTGAAGGTGAAGAAATTAAACATCTCATGGCCAAGGCTTCTCCTCTTGATTTGAACAGTTACAAAATGCCATTCCATGGGGATTGAGGAGGTGCACCAAAAGAATACGCCCCCTCTCCAAATCATGAGTTTTTTGTCTCTTAAGCCTCTTATGCTTAATTAACCACTCATCTAGTTTATGTGTATTTATGCTCACATTGTCAACAAGTGGTTCACAACTTAAATTAGAGGCACAAAATGAACTCGAATTCAAGATCTAAAAACATGGCCGCATTCCTAGCGTCGTTCTCTACTGAATTGGGCTCTTGGTGGACACTATTTTTGGCTTCTCGATCAAGTAGTTGTATTATAACATGAAACTTGCACCTATTTAAATGGACCGTCTAACTAACTCCAATTAATGAAGGGATGCTTCCAACATGTTCTCGGCCACTCGCATTAGCTTAGAAAACTTCAGTGCCTCTTTATTTTCATTGCAAATGCTTCATTTTTTTCTCCTTTTTTGGCACTTGAGTGTACCTCTTAGATAGCCCATCTCACTTACATCATCCCAATAATCAAGAAATATGCATTTCACTAATTTAGAATCAAGCTTATTGCATTTGTTCTTGGGAATGTGGCAAAAAGCCTCACATCCAAAGATACAAAAATGAGCATATGATGGCGGTTTTTCCAAACCGTACCTCCTCTCCAACCTAACAATCAATGTCAATGCATGGGGATTTATTTCTAAAGTGTATGTCAATAGTAACTGCCTTAGCCCAAAATGATGTGGTAAGTTTGTTTGGATAAGCATAGTACAAACTCTCTCTTGAATCATCCTATTCATGTGCTTTGCAACACCATTCTGGGGTGGGATATAAGATGTAGCCAACTAATGCTTAATACCCCACTTATCTCGCAAAACTACTCAAATGCTTTAGAAACATATTCACCTCCATTATCTGACCTTATGCATTTTAGTCTTACCTAGACTGGTTCTCAACAAGAGTAAGCCAACACTGAAAGGTAGCCAATACATTTGATTTTTACTTTATGGGATATGCCTAGACCTTATGAGAATAATCATTAATGAAGATCACAAAATACTTTATGCCACCTAGTGATTGATAGGGCATAGGACCACATACATAAAGATGAAAAAGAGACAAAGGCTCATCCATGTATGTAATGTTAGACTTCTTATGAGAACTACATGTATGTGTGCCATAAAAACAATTATCACATGAATCAAAACATTTATAGTCAAGAAGCAAAATATACTACAAATGGGTAAGAATTTTCATTCCCTTTAATGACATGTGTCCAAGGTGATGATGCCATAATGATACACGTGGCATATCAGTCACAGTCACAAACCATGGTCACAACAATATATCATCAAGATACAAGAAAGGGATAGAGGTTGCCAACCTTGGCTCTATGATGGGCCTTTGAAATATATAATACACCATAAAATTCTCCTCTCTTGATATTTATCATTCTAGGAAATTTTTTATAACCTCACATAATCATTCTGCAAAAAATAACTCCACATGGGTTAACGGATTTTCAGAAAATTAATATGCATCTAGGAGATTTATTTTGATACCATGCTTATATACACGCAATGTACCCTGGCACATGGTGCTTAAATAATTCTAACTAATAAAATACTCATGCGATGTGTGAAACTATCCTTTTCATGATGTATTCTAGCACAGTGTGGCATTGAAAATATGAAACAAGGCTAACCCATGCTTCAACTTCATTAAATATTTGCTAAAACCCTAAATACCTTACTAGGATCCACAACCATTTTATTCTTCATTTAAAAAATGTAAAATATCATCATTCATTTCACATATTTACCTTATATAGATCAATTTTTATATTTTACATATCATTTTACATAGAACCTACCCTTACTCAACCACTTTAACACAAAAGTGAGCACATAGACTATTGCTAAACTCCATGCCATGTGATTCACTACACATTTGTCAATGTTTTCTTAATTTTCTCTATTTTTCTAAACTCAAAAATCTATTTTTCTCTAATGTTTTCTATTTTTTTCATTATTTTTCTCGATCGTTATTGTCATAATTACTTATTTTTGCAAATTTTTATCATAAAATAGAGAAACATATCCATGGTAACTAGTATGCATTATTTTGCCCCATATGTACCATTACTTCCATCGATTTTACCATTTATCATTATATTTCTTAATTTTACGAGTTTAAGTGACTTGAATAATTACTTTTTGCATTATAATAACCACAAATTTCTAAAATTTCAAAATTTTATCCCTTGAACACAATACATATTACTTGCATATCAACTTTTAATCCATATGCATCTCAATTCCATGATGAAAATAGAAATAGAATCTTTTTTTGTTGAAACCGGGACTTATCACGAAATATTCTATAAAACCACTTAATTTTTAATGATCTTGGAGTCACTTAAGTAGCCCATTGACACTCCACATAACTGCTAATAGCCACCTTTATGCTCCTTTACTCCATTTATCACATTGTACTAAGTTCTGGCACCCATTCCCCCTCATCCTCTCAACCAATATGAATAACGATTATAGTGAGAGAGAAATAGTAAAAACTAAACTTTTGATAGAATGTATCATCTCGCACAATTTCTGCGGCAACGATTGAAGGTGAAGAAATTGAGCATCCCATGGCCAAGCCTGCTCCTCTTGATTCGGACATTCATGAAATTCCATTTCATGGGGATTGAGGGGATGCATTGAAAAAGTACACCCTCTCTCTCCAAATCATGAGTTTTTTGGAATTTAAGCCTCTTAAGTCTAATTAACCACTCATTAACCACTCTAAATATTTCAAAAGAGGAACTAGTGGTTTTGAAAGACCTATAAAGGAGAACTTAGATGTGTTCGCATGGTTGTATAAAGGTCTAAAGGGAATTGATCCCACAGTATGCCAACACCACATCGACTTAGAGCCTGATGCCAAACCTGTAAGGCAAAGACAGAGGCATATGAATCCAAATTACTATGCCCTCGTGAAGGCCGAATTATTGAAGCTCCTTGAAGCTGAGTTCATTTATCTAGTGGCTAATAGTGAATGGGTTTCACCCATTGTGGTCGTACCCAAAAAGAATGGGAAACTTTGAATATGTATGGACTTTTGGAAGCTGAATTCCAAGACAAAGAAGGATCATTTTCCTATCCCTTTCACAGACCAATTGTTGGACACAGTGGCAGGCCATGAGCTTTATTCCCTCTTGGATGGATTCAGTGGATACAATCAAGTCCAAATCGCAGAAGAGGACCAATCCAAAACAACCTTCACAATAGAATGGGGAACCTATGCTTACAGAGTGATGCCATTTGGGCTCGATAATGCTCCTGCTACTTTTCAACAAGTGATGGTGGCTACCTTCCAGAACCATCTACATGATTTCATTGAGGTATATCTCAATGACTTTTGTGTCTATAGCCTAATCCGTGAACATTGGGGACACCTAGAGCAGTGTTTTGACAGATGTCGAGAGTATGGGATTTCTCTCAACCCTGATAAATGTGTTTTTGGCTTCTCATCAAGAGTACTTCTAGACCATATTGTCTCTACACAAGGGATAGCAACAGATCATGCTAAGATTGAGAAGATTGCTGCCTTAACAGCCCCGATCAACCTAAAGCAATTAAGGGGATTTTTTTTCCACGTGGGATATTATAGAAGATTCATTGCACACTTTGTGACGAAGGTAGCTCCTTTACATAAATTGTGAGAAAAGATGCCAAGTTTACATGGACCAATAGTTGTGATGAGGCATTCAACACCTTGAAGCAGTGTTTGATTGAAGCACCCATCCTGCAACCTCCTGATTGGACGACAGAGTTCCACATGCACATTGATGCATCAATTGAAGGCCTAGGTGCAGTCTTATGCACAAAGGGTCCCTCTAAGTTAGATCAACCAATCCATTATGCAAATCGGAAAGTAACTAATAGAGAGCGAAACTACATAGTGATAGAGCTTGAATGTCTAGCAATGGTGTTTGCCTTGGAAAAGTTTCAACATTATTAACTGTCGACACATTTCAAATTCTACATGGACCATAAAGCCGTGTCTTCCTTATGTGAACAAGGCTAACGTGAAGGGAATAATGATGAGATGGCTCCTTCTGTTTCAAGAGTTTGACTTTGAAGTGGTTACCAAACCCAGTCGCTCTCATGTCCTGGTTGAGATCACCTTTCGTGAATCCCTCAAAGTGATGATGAAGAAGAGCAAGATGATCCAGACATTCCTAATGCTTCTAAGCTTCTAATCGAAATAGTTACCCCATGGTACGCAGACATAGCCAACCTCTAGGAAACCCAACAGTATCCCCATGGCATCTCAAGTCGTAAGAAGAAGAAGCTTATCTTGGAATCAGCCCCTACACCCTGTTATAGGAGGTGCTCTGTATAAGAAAGGCAAGGATGAAATCTTGCAAAGATGTGTTGCAGAAGAAGAAATTGGCATAGTATTGAAAGCATGCCATGACAAGCCCTATGGTGGATACTTTGCAGGAGAAGCAATAGCAAAAAAGGCCTTGCTTGTTGCTAAATATTGGTGGCCAACCCTCTATAAGAATTCCTATGATTACTGCAAATGGTGTGATGCATGTCACTGAATGGGAAAGCCTACCAAATCTAGTGCCATGCCCTTGCAACCCATTCTTCCCCTAAATCTGTTCAAGAAGTAGGGAATTGATTTTGTGGGCCCCATTGATCCGCCAACTAGAAGGAAGTAGAATAGATACATATTTGTCTATATAGACTATGTAACAAAGTGGTATGAAGTTAAAGCTCTGAAGTGGGACGATGGTAATAGAGTGGCCTTGTTTCTATACAAAAACATCGTCACCCATTTTCGTAGTCCCCTAGAGCTTGTTAGTGACTGAGGTACCCACTTCCTTAATAAGATCATGGAAGAGTTGACAGAACTATACAAGATCCGCCTTCATCGTAAGTCCACACCATATTACCCCAGAGCCAATGGCCAAGTCAAAGTTACCAATTGCATCCTCTGCTCGATTTTGACAAGGGGATAGCCGTACATCATCATGATTGGGATGATCAAAGTATAAAGGTCCTCTGGGAGTAGAAAACCTCCCATAAGGTAGGTACAGAGGTCAAACTCCTTTCCAGTTGGTGTATGGAACAGAAGTCGTCTTTCCTGTTGAACTCGAGCTACCCTCTCTATACATGGCCGAGTCCTTGCAATGCCATATCTTGCACTTGGAGTGTCTTGATGAGATCCGTAGGATGGCCCTACAATGCATGGAAGCCACACAAGCTCGCAGAAAGGTCTATAATGACAATTTCATCAAGAAAAAGGAGTTCAAGGAAGGCAACTTAGTCCTCACTTATGATTTCTGATTTGGCAAGTTTCCAAGCAAGCTTCAACAACGCTGGATGGGTCCCTATAAGGTACTTGCCATCAATCCGAATGGCTCAGTCCAAGTCTAGACAATTGATGCTTTAGATGATCCATTCCTTATTAACGGCTATCGCCTCAAGAAGTATTACCCCCCCTGGGGGTCCTGACAATCATTGTCAATAGCTTTCTCATTCTTTGCACAATGGTCGAGATGGCTTTACCTGATGCTCCTAATAACCCTCTTGTTGATTCTGGCAATATGGTTTCATCCCAATAGCCCCTTGCAGCCACCTTCCCCCTCCCTTTGGCTTCCTTTCTGACTGATGCAACAGAGGTGGTGAGGATGGTTCTGATATATAGCATCCCTGCCATTCAACGCTCAAAGACAATAAGAAATAATAAATAAATAAATATAAATAAATAAATAAATATATATATATATATATATATATATATATATATATATATATATATATATATAGGTCATGGGAGAAAGGGACTTCGGTCCCTGTCATGCCGACCTAATCTTCGAGAAAAGGTGGAAACACCCTTGGGAGTAGGGAAAACCCGAAAAAAGAAGAAGAAAAGCAAGAAAAAAAACAATAAAATAAAATCAAACTATTATGGGAGAAAAGAAAGTAATTTCATGTCATAACAGGCCTCGTTCCAAGATAAGGTGGCACACACCCTTGGACGGGAAGCTAGCTGTGGAAAAGGTGGTAAAACCCCACAATCCAGGATTGCTAAATCTCTAGCCAAGCTCTTTGCAGAAGAAGTTTTCGAGCCACCTACCTTAGTGCACTAAATCCTTAACCACTCCAGTGCTTTTGATTCCTCCAACAAATACCATTTTCAACATGTAATACTAGCACTGAACTTTTTGGCTACCTCCTTGGGGGTTAGACTTCTTCATCAACCAATCCACGTTGATACCATCAACCAGACGAAGTTGATTTTCATCGACAAACTTAAAGCGTCGTGAGCTTTCATCCTAACCGGATGGGGATGTGAGTACATGTTGCTCTCTGTATTTATTAACAGAGTGTGAGACAGAGGGGGGGGGGGTGAGTGACCAGTCCTTGCCCTTGATATTCAATAGAGAGGTGAGATGTGTGAATGGAGTGTTGCATGCACAGGAGATGAATCTCTCAATGCACAAAGCACAAAATAATTCTTGTGCACAACACTATCAGGCTCCCTGGCCTGCCTTCTTGTACCGTATGCCGGCACATGGCACAATGCACAATTGTACCATCAATCGTGCACAAGGCATACACCCTCCGCATATGTGACCACGAGGATTATATCAATGGGTTTCAGAAATAGGCTGCCTTCCTGTAGCTATCAACAAAGCATGAGACAGAGGGGAGGGCTGAGTGTGACTGGTGTTTCCTCAATCCATTATCAAGAGGTGAGGATTGAGGGATGTTATGACACTTGGAGTCAGGTACATTCCCATTTTCCTATACACACAAGGGATGGGTTTATGCCATCACCACAAGACATGTCACTTTGTTCTGTGCACTGCACTGTCAGGCTCCTTGGCTTGCCTTCTTGCACCTATGCCAGACGGGTTGGAATGCAATCTTACACCATCAACTATGCACATTGGCATACTCCTTCTAAATAATTTCTCTCTTGTTCCATTCTAAATCATGTGTGAGTTCTGGGTTCCCATGATTATTCATTGAGCAATGTGAGAGTTGGGGTGAGCGACTATTCTTTCATCCTCCTCCATGAGCGACAGTGAGTTGAATGCTAAACCCGTCATCATCACTAATGCACTTCACCGACAGAGCTACCTCCCTGGGTGCTACTGCATGGTCCCTGCCATGTTGGATGTGTAACGATGCTCTTGTGTCTTCTATAGATGATTGTGATCCCACGCGTGCCATCAATAATCACCATCGACTATGTGCACAATCGAGCTAAGTGTTTCTAACCCTATTCCTTTTTCTGTTTTCAAGTGATGGTCATGTTTTAAGTGTGGGGATGTCGTCGCCCCCTGTTGAATGACAAGTCCTAGGTCCATGTTTATTTGTGCACCCTACCCCTTAAGGTCTTAAGTGTGGGGACATGTCCTTGCACGTCTACAAGGTATATACTCGTGCATATCTTGATTCTGATCATGCATCTATGACACAATCATATTTTACCCTGATGCGGTCTCTTGCCCACCCACCCATCCTCTCTTACCCCACTCCTGAGGACGTTTCTCCCATGTTTCTCGCTATCCCCTGATTGGATGGGTTTCCATGTGAATGTACCCTATGTTCACCAGAACCCATATCCCACCTTATAGTCCTGTTCGTCCCTTTGAATGGTAAAGTTTTTCTTTTTATAGCCCCCTATTTCAATCAACGATTTTCAAGTTGTTCATTTTTGAAGAATTTTACATTACCTTGATGTGTTTCCATGTGAAAGTGGTTTTTTGTCTTCAGAACAACTGATGGATGTGACAGCCCTCCCCTATACCTTCCACTTGACATTTTTCCTTTTTACAGCTAGTCATTCCGAGGTACAGTTTGTCCGTTACTAAATTTTTGTGGGTTTTTGTGTCTTTTTCATGCATCTTTTCGTCCTTTTTCCATGCGAACCAGCCCTATTCTCCTCAAAACTTTCTTCTAATTTGATAGCTTTGTCCAACTCACCTTCTTGTCCATTATTCCTTTTTTACTCCGCCTCGTTTCGATTTTTGAATTTTTCGTTATTACTTTGTATCTGTGTTTTTGGGTCCTATTTTATCTTTTTCCATGTGAATGCCTCCTCATGCCCCTAGATATGTGTTCTAACCTCATCGCCCTATCATCCACACTTGTCATGACATTTTTCCTTTTTATTTTCTTTTATTCTGATGCACGGATCTTCCACAATTAATTTCCACGTCTAGTAGCAGATGCGTTTTTATTGTTTTTCCCATGCGACCGCACTTTATCTCCCCCGAAATTACGTTTTTTCGTATCCCGATGGACATATTTTTTGGTATTAATTTGTGTGTTTTGCATGCCTTGTTTTTTTTTTGTTTTTTTTTTCGCACGTGCCGTCCGTGTTTTCGGGTTTGGATGCTCGCGTCCGTGAGGTCGTACTTCATTTGTGCATCCACCCTCCCACCATTTCGATCCCGACACTACAATTTTTTTTACCCCCATGCTCGCCTTTGCGTGCGGGACATGTATGGTTTCTTTTTTTCTTTAACTTTTAGCTTAAAAGAAAAAAAACACAAAACAAAAATAACACAAATTATTTACAAACAAAAAACAAATTCCCCCCTCTCCCTTTCGTAACCACCCCCTCTCCCTCCTCCCTCTTCTCTCTCCTCTTCTTTCTCACTCTCTCTTTCTCTCTCTCTCTCTCTCTCTCTCTCTCTCTCTCTCTCTCTCTCTCTCTCCTCCTCTTCCTCCTATTTTCTTCTTCTTCTTCTCCTTCTTCTTCTTCTTCCTCCTCCTCCTGCTCCTCCTCCTTCTCCTGCTTTCTTCTTCTTCTTCTTCTTCTTCTTCTTCTTCTTCCTCCTCCTCCTCCTCCTCCTTTTTCTTCTCCCTCATCTTCCTCTTCCTCCCATCGCCGCCGCCCACTCCGCCGTCGCCGTCGCCTCCTCTGTTAAGACTTCAAGCTCGATCTACTATCTTTGGTATGACCATACCCGACACTTAAGTTGTCCAGCTGTACCACACTATGCGGACATTAAATAAGTCGGTGCTTAGGACTTAACTGCTTTGGTGTGAATGGTCCTTTGTAACCTTAGGTTGTACATTCACTAAGTAGTGTGTGGAATGATAATGAAATTGGAGAGAGCACTCTGCTCTGACTGTTGCTTCTTCACTCTTGTCTCTATCTCTGATTGTTAACATGGTATCAGAGCACCCATGACTCGGCTCTGTAAAGTGTATACGGGAAAAAGAACTAAAGGTTGAACTGTCAGGGTTGAAGAGAACAAAGGACTGACTGTCATTTTCCTATGCTACAAGGTAGGCATTATCATTGTGACTTGTCATTGCTTGAAGGAGGACCTGCTGTGACTTGTTTGGAGCCTTGTAAAGGCTTGGTTGATCATCATTGAGCGGATATACATCGAAGTGATCATCAGCGTGAAAAAGGAGAAGCCCAGATCTGTCCACGCAAACTGTGCCAAGTTGATGTTTTGCATATGCTGGCTGGATAAGCATATTGGAAGGGAATGGAGCACTTAAATGCTTGCTAAATCATCATTGAAAGATGGGTTATTGTCTTGGAATGCTAATCCTTGATGTAGAGCTCATCTATGAGTTGTGATAGTTGACCACAGATCTGAAAACAATGAAGACCTACTGTAATCATGGTGTATACAGCATACACTTGATTCTACTCAAGAGCTTTGAGCTTCTTGGCATGCTCAGGAGAACTTGTTGAAGCGTATACATGCTCTGGGAACCATATGTATTGACTGACATGGTTGTGGACTGAAGTTATTGACTAAAATGCTCAGTTTTGGGAAGTCATTACAGGCTGAAATCTGTCATCATGAGCAGTGTGGGCTGCATGTATCACTACACTCTGAAGTGTATCAATCACTCTAGTTAGCTCCAGGTACACAGTGACTTGCATATGTCTCTCAAATGCTGTGAGCATTGAAAAGGGAGGTGAAGCAAATGTATGGAGCTGAAGCAAGATGCTTTGACATGGTTCTTGAATGTCACGAACAGTAAATAACCAGTAAATGCCTTCATTGCTATTGACTCTTGGAGACAGATCATTCTTGGATGAGGTCAAGATCATGTATTGAGTTCTATGCATGGTAGCATAAGGTTACGGCATTTTGCAAAGTCTTTGGGGCTGAAATACCTTGACAGGTGACTGTTTTTTTTTTGGCTGAAATATACAGCAGGTATATCTTGTTTTGTACTTGCAATAAATGTCATACTCTATGTTAGAGTGACTTGACTGGGAACTCATATGCAAAGATAGATCTTTGAACTGCTGCAAGTGTTATGGGACATTTATGACATGTATACTCAATGTTTTTGGCCTTAAAATTACAGATGGTTACTCACAGTTTACAGTTTTCAGACTGTATGTATTTACCTTGGCAGTGAGGTTGTAGGAGTTTAAGCTGAATCAACTACATAGAATATGTATTGACTGTTATACCTATGGGTTAGACCACTTGTTTGCGGACTGTTTTGAGCTGTCATTGGGCTGAAATGCCCTGGTTTTTTACTACAATTAATTGCAGAAAACTATCATAAACAGTTGAGGATTGAACTTGGTTAGTCATACTTGTTGGCTTGCAAGAAGTCAGGCAGTGACTAAATATTGTCTGGTACAATATGGCTAATGCAGAGAGGACTGACAACATAACCTAGATAGTGGGGGAAAAGCTTGACAGTAACAATTATGCCATATGGAAGTTCCGCATGGAGAACTTCTTAATAGGGAAAGGCTATTGGGAGTTGGTGACTGGAGCGGAAGCTGAACCTGAGCTCCCAGATCGACCTACGGCTGATCAGAGACGATTACACCGAGCTTGGATAGAAAGAGCTCGTAGAGTCTTGCACTAGCTCTCTTTATGTATCTCGAATGCCATGGTAATGCAGATAATGAACTGCAGCTCTCCTAAGAATGCATGGGACATTTTGGTCAAGTACTATGGCACAACCACAAGTGCCAGGAAGATACAGTTGAAGCAGAAGTTCAACAACATGGAGAGAAAGAGCACATCTATATAGGATTATGTCACGGAGGTTAAGACCATTGCGGATCAGCTGGCATCTGTTGGTTCATAGGTTGAAGATGAAGACATGGTTGCTGTGACTTTGAATGGCTTGGGGCCTAAGTATAAGTCTTTTGACACTTCTGTGTCTGTGAGGGCTGAAATGCCTGATTTTAATGAGCTGGTTGTGTTGCTTATCCATGAGGAGGCTACAGGGTCAAGCAGTTCTAAAAACAAGAATGCAGTTTTCTATTCCAATCAACGCGGCCATGGCAGCCGTAGTAGAGGCTATGGATCTGGCAGAGGAGGCCAACATAATGCATCCTATGGCAATAACAACTAGCAGGTATCAAACACAAGAGGTGGTGGAAAATTTAGAGGCAGGGGGAGATCTAGCCCTAGAGGCAGAGGCTTCTGGCAACATCAGCATCCATCGGACAATTCGAATAAGGATAAGGATTGTCATTACTGTGGGAAGTATGGTCATATTGCCAAGGACTGCTGAAAGAAGCAGGGCAATCAGAAAGGCAAACAACATGGACACTTTGCTATGTCTAGTTAGGCAGATGATACTTCAAGAGATAGATTATTTGCCATGTAGTATGTAAAAGATAGAACTATTGAAAAATCCATTGATGATGCAGTTTGGTATATTGATTCAGGGGCATCGAACCACATGACCCCTCACAATGATTGGTTCACTGATATGGTGGCTGAAAAACATGGCTATGTCTGTACAGGTGATGACACGCAGCATAGCATTGAATATAAAGGCAAAGTGCCTCTTGTGGTTCATGATGGTAGAAAGAAAAAATTGCATGATGTACTACATGTTCCATCGATTACGAAGAACTTACTGTCTGTGGTCAGATGATGGAGCAGAACTTGCAAGTTAGATTCAATAAGCATGGCTGCTTTATTGAAGAGTTTGGAAATGGATGCAAGTTGATAGCTTGCGGTCACAGGAATGGCAAAATGTTTACTCTTGATGCTACTTTTCCAAAGCTGAATTTGGCTATGCTTGCCCATGGTTCTGGCACTATTAGAGATTTGGAAATTTGACACAAGAGAGTGGGGCATGTAAATTTGCAAAGGCTGCAAATTATGTAGAAAAAATAGCTCGTTACAGGTTTACCCAAGTTCCAATACTCAGATATTGGTCATATATGCGATGCTTGCTAGTTTGGTAAGCAATCCAGGTTGCCATTTGTCAGGCATGTAAGGCAGAGCACACGTCCATTGCAGTTAGTGCACTCTGATGTTTGGGGGCCAACCCATAATGCATCTATGGGAGGCTCGAAGTATTATGTGACATTCACTGATGATTACAGTCGCTATAATTGGGTGTTTATCCTGAAAACAAAAGATGAGGTGTTTGCTATTTTTTAGCAGTTTAAAAAGCAGGTTGAAAGGGAATTTGACTGCTATATCTTTTGCTCGAGATTAGATAGCGGTGGGGAGTATGTGCCAAATGAGTTTGACAATTTTCTAGCTGAAAATGGCATACGCAGGTAACTTACCTGCAGCTACACTCCTCAGCAGAATGGGGTAGCTGAAAGAAAGAACAGGGTCTTGATAGAAGCTGCTCGTGCCATGATGAATGAGAAGAAGATGCCACTCTATTATTGGGCTGAGGCTATTATGATAGCCATGCATATCTTGAATCGGACTCCCACTATAGGTATTCATGAGATGACACCGTTTGAGAAGCTATATGGCTATAAGCCGGATGTAATTCACATGAAAGTCTTTGGTTGTCTTGCCTATGTGCACATTCCAGATGAAAAAAGGAAGAAGTTAGATCCAAAAGCACATAAATGTGTTTTCATTGGATATTCTCAGGAGAAGAAGGCATACAAATGCTATGATCCCTCTACCAAGGAGATTTTGGTGAGCAGGGATGTTATCTTTGATGAGATGGGCTCTTGCTATGTATCACCGGCTGTAGTGCCATCCAATATGCCTTCTACTCATGTATCTACAGTTGATTCACAATAGAGCACTGCTATGACAGGTAGACAGTATCCCCATGGACAGGGAGATTGAGGAGCTCACTGTCCACTGACACCAGTATGTCAGTGAGGGGGAGATATGATGTCTTGGACAGCAAAGGAAAAGAGAAAGCTACTGAGGATGCATCTGGTATGATGACACCTGGTAGAATGACTTCTGGATATGATTCTGCTGACACTTTAGACAGTGAACTTGGTATTCCGACTGTCTATACGCCTGGCACAAGGCAGAGCAGGTACATCCCGCCTCATGAGAGAGGGAAATCGAGCAGTGCACCACAGCCTAGTTGCTCACAGAGGGTCAGATACCCTGTTGACAGGTTGACGTACAGTGGCTACTCTGCAAAGCATTATGCTTACATGACAAAAGTGATGGAGATCAAAGAACTAGGTACATATGCTGAAGCAGTGAAAGATGAGAACTGGTGTGCAGCTATGGATGAAGAAATGAATGTCTTGGCTGAAAATAAGATATGGGATCTTGTGCCACTGCCTGAAGGGAAAAAGATCATTGGCTGCAAATGGGTCTACAAAATCAAATGCAAGTTGGATGGCAGTGTGGAAAGGTACAAAGTCAGGCTGGTTGCTAAGGGGTATGCCCACCAACAGTATGGACTTGATTATGAGGAAACATTCAGCCCTATTGCCAAGATGGCAACCATATGCACTGTGATTTCTTTGGTTGCTGCTAGAGGCTAGAAATTGTAGCAGATGGACATTAAGAATGCATTTCTTAATAGTGACTTAGCAGAGGATGTTTATATGGTTCATCCTGAAGGGTATGTTCACCCTGATTTTCAGCCTTATGTATGTAAGCTGAAAAAAGCATTGTATGAGCTGAACTAGGCTCCGAGAGCCTGGCATGCAAGGATCAGTAATTACTTACAGAGTTTGGGATTTTCTATTGGTAGGGCTGATCACAGTCTATTTACGAAAAAGATAGACAAAGGCTTGGTAGTGCTGGTTATCTATGTTGATGATTTGATAATCACTGGTGATGATGACTTGGGCATACAGCATGTAATGAAGATGCTGAAATCTGAATTTGACATGAAGGACCTAGGAGAGCTGAAGTATTTCTTGGGCATTGAGGTAGTTCCAACTGAAAATGGTTTATGGCTGATGCAGAAGCACTATGCCATGGAAATGCTGAAGAAGTATGGCATGGCTGAATGCAAACCATTGGATACACCTCTTAATCAGAATGTCAAGCTAGACATGAGCACTGGAGTTGAAGTAGAGGATGTGACTATGTACAGGCAGATGGTTGGCAGTCTGATTTACTTGACCATCACTAGGCCTGACTTGAGCTATGCTGTAGGGCTCATAAGCCAGTTTATGCAGAAGCCCAAAAAGCCGCACTTGGATGCAGTTAGACGCATTATGAGATATGTTAAGAGATAAGCCCTTGAAACTCATTGGATACACGGATGCAGATTGGGCAGGATGCTCATATGACCATAGATCTACGAGTGGATATGCTTTTGGATTTGGTAGCAGCGTGATTAGCTGGAGCAGTAAGAAGTAGCCTGCGGTTGCTTTGTCAAGTACTGAGGCAGAGTGTAGGGGTGATGCATTGGCACCATGCGAGATTTCATGGTTGCTCAAGCTTATGGCTGATTTGGACATACAGGTAGATGCTCCAGTGAAGTTACTATGCGATAGTCTGAGTAGTGTACTCTTGGCCATGAATCCAATATATCATGCCAGAACGAAACACATAGAGGTACACTACCACTTCATCAGAGAGATGGTTCTTGCAGGACGAGTTGATCTCATGCATGTAAAGACTGATGAGCAGGTTGCAGATATCTTTACCAAGTCCTTGGGTAAAGATAAGTTCAGTGTTTTTAGACATCTACTTGGTGTGCAGATGTTGTCTTGAGCTTGAGGGGGAGTGTTAAGACTTCAAGCTTGATCTACTATCTTTGGTATGACCATACCCAACACTTAAGTTGTCCAGTTGTACCACACTATGCGGACATTAAATAAGTCGGTGCTTAGGACTTAACTGCTTTGGTGTGAATGGTCCTTTGTGACCTTAGGTTGTACATTCACTAAGTAGTGTGTGGAATGATAATGAAAGTGAGAGAGCACTCTGCTTTGATTGTTGCTTTTTCACTCTTATCTCTGTCTCTGATTGTTAACATCCTCCTTGGCCACTCCCCCCCTTTCCCCCCACCCCTCCCTTAGTCCCCCTTCCCCCCATTCCCACCCTTTCCCCCCACCCCCACCTAAGCCCCCCTTCCCAATAAAACCCATTTCCCCCATTCCCCCCGTTCCCACTAACAACCCCTCGACTTAGGCCCCCCTTCCCACTCAAACCCCCCACCCTTACCCAACTTGCCCCTAGTCCTCTCAATTCCTCCTTTCCCCCCTGTTCTTCCGTGTCTTCAAATAGCGTTTTTGGGTGTTTACAGGTGTTCGTGCGTGCGCATAGGAGTCGTCGTGCCGTGTTCAAAGCTGCTTGCGAGTGTTCACGCGTGAGGACGCGCATTTAGCCTTATCCGTGCAGTGGTACGTGCCCATCCGTTCACACGTGGCTATTCACATATAACCAGGTATCCCCATTTTTTATTATAAAACTGTCAAAAGTCTTCAAAGATACATAACAATCCTTAAAAATTCATAAAAATCTAAAAGAATTCCATAAAAGTAGAAACACAATTCTCTATCAAATTGGGCTTTTTTTTTTCCAAGATGACATGCTGGTAACTAATTTTTGAAAATTCAAAAACTCAAAAAATCATTTCAAATATATTTAAAAATGAACAAAATTCATTAATAATTTCATAAAATGAGAAATTCATTTCAAAAAAATATTGAAAAAAGTACAACCCCTTTTCTCATGCTAATGAATAATAAATGGATATTCAATTCCTTAATTCATCACTTAATTATTTATTCATTGAAAATTAATTTTAAATGTCAAAATGCTTGAAAATTTGCCAAAAATATTTTAAAAATGGCTGGTAAATTCTAGAAAACTTTCAACAGTTTCTTTTCAACATTTTCTATCTTTAAAGCTATTTCAATCCCAATTTGGCATTTAAAAAAAAAACAAAACAAATCCCAAAAAACCAAAAACCAAAACAACATAAAAATTCAAATATATATATTTAAATACATCCACAAAATCCACACAATAATTTCTCACCAACATATTAAAAAAGAAATAAAAACAAACCAATGAATAACTCCCACATGCAAAAAAAAAAACCACACATGATTTATCCCCAATATCAAATTTTCTTTTTCCATTTTCCTTTCTTTTCTATTCTTTATTTTTTATTTCCTCTTATGGTGTTAGTATTGGTTTCTTTTGTATTGGACAGGAGGTTGACTATTCCCTAGTCATCTTGCTATTGTCACCCATGGATCTTTCTATTTCTCGGCATTGAGTGGACAAAGGATTTTTGCATATCAGACCTTGCAATTGCTCATAGATCGCGAGATTTTTTTTCTTCTCCTCTTTCCCTTCTTTACATACACATCAATACACAAGTGATTGTATATAAAAATCACTCAACCATTGCACCCACACAATTAACACAATGCACTTCCCTAAATTTGTAATTAAAATGAACCCGACCATTACTTATAAAAGGAACCCTCTTCATTGCACGCGCACTTTAGCACCATAACTCACCTAATTTCTAAAATTCATCCACAATGCACACACACACACACTATTCACACACAATTAATATTTATAATTAAAAATAAACCCCCCGAAGTAATGTATGCATGCGATTTGTGCCAAAGATCATGTGATTTCTAAAAATGGATTGCATTAGTAGAGACCCCTGTCCAGTCAAGTCAAAATGAGTGGGAATGGACCACACAAAAGATTCACCTTGCATTAACGGATTAATTTAATAATCAATCGAGCTTAATTGATAATCTAATAAGTGAATTCGATAGTGACCACCCGCTCGCTTCACTACACCTTAGGTATATGCCAATCCATATGGGATTGGGATTTCTTAATCAACGGTGTCGGTTATATTGGTCTGAGTTATTTTGGTGGTCTGAATTTGTGATTCTATTTTGAGTCTAGTCAGTGTTGAGGATGCGGAGAGCTTGAATTTTTGTTCTTTTGGCGTGCTTGATTACGGGGTTTCTGGGTGCTTGATTGTTTGCATAGCATGAAGCTTTCCGCCTCATGAGTGCGTAGGTCATGTCAAATTTTTTACGCAGGTTGTGGATTGCTTGGGAAGGTTTGGTCTCGTTTTGTTTGTTCTTCTCTTTCTTTGTCCTGATATTTTTCTTAGTGGTGGCTTGTTTGGGGTTTTGTAGGAATTTTTCCATTCTTAGTTGTGTGTGTGGATATCCTGTGTAGTCTAAATGGCATCTTCCTCTCCTCCCCCGATTATGATCCAGCGTGTGCCATTGCCGGTGCATGACTATTCCCTTCTCTTGGAAGCGGATTGTATTCGTCGTGCTGGTCTCCATTCCTTTGTCGTGCTTAAGTTTACGCCAGTGGATCACAAGCTTTGATACTCTTTATTGGCATCATACAAAAAATAGTCTGGTTTGCAGCCTATGACCGACACTTTTCCCTCTCCATTGCCAATATCAATGAAGCGTTATGTCTACCCCTTTATGCTTCCTTTGTACCTAGTGGTAATCAATTATTGACCACTCAAGGAGATCCTTTCACTTCTTTAGAAGGAGATATCTACCCTTTTGGTGTCTAACAAAATTATTACTAGTTCTGGGGTTTCTTTTGCTCATATGTCCTCTTCGATGGTGTGGAAGCAACTCTGCCAATTTCTACAAGACAGATTCATGTCCGGAAAGCCTACTTCCAAATGTCTTTACAAGGAGCTTTTTATCGCATCTTTCCAGATCCTGGAGGGAGCCAAGTTTAATTGGGATGCATTCATGTTGGCCAAGATGGATCAACATTTTCAAAAAGTAAAAAAAGGTGAAGGTAGTAATGTTTCTTATGGTGTCTTCCTTCAAAATATTATTACCTTTGCCCCTCCTCCTGGTGGTGTGCCAATGATTGATCCTGTTCCTCTTCCAAAGTAGCCTCCACCTTCTGTTCCATCTCCTCCTCCATTGCAGCCAAATTCAAACATGGAGGATGAGGCCCCTCCTAGGTTCTTTTGAACTAAACGTAAACATACTACAGGGTTGTCAATTGCAAATCCTCCTGTGCAAGATGCTAACCCTCGTGTTTCTAGTAGTTCTCTCCCTTCATTCCTATCTTGTCCTAACTTATTTGCTGCCCAAAGGGATGGATAGCTAGATTAGCAAATTTCCTTTGTTTTACAGATGATGCTAGCTAGATCTTTGTTTTCCTAGTTGATTTCTGATGTCTAGTCTACATTGGAGACTTCCCTTACTTCATGTCTTTAGTCTGTCTACACGGGAGTTTATAATTCATTGCAAGACAAAGTTGACTCCCTAACTAATTAATTGAGCAAAGCTTTGGAGGACTTGGCATCTGAAAAAGCTACTCTTAATTATATTCATAAACAAATGATTGATGCTACTACTTTGATGGATTCCCAGCAAGCTCAAATCCAAGAGTTATAAACTAAAGTAGCTACTTTGGAAGCTGAGAATGTGGCTTTAACTCAAGAAAAGAATGCAGCTATTGAGGGCATGATAGAGTCAGCTTGTAAGTTGGGTACTTGGAAGGGTGAATTGCAACATTCCCAAGACACTGCTGAATCACAGAAGAAGCTTATTGAAGGGCTTAACCAACAAATTGCTATTCTCTCTATTCCTCATCCAGCCCTAGTAGTTTCTTCTGTCTAATCTTCTACAGAGAAGCTTGATCAATCGTAGCAAAAGACTAAGCTATGTGATGGTTTTTCTGTTAAGGTAGAATGCCTTCAACAACGAATGAATTGTGTGCATGATGATTTTTCTTGCTATGCTGAATTGGTGTCACCTCCCCCCTCTTTTTGGATTAAGTACAATCAACATAGGTTTGCCTTATACATTTCTCTAAACAATGTGGATTTGAAACCTCTAGAGGATGGGTGGTCAACTCTATGGACTACAAATTTGTTGAGAGTTGTCTTTGATATATTTGTAGATGAGTTAGCTTCACATGAAACCCACTTATTATCTTTTATGTATCTCACAGGACATCTACAAATTCATGATGAGGAGGATTTGAATGTTTACGTGGGGGATGTCATTTTGCAAGCAACCATGTATATTCATTCAGTAGAGCTCTTATTAGCAGAAATCTTAAAGACTTATCATCAACAGAAATCCTATTGTAGAGGGCATGCTTGGCATCCACCTTTGGAGGATGATGCTTTGGAACCTCGCCATTTACAAAGTGTCTTTTATAAGTTTGATATCCATCCATTGCAAACTCAATTGTCGAGCTATATTGCTGATCATCCATTGTTTACTTATTCCTTTTTCCAAGCCCTTAATTTTCATTGTTCCATTTATCCGTTGGATCCTATTGATCTTCTTTCCTATTCTCTCATGTCCTATCACTTTCCTTTATATGTTTCCCTTCTTTCTTCCAGTCCTAACACTATTCCTCTTTTATCCTTTACTCCTTCTAGATTCCCTCATATTCCTATTTTTACTCTCTATTCTTTTATTGTTGATCCTACATCGTCTCCTATTCCTTCTGAACTTCCTCAAATAGTACCTCCTATTCCTTTTGTTTTCTCTACAGAATCTCTTCAAACATTTTTGCTGAATTCTCCATCTTTTCCATCTTCCTTATCCCTTTACTTACCTTCATTTTATGATTTGTCTTATCCACCTTTGCAATGTTTCCCTCTCATTTCATTACCATCTCCTCCCCAATCAATGTTGGATACACTTGGATATAACAATGATATTCTTCACAAAAGGAAATGGATGTTGCATGATCCTTTGACAAGACCGATGTTTAACTTGCCTCTTATTCCATGGTCCTCGGAGACATGCGCTACATGTTCAACTTCTTATCTTCATTTTTCTTGGGTGCATGTTCAATCAGAGGATACTTATATACGTCTTGCTGCTCACTTTTGTTGGTATCTTGCTTTCATGCATCAACAGTCTCATCTGAATACTCGAAAGAGTATCCCATAATTGATCATAAATCCAAATGTGGACGTGATTGTTGCTCAAATGGATGTTTTATATTTCTTTGCATAGGATTTCCCTACTAGGTTCCTTATTTTGATGGAAAGGATGTGTTATTTATATTCGAGCATCTCATGCACTAAAAAAGAAATATATTGGTCCTACATCAAAATGAAGCCTTTTCCTTGTTGTATCCTCTTTTCTTAATGAAAAACTTTTTCTGTGCTCTCCATTATTGGGGGCATATGCCATTTAGACTACCTGGTGTTGTATCTATGTGAGTTTTGTGTATGTTCTGTAATGTATGTGGTGTGGTGTATTATCCTCTTATGTGGAGTTGAAGATGAAGATGGACCTGATTGAGATGCTGATGGATGGTGGTTCATGATTCTATCTGATTGAAGGATGGAAGCAACCTTTTATATCCTTTAAGAATTTGTTATAATTTTCTATTGATTATATGAACTATTCATGGATAAATGTGTTTTCCTTTTGTTATATGCTTTCTAAGATACTGGTGATAAGTTAGGGTCATGGTTGGGTGGACTATTGAAGATAATAAAGAAGATCGAGTTGAGCTCTTTAATGAACTTATATTTCCTTTTTCTTAGGTTGCGAGGACGCTCCCTTACCAAGTGTGGGGATATGTTGAATGTTGAAATTATTAGATTTTTTTGGCTGATTTTTGTTGTTTTTGAAGGATGAATTGTTGATTTTTTATGGATTTTGAGTAATGATTGATTGTTTTAGAATTGTTTAAAAGTGTTTTAGATGAGATTGATTACGTTTTGGAAGTTCATGATAATTTTTAGTAGAGATATGAGGCTCTGTGATGTTCTGATAGGTTCTGTTGTGTTCTGTTTAGCTTCTGTTTTGTTTTGTATGAAGCGTGGATTAATGATTAATGGAATTTGAGAATATTTTAAAGATCATTGAATGGTTTTTGATAGTTTGGAATGGTTTTAGTACAGTTTATGAGGTTCTTATGCTTTCTGTTAACCTTCTGTTGAGCTTCTGTAGAGCCTTTGTTCATGTTCTGTTTCTGTTATGTATGCTTCTGTAAGTGTTCTATGGAATGTATGTGTGACTTTGGGAAAGTTTTCTAGCCTTGGAAAGAGGTGAATATAAGTTCAAAAGAGCTCAAGAAAGTGGAAGAAGTAGCTGCTGAAGACTCAAGAGAAGACTGGAGTGAAGTGACAGTAATGACTTGTGAGAAGTCACTGTACTGGCTTTGGTGACCTTTCATATTAGACACACCTTTTGGAAGGGAAATCTACGAACAAAGAAGGATTATTATGAGTGATTATTGAGCATTTTAGTGAGGATATGATGTACTATTGATTGAGAAAGAAAGATAGAATCAGAGATGGCCAATTCTATGTCAAACAATGTATCTTTCTATGAGAGACTGAGAGAGAAAACTAAGAAGATAATGATGATTAATACTATGTGATATTTTTTCATGCAAAGTGGTGTTTCTTTTTTGTTATCTTTGTTGGTTAAAGAATTCTATGAAGGATATGAAGATAATGATGAATTTTGTTGACGTTAAAGCCATGGGAGAATTGTTTCTATAAAGCTGTGTGAAGATTTCTTGTTAGTGGTGTTCTTTTCCTTGTTGTGGTTCTCTAAAGAATGGAAAAAAATCTTGTTGATGTTACAAGATAGATTTCTTGAAGTAGAAACCCCTTTTTCCTTGGTGTCTCTCTTGGGGCTCTAGGTATCAAAATAAATCTCTTGGATACATAGCAATTATCTAAAAACCCATTGATCCACGTGGAGTGAAAGAGAATCCCTAACCATAAGTTAGCACATTTATTTCTTGGGAAATGATTATATGAGATTATAAACAATTTCCTAGAATGATAAATATCAACAGAGGAGCAAGTTATGATGTGTTATATATTTTGAAGGTACATCTTATGGCCAAGGCTGGTAGCCTCTATCCCTTCCTTGTATCTAAATCTATTGACCATGTTTTTGTTGTTGTGGTGGCTGATATACCACATGTATCTTTGTGGCATTATCTCCTTGGGAACACATGTCAGTAAAGGAAATGAGAAAGCTTACCCCTTTATTGTATCTTCTACTCCTTGACTATAAATGTTTTGATTCATGTGATCATTATCTTTATGGTAGACTCATAGTTCTCATAAGAAGTTAGACGTTACGTGCATGGGTGAGCCTCTGGCTCTCATTCATCTTTATGTATGTGGTCCCATGCCTTATCAATCACTAGGTGGCATAAAGTACTTTATGACTTTCATTTATGATTATTCACATAAGGTTTGGATATATCCCATAAAGCAAAAATTAGATGTATTGGCTACCTTTCATTGTTGGCTTGCTTTTGTTGAGAACTAGTTTGGGTAATATTGAAATGCATAAGGTTAGATAATGGAGGTGAATATGTCTCAAAATCATTTGAGTAGTTTTGCAAGATGAGCGGGGTATTAAGCATTAGTTGACTACCCCTTATACCCCATCCCAGAATGGTGTTGTAGAGCACATGAATAGAATGATTTAAGAGAGAGTTTGTAGTATGCTTAATGAGACAAGCTTACCATATTATTTTTGGGCTAAGGCAATTACTACTATTGTATGCTTGATAAGCAGATTCCCATGCATTGCTATTGGTTATTAGGTTGCAAAGGAGGTATGGTTTGGAAAACCTCCATCATATGCTTATTTGAGTATCTTTGGATGTGAGGCTTTTTGCCACATTCCCAAGCACAAACACAATAAGCTTGATCCTAAATCAATGAAATGCATCTTTCTTGATTATGGGGATGCAAGAGGTGTGCTTAGGCACCAAAATTGAAGTAAAAAATGAATCATTTGCGATGAAAACGAAGAGGCACCAAAGTTTCCTAAGCAAAAGCAAGTGGTTCAAAATGCATTGGAAGAGCCATTTGCAATCAGAGTTCATTGCATGTCCCATCTAAAGAGATTTAACTTTCATATTACAAAGCATCTACTTGATCCAAAAGCCAAAAATAGCATCTAAGAGGCCAACTCAATAGAAAATTGACAAGGAGTGGACTGGAGAGGAAGAAAGAGAAGAGAGAGATTATAGAAGAGAGAGAAGATGAGGTGCAAAAGAGAGAGAAAGAGAGTGAAGAGGAGAGAGAAAGACCAGAAAAGGAGAGTGTAGAGGCTCAACTGCCAAGACCCATGGACCGCTTATTGTTCAAGCATTTCAAGTCAAGCACTATTGGCTACCTCTCACATAGCCGACGTGCTATCTCTCTCTACGAGTGTAGTGAGCTTACCTCCATGCCGAATTGAGTTGTCTCCTCTCCTGAGCACTCCGGTAGCTCCACGATCCAAATGCAAGCTTCAAGCAAGCTCGATTCTCAAGCTCCACGCTCCAAGTTCCATTGCCCTGCGAGACAAGACAAGAGAAGGGAAGAGAAGAAGAGAGGAGAAGATGGAGAGCTTCTGCATGACAGTCCCTCACCCCCCTCACATACTCACTCCCTCACACTCTCACACTCCTTCTCTCAAGCACAAGCTCAAGCAAGCAAGAACAAGAAGAATAAGATGAAGAGGAGAGCTACTTTTGGGTGGTCATCCCCTTATCCCCTTTTTTACATGGGCAGTCGTGGCCTAGGCCCTTTTTCCCATTGTCCTCCTATTTTCCTAGCTTCCTTTCTACCGCCCATCCACCTTTACAATTTGCACAGGTGAGTGCTCTTAAAATAAATCATGATGCGCCTTGCTCTCTTTTACAAAAGTATTGACTTGCCTTGATTTATGACTTTTGTGCACTTCTTGTGTTTTCATATTTTTCCTAGTATGCCTTCATCTTCCATTTCACTTTTGCCTTGGCCTTGTCTTTTGCTTTAGATTTTTGGATTTTCCACCTTGTTCGTCTGAGGGTTAACATTACCCCCCTCATAGATGAGTGCTAGTCCCATGGCACTCACCATTGTAGGTAGTAGGCATTGGCATGCATCAAAGGCGTGGGTGGAAGGGACTGATGTGGTTTGCCTTGGAGGAGTTTTGGTGGTGGTGCGGAAGAAGGTCGTTGGGGGCACGTTGTTGGCCTGGTTGGCTGGTGATAGGGTTGTTGGAGTTGGGAATTGCCCGTGGCTAGCACAAGTGTTGGTTTTTAGGGATTCTATGCATGAGGATTCTTTGGCTTGCATGGTGATAAAGGAAAAGAGTTATGAGTTGAGTATTGATGAAGAGCTGACTATAATTTCATTGGAGTCCTTAATACCTGCAATTGAAAACCTCTCACATGGTCTCTCCCTAGGGATTAGTGCTAGTCTTCTTATCGTGCACAAGTCGTAGTTTGATTAGTTTGGGAGACAGGTCGAATCTCTAAGCAAGCTGAGAGTATTTTCATACACTTGAGGACCCAAACTATGTATAGATTGTGGTGCAGATATTATGTGAGTGCACGTGCATACTTAGATAGTACGTAGTTAGGTCGGGTTCCTCATAGAAATATGTGGATAAAGCAAGGGTTCAATGGGGTGGAAAAGATTGTCGATGTTGAGGAGAAGTACACTTGAAGGATTCTTGAGACATTATTTGTGCTTTTGTCAACATGATGTAGGATAATTGAGTTCATTGACACCGAGATTAGATTTGATCGGGTAGTGAGGGCCTTCAATGTCGGTGGTGGATCGCCATTGTTGAGTCTACTTGAAAAAAGAAAAAGGAAGTGCACTACCCGGGGGTGTGTCTACCTCACTATGAAGTGTTCAATGGTTTCGGTGCTAGTGAAACTGGAAGTTGGGTCGAACCTCAGGGAAGCCTGTGGTGTTGTCCCACACTTGAGGACCCAGTTTGTGTACAGGGGTGTTGTGGGTGTCACTTAGGGAGACAGATCTAGCCATAGGCAACCACAAACTCCCCAGGTGTGTCCTACCCTTGATGTGCCCTAAGTGTGAAGTGGGGGGACAAGAAGGGCTAGGGGGTTAGAGGCACGGAGCTGACTGACCAAGGCCACTGGGCATGCCTAACCTGAGGATCCCTAGGTGCAATGTTTGTGGCACTCTGATATACATGGAAAAGCTTATTATTCGTTTCATTTTTCTTTGAGTGGGTCTTTGTTTATTTTCTCTTTTCTTTTTATTTTTCTTTTTCTTTCTCTTTTTTTCTTTTTTTGTTTTGGAGATGCACTGGGAGGGGGCATGTTAGACATCATCCCGATGCTCTACAATAGTTACATTCTGAGGGGGCCTAAGAGATTTACCCAAGGAATGCATGATTTGGCATGGAGCCCTTTTCTCTTCTGACTATACTTGTTGTGGCCACAGAGGGGGCTTGGTTCCTGTACTCGTTCTTTCTTTCGTTGATTTGATTTAGAGTTACGCCCTTCTTCGTGGACCAGCTCCAGTGGCTCTTGTTGAGGTGGTTGCATTTGCTGTTTTGGCTCCTCAAACCCCTAGCAAGGAGAGTTCCTATGAGATTCAACTAGTTGAGATTAGGGAAGCGCATTGCTCCTCCACTCCTAAGCTAGTGTTAGGCTTAGGTGTCATGGCATGGAGTCCACGTTGCAGTGATGTGGCTGCTTGTAGGCTAAATCTTTGATTCAATTTTCATTAGAGTAATCTCCTCCTTCCTTTTTCCTTAGTCTTCTTCCTCCACTTCTGGCATTTTCTTGCACTCTTCTTCTATTCTCTTCGATTCCTCCTCCACCTTGTGCAGCTCTCTATTTTCTTTGGAGGTGGATCAAGTTCTTCTTATGGGTATTTTGAGAGTGTGATCTTTCCTTTCCACTTGAAATGACAAAATTTGAGCCTTCTTGCTCACGGATTGCACTCTCGCTCTCTTGCTGTTGAGATGTTGGTCATTCTTCTTTTTCTTAGTGACTCTCTCCATGTTGTCATGTTGTTTCTTGTGGACTTTGTCTCCCTCTTGTTCCCAGATTGGTGATGGCTCACCCCTAGCATGTTATGCACATCCCTCCTTAGGTGTTTCTTAGTCCTACTTTGTTGGCTAAACCCAGGGCCTTCTCCACCATTTCAGGGCTCAAATCCATCTCTACTTGATGAGCTTCTTCTCCTCTTCTTACTGTCACCATGCTACAGTTTCTTTCAGCATCGAAGCTCCTCAAAAATTTTGCACACTTGCTATAATTGATAGCCTACTCGACCTTCTCTACATACTTCTATAGTGCACTAGTCTAAGAGTTGTTTTACAACTGGCTCCTCCATGATGGCATCTTTTAGGTTTAGGGTAAGCTTGAATGTAAACTAGCCGAAACCCCTCATTTCCACCATTAAGACATACTTTGCTTGCTCTTCCATCGTGAATGGGAACTTACCACCTTAATATTGCCTTGGATGTAGAGTCTGGCCATGAAAGAGAGAGTAGCCAATGACTAGGCTTTGGGCCATGCTCAAATGCAATGTGTACTTTCTATAGGGGTGACTTTATCTTCCAACAGTAGGGCTTCCATCATGGCTCTTTGTTCTTAGTATTTATATCACTTTCTTCATAATGGTTCTTTGTGGGGTTGATGGTCTTGTGGTGACTTGGACATTGAACGCTTTCGTACAGAGACCTGTGTTGTCTTATATTCACTTAACAACTCGTGAGAGTACATGCAAGTCATATGCTTCAACCATAATGAACAGGTGTAGCTCAAAGAGACATCACTTATCTGAATCCCATGGTGTTGACTTGGATGCATATCACCTGCACTTGGTTATCATTGCTTGTGTGTGTGCTGCCTTTTTTTTTTTGGTATTATCTATACACAGTCACAAAACACATTTTTTATTTATATACACGTTTATAAATCCATGTCACTTCGTGAGGATAAAAACTGATTGTAGAACTCACAATTGTACTAGAGTGTGGCACATGTATCTAGTACTCGTCAGGCTACTCAATATCAACATATATTTTGCAACATCAAGTAGCATGGTACCTTATCAGAGTCTACTGGCAACATGTAGCTCCTATTGAGTGAGAATTTTATCAATCAAATAGTTCTCTTGGCTAGCTTCAGCTAAGTCCATACCTTGAATGCTAGTTAGTACTCAAAAGGAAGTTGTGCCACATAGGTTGGGTCTCTTTGAGACTGCCATTTGGCCACCATTTGGCCAATCGCTCCTCTAAGACTATGGGCTCCAAGTTCGGCCATTGTAGCGCAATTTTCGAACCAACATTTTTCAAATTTACTTCGACCCTTTGATTGTCACTTTAGCTGCTCTATCTCAAAGAGATTTGGTTAGCAAAGCACTTTGTTGAATGTCACAGTCAAGCATAGTTCATTAGCTTCCTTGTCAAAGATGAGTTGCATGTGTTCATGTAGGAGCTTGTCATAGTGCTCATTAAGATATTCTTACTCTTCCTAGGATAGCGGATATGGCAAAAGTATCCCTCAAGCTGCTCCCTAGGGAATGTGCCCATGTATGCAAGGACGTAAGCACGTGCAAATAATTTGAGTTTAGCCTCCAACTCGATCAAGCACTCTGTGACACTTCTATGTTCTATGAAGGCTTGCTTGGTTGCTATCTCATGCAAGGATTTGGGAGTTTCCCTAGGCTTTAGCATAGCTGGGGGCTCATGCCTAGATGAGCAAGATTGGTCAATGCTAGGATTTCTTGTTCTCAGGGTTTTCATGTTTCTCCTAAGGCTTTGCTATTTTTTTTATCATGGTTCTCCTTGGATGTGACTAGTATAGTTTTGTCAGCATGTTGTGATAGTGTCATATCCACTCTTGATTGGTCAATGCAAGTTTTGTTGTCAGTGGATTGAGTGTTACAAGCAACCGTTAATGAAGGTAATGGTTGCTTTGACTTATTAGAACACACAGATGTGTCTAAGGTTTCACCGCTATTAGGAGAGATAGCATTGGGTTCATTTGTGTGAGTGGACTCGATGCTTTATTCCCAAGCTCTTCAGCACTCTTGGTCTCAATCTTCTTGGTGTCTATAGCCACTTGTAATTGTTGTTGTTTTCTCCTCTTTTTATTGGGAAATCGAGGTGTCCCTTGAAGACATGGGACCCTAAACTAGGTCAGTCATTGATGTGCTTGGTTGGGCCTCAAAATTATCTTTCTCTAGTGTGTCCTCATGGAACATAGTTGCGGCCTGCCTAACAGCCTTGCTAGGTTGTGAGGGTACAACTGCCTCTATTTTTGGAGAGTCTAGCTCTTCACCTAATTCCCCTCCATCTAGCCCCTCATCCAATTGCATTGGCAATTGCTCTTGGTCAGGCATTTTCTCTAGACTCTTGTCCTTACCTATTGGAACATGCCTCCATTGCTTCTTATCAAAGCAAGTGTTGTGTTTAGAGCTGTTTTCTCTTGCTCTGGAGGTTCCGGTGACTCTAGTGTAGAACCAAGAGACAGTTTAGGGTTAATATCATGTAGATTTGGATGGAACTAGCTGAAGAAGTCAGGGTTATATTGATGGGAAGCATAGAGATCTAGGATTACAAGGACTTGAGTATGGCAAAAGACATATGCACTAACATCAAGAACCATGCTCCCTACTCCTAGCCTACTAGCCACATGTAGATATTCTTCTAGAAGCAATTTATTGTACAAGGGACATTTTTGGATAGTGGTAGAAAGTTGGACCTCATGGACACTGCACCAACACTTGTAATGAGGTTGGGGCAACATACGTGGAATCATGTATTGATATCCAAAGGGCTTTCCTTTGCTCAGCGAGTGTCATTAGTTGATGGCCAATTTTGGCTACCAAACTTTGGTTGGAGTACCATTTATGCACAAAGTCACATTGTCCTTTTCCTTTTCATTTGATTGCTTTGAGATTTTCCTTGTTTGTCACACATTGAGTAGTATAGAGTGAGGGTATCAAGTGCAATTCTCTAGTTGTGGCTTTTGGGATGTCCTTTATGACTTCTTCAGTGACAACTACATAACGGGAGCAAACATGTTGTTGCTCATCCCAAGTTAGGGTTTCGACTATGAGCTTTGTGTGTTGTGGTGTTGGCCTTCCAATTTCCACATGGATGTATGCACGTGTGATGGCTATCAGCTTGTGATCAAGCTTCATCAGGCACTTCATCTCTGGTTCATTGGTCAGATGCGCCATCTCCTTGGCCAAATCTTTGAGAGATTTCTCCTCAATCCTAGGCTTTAGGTGCTTCAGAAGTGCTGGAGGTGTCAAGGATGTTGGTTGCAACATCTCTTCTGTAGGTGAATTGCTAAGGACACGTTCCACAAGGGGCATCATCACGGCCAAAGGAAGTGACTATTGTGATTCTCCTGATTGGAAGTAGTAGCAGCTAGTTCAGTGGGCTCACTACTGTTGGTGGACTCTGGTGTCAAGTCCTTAAGTAGATTAGAAGTGGTCATGTATTTTGTTTCCCTTTGCGCATTCACTTGTGCAAATTGAGCATTAGTTAAACTCGTCACAGTGGATTGCACAGGCATATCCTTAGGCTAAGAGCTAAGGGTGGCATCATGTCCTGCATCTTGGGAATTTGGAAGCTTAGACGGAGATAGATATTGGGATTGAGAAGTTTTACTTGAAAATCACTGTTGTGCTTCCTATGTTCATTTAGGAAAAAAAGATGTAAGAGATTTGGGACTCCTAGGTGGACTTGGCACTAGCTAGATTTGCTTGTGGCTGTTAGATGATTCTACCATTTGCTTTATTGAGCAATTAGCCTTGCCATGAGTAGCATTGTACATGTGGTGCTCCTTATCCTCTCGGAAGTCAAAGGCTCCTTGGGCACTAGTGGTCTTTGTGCACACTTGACGATTACATCTGATATTTGCTTGTTAAGCACGCTAGGATGAGAATCTACCTTTTGAATAGTCATGTTTGGTTTCTTGATTTCAATCATGAGGGGCTCAGTCACTCCAATGTTGTTGACTAGAGACTTGGATTTTCATTTAGATTTTCTCTTGCGCTTCTTCGATTTTGATGCAACCTGGTCTTCAGCTCATAGAGGTGGTTTAGCACTGGGTTTTAGTACCCAAATCCATCAGTTACCTATGTAATACTCTTGAGCACATAGCAATACTTTGGATATCCATTGCGGCATTGTGCTAGCTCTCCATCGATACCTTCGTCTATAAGGCTTGGGCTTATTTTGTGGTCTTCTACGATATTTGTAAGTCCAAATCCTATCCTTGGAATTGTCTCCTACCTTCTTGTTTCAAGCATGGCCTCGCTCACTAGTTCTCTCTGTTCAACATGCCCTTGTATCAACTCTTTCAACAAGTCCTTGCTCTCATTACTAGGCTTGCCTGGTATATTAGGATGTTCCTTGTCTTTCCCTCAAGGTTTGATGAGGTCACCCTTACTAAAGGTTGTGATTATCCTCACACCCGGAAGTGTCAAGTGTATCCTCTGTGCTACAAAATTAGCCTCACACTTTGTTGCCCTTTTGAAAGGTCTTCCTAGGAGGGTTTCCTTTCCACAATTTGCACTATTTGGAGGAACATAGAATAGGATAGGCAAGCTTTCCATTTCAATAGTTACAAGGATTTTGCACTTCCCTACAAGTGCTTGTGGGCGTCCCTTGTAAGGGCTAAGAGTTGCATTAGTCGATGTGAGCTTTGATTGGCCTAGTATGCTCCATGCTTCATAGGTCGAGATATTAAAATCAGCTCCTTCATCGATGAGAGCATCAACACTATGCTCTCTTTTTGCGGTGAGTTTTGACCCTAAGATAACCAGCGGTACTATGCCTTCATCTTCTGGGTCTTGGCTTATAAATTCAAGCCTTCTAATACATACCCTTGAGTCCCCAACTGCACAATCAGATGTGGATTCTCTACTAATTTCTTGGGTTGTCTGTGTAGTGTCGTTCAAGGTGCATCTATCATTAAGGTTGTCATGCCTAGTCATCCTTGCATTTGTAGCTTGATGTTGTTTCATTCCACTTTGACTAGATGTAGTCTAAATGCAACATATATATGTTTTCGGGGTGTGGCCTTTTTGCTCTTCTTGGCTAGATTGGCCCATTGAGGTTCTAGGGTCTTTTTTGTCTTTGTTCAAGTATGGGCTTTTGGTTGTTATTTTGCAAGTGAGAATCTATGCTTGTGTAGAGCCATTACTATACTAGGATCTAGTTCGGAGGATCTGTCACAGCGCATTATTTCTCTATGCTTGTGTAGAGCCATTACTATACTAGGATCTAGTTCAGAGGACCTATCAACGACACGCTTTTTCTCTCCAGCCTACTTGGGGGAGCTAAACACCATGCATGATTTGAAGGACCACCGTTCGTAGCCAATTTTCGAACTACTTGCTCTCGATTTTAGCTCCGTGATAGTTCTATGATGTGCTTTTGGCTCTATACGATCTCTAGGTTGGTTTCAGGGCTTAGATGTGTCAAATCTGTATTCTATTCACATGTCCGATTTTGACATTTTTCTATCCAATTCTCAAAGGTCCGATTCTCAGGAGTCCGATTATCAGAATTGGATGTGTTTGGTCCGATCGGTCGATCGGATGGTCCAAGTCAAAGTGGTATGATTATGGGCTTGGTCCGATTATGGGTTGATCTGATTTTTGTACATCCGATTTTGGAAATTGGATGTCCGATTTGACAGGTGTCCAATTTTGGAATGTCTGATTCTGGATGGTCCAATTTTTGTATGTCTGATTTTTGTGGGTCTGATTTTGGGAGTCCAATTCTAGGAATCAGACATCTAATTATGGGGTTTCTGATTTTTGAAATTGAACAGGGTATGCCCGATCAGACAGAATGGGTTGGTCCAAGTCCAAAAATTATATTCTAGGAATCGGACCATTCTAACAGTGTCTGATTCCTACGGACAAGTTTCTAGGGATGACAAAAATCACTCGATTCTAATGATTTTGGTTATGAGGGGTCGCACAAACTTCCAGATTGTAAGAATAGACCCTAATGAAGGATTGTATATACCTTGAATAGCAAATAAACTCCAAAATACAAATCAACAAACAAGCAAATCCTCTTGCCTTGTTATGATAACAGAAACCCTAAGCATGTTTTTTTCTTTGTTTTTTCCTATCCTAATGCATCCAAATCACAAGGCAAATACCTACACTACTCCAACTTACCTTTCTAAATCCAAAAAACCAAAAACTTACTTGCTAAGGAGATCGAATACCTCTTCCAAATCCCTCGCTTCCTGTCAAGATTGTGGGAGAGAAGGAAGGAGTCTCACTTGTAGCTTTATTGCTTGCACAATGGGGGAATACAAACAAGGGTAGAGGCTGAAAACAGTTTTTCTCTTCTTAGTTGTGTAAGCCAAAAAGAACTCAAGTACAAAGAAATAGAAGAACCCTATATATGGGTCTCAAACCAAACTCAACTAACTAAGGTGGCATACTAACTGAGCCACGAACTAGAGTAGATAAGGATAGATATCATGTAGCTATTATTCATGGGCAGTGTACCAACCGCGTCTGCAAACAACAACTGACAAGTCGGTGACATAAATACACAACAGTCACCCTCGCGTATCACGAGTGGAGCTCGATATCTCAACACTCCCCCTCGAGCTCAATCCCAATTCCTGCACACCAAGCAGGTCTCTGAACTTGCGCAGCTTCTCTGCGCCCAATGCCTTCGTGAATATGTCAGCTACCTGATCCTCTATGCTGACATAAACTAGATCAATAAGACCTAGTAAAACCCTCTCCCGCACATAGTGATAATGCACCTCAATGTGCTTTGTTCTAGCATGATAGACTGGGTTATTTGCCAAGTGTATACTACTCATGTTGTCACAATAAATGACAACTGGCCCATCTGTAGGCTGATGCATATCATAAAGTAGCTTATGCAACCAAGCTACCTCACATGCAGCCATTGCTGCACCCCTGTACTCAGCCTCTGTGCTCGACAAGGCAACTGTAGGCTGTTTCTTGCTGCTCCAAGTGACTGCAGCACTCCCAAAAGAGAACACATATCCACTGGTAGATCGTTTATCAAAAATACTACCAGCCCAATCAGCATCAGTGTATCCATGTAACTGTATCTGAACCCTAGTCTCATAAAATAGTCCATACTGCAATGTGGACTTCACATACCTGAGTATGCGTCTAGTCGCATCCAAATGTGGTTTCCTTGGAGCCTGCATAAACTGACTTACCAATCCAACAGCATAGCTCAAATCTGGCCTGGTAATAGTCATATAAATCAAACTTCCTACTATGCGTTTGTACATAGTAGGGTGTTCTAGAAGCTCACCTGCATCTGCGCTCAGCTTCACATTCTGCTCCAAAGGAACTGACATAGGCTTACAGCCTGTCATCCCATATTTGGACAGCATGTCCAATCCATACTGCCTCTGCAAGAGCTGTATCCCACTTGGTGATCTAATCACCTCAATGCCCAAGAAATAACGCAGCTCTCCCAAATCCTTCATCTCAAACTTCTGCTTCAATAGCATTTTCACATGAAGGATATCTTCATCACTGTCACCTGTCATAATCAAATCATCAACATAAATGACAAGTAGCATAATACCTTTCTCTGTTTTTCTCACATAAAGTGAGAAATCTACCTTGGAAATCTGAAAGCCAATAGTGACAAGATAGTGTCCTATCTTGTCAGACCATGCTCTAGGTGCTTGCTTCAAGCCATACAAGGCTTTCTTCAACCTACAAACAAACTCAGGATGAACAGCATGCACATAACCTGGTGGCTGCTCCATATAGACCTCTTCTTGCAAATCACCATGCAAGAAGGCATTCTTTACATCCATTTGATGTAAAGACCATCCCTTTGATGCAGCCATAGCAATGACTGCTCTTACGGTTGCCATCCTTGCAACCGGACTGAATGTTTCTTCATAGTCAATGCCATATGTTTGTGCATACCCCTTGCATACTAATCTTGCCTTGTATCTGTTCACAAAACCATCTGCATTGTGCTTCACCTTATAAACCCACTTACGGCCAATTGCATTTTTACCTTTAGGCAAAGGTACCAATTCCCATGTAGCATTTGCTTCCAAGGCATCCATTTCTTCATCCATGGCTTTCTCCCATTTTTCTTTTCCCATGGCTTCCTCAAAAGAAGTGGGTTCTGGTTCCTGTATCACTCTAACCATATATGCATAGTGAATGGCTATAAATCCATCATATTTCAGCCTATCCACAGGATACCTAGCTCTCATAGACCTGCGCAAAATAGGTTCACTCCTAGGTGCTCTCAAAACATCCCTGGTCTTCCTTACTCCAGGTGTAACAATAGAAGGAATACCCAACTCATCATCAATGCTCTGTTCTGAGCCACTGGATTCACCATCCACATAAGAGTGACCTGCATTCACATCAAACATGGGCTGATCAACCTTCTCTTTTCCTTTTCGTGATACCTGCATACCACTATCTGCATTGCTCTGAGAAGATTCTCCTGATCTCAATCTGCCTGTCCATGGCAAAGAATGTGAACCACTGCTAGAGGACGCTCCAGGTCCACTAATATTTTGTGACTGCTGCTGTGAATTCTGTGCAGCATTACCATTTTGTGCATCTACATCATCAATCACATTTACTGGTTTATACGAGCTACTCATCTCATCAAAAACAACATCTCTGCTCACTGTAAACTTACGAGTAGAAGGGTTATAGCATCTATACCCTTTTTACTGCAGAGAGTAACCAATAAAGATTCACTTCTCAACTTTTGGATCCAACTTGGATCTCAACTCATCTGGCACATGTACATAGGCAACGCAACCAAAAATTTTCAAATGAGAAATATCTAGTTTCCTACCAATATACCTCTCCTCTGGAGTCATTCCATATATTGCTGCAGTGGGAGTCCTGTTCATTATGTAGACTGCTGTAGCAACTGCTTCAGCCCAATAAAAATCTGGCAAGTCTTTTTCATTGAGCAAGGCACGAGATACCTCTCCAATATGCCTGTTTTTCCTTTTTGCAATTCCATTTTGTTGTGGGGTATGACTGCATGAATATTGCTGCTTTATGCCATGCTCCTGCAAGAACCTTGCAAACTCATTTGAGAGGTACTCTCCACCTCCATCTGACCTTTTAGGCATTTTATCTGCAGGCCTATTTCTTTTTCAACCATAGCTTTAAGAGTTTTGAAATGCCCAAAAACTTCACTTTTATTTTTCATAAAATACACCCAAATTTTTCTGCTATAGTCATCAATAAAAGTGACAAAATAATGACAGCCTCCAAGAGATGCAGCTTTAGTAGTCCACACATCAGAGTGGATTAATTCCAATGGCTTCTCACTCTCTTGAACATGTCTAGGAAATGGTTTCCTTGCCTGTTTTCCAAACTGACAGGCTTCACATACCTTATGCATTTCTGCAACCTTGAATTTAGGCAAACCTGCAACAATATTTTGGGCCTGCATTGATTTAAGTCGCTGTACATTAACATGACCAATGCGTTTATGCTAGATATCAATATTTGCAACTACACCGGTCCCATGTGCAAACATTGCTGCACTCAATTCAGACATGTCTGCATCCAATGTAAACATTCTGTCCTTCTTCTTTCCTTTTGCTATCAAGCAACCTTTATTTTTCATATCCTCAACAAAGCATCCATGAGGATTAAATCTGACCTGCAAGCCCTGCTCAACCATTTGACCAACAGAAACCAGATTCTTGGTGATATTCGGGACATGAAATACATCGGACAGGTATTTCTTTTTCCCATCCTGCATAGACAAAGGAATTTTTCCAATCTGCACAATAGGATGTGCAATATCATCACCAGTCTCCACAAATCCTGGTTTTTCCATTTTCCTTGCATCCTCCATCCATTCTGCATGACCTGTCATGTGGTTTGATGCACCTGAGTCAACATACCATACATCGTTGCTTTCTTCTGCACATGTCATAGAATTGTTCATGTGTTGCACCATAAACAGATGCTCATTTCTATCATCACCCTGTCTACTAGAGGATGCATAATTTCCTTGTTGCAGTTTTTTATTCATGATGTCATTCTGCTTTTTATAGCAGTCTTTAGCCATATGACCCATTTTACCACAATAGTAGCATTCAACATTATTGTTTGCATTTTGGCCTCTTTGCCATCCACCACAACCTCTTTGGCTCCCCCTGCCTCTAGAGTTACCACGTCCTCCTCCATAGGACTGGTTTTCTTGAGTTTGTTGCATATTCTGATTTCTACCACGACCTCCAAATCGGCCTCCTCTACCTCTGCCTCTACCTCTTCCAGCATTTGAGTAGAAGACAGCTTCTTTTGAAGTTCCTCCTGAAGAAGATGCACCACCATTCCTTTGCTCCTCAGAAATTAGAAGAGCAATCAGCTCCTCAAAATCAGGAAATCTTTCACAAACTAAAATGGATGTCCGAAACTGTGCATAATCCTTTCCTAGACCATTCAAGGGCACAGAAACTAAATCATCATCTTCCACTGGCGACCCAATGGAAGCAAGTGCATCTGCAATCTTCTTCACCTTCATGTGGTAGTCATTGATGCTCATATTTTCTCTTTGCACATTATGCAACTCTTGCTTGAGCTGCATTTTTCTGGCTTGCGTATTTGTGCTATACATTTTTGACAAAGTATCCCATGCCTCCTTTGGTGTACTTGCATCCTGCATATGCACAATCATAGAGTCTGAAATGCTGATAGACAGCCAATACATAACTTTCCTGGCTCTCTCATGCCATGCTTTAAATGCCTGCATTTGCTGTTGATTGGGAACATCAAGAAGAACTGGTTCTTCTTCATTTCCTGCAACAAATTCCCAATATCCTTTTCCCATAAGGAAATTCGTCATTCTAAACTTCCATGCTTGGAAGTTGTTCTTGTCAAGCTTTTCAGTGACAATCTGTGAAAGAGAATCAGATGCCATTACAGAACACTGCAAAAAATTCTGTCACTACAAAAAACACAGCTTCACCCTCACAAGGGAAAATCTGCAAAACTGGCGAAAGTGGTATTTGACCACACAGTCACTTCCTAGTGATGATTTTGCATCAACAGGCAACAAGGATGATTCTGTAACTCCCAATGTCTCTACGCACAAGCATACGATGCAATTTCTACAGTAACTTTTCACCGACCTGTAGAACAGTGGCTGCACAGCATAAAACTGGGCCTTTTCTTGAGTGTGTGCAGAAAACTTCCGCCTCCAAAATAGGCCCCGAAATGGCCTCAAATCAAAAAACCAAGGTCGCTGAGGGCTAAAGCCCTCACCCGCAGCATATACTGCCCTCTTGCTTCACCGCGAAAGGCGTCTCAACCTGAGACAATGCACTCTTGCAATTTCCAATTGTGCTGCCTGCAGAGATCTGCTCCCAAAACAGAAAATGAAAGCAACACTGCTCCTCTTACCAGAACACCGCAAGCTTGGCTTGCTTTCTTGAGCTCCTTACCACGAACAAGGCTCTAATACCATGTCAAGATTGTGGGAGAGAAGGAAGGAGTCTCACTTGTAGCTTTCTTGCTTGCACAATGGGGGAATACACACAAGGGTGGAGGCTGAAAACAGTTTTTCTCTTCTTAGTTGTGTAAGCCAAAAAGAACTCAAGTACAAAGAAATAGAAGAACCCTATATATGGGTCTCAAACCAAACTCAACTAACTAAAGTGGCATACTAACTGAGCCACGAACTAGAGTAGATAAGGATAGCTATCATGTAGCTATTATTCATAGGCGGTGTACCAACCGCGTCTACAAGTCGGTGACATAAATACACAACGGTCACCCTGGCGTATCACGAGTGGAGCTCGATATCTCAACACTTCCTACCTATCTACCTCAGTCTCGGTTCGGGGAAAATCCTACTTCAATGCTCAATTCGAAGCGTGCAAGCACTCAAGGCTTGAATCCATTGGTCCCGCCAACAAAACAAAAATGTAGAGGTGAGCTCAAGCTCAATTGCCAAGACCCATGGACTGCTTACCGTTCAAGCATTTCAAGCTGAGCACTAATGGCTACCTCTCACATAGCCAACACGCTCTCTCTCTCTCTCTACGAGTGTAATGAGCTTACCTCCATGCCTGATCGAGTTGCCTCCTCTATCGAGCACGTCGATAGCTCCACGATCCAAGTGCAAGCTTCAAGCATACTCAATCCTCAAGCTCCATGCTCCAATCTCCATTGCCCCGTGAGTAAGACAAGAGAAGAGAAGAGAAGAGAAGAAGAGAGGAGAAGATGGAGAGCTTCTCCACCATGGTTCCTCACCCTCACGCACTCACTCCCTCACACTCTCATACTCCCTCTCTCAAGCACAAGCTCAAGCAAGCAAGAAGAAGAAGAAGAAAAAGAAGAGGAGAGCTACTTTTGGCCACACATAAGAATGAGCTTCTCATTCACTTTTCAACTTTATGTACAAAACCCTAAATCCCTTTTGAGTGGTCATCCCCTTATTCCCTTTTTTACATGGGCGGCCATGGTCTAGGCCCTTTTTCCCATTGTCCTCCTATCCTCCTAGCTTCCTTCCTACCGCCCATCTACCTTTACAATTTGCATGGGTGAGAGCCCGGGTGAGAGCCCAATGCTCTTAAAATAAATCATGATGTGCCTTGCCCTTTTTCTTGTGCGCCTTTCTCCTTGATTTAGGACTTTTATGCACTTCTTGTGTTTCCATATTTTTCTTGGCACGCCTTCGTCTTCCATTTTACTTTTGCCTTGGCGTTGTCTTTTGCTGTAGATTTTCTCGGATTTTTCACCTTGTTCGTTTGACGATTAATAGAGAGAGAAAGACAGAAAGAGAGAGAAGGTAGCCATGAAAGCTAAGAAAGAGAGAAGATGAAGGAGACTTGTATTATAATAATGATGGTCTAAAAATCAAGTCTCTTACACCTTTTATACTGGCTAGTGTAGCTAGTATTTTACCCTCATTATTTTATTTCCCCTCTCTTATATTCTATCCCCACCCCCAAAGGTTTTTTTCCTCAAAAACAAGTTGGGCACTTATTAGAAAAAGACAGACCAGAGTATTGTGTTTGCAAACATTATAAGGGTTATCCGATGGAATGACGAGTAATTGTTGATGTATAAAGGGTCATTGATCAATTATGATATATAGGTATGATTGGGGAATGATAAAATTTAAATCTTGACCCATATTCTCTAAGAAAATGAAGGCTAAAGACAATGGACAACATGTTGTCTACTATAGGACCATGTTGTAGTAAATCTGAGATAACTTTTTGTAGGGAACTCTGATCAAGGTGTCTAATACATAAAAAGGGAGTTCTTAATGAGTACTTTCAGCCCATGGATGGCACTCAATGTTGTCTATAATTCAGAATAAAATATGGTTCAAAACAATTTGTTTGTAATCTTCCCTACACTAAAATATAGCCATAGATAACCAATCTTCAGCCAAAAGAGCCTACAAAAAAAAGAAGAAATTTTCCACAAGATGGATGCTGGTCTAAATGAGATCCCCAAGCAATCCATTAACCTCCTGGATCAAAAGATATTCCATCGTAATGATTGTCCAAGAGAAGAGAATGGCCATCAACAACATACTCCAATCCACTCGGATCAAATGGATACAAGGAAGTATCCCCATAATCAAGTCCATAATCACATCCATAATCTCCTAGATCATAGGGAAGCACAATGCCATCTTCATCTTCATGTATGCCCAAATCATGTATTACATCATTGTCAAAGACACATACCAATCATTGTAACCATGATCAAGGTACTCATGATCAAAAGTGTTCAATGGCTATTGTAAACCTTCATTAAATGTAAACTGATGCTCAAGAACATCATCATGAGGTTTCTCCAAGAGTCTAAAACCTTCAACATAACCATCTACATCTGTGAGTGCCTCACGTGATTCTTCAACTAATATGTCATCATCTTGATTCTTCCCTTCTTTTGTACATCTTCTTGGTTATTTTCTTCTTCTTGTTCATCTTCTTGTTGATCACTATCCCCTTCTTGTTGTTTAGCTTGCTCATTGCTATCTTCTTCATCATCACTACCTTGAAAAGAACTCATCGTTACATTTGGGTGATCATGAGGTATAAAATTACCATAGTAGTTATGAACTTGTTAATTATCAAAGCTAAAAGAGTACGGATAAGCATGACCATTATCATCATGTCCATAAGAACTAGGCTACTGAATCAAGGAAGGTTCATAGGTATAATCATGGCTATGTTGCTGAAAAGATGGATGTTTAGAAGCATAAGCATGTTGCCAATAATATCCATTCTGCTGCCAAGGTTTAGTGGAATGATACCCTACATTATGGCATGGTACATCATATCTATATTGCTCATGTTCGTGTGCATGTTGTTGTTTCCCATATTCATAAGATGCATGCAAATCATAGTGTGTACCATCAACATATCCATATTGGCCATAAGCATAAGCATGGGGTCGATAATGCCCTTAAGAATACTCACCATGTTGTTGATAATACTCATGGTGATGAGAATCCATACTTGATTTAAGTCTTGCTCTATTTTCTTTGTCTGCCTTCATAAGAACAATATACTAATCAATTAAAGATCCAAGTTTATCAATATTAGCCTATGTATGAAGCCAACCTTATTCAATAGAGCTGGAGCTATTGATCTCATTTGCCATTGTAATCAAGTTTTGCTGCTACTATCTCTGCTTATGTCCTGTTGTGGCTGATCTAACAAGTCTTTGCTCAATGCTTTGTACAACAAAAGCTGGATGCATCTACGCTTTTCTTGATTGTTGACATTGCACCAAATGCAACTGCATCTCAATATCCTTGTAACATGGAGGAGAATCTAGAGGGGTTAGCACTGTTATACAAATTCAGCATCTAGTGCTCCTCCATAGTCATAGATGTAACATCATTACTTTCACAAATTCATCAAGGCCCAAATGTTTTCACACAAGATAGCTCTCAATCAGTGATTCCTTGAAATATTATGAATAATAATGTTCTCTCTTTTGATAAGCTGTGTTGCAATTTATCAGAGCTTTAGTAGCTCAATCTAAACCCATGTACCATGCCTCCTACCTATTTAAATTATGCCCAAAGCTCAGAAGTACATCATTATAGTCTGACCAGTTATGCCCACGCTATACATTAAATTGAAGTTTCCTACTATGAACCTGTTGAATACTTGTCCGTACTCTTTTGGCTTTGATCATGTGGACATTCTTGTGATATGTGCCTTGGCCTTATGAAGTGTCTGGAAATGTGAACCACCACCGCTAGATACAAAAACTACAAGCTTCTTCCTAATGAATCCACTTCTGTCCAAGTGTCATTGTGGAAGCATTGCTATCTCTCTTGGTGATCTCCTTAATGCTTTACAAATCTGGGAAACTGTCCACCCATGCCCCTAGCTGAGGTAAGAGTCAAAGACGACTCAAATATGCCTGTTTGAAGCCCCCAAACTTGTACAAGATGAACAACACAAGCAATAGCCACTTCAACTGCAACCACAATCAACTTTGGATTCCTTGTTACAAGCAGGACAATTAGGAATAATTGATCCACAAGAGATTGTTTGGACAAAGATGCAAGTGTTGAAAGATAAGTATCTCCAAGATATACCAATCTTTACAATTTTCTTGTATCACAGAGAGAATAGCCCATGGAAATTGAACAACTTCAAAAATTCTCATTACAAGGAGGTGTTGAAACGATTGATTCCATACTTGTTGGCTTCTAGAGGAAACTTTCCAAAGGATTTTAAGATCGATAAGGTTGAAGCCATTGAGAAGCAAATCATAATGATCATGGAGACTTTTAAATGTCACAAATGTGTTCCGTAGCAACAACCTACACAACAACAATCTACACATAGTAGCAACCACATGTAGCACCAGTAGTGGGTCTAAGGAGCCCAAAAAACATCACATCAATTACCTCAGAGCTGGCAATAGGGGAAACTTCTTACATAGCCATAGCAAGTGGGTGTAGCGACTACAACTACAATGAATCTCTCATCCAATCAATCCTCCAATATCTCATTGCCAATGCTACAAGCCAATGCATCTGCTTCATTGTAGCAGAATGTCACCAGTAATGGTACATCCAACACGCTCAATGGTGTACTGGGTACTCCTTCATCTTCCCAAACATCTCATTGACACATTAAGCCTTCAACTTTCAGACCAGAGAATTGTCTGCAAACCACTGAAGGACATGTCCCATCATACTAAATACCACTGTAAGGCATTGCTCACAAGCTTTCCCATAGGCTTTGTGCATGATCTAAATTGGAAAAATATCTCTAATGGAAAACCTACATATGAAATGAGATCTTTTAGTCAAAATAATAACAATAATGCTGAAAACTACTGCTTAATTAATGTTTTGCATAGTGATACTTTTGAGAAGTGGAACTTGTAGATGAATGTTAATGCAATAGTTAACACTTTATGTGATATGAAGATGAACTTACAAACTACGCTTCCAACTTTTTCTCCGATCGATCAATAAGAAATACCCCTCAAGCCAGCCCTATGTGGCTCCCCAAATGCTGTGGATTGTACCCTGGGTTGGGTACACATTTTGTATGCTTAATGTAGGTTCTTGGAAAGGGACCAAGGATAGGTCAAGAATTGTGGTCAAGATTGCTAACTAGACCAGGTGGTCTGGAATAAGTCTTGAGGTATGGTGCTGATATAGCTCGTGGGATGGCTGAGCTTCATGCAACAGGTGTCGTGTCTATGAATTTGAAACCTAAAAACCTCCTTTTGGATGCCATGGGCCCGGGGGGTCCACTAGGGTTTACCGTATGGTACCACGTGAGTGTAAGTGAGGGGGTTTATTTAAGGGAAGGAATGTACATTTTATAACATAAGGTCCCATAAATAGGGGGTATATAAGGGGTATTTTCATATATTTCTTGCACGCAGGTGACGTCTCCTTATTACTACTAGTGAATCCCCTGTGGCCATGGGTTGGGCAGTTGTTGTGTCTAGTTATGGCTTGCTAGAGATTTTGAAAAAGCCTAATTGCTGAAAGGCTCGTTCTTCAGGGAGTGATGATGGACCATCACATCTTCATTCTTGCTTATAATGTACCATGCTAAACCATCACTATACAGTACCTGAGGCTTAATTAAGTAGTTAATTAAGCTTGAGAGGCTTAAGAGCCAAAAAAAACCATTGGAGGGGAAGTACTTTTTTTTGGTGCACCTCCTCAATTCCCATGAAATGGTATTTTCTCAACCGACTGAATCAAGAGGAATAGCCTTGGCCATGAGATGCTAAATTTCTTCGCCTCCAATCAAGCTGTAGAAGTCATGCGAAATGATATATTCTATCAAAAGTTTAGTTTTTAATCCTTTACTCACTCACTCACTCACTCACTTACACACACGCACACACACACACACACATTCTCTCTCTCTCTCTCTCTCTCTCTCTCTCTCTCTCTCTCTCTCTCTCTCTCTCTCTCTCTCTCTCTCTCTCTCTCTCTCTCTCTCTCTCTCTCTCTCTCTCTCTCTCTCTCTCTCTCTCTCTCTCTCTCTCTCTCTCTCTCTCTCTCTCTCTCTCTCGTTGCTATTCATATTGGCTGAGAGGATGACGGAGAATGGGTGATAGAACCTAGTACAATGTGAGAAATGGAGCAAAGGAGAATGAAGGTGGCTATTAGTACTTGTGTGGAGTGTCAGTGGGCTACCTAACTGACTCCAAAATCATAAAAAAATTAAGCAATTTTATAGAATATTTCACGGTAAGTCCCATTTAAAAAAAATATTCTATTTTTGTTTTCATCATGGAATTGAGATGCATATAGATTGAAATTTGATATAGAAGTAATATGTATTGTGTTTAAGAGCTATAATTTCAAAACTTTAGAATCTCTAGTTATTATAATGTAAAAATTACCTATTCAAGTTATGCTAATCTTGTAAAATTAAGAAATATGATGATAATTGATAAAATTGATGGAAGTGATAGTACATAAGTAACAAAATAATGCATGCTAGTTACCATGGCTATATTTCTCTATTTTATGATAAAAAAGTATAAAATTATTAGTAATAATAATAATAATAATAATTGATAAAAATAATAAAAATTTATAAGAAATAAAAAATGAATTTTTGAGCTTACAAAAATAGAGAAAAATAGGAAAACATTGACAAATGTAGAGTGAGTCATAGGGCATGGGTTTTAGCCTCAGTCTATGCTCCGTTTTGTGTTAAACTGATTGAGTAAGAATATGTTCTATATAAAATGATACATAAAATATAACAATTGATTTATACAAGGCATAGATATGAAATGAATGTTGAAATTTGTAAATAAGCTAATTCCCACAGCAATATATAAAATTGGAAATATAAGAAAATAGACTAGATTGCCAAGAAACCATAATCAAGGTGGCTAGGTTGAAATCATGTTATCATTAATAATTGAGAATCACTTGATGAGATGTTGTAACATGGTATTCATCCCAATGCCATGGGGACCAAGCTCGGGTAAGTTACTCATGAATATATGTGTGCATCACGTGGGTTCAAAATAAAATATTTTTAAAATACCATTTTTATACATTTTTTACATATAGAAGGGTGTAATGTAAAGGGGTTATTTACAGATTGAATAGAAAAGGGTTATGTTTTATTCATGAAAAATTCACATGTAAGGATATTTATAAATAGGCCTTGAACACACATGATGTAGAGGATCCACATATAGTAACTTCCCTGAGGGACCAAGAGTATGCATCCTCTTAGATGGTGGGAGGTTGAGACCTCAAACATGAAATATTAGAATAGGCAAAAAGATGTAAGTTACAACTTAGCCTTTTATACTTAACCCTAGTAGGTTAAATATAAGCTAAGATATTAAAGTATTTTTAATATTAGCTAAGGCATTAAGACATTTTTACTCTCTTACAAGCCATCTTGCCCGCCTTGAAGAGCTTTGTCCTCAAAGCTAAATTTGGGACAGGATATAAGGATAAATACAAGGATAGCTTGAAATAGATGAAGTCATGCTGAAATAAAACTCCATGCTAAAGGAGACCAAATAAATCGATGAAGAAGAACCATGTAAGTGGAACCAATTGCTGTAGGCTATCCAAAGTAAGCTGTAGTACAAATTTAACCATATCTTGAACTTAAAGTGTCCAATTTTCATGTGCAAGCTATAGAAATATAGAAGGCAATGTGTAGTATCCAACCATGCCATCAAAATTGAATTTTGATGAAGATAAATCAATTAATTTTAGCATAGAAATTTGTTATAGCAAGCTAATTATTGCTCAGTGAGTGAATTAACCTCTTGAAGAAGCCATGAAAATTGTTCCAAATACAAAGCATGCTGGCCAGGAAGACTCTTTTATACGAAAACCCTTCCACTTTATAAGTTACTCCATAAGAATGGCTCCTAAGAACCTTTTCCTGCTTACCAATAATCTTTTCAAGTTCATAAATGATCAAACCGTCTTTCCATCAAGGGGAGGTAGTTCTTCAAGAACTTGGATTTCAAGGCCAACATACTTCTTGAGCTTAGATAAATTAAAGTCATTGTGGACACATGTAGTTGAAGGCAAATCAAGTTGATAGGTAAGATCCCCAACTCGCTTAATTATTTGGTATGGACCATAATACCTATGAGCAAGTTTATTATGTCCTCCCTTAAGAGAAACATAACGGGATTTTGGAACCTTCAAGAAAACCCATTCACCTTTGTCAAACTCCACATGTCTTCTTTTCTCATCTGCATAGGCTTTCATTGTCTCTTGAGCTTTTCTAATATTGTCCTTGCATTGCTTCATAAGATCCTCCATCTTCTCCAACTGTTCACAAGCATGGGGGTTCATATCATCATGATTATTTTAGTCTTATAGCATCAACATTCAATCAACCAATAAAATCCAAGTTAAGTAGGCAATGAGTAGCATTTATGCAATCAATTCATCATCAACAGTTGAATGGGCATGGAATAAATTCATCAAGCAATCATAATCAGTCCTAGGCTAAATTCTACATGCCCTTCAATAGGAATTAAGAGGTTCTACTACACTCAATCTCTCTTATGAACAATAGGATTGGTTCAAAAATTGGATGAAAAGAGAGATTAAGCTAAAACAAATAGAAATTACCTCTTTAATGTTGATGAAGAGTAGTAGATGAATCCAACCAATCAATATTCAGCTTTGTCCAAGATTGGAGATCATAAGACCAACTTCAAGAAAGCTTTGTCCAACATAAATGCTCCCATATAATTTCCAAATCCCGATCAATAAGATTGATCCAATGCAATCTAGAGAATCCATTGATTTGATAGGAGTCTATAATGGCTTGTTGGAGAAGATTCTTTGAGCTTTGAAGAATGTAAATTCTTGTTAGAGTCAAAGATTTCAAGAATTTTCAGACATTGTCATGTACAAGGGACTGAAAATACCTTTAATCTTGAAGAAATTCTTCAATTTAAGCCCAATCTTTATAGAATGCATTTAATTAGACCTTTTTGGGATTGTAGACAATGTATTCTAGACAGCCTGTTTAGGTGCAGTCCACTAGACCCCCTTTTCAGTAAATTGGCCATAACTTTTTCTCCTGATGCCGGATTGACAAATTTTTTAATTTAAATCGGAGCTTAGGATCCCCTCTTCAAATAAAGCTACTAAGATCTCAAACCAAATCACAACATAATTTTCTGTAATAGGAACTGTGTACCTGTCTAGAGAATTCCTACAACTTGTTAACACCTTGTGGAAACCATGTTTGACCCTGTAGGAATACCTTGAGTGAAGGAAACCCTTGTAAACCACTGTAGCAACTAGAAGAGGGTTATGGGGCACCTATAGGGCTCAAGAACAACCTGTAAATGGGTATATACCTACTGTTTTATCTGTCAAACACATGTAGGTGTCCTGAAAATAGAAGATGCTCTACCCCTCTTCCAATGGTTCACCAACCACTTATGGAACCCTAATTATTGTTGATCAATGATGTACTTGGGCCAAACTCTGATAGAAATGTACCTGCACCTAAATTTGAAAATAGCATGGGCTTTGAGACAAGAGGGGTGTGCAAAGTTCCACCTCAAGCCGGGTTGTGCACCCCTTCAGGGTCTTAATCGGGAAGGGAGGGTCACCTCTCTTTTGTCTTCCCGACTCGCCTGGCATCCACTTTTCCTCGCAAGAACCAACATGGCAAGTTCATTCTAATGGCTAATCAAACAAGGATGCTATGCATTGATTGAAAAAGCCTTTGAACTTTTAATGCAATGCAAGTGGGTATTGGAAAATGAGTGAATTGAAAAAGGCTATGGATAGGGCATTACCCTTTTGCAGTGACTCACTACTTTTACAATGTTCCCACTTACCATTTTCATCATTGTTCCAATCCTATAGCATCAATGCTCAGCCATCCAACAAAAAAAATCCAAGTCAAGTAGGCAGTGAGTAGCATTTATGCAATCAATTGAGCATCAACATTTGAATGGGCAGAAAAGAACTCATCAAGCAATCATAATCAGTCCTCAGCTGAATTCTTTATGCCTTCAATAGGAATTAAGAGATTCTACTACATTTAATCTCTCTTATGAACAATATGACTGGTTCAACAATTGGACAAAAGAGAGATTAAGATGAAAGTACTAGAATTACATCTTTAATGCTGATGGAAAGTAGTAGATGAATCCAATCAATCAACCTTGAGCATAAGACACCATCAATAGACCAAGATTTAAATTAATAATACGAATCTTTAAGAAGGATTTGTCCAATATGATTTCTCCCAAGTAATCTTCAGCTCCCGATCAATAAGATTGCTCCAATGCAATCAAAAGAAGTCAATGACTTGATAGAAATCCACAATAGCTTGTTGGAGAAGATCCTTTGAACTTTGATGCTTGTAATTTCTCATTCAAATCATGGATTCCATGAATTTTTAGACATTTCCATGTACAAAGGGTTGAAAATGCTTTCAAACTTTAAGAATTTCTTCAATGTAAACCAAATCGTTGAAGAATACCTTCAATTGAACCTTCCCGAGGTTGTAGACAACAAAAGTCCCATGAAATTGAAGAAGATAATCCAAGAATTGGATTATTGAAGCTTGATGCCCTGTCTTGATTCCATATCCACCATATTTTGAAACTTCACGTCCAAGAAGGCTTCAATGCTAGTACCTTGAGTGTTGAGGAATCTCCAGGATACTTGTTAGAGTAAAAGCCCTTTAATTCTTTGAAGAAATTCCAAGAAAATCATTGCTGTCATGAAATCTGCCATAGCTAAGGTTTGAGAGCTCAAGAATGCTCAAGAGAATGGGCTTCAGTAGAGTACACTAGATTGGAAACTCAAAGATTGATGATTATGGATTGTAAAAGCCATAGATGATGCCATTGACTGCTAGAAACATGGAGAAGATGAGTAGAAAATTCAGTGCAAAATGTGCTGATTCAGCCTGTTGTCTTGGCTGATCACACTCATCAAAGGTGAGTACAATGCTACTGAATTTGAAGCTCTTGACACAAAGAATCAGGCTATGATGTCTCTTCAGGGAAAATAGCACTTGGAAGAAGATTTCAGAATTGACTCCATGAATTCTTGGAGAAAAGCTTGAAAGGAAGAAGAAAGAGAAACTGTCCCCAAAAATTAATCTCAGTTTAACCACTGTAACCCCAGTTAGACTTTAGTTAGGGTCAAAAGCCTTCAAAATGGACCTCCATTTGACCATGTCCTACTATTTCGGCCAAGAACCTCCATCTTCCTCAAGATCTTCTTCAAGAAGCCTTCAAAATTAGTCCCGACTTGTTGGAGAGAACTCTAACTAGTCATAGTTTGAACTGTACCAAACCCTATGACCAAATCTTGCTGCTCCAATTAACTGGTTTCCGTCCCAAATGACTAAATTCTCCAAGAAAATGACACTTCCCATGGATCAAAGTCCATGCTCTAATATACCAACGTAATAAAGCTAAATTCCACAGCAAGCTTTTAAACTGAAAATACAAGAAATAGACATAAAATGCCAAGAAGCCATAACCAAGGTAGCTTGGGAAGAAATGCTATTACCAATATTGGTTGAGAATCAAATGATGAGAGGCTGTAGCAAGGTATGCACCCCAAGCTACGGTGGCCAAGAGTATTCACCCTCTTAGATGGTGGGAGGTTGAGACCTCAAACAAGTAATGTTTGTAAAATGGTAAAAAGATGTTACACCTCCACCTTTTATACTTACCCTAGACTAAGGCATTTATGCTTTATTACACAGTCGATGTTTTGTGCCCATCAGAATATTGCCTCAATCGATGAACTACACCTGATTATCCATCTTTTAGCCTAATAATTTAGGAAAGATCAGTACCTAGTTTACAATCACAAATAACTTACTTCAAATGCATTATACACAAGCTTCAATGAATTTACTTCTAAGACAAACCCCTTTTCTAGGATAACAATATCACGGCTAAACTTAGCCTAAGTGGCCATATCTTCCAATAATCTTCTCGGATTATTCTCCCCTTGGGATCTAGGGATAAACTTAAACAAGAGTTTGTCTTTCCTAGACTTGTATTTTTGAGAGCAACTCTTGTGATAATCTTTTTCTTTTTCATAACGAAGTTCTATGGGTCCTTCTCTAGCGATAATTTGAAAGTGTTTTTAACACTTTCATCTCAAGAATTTTATTTTTTATTTTTATAGAGGATCAGTGTTCATGTTTATCGATAAGAGTTTCATTAGTTCAATATAAATAAAAAACTTTTAACTCTTTCGGGAAGTGTAGTATCCCTATTTCCAATACATCTCGTATAAACCCAAATTATTCCTTGGAATTTGCAGTTAAGAATTTCTCTGGGATTTTTTTTAATGCATGATTTTTTTTTAAAATCCTATTCTTATAAATGCATCTTTTTGTTACCAGCCGTAGGATTATGATCTATTTGTTGTCTTTAATATTTAAAATAATAATCAAATATGGTACTTGGGGATTTATGATGAGTGCTTGGTTGATGTTGGTATTGGCGGCTTCATTTGTAATCCTAGTACTCGCCATTCCATTTGCTTCCGTAGCATTATTAGCAGCTCCCACTTCCGTGACCTTCATAATCTTCTTCTTTGGGGGCCATGGTCAATGATCATTGTGGATTGATGGCAATTTTTAAAAATTGGGAGAAAATTTAAGTAGAGCCTTAATTCTACAAGGGGTGAAGGTAGAAGAGATGGGATTCAATTTCGAGAGCTAGGGCGGGGTATCCTCATCTTCGTGGTGGCAACAATTTCCTTCCTCGCGCTCCTCTTACCTCTCTCCCTTTTGCTCTTCTCTCTTGGTTTGAGAAGAGTCTCTTCTCTTCGTTTGAATTTCTTCTCAATGGTTCCTCATGCCCCATATTTATAGTTAAATTGAAGAGGAGGGGATTTATGGGTTGCCACCAAGAAGAGGAGTTCTTTATGGAGGGCATCTTACCAATCCAACTATTTGGAAGCACTCAAGATGTAATCTGATACCGGTGATTTGATCTTTAAGGTCTAGAGAGGCTTCCAGAGATGCCATAAATGATTTTCCTAGCTCTCAAGTGATCTTGCTCCAATCTAGGTCTCTTGTCAAACTAAGATAAGGGGGAGATTGCTCGAGTCTTATGCTAAGATTGAGAAGGTGAATTCAGGTTTTTTTTCATGTTTTAAGTTTCTCACAATTTAGGAAGGATGCATCATTTTTTAAATGAAAAAAAGAGGGGGGCAACAGCCAGATCCGTTGACTCCTTAATAATAAGATTTTTATTAAATCTTAAAGCTTTTTTTCTTTCTTTCTTCTTTACTTCCCTATTAGTCAAGCCAAGTTTTAAATGTGTTTAGTCAATTTCAGAATTATGAGTCATAACCATCGTGCATATGACAATTTTCGTAAAAAGATGTTTGCAGTTTTATCGATCCTGGAAGGCGTTGAGTTGCAAAGTATGGATTATTTTATTCAAAACTCCACTTTCTAATGGTCTAAACTCTCAAATCCTAATTACAAGAAGTTGAGAAAATCGAAAATAAAAGTCAAAATATCACATATCCTCAAGGATGATTCCATGTCAATGGCTAGCAACTTCAACCCACTCAACGATTTGGTGTTGATGTTATGAATGACACCTTTGAGTCTAAGTGTACTTTTCCCTTTGCATCCCATCCATGCATCATGTGAAACAGCCTCGTATAAGTTACTATGTATAAATCCTAGGCATCAGGTGCATTCAAGACATGTTTTATATACCCTTATGTACCCTACTTTGTAAAATTTTCTTGACCCTTATATGACTTTTTAGCAATATTTATAAACCCCTTACTATGAGTTTATTTTTTTAAGTAAAGAATTTAATAGATCCCTATGTGATAGAATAGATACAAGGTACTACAGAGCAACTTCCAATGGTTCATAAAAATCTCTTAGTAGTTCTAATGACTATGAAAATATCATTGTAATATATGACATCCAAATGTAGATTTCAAATTTTTATCAATAAAATTAAGATTTTAAAATAATTTCTAGATAGAGACATCATGTATATATCTAGAGCATGCAATTCTCAATGCAGAACTAGTTAGCAAAGGGCATTCACGTTAGTATCTTTACGGCTAGTATTGCCTAAAGCTATGCCACACAATTACTAGGAAGCTAGACTAGCCCAGAGTTAGTCTTAGAGGTCTTTAATAAAAACAAAAACAAATACTTTGACCATCCTATTACTATCTTTGGGCTCACTTACATTGCAATATTGATCTCAATGTTGCATTATTATGGTGGTAGTAGGGCTCTAGCAAGGTATATCATTATATTTGTTGTATCTAGTTCATCTCAAAATATCCTCTCCACCATTCCTCTTTTCTGGATCAAAGGCATATATGTCGCACATACATGCACGTGCACACACACACACACACACACACACACACTCTCTCTCTCTCTCTCTCTCTCTCTCTCTCTCTCTCTCTCTCTCTCTCTCTCTCTCTCTCTCTCTCTCTCTCTCTCTCTCTCTCTCTCTCTCTCTCTCTCTCTCTCTCTCTCTCTCTCTCTCTCGGAGATGACAAGAGATAAATGCTACTCAATCCATAATTCAAGCAACGCAATGAAGCCACACCATTTGTAATTCAAGGAGGTAGGTACATTAAAAGCAAAAACATGTTGTATTTCTATAGCCCACAAATAAATTCTAGAATAATCCACATAATAGATTTTTATATTTACAGAAAACTTATTTTGTGTTCCTTTATAAAGTAGACATAACTATACAAAAAATGTGAATATACAAAATACACATTATGATTCAATGAAAAAATATGATTTTTTATTTTTGCATTTATACAAAACTTTGTATTCCTTCACACATTGACATGAAGGAAAATGCCAAAAAATCACTCTATAAGACTTTTTTCCTTCACTCAATTTACCTTAGCAGATAATACTAAAAAAGAGGAAAAATAATGTTCATTTACCAATCCTCAATGGTTCTTTATGAATTCCTTGAAGATCTTTCAATCATTTTCAGCAAGCTCATATTTGTTATTATTATAATCATATGTGTGGTTTGCAAGAGCAATGACACTTTCAATATCTATCATATCAATGTCTGTCAAATCATATGTAAAGCTCTGTGTTCCCTTTGATTTTTAATAGCATCCAAGTTGAACCTCCACTTTCAATATCTATCATATCAAGGTCTATCAAATCATATGTAAAGCTCCATGTTCCCTTTGATTTTTGATAGCATCCAAGTTGAACCTCCACTCCTAAGGGCCTATCTAGGAGGCTAAACCCTCTCTTGTATTCCACATAAGCGCCACCAACTTTTCTTCTCATCTTTTGAACTAGTCCTAAGTACCACACACTTTGGCTTTTATTTTTTTAAATACTTTTTGAATATCTTATCAATGGCCTTGTGATCTTCCCATTGGTATTCTCTTCTTGGAAGAACACAACTCAATTTGAACCAATGCCAAATAGATTGTCATTTGTTTGAGTATGATGTTTCTCCTCCTTACTATAGTATACTCCTTGTCGCACCCTTGTAAGCCTAACAATGTGAGATTGCCATTGAGTTGACTTACCAATGTTGATTAAAAAAGAAACCTATTGTTGTCAAGCTCCACTATTGGATTTACTTTGTCCTTTTCATCTAACAAAGAATCTACTACATGTCTTATCTCACTTGTGGATACATCCTCCTCTAAATCCACTTCATCATTTGTAAGAGCTAAAAATTCTTCATCTGTATCAGAATCCTAGAAATTTGAAGTGGCATGAGCATCAAAAAAACCTTCGGACCAAGGCTCCAACCACCATTGCTTATCCTCTCTACCTTTTGATTTCATTTGTAAATGCTCACAAATGCAGTGACCACTTTGTAATCCCCTTTTCAAGGCATCAATTATCTTCTCATAAGTTGAAACACATTTGTAATCACCTAAATCTTCTTCTTCCATGGTCTCCTTGAGATTCAACTCTCTCCATACATGCTCCTGTTTTTTATGGGCACGTGTAAATTTCACACTATTCTCCTTGCACTCAAAATATGAAAGCCTATTCAAGATCCCTATACTATGTAGCATGTCCATCAAATCATAAGTGCGCTCTTGCCCAACCATGCTCCCAACTTTGCTGAAGAAGATTTCAACTTCATCAAATCCAGTCAAATGTATTGGAAGCATCTTATTTGAATGAAAGTCTTTAAAATATTTTATGAGCAGTACAACAAAGTGGCACGAGAGTTGTACATCTAGGAATGCCTCCTTACTAATAAAATTTTTTGACAATGTATATGTGGCATGTTTCATAATCCAAGATCTCTAAATTTGAAAAAAGAATGTCACTTTTGCTGCTAAATGGACTTTCTCCACCAAGCTGAAGTGTGGAGACAAGAAAATATCAATGTAGTCTCCTAGAATTTCAAGGTAAGCTTGTGTTCCCACCATGCTCCTCTCTTTTCTATGTTTTCCATTATTTGTTAGCTCCCCCAGACACCGTTGGACTTGCCTACTACACATTCTTTGTATTGCAGCCCAATTTTGATGATCATCTCTCGGCTTCCTTGAGCATATGCTTGTCAACTGAAAAAGAATCATAAACAATGGCAACATGATTCAAGGTAACCCAAACATCACCAAGAGCCAGTTGGCGCTTTGGTTTGTCAAGAATATTGACAATATTTTTTCCATTATGTATAAAATCTTGATCATGTAGACCCAAAACCTCTCCATTTGATAATTTGGATGACAAAGGCCATCCATCCCATTCAATCTTGTAAATGGTGCCACGTTTGTGAATGTAATCAGCTAACATTAGTTTTCTTTGTCAACTATCTCCATCTGATACATGTCCAATAATAGGACCTATCATCAAGGCAAGCTTCTCATCCCACAATGTTGAGATTTCACTCCATTGTCTTTGGAAAAAACTTGCATCAAATCGATTGCATGTGCAATGAGCAGCCACAACTAAGAGTGGAAGTGCTTCATGAAGTGAATTTGCAACAAAGACTCTTGCATAACCACCAATGATACAAGTCTTAAAAGCATCAACAATTACATCATAGGTTGCTTTTCCTTCTCCAACTTTAATCATGCATGAAGTCCCGCACTCACGGTCTAAAGACTTGTATCCATCAAACCCAATAAGCATATCATCTTTAGGGTTCCACCTACAATCAAAAAATTAAATGTCATAAAATTTAAAAATTGATCGAGAATATTTTTTACGAGCCCTTTTTTTTGCAATATGTTTACCTTATTCACTTCTTTATGGTAGTCTCATCTTCCACCAAAATAAAGGGAATCTTTCCTACAATGCCATGCTTTTCTTTCTCCTTCCAATATATTTTAGCAATGGCATCAAAAATATATCCATGTATACCATGTATGAAGTGGGTGGCTTGTCTATGGGCTCTCTTTGTCATTGAGAGTGAAGGGCCATTGAGATTAGTAGTGAGGAAATCATAAAACCTTGGTCCACTCCCCACATCTTTGCAACCTCAAACAAAGCTTTGGTATTTGCACTATATCGTTGGCCTCCCTTTGATCGATGATAGAGTATAATCATGGATACAATAACTTCTAGGAGGAGACATAGCTAGGAACATATGTTATTTTTTTCCAATGAGAACACAATTATCTCCAATTTCATTTTCAACATGATGCAAACTTGGGATGGTGATTCTACATTGCTCTAGCAATCATTGGTGTTTGTCTTTTCTAGGTCTCCCCATCCTAAAATCATATATTGAGCGAACCTTAAAATTTTTGCATGCAGTCAAAAACTTATAGAAAGACAATCTAAACAAATGTAATACTTCAACTCATAAGTACACTCATTTTTCTTAAAATGTTAGATTTCAAAGCTAAAGCATTGAGCAAGCTTACCTATTGAATAGAACCCCCTTATATTTGCAGCAACTTCTTCTCAATGCACTATAAGCTCCTTTATGTATCCAAACAATGTGCCTCATCTACTTGCATTTCCCCAATATAATCAAGTTCAACAACATCAAAAGGTTTTCTAGTCAAGTACTGTAGATATTGTTCTAAGTTCATAGTGCTCCATTTAACATGTTCTATTCAACAATAAAATGAAACACCTTGCATGATGAAGAGTTCTATCAAATAATATGCAAAAACCAAATGATTAACTTATCAACCAATATTGTGATGCCTATTATCTTCCTCTAAACAAAGGTTAAGGATCAATCACTAGTGAGGATTAGCAACAAGGGAAAGGTTGAGCCATTGAGAAGGCAATGCAAATGCTATTAATTATTGAGGAAGCCATCAAGTAGGTGAGCACTAAGTACTATCTCCTTAAGGGGGGGGGGGGGGGGGGGGGGGGGAGAAAGGATTCTAAAGACATGCAAAGAAGGAGGTGGTGGCAAGTGGCCAACATTAATGGAGAAATGATGGCAAAGGGGGTACCACGATCATTGTTGTTATGGACCATGATTATCGCCATGCTATGGAAGCGAGGAGTCCGTTGACAAAGAGGAGATGCAGGAGATTTGGCAGAAGTGGACTTGTCTAATGAAGTTGCAGGAGAAGATGAGGCGCAGGAGATTTGGCAGAAGTGGGCTCCCATCTGACGAGGCTGTAGGAGAGTCTGGCAAGCACTGCTCCTCGTCTGATGAGGCCATCTTCTAATAAGGCTAAAGGAGATTTTGGTACTTTTTCTCTCACTTCTGCTTGATTGATGAGGTCATCATTTGATGTGGCCATAGGAGAGTGGTCTAATGTGGCCATAGGAGAGTGTTCTAATGAGGCCGTCGTCTAATGTGGTCATAGATAGAGACACTTCAAAGGAGAAAGGGGCACTAAGGAAGAGGTGCTTTGTGAGGGGCAAAGTGATTTGGCGAGATGAAGAGACGGTCACATAACTAATGCTAGAAATGAGTTTGCACCTCATTTTCTCATAATCAGCGGGGAATGAGTCTGCACCTCATCTGCTCATAATCAGTGGGAATGAGTTTATGACATGCAAAAGAAGAGGGAGGTTGGTGAACACGTTTGAATTGTGGAATAGTAGCATGAGACCAAAGGGCCAGAGGTCCTCATCACACGAGCCAAGGTACTGATAGTATTATGTCCAATCACTGGGAGAACGCTGACATGAGGAAGATGTGGAGGTGGGGCTAGGGTCACAACATTTGGGGAAGTCCACCACTTAGCACTTTAATAATTTGGAGGCCGATCTAGAATGGGTGCCTCAAGTAAACAAGAGTTTTCTTGGGAAGGAGTGAGGGTTAATAGCGGGTCCTCATAAAATAAAACATCTCTGTGAAAGGCAAAAGTGTGAGTGCCAATATTATATGACCGGTAACCTTTTATGCCAAAGCGATCCCCGTAATTGACAAACATACACTTTCGAACTATGAAGGGATTTTATTCCACTTTTCAGAGGGAATTAGTGAGTAGCTTGGGGTGCCAAAAATCCTCAAGTCAGAGAGATTAGGTTTAGAACCATACCATCACTCATAGGGTGCGACATTGGGAAAGGTGCGACTAGGTAACCAGTTTTCTATAGCATGTCATAGCAATGGCTTCTTCCCAATAAGAGAGGGGCACACTAGCAACTTAAGGCATAGCATGAGTGGAATTCATTAAGGTGCGGTTCTTTCGTTTGGCCACACTGTTTTGTTGAGGTGTATGAGAGACAATAAACTGATGAATGATGCACAGAGTGTGGCAAAAATCTATAAACTCCTTGGAGACATACTCGCCTTCATTATCAGTTTGGATAGCATTGGGTTTGTGTATGGAAGCTCACATTTCACCATATGCAAATAGTGTTTGAAGTGTGTAAACACCTTAGATTGCTGTTTAAAAAATAAAGCACTACATACTTGGAGTAATCATAAATAAATGTAAGGAAATAATCATGACCTGTAAGAGATGTGGTGGGCATTGGACCACAGAGATCAGAATGAAGCAACTCAATAAGATGAGTAATCCATGTACGAGATTTGGAGAACTTCACTCGTGTTAGCTTCCCAAAGATACAAGCCTCACATATATCTGTATGGGTGACGGGATCGCTGAAACCGTTGACCATATGATGCTTCTACAAAGTCCCTTAACAGATCTACATGCTTACTAGCCTTCAAAAATCTTAAAATAGTGTCTTCCATGCATTGAAAATCTTAGATTAAAAAAAGAATATACAAAACCATACCAAAATCAACTCCTTAGTGATTTCATTATAACGAGATTTTAAGTGTTTCAAAGTTGATGCATCCATCTTGTTACAATGGTCAATTATTTGCTTCACATGCATGATAAATGATATGAGGGCATGCTCACAAGTCTTTTCATCTTTAGAAATATGAGGAGAATATGCGCTTCAAAACCCAATACTTGAGTTGATGATAAGGCCTACACACTCAACCTAAGAGGTCCCAATAATCATGTGCTTAATGAAGTCATGTTAGCCAAGGGAATCAATAACATCACAATAGTACTCCATTGTTTCAAATTTATCAATGGCAATGCTCACACTTGGCCTTCGACTTGTTTAGCACCCAGGCATACTTGAATGATCTCTTATTGTGCTAGTTGAATGACCTCTTGTTCATCTTAGCTACTTCTTTCTTGAACCATCCAAGTACATTTAGTGAGTCACTAAAGTGCTTGAGATAAATTCCTATCCTCTTCATTTCATTTCAAGCCATTAGATTTTCAAATCATCTGATCATGCAATTACACCAAAATTGCATGACATGTTGTGGGCATCAAATCCATCCCTCTCTTGCCTTAAGCGAGCCTTAAGCAATGCATATGCTATTACAATCTTTGGATCTCCAAACTTTCTTAAAGAATCCATTGAACAAATGGCATTTGCATTGAATATAATTGGAGATGTAGGACAACTTAGCAAAGCAAATTGTCCTATCTTTTCCTTTGTGTTGCATTGATTAAGAGAAGTGTAGACTTGTCCATTGACTTCACTACTAAATCTCTGAAGAGGTGCACCAAAAATTGTACTTGCTACTACTGAAAAAACAATTAAGACAATCAAATATACATACTACAAAGTATACAAGATCTCATACCAAGATGCATTGCCACACTTCATCTGGCACACTGCCTTTCTCAACTCCATCATCATCTTCAACATGTATCAAAGCTATAGAAGGAACCAAGTTATCCTCAACATTTGTTAACACTTCCTTGTGTTCTGGAAGACTGCACAACACAGCATCATTACATCACATTTAATGTTTCACATGCAATTTCATAGTTGACAAGAAAGACCACCTTTGAGGAGCCTTTGAGGGATTATAGAAGTCTACAAATGTATAGCTTCCAATACTCTCACTTCTGTTTGCCGTTGCATAAACACTTTAGTTATTTCACCTTCAACAACAACTTGTGGGGAGAGTCATAAATAATATGAAATACCCATAAATGTAGATTTAGAAGTTGCAAAAGAGTTACATAATAAAAAAGTGAATGATTTTAACCAAATCTAAGCTTATTTAATTAGATAACCTTATCAATACAGTGCCAAGGTATGTGTGTTGTTGTTACTACATAAGCAAGTGCATTAACTTTAGCATGTTTAACAATAATCCCTTCAAATCTTGGAGGTGAGTCGTTTTCACTGACATGGCCTTTTGCACGTAAAGATTTCCTATAAAAGATCCTATTGTAATGTTCCAGTCTACCAAGTAAGGTTGGGAGCACCTTTCGTTGTGAATAACTAGACCTGAAATGAACTAAAAGAACTAGTCAAATTTAATCTAAACTTTGAGGCACTCACGTCAACCCAAGAAAGCATTTCACACATTTTATGAAGCACAATCTATTCAGGGTTGCTCCACGTAGAGGAGGGAGGATATGCACATTTGCGAGAGAGAGAGAGAGAGAGAGAGAATGACTCAAGGGGATGACCATAGTGTGCAACTTGAAGCTTCATTCTTTATAGAGGTCTGAAACTTTAGGCAGCTTGGTGCATGTTTAGTGGGAGAGTGATAGAGATGCCATGGTGACTTTAGGTTTCAAGTATGCAAGAGGGAGAGAGAGTGTGTGTATGTGTGTACACATGCACACACTCCTATTTGAGAGAGAGAGAGAGAGAAGCATGAAAATACGTGTGTTTCAATCTCACTTTAATTAGGGAGAAATTATGTTGTAATTATAAAGTAATGGAAAGGGTATAAGGGCCAAGGCACATGTAGATCACTTGACCTGTGCAAGTTGCAAAAGTGGACATTGACTTGCATGTGTCCAATAACTCTCTAAACTTTAACCCCCCAAAATAAGGAACCTCATGTAGTGGGTTTACTCTATTGACTGTCCAAACATGGAAGTTTGTTGAGCATTGGATTGTCTCTCTCTCCTTTGATTGTGGTTTCTCTCTCATCTGTGTAGCACGTCACAAGTTTTGGGTCCACTATCAACTCTACCTACATGTGGTTGTCACCTCACTCTTGCACTCCACGTTTAATCGCATTCTTAGCTCAAGTCATATACTTAGGGCTGGTGCAACTCTTAGGATCCATCTCACACACATGTAAAATCAACTTGTGGAGATGTTGGAGTGTTGAAGAGCATGTGGTCACCATTTGGCTACACAAATACAATACTCATGCCATGTCCATATCCAAGGCTTTTGGATGCCTTGCTTATGCAACATCCATAAACATTCCAAGAGCTCCAATGGCCCCCGCCTATAACTCTTGGCTCCTATCACATCTAAGAAATTCTATTGTCTACAAAACTGACAACTCCATCACTACATAAGTGCTCATAAGTGGAAGGCATTATTTGAGACCCCTTTTTGGTAAGAAAATCTTGGCTAATTTTATGAATTATAATACCCTTATGTAAAAAATACACACATGGAATATATATATCCCTTTTATGAATAAATTTATGCATTTTAAATTTTTTCATTCTATGAAAGTATATCTGTAAGACTATCTTTTTTAATATTCCCTTCTTTTGAACACGTGATGCACATTTTTATACATACTAACTTACCCGAGGAAATAGCACATAAGGAAGAATACGAATCATTGGTGCCACCTAGATCAAATGGAAATTTGTCCATAGGATCATAAAATCCTTTATTAATAACATCCTCTTCTTCACGAATTTATTCCACCATTGGATAAGCATCAACATGTAGTAAATTACTCGTGTTCCTCTTCTTCTTCAACTTCCACATCTTGAGTGATTACCATATTGATTGTGGAATTTTTGTCTTTGCACTTCAACTTGTGGACTTGGGATCAATTGTCCCCACATTTGAAACATAAATCTTTGGTTTGCATTTCCCTAAGCTTATTGTGAGGAAATAAGTTACGGTTAGAACTGTCTTGGGATAGTTTAGAAGCACTTTCAACACTTAAACATTACCTTTTGTCTCAACCACATTTTTGAAATTTCTCCCATGTTTATATTCATAATTTCCACCCTACTTTGAGGCATAAATAGTAGGGAAACTTGGCATTTTATTGTTATAACTGTTATGACTATTATAACCCTTGTTTTCTTGCTTGAAAGTGTCTCTTGATTGGTTGAGAACTTGCTCGTATTTTGTAGACTAATTGGAAAAGTTATTGCTCAAACTTCTCTGCTAAAATTTTTGTACATCTCTCTTGTACTTCAAAGAATATCTTTTAGCTAATTGTATGGCCTCATGCAAGGTTTTTGGTTGTTGAGCTCTCGCCTCCAATGATAGGCCAGGGTCAAGACCAAAAATATATTTATTTAGCATAGGAAAATTTGAAATGCCTTCAACATATATAGAGAGATTCAAATAGGTGTTTGATAGTTCCTAATGGACATCACTCTTTGAGCACATGCATACCATCTTCTTTGAAGCCTTTCTTTTTTCAAAGGGGAAATAAAAATATCAATCATTGTTGCTTGAACTCCTCCCAAAAGAGAAAGTCTTGCTGCATGTATCACCCCCAAGTATGGGTGTAACCTTCAAGATGAAGCGCCACAAAATAAACCTTAGCTTCATCACTTCAAGGATAAAGGGTGAAGTACAATTCAATCCATTCCTCCCATTCCTAAGGTGAAGCATTATCCCCTTTGAAATTAGTGATGTTTATCTTTTCCTTGTACTCCTTTTCATAATGTCCCCTAAAATGGACCATAGACACCATGCCTTGAAAGCAATTTCAAACAACATGTCACATGTGGTATTAGAGCATAAAGTGAGTTATGATTGTGTGAGAAAATTTATGGAAAAAGAAAGTTAACCTAGGTAGAGAATTCTAAAAAGTTTCTCCTACGAATGTAGGTGAAACCTTGGCAAAGTATGGAAGTTTGGACTCATTTTTTATTATTTTGAGCCATGTATAGGTCATCGATGCAATCTTTTGAATATATGGATGGAGAAGAGAGGTGATGTGTATCCTAGATTGATTGTATGATCCCTCTCAACTACATCGAGAAAGGAGATGGTTTTACATAGACGTGGATACTTTCCACTATATCCAAACAAACTTAAAGAGAATCCAATGGATGAAGAATTTGAATATTGTAACCACCTTTATTTTCTTGCCACCTAGGAGAAATCCCACCTTGTACACCCACAACTGAGAAATTTGCATGGATCCCTATGTTTATGATGATGTGACAAGAGTAATTTTGGCTGAAAGAGTGGTCATACAAGGCTATTCCCATCACCATGGGTTCCATATAGGAGGTCGTCCCGATCCTTCTTCATAGTACATGATTTTGGATATCACCACAAACCACCATGCTATTACCCTACTGATCTAGTTGATTATCATTCTTAGGGTTCTACATTGGATTTTTAATGCCCTTGGCCCATAAATAAAAGAGCTTATATTTCCTTATCCATATAGAAATCTCCTATTTGATGTAATTCTTGGCTTGTGCCACTTAGAATGAAATGAGTCTCCATTTGCTTTCATGATACCATGTCAAGAATTGCGTGGTGGGGGGAGTTGCTCGAGATGCTGCGCCGAACACACATAGAATGCACAAGGAGAAGCTCACTCAAGAGACAAGAAGAGAGATGGAGGCCAAAACGTTTTCTTGTTGATTTCTTCTTCTTCTTCCACACTCTTTTACAATGTACACAAAGTATAGATAAGATACAAGATAAAAGGAAAGTGGCCTACTAAGTCAAACAATGCATAACCGACTACACTAGTCGACTGGTGCTATAACTATGCCAGCTGTAAATAGGTGTAACAACGTGAATATAATAAGTAATGAGTCAGTGGCCATGTGTGAGTCATAATGACCACCGACATGCTAAGTGTAGACGTGTGGACCCATCTAACCAGGCGGTCCATCATCAATGTCCGCATGTGTTGAGCTTGTCATCTCAACAATATACATACTTATTGTACTAAATCTTGATTCTTAAGAAAAATTTGTTGTAGTTTAGTAATGTGAGCATTAAGTTAGAAGTGTAGCTCTAAGTATTCCATGTGTGAAGATTGATCATGATTTAAAAATGTATTTAAAAAAAACAGGTTACCATGCCTACCTTGTGTCAAGATTGTGGGAGAGAAGGAAGAAGTCTCACTTGTAGCTTTCTTACTTGCACAATGGGGGAATACACACAAAGATGTAGGCTGAAAATAGTTTTCCTCTTCTTAGTTGTGTAAGCCAAAAGAACTCTCATACAAAGAAATAGAAGAACCCTATATATGGGTCTCAAACCAAACTCAAATAACTAAGGTGGCATACTAACTCAGCCACGAACTAGAGTAGATAAGGATAGCTGTCATCTAGCTATTATTCATGGGCGGTATATCAACCGCATCTGCAAAACTGACAAGTCGGTGACATAAATGCACAACGGTCACCCTGGCATATCACGAGTGGAGCTCGATATCTCAATACTCCCTCTCGAGCTCAATCCCAATTCCTGCACACCAAGTAGATCTCTGAACTTGCGCAGATTCTATGCACCCAATGCCTTCATAAATATGTCAGCTACTTGATCCTCTGTGCTGACATAAACTAGATCAATAAGACCTAGTAAAACCCTCTCCCGCACATAGTGATAATGCACCTCAATGTGCTTTGTTCTAGCTTGATAGATTGGGTTATTTGCCAAGTGTATACTACTCATGTTGTCACAATAAATGACAATTGGCCCATCTGTAGGCTGATACATATCATAAAGTAGCTTATGCAACCAAGCTACCTCACATGCAGCCATTGCTGCGCCCCTATACTCAGCCTCTGTGCTCGACAAGGCAATTGTAGGCTGTTTCTTGCTGCTCCAAGTGACTGCAACACTCCCAAAAGAGAACACATATCCACTGGTAGATCGTCTATCAGAAATACTACCAGCCCAATCAGCATCAATGTATCCATGCAACTATATCTAAACCCCAGTCTCATAAAATAGTCCATACTGCAATGTGGACTTCACATACCTGAGTATGTGTCTAGCCGCATCCAAATGCGGTTTCCATGGAGCCTGCATAAACTGACTTACCAATCCAACAGCATAGCTCAAATCTGGCCTGGTAATAGTCATATAAATCAGACTTCCTACTATGCGTCTGTATATAGTAGGGTCTTCGAGAAGCTCACCTGCATCTGCGCTCAGCTTCACATTCTGCTCCAAAGGAACTGAAATAGGCTTACAGCCTGTCATCCCATATTTGGATAGCATGTCCAATCCATATTGCCTCTGCAAGAGCCGTATCCCACTTGGTGATCTAATCACCTCAATGCCCAAGAAATAAGGCAGCTCTCCCAAATCCTTCATCTCAAACTTCTACTTCAATAGCATTTTCACATGAAGGATATCTTCATCACTATCACCTGTGATAATCAAATCATCAACATAAATGACAAGTAGCATAATACCTTTCTCTGTTTTTCTTACATAAAGTGAGAAATCTGCCCTGGAAATCTGAAAGCCAATAGTGACAAGATATTGTCCTATCTTGTCAGACCATGCTCTAGGTGCTTGCTTCAAGCCATACAAGGCTTTCTTCAACCTGCAAACAAACTCAAGATGAACAGCATGCACATAACCTGGTGGCTGCTCCATATAGACCTCTTCTTGCAAATCACCATGCAAGAAGGCATTCTTTACATCCATCTGATGTAAAGACCATCCCTTTGATGCAGCCATAGCAATGACTGCTCTTACGGTTTCCATCCTTGCAACCGGACTGAATGTTTCTTCATAATCAATGCCATATTTTGTGCATACCCCTTGACTACTAATCTTGTCTTATATCTATTCACAGAACCATCTGCATTGTGTTTCACCTTATAAACCCACTTACAACCAATTGCATTCTTATCTTTAGGCAAAGGTACCAATTCCCATGTAGCATTTGCTTCCAGGGCATCTATTTTTTCATCCATGGCTTTCTCCCATTTTTCTTTTCCCATGGCTTGCTCAAAAGAAATGGGTTCTGGTTCCTGTATCACTTTGACCATATAGGCATAGTGAATGGCTATAAATCCATCATATTTCAGCCTATCCACAGGATACCTAGCTTTGGTAGACCTGCGCAAAGTAGGTTCACTCCCAGGTGCTCTCAAAACATCCCTGGTCTTCCTTACTCCAGGTGTAACAATAGAAGAAATACCCAACTCATCATCAATGCTCTGTTCTGAGCCACTGGATTCACCATCCACATAAGAGTGACCTGCATTCACATCAACCATGGGCTAATCTACCTTCTCTTTTCCTTTTCATGAAACCTGCATACCACTATCTGCATTGTTTTAAGGAGATTCTCCTGATCTCAATCTTCTTGTCCATGGTGAAGAATGTGAACCACTGCTAGAGGACGCTCCAGGTTCACTAATATCTTGTATGACTGCTGCTGTGAATTCTGTGCAACATTACCATTTTGTGCATCTACATTATCGATCACATTTACTGGTTTATACCAGCTACTCATCTCATCAAAAATAACATCTCTGCTCATTGTAAGCTTACGAGTAGAAGGGTTATAGCATCTATATCCTTTTTGCTGCAGAGAGTAACCAATAAAGATGCACTTCTCAGCTTTTGGATCCAACTTGGATCTCAACTCATCTGGCACATGAACATAGGCAATGCAACCAAAAAATTTCAAATGAGAAATATCTGGTTTCCTACCAGTATACCTCTCCTCTGGAGTCATGCCATGTATTGCTGCAGTGGGAGTCTTGTTCATTATGTAGACTATTGTAGCAACTGCCTCAGCCCAATAAAAATCTGGCAGGTCTTTTTCATTGAGCATGGCACGAGATACCTCTCCAATATGCCTGTTTTTTCTTTCTGCAATTCCGTTTTGCTGTGGGGTATGACTACATGAATATTGCTGCTTTATGCCATGCTCCTGCAATAAGAACCTTGCAAACTCATTTGAGAGGTACTCTCTCCCTCCATCTGACCTTAGGCATTTTATTTGCAAGCATGTTTCTTTTTCAACCATAGTTTTAAGAGTTTTGAAATGCCCAAAAACTTCACTTTTCTTTTTCATAAAATACACCAAAACTTTTCTACTATAGTCATCAATAAAAGTGACAAAATAATGACAGTCTCCAATAGATGCAGCTTTAGTAGTCCACACATCAGAGTGAATTAATTCCAATGGCTTCTTACTCTCTTGAACATGTCTAGGAAATGGTTTCCTTGCTTGTTTTCCAAATTGATAGGCTTCACATACCTTATGCATTTCTGCAAACTTGAATTTAGGCAATCTTGCAACAATATTTTGGGCTTGCATTGATTTAAGTCGTTGTACATTAACATGACCAATGCGTTTATGCCAGATATCAATATCTGCAACTACACCGGTCCCATGTGCAAACATTGCTGCACTCAATTCAGACATGTCTGCATCCAACGTAAACATTCTGCCCTTCTTCTTTCCTTTTGCTATCAAGCAACCTTTATTTTTCATATCCTCAACAAAGCATCCATGAAAATTAAATCTGACCTGCAAGCCCTGCTCAACCATTTGGCCAATAGAAACTAGGTTCTTGGTGATATTCGGGACATGAAATACATCCGGACAGGTATTTCTTTTTCCCATCCAACATAAACAAATGAATATTTTCAATCTGCACAATAGGATGTGCAGTATCATCACCAGTCTCCACAAATCCTAGTTTTTCCATTTTCCTTGCATCCTGCATCCATTCTGCATGACTTGTCATGTGGTTTGATGCACCTGAGTCAACATACCACACATCGTTGCTTTCTTCTGCACTTGTCGCAGAATTGGTCATGTGCTGCACCATAAACAAATGCTCATTTCTGTCATCACCCTGTCTACTAGAAGATGCATAATTCCCTTGTTGCAATTTTCCATTCATGATGTCATTCTGCTTTTTATAGCAGTCTTTAGCCATATGACCCATTTTATCATAGTAGTAGCATTCAGCATTGATGTTTGCATTTTGGCCTCTTTGCCATCCACCATGACCTCTTTGACTCCCCGTGCCTCTAGAGTTACCACGTCCTCCTCCATAGGACTGGTTTTCTTGAGTTTGCTGCATATTCTGATTTCTACCATGGCCTCCAGATCGGCATCCTCTACCTCTGCCTCTACCTCTTCCAACATTGGAGTAGAAGACTGCTTCTTTTGAAGTTCCTCCTGAAGAAGATGCACCACCATTTCTCTGTTCCTCAGAAATTAGAAGAGCAATCAACTCCTCAAAATCAGGAAATCTTTCACGGACGGAAATCGATGTTCGAAACTGTGCATAATCCTTTCCTAGACCATTCAAGGTCACAGAAACTAAATCATCATCTTCCACTGGCGACCCAATGGAAGCAAGTGCATCTGCAATCTTCTTCACCTTCATGTGGTAGTCATTGATGCTCATACTTTCTCTTTGCACATTGTGCAACTCTTGCTTGAGCTACATTTTCCTGGCTTGCGTATTTGTGCTATACATTTTTGACAGAGTATCCCATGCCTCCTTTGGCGTACTTGCATCCTGAATATGCACAATCATAGAGTCTGAAATGCTAATAGACAGCCAGTACATAACTTTTCTGGCTCTCTCATGCCATCCTTTAAATGCTTGCATTTGTTGTTGATTGGGAACATCAGGAAAAACTGGTTCTTCTTCATTTCCTGCAACGAATTCCCAATATCCTTTTCCCATAAGGAAATTCGTCATTCTAAACTTCCATGCTTGGAAGTTGTTCTTGTCAAGCTTCTTAGTGACAATCTGTGAAAGAGAATCAAATGCCATTATAGAACACTGCAAAGAATTTTGTCACTGCAAAAAACACAGCTTCAGCCTCACAAGGGCAAATTTGCAAAACTGACGAAAGTGGTTTTTGACCACACAGTCACTTCCTAGTGACGATTTTGAATCAACAAGCAACAAGGATGATTTTGTAACTCCCAATGTCTCTACGCACAGGCATACGATGCAATTTCTATAGTAACTTTTCACTGACCTGTAGAACAGTGGTCGCACAACAAAAACCTAGGCCTTTTCCTGAGTGCGTGCGAAAACCTTCCGCCTCCAAAACAGGCCCCGAAATGGCCTCGAATAAAAAAAACAGGGCAACCAAGGGCGAGTGGAGCTCAATATCTCAACACCTTGAACCCTACCAAGGTTCAAGAAAAGAAATTCCTTCTCAAGAAAGTTAAAGCACCCAATTTTGATGGCAAAGGAAAGGATGTTGAGGCAAAGATAGAGATATGGATATAGTCCATGGACGATTACTTCACTGCTACCAAAATTACTTCCTCAAATTAGGCAACGAGCGCCAAGTTGAAACTAGTTAGAGAAGTTCATTTGATTTTCTCAAGGAGAAAATTGTTGTTGTGTGGACTCCCAATGAATAGGTCACTTTTAAGAATCTCAAGCATAGCTTGGTGACAACACCCATCCTGAACCTATCCAACTTAGGTAAAGAGTTTGAGATTGTAACAAATGTAAGATCTTTTGGGTTTGGTTGTGTGCTTATGTAAGAGGTCATATTGTAGCTTTTTCTTCAAGAAAGTTAAAGACTTATGAGAATATCTATGCTACTCTTGATCTAGAGTTATTACATGTGATCCATGCCCTCAAGCTGTGAAGACACTATTTGCTTGGAAATGAGTTTTCTCTAGTCACTGACCACAAAAATGGATCTTCACTAAGCCAGATCTTAATTTGAGGCAATGATGGTGGATTGAGATTGTACAAGAATTTAACTAATTTGAGATCGATAATAGACTAGGAAAGAAGAATTTCATTATAGATGCCTTAAGCTGTAAAACATTTCTTAATTCTTTCATCCCAAGAAGAACCCTCTAAAACAATCTCTAGCCGTTGTGGTGTCAATTCTTAGCAACCCAATCATTGAACTAGCTAGGGACAAGAAAGGATTCAAAATACCAATAGATGCTAAGGGAAACCCTAGCCAAAGAGACACACCACCCTAAATTCAAGATCAGATCAAGTACCAACACTTCTCTATTGGTAAAGGACTTGTCTACTTTAGGACAAAGCTATGTATTCCTTCAAGTCACATACTCAAGGAAAAGATACTATGGGAAGCTCATGATTCCTCTTTTTTAGGATACCCTAGCTATGTTAAAACTCTCAATGCTATTATAAAAAGATATCATTGGGAGAAAATCAATGGTGATATACTTAACTATGTTACTGAGTGTCTAAGGTGCAAGCATTTGGAAGTTGAGCATGTCAAGATGCCAAGGAAGCTCCAACCACTTGACATCCCTCAAATAAAATGGGAGTTTATCAACATTGATTTTGTAGTGGGGCTACCTCCTATTTAAGGAGGATACAACTCAATCATGGTGATTGTGAATATGTTGACAAAAGTTGCTCACCTTAACCCAATCAAGACCAACTACAAAGCTTTAGACATTACAAGTCTCTTTGCTAAAGAGATATTTAGGCTTCATTGATTACCCTACAAAAACATGGATCTAAAACATGGCTTGAGGCAGAAGCTATGGAGGTTGGAAGAGAAAGAGTGCGTTCATGAAGACACTAACATGACTGACTGTTACACAAGTGAATTAGTTTCCAAGATGGAAGCTTGGACTCATAAACACAATCTTGTGTATAGACTAACAATGACACAGATACTTTACTGAAAGACAAAAGTACTATGACATTGCATTAGAAAAGAGAGAAAATACAATGCTTTATAGGAAACTGGATGGTAGCACTTCTATTATATGCTTATGGGATTCTAGTCCTAAGCCCTCACTGCTCCTTCCAAAGAGAATGAAGTAGGTGTGATTGCAAACATCTCAACACCCCTCCTCAATCACAACTAGAAATACAAAGCATATAGAGGCTTTAGTGAGAGAAACACCTACAAAGTTTGGGCACACCATAGACATGGCAAAACACCAGAGGCTGTCGTCGCTGATGCTAGGAGGCATATTCCATGGAATCCTCCACAATGGATTCCATGAGGCTTTGCGGTGGATTTCATAAAATTATTTTTATTTGTCGGGGCTCATACGCAAGGTGGATTCCTTATACGAAAAGTCGATGGGGATGCCTGCCCTTTTCAGGCGTCTCGTTAATTTAATGTGCAAGTGGGTGATTCCATAGTGGGTGATTCTGCAAAATACATATTTAAATTAATGGACATTTATGAGTTTAGAGTGTGCAATTGTATTAAATTAAGGTTAGGATAGAGTTCCAACCTATTTATTTATTTTGTAGCTAAAGATTGCTAGGTATTCACTTTTGTCAGTGTAATTTTATTATTTTCTAACAATTGTGAATGCTTCAATTGATTTATAGAGCAGGTGATGGTGGCGCTGGGAAGCACTGGGCGATAGCGTGTATTCAAGTTATTTAGAAGAAATTGTCATTTTTGATGGGCGCGCATCTTAGGCATGGCTTCAATATTTATTTTGATGCGCTTATTTATTAAAGCGCTTGACATATATTTATTATTTTGTATGCACATGGATGCACGATTTAAATATTCATTATTGGACTATTGTAGATTGATTTAGCAAACATGTATATTTCATTCCATGCAAGAAAACATTAACTGCATCTAAAGCTACTCAATTGTTTCTGAAAACTGTTTTCACTAACCATGGTTTACCAAAAGTTATTATTTCTTATCATGATTCTAGATTCTGCAATAATTTTTGGACTACTTTGTTTGCTAACTTAGGAACAAAGATTGATTTTTCATCTGCATTTCATCCTGAAACAAATGGACAAACAAAAGCTACAAACACATCACAATCTTGGATCTTTTACGTGCATACACAATTTCAAGACCACACACCTAGGATACATACTTGCATTTACTTTAGTTTGCATACAATAACACACCACATACAGCTACACGAAAAGCACCTTTTGAAATCATTTATGGATATTCATTACCTACACCTATTACTTCATTGTCAAACAAAGTTAAAGCTACTGATGATATTGCCCACATGCATGCTATTATTTTCGATGAGTTTAAAGATATGATTGTGAAATCCCAACAATCATATACTAAACAAGCAAATAAGAAAAGAAAAGCTATGAATTTTACAGTTGATGATTATGTTTGGTTACGAATTGAAAAGCAAAGACTACAAAGTGTTGAGAAACACCCTGTTGTAAAGTTAGCTCCTCGATTTTATGGATCTTTCAAAATCATTCACAAAATCAATGACAATGCCTTTAAATTAGAACTACCCCAACACTAGAAAATCCACAACACTTTTCATATCAGTTTGTTACGACCTTTCAAAGGCCAATTACCTATCCACCCTATTTATGAAAATCCTCCTTTGTTAGAAGAAGAAATTGAAATCCTTGAACCTAAGACTATTTTAGATACCGACTTCATGACCACTAGAACTGGCCGTAGATATTCTAGATATTTGGTGAAATTTAAAGATCATCTTGTTGAAGAGGCCCAATGGATGCGCACTCGTGATCTAAGTACTTACCCTTCACTGCTCACTCCACATTGAGCTAATAGCAATTGAGGACAATTGCTATCCCACCCTAGGGGTATAATGCTAGGAGGCATATTCCAAGGAATCCTCCACGGTGGATTCTGTGAGGTTTTTCGGTGGATTCCGTAAATTTATATTTATTTTCTAGGGCTCGTACACAAGGTGGATTCCTTGTGTGAAAAGTCGATGGGGACGCCTATCCTTTTCGGGCATCTCGTTAATTTAATGTACAAGTGGGTGATTCCATAGCGAATGATTCCGCAAAATACATATTTAAATGAATGGACGTTTATGAGTTTAGAGTGTGCACTCGTATTTAATTAAGGTTAGGACATAGTTCCAACCTATTTATTTATTTTGTAGCTGAAGACTGCTAGGTATTCACTTTTGTCTGTGTAATTTTATTATTTTCTAACAACTGTGAATGCTTCAGTTGATGTGTAGAGCAGGTGGCGGTGGTGCTGGGAAGCACTAGGTAGATCTAATATGATATTGGAAACAAAGGAACACAAATGTATTGCGTGCCTTAATTATATTCTATTTTGATAGTGTTTTGACCTTAATTAAGCATACAACTAGGGCATCAAAGGCTTGGAATGTACTAAGGAGTCAATAGGAAACGCAAAATCAAATAAGGATTTAGAACTTGGAGAATCAAGTAGCAATAGAGAAGTTTGTTGAAGAAGAGACAACTGAAGCATTCATCACTCAGTTAAGAATTTGCATAACCAGATGGCCGGGGCTAGGATACAAAAACTAGTGAGGAGCTAACTTGGAGGTGTCTTCAAATTAATCCACCAAAGTTTGATGGATTGGTAAGTGCCCTAAATACTCAAATGCGATCCCAAGCTTTGACATTTGAGGAATTTTGTACACTACTAATGGAGGAGGAGTTGAGGCATAAAGCCTGAGAAGGTAGCAACATAGAGGAGATATTGCATTCTCTCTACATTCTCCACCAATGCAAAATTCAAAGGTGGTTCCTGTACCAACGGTGATAAAAAGAAGAAGAGTGGTAAGAAAAAGTTTTAGGGAGAGTGCTTCAAATACAAGAAGAAAGGACATGCAATTGTAGATTACCATGTCAAGAAGACAAATGAAAAGAATGTCATTGTGAAGACTAAAGGGAAGGAGATAGCCAATACAGCTGAAACAAAGTTGGAGTTATTCATGGTGATCATTGAGAAAGTGTGTTCATTGGTGCAATAAATATATACCATTCACTCATGGATGCTGGATTGTGGTGCCTCCTATCACATGACTGACAAGAAAGGTCTATATAGTTCTATAAATCCTCTACAAGAATCCATCATTGTGATTGTTAGGAATGATGCAAAATGCCTTGTTGAGAGGGTGCATGTACTATTTTGTTTATTGCTACAAATGGTGAACTAAAAAATCTTTCAAATGTGTTGTATGTTCTAGGAATTAAGAGAAATGTTCTATCCATTGATTTTATAACTGATCTTGGTCATGAGGTGAGGTTTACTAAGACATAGGGTAGAAATAATGCATAGTCCTGGCAAAATTATTGGCAAAGGAGAAATAGGGAACAAACTGTATGATCCAAGTGCTCTCACAACCACTGTTGGGATGGGCACAAGTAAACTTTGGCATGAAAGATTCAGTCACATTGGTTTTCAGTGTTAAAGAAGATGCATAAGTAATGCATGGTTGCTCAACTACTTGCAATAACTAAAATAAAGAAACCATGTAAAACTTGTATGATGGGCAAGCAATAGAGAAAGGCATTTTCACAAGAAAGCAAGAATAGAGCAAAGCCTCCTCTAGAGTTAGTGCATGCTAATGTGTGTGGTAAAATGCCTATACAAGCCTTGGGAGGATCTTTTTATTTTATATTGATCATCGATGACTATAGTAGGAAGATGTGGGTGTACTTCCTTCGTGATAAGGCTCAAGCTTTTGGTAATGGTTAAAACTTGTTGAAAATGAAACATGGAAAAGTGTGAAGAAGTTGTAGAATAGATTGTGGTGGTGAGTTCAACACAAAGGAGTTTGAAGACTTTTGCAACAGCAAAGGGATTAAGCATCAATTGATGACACCTCATACACCTCAACAAAATGGCATTGTTGAACACTGAAACTACACTATTGTGGAAATGGCAAGGTGCATGCTTAAGGGCAAGCTAACTAGTTTTGGACAAAAGCTATTAATACTATGGTCTATACTCTCAATCAGAGTTACACAAAGGCTCTTAAGGGCAAAACTTCCCGTGAGACCTATTCTACTAAGAAACCAAAATCTATATCATATTTTAGAACTTTTTAGATGTAAATGTTATGCATATGTTCCAAAGAATAAGATAAACAAGTTTTTAACCTTGATGCAAACAAAGAGAAAAGAAAGAAAAATAAAATAAAAAAGATGTAGAATAAAGCAGAAAAAGGTGATCCAATAGAAAAACAGGAGAAAAATGTCCAAAAATGCAAGAATAAAATTTAAAAGTCTAGGGCAAGTGTAAAAGCAGAAAGGCACATCCCAAATATAAAAGTGTATCCTAAATCCTTATAAAAGAGTGTCAGGCTCCCAAATGGTGGAGGCCAGGCGGTCAATTCTAATACCATGCCTGTGGCTCAACAACCAGTGCCTAATCGAATTGTTAGGCTGATGGAATGACATGGTAATGACCAAGGCTATGAGTCGAGCGCTTCCAATGTTCTTGGCGAGGTTAAGGACATGATGAAGTATTATACCGACATGATTACGGAGCAGTATCAACAAATAGCCGTTGATGTCAACTTCCTTAAAAAACAACAAAATTTGATAGGAAGTAGATACCTAGATGAGGGTGCACCTTCGAGGTTTAGGTGCAAATGGTGTGGTGGGCAACACTATCCAAGAAATTGCCCAAATGTTAAGTGCGACATCTGTGGAAAATCCGGCCATTTAGCAGCTACTTGCTGGAGTAAGATCAGTTCCCTCCAGCTAGGTAGTCGGCAACCACGGCCTGTTAATCATCGTGTGTAAGGAAATGATTCCCAACGTGAGAAGACGGGCCTAAACAAATACTTCAACGACCAAAGACTACAGTGGAGGAGCTACCCAGTGGTAGTGGGGTTAGTTTGATTGAGGTTGTATGCGTTAATGATGCTGAAATCTCTAATCTGCGAGCTGTTCTTACAAGAGGTCAAAAGGGTAGACAAAGGAACGCAAGTTTTGGATCCTGCCATGGAAGGGGGACCTTTGAAGCCCGTGGAAAGTAAAGTCGATAAGGAATCACCAAAGAAGAAGGTGAAAGTTACAAAAGAGGCAATAAAGCCGGTTCAGCGACCTAAAGAGCGGATGGTTTGGCATGAAAAGCGAACTCTATCGAACTATCATGAATTTGATTTGGCAAGCTCTCTTTGCGAAGTCAAGCCGGATGTGAATCTTTTACAGCTTATTAAGCTTTCCCTAGGAGTACGCAAGGAATTTAGAAAGATCCTACGTACCGGGTATATCGTAGAACCTTTGGGTATTGCGCGAGTTGGTGATGACTGGTTCGAGCATGCTGAGAAGCATTGCCCAAGGGTTGTAGCCTATGTCGATGGGATATTAGTAGATTATGCCATTGTCGACACGGGATCATCTGTTAACATTATGAGTTCTGAACTAATGGAAAGGTTGGGTCTTGCGATCCAGAAAGATACCTCCACAATTCTCAGAATGGCAGATGATAGTTTGAGGCAGTCGGAAGGCTGCATTACTAAGGTCCATGTCACTGTTGCAAATGTAGAATGCCTGTTGGACTTTAGGGTGATTCGTTTTGCAGGCCGTCCAAGTTACCAAGTATTACTCGGACGACCTTGGATCTTGCAAATGGACTGCCAAGTAGATATACCCGCCGGTCGACTAATATTCGGCAGAGGTGCCCAGCGTGTGGTGGTTGATGCTTATCCTGAGTCCCCCGCAGAGTGAGAGAGCTCCTCTATCTTCTACAGAATTGGAGACATTAGAAGATTTATCTGCCAGTGAGATATCATTGAGTGATGAGTCCAAAGAGGGATCCACCACGGAAGACATCTATCAGATCACTTTGAACGAGTGGATAGAGGGCCAAGATCGTATAAGAGATGCAAATGTTATCGAGCTAGACCTTGGTACGCCTGATGATTCACGGCCAATCAAATTAGGTTCTATGCTCAGCACAGCAGAAAGGGAGGACTATGTGGCCTTGATTCAGGAATTCCGTGATATCTTTGCCTGGAGTTATGATGAGCTGAGAGGCATTCCTCCTAGTCTTGCTGTTCATACTATTCCGTTGAAAGAGAGCAGTCGTCCTGTACGATAGAAAGTAAGGCGTATGCCTTTCGAACTGAGGGACGAGCTGTTTGAAGAGTTACAGAAGCTTCAAAAAGCGGGTTTGATTTTTCCTGTGCAACACATGGAATGGTGCGCCAGTTGTGATCAGAAAAAAGAGAAAATAATCAAATTCGATTATGTGTAGACTTTAGGGAGCTGAATAAGCAGACAGTTAAGGATTACTACCCATTGCCATTTATTGACCAGATTTTGGATCAATTAGCTGGTAGGGAGATATATTTGTTTATGGATTGCTTTGCAGGATATAACCAGATGGCAATTGCAGAAGAGGACAAGTTAAAAACAACTTTTATTACTATATTTGGTACTTTTGCATACCATGTGATGGCCTTTGGTTTATGCAATGTGCCTGGTTCGTGGCAACGAACAACAGATAAGACTTTCGGTGACATATCCCCTGAAGAGTTGAAGGTGTTTATTGATGACTTAGGGGCCGCCACCGTGAGAGAAAGGTAGTTGATCATTTTAAGAAAATGCTTTGAGCACTGTAGACAATTTTGCATCGCCCTAAACCCACGGAAGTGTGTTTTTGGAGTACCTTATGGGCTATTGCTAGGTCATGTGGTCAGTTCGGTAGGAATTGCGACAGACCCCAAGAAGGTCAAAGTTATAGTTGCCATGGGTCCACCGCGCACTCCAAAAGAAGTTCATAGCTTTCTGTCTTCGGTTGGTTATTACCGTAGATTCATAAACGCCTTGGCAGAAAGAACATTGCCGCTTACAAATTTATTGTCCTTTAACTATTTGTTTGTATGGGGTGACCCTTGTAAGGTAGCATTCGAGGATGTGAAACAAGAGCTAGCAAGAGCTCCCGTTTTAAAAGCACCTAAAAGAGGAGAGGTGTTCTATATATTCTCAACAGTCACCATGTATAGTATCAGCTATCTGCTGTTTAGCCCAAATTTGGGAAGAGAAGTGGTATCATCCGATAGCCTTTGCTAGTCGAAAATTGGGCATTTCAAAGATCAATTATACATACATGGAGAAGTTGTGTCTAACAATGGTCTTTGGGACCAAGAAATTCAGGCATTATATTCTCTATGAGAAAGTCGTGCTTTATACAAAGGCGGAGGGGCTTCGATTATTGATGAATAAGATACAACGGCCTGATTGTCTAACGAAGTGGTTAATCACTTTGCAGGAGTTTTATCGACAGGAGAGGCGGGATCCGAATTATCTAAAGCTGAGAGAAGGAAAATTAGGCAGCAAGCGTTAAAGTTTACCTTGATCGCAGGTACATTATATCGGCAAGGGGTTGATGACATCTATCGTCGATGTGTGATGCCTGACGAGGTGCCATTCATTTTGGAAGAGTGCCATGATTCTGCTTGCAGCGGCCATTTTGTTGGATAGCTTACAGCACAAAAGGCTTTAAGAGCAGGTTATTGGTGGCCTTCCATTTTCCAGGATGCGTTTGCGTATGTTAAGAGATGCGATATTTGTCAACGACATGATAGTCGAGAGAATAGGAAACGACCACTCACCCCTATTATGGCGATACTTCCATTTGAGAAGTGGGGAATAGACTTTGTGGGTCCTATTATTCCGTCGTCGACTGCGCAAAAGAGGTATATCATTGTAGCAACTGACTACTTCACAAAGTGGTCAGAAGCACGTGCAACAAGGAAAGATGATGCTAAAGAAACTGCTAGTTTCCTTTTAGAACAGATAATATGCCGTTTTGGTCCGCCAAAAGAATTAGTGTCAGACCGCGGAACCCATTTCCTAAATAAGGTGATCAAAAGTTTGACAGAGACTTGGCAAATCAAGCATAACAAGACAACCCCATATAACCCGCAAGCCAATGGGCAAGTTGAAAGCACCAACAAGCAGCTTGTGGGCATCCTGTCCAAAATTGTGTCGAAAAAGAAACGGGATTGGGATAAAAAGTTATACGTGGCAGTGTGGGCCTATAATACGACCTTCAAACGAGCCACTGGCCATACCCCGTTCAAGTTAGTATATGGGGAGGAGTGTGTCTTTCCTTTAGAGATTGAGCTGCCGACTATTCGATTTGCCATCAATCATTCTTTGAGTGATGCAGACGCACTTTTTGAGCGCTTGACGACACTGGCACATTTAGATGAGCTTAAGCTGCAGAGCTTATTGCACCAAGAAGTGGCGAAGCGCCGAATGAAGCAACTACACGACCTCAAAGCCAAGAAATACACCTTCAAGAAAGGACAGCTTGTTCTGTATTATGACACACGACATGAATTATTTCTAGGCAAGCTAGAGCCCAAATGGGACGGGCCCTATAGGATCGTCAGAATAGGAAAGAATAAATCTACAGTCTTGCTAGCTGACCTTGAGGGGATAGAATTTAAAAATAAGGTTAATCTTAATAAGATTAAACCTTATTATTTCTGATTGCACTAATACTATGACTGCCTTGCAGGTCTAGACGAGATCGATCAAATATCTGCAAGGAAATCGTGATAGAGGTTGATGGGTCATCTGATCCCTTATTTAGAACACCCATATTTAGAACAGAGGTATCATCAGGGAAAGCTCATTTGGTGGAGTAAAGGATATAAGGTGACTGAGCAAGAAGGCGGGACATTTATTTGGGAGATCAAGGTCTTCTGCCATCACTGCCTACAAATTTTGATGAGCATCCCTGTTGAATTCAATGATGATGGAGGGATGGAGCCTACAGTCCACCCGTTGAATATGCTGAATTTCGATTACCATAATTACAAGTAGAGTTTCGGATGGTGGGATATGTAAACCCTTTATGGACGTACACCTTGTATTTTGATGGGGCGTCCAGGGGTGCATGCAAAAAAGGAAGTGTAGGAGTTGTGCTGCTTATCTCGAGGTGAATTTTACCAATAATATGGCAGAATACAAAGCCCTGATTATGGGTTTGAATATTGCAAAGAAGGGTGGTATCCGCCAGTTATTGGTGAAAGGGGACTCTCGGTTGGTTTTAAATCAACTCAATGGGATGTACATGGTACGAAACCACATCCTTTCCATGTACCATCATACTGCCATAGCCCTGCTAGACTAATTTGATAGAGTGTCTTTTCAGCTGATTCCATGAGATTGGAATCAGTTTGCCGATTCATTGGCTACTTTTGCGTATGAAGAAGACCTCTTCTTTAATTGTGACCCTTGTCCCGATATATCTATTGATGATGAGACAGGACCTGGTCATTTGTGGGATATGCTTTCTGAACATGCCCTCTTTGGCAGACGATGGTTGATCTGGGTGATGCAGAGGGTAGGCGAGACTCATCTGCCTTTATTATCTTGGACCCACAGACTGATTAGACGACATGTGATGCGAACACCTCTTGCAATATACGCAGGAGGGATGGGTCATAATTTAATGCACCTAGTTTAGGGCTATGAGCCTCTGTTCCCCTGGGAATGGTATGCTTTGATGTCTATCATAGTTGTTTCCAGGAGGATGTTATGCGTAGTATTGTTTGATTTCATTAGGCCAAGAGGGCCAATCTATTGGCAAAGTCATGTTTGATTTCATTAGGCCAAGAGGGCCATTTCCCTGACTCGTGCGGGTGCGTTTAATCGGGCTTTTGTTTTAAGTGTTGTGCTGGACAGGTTTTGTGATTTGTGGAATTTGGTGGAGCATGGAGGAGCCTTTGCTGCGATGGAAGCTTCTTGTGGCCAATCCAGGTGATACCTCTCCTTTTCGAGTACCTTTCTTTCCTGTTATATGTGTATTTGTACTTGTCGAGGGGATATATTTTTGTTGGGGACTGGCAACCAAGGCATGAAGTCCCAGGTTTAGGCTAAGTATGTTTGAGGGAGGTCGGAGTAGTCATTGCCTCCTGTAAAGACATTGTCAGACATCGAAAGACCTGTTTTAGAAGGAAGTCCTAGTGGCCTTGTTCTGCTAGCCTGCTAGGCAGCCGTTCTAGGAGTTCTTGTTAGTAGTGAGGCAGTTAGAGAAGCCTGCCAGAAGATAATAATGATGATGCCAAGAAACCCTGAACATTCTAAAAGATGAATATAAATACGAAGGTGTGTAAAAAGGGGTTCTAACCCCTATCAAAGAAAAGAAAAGGAATGACAATGTATAGGCAGTTGATCATCGCCTTGCGCAGGCCTGGTAGGTTCCTAGGGACGAGTCAGACCCGAGGCCGATATCTTGTCTTCCTAGGGGTGGCTTCTTGTTGGGGGGAAAAAAAATAACAAAACAAGAAAGGTTGGAGCGAAAATAAAAGTGAGCGTTAGAAAAGGATTAAGTGTCGCCTTGCGAGGCCTTGGTAGGATCTTGGGTGCCGGGACAGGTCCTAAGGCCGATGCCCCGTTCTCCTTGGGTCACTACGCTCAGCTCCCTCCTTTTTACATACCCAAGTATGTTAATAAAATAAAAACCCTAAAAGACGAAATGTACTGAAAGAAAATACTCCTTGATTAGGCTATAGGAGTCCTCACCTTGTAGGAGCTCCTAGTTGTGTTGTCTTTAGTTGGTAAGTAGTTCAGACTACCACTTAGGGCAACCTCTTTGACAATTCTTTTTAGTTTGGTTGTGTTGGAACAGTTGGTTAGTGACTCACTTCGGATCTTCTATTAGATGATGCTAGGCCTATAGGCTCCTTGTGGATGTCATGCCTTGGTTCTGTCAGGGGGTAGGGTGAGCGTTGTTTTGAGTTTTATCGCATATTTGTTTTGTATCAGCTTGATGCTTCTCTAGTTGTTTTGTGCAGATCTATTGTGGGATTCGACGGGCTGAGTCGCCCTATCCCATGGTTGCCAATGAGAGCGGAATTTTGGTGTCGGGAATTGCTTAAAAATAGCTAAAAATTATGAATATCAAGGGAAAAATATCCAATGTCAAAGGTGGCGGCTCGACCTAGGATGATTTTAGGCGTCAAAGTGCTCTAAGGATGCCTGGGCAACACTTGTGGATTTTTAGTAATTTTTCCATGCGCCTATGCCGATCGGTGGAGCTGTCAGTCAGTGCGGGATGCCGAGACGAGCTCACAGAAATTTTCAGAACTGGATTCGAACAGCGTATGCGAGAGAGGCCGGGAAAAGGGCCAAAAGGCCGGTCAAAATTGGGGAGGTGCCCAAAAAGGAGAAGTGAAGGGGTGCCTTTGGGAAGGGGCACCCCCCTCCCTAAAAAAAAATGAATTAGAGGGGGGGGGGCGGCTGCAGCAGGTCGTCGCGAAAAAAACGCCCCCCCCCCCCCCCAAAGCGAGATCATGGCTGAAGAAGAAGCCATAGGGGCAAGCACAACAGGCAATTGCATTCATTCCAAGCTCCGCATCGCTCCGTCCCACGCAGACAATGGCAGCCTGTAGAGAGAGAGAGAAAATCATTATTTCTCTCTCCTCTCTCTCTCTCCTCTAAGGGGGGATTCATGTGGGAAGAGAAAGGAAGAAGAAAGAATGGTGGAGGCTTGTTCGGCATCGATCGGATCGCTCCACGGGCTGGAAATGGTGACGTGTGATCGTCATGGGCATGAAGTGCTGCTGATTTTCAAATTTGCAGCCATGGACATGAAACCCGAAACACGCAAATAAGCGGTAATTCAAAATTTTCAAAGGAAATTTGAGACTTCATGGCTTTTGATTGATAAACTGTTGTTCATGTGGGCTAAAAATTGTTTATGTTGCTGTTTTCCATGAGTACTTGTTGATCATAATCAAAAAATCAGAAAAACATGCATCTTGTGGCCCAAAATAATACACTAAAACACGTAAAATATGGAAAATCAAGGGAAAATGATGTTTTTGAGCATAAAAATGGAAGAATAAATAGGAACACCAACTAAATTTTCATTTTTGTTGCAAGAAGGAACTAAGGGCCACAACCCATAACCTATTTTGAATTTTTAGTAATTAAATAATTCAAAAAATAAGGGAAAATACAAGGAAAATAGAGGAATACCACTAAAAATAGGGAAAATATGCATTTTGGGTGCGGAAAATTAATGAAAATTAAGAACAATGTTCGTGAATTTTTGTGGGGACTGAAGCATGAGGATTTGCCTCAGTTCAGCCCCACCTTCTTGTTCTAGTGCGTCTTTTTCCACTTTTTACACATAAAATGATGGCAAAATGCCTTATAAATCTATACAACAATGCAACATTTGATCGATGGGAGGGTAGAGTGGTTAAAATGTGTCTAAATGTGGAGTAAAATGATGAAAATATTGCTGGTTTTTGTTTTCATGCCATATAGGTCGGTGAATAATTATAGAATGAGAGCCTAGTAGCACGAGGGTTTCCTCGGTGCTAGGTTCGTGCAACGCCGCATAAGAACGGTAGTTGAATACCATTAAAAGGATTTTTTCCATATGTGCACAAGATTGATTTTATAATTGTTTGAGCACTTAGCATCCACACTATGCATAAATCATGGAAATATTTAAAGGTATCAGAAATCCTGGATGCACAGCAATTGCTTTCATTAGGACCTTGACCCATGTTGAGTGAGAGACAGGACACCCTAAGCCATAGGCTAGTCATGGGGTCTAGGGGAAAGAGAAGTAAGGACAATGGTACATTCCTGTATACGATCAAATGGTACCTTGAGTGGATTTTGTGCGAAATGTATTTATATGTTGAGCGACGCACCGAGGGGCCAATCCCCAAAGTGTAGGAGAGTCGCAAAGGGGTGGCGGCACTCAGCCGTTGGAGGACCCCCTATGTCTATGCTTCATGCCATTAGGCAATGTGTAAGGGACTCCCTCTGAGGAGTAGTGGGTGAGAGAAGGGTGGACTACAAGCGACGTAATACAAACGCAAGATATTTAGGAAGGCAATGTATGTGTCATCAACACTCCTGGCCGCGAGGCCGTGGGGTTGTTGAGCGCGTGAGATAGAGGTCCGGCTAGTGCACGAGCCAATGTCGGCCCGTTCTAGGTTCCATCACAAAGTTAGAAGTAGCCCATACTTGGTGCTTTGTCAAATGGTACCTTGCGTGAAGATCCAATATCCATCACTAGATGGGTTGGTTCTTTGATCTACCACATTGATGGGACAAGGGCGATCGATTGGGCCTGAAGTAGAAGCTAGACAAGAGTAGATACACCATATGCAAGAGATCACACATGATTGAAGGAGGTCGAAAAATCATGAGTGTAAGGCACACCCTAGACCATAAACTATTTGCACATATATGTGTAATGGTCCCTCTTTAAACGACACCTATAATAACAAGGGTGTCCCTTTTTAGGATTCTAGTTTCTATATCCCTTTCTTTTGGTGGCAATGGTGGGCCACAATGCTATCTTCTACAAGGATCAATGGTCCAAATCAATCAACAGAGAGTGGGGATCAACAGCCTAAATATATGTGGTTGTTCTTATCCTGCAATGCTTTATTGTTACTTTTTGTTGAACACCTATGAATAATAAGCACATGTTTCAATATGCATTCAAAACAAAGCAAAAAAAAAATCCTATTAATGCAAAAACACTCATTATGAGTTGCCCACATCCTTAACATATTAATGCAAAAACACTCACTACAAGTTGCCTGCACTCTTAATGGATTAATGCAAAATACTCAATCCTCGTGCCATAAACTAGCTACTGCGATAGCTCCTCCAAATTGCACTCTACATGTATTTTGCAAATTTCTTGCTCTCACCTTCACCTAGTCCTCTGTTGCTCTACCTCTAACTCTAAATCCATCTGTTGAGCCCTCATATTGAGCCCTTCCTCAGAAGCAGCATATCTCTGACCCATCCATATCGAGAATCAGCCTCCCAACAAAGAGGTTCTACCACTATAAATAAATATTTCTATCATGACCTATTTGTGAAAATCAAAGTGGAAGCCAAGATTGAAGTGTGCACAAGAGGGAGAGAAGAGCTCACACAAGTACAAGAACAAGTCTTGCTTATTCAATTGCTCAAGAAAGTACAACTTGGGTCACTCTCACTCAAAGGTTGATGTAGACCCTTGGGCTGTCTAGATAGCCCCAACTGGCTAGGGTCAGGGTTTCCCCTTCCCCTCAAGACCATTCACACCTGGCTGCCCTTGTCCACTCTTGCATAAGGAGAGTTCATATGCCTTTACCCTCAACACCCCCCTCAATGCCAAGTGGAATTGGAATACAAAGCATAAGAGAATGCCCCCCCTAATCCAAATTAGGATGCCTTTATAGAACAGGCTTACAAGGATGGTTCTAGGAAGAAGGGATACATGACTCAGAAGAGTCGATCATCTATGGATTGAGAGGCAAAATTGGCCTCCAATTCCTTTGGTACTTTAGGATGGTTAGGAAATTTACTTGTAATATGTCATGTCTTCTTGCATTTATTACATTTCATCTTTTTTTGGTGCAATATGCCCCTTCTTTTTACAAAAATTACACTTATTGACAATTGTATGCACCAAGGCTGGTTGGAGTAGATGTCTGGCTACCTGGTGCTTCTTTCTTTGTGATTCCTTTTTTCTTCATCCAAATAGGATTGGATGGTACTTGCCAAGGTAGGATTGGGAATATTAGTAAGGGCTGCTACAAGTGTGGGAAATACCTTTTTGACTACTTTTAAAAGAATGGCTATAGCATCTTCATCATGGATTCATACTTGCACTGAAGAAAGTTGTGTCATGAGGCCTTTCATATGAGAAATAAACTTTCGCAAGTCTTCTTCTTCTCTATATTCCAAGCTGAAGAATTCAATCTTAAGGAAAAGCTTAGTGTTTTTACCTATAGCACCATAGAGCTTTTCAAGCTCATCCCATTTTTCCTTGGCATTGGAGAGCAAATCAACATGATGAATCAAGGATTCATCTAAGTGTAACATGATTATTGCTTGAGCACATTGATCATCCTCCACATCAAAAAGATTTATAGGATCAATAGCTCTAGTCCCTTGGATGAGAGGCCAATAACCTCTCTCCATCATTTTGTACTTAATGAGTACTTGCAAGGGGTGAAAGTCTCTACCATCAAATTTACAAATCTGAGGACAAAGGTCGGCATAGGCTGAGGCCATAGGAAGGTTTTACTACTTGCTTAGTGCAGTAGCAGTGTCTAATCCTTTACAAGGGCCACTAGTGCAAGGATGACAATAATGTAGATTTTACAATTAAAACTTCAAGGTTGAGAATGGTTGAAAATCATACATATGGAGTATTTCAAAATAAGACTTATGTGGTCATTGCCTTTGACCAACCCTTTTTTTGTGCTTGATTGTTTTCCTTGGCTTTAGTGAAGTAAGCCTAGACTGCACTTCTGGCTCCTCCTAATAATGTGGCCTATTAGAGGAGTTCTTGGTGGAACACGGCTTTTCAATCAACTCTATCCTATGGGATGAATCAGAGGAGAGTACAATAATACTCATTTCTCTGATTTACCAGCAACAAATAGTAGGAAACATCAGCTGAATGCATCAGTAGTGCTAAGAAGCACTTGTACCCACTTCCATTCTTCTACTCATAATTAAGGTTAATCTTTACGAGCTTAGTAGTGCCCATGGAATGAGAAGAAACTCTGCATTTAAGTTCCACATGGTAGTAACAAATCTTGACAAGGGTTTTTCAGTGATTATAATCATTGTTGATAATGCCCAGATTGAAAAAAGTGAGAATAGGAAAGCTTGAAGCTTTCTGGCTATGGCTGCCAGGAGACCCATAGCTAGGGTTTTGAGCACAATAGAATGTAGGAGAGGAATTAAGTCAAACCCTCTTAGAGGGATATGGCCTACTATAGGGGATACAATAGCCCTATGATAGCCTCCAGGATTGCACCCACTACAGGCCACTCCAAGGAGCTCAGCTGGCATCAGCAAAATCTGTGCCAAATTCACGAATTCTAGCAATGACGTATTCGCGACTGCCCAATCTCTGCATTTGAAGTGCCGGGCTAAAGCGCCTTGATCTGGGGATAAAGTTTCTAGAAGGAACCTTGAGCTAAAATTCTCTCCTTTGCTCTCCCCAAGTCCTCCAATAGAGGTGGGTCAAGCTGTGGCTATGGAAGTCAAGAAGCAAGAAGAAGAATATGAAGGCTCATGTGCACTTAGAGGTGTCATGAGGTTGAGGGAAGCTAAAGGATCAGATGTGGCTTTGATACCATGTGAAAATCAAAGTGGAAGTTGAGATTGAAGTGTGCACAAGATGGAGAGAAGAGCTCACAATTACAAGAACAAGTCTTTCTTATTTAGTTGCTCGAGAAAGTAAAACTTGGGTCACTTTCACTCAAAGGTTGATGTAGACCCCTAGGCTATTTATATAGCCCCAATTGGCTAGGGTTAGGGTTTCCCCTTCCCCTCAAGGACCATTCACACCTGCCTACCCTTGTCCACTCCTGCATAAGGAGAGTTCATATGCCTATACTCTCAATACTATTCTCCTAATAAGGCCATTTTTTGTTTCCAAAAAACGTTCTCGAGCACCACATATTTGAGATTTTTTCCCCCATGGTGATGGTCCTCACACTAGAGTTTTGCTTTGGTAGATGGTCTTTCAGGGACACATCGAGAGATTAGTGGCAACCCATTTTCCATAGGCTACCTCCCTTGCTCAGTGGTGGTCCTCATCCCTTGTTATTGACTTCGATGGTCCCCACCAAGGAGTGTGTGGCAACCATTACTAGTGGTGGAAGCCTCCCTCATAACCCATTGCCACCAGGAGAAGTCTCTCCCACTCAATGGTGGCCAATATTCTATGTCTTAGAGGTCACCACCAAGTTTTTCCTGGTTATAATCCATGAGGGAAGCCTCGATGGCATGTTGGTGGCCCTCGTCCCTTGTAAGTGTCCCTAAGGGGATCACCACCAAGCGGTGCATGGCTACCCAGCACTAGGGAAAGCCTCCATCACTCAATGGTGACCCTCATCTGGTGTTATTGTCTTAGATGGTCACAACCAAGTAGTGTGTGGCTATCCATTGTGTGGGGAAGTCTCCCTCGCTTGGTGATGGCCCTTGCCCCATGTTATTATCCTCGAGAATCAACTTCTCCTGTTGTGTAGTTTGTAAGTGTAAGTTTGTAGCCTCTATCGCTTGGTACGTCTTTGCTTCAAGATTGATGTCTCCATCTCGCTTAAGGCATATAAGATACTAGGCATACAACCTACAATACCACACTTGTAGTTCCAAAGGTTAGTTTGCAAAATATGCAAGGAATGGGGCATTAACATGAGATGAAGCATATTTGCAATTCTATCTCTTTAGCAAATTGCAAAGGACTTCCTCATGGAGGTTTTCAAGGATGCATATTTTCTTACAACCCATGCTCATAAGGTGACTGTCATGCTGAGAGATTTCAATAGCTTGCACCACCTGTGGCTATGGTATGATAGACTATTGAATCCTTTACAGCCTGCAATACCATGCCTACAATTCCAAAATTTGGTGTGTGAAATGTGCGAGGAATGGGGTATTGACATGAGATGAATCATATTTGCAATTCTATCTCTTTAATAGATTGCAAAGGACTTCATCGTGGATTTTTTCAAGGATGCATATTTTCTTATAGCCCATTCTTATCACAGGGTGAGTGCCAAGAGATTTCATTAGCTTGCGCCACCTGCAGCTATAGTACGATAGACTATTGAATCATGTTGATATCTCAGATTGGCGCATGCAAAAAATTCTTGTCATCCCACCTCTTCACCATCAATGATCCAGGCCAAGATCCCTCGTCCCACATAAGAGGGACACATGCTTTAGAGAGCAAGAGAAATGGCCTAATAGGTGGCCAAGACCTCCAACCAGCTCAAGCACCTCCAAGCCTTGCCCACCGCCCCAATTCTCATCACGTTGTGCCTCTCCATGCCCTCCAAGATGAGCCCTACCACTTCAAGCCCCTCCAGATCCCGGCCCTTAGGTCCATTCCTACCACTCTAAGCCCCTCCAAGTTCCACCCTTCTACCCCTCTAGATCCCACGCACCACTCCAAGCCCCTCCAAGACAAGCCCCACCACTCTGAGCCCCTCCAAATCCCACCCCTTGAGGCCCTACAAGATGAGCCCCTTAAGGATGTAGGTCCCCCCTAGATCAAAGGCTAAGTCACTCTAGACAGATCCTGATCATGTTGAGTCCCTCCACATCCACAAGTCCTAGTCCTAACACCTTAAGTATCTCCATGCCAAGTCCCTCAAGGATGATCCCCTCCATCTCGATCCCCTTAGGGACAAGCCTCTCCATGCCAAGTTCCCCTAGGGATGAGTCCCTCCATGCCGAGCCCCTCAAGGAGGATCCCGTTCAAGCCAACACCCAAAGGACCATCCCCCCAAGGACGAGTTCCTTCAATAAACTGAGCCCCACTACTCGCAATCATCCTCAATGAGTGCAAGGTCACAACTTGCAGTTGCCCCCTCCTCATCAACACCTTCTTGCATTTTTGCCTCCATCTTAACTCCTCAACATCCATCGATTTTGACATAGGACGAGCTCAACCTCATCCTCAACGAGTTCTTGGTGGAAATAGGGGAGGTACTAGCCCCCACCAGGGTAACTATAACTTTGAGAGGGTAGCAGCAAGTTGTGGAGCTGGATGTAGTAGATATTGGAGTGCTCGCTCACCCTAATGAAGAAGAGTTGATTGACTCCATCCTTCTTGCTCTCCAATAGTACGTTTTGTTATTTGTGTTTTGGGAATCTCGATTCATCAATCTCATTGGTATATTGCCTTAATAATCTATTTTTGTGTCCCGTTGATTTGATAGTTGAAAGGTAAGAAGGATCGAAGCTTACTTGAAAGAGCTATGGCGGGACAGCAAGAGTAAGAAAGAGAGAGAGATCAAATGGGAACTCCAACTGTCACAATGTGTGGCCGGGCCTTCCTTTATTCAAACTATCACTAAAAGAATAAAGAATAAAGTGACGGTGATAGGCGCCCGCCATCTGCAGTGTGCAGTGGCTGATACTGTTAGTGTAGTAATACACGGGCGGCTAGGCAGAGGTGCCTTTACCCCCAACAACCTCCCACTTAAAGGCGAATCTGCCCTAGTGAGGAGTGAAAAGAAAAAGAAAATACAGTACAATGTACACATATACAATAGGATGAGGAAAAATGCCATTCAACACCCATCAATCTCCTAAGGCAAAGCGCTCAGTAGTGAGGCTTTTCGTGAGCAAATCTATAGGATTTTCATCAGTGGAGATCTTGACAAGGTCAACAGACTTGTCCTCCACGACCCCACATATGAAGTGATGCCTCACCTCAATGTGTTTCGTCTTCGCATGGAAGATCGGATTCTTGGCTAGATGAATAGCACTCATAGAATCTGAATCCAGCATAGGTATAGAATTAGGTATCGAATCAATCCCAAGGTCATGAACCAATCGGCCCAACCATATGGCCTCATTGTAAGCATCAGTGGCTGCAACATACTTGGCCTCAGTGGTAGATAGAGCCATACACTTTTGGACCCTGGGCATCCAAGAGATAGCACCTCCAGCATAGGTGAATACATAGCCAAAATTGGACTTCCTACTATCTACATGTCCTACATAATCGTAGTCTATGTACCCCACAACTCTTGTATCCTGACTGCCATAGCAAATATACAAATATGTTGTGCCCCTTAGGTATCTCATGATACCCTTCACAGCATCCCAATGTTTTTTGCCAAGTGTAGTCAAATAGCGTGCCATAACACCAACTGCAAAGGAAATATCTGGATGAGTGGCTATCATGGCATACATCAAACTACCCACAGATGATGCATAAGGGATCTTGGCCATTTTGGCCCTCTACTCATCTATATGTGGACAATCAGCATGTGAAACCTTCACATAAGAAGGTAATGGACAGCTAATAGGCTTAACGTCCTACACGCAAAAATGCTCAAGGACTTTATGAATGTACTCCCTCTATGAGAGAGGTAGAGTAGTCTTTGATGCCTGTCGCGCTTAATGCGCATACCAAGAATGTGAGAGGCCTATCCCAAATCCTTCATCTCAAAGCTCTTCTTTAGCTGAGATTTAAGAGCATCCAGCTCATCATGAGCTTTCCATGCTATCAACATATCATCCACATAAAGTACCAAAATAAGCAATGAGCCATCACGGGCTTACTTAGTGTAAAGACACATATCTATAGCACTCCTGTTTGTAGCCCTGGGACTACATAAAGACATCAAATTTATGATACCACTCCCTAGGTGCCTGCTTCAAGCCATAAAGACTTTTCTTCAACTTGCACACTAGGTGCTCCCTGCAAGATTCTGTAAATCCCTTAGGCTACTCCATGTAAATCTCATCATGCAAATCCCCATGGAAGAATGCAGTCTTGACATCCATCTGATACATGTCCAAGTCAAGCTGCGCAACTAAAACCAAAACCAAGCATAGGGTGGTCATCTTGACCACAGAAGAAAAGACTTCATCAAAGTCAACTCCATGCTCCTGTTTAAAACCCTTAGCAACAAGTCTTGCCTTATAAGCTGGCTTGGGGTACCCATGGGTACTTTTCAGCTTGTACACTCATTTTCATGGCAAAGCCTTCTTGTCGTTAGGCAATGCAACCAAATCCCAAGTCATATTCTTATGCAAGGAGTCCATCTCAGACTGCATAGCCCTCTCCTAGGAGTGACTATCACCCCTACATATAGCCTCATCATAGGTGAGAGGATCTCCTGCATCTATAACCAAGACATAATGCATCGAGGGCTCAAATCTATCAGGTGGACGTCTAGATCTAGTAGACCGTCTCATTGTAGGCTCTGCTACATGTCTAGCATCTTGTCCAACACCCTAGCCATGTGTACTAAGTACTGATGTAGGCTACCCAACTGGCTGTGCACGAGCATGTGGCTCCTCTTAGAATATAACCCTATGTATCTCTACCAGCTGCCTATGCATCTTGTCTTTATGGAAGGCTACATCATGGCTGCGGATGACTTTCCATGCTTGCAGATCCCAGAGGCAGTAACCCATTTCGCTTGCATCTCCATAGCCAAGGAAAATGCATTTGATACTCTTAGGATCCAGCTTGGTATGCTTGTCTTTGGGCACATGGCAGAATGCCTCACATCCAAAGACATAGAGATGCGCATAAGACGAACGTTCCATACCTCCTCTACAACCTGGAAATCCAAACCACTGGAAGGTGATCTATTTATGACATGCACAGCTATACTGGTTGTCTCAACCCAAAAGCTTTGTGGTAGGTCTACATAGCTAAGCATACTGCATACATGCTCCTAGATGGTTCTATTCATCCGCTCAGCCAAACCATTCGGGGGTGGGGTATAGGGGGCGGTCAACTAACGCTTAATACCCCTCGCATCACATAGCTACTTAAAGGCACGTGACACATATTCTCCCCCATTGTCTATGCCCAGTGTGGTTCTCAACCAATGCAAGCCATCTCTAAAACACATCCAAGACATCTGACTTAAGCTTAATGGGGTAAGCCCAAACTTTACCCAAAAAATCATCAATGAACGTCACAAAATACTTTGCACCACTCGTAGATTGACTGGGCATGGTCCCACAGACATCAGAATGTACCAATGCTAGGGGCTCACTCATGTGTGTCCTACCAGACTTCTTATGCGTATTCCTAGTCTGTCTACCATAAAGACAATGCTCACATGAATCAAAACATGCATAGTCAAGGGGCGGTAAGTACTGCAAACCAAAAAGCATTTTCATTCCCTTCAAGGACATGGCCCAAATGGGCATGCTAAAGATACATGTGGGATGGAACTGACTGACAAAACATGGTCAACAGAGGACCCATCAACTACAAGAAAATAGAGGCTACCAACCTTGGCATCTCTAGCAAGCACAAGTCTACCACGGGTGATATTCCAAGCAGAATCCCCAAATGAAACGTGAAATTCAGTATCATCAAGCTACCCTGCAGACATAAGACTGTGTGTAAGTGCAAGTACATGACGTACATCCTGTAACAGAAAAGTATTGCCAGTAGAGAACTATAGTCGTACATCCCCAATGCCAACAATAGCAAGTGACTTGTCATCACCCAAGAAAACTGAATCAGAGACAGTGTGGTAGGAGTGAAACCATTCATGGTATGGTGTAACATGAAATGAAGCATCAAAATCCAAAAGCCTGCACTGCACATACATAGAGTGAACCTCAATCAACCGTGTAGCATCACAAGAACTAGCTGCAAATATGTACTCCCCATCGGAGTTGTTAGTCTGCATGACATTGATTTCCTCTATTTTCACACTAGATTTCCCAGGTACCATGCTGCAATCAGAGGACTTTTCATGCACTTTGTCTTTTTGCCTTGGTTTTCATGCATAACTGCTTGCTGTAATAAATTATAGCCAGGTACAATGAGAGCAAACTGTAGGCAAAATGAATGCACCAAGTCAACCACTGACTATCAAAGCATAACCAGCATCAAGCGGGCATAAATGAGCATGTGACAGTCATACCGACATCGAGCAAACACCCAAGCATGTCAAATGAATCCATCAGTAAGTCGGCACACCCCTTGTGTAATAGGGAAAAGTATACACAACACTGGCAAGACTTGACACAAAGAGGTGTATGCTCATAGGGAGTGCAAAGCCCAAATCAGCCCAAGTACATCTGTGAGGACCACCGCATATCAACCATGCAACATCCAAGTGAAGATCCCAGTCTCAAGTATCTGAATGCTCAAGTAGCATAAACCGCCTACTATCAAGTATATCAAGATGCTCCCACTAGCACAAAAGACATAAATATCAAGCAAAGATGCTCAACAAGGGAATATGATAGCACCAGTGCCAAAAGATCCAAGATCAAGCATCAATAAGACCTCATGAGCATATAGGCTGTGCAACCTCCGTACATAGCATCCATAGACATCAAGTACATCCAAACTATAACTCTAGCAAGCTGAGAAATAGCCAAAATAAGCTCCAGGTAAAATAAAATGTCAAGCCAAAGCAAGGCTCAGTAGCATCCAACTCCAAACAATGTAATGAGCATGTAGTAGTGGCATAGGCCAAGCATGTCAAGACAAACATAAGCAAAGTACATGCCATAAGTACATCTGAGATAAAGATCCAAATGCTATGCGAAGCGAGCTCAAGCTCAACCAATGATTCAAGAGCAAATCCAAGGTCTATGTCGATCCTCGAGAGTCACTACATCAATGTATACATCCAAGACATAGCTCGAATGCAATAGGCATATCCAAACATAAGCAAAAGAGCTTCATCCTTGAATATTCCAGCAATAAATAAACGTCCAAAACTGAGCCATAGAGTGATAGGATATAAAAACATTTTATTTTTGTCACGAGTTTGATTGCTTAGGCAAGGCTATAGTTGTGAGTCCTCTTAACTATGCTTCAGTAAATTCTCTTTTCAATCCTAAAATATCTTGGCTGTCCAACCTTTTTCCAATCCTTAGAAAACCAAAAAGTGGGGACATTTTCATTCTTGAAATTTCACCCCAAAGGATATCAAAGTTGGATTATAGGTATGTACATATTATACACATATAGGTTACACTCACATATATATTGCCAACCACGTATACATACATGTAAGCACTCTCTCTATGTCACATTTTGATGTTTTTTTTCTCATGTACTAATTTTGCTTATTATAACTCTCTCTCTCTCTCTCTCTCTCTCTCTCTCTCTCTCTCTCTCTCTCTCTCTCTCTCTCTCTCTCTCTCTCTCTCTCTCTCTCTCTCTCTCTCTCTCTCTCTCTCTCTCTCTCTCTCTCTCTCTCTCTCTCTCTCTCTCTCATTGTATTAATGTTTTCAAAAGTAATTAAGTGATTATAATTACTATACATTATATACAATTAAAATAGTAAACATTAATGGTTTACTATCTTAATTGTATATAATGTATAGTAATTAATTTATAGCCTATTAGTATATTGTATAGTGTATATAATTATTAACTTATTATTATTATATACTATATAATATAATTATATATAATATAATATATATAGTAAACAATTTATATAGTATTATGATAATATATGCTATAATATTACACACACACACACACACACACACACACACACACACACACAATGTGTTGGGAAGGCACTGCCTTTTTTTTATGGGAGAAGGGGGGAGATCTTTTTGTTTCAACAAGCATGGGGTATGTGGAAGCTAGACATGTGGCACTTGCCCCTAATATCTGCTTGATCTTATATATAAATTTATTTATTGGAATGCTATAGCAATGCACATAGGTTCTCCTCATGCACTAAGCCAAAGTTATGCAACATTATAAATATTAAAGTATATAAAGATATAAGAAAGAAAACATTGAATCAAAGAGAGAGAGAGAGAGAGAGAGAGAGAGAGAGAGAGAGAGAGAACAAAAACTATTTTCTACCTACTTAACGAAAGGCTCGGGGAAGTTACTATATGTATATCCTCTACATCACCTGCATTCAAGACCTATTTATAAATATCCTTATCTGTGAATTTTTCCTAAATAAAACATAACCCTTTTCTATTCAATCTATAAATAACCCCTTTATATTACACCCTTCTGTATGTAAAAAATGTATAAAATTGGTATTTTAAAAATATCTTATTTTGAACTCACATGATGCACACATATATTCATGAGTAACTTACCTGAGATGAAAGGTTATGGTTCTAATCATGCTAATGATAAGGATGATGTGGAGTGTCCCCTTGGGGGAGAGAGAGAGAGAGAGAGAGAGAGAGAGAGAGAGAGAGAGAGAGAGAGAGAGAGAGAGAGAGAGAGAGAGAGAGAGTGAGTGAGTGAGTGAGTGAGTGAGTGAGAGTGAGAGTGAGAGTGAGAGTATAAGATCAATTTTAGGTGAACTCTAGTATATGAATGAGGGGATATTAGAAATCTAATAATATGCACATAACTCTAATTTTAATTGAAGTCTAATATACATATGAGAAGATAGTAGAAGTCTAATGTAGATATAAGACATACTTTAGGTGAAGCCTAATTTGCTATAGGAGGTTATAACATAGAGTGATAGGATATAAAAACATTTGGTTTTTGTCACAAGTTTGATTGCTTAGACAAGGCTATAGTTGTGAGTCCTCTTAGCACTTAACTATGCTTTAATAAAATCTCTTTTCAGTCCTAAAATATCTTAGCTATCCAACCTTTTTCCAATCCTTAGAAAACCAAAAAATTGGGAGATTTTCATTCTTGAAATTCCACCCCAAAGAATATCAAAGTTGGATATAGGTATGTACATATTATACACATATAGGTTATACACACACACACACACACATATATTGCCAACCACACATACATACACATATACATAAGCACTCTCTCTATGTCACATTTTGATGTTTTTTCTTCTATGTACTAATTTTGCTTATTATAATTCTCTCTCTCTCTCTCTCTCTCTCTCTCTCTCTCTCTCTCTCTCTCTCATACTATATATATTAAATATTATATATAATGTATAATAATTAATTTATATTAAATATTATTTTTATGATATACTATATATCATATAGCCTATTAGTATGTTATATAGTGTATATAATTGTTAACATATTATTATTATCATATACTACATAATATAATTATATATATAATGTAATATATATTTTTAAAAATTTATATAGTTATATGATAATATATGCTATAATGTTATATTTATATAATGCATTGGATAGGCACACCCCCTTTTTAGGGGAGCACGAGGAGGGCCTTCTTTTTTTCAACAAGCGTGGGGTACGTGGACCCTTGACATGTGGCACTTGTCCCTAATATCTACTTAATATTATACTAGCATTCTGTCACAACTCTATAGAGTTGTGACACATTCCACCCGCGACGCTAGACCGCTTCGTTGCCCCAAAGCAGCAAAGCAAAGTTGCTTTGCGATATTTCTCTCTCTTCTTCTCCTCTCTCTCTCTCTCTCCTCTTTTTTCTCTCTTGATCTCTCTCCGACCCCTCTTTTTCTACTCCCCTTTCTCCTATTTTTTCTTTTTTTCTTCTCTTCCTCTCTCTCTTTTAAATTTTATCTTTTCTCTCTCTCTCTCTTCCCCTTCTTTCCTTCTACTCTCTCCTTCCTCCCTCTCTCAAAAAATATTTAAAATTTTAAAAAGACTTTTCTCTTTTCTCTTTCTCCCCATCTCTCTTCCTCTTTTCCTCTTTCTTCTTCTTCTTCTTTTTCTCTCTCTTTCTTTCTCTCTCTCTCTCTCTCTCCCCACTTTTCTTCTTTCTCCCCCCTCATCTCTCTTTTTCTTCTCTCTTCTCTTTTTTTCTTTTTTTTCTTATTCTCTCTTTAATTTTTTTCTTCTCTTTCTTTTAAATTTTCTTTCATCTCTCTATAATTCTGTCTCTATGTTCAAATTCTCTCTTCTTCTTCTTCTTCTTTTCGCTCTCTCTGTCTCTCCCCCCTTTTCTTCTTTTATCTCTCTCCTCTCTTTTCCTCTCTCTCTCTCTCTTAAATTTTATATTTCCTCTCTCTATAATTCTCTTTCTCTCGATTCCCCCTCTCTCTCCCACCCTCTCCTCTTCTTTCTTTTTTGCTCTTTATATATATATATATATATATATATATATATATATATATATATATATATATCTCTCTCTCTCTCTCTCTCTCTCTCTCCTTATTTTTCTTTTCCTCTCTCTTTCTCTTTCAAGTTTTTTTCTCTTGTTCTTTTTTCTCTTTATATATTTTTCCTTCTCTCTCTATTTTTCTATTTTCTCTCTTTCCCTTTCTCTCTCCCTATTTTCTCTATCTTTCAAATTATATATTTTTTCTATGTCTATCTCTCTAATTTAAAAAATATATTAAAAATATTTAATTTAAAAAACTATTATATTTTCTCTTTTCCCTTCTCTTCGTCTTTTTCTCTTTCTTCTTTTTATTATTCTCATTTTTCTTCCTCTTCTATCTCCCTCTCAAAGTGTGTGAAAAATTATGTCCAAAAAACTTTAAATTTAAAAAATTGTAAAAATATTTAATTAAAATTTAAAATTAAAAAGTTTAATCTGAGAGAGAGAGAGAGAAAGAGAAAGAGAAAACCTAGGCCCTACACATGAGAGAGAGGGGGAGAGGAGGAGAAGAAAAATGTTTATTTATTTTTAAATCTATTTCCTCTCTCTTCTTTCCCCTCCTCCTCTCTTTGTCTTCTTATTTTCTCTCTCGCTCTCTTTCTATCTCCCTCTCAAAGCGTGTGAAAAACTATGTTTGCTAAAATTTAAATTAAAAATTAAAAATAATTAATTAAAAAGTTAACGAGACAGAGAGAGAGAGAGAGAAACGTTTGATTTAAAAAGAAGTTTGATTTAATTAAAGAGGAGAGAGACAGAGAAAAAAAAAACCTAAGCCCTACACATGAGAGAGAGGGGGGAGGGGGGCGATTTTAATGAAAGAGAGGGGGAAGAGAAAATGAGAGTTTACATGTGAGAAAGAGAGGAGGGGAGTGGATTTTGATTGAAAAAGGGAGGTTTGATAAAGGAGTAAGTTTGGGAAGCTCTCTAAAATTTCGGGGCTTTTTGAATCTATAATAAAAATATAATAATAATAATATAAGATATATAAATATGAATATAAAAAATTAATTTAAAATTTATATTTTATTAAAAACGTTCTATATTGTTATAATATACTCTTGATTACGATTACAACATTACCAACTCCACCAGCATATCTCTGTGTTGCTTTCGCCAGCCTTTTGCGCACCAGCAATGTACCCTACTCACCACTTGCAATAGTTTGATGTGTGTGTGTGTGTGAGAGAGAGAGAGAGAGAGAAGGTTTAGGCGATGTTCTCTATAGCTGCAGAAAGGGGTGGGGTGGAAGCAAGGCAGAGAGAGAAGATTGAGACTCTGCAGCCTGCAATGATGGCATCCCGCAAGTCGAGAAACTTGGTTTCAAGATGCAGTCAGCAATGGTTTGCAGATGGCGGACAGGGATGGTCTGGGAGGGAGGGGTCTGGGACCGGGGTCACGGGATGGGTAGTAGACCCATGAACGAGGGGTCGCGGTCGCCGTGCCACATGGCACCCACCCTAGCAAGCATGGGAGTCGGGTAGGGGCATGCCATGTGGCCAGCCCCCCCAACCTCTCATTAATAGATATAGAAGAAGAACATGTTGTAATGTGCAGTACCACCACCATCAAGCTTCTACATTGACACTAGAGCGGTGCACATGTAGAAACAAGTTGCTTTTGTTGTACCTCATGTTAAGAGAGAGAGTGAGTGAGAGATACACAAGACATGCTTCCAAATAATGATTCATGTTGATGTAGAGTTAGTATATATAGGTGAGACCCAAGTCAAGTGAGAGATAATATATATAGTTGTAACATCCCCACTCAAACAAAGGTCTCTAGCTCTGCGAGTGAAAAAACCCTTGGGGAGAACAAGGGAAAAACCCGAGCCCCTACACATACCTATGATACAAAAATGATTTACTGTAAAGTTTTCTTGAATACAATGATACATGCCTCAATCACTGAGACAAGAACTTAGAACAATACCAAGTGCATGTCTTAATGAACTAAAGCGAGCTTCACTAAGAGCTTTTGTGAAGATGTCTGCAACCATTTGATCACTGGGACAATGCTCCACCATAATGGAACCTTTCTTGACTTTATGTCGAGCATAATGATAATGAATAGTAATATGCTTTGATTTACTATGTTGTATATAGTCTTTGGTAAGACTAATAGCACTTTGGTTGTCGCATCGAAGAGGTGTACTAGATGATGAAGGATGTCCCAAATCTGCAAGTAGTTGTCGCGAAGCCAAACTAGCTCGTGAGCTGCTAATGATGCAGCAACATATTCGGCCTCAGTTGTGTAGAAACCACAACACATCGTTGTTTCTTGCTGGACCAAGAAACCAAACATCCATTTGTAAAGAAACAATTCCCACTTGTAGATTGCATGGATAAATGTGAACTTGCCCAATCAACATCTGTATATCGAATAAGCTCAAGAAGTTGAAGAAGATAAAGAAGAATCCTCTCGACGACAATAAATAAGACCAAACTCCTTAGTACCCTTGAGGTACTTAAGAATACGTTTTGCAGTACTCCAATGAATAGTGGAAGGGGAAGAAAGATACTGTCCCAAAAAGTTAGCTGCAAATAAAATATCCGGTCTTGTGTTTAAACCAATAAATTAAAGACAACCAACAAGATTAGCAAAGGGTTGAGATTCTTCATTGCGTGTTGTAGATGTACCCTTGGTAGAGCTCGAAAGAATGGGAGTGTTGGCAAAGTGTGCATTTGTCAACCCAAACTTCTCAATAATATAATTAATAAACTGTGTCTGGTGAAGAAGAAGAATGCCTTGTTGTCGATGTCGTTGAACTTGAATACCCAAACAAGAATGTATCTCACCAAGATCCACCATTTCAAATGCAGTCGATAAAAGTTTCTTCATAGCATCCAAGAAAGCAATATTATTTGACACAAGAATAGTATCATCAACATATAGAGCAAGAAGAATAAAACATTTGTCCTCCCTTTTGATGTAAAGATTTGGGTCAACAAAACATGCAACAAAACCTTTAGATGTGAGGAACTGATCAATCTTAATATACCAAGCATGAGAGGCTTGCTTCAATCCATATAATGCACAATGAAGCTGGCATACAAGATGCTCCTTTCCTGCAATCATAAAACCTTCAAGTTGCTCCATATAGATTTCTTCTTCAAGATCTCCATTGAGAAAAGCCGTTTTAACATCCATTTGGTGAATTTCTAGATCAAATAGTGTTGCAAAAGCCAAAAGCATATGAACAATTGTGGAGCGCACAATGGGAGAAAATGTTTCTTGATAATCTACTCTTGCAATCTGCGAGTAACCTTTTGCAACAAGTCGTGCTTTGAACTTATCAAACGAGCCATCAGCTTTGGTCTTGGTTTTATAAACCCATTTACATTTGATAGGAACACGGTTTGGGGGGAGTTCAGTAAGAATCCATGTACCTTTGGACATTAAAGAATCACACTCAGCTTGCATAGCTTCTTGCCATTGATCCCTTTGAGACAAATTGATAGCTTCCATATACGATATTGGATCCTCTTGGACAGACATAGCATCATCAAAGACATCATATTCAATAGAATAGAATCCATGCTCTATCTCAATAGAAAGATCAACATATATCTCCAAATTTTCATCAATCTTCTTTGGAGGTGAAGGAGGTTTATGATCATCAGAATTAGTAGACTCACAAAGCAAGTAAGGAAATGCACTAAGAAAAGACTCTGTATCATCTGAAACATCTAACGCGACCATGTGCCACCCATAGTCTTCTCATCAAATATAGCATCACGACTAATGATAACCTTTTGAGTAGAAGGATCATAAAATTTGTAACCTTTGGAATGATCTGAATAACCAAGAAAAATAACCTTCAAACCTGGAGGATCCAACTTATGTCGAGTGTCCTTGGGCATATGAATATAAGCAATGCAGCCAAATGTGCGAAAGTGAGAGACTAAAGGTGTCTTCCCTATCTAGATTGTTATAGGAATTTTACCAGCAGGTGCAGTTGTTGGAAGATGATTTTGAATAAAAACGGTTGTTAGAAGTGCTTCAATCCAAAACTTTTGAGACAAACCAGAGTGTATAAGCATGCAACATATAGCATTAAGAATAGTGCGATTTTTGCGCTCAGCAACACCATTTTGCTTAGGAGAATAAGGAACTGTAAGCTCATGATGAATACCTTGATCCTTACAGAAGTCATCAAATAGATTGGATACATATTCACCGCCATTGTCACTGCAAAGAGTCTTTATAGAGAATCCAGTTTGAAGCTCCACACTTATCTTGATTGTTTAAATATAGATAAATCCTTAGACTTATGTCGAAGAAGATAGACATGTGTGTACCATGAGAAATCATCAATGAAAGTTATAAAATATCGATATTGAGACTTTGAGGCAGGAAAAGGACTGCAAATATCGTTATGAACCAAATCCAAGAGAGCACAAGAATGTGATGAAGTAGAAGTGTGGAAAGGCAAACGATGGTGTTTTCCAAGTGCACAGTACTCACATATTCCCATACGTGAATGAGATCTAAGATCCATACCTTGCACAAGACCATGACAATGAAGATCAAGAATTTTGGCAAAATCGGAGTGTGCAAATCATTGATGCCATAATTTGCAATCTGCATCTCCAGGGGCAGTAACAACATTTGCAACCATATCATTCAATGATAGCTCAAATAGATTACCATGTCGAGGAGCCACTGCTATAGTATGTCTGTCTTTCTCTATACGACATTGATTATGATCAAAGCCAACAAACAAACCAAGATCAACTAGATGAGCAACAGAAAGAAGATTTCTTTGCAAATCTGGAACATGAAGAACTCCTCTTAATATTCTAGTGGATGAAATAGTCCCCAGATATAAATCACCCACTCCTTTGACTTGACAAGTCGTATCATCCGCAAGGTAAACAAACTTCTTGACAGGAAGAGAATGATAATTGTGAAGCCACTACGATTGGTATGTCATGTTTCCAATGGCACTTGAATCAACAATGAATAGAGAACCATCATGAACATGACGTACCTTTTCTGGAGAGATATTATGATGGACGAAATTGAGCTCCTGATGAGTATGATCATCATCAGTTGTAGTTTGTTGAACAATATAAGCTCAAGAACATTCTTTGTCATATTTGCATTTATAACAACGACGAGATGGATGATCTGTATGTGCACACTAATCACAAGGAGGAAAACTTTTAGACGAGCGAGGTTGCTTTGTAGTAACTCCATGCTCCTCATCATATTGACGTGCCCAGCATCAGAAGCCATATGGCCTTTCTTATCACAATAAGAACAATGTTTGTTAGGATAAGCAAGATGAGAAGATTTACCACCTTGTTTAGGGCGTCCACCCTGCTAAAAATGTGAAGCAGGAAGCTTGTGAGCAACAAAAGTAGCATCAAAATCCCTTTGTTCGCGAGTGACCAAAACAGCATCAGATTTTTCCAAATGATGCTCATGACGTTGAGAATATTCAATAAGAGATATACATGCTTTGTCAAATTGGATATTATGATTGTTAGACAAAATAGTGATGATATTGTCATATAAAGGATCTTTGATGGTATGAAGAAGTTGAGTAACAATCTGATTTTTAGCAATAAGAGCGCCGACAGCACCAAACCGATTGATAATGTCTTTAAAAGCCTCAATATGAGAGTGCATAGAAGTACCAACCTTATATTGAAGATTCTTCAAACGAGTTTGGAGATATAAAATTTTGGTGACCGATTTCTTCTCAAACGTTGAGATAAGATACTCCCAAACAGCATGAGAGGTTTCCAAATGAAAGACATCCAACATAAGTGAGTCAGGAAGTGCAAACAATATATAACAACGAGTCGCTTTGTCACGACAAATCCAATCAGTATGATCAATTTTCCATTGTTCAAATAACGGGCCATCAGTAATCAGAGAATTGTCATTCATCACATCAATAGGTTGAACTGGGCAAGACAGGTCGCCCAAAACAATATCAAATAATTTGTCACCTTCAAGAATTAGCATCATCTTTGCTTTCCACCCAGGAAAGCCTTGTCCTTGGAAGAAGGGAACCGAATGTTAGCCAGACGGATATCCGTTAACAATTACGCAATTGGCCATGCCTGTATCTCAAGAGAAAACAAATAAGATGAGATCGCAGAATCTGCAAACCATGAACAAGACGAGCGTAGTTGAGACGCGTGACAATCAAAATAGGGAGATGCACGTAAGAATGACGAAAAGTTGAGTGACTAAAAAGAAAGCCCGAAATAGAGAGACGTAACGTGCAAGACGAGATGATGCGTATAAGAAAAGTGCTATTTTGGTCGAACAAAGAACGTGAACGAGAATAAAATATCACTAAAAATAGCAAGATGTTTGCTTGTCGTAATCATCGTCATTAACGAAGACAAGCGATTAACAAACTGTAATTGGGGATTAACGAACTATAATTAGAATTACAGTTTTAAATAAAGAATCGTAGATTCGAGCAAAATTGTTGTCTTGAATCCTAAAGTGTCATAACTTTTGATCCAGAACTCTGATTGACAAGTGGTTTTGACAGGATTCGAGAGCATGACGAGAGCTACGCACCCAAACCTGGTTTTGTTTTTAAAGACAAAATTAACTAATACTTCTAATTTGAACAATTTCATGTATCAAATCATCACTTGTGCAAAGAATTCAATCAAGTATAAACAATGAAACAACTTATCTTCCTTGTTGTTACTACGCATCCATAGCTCTGATACCATGTTAAGAGAGAGAGAGAGAGAGTACGAGAGAGATACACAAGACATGCTCCCAAAGAATGATTCATATTGATGTAGAGTTAGTATATATAGGTGAGACCCAAGTCAAGTGAGAGATGATATATAGTTGTAACACCTCATAAAGGCATTGTGAATCTTGGCTCCAAGTTTCACATACTTAAGAACTTTTTAGTCATATCAACAATGAAATACTAGACGACTTGGCCATGAATTCGTTGATACTTGATCAATCCCTCAATAGATTGCCTCATAAAAATCCAAACTAATGGCAATTGTTGCTACTATCAAAGATATTGTTGTTCTAATTGATGTTGGAGAAGAGTCAACGTTAGGTTTCTAGGCATGTAATAGAGGAAGGATTGGAGGAATAGATGAGTGAATGGCTACTTATGAATAGTAAATGTGAAGGGGGTTGCCTCATATAAAGAATAGCCTCATCATTATCAATAAAATTTATGACTAAATTATTGTGACTATTTTGTGTAGTCATGTTGCACATGGTGTTAGTTGCTATGAGGGAGGATTATATACTCCATGGAGATTTCATAAAGGTGGTCCAAGCATAGAAGAAGGGCATCGCATCCTTGGAATCACTTAATTTCTAGACATGAAGATACTTACCATCACCATTATGCATGAGGATGCAAATTATGAGGATGAAGTTTAGGATTATGAGTCCCCAAGTATTGGAGTGAAATAACCAACTTTTGCATGGATGAGCTTCTATTAATCAACTAGTGTTTTTATGAAGGCTGGCCAAGGCTGTACATATTACTATGCTATCTTATTTTGATTATTGGATCTTCACACGATGATGATCCAAGCTATCATGATGCAAGTTATACAAGGTATCGTAAAGATCTAAGGAGAAGATGATGAGCCTAATCATTTACTAATAGTACTCCAAGAGAATATGACAAACCTACTCATTTATTTGAAAGTACTCCAAAATATGTTCCAACTGTCAAGTTTGTGTTGCAAATTGCAAATCTAACACTTTCCTTTGGAACACACTTTTTTTGTCAAATAATATCAAAAATCTAGTGGTTTCATAATTAGATCTATAGTTGGACATGGCATCTAGCCTATTGATGTCAAGTTTGACAAGACTATTTTATTGTGTGGCCAAGAGGAACCCATGTTGTTTATGATGGAGGAAGTAACCAAGACCAATGAATTTTTGAAGGTTGGGAAATTTATCTAGACATTCCTCTATTTCTAAGTGGATTTACCTAACAACTAGAAGTAAATAACTATATCATGACAAGTTTCATATCACTAAGATTGCATACAAAAGTCTATTCTAGAAATTGTCACAAGTTTGCTACAATGTTGACTTGATAGGACTTCCCCATGTCATGGAAAATGCGATTGTACATGATGAAAATGTCATGCCATATACATAATCAATATGTTGATTTTAGAATGAATAAAAAGGGGATTTGACAATGTAGCCATAGTATTTCTACAAGAATGGTAGACTAAAGTAATATACTTAGTGTTTCCATGATCAATGTGTTTAGTCAATTCTTGAGTTTGACTGTATATTGTCTCATTGATAATGATTGCAAATCCCATTTAAAACTTGTTATTAGTGTTGATATATATACATTTGAGCATCTTAGATACTTATTCAGCAATCATTGGCACCTTATGAATCCCCATTTCAGGTTCAATATCATTTATACCATACATCTGCAAGTTATGAAGCTTAGAAGTCAAATTGCTATATAAAATAACATGCAAGAATTTTAGATAGGATTCTCTCTCACACACAATCATAAGCACTCAATGGTATCATCCTCCATAGCTCATTCTCAAGCTCATGAACATGTGTGGATACACAAAAATTCCTACATGGTATTAGTGCACATGGCTCTAGGCTTGTGCATACTTAGTTCACCATTATGATTAGGTATTGATCTCTCTGAGGACTTACTTATCCTTTTTACTTATTCCCTTGAAGCATTCAAATCACCTACTTTTTATCTTCTTTATTCTCATTCTCCTTGTTGATTCTATCACTAGTTCTTCAACCACTATCTCATTATCATTAGCAATTTTTTCGTTTACCACTTGCTTATACTAGGTTTTCTCACCTCTCTCCTTTTAATTCTCGTTTTCCCTCTACTTCTTTCTTGTTGTTAACACTAATGGAGTCCATCAATCTCCTCTCTACCCTCACCTACCTCCCTAATCCTATATCTGTCTCATTGAGAAAGAGAGAGAGAGAGAGGGAGATATATATATATATATATATATATATATATATATTCCTTCTTTCTTATAAAGATAGGACATGGTGTGAAAGTCACTAGCTTGAAATATGCACAATTAATACAACACATCAATGCCATTAATTGAAAGATCTAGATCGATAGTCCATGCAACATGTAGTAGCCATTTGTAACATACCCGCCTTTATTATGTGACAAGTAAACTTTTAGTAGTCGCTTGGAGTTTGTCCTCGGCTCTATAACCCTAGGTCTATCCCATAGGGGAAGCATCCTGTCATTACCCACCACTGAGGACCGACCTAAAGGTTCCTAACCTAATTGACCTAACAGTCACCTATCAACAATTAGCTCACATCCGGAGGTGTCCTTCGAGAGGCTTCTTGTCCGGAAGGAGCGACTTCCATTACCCTTGGTTCATAGAGTACAACGATTTTTTCCAATAGCAGACTAAGGATTTATGAAATCCCTCGCAGTGCTCTGGCACACCCGTCATACCTTTCCCCTAAGATAATTTACAACTCAAGTTCTAAGACCAAACCCTAGGTAAATCAATGAATCGGCCCTTCTTCCCAAAGTTTCTTCCTAGCATTTATTTTTTGGGAAACCTCTCGACTAACCAAGACCACCTTGCCATAGGACTGGATTCCTCGGGAATCTATCCACCCGCTTCCCTCTATGGAAGTTCTTAGTTATCTAATTACCTACCACATTACGTGAAACGTATAAAAACAGCTTCATTAATTAAAAGAATCATTTTATGCACACTTGTTCCTTTGCGCAATTTACTTACGGACATACAATCAGAATAAAACAAATTCATTGATTACGTTCCATAATGTGTGTTCTCTTGCCCATACAGGAGAAAATTACAATTTCATGTGTTGCCTCATCTAGTGCACCTGTACGTCATCAAGATCAAATCCACCTATAGCTAGAATTTTTAGGTGTCCCAAGTAGAACTTGGGCCATACAGGGGACCAAGTAGTTCCTAGGTGCATAAAGGATTTACTAGCTAGAGCCCCTCTGGCACCCTATCCACCTCCTACTTAATACGATCCCTGCCGAGAAACCTCTTGCCATCAGAGCCAGTCCATGCTTCCGCTCGATAAAAGCATCACCTCCTGGTATGGGGGATTCAACACCTATCCTTGGGGAAGATATAGGGCTCCTCAATTTTTATCTCTTCCAATACTTAATTCAATGAGGATCTAATCTAGAAAATCAGATTGATGTCTTCAAGCAATTATAACTTCAATCAATCATGCAACTTTCAAGTAATGATTAATCTAGTAGCAATCGACACTTGAATTTCACATAATGAACTCTTCCCCTTGGAATTTAACTAAGGGTATCTATATTTTGGGGTCTCTAACTTCCCAGTTTAACGTTTATTCTTGTAACCAAGTTTCTTGGCCTTAAGTCAGTTTCTTTAACTTAGAGTTATTTCCGGGTTTTTTTTAATTGCTATTAGAGCTTCTACATTAAAACTATATCCTTGTCACAAAACAAAGCTATATATCGAGAGCTTCAAATAGTCCCTTCCAAAAATGCAAAATGAATAGAGAATCATAATCGCTAATAATTCTTTTTGGGAGTCCATGAAGTCTAAAGATTTCTTTGACAAATAACTTGGCAATATCTGAGGCTTTGTAGCTGGTTTTGACCGGAATAAGGTGGGTAACCTTATTCAACACATCCACAATTACTATGATCAAGTTGTATCCTCCTTGAACTGAGGGTAATCCAACTACAAAATCCATACTAATGAATTCCCATTTCAAAATAAAGGTTGCTTAAATTTTAAGAAAGGTATCTAAAAGGTTATGCTCTTGAAATAAGCAAGTGGTTGTAGCTTTCCTGGTAGCTTAACTTGTTTGGCTTTTATTCGTTGGCAACTCAAGCATTCGGTTATGTATTTAAGTATGTCACTTTTGAGATTTTTCCAATTATAGTTTTTCTTAACTGCATTGAGAGTTTTGGCATAGCCAGGATGTCCAAAAAATGGGGAATCATGAGCTTCCCATAGTATCTTCTTCTTAACTTCTTGACTTGAAGGAATACATAATCTTGTCTTGAAGTAGACAAGGCCTTCATCAATAAAGAAGTTAAGATACTTTGTCTTAAGCTTGGGATTTTGCTCTTTATTCTGAATTTTCTTCAGCATTTGCTAATATTTGGGATCATTATTCACCTTCTACTTTGCTAGCTTGATGATGGGATCACTAGGCATTTATATCATTATAGCTAGCGTTTGAGCTCTAAGAGATTCTTCTAAGATAAGTGCATTGAGAAATGATTTGCGGCTTAAAGCATCTGCAAATACATTCTCTTTGCCCAGTCTATATTTGATCTCAAAATCATACTCTTGCAAGACTTCGATCCACCAACATTGCCTCATATTTAGATCTAGTTGAGTGAAGATCCATTTAAGACTTTTATGGTTAGTAACCAGTGAGAATTTCTTCCCGAGTAGATAATGTCTCCATAACTTAAGAGCATGGATAATTGCAAGAAATTCTAGGTCATGACTAGCATAATTTCTCTCATGAGTCTTCAATTTTCTAGAGGAATATGCTACTAGATGTCTTTCATGCATGAGTACGCATCCCAAAGCAAGAGAGCTCACATCGGCCACCACTTCAAATTCTTTGCTAAGATCGGGTAGTTTGAGGATAGGGGTTGTGACTGAACTTAGCTTGAGCCTGTTAGAATGTTCAACTTGGGTTCATTTAATGGCAACTTGCTTCTTGAGTAGGTCAGTGAGGAGTGCAGCAATTAAGGCATAATTCTTGATAAAGACTCGATACTATCCTATTAAACCCAAAAAGCTACAAACTTTGCTTGTAGTGGTTGGAGGCGGTCAATCTTGTATATCCTTGACCTTGGCCCGAATCCACTAATATTCCCTTTGTTGAAACTATAAACCCTAAATACTCAATTTCCTTCTTGAAGAACACACACTTCTTCTTCTTAGCATACAGCTTGTGAGTCCACATTGTCGCAAGAATTGTCCGCAGTTGTGACTCGTGACTTCCTTCATCCTTGGAATATGTTAAGATGTTGTCAAAGAATACAAGGACGAAATCATCAAGATAAGGTCTAAATATATCTTGCATTAATATATTGAAGGTAGCAGGGGAGTTTGTCAATCCAACTAACATTACGATAAACTTGTAATGACCGTATCTAGTGCTAAAAGCAGTTTTTGGGATATCTTCTTGCTCGATTCTAATCTAGTAATACCCTGATCTGAGATCAATCTTGGAAAAAATATTCGCTCCTTATAGTCGATCAAGTAGTTTGTCGATCCTTGGAATCGGATACTTATTATTGATCATTACATGATTTAGTCCTCAATAATCAATGCAGAGACGGAGAGTCCCATCCTTCTTTTTCTGAAATAACTCTGGAGCTCCCTAGGATGAGTTATTGGGTCTAATGTATCCCTGATCTAAGAGCTGTTTGAGTTGTTCCTTTAGTTCTATGGCTTTTGGAATGGACATTCGATATGGTTGCTTTGCAATTGGTGCAGCTCCTAGTACTAGCTTGATTTCGTGGTCGACTTCTCTCTATGGTGGAAGTTTAGTTAATTCTTCAGGAAATACGTCAGCATATTCCCTAATCCACAATGGTTCATCTTTGGCTTCTTTATCTAGTTCAATCTTATTTAATTTGATTAGGTATACACGTGACTCTTTTCTTAAACCTTTAGCAATTCGAGAAGCTTTTGCTAATTGAATCTTTGGTTTCCCTGCTTCTCCCTATGTGGTTACTTGTTGTCCTACAAGTTCAAGAATGTGACTTGGCCATTTTCACAATGAATATGAGTGTCATTGGGAATTAACCAGTCCATTCCTAACATGCACTCATAGGTCCCCAGGTTCATCACTCTGAATTGCATGTTGGTTTGATTGCCACCTAGATTAAACTCCACCTTACTTATTTGTTGTGTTGAGGAAACTTCTTATCCATCAGCTAACTCAACTATCAGCCTAGGTGCATACATTGTGTCTGTGCCTAGTTTTCTAGCACACCTTGGTGATATGAATGAATATGTGCTTCCACAATCAATCAATATTTTAAAGCGTTTACCGTTATAGGTTAATGGTGTTTGAATCACGGAGAACTGTCAATTTGGTCCCTTCTTGTTGAGAGATGCGTGAATTCTCGCTCTCTCCATGTCGGTTTCCAAGGTGGGATCTTCATCATCTTCTACTTCCTTGAGGGTTATACTGGCAACTATTCCTCTAGCTATGGTTGTCAACAGCTTTGGTCATTATGGAACTTGCTTTAGCGTTCATTATGTCCGATTTTTGGGCATCGCCTTTGGATATGGCCATGTTCATTACAATAATAGCACCTAAAAGTATCCTTATTACCACCAGTAAAGTTCTCCACTGTCGACGTCTTAGCCTTCTTACTATTAGCAGATTGGAATTGACCTTGGACTCTTTTTGCATAGCCCCTAGTTATATTTCTATTTTGGAACTTATTATTCCAAGGTTTAATGTTTTTTTGTTTGGGCTGGAGTTCTTGTACAATCGGTCTTGCTCTTATCAATGCGTGTCTTGGAGGTCGAATGGATGCATTGCTTCAAGCCGTGTGTTCAAGGGGTCATCCAATCCATGGCAAAACTTGGATACTTGCTGCGCAATATCCATAGACGATGAAATATAGATTGACAATGGCTTTGGAGGGGTCTTCCTTTTATAGCTTGGAAAGATAGTCTAGTTGGACTATCTAACCATATTATAAACCTTTTCTAGTTGGCCAAGGAAGATTCTTAGGAATATTTTCTTTACCATCAGGCCCTAAAGTAAGAGTCCCTAATAACTCCCACACCCTGCAACTCGATGCATTGTGCCTTGAGTTGCTACTAGCATAACTACTCTATCTAACCCAATGGCTAGATCCACAAAGGTCACCTTTTTGCCATCCAGTCACACAAACTTTATGTGATATACTACCAATGATCTAACCCAAAGGATACATCATTGGTGGTCCCTTATGAAGGTGGGGCATTGAGCATATCTAACACCCCTCCTCAATGTCCATCTGTTTGGTAAACTACATTCTCGGCCCAATGCCAAAGTCTTTGAAGATGAATTCGAAGGAGATCCTTCGTAAAGGCTTTGGTGAAGATATATGCTCCATTCTCCTCCGTTGAATAATAGACTAGTTGTACTATTCCATCTTCGACCAAGTCACACACATAGTGATACTAGATCTCAATGTGTTTGATGTGTGCATGAAAAATTGGATTTTTGGCAATGGTAATGCAACTGTGATTGTCACATCTTAGCACTGTTGGATCTTCATCATGTATGCCCATATGCCATAGGATTCTCCTTAACCATAATGCTTCACATGCAGCAAAGCAAGTTGCCTTATACTTTGCTTCGAGTAGAAGACAATGTCACAATTGGGTGCTTCTTATTGATCCAAGAGAAGATTCATGAATCTAAAGAGATACAATACCTAGAAACGGATTTTCTAGAATCATTGTCACCTACCCAATCTAAGTCACCTACCCAATCTAAGTCAAAATTTTCCATAAGAGCACTTTAAAAATTGTATGTGATACCATAGTCAAGAGTTCCCTTCAAGTATTTAAGCACCTACATCCTAGCTTTCCAATGCATTTCTTGTGGTTTGTTTGAGAACTTACTCAAAGCACCAATAGCAAAACTGATATCTGGCATGGTGTTACACAAGTAGATGAGGAGACCAACCAACCTCCTATATCTCCTCAATGGATAACTTTACATTGACCTCTGTAGATGTAGCTATCTACTTACACTCGATCATGCCAAATGCTTTTAATATCTCCCATATGTGCTTCTATTGAGAGATAAATATTTTGCTAGGCTTCAATCCCCAAACAATAGTACAACAAGCCCAAGTCTATCATTTCAAACTCAGAGCTCAAAGCCTTTCAAGTCTAATGGATCATATCTTCATAGTCACGTGTAATAAGAAGGTCGTTCACATATAGGATAATCACTAACATACTTTTCACCATCCATCTAAACATACAAGTTAGCATCGGAGACACATCTTTTGATATTCAAGCCTAAAAAGAATTTATCTATCTATTGTGGTACCATGCTCTAAGGGCTTGTTGTAGCCCATACAATGCCTTCTTCAGTTAATAAACTTTGTTCTCACAATGGGGGGCCTCAAACCCCCACGGCTAAGCCACCTACACCTCCTCCTTCATGTCACTATTCAAGAATGTTGATTTAACATCCATTTGATAAACTTACCACTTCTTATGAGCGGCCACTACAAGTACTATGCAAATAGTGGTCATTCTAATAGTTAGAGCAAATGATTCTTGAAAATTAAATCCTTCAACCTGTGAAAATATTTGTGCAACTAATCTAGCTTTGTACTTTTCTAAGCTGCCATTAGCTTTGTACTTTACCTTCCATACCCACTTATGCTAATAATCTTTCTTTTCTCTGGCCAATCCACTAGCTCTCAAGTGTCATTCTTCATTGTGTTGTCATACTTAGCTTGCATGGCTACTCTCCATGCTATATCAACAAGTACTTCTTCCAAGTCTATTGAATCCTTTGTTTCTCCCATAATCTTATCCATCAAGGCCATACTGACTATGTTAAGAGAACCCTTTCTTTGCTCCTCTATTCTCAAAAACCTCCTTGGTCCATCTGCTTTTTACCAATTGTAGTAGGCATAGGATTATTGTGATCGTAGAGCTGCTTTACCTATCACATTGATGGCTTTTCCGGTGGCGTGATTGTATGTTGGTGAGATTTTTCTTCATCATCCAAAGATGATGCTTTCTCCTCCTTGAGGGTAGGGACAACTCTTGGGATAGGTTCATAGTGGACTACTTCTTCCTTGGATGATAAAGTGGAAGAACTTATATTCTCCTCCTCCACTATATGTGGTATGTGGCTACAACTTGAACACCATATCATGGCTTACTATGATTTTCTTTGCCTCATAGTCATACAATTTGTAAGCCTTTTGCTCATCACTATAACCCAAGAAGATACATTTTGTGCTTTTTGGATTTAACTTGAAAGGTTACATAAGACTTGCTTACTATTTAGTACTCAACTTTATTATAATGGTTAAGAACAATGGAACTTCTATTATTGAGAAGCTAGATAAGAATAACTTCCCATCATGGAAGTTTTATGTGATGAACTTTCTTATTGAAATTGGCCTATTTGAGTTTGTTTTAGGTGAAGAAAAGGAATAGCAGCTAAATCTTGCTACAATTGTAGAAGAGTTCCGTATATTAGAAATATAGAATATTTACATGAAACTTGGACAACCTTCAAGAATATGTTTTCAGTAAATACAAAGATAGAAAGATTCAACTCAAGCAAGAGTTAAATACCAAGTGAGTCCAACTTATAGAATATATAAAATACCATGTGAGTTTAAAAGAAATGGTATTATATTTAGTAAAATTTACAAGATTATATTTACAAAAGACGTTTTTTAATTACAAATTGAAAAAATTCGTAAGTTTAGTAAAGTACAATGGATCATTTTAAGGCCTTATAGCATGTAAAGAAATGGTATTTCTTAATATCATTTGAACACACATTATATAAATGATTTCTTATAGGTGTACCCCCGAGGGTTAAATACTTTGACTAAAGAAAATATGTCTATAAATGAGCCTGTTTTGAAGGTGAGGACTATTATAGATGCCTTGATAGCTATTGATGCATTGCATGATGATAATGATTTGGATTCATCTACTTTGGGTGGTCTCAATAATGAGAAAGCCTAGAAATCTTTTGTTACTTCCATATATATACACAGAAGCCATTTCTAGATTTTGAAGAGTTGATCTCTCTCATGATCACTAAAGAGATCAACATGTTGTTACTTCAATGTATATACATAAGCCATTTCTAGATTTTGAAGAGTTTATCTCTCTCATGATCATTGAAGAGATCAACATGCATGATGAATCGTATAAAAGAAGTGGTAAATAGGTCCAAGCATTTTACTCAAGTTTAGGAAGTGGAGGTGGCAAATCCTCTTCAAGAGGCCGTGGTATGGGATGTGCTAGTGGTAAGTAGAAAAACATGTTAAATCAACAATTTAATGACATGTAGATTTTAGAAGGCCATGATAATTCTACAAGTAGGGGAGCTCTAGAGAAAGAAGTGTGGCAAAGCAGGGGCTCTAATAATTTTGATGTTATTTGACATTATTGTGGAAGAATGGGCCATATTGTAGCCCATTTCTTTGATAAGAAGGATGAAATTTGCAATGGCAAGTTACATCAAGGAAATTATGCACCATCTTTAAGACAAAATGATAACAAAAATAAGAGTTTGTTTGTCATGCAGCATATGATCAATGTTGTTACCAAAAAAGGGGCATGTGATGATGTATCTAATCATATGACTAGGCATATTGAATGGTTTCAAGAGATGTAAGATTTACAAAGTCCCAATTATGTAGAGACAAGCAATGATTTATATAATTCGATTTCACATATTGAAAAAGTTCCGTTGTCCTTGCATGATGGTTAAAAAAAGTTTTTTGTTAGATCCTTTACATATGCTAGAGTCATGTGCTCTAAGGTATGTGATGTAAGATCATGTGCTCGAGTGCTTGTACTTTGGTGCTCCAAGGTATGTGTGCTAGAGAGTGTTGTACTTGAGTGTATAATAGTGTCATGTTCATGGGGGTCATATGCCCTAATGTGCTAGAGAGTGTTGTGCTCAAGTACTTGAGTGTATATTCTCTAGGGTCTTGTGGGCTTAGTGTATGCACTCTAAGGTATTTTATACTTTAGTGCATATGCACTCTAAGGTATTTTATACTCTAGTGCATATTCTCTAAGGTGTATGAGCTCAAGAGTGCTCATGTGTGCTTGACCTCTTGTGCTAGTATTTCTATGCTTGAGAGTGCTCTTGTACCCTAGCACAAGTGGCAAATGATGAATTATAACTTTGTATATATGAAAGGAAAGATAGGGTTTCTATTAAGAGCTACAAATGAGAATCAGGAGACATGACTCTTAATGATTAGCAAATGTTTTTTTTCACAAATGAGTAATAAACTCTAGTCATGCAACACAATGCATCATGCATAGCATTTAATGGTCATGCAACACAATGCATCATGCATAACACAATGCATCATGCATCCCAAGGCTAATCATGCATAGCACATATGTCGACATCTGGCCCATGCCAGTTTTGGCTTCATGATTAGCCTTGGGATGCCTACTTTTGTATGCGCAACAATTTGTGGTGAATTGGCCATCTCAATTTATGTGGGCATCTTAGGCCTATTATGATCTCCATCTCTATTGAATTTGTGGAGAAATTGATCATACTTTTGAGATATTGAAAATGGTCAGCCTTTTATTACCTTCCATTTCTCAAAGGAGGGATTGAGTAAGCAAGTAGAGACAATTTGATTCATCTATGCATTTGTATACAGCAGATGTGAGGGTTGACTCTACATATGGGTTGAAATGTGATAATTGGAAAGTCCATGATGCGCAAGTGAAGTGTCCTTTCATAAGGCTTTTTTATATATACAATTATTTTCTCGAGAGTCTTTCTACTCACCCACACACACACACACACACACTCTCTCTCTCTCTCTCTCTCTCTCTCTCTCTCTCTCTCTCTCTCTCTCTCTCTCTCTCTCTCTCTCTCTCTCTCTCTCTCTCTCTCTCTCTCTCTCTCTCTCTCTCTCTCTCTCTCTCTCTCTCTCTCTCTCTCTCTCTCTCTCTCTCAAAAAGGAACAAAAAATAATAATGTTTCAAAGTCCATGAAAAATGTGTTTCAATTTGAAGGAAAGAACTTTTTTATATTTGGTTTGATGAAAGATTATATAGCCTAGAGATCCTATCAAAAATAGTATTCCTCCTTTTTATAGTAGCTCTTCATTGATGAGGTTTATTGGTGATAGTTATGATGGATTTCTAGGCTTTATGCTTAATCTTGTTGTAGAAAAGGATGTTCTTAGATTGGAGAATCGCTTATTAACAAAACATAGAGATGAATTATTGTGAAACTATAGGATTGTCAATAGAAGATTCGTTCATTAGAGAAATGCATAAGTGTACAAGCAAAACCAAAGTAAGAAACTAAGAAGAGATTCATATTTTTAGTGTATTTGGGAAATAATGCCATATCACATTGATATAGGTATTAAGATATAAGAGACTTGTAATTTTTCATCATTCAGTACTATTTGATATAGTGTTTCATCTCTCCAACTTCTCCAAACTTTCATATTTTCTCTCACCTCTTTTATCTCATTCTAGTCATTCTTTCTCCTCTCATCAGCCTTTCTCTCTCGTCTTTTCTCTCTCTTGTGTACTCTTATCTCTCCTCCCTAGTCTTCTTCATGACAAGTGGTATCAAAGCTTTGGTCTTTAGTCACATTTAATCATGGCCTAACTAAGATGTTTCCTTTCAGTTAGTGAATCCAAGGTTACATAAATACGTTTAGTGTAGAGGTCTTGAAGGAGACTAGGACAAAGACCAAAGGTCCTTCAAGTGAAGAAGATAGCTTAGTTGGAGCTATTTTAGGATATAGAGGCAAAGTTGGAGGTAAGATTGACAAATTATCAGGTTATCATCAAGATACATGCCATTTTGGAAGGCATTTTGACAAAAAAAGAGGTCATTGGAGTTAGTCATGACTTAAGTCTCGGTTACTTTTTGGAAAATGATTTCTTTCTCTTCTTCCTACAAGCTGCCTTTCAAGTTTTCCTGGTGGATAACCCTTTCATCTCATTTATTTCTCAATGAAGCTTTCATCTCTATCCAAAACCTTTGGACAAACATTCTTTAGAGTTTTCTCAACAAATGTACAATACTTGTGGCGAACATCAATAAGAAGAGCTCTAGTTCAAGCTCGAAAATAATAGTGTACGTAAACTGATGTGTAGATCAAATGGCATATGGCTATTGACTTGAAAATCTCAATTTCATATATAATGTGTCAAAAGGAGCAAACTCTAGATGTCCCTACCTATATTACATGTCTACAGATACACAGTTGATCTCATGCAACTAAAATAGAGCCCCTTCTTGAGCATATCAAAGATCCACACTTCAAGCCAATTTTAGATATTCCATTGGACAATACTCATATTTATACAATTCACACACTTTGCAGAATAATTGAAAAGCTTGTTCTTTACATAGTGTTTGCTTGGATGTTGAAACCCTTATCAATTAGATAAGATGTTATAATAAAGATTGAACGGGTTTTATATGCAATTGGTTTGCATGGAGGTAATATTGTTACTGAACAAGATCCTCAAAAGTCAAAGGATGGAAATTGTCTGCAAAAAGCCATCTACTAGTGGGGTGAAGGCTAAAAGGTTCCTAGTCTTTCATAGAAAACTTGATAAGATAAACTCTATAAATGGAGACTCGACCATTAAAAATAATCAATGGAAATCCCTAAATAATACAATTAAGGATCACATTGATAATGGATAGGCTCAGAATAGAAAAGCCAAAGTTTAGAAAAAACTAGATAAAATATTTTGTTATTGTATAAAAGTGATTGGAAAGATGATGATCTCAAAGATTTCAACAAAACTCTAGCATTAAGCCTATGAAGATATTGGAAACACCTTTCTATCCTTGGGTTTTCATCATTTTTGAATGCTCTTGTTACAAAGATTTATTGACTTCTTTAGCTTCTCGTTCGATAGAGGCTTTAGTTTTTCTTCATACCCCGTACACTCACTACCAAGTCTTTTTTGTACCTCTAAGAACTCTTCTTCTCTAGGTAGCCCCTTCTTTTCATATTCCACAAATCTGATCAACACATGAATGCAAGGCTATAGAGCTATCTTGGAAATTCTCCCCCTCAATATTCAAAGCTGCTAGTGGACATGGTTTATAACTTCTGAAATCCTTATCACTTTGGCCCCATGTTGTTATGATAGATAAGCAATAATATTCTCTAAGATCAAAAAGGTATTGGATACCATCAAGAAATACATATATTTTTTTGTTAATAAGGTAAGTAGAATAGAAAATATAGGGTTATAATCAAGAGATCCTTCTCTTCACTCTCTATACTCAATTCTATATTCTTTTCTTCTACCTTTGTGATGTTCTCACTCTTAAACATAGCAGTATCAAAACCTTACATCAGGTGGTTCTCAACATCCTCTTGAAACATCTCTACTTTTTCTTCAAAACTTTTTTATCTATGCATACAACATCTTCTCCCTTCTTGTTTACACTTTCTCTAAATAAGAATCTTCCATGTATTGGAGATATATAAGAAATCCTATGTCTTTTTGGATCAAAAGACAATGTTGTTAATCTTTTGCAATCTCCTCTACATACTCAACCAAATAGGACTTTACACGGACACCTGTGGATTGCGTCCGATTCCACCATCACGTAAACAACAAGGACTAAAATCTCTTCGCGCCAATGATTTTTGGCCACGCAAGCTAGCAAGATTCACCAGAATCCAAGGTTAGATGTACAAAAAGGTTTCTACACACCTGCTCCAAGCAAAAAACTCATGTGGCCTTCGATTGATTCACTGGAAGCACCAAGTCTTGCACATACTCTCTCTCTCTCTCTCTCTCTCTCTCTCTCTCTCTCTCTCTCTCTCTCTCTCTCTCTCTCTCTCTCTCTCTCTCTCTCTCTCTCTCTCTCTCTCTCTCTCTCTCTCTCTACTGCAGAACCTAAAAAAGAGGTCTCCCTTTGCCTCCCAGGGTCTTAAACCCTTGTTGGACTCAACCTTAATCTACCCGATCACCTCGTGCGATTATAACACCTCTATGCACTCCTTTTCTCAATTTTTATCCATGTTTGTGCCCTATTTGGGCATGTTTCATAATAGGAACCCTAAAGTTTTTTCCTTTGATTTCTTGGTCCCAACCTACTCTAAATGCAACAAAAATCAAAAGCAAAATACTGAAACGATTCCTCCTACTTGCCTAATCATCAAAAAACCAAAATACTTACTTGTTGTAGAGATTAAAAATCCAAAACCTCCTACCTATCTCAGTTCGAGGATGAAACCCTTACTTCATCGCTCGTTTGAGGCATGCAAGTGCTCAAGCTTGAATCCACTGGTCCCGACAGCACAACCAAAATGTAGTGGCAAGCTCATGCTCAACCACCAAGACCCATGGATCGCTCATTGTTTCAAGCGTTTCAAGCGAACACCTATGGCTATCTCACCTAGCCGGCGCACCTTCGATCTTACGGGGTGTAGTGAGCTTGCTGTGATGCTCAAATGAGTTGCCTCCTCCCTCAAGCACACCGATAGCTCAAGCAACCTCAAGCCTCCACCTTCAAGCTCCATCCTCCATAATTGAGCGCGAGACAAGAGAAGAGAAGAGAATAGAAGAAGAGAGGAGATGATGGAGAGCTTCTTCTTCTTGATCCCTCCCTCACCCTCACACACTCACTCCCACTCTCACACTCCCTCTCTCGAGCACACACAAGCAAGCAAGAAGAAGAGAAGAATATGAGTCCACTTTGCAACACACCAAAGAATGAGCTCCTCGTTCACTTTTCACTTTTAAATACAAAACCCTAAATCCCTTTTGGGCGGTCATCCCCTTATCCCCTTTTTTACATGGCCGGTCGTGGCCTAGGCTTTTTTTCCCACTTCTATATTCCTAGCTTCCTTCCTATCGCCCATCTATCTTTACAGTTTGCATAGGAGGGATCATGGTTCTCTTTTACAAAATATTTGAGGAGTGTCTCACATTTAAAAGTGTGCTTTTGCCTTTGCCTTAGCTTTTGAGACCGCCCTTGCTCTTTCGGTCGTTTCCCTACTTCTTCCTTTGTGTCTGATTTCCTTATGGGCCACCTCTTTTAGGTCCCAACTTGCACTTTTTAAATTTTTTCAACTTTCACTTTTTCCACTTTTTCTTGTGATACGATTAACAGAGACTAGAAGAGGAGAGAGAAAGACAAGAAAAGGGGGAGAAGGAGGAAGGAAGCCATGGAAACTGAAGGAGAAGGTGAAGAGTCCATTCTTGATTATGTTTGTGGAGCCTCGAGAGGAACACCAAGAAGATGGAGAATCTACTACAAGAAAATCTATCTTGTATCATTAATGAGCATCTTTTTCATATTTGATGTGACCACAACAAGAAAAAGACCACCAAGAACACGAAATCTTCACGTAGCTTCATAGAAACAATTCTCCCACGGCTTTTACTTGAAAATTTTTTATTAAGTTCTTTATATTCTTCATAGAATTCATCAAGAGATCATAAAGACATAAGAGAATACACCACTTTGAATGGAAATCATCACATAGTATTCTTCTTCAAAGATTCCATAACTTTCTCTTACAATCTCTCACTTATAGATACATTGTGTTGCATATACTTTGTTCTCTCTCTCTCTCTCTCTCTCTCTCTCTCTCTCTCTCTCTCTCTCTCTCTCTCTCTCTCTCTCTCTCTCTCTCTCTCTCTCTCTCTCTCTCTCTCTCTCGTAAAATAAAATAATCAAAAATAATCCTTCATAACCCCTCTTATGGTCATGGATATCCCTCCCAAGAGGTATGTCTAATATGAAAGGCCACTAGAGCCACTATAGTGTCCCTTTGTAGCTTAACAGTGTCATTATCACTTCATTCTTTACTTTGAGTCTTCAATAGCTACTTCTTCCACTTCTTTGAGCTATTTTGAGCTTGTATTCATCTCTTCCCATGGTTGTTAAACTTTCGCAAGCTACATATTTATCCAACATAACACTTATATAGGCATATAAAACACAACAAAACAGAGACAATGGTGCACAGATCGATCGTTGTATGCTCACGTAGTGAATTCCGGAAGGTCCCCAAGAACAATGAACTCTACTTTTTGCACAAGTTACAAGGTAAAAAGCATGAACGACAAGAGCAAGAGACTAATTGGGTGCAATCTCCCCCCATGCCTTGTGTAAGCGCTTCACAAAGCATATATTTTATGTATATTTTCATCTTCATGCTCAATAATAGCCCAATTTACAAAAATATGGCAAGCTTTTAGCTTTTGAGTTTGCTTTTACACAAAAATAGGAATAAAGCTAATGGACGGTGCCCAAAGAGTCTGGCACGCCCAATACAATGTCCAAATAGAAATAACATATCCGTGCGCATGGGTGCATACAAAATAATAATAAATAATCGATGCCTCAATAGACATGACAAAATATAGGCATGGCGCCTATCAAAATATAATCCATAGATCGAATACTTGCTAGACTCCAATGCTTTCCTCCGCCACTGCTACTATCTCTACACATCAACTGAAGCATTCACAATCGTTAGTAAAATAATACAATTAAACCGACAAAAGTGAATACCTAGCAATCTTCAGCTACATAAATAAATCAACTGGTTAGAAATAAATCCTAACCTTAATTTATTACGAGTGCGCACTCTAAACTCATAAACGTTTATTAATTTAATATGCATTTTGCGGAATCACCCGCTATGGAATCACCCATGTACACACTAAATTAATAAAATGCCCAAAAAGGACAGGCATCCCCATCAACTTCTTGCACAAAGAATCCACTTTGTGTATGATCCTCGGCCATCAAAGTTTACGGAATCCACCGTAAAACCTCACGGAATCCACCGTGGCACGGAATCCACCGTGGAATATGCCTCCTGGCATCATACCCCCGGGGTGGGATAGCAATTGACCTCAATTGCTATTAGCTCAATGTGGAGCTAACAGAGTGGGGAAAGCATTTAAGTCTCTAGCGTGCATCCATTGTGCTTCCTCTACAGGATGGTTCTTAAATTTAACTAAATATCTAGAATACCTTCGGCCACTTCTAGTGGTCATAAAGTCAGTGTCTATGATAGCTTCTGGTTCAAGTATTTCAGTCTCTTCCTCTAATAAAGGTGGATTTTCATAAACAAGGTGTATAGGTAATTGGCCTCTAAATGGTCTCAATAAACTAATGTGAAATGTATTGTGAATTTTCCAATGAGGTGGTAATTCTAACTTGAATGCATTATCATTAATTTTATGAATGATCCTAAATGGTCCATAGAATCTGGGAGCTAATTTGACAACTGGATGTCTATCTACACTTTGCAGTCTACGTTTTTCTATTCTCAGCCAAACATAATCATCAACTTTGAAATTCATCGCTTGTCTTTTCTTGTTGGCTTGTTTGGTATATGATTGCTGGGCTTTAGCAATCATATCTTTGACCTCATCAAAAATACTGTTATGGATACTAGCAATATCATCAGCACTTTGAATTCTATTAGACAAAGATGCAATAGGTGTAGATAATCTATATCCATAAATCACTTCAAACAGTGCTTTCTTTGTAGATGTGTGTGGTGTATTGTTATATGCAAACTGTAATAAATGCAAATGTGTGTCCCATGTCTGAGGTTTAGAAATAGTATATGCACGTAAAAGATCTAGAATTGTGCTATTTGTGGCTTCTATTTGTCCATTAGTTTCTGGATGAAATGCAGATGAGAAATCAATCTTTGTGCCTAGGTTAGCAAACATAGTAATCCAAAAGTTGTTACAAAATCTAGAATCACGATCTGAAATAATAACTTTTGGCAATCCATGGTTAGTAAAAACAGTTTTCAAAAATAATTGTGCTGCTTGTGATGCTGTTAAAGTTTTCTTGCATGGAATGAAATATGCTTGTTTACTAAATCTATCTACAACTGTCCAAATCATATCATGGTTAGATTTAGTATTAGGTAAACCAGTAATGAAATCCATAGAAATTTGTTCCCAAGGTTTAGATGGAATAGACAAAGGCATAAGTAATCCATACTGTTTACCATGATGTCTCTTAACTCCTTGACAAATCAAACATTCAGAAACAAAGTTAGATACATCAGCATCCATATGCGGCCAATAAAAATCTTTAGTTAACGTACGTAAGGTAGATATGATACCTCTATGACCTTGGTATGGGGGACAATGAATTTCATTCAAAACAAAAGATCGGAATGGAATTGTAACACACAATCTCTTTTCATAAAACATAAATCCATCATTATATGACAATGAATCAATAGGAATGAAATTATTTTGAACTAATTTATTCCAATCAGTATGAAAAGTAATATCCTGATGATATGTATCTTTCATAGCAATCAAAGAATCAAAAGATATGATAGAAACATTATGGATGGCAGGTCTTCTACTCAATGCATCAGCCACTACATTTTCTTTTCCAGGTTGGTATTGAATGATAGAATGAAAACTTTGAATAAAGGAGGCCCATTTGATATGATGGTCAGAGATTTGAGGTTGGCTAAGTAAATGTCTAATACTTTGCTGATCAGTCTTAATCATAAATTCTGAACCCATTAAGTAGTGTTTCCACTGTCTTAATTCTTGTACAACTGCTAATAGTTCTTTGTCATATGTGGAATATTTCAGCTCAGACGGTTTCAGCTTACAACTAGAATAGGCTATAGGATGATTGTCTTGCATAAGTACGGCTCCTATTCCTGATCCACTAGCATCGGTCACTACTAGAAAGAATGGTCTATTAAAGTCAGGCAACTGTAGAACACGGGCATTGGTTAATGCATGTTTCAGTAAGTCAAAGGATTTCTGTTGATTTTCGATCGAATGATAAACTATTCCTTTCTTCAGAAGTTTGGTTAATGGTAAAGCAAGTAATGAAAAATTACGCACAAACTTCCTATAAAAACTAGCAAGACCAAGGAATGAGTGTAACTCATGCACGTTTTTGCATCAATTTTCTTAGGATCAACTTTAATTCCATCAGATGATACAATATGACCTAAATACTCAATTTCTATTTTAAAGAATTCACTCTTTTTAGGATTTGCATACAGTTGATTTTCTTTCAATAACTGAAAAACCAATGACAAATGCTCATAATGTTCTTTCTCATTTTGACTAAACACCAAAATATCATCAAAGAAAACAATTACACAATACTGATATTTCAGAAATATACGGTTCAACATTCTACTAAAGGTAGCAGGTGCATTAGTCAATCCAAATGGCATGACCAAAAATTCGTAATGACCAAACTGTGTTCTGAATGCAGTCTTGAATATGTCAGACTTATCTAGTCTCACCTGATGATAACCAGACTTAAGGTCGATTTTACTAAATATAGCAGATCCTTGCAGTTTGTCCATAAGGTCATTAACTCTAGGAATAGGATACCTATTCTTTACAGTGATCTTATTTAAAGCACGATAATCAATGCACATACGATAGGTATTATTCTTTTTCTTGACTAACAGAACAAGTGCACTGAATGGAGAACTGCTAGGTCGAATCAATCCTCTATTTAGTAATTCCTCAACTTGACTCTGGATTTCTTTTTGCTCTATCTGGTTATGTCTATATGGTGCTTTGCAAGGTGGTTGTGTGCCAGGGATCAAATCTATCTTATGGTCTTCTGGACGTGAAGGAGGTAAACCTGGTGGTAGGTCTTCTGCAAAACAGTTCTTAAAATATGCAAGAAATTATTTATGCCTAGGGTGCATATGACTTTCTTTTAATTGCAGTTCATTCACCCAAATGAGATAGGATTTACTACTCTTGCGTAATGCACGTTTAGCTTGAGTATGCGAAAGCAGTGGAAAAACATTAGATGCATGCATACCATATAATATAATAGATTTTCCTTGAAAATTAATATTCATTGTGTGTGTGGAATAATCTATATCTGGGTTATGCTGGTGTCGCCAAGGCATTCCTAAAATAATGTCACTCGACTGTAATGGAACAACTAAGAAATTTCTTCTTTCAGTGTATAGACCAATTTGAATCTCTAAGTCTTGCACTTCCTGTGTACCATTATACGTAGTGCCTAAGAATGCAGCTTTGATGCGATAATGTGTAGGTACAGTATGTAATTTCAATTCTTTTACCAATTTTGCTGAAATAAAATCATGAGTACTACCATCATCATGCAAAATAGTCTTTTCCTTTCCATGCACCAAACATTTCATAGTCAATAAAGAATGTGGAATAGGCATACCTGGTAAGGTATCGGAAGTAGTAGTAGTGTCGTCCTCATCTTCAATGAAATCAGGCATATCTTCATGTTCGTCTTCGTCCATGGTTCCAAGGTAGTTGATATGAGTTTGTGGCTTCTTTGAATGACAATTTGCTGCTAGATGTCCAGGCTGGTGGCATTTATAGCATACTATTGGCTTGGCTTTGGTTACATTATTTGCAATGGCGGGAAGTCTAGGTACATTTGGATTTGGCTGTGGAATAGGCTTAGGGTTTTGATTGACATTGGATGGTAATGCAGGTGGTTTTGCCCAATTTTTGCGGAAAGATGATGAAGAGAAACGACCTGGATTAAATCTTCTAAAATTGGAATTGAATTGTTCAGATCCATAATTACCATTGGCTTGGAATTCCTATAGTTGTCTGTCTCGACCTCGTAGCTTATCTTCAGTGTCGTGAGCTAGTGAAATGGCGTCTTCAAGAGTAGCAGGCTTGAACATGTTAACTTCAGCGTAGTAATGCCCAAGAAGTCCAGACATATACTTGCGCTTATGTGTCGCCTCTAGTACATCTTCAAGCATGTGTAGCTGGAGGAGTGCATTCCAAAAACGCTCTGTATACTGAGGTATAGGCTCACGATCCCGTTGCTGGAGTAGATCCCATTGCTTGATAGCTTTCTCATGAAATTGCAGTGGAAGGAAATTTTGCTTGAATTTCTTCTTGAAATCTTCCCAAATAGCAGGACAATCTATGCTCTTGCGTACGACAGTCCACCAAAGAGATGCTCTGTCTACCAAATGATTAGTAACACACTTGATTTTATCTTTTTCTGCATAGGTTTCCTCATGGAAATAGTCGTCAAACTGACTAATGAATGCTAGAACAGTTTTTCCTTCTCGTATGCCATTGAAAGTACGGAATTTGAAACTTCGTTTACTTATCTTTGATTCCTTGCGAATGGTTTGAGCTATAAGAGTGGCGTCGATGGTACGTCGAATCAAATCTTCAGCTTGAGGTTCTTCTTTGTCGATAGACGCTCTTTGTAATTTTGCCAGTTGCACTTGCAATGCTTGCCTAGCCCTTCGTTCTTCTTCCAATTGCATCATGATTAAGTCCAGCTTTTGCTCCATCGTAGGCTCAGGTAAGTCGCCTTCAGCCACATAAGACCATCCATATGTGGTTCCATCATCCTGTAAAACTCAAAAGACATTTCTCACTCAAAATCAAGTTAGCGGGATGAGCGTAGCTCAAATTTGAGGTTACAAGGCTTATGTGTTTTGGGGTATATCTTTCTCAAGCTTCAGAAATTCTGCGATTTTTCCTTCTTCGTATGCTGAAAATGCTTCAGCAAACCTGCGTATGGGTAGAGTACCTTCCAATGAACAACTTTGCAGTTTGGAGTTTCTGCGCAGGAACAATCCTTCTAGGAGTTTTGAGCACAAGTCAGTTCTGACTCCAGTTGACTAGTCTGACTTGTAGAGTTGCAAACTTGCAGAACTTAGTCGACTTAAGGAACTTGCAGAACTTGATCAAAATTTACTTGCAGAACTTGACTTCTGTGGTGTGTGGCCTGAAGTTTATGACTTGCTTGGCTTGAGTAGACTAAGCTTAATTAATTAAGCTTAGGCTTAATAGTATGAGGCTTAATGGTATGAAAACGGCGTAGATTCGTGGGGGGGGGGGGGGGGGGGGGGCGTTTTTTCAACGCGGCGGAAAAATCAGACATACTCTCACAGCTCGATGACGAATTTTGAAGCTTTTTAAGCTTCCTAAAGCTTTTAAGCTTCAATACTAAGCTTTTGAAAAGAATTAGATATGGAGGTTATGAGCTTAACTCTGGTTGTCTACGACTTGTTGAAGAAGATGTAGGAGTGGTCCTCCGCCTGTATAACCCGGTCCTTTGCGATCTAATGACAGAAACAAGGGTTCTTGATCGCCAGAAGTCTACCCGTATCGACGGTTGGCGACGAGATTGACCGTAGAGCCCAATCGTTCCAGAAGCTCCGCCTTCGCATGAGATGGGTAGCGATGCCTTATAGATACAATCTCTCACTTATAGATACATTGTTTTGCATATACTTTGTTCTCTCTCTCTCTCTCTCTCTCTCTCTCTCTCTCTCTCTCTAGTAAAATAAAATAATCAAAAATAATCCTTCATAACCCCTCTTATGGTCATGGATATCCCTCCCAAGAGGTATGTCTAATATGAAAGGCCACCAGAGCCACTATAGTGTCCCTTTGTAGCTTAACAGTGTCATTATCACTTCATTCTTTACTTTGAGTCTTCAATAGCTACTTCTTCCACTTCTTTGAGCTATTTTGAGCTTGTATTCATCTCTTCCCATGGTTGTTAAACTTTCGCAAGCTACATATTCATCCAACATAACACTTATATAGGCATACAAAATACAACAAAATAGAGACAATGGTGCGCAGATCGATCGATGTATGCTCGCGTAGTGAATCCCGGAAGGTCCCCAAGAACAATGAACTCTACTTTTTGCACAAGTTACAAGGTAAAAAGCATGAACGATAAGAGCAAGAGACCAATTGGGTGCAATCTCCCCCCATGCCTTGTGTAAGCGCTTCACAAAGCATATATTTTATGTATATTTTCATCTTCATGCTCAATAATAGCCCAATTTACAAAAATATGGCAAGCTTTTAGCTTTTGAGTTTGCTTTTACACAAAAATAGGAATAAAGCTAATGGACGGTGCCCAAAGAGTCTAGCACGCCCAATACAATGTCCAAATAGAAATAACATATCCGTGCGCATGGGTGCATACAAAATAATAATAAATAATCGATGCCTCAATAGACATGACAAAATATAGGCATGGCGCCTATCAAAATATAATCCATAGATCGAATACTTGCTAGACTCCAATGCTTTCCTCCGCCACTGCTGCTATCTCTACACATCAACTGAAGCATTCACAATCGTTAGTAAAATAATACAATTAAACCGACAAAAGTGAATACCTAGCAGTCTTCAGCTACATAAATAAATCAACTGGTTAGAAATAAATCCTAACCTTAATTTATTACGAGTGCGCACTCTAAACTCATAAATGTTTATTAATTTAATATGCATTTTGCGGAATCACCCGCTATGGAATCACCCATGTATACACTAAATTAATGAAACGCCCGAAAAGGACAGGCGTCCCCATCAACTTCTCGCACAAAGAATCCACTTTGTGTATGAGCCCCGGTCATCAAAGTTTACGGAATCCACCGTAAAACCTCATGGAATCCACCGTGGCACGGAATCCACCATGGAATATGCCTCCTGGCATCAGACAAAGGCTCTATAGAAGCTCAACAGAGGGTCTACATAACCATACATAATGTTATCGGATTGCCTTTAGCTCAACTTGAATCATTCAAAACCATCAAGAATCAATCAATAATCTTCAAAACACTCTCAAACTTCATCAATCCTTATTCTAACCTCTCATACAAAAGAAAGCAAAGCAAAATAGAAGCTCAACAGACTCAATCAGAACTAATCAGACACTATCAGGACATCAATAGAACATGTTACAACATCATATCTCCACTATAAAATGTCATGAGCTTCTAAAACCTATTCAACCTCATCCAAAATACTCTCAATCACTTCCAAATCAACTAATAAATAGACAAAATCCATAAAAAATCAACCATTGAGTCCTAAAAAACAACAAAAATCAAGTCATTTCAACCCTCAATATATCCCACACTTAATCAAGGAGCATCCTCACAACCTAGAAAAAAGATAATAGAAGTTCAAAATATAGCTCAACTCGATCATCTTTAACATCTTCAAGAAACACCATCCAAGCACGACCCCAACCTATAGCATGTATCTAAGAAAGAATTGCAACAAAAGGAAAACACCTTTATCCATTAACATAGCTTAGAAATAGAAAAGTATGATAAACTTTTAAAGGATGTAAGAGGTTCTGCATCTTTTGCTTCTTGAGCTATCCATCCATTATCATCACCACCACGAATCTTCAAAAAGATATCTTATTAAACATTGTTAAATCTCCAACCATCACAACCCCATCATAGAATAAAATAACCATCATAGACACACACAAAACACAAAACAACCATTTGAATGGCACCTCCAAAAGAGAGATATCATTATGAATAATCAAAAATTACATTCACGGAAGTCAATGAAGATGATCCCTCTTATAAAGGCTTGGTTATTACGGAAGCGATCCATAGATAAATATTCATCTACAAAAGTCTTGGGAGGATTTTGAAAATTTTGCACTACAAGATATAGACCTTATAGCGACGTTTAAAGCGACGAAAATACAAACAACAAAATTTGCCCCTGTCGTCGCAAAAAGCATCGTTATTGACAACGCCATAGAATCGTCGCTATATGCGTCGCAAATGCGACGCATATAGCGATGTATATAGCGACGGTTACAAAGAATTTGCGACGCTTATAGCGACGACAATAGCGACGCGTGCAGTAAATTTGCGACGCAAATAGCGACGGTAACAGAGAAAAAAAAATTGTGGCAAGGCAGCAAGCTGCCCTGCCACATATAGCACTGTGTGCTGTATGAGAGCCATACAAAATAGTTTCTGCACTGCTGCATACAAAGCGTTTGCAAACAAAAAGAATGTATACTAAAATCATAAAACTGATAGATGAAATAAATACATGATATCGCATAAAATGCGATTGGTACAATCATAAAACAATATCACTAATACATGGAAAATGTCTACATAGATCGGGCGACTAAAAACTAAAGGTATATGAGCTCTAAGGATCCAAGGGCGAGCTACAAATCCTCGTCCCCCGAAAGCTCTTCCCGCTGCAAAGGAACATCAAACGGATTCTGCAGAAAAAGAAACAACATATCAATCCACTATACAATAATGCATTCAAATATCTCATGGTAACTACGGACAAGAAAGATGAGTGACTTACTGGGCCACCGCGTCTATACAATCGGTCGATCAATGATCTGAGACCGTGCCTCTCTGCATATCGAGTCTCAAGGCCTTGCGGATCGCGATTTGTAATGGAGTGCTGCAAAGAAAACAAAATGCTAACTGTTAGAAACATGATTGTCAGTACAAAGAATATCTCAAAAAAACAAATAAGCAAAACAAAAGAGAAACAAAGTCCTCCAAATATGTCCTGTGGCCGCCACTCCCAAGATGATGTACCGATCCGGCCTCGATTCGTGCCCTCGCCGCCTCCCGCTGCTGACTCCAACGTCCTGGCGAATTTGTAGCCTCCTCCCTCAGTCGGCGCCAGTCGTCTGCATCTAACCACTCGGGCTTTGGAGCCCCACTCTTGATTGCCTTGCGTGCGTCGGATCGTCTATGTGACTTGTATGCACGCATGCAATCCATCATCCAGCCCGTAGAGAATCTATCCACTGCGGCTGGCACCGGGAACTCCTCGTACAAGGATGCTACTATGTACTCCTTGCTCCCCTCCGGTATGTTCCTCCAATGATCCAGGACGTTGTGCCGAAAAACTTGTTGGCACAACTCCCTCATGCGAGCCATCACCCTCCTCCCCTCATCATTCATGATGATGGCTCCTGACCTGCCATCCACTAGGTATCCATAATCCCTAGGAGTGTGCCTTGTATGGGCCCTCTCCCATCTCCGTCCACGCTCCTGGGCATATCCAAGAGACCCCTATACATCCGGTGTACCGACGGGGGTACCCTCTCCCGGAGTGCCACTCAAAGGGGTGCCACCAAAGGGGGTGCCACCAAAAGGCGTGCCATCTGCCGACGGCTGCGCAAAAGCCGGAGTAACTGGAGTGGACGTCCCCACAGGTGTGACAAATCCTGGCGGTGACCGAGCTCCAGCTGAACGACGAGATGGAGACACCGCGTCCGTGTCTCCACAACAGCACCCCCCTGATCCTCCTGCAGTCGCAGTCCCTCCCTCTGGCCCAAGTCGCGAGCGTCGAGATCGTCTGCTCGAAGCTGAAGCATCTGATCGCGCTGAAGCTGATCTAGTAGAGCGCCCTGACGAAGAACGAGACAGCTCCTGATCTGCCATCTCTCTGAATCTCGCGAGCTGATCTGGAGACATTCGTGCCATCATCTCCTGAAACTCCTCATCGCTCATCCCTCGACTCATCCTGAAAATGTCGATACCTGCACAGATAAAAAATGATGTTAGAATAATCAATTTAAACTATACAAAGCACATTAATATAAATAATTTTTAAAAAATCCCTCTTAAAATGCATATCTTATCTACCTTTATGGAAGATCTAAACAACGAATTGAGTAATACAATTCTCCAAGAATGAAGTATTCTATGGTCCCATGTTAATCTCCTGACACAACTCTGCATACACTGGAAGGTCGATAGACATGTCACCACAAAAGAACGAGTCTGCCTCGTTCTCAAAAATTTCTACGACTTCTGTATTTCCATCATTGTTAGCCGATGCGGGCTCCAAGCTTGTGGTGGCCTCCACCCCTTGTAATTTCGATCCCTCTATTTGCATATTTTCTTCATCTATGCTTGGAACATTGCTTTGATCGTATACTCTCGCACCTCGAGGAGTTGAAGGTATAACATACCACCATCGAGGTTGTCGGGGATTTGGATAGAAGATTACATGTTCACAAACACTTACAAAGCGGCTTCAAACCATTGTGACATAAACCATGTCGTATTACAATTAGCAAGCAAATGACTAGTTGTACCTGTTCACAATGGGCCGGCAACACAAAGGTGCCGTGCAAATCCATCCATTTTTTTTCCGAATCTATTTCGAGAAATCCAGATGGACCTTGTCGAACTGTTGCGCCAGCTCCTCCAAGTACCACTTTGAACCACTGCACATTGAATATTATCATGGAGAAGCTACGGTAATCCACCGTAATAATACTTTGCAAGTTCCCAAAATACTCCATCTCATCCACAACCGTATTCGGATCCGTTGCTCGTCGCCGGCTCTCTTGCTCAAACCTTGCCATGACACCACAGTCCATTGTGGAGCGCATTTGGTCAATACGCTCCACCCGAAAATGCCATCCGCGCGACCACACTGCACTATATATTTTGTACTGCACATTGAAACACTCAAATTAGATGTAGCAAGCAAATTTAGATACGACACATTCTAAACCCCTCATTACCTTTGGACTACATCCCCTCGAGAACTCCCACTCCTCCATTGAGACCTCTGTCCCTTCGCTGGATGCTGCGGTCAAGGCTCCATGCAACCATCGTGTTGACATAAACCGCGGCATCTCCTCCATGCCTTCGGGATATCGAATCGGTCAGTGATGCGTACTGCGTCGAAATTCAGCTCGCGCTTCCTCTCGATCTTGCCTTGCAATCTGGTACTTGGCGAGCCACGTCTCCATGGAGGCATGGTGCAACATACAAAAGCGATTCACCTTCTCTTCCATTGAGGCATCCATTCTTTTTTCTACCCCATTTCCAACCACCGCATCTCCAGTCAGCCTGTCATCGTCCTTCAGTGTCCATAGCATTTCATTGTCTAGTTCCACCGTTGGTAGCCATTGTGAGATATGCACTAACGCCTCTGACACCAACCAACCTTCCACCATGCTACCTTCCGGACGAGCTCGTTGTCGCATAAAGCCTTTCAGGGTTTTCATGAAGCGTTCCAAGAAGAACATCCATCGCGTATGGACAGGTCCAGCAATCTCCACTTCGTCCACAAGATGCACAAGAAGGTGAACTTGTATCGTGAGCATGCTAGTGAGCAGGTATTTCTCAAAGAGACAGACTGTCTCAACTGCTCCCCACCTTGCGGATTCAATAGAGGACGTCTTAATCTCTTTTTGTGAGATCCATTGCACCAAAGTCGACAACTTGTAAATGGCCCCGCGAATTTCTGGAGTTAGGCATCCCGCGATCGCGATCGGTAGGACAAACTGCCACAAATGAGAAAGCATTAAGAATAATGGTCACTTTTCAAATTTCAAAATGTCCACGCTAATTAAAATCCATTCTGTTCACAAACCTGACATATCTTATGCCAATCATGGGATTTTAGCCCAGACATTTGGTCATCTTTAGAAAATGCGGACCTGAGAGAACGCATCATACCGTCGTGTTGAGATATCGAGCTCCACTCGTGATACACGAGGGTGACCGTTGTGTATTTATGTCACCGACTTGTCAGTTGCAGACGCGGTTGGTACACCGCCCATGAATAATAGCTACATGATAGCTATCCTTATCTACTCTAGTTCGTGGCTCAGTTAGTATGCCACCTTAGTTAGTTGAGTTTGGTTTGAGACCCATATATAGGGTTCTTCTATTTCTTTGTACTTGAGTTCTTTTGGCTTACACAACTAAGAAGAGGAAAACTGTTTTCAGCCTCCACCCTTGTGTGTCTTCCCCCATTGTGCAAGCAAGAAAGCTTCAAGCGAGACTCCTTCCTTCTCTCCCACAATCTTGACATGGTGTCAGAGCCTTGTTCGTGGTAAGGAGCTCAAGAAAGCAAGCCAAGCTCGCGGTGTTCTGGTAAGAGGAGCAGTGTTGCTTTCATTTTCTGTTTTGGGAGCAGATCTCTGCAAGTAGCACAGTCGGAAAGTGCAGGAGTGCATTGTCTCAGGTTGAGACGCCCTTTGCGGTGAAGCAAGAGGGCAGTATATGCTGCGGGAGAGGGCTTTAGCGCTGACGACCTTGTTTTTTTTATTTGAGGCCATTTCGGAGCCTGTTTTGGAGGCGGAAGTTTTCTGCACGCACTCAGAAAAAGGCCCAGTTTTATGCTGTGCAGCCACTGTTCTACAGGTCGGTGAAAAGTTACTGTAGAAATTGCATCGTATGCTTGTGCGCAGAGACATTGGGAGTTACAGAATCATCCCTGTTGCCTGTTGATGCAAAATCGTCACTAGGGAGTGACTGTGTGGTCAAATACCACTTTCGCCAGTTTTGCAGATTTTCCCTTGTGAGGGTGAAGCTGTGTTTTTTGCAGTGACAGAATTTTTTGCAGTGTTCTGTAATGGCATCTGATTCTCTTTCACAGATTGTCACTGAAAAGCTTGACAAGAACAACTTCCAAGCATGGAAGTTTAGAATGACGAATTTCCTTATGGGAAAAGGATATTGGGAATTTATTGTAGGAAATGAAGAAGAACCAGTTCTTCCTGATGTTCCCAATCAACAGCAAATGCAGGCATTTAAAACATGGCATGAGAGAGGCAGGAAAGTTATGTACTGGCTGTCTATCAGCATTTCAGACTCTATGATTGTGCATATTCAGGATGCAAGTACGCCAAAGGAGGCATGGGATACTTTGTCAAAAATGTATAGCACAAATACGCAAGCCAGGAAAATGCAGCTCAAGCAAGAGTTGCATAATGTGCAAAGAGAAAATATGAGCATCAATGACTACCACATGAAAGTGAAGAAGATTGCAGATGCACTTGCTTCCATCGGGTCGCCAGTGGAAGATGATGATTTAGTTTCTGTGACCTTGAATGGTCTAGGAAAGGATTATGCACAATTTCGGACATCCATTTCAGTTCGTGAAAGATTTCCTGATTTTGAGGAGCTGATTGCTCTTCTAATTTCTGAGGAGCAAAGAAATGGTGGTGCATCTTCTTCAGGAGGAACTTCAAAAGAAGCTGTCTTCTACTCAAATGCTGGAAGAGGTAGAGGCAGAGGTAGAGGAGGCCGATTTGGAGGCCATGGCAAAAATCAGAATATGCAGCAAACTCAAGAAAACCAGTCATATGGAGGAGGACATGGTAACTCTAGAGGCAGGGGGAGCCAAAGAGGTCGTGGTGGATGGCAAAGAGGTCAAAATGCAAACAGTAATGTTGAATGCTACTACTGTGGTAAAATGGGTCATATGGCTAAAGACTGCTATAAAAAGCAAAATGACATCATGAATGGAAAACTGCAACAAGGGAATTATGCATCTTCTAGCAGACAGGGTGATGACAGAAATGAGCATTTGTTCATGGTGCAGCACATGAACAATTCTGTGACAAGTGCAGAAGAAAGCAATGATGTATGGTATGTTGACTCAGGTGCATCAAACCACATGACAAGTCATGCAGAATGGATGGAGGATGCAAGGAAAATGGAAAAACCAGGATTTGTGGAGACTGGTGATGATACTGCACATCCTATTGTGCAGATTGGAAAAATTCCCTTGTCTATGCAGGATGGGAAAAAGAAATACCTGTCCGATGTATTTCATGTCCCGAATATCACCAAGAATCTGGTTTCTGTCGGTCAAATGGTTGAGCAGGGCTTGCAGGTCAGATTTAATCCTCAAGGATGCTTTGTTGAGGATATGAAAAATAAAGGTCACTTGATAGCAAAAGGAAAGAAGAAGGGCAGAATGTTTACGTTGGATGCAGACATGTCTGAATTGAGTGCAGCAATGTTTGCACATGGGATCGGTGTAGTTGCAGATATTGATATCTGGCATAAACGCATTGGTCATGTTAATGAACAGCGACTTAAATCAATGCAGGCCCAAAATATTGTTGCAGGATTGCCAAAATTCAAGGTTGCAGAAATGCATAAGGTATGTGAAGCCTGTCAGTTTGGAAAATAGGCAAGGAAACCATTTCCTAGACATGTTCAAGAGAGTGAGAAGCCATTGGAATTAATCCACTCTGATGTGTGGACTACTAAAGCTGCATCTCTTGGAGGCTGTCATTATTTTGTCACTTTTATTGATGACTATAGCAGAAAAGTTTGGGTGTATTTTATGAAAAAGAAAAGTGAAGTTTTTGGGCATTTCAAAACCCTTAAAGCTATGGCTGAAAAAGAAACAGGTCTGCAAATAAAATGCCTAAGGTCAGATGGAGGGGGAGAGTACCTCTCAAATGAGTTTGCAAAGTTCTTACAGGAGCATGGCATAAAGCAGCAATATTCATGCAGTTATACCCCACAACAAAATGGAATTGCAGAAAGGAAAAGCAGGCATATTGGAGAGGTATCTCGTGCCATGCTCAATGAAAAAGACTTGCTAGATTTTTATTGGGCAGAAGCAGTTGCTACAGCAGTCTATATAATGAACAGGACTCCCACTGCAGCAATACATGGGATGACTCCAGAGGAGAGGTATACTGGTAGGAAACCAGATATTTCTCATTTGAAAATTTTTGGTTGCATTGCCTATGTACATGTGCCAGATGAGTTGAGATCCAAGTTGGATCCAAAAGCTGAGAAGTGCATCTTTATTGGTTACTCTCTGCAGCAAAAAGGGTATAGATGCTATAACCCTTCTACTCGTAAGTTTACAGTGAGCAGAGATGTTGTTTTTGATGAGATGAGTAGCTGGTATAAACCAGTAAATGTGATTGATGATGTAGATGCACAAAATGGTAATGCTGCACAGAATTCACAGCAGCAGTCACAAAATATTAGTGGACCTGGAGCGTCCTCTAGCAGTGGTTCACATTCTTCACCGTGGACAGGCAGATTGAGATCAGGAGAATCTTCTCAAAGCAATGCAGATAGTGGTATGCACGTATCACAAAAAGGAAAAGAGAAGGTTGATCAGCCCATGTTTGATGTGAATGCAGGTCACTCTTATGTGGATGGTGAATCCAGTGGCTCAGAACAGAGCATTGATGATGAGTTGGGTATTCCTTCTATTGTTACACCTGGAGTAAGGAAGACCAGGGATGTTTTGAGAGCACCTGGGAGTGAACCTACTTTGCGCAGGTCTACCAGAGCTAGGTATCATGTGGATAGGCTGAAATATGATGGATTTACAGCCATTCACTATGCATATATGGTCAAAGTGATACAGGAACCAGAACCCACATCTTTTGAGCAAGCCATGGGAAAAGAAGAATGGGAGAAAGCCATGGATGAACAAATGGATGCCTTGGAAGTAAATGCTACATGGGAGTTAGTACCTTTGCCTAAAGGTAAGAATGCAATTGGCTGTAAGTGGGTTTATAAGGTGAAGCACAATGCAAATGGTTCTGTGAACAGATACAAGGCAAGATTAGTAGTCAAGGGGTATGCACAAACATATGGCATTGACTATGAAGAAACATTCAGTCCAGTTGCAAGGATGGCAACTGTAAGAGCAGTCATTGCTATGGCTGCATCAAAGGGATGGTCTTTACATCAGATGGATGTAAAGAATGCCTTCTTGCATGGTGATTTGCAAGAAGAGGTCTATATGGAGCAGCCACCAGGTTACGTGCATGCTATACATCCTGAGTTTGTTTGCAGGTTGAAGAAAGCCTTGTATGGCTTGAAGCAAGCACCTAGAGCATGGTCTGACAAGATAGGACAGTATCTTGTCACTATTGGCTTTCAGATTTCCAAGGCAGATTTCTCACTTTATGTGAGAAAAACAGAGAAAGGTATTATGCTACTTGTCATTTTTGTTGATGATTTGATTATGACAGGTGACAGTGATGAAGATATCCTTCATGTGAAAATGCTATTGAAGCAGAAGTTTGAGATGAATGATTTGGGAGAGCTGCGTTATTTCTTGGGCATTGAGGTGATTAGATCACCAAGTGGGATACAGCTCTTGCAGAGGCAGTATGGATTGGACATGCTGTCCAAATATGGGATGACAGGCTATAAGCCTATTTCAGTTCCTTTGGAGCAAAATGTGAAGCTGAGCACAGATGCAGGTGAGCTTCCAGAAGACCCTACTATGTACAGACGCATAGTAGGAAGTTTGATTTATATGACTATTACCAGGCCAGATTTGAGCTATGCTGTTGGATTGGTAAGTCAGTTTATGCAGGCTCCAAGGAAACCACATTTGGATGCGGCTAGATGCATACTCAGGTATGTGAAGTCCACATTGCAGTATGGACTATTTTATGAGACTGGGGTTCAGATACAGTTGCATGGATACACTGATGCTGATTGGGCTGGTAGTATTTCTGATAGACGATCTACCAGTGGATATGTGTTCTCTTTTGGGAGTGCTGCAGTCACTTGGAGCAGCAAGAAACAGCCTACAGTTGCCTTGTCGAGCACAGAGGCTGAGTACAGGGGTGCAGCAATGGCTGCATGTGAGGTAGCTTAGTTGCATAAGCTACTTTATGATATGCATCAGTCTACAGATGGACCAGTTGTCATTTATTGTGACAACATGAGTAGTATACACTTGGCAAATAACCCAGTCTATCATGCTAGAACAAAGCACATTGAGGTGCATTATCACTATGTGCGAGAGAGGGTTTTACTAGGTCTTATTGATCTAGTTTATGTCAACACAGAGGATCGGGTAGCTGACATATTCACGAAGGCATTGGGCGCAGAGAAGCTGCGCAAGTTCAGAGACCTGCTTGGTGTGCAGGAATTGGGATTGAGCTCGAGGGGGAGTGTTGAGATATCGAGCTCCACTCGTGATACACTAGGGTGACCGTTGTGTATTTATGTCACCGACTTGTCAGTTGCAGACGCGGTTGGTACACCGCCCATGAATAATAGCTACATGATAGCTATCCTTATCTACTCTAGTTCGTGGCTCAGTTAGTATGCCACCTTAGTTAGTTGAGTTTGGTTTGAGACCCATATATAGGGTTCTTCTATTTCTTTGTACTTGAGTTCTTTTGGCTTACACAACTAAGAAGAGGAAAACTGTTTTCAGCCTCCACCCTTGTGTGTCTTCCCCCATTGTGCAAGCAAGAAAGCTTCAAGCGAGACTCCTTCCTTCTCTCCCACAATCTTGACACGTCGGAGTGCGGATAGACTTGATTACTTGCTTCACAATGCGCTCTTCTTTGGTAGACAAAACCTAGGGAGCGCGAGGAAGCTGCACTCCCCCTTCAGCACTCGACTACGGCCAAAGCGCCTCCATCTTACCTACCTCCTTTAAATCCATTCGTGACCCTATAGTGTCTCTCTTTCCTGTGATGTGGTCCCATAGCAAGCTGCCCACATTTTTGAAAATATGCATGGGATCCAACAAGTGGTTGACCTGTAAGTGGGTCCAATATGGCAACTCGTAGAAAACTGAGAACCGTCGCATTCCATTTGGATGTGATTCCGGGTTTACCATTTTCAACTCGTACTAGCTTGCAGCGTTCATACGTGCTGGAGGTCGTCCAAGAAAACCTTCCCTGAGTTCATGATCCTCCGGCAAGAAAGCGGCGTGTCCTTGATATACCATCTTCTTCATGGTTCGTGACCTTCGGGAGTCTAACTGTGGCCCACACAATGGACATGCATGATAACCTGAGGTAACGAGACCTACAAGGCGATCCACGACCTAGTGAATACTTGATTGAATGAAATAAAATATAGATATTACTGGCGAGAACAAAGGTCTGCTCACCTGAGCACTCTCCCAATCCCGGAAAGTCATGCATCGTCCACATGAGAATGGCTCGAATGTTGGCTGACCGCCGACCATCGCGCCTGCTCATATCTTGCACCGTGACCCCCTCCTCCCACAAAATCTTAAGCTCATCGACTAATGGACGAAGAAACACGTCCATATTTTTTACTTTGTAGCGGCCCGAGACGAGCAAGCTAAGGATGAGATGTCCTTTCTTCGTAGAAAGCCATGGAGGAATGTTGTAGTTGACAAGCACTATAGGCCACACACTGTAAGAAGTCGAGCGCAGACCGAATGGGTTCACACCATCCATGGCGAGACCAAGCCAAAGATTCCTTGGCTCTCGCGCAAAGCCTGGGAAGGTAGAGTCAATGTGGCTCCATGCACGCGAATCTGCTGATATTCGTTGCACTCCATCCGTGGACCTATTTTGCACATGCCACGTTGTCAAGCTTGCCATGGCAGACGTGCGAAACATGTGGTTTATGCGGCGGATGAGCGGAAAGTGTCTGAGGACTTTTTGAGGGATGGTCTGCCCTTGCAAGTCCTGTCGATACCTGTGAGCACCACACTTTGGACATGTCTCCATAGTCTCATATTCATCTCGAAACAATATGCAGTCGTTGATACATGCATGGATGTTATTGTAGTCCATGCCAAGCTTCCGTAAAACATGTCGTGCATCATCACGAGACTCAGGCATGGTGTTTGCAGGTGGCAATATATGATATTTCAATAACCTGAAAAAATCATAAAACACCTTGAAAAATCCATCCATGTTTGCAATAATACTATTTTTTTTAAAAAACAATGAAGTCTGTGTGCAAGGTACCTGAATAACTCAGTCACACTCGTATCGCTCCAACCGTATTTTGCTTACACACTTAAGAGTGCAAGCAATGTCTTCAACCGAGATACTCGGCACCCATCATATAATGGTATGGATGCTTCCTCTCTAAGCGGGTCAGATGTCTCAACATCCATGGGAATCAATGCATCGATCATTGCCTCCATCTCAGGCTCCAAGATTGTAGGCAAGTCGGGAAGGTTGTCTGTCTCCTCTGGCATTGACGGTATAGATGGGCCTTGTGAGTGGTCGATTGGCTCCTGCAATCCATCCATCGCACGTCCACGAACTCTTCTAATTGGCCGCAAAGGGTGCACTCCCCCTTGGGTCGAGACATCACCCCCCTGGATACAAAATTTGCCAACAAGACCCAATCTTATTGTGTATGGTTTTCAATTAGCTTGAGAGTACAATGCATGAAAAATGCTAACTTCAAATTACCGTTTGCTGAAAATCTGCAATCGCCTGATCAATGATCTCAGATTGAAACTCTCCAAATCGTCGTACGTGTTCTATAGACAATCGGCATTTTCGTCTAATTGCCAACTTGCATTGAGAGCAAGGACATGGGACACGCTGATTAAGATACGACTCGCGGTCTTGAACAATAAGACCTTCTTCGTTTGCCATCTTATCTACATTACAGCAAACGAGGCTTAAATGGATAGCTTTATGGAGATGTACGTCAAGTTGCAAGTTGACCATAAACCTTTGATTGTATATAGTAGTCGAGAGATTTTCCGATGTTATATCTCGGCCTTGTATCATGCTCAACGATTTGTTTGTCCCGGTAGATAATTTTTTGTTATATCTCGGCTTTGAGTATAAGTAATCCATTTTAAAATTAATGTGCGCCATCTATGAAATTTTATAACTATAGTAATAAAATTTATTTCAATCAATTCTACTCATAGTCATAAGACTTGAGAGAAATTATCTTATACTCGATTTAAGGGTTTCTTCTTCTATAACAATAATTTTGGGTTCATTTTGATGAAGTACGTGGCCGTATGCAAAGCACATTGCATACCATTATCAATACGTATATTATCTTAAATTTCCTTCCCCTCCCTCTCCCTCTCTTTCTCTCCCTCTCCCTCTCTTCCTCTCTTTCTCTCACCCTCTCCCTCTCCCTCTCATTCTCTTTCTCTCCCTCTCTCATTTCCTCCCTCCCCCTCCCTCTCCCTCTCCCTCTCCCTCCCTCCCTCTCCTTCCCTCTCTCTCTTTCTCTCCCTCTCTCATTTCCTTTCCCTCCCCCTCCCTCTCCCTCTCCCTCTCCCTCTCCCTCTCTTTCTCTTTTTTTCCCTCTCCCTCTCTATCTCTCTTTCTCTCTCATTTCCTAAACAAGCAAAAAATAAAGTGATTTAAACATCCTCCAAGCAAAAGGGAGAGGGAGAGATACAATACACTCTCCCTCTCTTTCTCTTTCTATCCCTCTCTCATTTCCTTTCCCTTCCTCTCCCTCTCACTCTCTTTCTCTCTCATTTCCTCTCCTAAACAAGCAAAAAATAAAGTGATTCAAACATTAATCAAGCAAAAGGGAGAGGGAGGGAGAGAGAGAATGCACTCTCCCTCCTTCTCCCTCTCTTTCTCTTTCTCTCCCTCTCCTATTTCCTCCCCCTCCCTCTCCCTCTCCCTCTATTTCTCTTTCTCTTTCTTTCTCTTTCTCTTTCTTTCCCTCTCCCTCTCTCTCTCCCTCTCTTACTCTCTCGTTTCCTCTCCTAAACAAGCAAAAAAGAAAGTAATTTAAACATTAAACAAGCAAAAGGGAGAGAGAGAGAGAGAGAATGCACTCTCCCTCTCTTTCTCTCCCTCTCCCTCTCCCTCTCCCTCTCCCTCTCCCTCTCCCTCTCTTTCTCTCCCTCTCTCTCCCTCTCCCTCTCCTTCTCTTTCATTTCCTCTCCTAAACAAACAAAAGAGAACAATTTAAACCTTCAACAAGTAAAAGAAAGAGAGAGGGAGACTCACCAATGAGATATGGCGAGCGTGGGCGGCTTCTGTTTGCAACGAGGGCTCCTCCTCTCCTTCGCGAACAACGGCGGTGGCGGTGGCGGCGGCGACGGCGGCAGCAAGTCTCTTCCTCTTCTTCTCTCACAAAGCCTTGGCTCTCTCCCTCACTCTCTCCCTCGCTCTCGCTCTCAAAAGGCGAAGAAAAGAAAATGAAAACGGCGCTCTGGTTTCGGCCGCGCTTTTTTTCCCTACGACGTCGCTATTTGCGACGCAAATAGCGACGCCAGTTGCGACGCTAATAGCGACGCCTATAGCGACGCCGATATCCGCCGTCGCTAATCGGCGTCGCTATTGCCCCATTCCCTAGTAGTGTTGCAAACAACACATCCTCTCCACTAGGACAATATATCTACTAGGCAAACAAAGGCATGAAAGTACAATATATCTAGTTTTTGAGGATCAATATTCACATTCACATTCATGCACAGCTTCGAGATTGACTTCTGATGATTATGTGAATGCCAATGTATATACGCCAGATACCAAGCAAAGTGAGCAACCAATCTCACTGAAGGATTTGAAGACTATGAATACTGCTGGGCAAAATATACATAGTTCTGAAACGCTTGGCTAGCAGTCATCCATTCTCCTGGAATAAGCAGACAATTGATCTGAGGTCCTATAAGTGAATCTCCTGAACTCCATCCCCCTCATTTAGGAATCTTTTGATCAAAGCTTGTATATCCACTAACCAACTGAGGGGGATGAGGGATAGAAGTGGTAGGAGAGGGAAGAGGAAAAAGTGAGAGAGGATGAAGGGATGAGTAAGCAAAATCGTAAAAGGAAAAATGAGCTAAAGAGAGATTAACTGAGAACTTAGGAGAATGAGTTAAAAAGGATTTATAAAGGAAAAGATAAGATTCATATCTATGGGCCATCTGTGTTGATAATAAGATAGCAAGGTACGGAAGGACCTAAGACACATCTATGATTATAGGCATCAAAGAAAGATGAATTGAAAGGAGGTTGTTTTGAAAGATAGGCTAAGAGGACCAACCTCAGTTGGTTAGTATTCTACACATGAACAGAGACTTTTTTTTGGCATTGATTCAGGATCACATAATCAATCATGGTATGCCAAGATGTCTCTGGGCAATCAGCCACTTTGGAGGAATATATCTAGAACATTTGATCTATCTGCAACTCTAAATATCTGATGTACAATACAGCTTGTAATACCACATCCCCCACATACCAAGCTAAGTCTTCATCATCTAGGATTAACAAATCACCTCGCAAGTACATATAAGACATCATCATAGTGTCTGTAGTCATAAAATCTTCAAAACCATTCTAGTCACTTCAATCAACAAATCACTAGACCAAGCTCCACTCCAACCATCCTCTGGAAGAGGCAAATCCATCGTTGAAAGCTTAATATAGAATGCCAGCTTGTGTTGCTGATAATGAACAAAGAAAGAGTGGTCAAGAGGAACAAACTCCTAAAACTACTCAAATGAAGACCACAACAAATCCATTCTAGACTGAAACCTTTCCACCTTGGCTTGGAATAAAGGGCATAAGGTGGCATTCCTTTGAAGGACTGCTAAGTCCACAAGGGATAAGGAAAGAATTGGCTACATAGAAGGACTTTATGAAGTAGAACGGGACTGAGCCAACTGGTCCTTAAGCTGTTGAACCTTAGTATTACTTTGTTTTAGGATGGTGTTAGCTATGATGTAAGCACTTCTATTTGGACAGCTATCAAAGCTCTTGAGACTCCTGCAATAACCTATACCTCTCCTCAATCATAGTAATCACTTGGGATTTAGTTTCAGCCAACTGAGTTTGCAAATTAGAAATCTCCTCTTTCTGGGCATCAATGATCCTAGATTGCTGCTCCATCTATGTACAGAGGTCATAAAATCTTTATTGAGCATAGGCTAGCTCATTATTCACTTTATTCAACTCCTCCTTGGAATGTTGAACTTCTTCATAACAAGAAGAATAAAGCTGTTGGATACAGGCAGTAACTTTGAGTTTAATAGAACTCTGGATATCTTTGCATAAGAAAGGAATCACGTCTTCTATCAACAGGCATTGTACAGAGGGAATGGAAATTTCCAGAGTGCCATCTCGATGTGCTCTAAAAAGAGTTGGCATTGTGAGGAAAGAAGGCAACTGACTGCTAAACTGAACAGGAATTGAGACAAGAGGAGGAATTAGGGCTGATTCAGCCACTCGTTTAAGTTGATTCCTCTGAATGACCACAGGAGGGAGGGGATCAACATCCTCACTGATAACATCAGTATCTTCAATAGGAGGAGGAACCTCTAGAGGATCAACTGGTAATGTAGGAATTTCCTTTGTAGGGGCAGCATATGCCAAGAAAACAAAAAGATAAGAACCAACTGTGACATTAGTCACATTACCCCTTGTGGCACTAATAAAATATTGATCTATTTTTGCCAAGAGGTACAAAATCCAATCAATGGTAATTCCTTTTAGCACTATTCAAAAAGCTATGAATAACTCCTTCAAAAGGTAGTTAGAGGGGTTTTGGCAGGCATAAACTTGTCCTAAAGGAATTGTCACAATTGCTTCCAAACAAGATTGGAGATCATGGATATACCAATGCCTAAAGTAGTGATAACGCTTTTAGGATCCAAGACATCCTAGGTTTTCTTCTGCAAAAACTTCAAAATATCCTCATTAAAGAACAATTGTCGAGTAGTAGGAAAAGGTTTCCATGATATAGTAAGGATAGCCCAGGCTCTTAGGTATCATGTGGATAACTATTCCCCTAACACGACCAGACCTCTTATTGTAAGAGACTAAAAACTGATCACATACATCAAAATCCTCTGGAATAAGTGGCAATGAAAGTGTCACAAATTTGGATAATCCCACCATTGTATTAATAAGATCTGAATCCAGCAATAATGACTAGTCATGAGACACCAAGGGGACATACTGGACCAAGGGAGGAGTATGAGGTGTCATTTAGATGGGTTACACACAACATACTCACACACAGACAATCACAAAGAATGCCTGCAAAACAATCAAAATAACAAGAGATAAGATATCTACCATAGAAAAAACTCACACGAACTTGACCAACTGACTGAGCATCCCAAGCAATCCATAGCCTAGAAACATTTCAGCATTACCTCTGCACTTATGCGACTAAAAGCTTCATGTGATGCATACAAACAAGCACCCAATATCCCCGTATCAAGCAAGAAAGAAAAAAAATGCACGTCATATCCCCAACTCCAATCAAATAACCAATAAAAATACCAAATCAAAACCAAAATCAAAATCGAAATCAATCATTGACCAAACCTCAACTAACTAAGATGATCAAGAGGGACTTCGACTGATTGCAACCACGTCACACACCCACCCTACGTAACACTTCTTTGAAAAGGGGAATGTGCAATGTGAGGGGGGAAAGGGAAATTTAATTGTATGTTCCTTTTACAATTTAAATATCAAAGGGTGGATTTTTATTGGGTGATAAACTTTAATAAAAAATGACAATTTATTTATCCATTAAAAGCTTATTAGGTTGTACAGTGCTTTTTAACATTCCCAAACTATGTCCCAACTCTGGGTCTCTAAATGCAAGTTCTTTTCTTATAAATTCATGTGTGTAGCACTTTTTTGTAGTGTGTGCATTTGTGCTAGCAGGTTTATTTTATTATAAGTTAAAAATGTATGTTTGGCACACGAAGTGCATGTGACGTAAACGATGGGTTCTTTTTAATTAATTAAGAAGGTGGTTTTAGCGTGAATGTGAGAAAAATATGATCAATTGGTTCTTTTGTAATAATTAATTGTGATATTTGGTGCAAAAAATAAAAATAAGGAAAGGAACGGTGTACCTAGAGGAGAGTGTGTATACAATTGAATTCTGAATGCATAGTCAAGAACTAATGTGACGGAAAAATCACAATCACAATAAATCCACGAGCAATCCAACTAGTTGGAAAATGGATATCTTTTTTTTAAAAAAAACAAAATACCATGTCTAAAAATTCAATATAGTTAAGTGGTTTTGTTTTAGAGTATTAATCATTCATCATTGGGAGGTTTGTATTTATTTTTGTTATGCTTTTTTCAATAAATTGAATGTTATTTTGACTTAATTTTGTTTGATTTTTATTATCTTTATGATTTATTTAGAGTGTTTTTTGTTAATATGATTTTATCTAACAAAATGTTAGCTAAGAATTAAATAGGGGGATCCACTTTATTTTTTGATATTTTCATCAATTTATTCAGCTATTTTATTAATTTTAAAAAGAATATTTCAAGAATGTATTCACTTTAGAATTTAATTTCTTTTCAAATAAATATCTTTCAATTGGTGTTGAAAATTCCAACTCATGTTAATAATCCATAATTGTGAAATGAATTTTTTGAATTTTTGGTAGTTTTTTAAATTCTTTATACATTTTTTATGATTTTATCAAGATTTTATTGAATTTTCATTAAATTTATAAAGTTGGTTGAATTCATTTTATATTTTCTTATTTTTAATAGCCATTTTCAATTGATAAAACATTTTTCATTGTTTCAGCAAATTTGTAGATTTTTTGTGATTTTCCTATAAATTTTTCAGTTTATTTGGATTTTAATTCTTTTTAGATATATTTTTATTTTTTAGGGTCTTTTAAAATTAAATAATATATGAGAAATATGGTACCCAATCACGGACTGCGTGGACTATGTGTGAATAGCTACAAGCTCTCCACTGTGTAGAAAAAATCGCACACGCATCCTCACATGTAAACGACCGTGAGCACAAACGCATCCACAAGGTCCAAAACCCCACACACAAACAAGAGCTTAGGGGCAACACGCATGAGACATTAGAAAAGTGGGTGGTCACGTGCGAAAAGAGGGAGAGGCAACAAAGGGGTTTTTTTTTAAACGAAGGGGAGTAAAGAGGAAATGTTAGGTTTTGTATGGTTTTTTGAATGTTGGGGTTTTTTTAAAATTTTGTTTTGGTAGTGTGGATTGTTGTGGTTGGTTTGTTTTCTATTTTGATAAACAAACATATAGATATATAAATATGTGTGGGTTTTGTGTGTGTGTGTTTTCTCCTTTTTTGTTTGAATTGTGAAAAGTTTAAATTTTTAAATGTGTGAATTTTTTTAAAAAAAGGAGAGGGGAAGGATTCCTTTAGGTGGTCTTTGAGTGAAGAGGGGGTGGGGGACACTTGGGTCGGGTGGGGGGCGGAGGCACGTGGCGAAGGGAGTTGGCGTGGGAGGTGCGGCCTCAGGTGGCGCATGCGACGACAGGGGCGGGCAAGGCGACTCCTCAGACGATCGGCGGTGAGTCTTGGATAGCTGGCAGCAATGCGCGGCATCTCCTCGCGTGGCCGGTGGTGAGGTCGATGTGGCCGGCAGCATGGTGACGGCAACTCCACGACGAACTGGGCTGGGTCCTCGAGCATGGCGGGCAGCCCCATCAGCATGGAGGGGGAAGAAGAAAGGAAGCATGAGGAAGAGGGGAAGGGAAGGAGGAGAGGAGGAGAAGGAGATGAGAGAAGAGGAAGGAAAAGAAAAGGAGGGGGAAGGAAGAAAGGGGAGAGGTGGAGGGTAGAGAAGAGGAGAGGAGGGAGATAAGCGAGAGGAGATGGAGGAGGGAAGGGGGGGTATGCAAGGGTGTAGGGAGAGAGAAAAAGGGAAAGAAAGGGAGAGAGAAAAGAAGAAAGAGGAGAGAGAGAGAGAGGAGGGAAGAGAGGTTTTGGGAAGAGGGGGTGTCTGTTGGGGGGAAGGGTTTTTTTTTATTTTTAATTTAATTGTTAAATTTTGGGTTTTTTTATTTTTAATTTAATTGTTAAATTTTGTTCAATATATGTTTTTTCTCTTTTTTTTAATAAAGATCCCCCCTCATCTCACGCACAAACACAGGGGGGGAGTGGGGGTTGTAAGGGTATGGGCTTTGTAGCTATACCATGGCGTAGGAGCCAGAAACACCTATATAGGGAATAGTAGTGCCTCTAAGCTCAGCTTGGTTTTCACTCTACGTGTGATTCCCTATACTCAATGGTGAACCCTCACGTGTGCAACATCACGAGGGTGTAGTCCTGAGATGTGCCTCAATGTTGTATCTTTTGATATCATGAATACAAAGATTCCTTATTGATGTATCTTGTGTGCCATTCTGTTATGCCTTTTTGTGCCTCATGACAAGTTATGACTTGAAGTCAAGTGAAGATCCATAACACTTGGTATCAGAGTAACTCTAGCGCAGAGCATACTAGCTCGAGAGGGAAGCAAGCTCACGGACGTGGAGGAGATCCTACCATAACACATCACGCAACGAGATGGTCATGAGCTTAGCCCAGATCTTGGAACACCTCGACTCCGACAATCGCAACCCCAATAAGAATCAACCAAACCCTCATAGTTCAATGATAATAGTCTAGGAAAAGAGTTGAAGGAGAGAATCATAAAAATATGAATGAGATAGAAGAAGATGATAGGAAAGAAGAAGAAAGAGAGTTATTAGATGGAGTCATAGAAAAGATGAGACAATAAAATAGAAGAAAAGAGATAGAAGAGCAAGTAGAGTTCGCTAGGAAGAAGCTAGAAGAGAAAGAAAAGCTAGACCATTATAGGGGAAAACAAGTAAAAGAAAACAAAAATAAGAAAGTTAGGAAAAAGATTGAGCAAGAAGAAAAAGATGAAGAAAGCACGGTTGAAAGAACAAGTATGGAGAGCTAGGAAGCCAAAGGAAGAAGATAGGCTAGAGCAAGGAGAGCAAGAAAAGTTTGATCAAGGCGGCAGAAAGGCCAAAGAAGAAAAGATAGAAGACAAGAAGGAAGAAGAAGAGAAAAAGGTAGAGAAGAAAGCGAATGAAAATGAGATGAAGCAGAAGGCGAAACCAAACGCCATGAAACAAAGGTAGACCACTAGAGCCAAGATGAGAGATGAGAATGAAGATGCCTCCAAAACCCCTCAAACTCAACTCGTGGCTAAGGACGAAGCAACCCTAGCTTTTGATCCAAGACCACATATCATCCCAACCAAATCAGATCAAAGTAGGAACCAAGTGCACTTCAACAATGGAGTCATTTGCTATGCCTTTGAGCCCGAAGAGGCAAACCCTTATGAGCTTGGAAAGGAGTCAAAGGATAAAGCCTCAAAGAAGGAAGAGCATGAGGGAATGCTCGCAATATGGTCCAATCAAGGTAACTTAGTGCCATTGAAGGGAACCTTGCTAGTTGAGCCTTGGAGAACTCTCCAACTCACTCTTAAGGTGAATGTCTTTGGACTATGGAATCCATTGGGACCATACTCAATGCTAACAAAGATTGAGATCTTGGTATTCATGCCACAAGCAGTGCAAGGAGTTGTCAACCCGATCCTATGGATTTGTGACACACCAAGCACCACATATATGGGTGTCACCCTAAGAGCTTCAAGGATACCTCTACTTCCACAAACCAAAATCCAGTCTAAGTGTGATGACTTAGTCCGTTCCCGTCCAAGAACCTCAACTCCAAAGGAGGCTAAGAAGAGCCAAAGAGGTGCCATGTACCAAGACCACACCTTCCATGTGAGAAGACAAGCCTAACCAACTGGTTTGTCTAAGTACAAAGCAAGCAAGAAAGATCTGGAAAAGCGGCCAAGGAAAATAGCCCAAGTTCATGACTTGGCGATGAGAGGGCAAAGCCTCTTGGCAAACAAAGAGACCCAAGTCCCCAAGGCCCAAGGCGACAGCATAAAGAAAGGGAGGACCGGCCCAAAGAGCAACTCAATGGACTGCCTCCCTCAAGGCATAGCACAACATGGCGACAATCACACCACCACACCTTGACCCCAACAGCGCAACAACTTGGGATTGCACCTACAAAGCTTGGCATGCAAAGCCACAAGTGTCAAGTCAACCTCAAGTTAGGACTATGAAGCCTCCACTCCTCAAATGTAATTGAGTCGAGGGTAGATTGGAATGCAAAAATAATAAAAGAACTAAGTCTAGATGGGTAAACCCTAGCCAGCTTGATAGCATAAGCTGTGTTAAGAGTGGTGATGAACCCTCACATGTGCAGCAACACAAGGTTGTAATCCTGAGATGTGCCTCAATGTTGTATCTTTCAATATCATGAATACAAAGATTCCTTATTGATATATCTTGTGTGCCATTGCATTGTGCCTTTTTGTGCCTCATGATAGGTTATGACTTGAAGTCCCGTGAAGATCCTAACAGGGGGGGGGCGGGGGGTCAACACAGTAGTCGAAGCATACTTGCAAGGGAAGAATGTCATGGCAAATGCTTAGACGTTCTGAAAATCGTGAAAACACAAGCGTTTGTGCGGAAACACGCAAAACAACAAAACACAAATTAACATAAAAATTAATAACAAATAAATCGAGCACTAGTTGAACGAATAAAAAAAGGAAAAAATAAGTCAAAGGACAAGAGGAAGAGGGAAAAAAGGTGAAATAAGATGTCCAAGGACAATTTAGGGTGTGCACATAGGAAAAAATGAGAAAATCAGGCCTGCAAACACACACGGGAATTAATACCGAAAAATTTGTTGGGAAAAATGAAGGCCAAACATAAGGAAAAATATGTGGGATGAGATGGTGGACAGGCCTATCACATCAGAACACACTTCCGATGGGGATAAGACCCATTTGCATGGGAAAAATAGTAAAAACACATCCAAAAATGGGAATAAAAATTAATATGAAAAAATTCGATGGTCGACACAAAGAAGAATGAAAATGAAAAATGTCTACAAGGAAGTGACAGATAGCATAGGTGAGGTAGAGTGTGGTTCTGAGGGTTGTAGGGTGCATTCGCATGGGAAAAATGGCAACAATATAGATGAAAATGGAGTTGAAAATTAATACGAGAAATTATGTGCATCTAAAGGATGTGCAACGAAAAGGAAAAATATCATGGAAAACCTATAGAACATGGTGATCCGATCAGAATGCCTTTTCGATGGCATTAAGGGGCATTCACATAGGAAAAATAAGAAAAACGAGCACAAAAACATAGAAAAAAATTAATAGCATAAATTTGGTGGGCCAGAACGTGATGGAGAAAAAAGAAAAATTGGGCAACTGAGCAAGCTAGACAAGGCTATTGAATTAAAATTGAATTTTGAGGTAAATAGGATAGATTCACATGGAAAAAGAGTCAAAAACAAAGGATGGATACTAAAAAGGAAAACTAACAAGGGAAAGGTCTAAGCCAGGGAAGTCACATCCGAGCGCTGTTTTAAGATAAAAAAGGCACGTTCACATAGAAACATGTCAAATTTACATAAAATATTTCAAAAATTAATAATTCATGATTTGTGGCTCAAAACTAAGGAGTATAAAAAGGAAAAGTGGCCAATTCAAAGAGACAAACATGGCTATAAGGTCAAATTTTAATTTAGGAGAATGTAGGGTACGTTCACATGGAAAAGTGTAAAAAATGAAGGATAAATCCAAGCGAACCAAGAACAACCCCATGACACGGTGAAAATAGGACAGGTGGGTGGGGAAAGGACCCCATCATGGTAAAATTAGGATATGGTATATGTGAATGATCAAATAGAGATATTTCCATGAAGGTATGCTGAACAGACGTGCAGGGATGCAACCCCATACTTAAGACCTTAATAGATCAGATTAACTACTCAACAAGGGCCTAACACTTGACCATGACTCATACCCATACATCCCCATACTTAAAGCAGCAGCAACTATACAAAAGGTGTATTGTTAGAAAAGCTTGGCATGAGTTGCAAATGGTCAAGGTGAACCGTCGTTGCTGACACGCGAAGGATTGTAGTCATTGTCAACAAGACGTACCACAACTCATCACATCACACTTGTCCATCATGGAAAGGACCATGTAGCAGTACCCAAGGAGGTAGCATTATTGAGGAAGGGCTGGTGAAGTTATCGATGGCAAAGTATACATCACTCGATCTCGAGACTACCGCTCATGTTGGAATGATAGATCGGTCACTTGCCCCATGACTCACATCACTCGATGGAAAGGATTGAAGCCCATAGCTCACACCCGATTTAGAAATCAATAGGAGGGATGATTCAGAGGGAGTATGCCAATGTGCACAATTGATGGTACATTTGTGTGTCCCAACCCATTTGGCATAGGTGTAAGAAGGAAGGAAGGCTTGGGAGCCTTGTAGTGTAGTGTGCCAAACAAAATGAGGTGTATCATGATAGCGGAGGAGGCCCATCTTGTGTGTGCATAGGGAAACAAGAACCTAACTATCTCCAATGGTCGTAACGTCGCTCAATCCTCACCTCTTAGTTTGATGAAGGGGAAATCAATCACGCTCAATCCCCCCTCTGTCGCATACTCTATTAATAGATATAGGAGGGCAACCCATTTCTCACACCCATTAATGTAAGCCTCACTTTCACTTGTGCAAAGGTTATATGCCTTGTGCATAATTGATGGTGCAACAGTGCATCCTGCCCTATGCCGACATAGGGTGCGAGAAGAAATGCCATGGAGCCTTAAAGTGCAGTCCATAGGAACAATTTGTGCTTTTGTGCATTGAGAGGCCCATCTTGTGCTGCGTGCAACACTCCATTCACACATCTCGCCTCTCATTTGAAGATAAAGGCCAAGGATGGGTCACTCACCCCATCCTCTACCTTACACTCTATTAATGAATACAGGGGGTAGCCCCCCATACTCACATCCCCACCCTCTATCTTACACTCTATTAATGAATATAGAGGGCATCCCCTCTTACTCACATCCCCATCTGGTTAGGATGAAAGCTCACATTGCTCAAGGGTTGTCAATGAAGATCAGCTTTGGCTAATTGGTAATGTCAACATGTATTGGTTGGTTGATAAAGAGGTGTACCCAGGGAGGTAGCCAACAAGTCTAGTACTTGGATTGCACACTAGAAATATCGTATGTTGTAAGAGTCAGAAGCACTGATGGGGTTACAAGATTCACTGCACTAAGGGAGGCGGCTTGGAATTGCTTCTGGAAGAGTTATGCTAGTGATTTGGCTATCCTAGACTGCAGGGTTTTATCACCTTTTCCACAGCTAGCTTCTTATCCAAGGGTGTGTGCCACCTTTTCTTAGAACAAGGCCTATTATGATAGGGAATTTCTTCTTTTTCTCCCATAACAGTTTTGATTTGATTTTTTTTTCTTTTTTTTCTTTTTCGCTATTCCCGAGGGTGTCTCCTGTCAAGATTATGGGAGAGAAGGAAGGAGTCTCACTTGTAGCTTTCTTGCTTGCACAATGGGGGAATACACACAAGGGTGGAGGCTGAAAACAGTTTTCCTCTTCTTAGTTGTGTAAGCCAAAAAAAACTCTCTTACAAAGAAATAGAAGAACCCTATATATGGGTCTCAAACCAAACTCAACTAACTAAGGTGGCATACTAACTGAGCCACGAACTAGAGTAGATAAGGATAGCTATCATGTAGCTATTATTCATGGGCGGTGTACCAACCGCATCTGCAACTAACACGTCGGTGACATAAATGCAGAGCGGTCACCCTGGCATATCACAAGTGGAGCTTGATATCTCAATACTCCCCCTCGAGCTCAATCCCAATTCCTGCAAACCAAGCAGGTCTTTGAACTTGCGGAGCTTCTCTGTGCCCAATGCCTTCGTAAATATGTCAGCTACCTGATCCTCTGTGCTGACATAAACTAGATCAATAAGACCTAGTAAAACCCTCTACTGCACATAGTGATAGTGCACCTCAATGTGCTTTGTTCTAGCATGATAGACTGGGTTATTTGCCAAGTGTATACTACTCATGTTATCACAATAAATGACAATTGGTCCATCCGTAGGCTGATGCATATCATAAAGTAGCTTATGCAACCAAGCTACCTCACATGCAACCATTGTTGCACCCTTGTACTCAGCCTCTGTGCTCGACAAGGCAACTGTAGGCTGTTTCTTGCTGCTCCAAGTGACTGCAACACTCCCAAAAGAAAACACATATCCACTAGTAGATCGTCTATCAGAAATACTACCAGCCCAATCAGCATCAGTGTATCCATGCAACTGTATCTGAACCCCAGTCTCATAAAATAGTCCATACTACAATGTGGACTTCACATATCTAAGTATGCATCTAGCCGCATCCAAATGTGGTTTCCTTGGAGCCTGCATAAACTGACTTACCAATCCAACAGCATAGCTCAAATCTGGCCTGGTAATCGTCATATAAATCAAACTTCCTACTATGCGTCTATACATAGTAGGGTCTTCCAGAAGCTCACCTGCATCTGCGCTCAGCTTCACATTCTGCTCCAAAGGAACTGAAATAGGCTTACAGCCTGTCATCCCATATTTGGACAGCATGTCCAATCCATACTACCTCTGCAAGAGCTGTATCCCACTTGGTGATCTAATCACCTCAATGCCCAAGAAATAACGCAGCTCTCCCAAATCCTTCATCTCAAACTTCTGCTTCAATAGCATTTTCACATGAAGGATATCTTCATCGCTGTCACCTGTCATAATCAAATCATCAACATAAATGACAAGTAGCATAATACCTTTCTCTGTTTTTCTCACATAAAGTGAGAAATCTGCCTTGGAAATCTGAAAGCCAATAGTGACAAGATATTGTCATATCTTGTCAGACCATGCTCTAGGTGCTTGCTTCAAGCCATACAAGGCTTTCTTCAACCTGCAAACAAACTCAGGATGAACAGCATGCACATAACCTAGTGGCTGCTCCATATAGACCTCTTCTTACAAATCACCATGCACAAAGGCATTCTTTACATCCATCTGATGTAAAGACCATCCCTTTGATGTAGCCATAGCAATGACTGCTCTTACAATTGTCATCCTTGCAACCAGACTGAATGTTTCTTTATAATCAATGCCATATGTTTGTGCATACCCCTTGACTACTAATCTTGCCTTGTATCTGTTCACAGAACCATCTGCATTGTGCTTCACCTTATAAACCCACTTACAGCCAATTGCATTCTTACCTTTAGGCAAAGGTACCAATTCCCATGTAGCATTTGCTTCCAAGGCATCCATTTCTTCATCCATGGCTTTCTCCCATTTTTCTTTTTCCATGGCTTGCTCAAAAGAAGTAGGTTCTGGTTCCTGTATCACTTTGACCATATACGCATAGTGAATGGCTGTAAATCTATCATATTTCAGCCTATCCACAGGATACCTAGCTCTCGTAGACCTGCGCAAAGTAGGTTCACTCCCAGGTGCTCTCAAAACATCCCTGGTCTTCCTTACTCCAGGTGTAACAATAGAAGGAATACCCAACTCATCATCAATGTTCTGTTCTGAGCCACTGGATTCACCATCCACATAAGAGTGACCTGCATTCACATCAAACATGGGCTGATCTACCTTCTCTTTTCCTTTTTGTGATACCTGCATACCACTATCTACATTGCTTTGAGAAGATTCTCCTAATCTCAATCTTCATGTCCATGGCGAAGAATGTGAACCACTGCTAGAGGATGCTCCAGGTCCACTAATATTTTGTGACTGCTGCTATGAATTCTATGCAGCATTACCATTTTGTGCATCTACATCATCAATCACATTTACTAGTTTATACCAGCTACTCATCTCATCAAAAACATCTCTGCTCACTGTAAACTTACGAGTAGAAGGGTTATAGCATCTATACCCTTTCTGCTGCAAAGAATAACCAATAAAGATGCACTTCTCAGCTTTTGGATCCAACTTGGATCTCAACTCATCTGGCACATGAACATAGGCAATGCAACCAAAAATCTTCAAATGAGAAATATCTGGTTTTCTACCAGTATACCTCTCCTTTGGAGTTATTGTCAAGATTGTGGGAGAGAAGGAAGGAGTCTCGCTTGAAGCTTTCTTGCTTGCACAATGGGGGAAGACACACAAGGGTGGAGGCTGAAAACAGTTTTTCTCTTCTTAGTTGTGTAAGCCAAAAGAACTCAAGTACAAAGAAATAGAAGAACCCTCTATATGGGTCTCAAACCAAACTCAACTAACTAAGGTGGCATACTAACTGAGCCACAAACTAGAGTAGATAAGGATAGCTATCATGTAGCTATTATTCATGGGCGGTGTACCAACCGCGTCTGCAACTGACAAGTCGGTGACATAAATACACAACGGTCACCCTGGCGTATCACGAGTGGAGCTCGATATCTCAACACTCCCCCTCGAGCTCAATCCCAATTCCTGCACACCAAGCAGGTCTCTGAACTTGCGCAGCTTCTCTGCGCCCAATGCCTTCGTGAATATGTCAGCTACCTGATCCTCTGTGCTGACATAAACTAGATCAATAAGACCTAGTAAAACCCTCTCTCGCACATAGTGATAATGCACCTCAATGTGCTTTGTTCTAGCATGATAGACTGGGTTATTTGCCAAGTGTATACTACTCATGTTGTCACAATAAATGACAACTGGCCCATCTGTAGACTGATGCATATCATAAAGTAGCTTATGCAACCAAGCTACCTCACATGCAGCCATTGCTGCACCCCTGTACTCAGCCTCTGTGCTCGACAAGGCAACTGTAGGCTGTTTCTTGCTGCTCCAAGTGACTGCAGCACTCCCAAAAGAGAACACATATCCACTGGTAGATCGTCTATCAGAAATACTACCAGCCCAATCAGCATCAGTGTATCCATGCAACTGTATCTGAACCCCAGTCTCATAAAATAGTCCATACTGCAATGTGGACTTCACATACCTGAGTATGCGTCTAGCCGCATCCAAATGTGGTTTCCTTGGAGCCTGCATAAACTGACTTACCAATCCAATAGCATAGCTCAAATCTGGCCTGGTAATAGTCATATAAATCAAACTTCCTACTATGCGTCTGTACATAGTAGGATCTTCTAGAAGCTCACCTGCATCTGTGCTCAGCTTCACATTTTGCTCCAAAGGAACTGAAATAGGCTTACAGCCTGTCATCCCATATTTGGACAGCATGTCCAATCCATACTGCCTCTGCAAGAGCTGTATCCCACTTGGTGATCTAATCACCTCAATGCCCAAGAAATAACGCAGCTCTCCCAAATCCTTCATCTCAAACTTATGCTTCAATAGCATTTTCACATGAAGGATATCTTCAACACTGTCACCTGTCATAATCAAATCATCAACATAAATGACAAGTAGCATAATACCTTTCTCTGTTTTTCTCACATAAAGTGAGAAATCTGCCTTGGAAATCTGAAAGCCAATAGTGACAAGATATTGTCCTATCTTGTCAGACCATGCTCTAGGTGCTTGCTTCAAGCCATACAAGGCTTTCTTTAACCTGCAAACAAACTCAGGATGAACAGCATGCACATAACCTGGTGGCTGCTCCATATAGACCTCTTCTTGCAAATCACCATGCAAGAAGGCATTCTTTACATCCATCTGATGTAAAGACCATCCCTTTGATGCAGCCATAGCAATGACTGCTCTTACAGTTGCCATCCTTGCAACTGGACTGAATGTTTCTTCATAGTCAATGCCATATGTTTGTGCATACCCCTTGACTACTAATCTTGCCTTGTATCTATTCACAGAACCATCTGCATTGTGCTTCACCTTATAAACCCACTTACAGCCAATTGCATTCTTACCTTTAGGCAAAGGTACTAACTCCCATGTAGCATTTTCTTCCAAGGCATCCATTTCTTCATCCATGGCTTTCTCCCATTTTTCTTTTCCCATGGCTTGCTCAAAAGATGTGGGTTCTGGTTCCTGTATCACTTTGACCATATATGCATAGTGAATGGCTGTAAATCCATCATATTTCAGCCTATCCACAGGATACCTAGCTCTCATAGACCTGCGCAAAGTAGGTTCACTCCCAGGTGCTCTCAAAACATCCCTGGTCTTCCTTACTCCAGGTGTAACAATAGAAGGAATACCCAACTCATCATCAATGCTCTGTTCTGAGCCACTGGATTCACCATCCACATAAGAGTGACCTGCATTCACATCAAACATGGGCTGATCAACCTTCTCTTTTCCTTTTCGTGATACCTGCATACCACTATCTGCATTGCTTTGAGAAGATTCTCCTGATCTCAATCTGCCTGTCCATGGCGAAGAATGTGAACCACTGCTAGAGGACGCTCCAGGTCCACTAATATTTTGTGACTGCTGCTGTGAATTCTGTGTAGCATTACCATTTTGTGCATCTTCATCATCAATCACATTTACTGGTTTATACCAGCTACTCATCTCATCAAAAACAACATCTCTGCTCACTGTAAACTTACGAGTAGAAGGGTTATAGCATCTATACCCTTTTTGCTGCAGAGAGTAACCAATAAAGATGCACTTCTCAGCTTTTGGATCCAACTTGGATCTCAGCTCATCTGGCACATGTACATAGGCAATGCAACCAAAAATTTTCAAATGAGAAATATCTGGTTTCCTACCAGTATACCTCTCCTCTGGAGTCATTCCATGTATTGCTGCAGTGGGAGTCCTGTTCATTATGTAGACTGCTGTAGCAACTGCTTCAGCCCAATAAAAATCTGGCAAGTCTTTTTCATTGAGCATGGCACGAGATACCTCTCCAATATGCCTGTTTTTCCTTTCTGCAATTCCATTTTGTTGTGGGGTATAACTCCATGAATATTGCTGCTTTATGCCATGCTCCTGCAAGAACTTTGCAAACTCATTTGAGAGGTACTCTCCCCCTCCATCTGACCTTAGACATTTTATTTGCAGACCTGTCTCTTTTTCAGCCATAGCTTTAAGAGTTTTGAAATGCCCAAAAACTTCACTTTTCTTTTTCATAAAATACACCCAAACTTTTCTGCTATAGTCATCAATAAAAGTGACAAAATAATGACAGCCTCCAAGAGATGCAGCTTTAGTAGTCCACACATCAGAGTGGATTAATTCCAATGGCTTCTCACTCTCTTGAACATGTCTAGGAAATGGTTTCCTTGCCTGTTTTCCAAACTGACAGGCTTCACATACCTTATGCATTTCTGCAACCTTGAATTTCGGCAAACCTGCAACAATATTTTGGGCCTGCATTGATTTAAGTCGCTGTACATTAACATGACCAATGCGTTTATGCCAGATATCAATATCTGCAACTACACCGGTCCCATGTGCAAACATTGCTGCACTCAATTCAGACATGTCTGCATCCAACGTAAATATTCTGCCCTTCTTCTTTCCTTTTGCTATCAAGCGACCTTTATTTTTCATATCCTCAACAAAGCATCCATGAGGATTAAATCTGACCTGCAAGCCCTGTTCAACCATTTGACCAACAGAAACCAGATTCTTGGTGATATTCGGGACATGAAATACATCGGACAGGTATTTCTTTTTCCCATCCTGCATAGACAAGGGAATTTTTCCAATCTGCACAATAGGATGTGCAGTATCATCACCAGTCTCCACAAATCCTGGTTTTTCCATTTTCCTTGCATCCTCCATCCATTCTGCATGACCTGTCATGTGGTTTGATGCACCTGAGTCAACATACCATACATCATTGCTTTCTTCTGCACTTGTCACAGAATTGTTCATGTGCTGCACCATGAACAAATGCTCATTTCTGTCATCACCCTGTCTACTAGAAGATGCATAATTCCCTTGTTGCAGTTTTCCATTCATGATGTCATTCTGCTTTTTATAGCAGTCTTTAGCCATATGACCCATTTTACCACAGTAGTAGCATTCAACATTACTGTTTGCATTTTGACCTCTTTGCCATCCACCACGACCTCTTTGGCTCCCCCTGCCTCTAGAGTTACCACGTCCTCCTCCATAGGACTGGTTTTCTTGAGTTTGCTGCATATTCTGATTTCTACCACGGCCTCCAAATCGGCCTCCTCTACCTCTGCCTCTACCTCTTCCAGCATTTGAGTAGAAGACAGCTTCTTTTGAAGTTCCTCCTGAAGAAGATGCACCACCATTTCTCTGCTCCTCAGAAATTAGAAGAGCAATCAACTCCTCAAAATCAGGAAATCTTTCACGAACTGAAATGGATGTCCGAAACTGTGCATAATCCTTCCCCAGACCATTCAAGGTCACGGAAACTAAATCATCATCTTCCACTGGCGACCCAATGGAAGCAAGTGCATCTGCAATCTTCTTCACCTTCATGTGGTAGTCGTTGATGCTCATATTTTCTCTTTGCACATTGTGCAACTCTTGCTTGAGCTGCATTTTCCTGGCTTGCGTATTTGTGCTATACATTTTTGACAAAGTATCCCATGCCTCCTTTGGCGTACTTGCATCCTGAATATGCACAATCATAGAGTCTGAAATGCTGATAGACAGCCAGTACATAACTTTCCTAGCTCTCTCATGCCATGTTTTAAATGCCTGCATTTGCTGTTGATTGGGAACATCAGGAAGAACTGGTTCTTCTTCATTTCCTGCAACAAATTCCCAATATCCTTTTCCCATAAGGAAATTCGTCATTCTAAACTTCCATGCCTAGAAGTTGTTCTTGTCAAGCTTTTCAGTGACAATCTGTGAAAGAGAATCAGATGCCATTACAGAATACTGCAAAAAATTATGTCACTGCAAAAAACACAGCTTCACCCTCACAAGGGCAAATCTGCAAAACTGGCGAAAGTGGTATTTGACCACACAGTCACTTCCTAGTGACGATTTTGCATAAACAGGAACCAATGATGATTCTGAAACTCCCAATGTCTCTGCGCACAAGCATACGATGCAATCTCTACAGTAACTTTTCACCGACCTGTAGAACAGTGGTCGCACAGCATAAAATAGGGTCTTTTCCTGAGTGCGTGCAGAAAACTTCCGCCTTTAAAACAGGCCCCGAAATGGCCTCAAATCAAAAAAACAGGGTCGCCTAGAGCTAAAGCTCTTTCCCGCAGCATATACTGCCCTCTTGCTTCAGCGCGAAGGGCGTCTCAACCTGAGACAATGCACTCCTGCAATTTCCGGCTGTGCTACCTGCAGAGATCTGCTCCCAAAACAGAAAATGAAAGCAACACTGCTCCTCTTACCAGAACACCGCGAGCTTGGCTTGCTTTCTTGAGCTCCTTACCACGAACAAGGCTCTGATACCATGTCAAGATTGTGGGAGAGAAGGAAGGAGTCTCGCTTGAAGCTTTCTTGCTTGCACAATGGGGGAAGACACACAAGGGTGGAGGCTGAAAACAGTTTTTCTCTTCTTAGTTGTGTAAGCCAAAAGAACTCAAGTACAAAGAAATAGAAGAACCCTCTATATGGGTCTCAAACCAAACTCAACTAACTAAGGTGGCATACTAACTGAGCCACAAACTAGAGTAGATAAGGATAGCTATCATGTAGCTATTATTCATGGGCGGTGTACCAACCGCGTCTGCAACTGACAAGTCGGTGACATAAATACACAACGGTCACCCTGGCGTATCACGAGTGGAGCTCGATATCTCAACAGTTATCCCATGTATTGCTGCAGTGGGAATCCTGTTCATTATGTAGACTGTTGTAGCAACTGCTTCAGCCCAGTAAAAATCTGGCAAGTCTTTTTCGTTGAGCATGGCATGAGATACCTCTCCAATATGCATGTTTTTCCTTTCTGCAATTTCATTTTGTTGTGGGATATGACTGCATGAATATTGCTGCTTTATGCCATGCTTCTGCAGGAACCTTGCAAACTCATTTGAGAGGTACTCTCCCCCTCCATCTGACCTTAGGCATTTTATTTGCAGGCCTGTTTCTTTTTCAACCATAGCTTTAAGAGTTTTGAAATGCCCAAAAACTTCACTTTTCTTTTTCATAAAATACACCCAAAATTTTCTGCTATAGTCATCAATAAAAGTGACAAAATAATGACAGCCTCCAAGAGATGCAACTTTAGTAGTCCACACATCAGTGTGGATTAATTCCAATGGCTTCTTACTCTCTTGAATATGTCTAGAAAATGGTTTGCTTGCATGTTTTCCAAACTGGCAGGCTTCACATACCTTATGCATTTCTGCAACCTTGAATTTGGGCAATCCTGCAACAATATTTTGGGCCTGCATTGATTTAAGTTGCTGTACATTAACATGACTAATGCGTTTATGCCAGATATCAATATCTGCAACTACACCGGTCCCATATGCAAACATTGCTGCACTCAATTCAAACATGTCTGCATCCAACGTAAACATTCTGCCCTTCTTCTTTCCTTTTGCTATCAAGTGACCTTTATTTTTCATATCCTCAACAAAGCATCCATGAGGATTAAATCTGACCTACAAGCCCTGGTCAACCATTTGACCAACAAAAACCAGATTCTTGGTGATATTCGGGACATGAAATACATCGGACAGGTATTTCTTTTTCCCATCCTGCATAGACAAAGGAATTTTTCCAATCTGCACAATAGGATGTGCAGTATCATCACAGTCTCCACAAATCCTGGTTTTTCCATTTTCCTTGCATCCTCCATCCATTCTGCATGACCTGTCATGTGGTTTGATGCACATGAGTCAACATACCACACATCGTTGCTTTCTTCTACACTTGTCACAGAATTGTTCACATGCTGCACCATAAACAAATGCTCATTTCTGTCATCACCCTGTCTACTAGAAGATGCATAATTCCCTTGTTGCAATTTTCCATTCATGATGTCATTCTGCTTTTTATAGCAGTCTTTAACCATATGACCCATATTACCACAGTAATAGCATTCAACATTGCTGTTTACATTTTGGCCTCTTTGCCATCCACCACGACCTCTTTGGCTCCCCCTGCCTCTAGAGTTACCACGTCCTCCTCCATAGGACTGGTTTTCTTGAGTTTGTTGCATATTCTGATTTCTACCACGGCCTCCTCTACCTCTGCCTCTACCTCTTCCAGCATTTGAGTAGAAGACAGTTTCTTTTGAAGTTCCTCCTGAAGAAGATGCACCACCATTTCTCTGCTCCTCAGAAATTAGAAGAGCAATCAACTCCTCAAAATCAGGAAATCTTTCACGAATGGAAATGGATATTCGGAACTGTGCATAATCCTTTCCTAGACCATTCAAGGTCACTGAGACTAAATCATCATCTTCCACTGGCGACCCAATGGAAGCAAGTGCATCTACAATCTTCTTCACCTTCATGTGGTAGTCATTGATGCTCATATTTTCTCTTTGCACATTATGCAACTCTTGCTTGAGCTGCATTTTCCTGGCTTACGTATTTGTGCTATACATTTTTGACAAAGTATCCCATGCCTCCTTTGGCGTACTTGCATCCTGAATATGCATAATCATAGAGTCTGAAATGCTGATAGACAGCCAATACATAACTTTTCTGGCTCTCTCATGCCATGCTTTAAATGCCTGCATTTGCTGTTGATTGGGAACATCAGGAAGAACTGGTTCTTCTTCATTTCCTGCAACAAATTTCCAATATCCTTTTCCCATAAGGAAATTCGTCATTCTAAACTTCCATGCTTGGAAGTTGTTCTTGTCAAGCTTTTTAGTGACAATCTGTGAGAGAGAATCAGACGCCATTACAGAACACTGCAAAAAATTCTATCACTGCAAAGAACACAGCTTCAACCTCACAAGGGCAAATCTGCAAAACTGACGAAAGTGGTATTTGACCACACAGTCACTTCCTAGTGACGATTTTGCATCAACAGGCAACAAGGATGATTCTGTAACTCCCAATGTCTCTGCGCACAGGTATACGATGCAATTTCTACAATAACTTTTCACCAACCTGTAGAACAGTGGTTGCACAGCATAAAACTGGGCCTTTTCTTGAGTGCGTGCAGAAAACTTTTGTCTCCAAAACAGGCCCCGAAATGGCCTCAAATCAAAAAAACAGGGTCGCCGAGGGCTAAAGCCCAGTCGCGTAGCATATATTGCCCTCTTGCTTCATCGCGAAGGGCGTCTCAACCTGAGACAATGCACTCTTGCAATTTTCGGCTTTGCTACCCTGCTGAGATCTGCTCCCAAAACAGAAAAAATGAAAGCAACACTGCTCCTCTTACCAGAACACCACGAGCTTAGCTTGCTTTCTTGAGCTCCTTACCACGAACAAGGCTCTGATACCATGTCAAGATTATGGGAGAGAAGGAAGGAGTCTCACTTGTAGCTTTCTTGCTTGCACAATGGGGGAATACACACAAGGGTGGAGGCTAATAATAGTTTTTCTCTTCTTAGTTGTGTAAGCCAAAAATAACTCTCTTACAAAGAAACAGAAGAACCCTATATATGGGTCTCAAACCAAACTCAACTAACTAAGGTGGCATACTAACTGAGCCACGAACTAGAGTAGATAAGGATAGCTGTCATGTAGCTATTATTCATGGGCGGTGTACCAACCGCATCTGCAACTGACACGTCGGTGACATAAATGCACAACGGTCACCCTGGCATATCACAAGTGGAGCTTGATATCTCAACATCTCCACCTTTTCTCGAAGAATAGGTCAGCATGACAAGGACCAAATTTCTTTTCTCCCATGATAATTTTTTTTTTCTTTTTAAAGAGAAGATGCGAGGTTCCATATGCCCAAAGAGCCTTTATAAGCAATAATCCCAATCATGACCATGTGCAGCAATCGTCCTTGTTAGAATTAAGTAGAGGATGCGATTGGTAACCTCGACTTGGCTGTTGGATTTGGAATAGTAGTGTGTAGACTTGTGATGGCGAATCTTGTACAGCTCTATTAATTCTTCCATAATCTTGTTGAGAAAGTGCGTACCTCTATCACTTACGAGCTCTAGGAGACTACTAAAACATTGTCAGAGGGGTTTTTGTCGAAATGTCGAATCCACCGGGGATCAGAGGTAGAAGGAAGTAGAGATAAGGGATGGAAGAGAAGAAAACAAATAGACAAGAGGTAAACACGACAAAGACAAAGCACAATGAATTGAATCAAATGTATTGATAGAACCTAGAATCCCTTGTCTGGCACTACTCAAAAGAAATCTCCAGGCATTAGATCTCCTGGAGCTCCCTCGTAGACCAAAAAGGTGCACCAAAATAATAGGTCATTCTCTGCTGCTCAAAACCCAAATTTGATGGCTCCGTTGGTTTCGGAAGGGGGTTAAAACTTGAGGACACATGTTCCAAGATCTCCCTAATCACTTCTTCCTCTTTTTCTAGTTCAAAGTGCAATTTTCAACCTGTCTCAACAGCGATCACGACGCGCATAATTTCACCCAGCTTTCTTCTTTATGAAAAATCCAATAACTGATTTCCCAAGCAACTTGCTTTTTGCATATCATCCTAATCTAGAAGCTTTTTTAACTTTTTTGATTTTTTAAATAAATAATATCAAAAATAGGCTAAATTTATCCAAAATCTAGTATTTTTGGACCATTCATGCCACTCACACCAGTACTAATGACTCAGATCACATTAACTCTCTTGATTAATAAGAAAGTCGAATGATGATGCATTCCAGAGTTTTTCACACCGTGTCCATATAGTGGCACAATATCCACCCCCTCTCAATCTACACATCCTCCGGTATGTGCCAAAATCCTAGTTGTCATTGGATTATGAGTCCTCATCATCCTCTACAATCCTATCCGTTGCTTCTTCATCTTCCATATCTTCCTTGGTACCCCGTACATCATGGCCACTATTTTCTTCCAATTCTAGCAACTCATACACATTAGATTCCTGCCTCTTGAATAATTTGATTATTTTCCCTGTTACCGAAAGTTTTATGGTTGTCCCATCCAGTTCATTTAATGCATAAGTAGCATTATCAAACACCTATCTTACCACATAGGGTCCAAACCATCTTTTGGAAACTTTAAGCATGGCACTATACTGATTGTCTAAATTGCTATCACAAACCAATACCCAATCCCCATCTTGTATGGTTCTTGGCCTCGATCTATGTCTTTTGTCAAACCATTTCTTATTCTATTTCCTTGTTGACCTTAACTTTGCAATTTCCACCTCTATGTCTTCTGACTTTCTTTCCAACTCTCCGATGCATAAGGCCAACAACTCCTCTCGATTCAACGCTTCCTCCCAAGGTAGCACACTCCATGTGACTGTCATCTCTTCTATTGGCATGATAGGTTTTTGACCATACATCAATTCTGCAGAGGCATATATTCTATAACAGCACTATGAGTTGTTCTGTCAACCCACAAAGCATAAGGGAGAAATCGTGGCCACTCTTTTACCTTCTCTCCACATGCTTTTTCCAATACCTTCACAATAGGTGGATGACCCCTTTCACTTTTTCCATTTCCTTCAAGGTTATAGGCTGAAGTTAAAGCAAGCTTTATCCCCAACTATGCAAAGAAATCATGAGCTTCATCTACATCCAGCTCACCCCTATCTGCAATAATTTTTCCCACATAGCCATACCGACAAAAGATCTCTTCTAAGAGAAAAGTACACATGGCATTTGTTGTCTTAGTACGTAGAGCTCTCCCTTCCACTTGATTAGTCAAGTCCTCATGGGCAAGCACAAGATATCTCATTTGCCACAAAAACCTATAGGCATCATGACTAAATCCACCACCCACTTAAAATGAAGAGACAATGGATATGTGGGTTGCAATCCATCCCAATGTCTCACAGATGGATACATTTGATATGTCGTACATGTTTGTACAAAGTAAGCAACATCCTTATACATACCCTGCCACCAATATCTTTCTTTGATCTTTGCAAAAGTACCCCAAACACCTCTATGACTAGCCCATAAGCTTTCATGAAATTCTTGCATAACATTTACTTGTGAAGCTCTGTCACCCAAAACTCGCAATGGCATACCCTGTTTCTTTTTAGCATGTTTCCATAAGTATCCATCTTTTAAGAAAAACCCATAGGCTTTCCTCTTGATCTTCTTAAACTCCTCATCTGACCATTCATCTCTCTTTGTTAATGTACTGAGATATTGACCAATTCTCAACCACTCTCCTGCATATTCGTCTTCCAGAAACACTTCTACACAAGATGCAAAACATCTAAAGTGACTTCTCTTTGCTATCCAAGCTTCTGTTTAATGCTGTAGCAACACCTTGCATTGCTAAATTCACTATTAAACATCATTTTCAACTGTAGGAAAGTCATCTTCTTCCTCCTCATCTATCATCCCATCTTCATTCTCATAGCGTGCTCGAGATAACATGTCTGACACTGGGTTATCTCTTCCTGCAATATGCTGAAATTCAGTGTTCAAAGATTTGATGTATGCAATCCACCAAAGCATAACAATGTCCGGGGTAGCACAACTAGTAATTATATCCAATAGCAGCAAACAATAAGTCTCAATGACTACTCGAGCATCCGTAAAATACTCCTTATCACATTTAAGAGCTGTCACAATTCCCCATAATTCTCTTTTTACCTGTGGATACCTTCTTTGTTGTTCAGTCAATACTTTAGCACCAAAGCGTATTGCATATATTTGCCCTTCCTCATCATACTTTCCAATTTTCCATCCAATCCCTATTGGGCTTGTATCAACAATAATAATGATAGGCTTTCCATGTGAATAGTCAACCTTTCTCAATGTAAGAGTAGATTTTAAGAGTTGCTTCAATTTCTTCATTGCTTTCTAATGCTTCCTTTCCTAATGAAATCTTTGACATTTCCTCAGAAGCTGATATAGAGCATCAGCTACATGTGCAAAGTGAGGAACATATCAAATAGAATACATATGCACCCAAGAATCTACACACTTTTGATACATTCATGCATACATCTTGCATTCTATCAATCCCATCTATTTTTTATGGTGATGGTCTATGCCCATAGGGTCCACACATATGACCAACAATCAAAACCTCTTCAACTCCAAAGACAGATTTTTGTCCAAAAAGAGTTAAATGCACCTCTTTTAGATGCGTTGAAATCCTCTCACAATCCACAATATGGTCTGCAACAAACTGTCTATACCCATGAGCATTCATCTCTTCATTCTTTTCATCCATTGTATACCCTTTGATTGGAACATCATCCAAGAAGGGCATTGTCAATTGTGGTATAAAATCCCTGAGTACCCTATTCATAGCATTTGTCATATGTGCCATTGAGTTTCTTGCACCCTAAGGGAGAGTACACATCCATACTAACCCCAAGGGAGTCTTAATGGTTGTGATATCTCTGCTTTCAATTGCAAGTTGAAATTGATCATACCCCGAGTAAAGATCACCCAAAGAATAGATCGTTTTGCCTACAAAAGCCTCTGCAAATTCATCAACCACAGGACCTGCACCCACATTTCTTATGGTCAGTTTATTGACCAGTTTCATGTCTTGAATAAATCTTAAAGCCTCATTCTTTTTAGGCACAGTAAACCAACGATTTGAGTATGGGGCTGAAGAGGGCTCCAAGATCTTCATGAGAATCTTTTCATTTAGTAAATCCATCAACTTTGGCAAGTAAGCTTTAGCCACTAGAATAGGCCTTAAGTTCCATTATATATGTGGCACAGTAAATATTACCATAGGAGAGACAACATTTGGATCCACACAACCTATTTCAGTTGGTTGAAATGCAAATGCCTTTCCATGCCTAGTCAACATCTGCATAAAATTGATTGTCTCTTTCAGCAAGCAAAAGAAACCCTTTTGCACCAACTTTCAATTCCTGTAATGTTTCATATATAAATTGATGACCTATATCTTTAGGATCCCGTAACCTACACTACCTTGATACTTTTTCATACAAACCCTCACTTTCTTGTGGAATTCTTTGTTTCCACAAGTGCTTCAGCCCATTGTAATCCTTCCTACTGAGCAAACAATGCTATAACATCATACATGTCCAAAGAACATATTGACAACACTCTGTTTTCAGCCTCATTTTCTACATGTATAGTTGCTGAAATTTCAGCCATAGTGTCATTAATATTTAGCCCATAAAAGATGCATAAAACGCCTTCATGTTCAGCTAACAGCCCCAATGCTCTCAGTTCCTTAGTAGCTCATTTCATAGATATGTGCTCAGCCTTGCACATAGCTTCCATAGGCTTAAACCAACATGACCTATTTGCTATAAACTGAGAATAACCAATAGTAAATACATCCTTCATTCCATCAAGAAGCGAGTATATCCTTTGAACAGCACTACTATAGCCCCGCATTACAACAGTGCTTAATGAAAATTCAGGTCTTTGAATTCCCTTACATTTGGAACCAAAGGAGACTCTCAAAGCGTATCACAATTTCTAGGATGATTAACCCAAACAGTAAGAAATTGGACTGCTTTCCTCCCATCCTTGCTTCTAACTCTTGCATAAGCAGAACCATCATCAAGCACCTTTGTTTCCATACGCATTCCTATAATATAGGACTGTCCCAAAATCACTACATATGAGGAATTATCTTGCACAAAGAAGTGTTGCTCTTTTTTTACATCACCAATCATCACTTTCACATTAGGACATGCAGCATAGAGCTCCCCTAAAGAATTATTTGTAGCCCTCATATGCCAACCATGATCAGTGTCTACAGGCCATGCACCATTTTCATACAATCCGCGCTCAATGATTTATCTTAGACCCATGGTCAAGTAAAGCAACACAAGGAGTTTCACGTTTCCCTATTTTCACTATCGTTTCAGTGGTAGCCCTTGCCCAATAATTTCTTGTGTAATGACTTCAAGGAATAAATCCTAGAGTATCTTCCCCATATTGTTGCATCTGCCTTACTCCACCATGCATATTGCTATAAGACAATGCATTTTTAGCCACTTTCTTCTCTTTTCCACATGTTGTCCCCACTGATTAGGAGCATCCTGCATAGATAATCCAATACTTACTTTATGCTCATATTCAGCCCGAACACCAACAAACTAGTTTCCTCTTCAAATTGCAGCAATGCACTAGTGGTGTCACCAAGAAACTGACACTTTCTCTTAATTATGTCAATGATCTCATCATGAAATTCTGGCTTGGCGATGTCAAGCACCTCTCCCAATGTGAATTCCACCCTACTGTTCAAGATTCATTCTTCAAGCACCTTCTTAAGATCTGTGGTTGTTTCAATATCAGACTACAACTTATATCCTAGCTACTTGCCCTTCTTTTTGCTCTCTTGTTTGCTATCCTATTTTTGCTCCTGACTCACCTCTTCCATAACATGCTCAGAAGGTGGTTGGTTTGTAGCTTTAGGCTAATCCACACTTCTTCTTGTCATTCTTTTAGATGTCCCTACATTATCTTCATCTCTCTTTGGTTTTTCTTCCACAAGTACATCTGTGTTTTGTACCTTTGCCAAATATGCATACACTGAATATACATCTACCGGCGATTCCCAACTAGTTATGTCACGAATGCCTTGCCCTGCATGAGACATTTTACTATCAGTGACCTTTCTCTTTTCAACTGCATATAAAGCATGTGTCCATATTTCAACATTTGGACCAACCATCACTTGGTCATGCATTCTAGCCAATTGTAGATCAACAGTAGAAGCATGTACCACCGCATAAGCATTTCGAACAGCCAAGTCTTCCAACAACTTCTGCATGCCTCCCTTTCCAAAATTCAAAGCAAGAGGCAATCTTGTTTCTTGTGCATGAATCTTGCCATCTTTCCAAAAGATGAGTTGTCGTGCCAAGGCCTCTTGATAGGCAGCACAATCCTTTCTCTCATGCTACAAACTATCACACCACATACATATTTTTCCTAGCTTAGGGGCTACTGCCATCCCCTTTCCTCTTGTCCTTTTTCATCCAATTTTGCAACCTTCAATTAAAGATCTCATATCCCTTTGACCAATTCATCTAAAACATCTTCCCTGATAGAGGGAACAATAGCATGTACAGCTATAGGGTTAGCCATAGAAGCGGGTGGCTTACTGGATACTTCAACTGTTTTGCTTGTAACAGTGGGCAAGCTAGAGACATACAATCTTTCTCTTATTCTATGCTTTTTCACAAGTGCAGTAACAACTTTATTGACATGTCTCTACTCTGTTTTCAGACCTTTCTATATAGTCTGATCCTCTAGCAAATCATCAAGCTTCTCTTGAAGCTCAGAATATGCTACTTGTAGAAACAATTCAATTTTCTAACTTGCAAGAGCTTGCTATTTTGCAAGATCCAACTTCTCAAATTGACTTTCAAATTCTCTTAACAATTCTGTAGCCACAAGACCCTTATTGGGTTGTAAAACCCACTCCTAAAAAGTCATGCACGTAATCAAACTAGTATCTTCAATGTAAAATTCTTCCCTGAGTGTCTTCTTGAAAGCTACCTAGTCAGCATCATGCATGCATAATTCAGTAATCCACGCTTTTAGTTCATATACAGTGATCCCAACAAATACCAGCTCCATGCAAGTTGAGCCACCCCAAAGAATTCCATCTTTTGAATGTAGGTATGTACATATGCATATACATTCTTGCCATTGAATAACTTCATCTCACGCTCAACTGCTTGCAGAGCATTCATCACAACACTTTATGTTTTAGCATAAAACTGCATCACATGTTGTTGTTATTGTACCTGCATAAGCATATTCATATTTTGCACCAACTATTGCAAAACATCAATAGAGATTGTGTTCGAAGGCTCTCCCATCTTATCTTTCCTTCTTCTAACAACCTTTCACATCGGGTCACCAATGTCGGAGTGGTTTTTGTCGAAAGGTCGAATCCACCAGGGATCAGAGGTAGAAGGAAGTAGATATAGAAGATGGAAGAGAAGAAAAAAAATAGACAAGAATTAAACATGACAAAGACAATGCACAATGAATTGAATCAATATGTATTGACAAAACCTAGAATCCCTTGTCTGGCACTACTCAGAAGCAATCTCCAGGCATTAGATCGCCTAGAGCTTCCTCGTAGACCAAAAACGTGCATCAAAATAACAACTCCTTCTCTGTTGCTCGAAACCCAAATCTGATGGCTTCATTGGCTTTGAAAGGGGAGTAAAACCCCAAGACATCTAGTCCGATATCTCCCCGATCACTTCTTCCTCTTCTTCCAATTCAAAGTGCAGTTTTCAGCCTGTCAACAACAATTTGACGGGCGCGATTTTGCCCAGCTTTCTTCTTTATGAAAAATCCAATAACTTGGTGAAAAAATAACTTGCTTTTTGCATGCCATCCTAATTTAGAAGCTTTTCTAACTTTTTCAAATTTTTACAATAAATAATATCAAAGATAGGCTAAATTTATCCAAAAATCTAGTATTTTTGGAGCATTCATGCCACTCACACTAGTACTAATGACTCATATCACATTGACTCTCTTGATTAATAAGAAAGTCGGATGATGATGCATTCCAGAGTTTTTCACACCATGTCGCGTAGTAGCATGACAATGGGTGATGATATTCTCATACAAGAACAAGGCCATGATGTTGCCATCATCTCACTTGAGAGCTTTGGCTTCACACCACTTCGTCACATATGTTGAGGGTAAAGGTGCCTCCGCCTAGCCGCTCGTGTATTACTATACTGACAATACTTGCCACTACACACTACAAGTGGCGAGCACCCATCACAATCACTTATTCTTTATTCTTTTAGTGACAATTTGAATAAAGGAAGGCCCAGCCACACATTGTGGTTGTTGGAGTTCTCACTTTGAGTCTTTCTCTCTCTCTTGCTCTTGCTCTCCATCCGCCATACCTCTCACTGCCAAGCTTCTTCCTCCTGGGTTCTACTTCCCTTTCAACTGGTATTAGAGTAAAGGCATTGGAGCTTGCCCGGCATTCTCTTCAGCTCGATTTCGAAGAGCTTCAACTCGAGCTTCAATGGCAGCCATGGCACCTTCATTTGCAAGGATGTTTTGATCTCCCGCCTCCTCCTCGATCTTCTCAGCCTTCATTTGGCATCTTGCAAGGCTGCATTGAAGCCCCCTAATCATTGCCAAGTGCTCAATAGCATTGTTGAAGACTCCCCAGCCCGCGGGAGCAACTAGCACAAAATGTAGTGCATTTTTAGGGGGCTAGGCTGATTCACTCTTGGCATTTTCAACTCCTTCCCCGACTTCCCAGCATTGTTTACAACCTTCCCAATCATCTTTGGCCTCCCCAACATTGGTTCTTGGCTCCCATGATTGATACGAGTGCTTCCACCTTCAGCCATTTCTGTATACACAATTCCAAGATTGTCAAAAATAGGGCAGCACTTGACATTTGATGTTTGATGCTTCTTGGCATTGCCCGTTTGATGCCTATTGATGCCCGGTGATGCCCAAATATCATGGGATGCTATGTGTATACTTTAGGACTGATTTGGAGCAGATTTGGGCACAGATTGAGCTTCATCTAATAGTAAATATACTGCTATAATATAGTGGACTGAAGCTCATTTACTTGGTGTATGCATTGGTTCTTGGATACGGGGTGCTTACTGGAGATTTGAATGATCATACCGATGTATTTGGAGATTCTCAAATGCTTCTTTTTGGTTTTGGAATACTTTTGAGCTTGGATTAGCTCCGTCTTGGTCGTCATTCACTGGCATCTGGGTTGAATTTGCATGCTTTGGACCAGTTTAGGCCTATTGTCACTGCTTGATATTTAGGCTTCTTGCATTTATGCTTTGGTCAGATATGGATGCCACTTGGTTTACCCATGCATGATAGCCACTTGGATCTTCGTCTTTGAATGTATTTGAGCATTTTGGACCTATTGGGCATTACATTTGGTTGTCAGTTACATGCTATTTGAATTCTTTCAAGCTTATGCTTTATGGGTCTAAGATACGAATGTATCCTACTAGGATTTGGAATGTATGATGCTATGTACTTGATGTATTTGAGCATTGCTTGCTCTATTTGCATATGATTTTACTTCCAGTAGGAGCCTCTTGGCATATTCGGATGTACACATAGTTTTACTTACACTTGAGCTTGAGCTTGTGGGACAATTACATGCATTTGCTCTCTTGAGAGCTTTATGTCTGTAGTTAGTCTGTAGTGGGCTGATTTGATACGCCTATTGGGGCAGGCACCTATCTCTGTCACAGGTTTGTCAGTTTTGTATGCATCTTGGATGGTTATGCATTGAGCTTCTTGCCCTATCAATTGTGCTTGTGCTTGGTCTCTTCTCTTATCCCAAGACCCATTACATGCATGACTTCTAGACCTATGAGATGTATCTTGCCTGGCAGGTTATTAGTTTGACAGTTCTTGGTACCTTCTTGCCCCTTGACGCTCACTGTTGGATGTATCTTGCTACCTGGCAGTTGCAATGACATATGAATCAGTTATTGCTTCACTTTGGGACAAGTTTACATACTGATGTAATTTATTCTAGCAAGCTAAAATCTACAAATTTCAAGCACTTGTATGAGGGTAATGCTCACTGTTTGATGTTATCTTGGTCATATTTAGTGGACCAATGGTTCTCTTGGTGATATCCACTCTTTCAGCCAGTTTTAGCAATGGTTTTATGCATTTTCTACTAATTACAACAACCTAAAATTTTGCATTTTTGCTTTGATTTGGGACATTATGGCTGGTCATCTAAAAGACACATCTCTCTTTAACATTGCCAAGTTGGATGGTACCAAATATGGGTATTGGAAGTCCCAAATATGGTAGATTTTGGTGCAGAAGTTGCATATTAAACCATTGCATTTCAAGGATGCTAAACCCAAGGATATAGATGATGATGTTTGGATGGAAGTTGATGAGTTGTGCAAGTCTACCATTATCTTGTCACTCTCAGAAGAGGTCTATCATAATGTTATTGAAGATGAGAATCAGAGTGCATGGGACTTATGGGAGAATATTCAGGAGCTTTATGCACAACAGAGTCATGTGTCACATATGTATTGGTTGAAGCAGTTAATGGACCTTTGCATGAAGGAGGGGACATCCCTATCATCTCGTTTCAGCCAGTTTCATGCTATCATGAAGAATCTGTTGTCACAAGGTCTTGAGTTCAAAGACAACTTGCACCCGTTATTTCTACTTGGTACCTTGCCCAAATCATGGGATGTCTTCCGTACTGCCATATGCATGAACAAGCTTGATGGGCTGAAAATCAAAGATATTGAGAGGGCTTTATTGACTGAGGAAATCAATAGGAGAAAAAATGATGCTTCCCGCTCTTCATATGCATTGACCATTAGAGGTGGCAGACATGGCATGCATGCTAATGATCATAAGGGCATGGACTCTTAGAAGTCTAGGTCAAAGTCACGTGGCTGTAGTAAGTCCCGTGGTTGAAAGTCTGATCTTACCTATCATTATTGTGGGAAAGCAGGACATATTAGGCCGCACTGCCATAAGATGCGCGATGATAAGCGCAAGGAAAAGGGAAAAGAGAAAGTGCAGGAAAAGTCTTCTGAACACAGTATTGTACTTGCAAAGTCTAGTGTGAAGATAGAAGAGATTAATGTCATACAGGCCACTGATTCAGATGAGGATTACATACTTGCAGCTTCTTCATGCAATGCCTTACAGGCTTCTGAGACACATTCTATATATGTGCAATGTTGGCTTTTGAATTCAGGTGCGTCATTTCATGTGACACCCTGTAGAGATTGGTTTCACACCTATCATACCATCTCTGGTTCTGTGCATCTTGGTGATGACATGTCTCTTGACATTATGGGCATTGGAGATGTTAGGCTGCAGTTTTCTTCTCATAGTTTTTTTGTTTTGCATGATGTACGCCATGTACCTGCATTGACTTGCAACCTTATGTCAGTTGGACAGCTTGATGGTGTAGGGTATTTTGTGTCTTTTGGAGACTCTGCATGGAAGATTACTCGTGGCAGGCTTGTGCTTGTAAGAGGTGCCAAGTCTAGCAGTCTCTATCCCTTATATCTGGAGCTACCTTGAATCATGTTTTGTCTGTAGGTTTTATCCCCCATGTATCCCTTTGGCATGCTCGTTTGGGGCATATGTCCCTTAAAGGAATGAAAATGTTCCGTGCTTTGCAATATCTTTCGCCTTTTGACTCTTTGCATTTTGACTCGTGATCATTGTTTGTATGGCAAGCAGACTAGGAATACATATAAAAAGTTTGGTAAGAAATGCATGGGTAAGCCCTTGGCTCTTGTGCACTCAGATGTATGTGGGCCCATGCCCTGTCAATCACTAGGTGGGGCAAAGTATTTTGTTACTTTCATAGATGATTACTCACGTAAGATTTGGGCTTATCCCATAAAGAGAAAATCCAATGTCTTAGACACATTTCAGCGTTGGCTTGCATTAGCAAAGAACCAGTCTGGGAATAGGCTGAAATGCCTAAGGTCAGATAATGGGGGTGAGTATGTATCACATGCTTTTGAGCAATTTTGTGATAAGTAGGGTATTAAGCGTCAGTTGACCGGTCCTTACACCCCTTCCCAAAATGGTATGGTTGAACGCATGAATAGGACCATTCGGGAAAGGGTCCATAGCATGCTTAGCCAGGTTGGCTTACCATAGCACTTTTGGGCTGAGGCAGTTACTACTACACGGCATCTCATTAATAGGTCACCTAGCAGTGGCATTGACTTTTAGGTTGCAAAGGAGGTATGGGCAGGCAAGTCCCCCCTCTTATGATCATTTGTGTGTCTTTGGATGTGAGGCATTCTGCCATGTGCCCAAGGACAAATGCAATAAACTGGATCTTAAAAGTGTCAAATGCATTTTCATTGGCTATGGAGATGCAGGAGAGATGGGCTACCGCCTATGGGATCCGCATGCGTGGAAAGTGATCCACAACCATGATGTCATCTTTCATGAGGACAAAATGCTTATGCAGCCTGAGAAAGTGGTTGAGATATGTAGAGTTATCTTTCAGGAGGAGCCACCTGCTCTTGTACAGCTTGCTCCACGGACAGCTAGACAGCGTGCAGCATCACTGATGCTCATGGCCCAAATGTTAGACATACTGAGGTTAGACAGGATGTTGGTCAGGCAGCAGAGCCTGGCTTGAGACGTTCTACAAGAGATAGACGACCTCCTAACTGTTTTGCACCCTCTATGGAATATGTATTAGTTACAGATGCAAGAGAGCCTCTCACTTATGATGAGGCTATGCACAGGGGTGATTGTCACTCTTGGGAGAGGGCTATGCAGTCTAAGCTTGACTCATTGCTTAAGAATCAGACTTGGGATTTGGTTTCCTTGCCTCAAGGGGTAAGAAGGCTTTTCCATGCAAGTGGGTGTACAATCTAAAAAGTACCCCTGGATACCCCAAGCTGGCCTACAAGGCTCGATTGGTTGCTAAGGGCTTTAAGCAAGAGCATGGTGTTGACTTTGATAAAATCTTTTCTCCTATGGTCAAGATGACCACCCTATGCTTTAGTCTTGGCTTTGGTTGCATAACTTGTCCTAGATTTATACCAGATGGATGTTAAGACAGTTTTTTTACATGGGGACTTGCATGATGAGATTTACATGGAGCAACTTAAGGGCTTTACAGACCCTAGCAGGGAACACCTAGTGTGCAAGCTAAAGAAGAGTCTATATGATGGTACCATAAGTTTGATGCATTCATGCAGTCACAGGGCTACAGCCGCAATTCTTTCAAGCTTATGCTTTATGGGTCTAAGATACGAATGTATCCTACTAGGATTTGGAATGTATGATGCTATGTACTTGATGTATTTGAGCATTGCTTGCTCTATTTGCATATGATTTTACTTCCAGTAGGAGCCTCTTGGCATATTCGGATGTACACATAGTTTTACTTACACTTGAGCTTGAGCTTGTGGGACAATTACATGCATTTGCTCTCTTGAGAGCTTTATGTCTGTAGTTAGTCTGTAGTGGGCTGATTTGATACGCCTATTGGGGCAGGCACCTATCTCTGTCACAGGTTTGTCAGTTTTGTATGCATCTTGGATGGTTATGCATTGAGCTTCTTGCCCTATCAATTGTGCTTGTGCTTGGTCTCTTCTCTTATCCCAAGACCCATTACATGCATGACTTCTAGACCTATGAGATGTATCTTGCCTGGCAGGTTATTAGTTTGACAGTTCTTGGTACCTTCTTGCCCCTTGACGCTCACTGTTGGATGTATCTTGCTACCTGGCAGTTGCAATGACATATGAATCAGTTATTGCTTCACTTTGGGACAAGTTTACATACTGATGTAATTTATTCTAGCAAGCTAAAATCTACAAATTTCAAGCACTTGTATGAGGGTAATGCTCACTGTTTGATGTTATCTTGGTCATATTTAGTGGACCAATGGTTCTCTTGGTGATATCCACTCTTTCAGCCAGTTTTAGCAATGGTTTTATGCATTTTCTACTAATTACAACAACCTAAAATTTTGCATTTTTGCTTTGATTTGGGACATTATGGCTGGTCATCTAAAAGACACATCTCTCTTTAACATTGCCAAGTTGGATGGTACCAAATATGGGTATTGGAAGTCCCAAATATGGTAGATTTTGGTGCAGAAGTTGCATATTAAACCATTGCATTTCAAGGATGCTAAACCCAAGGATATAGATGATGATGTTTGGATGGAAGTTGATGAGTTGTGCAAGTCTACCATTATCTTGTCACTCTCAGAAGAGGTCTATCATAATGTTATTGAAGATGAGAATCAGAGTGCATGGGACTTATGGGAGAATATTCAGGAGCTTTATGCACAACAGAGTCATGTGTCACATATGTATTGGTTGAAGCAGTTAATGGACCTTTGCATGAAGGAGGGGACATCCCTATCATCTCGTTTCAGCCAGTTTCATGCTATCATGAAGAATCTGTTGTCACAAGGTCTTGAGTTCAAAGACAACTTGCACCCGTTATTTCTACTTGGTACCTTGCCCAAATCATGGGATGTCTTCCGTACTGCCATATGCATGAACAAGCTTGATGGGCTGAAAATCAAAGATATTGAGAGGGCTTTATTGACTGAGGAAATCAATAGGAGAAAAAATGATGCTTCCCGCTCTTCATATGCATTGACCATTAGAGGTGGCAGACATGGCATGCATGCTAATGATCATAAGGGCATGGACTCTTAGAAGTCTAGGTCAAAGTCACGTGGCTGTAGTAAGTCCCGTGGTTGAAAGTCTGATCTTACCTATCATTATTGTGGGAAAGCAGGACATATTAGGCCGCACTGCCATAAGATGCGCGATGATAAGCGCAAGGAAAAGGGAAAAGAGAAAGTGCAGGAAAAGTCTTCTGAACACAGTATTGTACTTGCAAAGTCTAGTGTGAAGATAGAAGAGATTAATGTCATACAGGCCACTGATTCAGATGAGGATTACATACTTGCAGCTTCTTCATGCAATGCCTTACAGGCTTCTGAGACACATTCTATATATGTGCAATGTTGGCTTTTGAATTCAGGTGCGTCATTTCATGTGACACCCTGTAGAGATTGGTTTCACACCTATCATACCATCTCTGGTTCTGTGCATCTTGGTGATGACATGTCTCTTGACATTATGGGCATTGGAGATGTTAGGCTGCAGTTTTCTTCTCATAGTTTTTTTGTTTTGCATGATGTACGCCATGTACCTGCATTGACTTGCAACCTTATGTCAGTTGGACAACTTGATGGTGTAGGGTATTTTGTGTCTTTTGGAGACTCTGCATGGAAGATTACTCGTGGCAGGCTTGTGCTTGTAAGAGGTGCCAAGTCTAGCAGTCTCTATCCCTTATATCTGGAGCTACCTTGAATCATGTTTTGTCTGTAGGTTTTATCCCCCATGTATCCCTTTGGCATGCTCGTTTGGGGCATATGTCCCTTAAAGGAATGAAAATGTTCCGTGCTTTGCAATATCTTTCGCCTTTTGACTCTTTGCATTTTGACTCGTGATCATTGTTTGTATGGCAAGCAGACTAGGAATACATATAAAAAGTTTGGTAAGAAATGCATGGGTAAGCCCTTGGCTCTTGTGCACTCAGATGTATGTGGGCCCATGCCCTGTCAATCACTAGGTGGGGCAAAGTATTTTGTTACTTTCATAGATGATTACTCACGTAAGATTTGGTCTTATCCCATAAAGAGAAAATCCAATGTCTTAGACACATTTCAGCGTTGGCTTGCATTAGCAAAGAACCAGTCTGGGAATAGGCTGAAATGCCTAAGGTCAGATAATGGGGGTGAGTATGTATCACATGCTTTTGAGCAATTTTGTGATAAGTAGGGTATTAAGCGTCAGTTGACCGGTCCTTACACCCCTTCCCAAAATGGTATGGTTGAACGCATGAATAGGACCATTCGGGAAAGGGTCCATAGCATGCTTAGCCAGGTTGGCTTACCATAGCACTTTTGGGCTGAGGCAGTTACTACTACACGGCATCTCATTAATAGGTCACCTAGCAGTGGCATTGACTTTTAGGTTGCAAAGGAGGTATGGGCAGGCAAGTCCCCCCTCTTATGATCATTTGTGTGTCTTTGGATGTGAGGCATTCTGCCATGTGCCCAAGGACAAATGCAATAAACTGGATCTTAAAAGTGTCAAATGCATTTTCATTGGCTATGGAGATGCAGGAGAGATGGGCTACCGCCTATGGGATCCGCATGCGTGGAAAGTGATCCACAACCATGATGTCATCTTTCATGAGGACAAAATGCTTATGCAGCCTGAGAAAGTGGTTGAGATATGTAGAGTTATCTTTCAGGAGGAGCCACCTGCTCTTGTACAGCTTGCTCCACGGACAGCTAGACAGCGTGCAGCATCACTGATGCTCATGGCCCAAATGTTAGACATACTGAGGTTAGACAGGATGTTGGTCAGGCAGCAGAGCCTGGCTTGAGACGTTCTACTAGAGATAGACGACCTCCTAACTGTTTTGCACCCTCTATGGAATATGTATTAGTTACAGATGCAAGAGAGCCTCTCACTTATGATGAGGCTATGCACAGGGGTGATTGTCACTCTTGGGAGAGGGCTATGCAGTCTAAGCTTGACTCATTGCTTAAGAATCAGACTTGGGATTTGGTTTCCTTGCCTCAAGGGGTAAGAAGGCTTTTCCATGCAAGTGGGTGTACAATCTAAAAAGTACCCCTGGATACCCCAAGCTGGCCTACAAGGCTCGATTGGTTGCTAAGGGCTTTAAGCAAGAGCATGGTGTTGACTTTGATAAAATCTTTTCTCCTATGGTCAAGATGACCACCCTATGCTTTAGTCTTGGCTTTGGTTGCATAACTTGTCCTAGATTTATACCAGATGGATGTTAAGACAGTTTTTTTACATGGGGACTTGCATGATGAGATTTACATGGAGCAACTTAAGGGCTTTACAGACCCTAGCAGGGAACACCTAGTGTGCAAGCTAAAGAAGAGTCTATATGATGGTACCGTAAGTTTGATGCATTCATGCAGTCACAGGGCTACAGCCGTAGTGCTATGGATCCGTGCTTGTACATGAAGAAAGCTCGTGATGGTTCTTTACTGATTTTGGTACTCTATGTGGATGGTATACTTTTAGCAGGGACAACTCATGAGGAGCTAGATGCTCTTAAGGCTCGGCTCAAGAAGAGCTTTGAGATGAAAGATTTGGGATAGGCCTCTCATCTACTTGGTATGTGCATTACGTGCACCAGATCTTAGGAACTACTCTATCTGTCACAGAGGGAGTACATTCATAAAGTCCTTGAGCACTTTTGTATGCAGGATGTTAAGCCTATTGGTTGTCCATTACATTCTCATGTGAAGGTTTCACAGGTCGATTGTTCGTAGATGTCCGTAGACAGATGAGCAGAGGGCCGAGATGGCCAAGATTCCCTATGCATCAGCCTGGGCAGTTTTATGTATGCCATGATAACCATCCATCCAGATATTGCTTTTGCAATTGGGGTTATGGCACGTTATATGGCTACACCTGGCAAGAAACATTGGGATGCCGTGAAGGGTATCATGAGGTACGTGAAGGGCATAGCAGATATGTGTATTTGCTATGGCAGCCAGGATACAGGAGTCGTGGGGACACTGACTCTGATTATGCAGGACATGCACATAGTAGGAAGTCCACTTCTAGCTATGTGTTCACTTATGCTAGAGGGGCTATATCTTGGATGTCCAGGGTGCAGAAGTGTATGGCTCTTTCTACTACAAAGGACAAGTATATTGTAGCCATAGAGGCTTGCAAGGAGGCTATCTGGTTAGGCCGTTTGATTGCAGACCTTAGTATGACAGCTGCTATGCCTACACTGCATTCGGATTCTATGAGTGCCATTTAGTTGTCCAAGAATCCGTTCTTCCATGTGAAGACGAAACATATTGAGGTGAGGTATCACTTCATTCACGAGGTCATTGAGGGCAGGTCTGTTGACCTTGTCAAGATTCTGACTAAGCAGAATCCTGCAGACTTGCTCATGAAGAGCCTCACTATAGAGCGCTTTGCCTTCCTCAGGAGTTTGATGGGCATTGGATGAGATGACATCTTTTTCCTCATCTTGTTGTACATCACTTGTTGTACATCTGTACATGTTGTACTATCTTTTTTTTTCTCTCTCTCTCATTGGTGCAGATTCGCCTTTAAATGGGAGGTTGTTGGGGGTAAAGGAGCCTCCGCCTAGCTGCCCGTGTATTACTACACTGACTGTACCCACCACTGCACACTGTAGGTGGGGGGCACCCATCACAGTCACTTATTCTTTATTCTTTTAGTGACAGTTTGAATAAAGGAAGGCTCAGCCACACATTGTGGTTGTTGGAGTTCCCACTTTTGAGTCTCTCTCTCTCTCTCTCTCTCTCTCTCTCTCTCTCTCTCTCTCTCTCTCTCTCTCTCTCTCTCTCTCTCTCTCTCTCTCTCTCTCTCTCTCTCTCTCTCTCTCTCTCTCTCTCTCTCTCTCTCTCTCTCTCTTTCCATCCGCCATAGCTCTCACCGCTAAGCTTCTTCCTCCTGGGTTCTACTTCCCTTTCAACATAGTCCGTACAAACCAAGATGCATCTATTCTACTTCCTTCTAGTTGGTGAATAAATGGGGCCAACAAAGTCAATTTTTCATTTCTCAAATAGCTTTAGGGAAAGGATGGTTTGCAGTGGCATAGCACTAGATTTGATAGGCTTTTTCATTCATTGACAAGCATCACAATGTTTGCAATAGTCATAGGCATCCTTGTGGAGGATCGACCACCAATATCCTACGAGAGCAAGGCCTTTCTAGTTGTAGCTTCTCTTGTTAAATAACCTCCACATGGCTCGTCCATGACATGCTTTCAACTCTATTCCAATCTCATCTCCTCCTGCAATACATTTGCGCTGTCACTATGCATAGGGTTCAAGGTCACCCCACAGGGGTTTGGCAAGAGAAGAATGTATGGGGGTTCAAGAGCTTAGACTCCAGAGATGGTAGAGATAAGAGAAGGGTTGAAGGTTTCAAGCCAAGTTCTTGAAGATAAGTGATAGCAGGGTGAAGATAGATTCAAGGAGAGGAGTAGACGGAAGAGAATGGGTTCAAAGAGATTGAAGATGTAGAAGAATACTTCAAAAAAGAATTAGAAAATATAGAAGAATACTAACAGAGATGAAGCCTGTCAATTTCTTTCAGTATTATGAGAAAATATAACTCTAATAGACAAAAACGTTTATAAAACAATACCTTCCTCTATGCTGCTCAAATTGCCAATTTGATCTTTTCAATGGCTCCGAAAGGGGGGTTAAATACCAAGACACCTGGCCAGAATCCTGCCAGATCACTCCTTCTTCATCTCTCACTTTCGGAGTGCTGTTCACTGCCTGAAAACAATGATCGCGCATGGTGCGATTTTGCTAATCTCTCTTTTTACATAAAATCCTCTCAAATTAGCTGAAAGCTACATGCTTTCTTTTACATGTCATCATAATCTAGAAGTTGTCTATAGTTTTGTAGATTTTTTTACAATAGATAATATCTAGAATATTAAAAATTGACTAAAATATAATATTTTTGAACCATGGACACTAACACTATGTCCAAAATGACATTGGCTCTCTAAATCTAAAAGGAAGCCACACTCTAATTTTTTTTTACACGATGTGCGCGTAGCGGTACGACAGCGCAATACTTTATCTTTGCCTTTCTTGTATAGTGCGCCACGTGTAACAGGGTGTAGGGGGCTAATTCCAACATAAGCTTCTTCTTCTCATGGTTGGAGATACCATGAGGATATTGTTGCATTGCCAAAAGGTTTGGCTATGTCCACACATACCATGGGGTTACAATTTTGACTAGAAAGAGGGAAGCATCACGAAGGTCTAGATCATCCTACTCCTCTTCATTGCTCTAATGAATCTATGATAGATGATCACCCACCAAGACATGGGAGCAACCTAGTTTAGTAACCACTTCAAAATTGAACTCCTGAAACAGAAGGAGCCATATCATCATTCTTCCCTTCACATCTGCTTTATTCATCAAGAAGGACAAGGCCTTATGATCCACATAGAATTTGAAATGCATTGATAGTAGGTAGTGTCGGAATTTCTCCAAGGCGAACACCATTGCCAAGCATTCAAGCTCTATCATTGTATAGTTTTGTTCTCTATCAGTTACTTTTCAACTTGCATAATAGATGGGTTTATCTAATTTTTTCGAGGATCCTTTTTGGCATAGGACTACTCTTAGGCCTTCGACTGACACATCAGTGTGCACATGGAACTTCTTCATCCAATCAGGAGGTTGCAAGATGGGTGCTTCAATTAGGAATTGCTTCATGGTGTTGAATGCCTCGTCACAGTCAGGGGTCCATGTAAACTCTACATCTTTCCTCGTGAGCTTATGCAAGGGGGCTACCTTTGTCACAAAGTGCACAATGAATATTCTGTCGTAGCCCACATGACCAAGGAATCCCCTCAACTATTTGAGGTTAGTTGGAGCTGTTAAAGTTGCAAACTTCTCAATCTTTCCAAGTTTTGTTGCCATACCCTATGTAGAGACAATGTGGCCCAAAAGAACTCATGATGAGACTCTTGTGGGAGCTCTTCGAGCTCTACCCTGAGACCTACGGACCACTTATTACTCAAGTGTTTCGAACTGAGCAGCCATGGCTACCTCTCACATAGCCATTGCGCAATGCCTACCTTGTGGGTGTAGTGAGCTTACCTTGATGCTCGATCGAGTACCTTCCTCTTTCTTGCACCCCTACAGCTCCACGATCCTTGAGGCGAGCTCAAGCAACCTCAATCCCTCTCCCATGAGCTTCATCCTCCATGGCCACGTTCAAGACTAGAGGAGAGAAGAGGAAAGGAGAAGATGAAGAGGGAGAATGGAGAGCTTCTTCTCCAAGATCCCTTGCCCTCCCACGATCACTCCCTCACACACTCTCATGCTCTCAATCCCTCTTACAAGCACAAGCAAGGAGGCACGAAGGTGAGAAACAGGAGGAGAAGAAGAAGGCGCTGTCTGCCACACACAAGGATGCTCTTCTCATTTACCTTTTAACTTTATATACATGCCCTTAATTTCCATGGGCGGTCGTCCCCCTTTTTTACATGGCCGGCCATTAGCCTAGGCCCTTTTTCCCATTGTCCCTCTATCTTCCTAGATTCCTTTCCACCACCCGTCTACATTTACAAATTGCACGGGTGAGAGCCCGGCGCTCTTTTACAAGATTTCAGGGTGCGCCTTTATATTTTAAAATGCGCCTTTCCCCTTTTGTATTTGCCTTGGACCTTTAAGGTTGCCCTTGCGCTTTTGGCCTTTTCTCCTATTCTTGCTTCAATCGGGCTACCTTTTTTTCCGCCTTTGCCCTGCGTCTTTCCCGCTTTCTTTTGCTTTCTTCATGTTGGGGTTAACAACTCTGAAGACACATTTATCGGGGTTGAGAGAGATTCCATACTCTCAACATCTGTCAAAGCACTACTTCAGGTGTCCCCAATAATGATTGCGATTAGGCTATAGACACAAAATTCATCTAGGTATACCTCAATGAAATCATGCAGCTGATTTTGGAATGTGGCCATTATCACTCGTTGGAAGGTAGTAACAGAAGCATTATAGAGCCCAAACGACATCACTCTGTAAGCATAGGTTTCCCATTCTATTGTGAAGGTTTTTTTGGATTGATCTTCTTCTGCAATCTAGACTTGGTTATATCCAGCGAATCCATCCAAGAGGGAATAGAGCTCATGGCATGCCACTGTGTCCAATAGTTGGTATGTGAAATGGATAGGAAAATTATCTTTCTTTGTCTTGGAGTATAGCTTTTGGAAGTCCACACATATTTGTAGCTTTCTATTCTTCTTGGGTACTACCACGATGGGTGAAACCCATTCACTATTAGCCACTGGATAGATAAACTCGGCTTCAAGGAGCTTCAACAATTCGACTTTCATGAGGGTGGAATAATTTGGATTCATGTGCCTCTATCTTTGCCTCACAAGCTTGTCATCAAGCTCTAGGTCGATGTGGTGTTGACACACCGTAGGATCAATTCCCTTCATATCTTTGTACGACCATGCAAACATATCCAAGTTCTCCTTCAAAAGGTCATGCAAGACAAATAGCTCTTCTTCTAGAAGACTGGCACCCTTACTTCTAGGTAGAGATCCAACTCCTTCAAGGGATTGGTCTCCTCTTCTGAGATTCCACTGGAACCAATGTCCTCTATCCTCAACATCAGTGGGGATTGAGTTTGCTCATTGGTATGCTCAAAGGGAATCATTATTGTTGCGGGTTTAGTTTGGAAATTAGTTACTTCTCAGCTCAAGGACTCGTCTTCTGATGATGCATCCAAGAACGTCACACAACAAGAATCTTGGGAGTTATGTTTGGGCTACAAGACTAGTAGTTGTTGGTGGCAAGGTGCATCTTCATTATCCTCTTTTAAGAAAGGTAACTTCAGGTGACAAGAGCCACTGTTGAAGGAAGGCTTGTTGTGCTTAATCCATTTCGTATGGATATTTTGCATCGTGATGTGACTCATTAATGAGTCCAAAGGGTATCAAAGTCATTCTATCTAATAGCATGGGGGCTCTTGCTTCTGTCGCCTCTAGAACTTCTTCCTCATTTGTGTCTTCTACAAGTAGGATAGATTCTTCCAACCTGCTTTCATAGTCTTCTTCTGCAATGTCCTCTTCATTCTCTTCAAACTCTATTTCTGCCTCTATGGGGGCTCTGTAAGAGAAGAACAAATCCTCTATTGTATCCTCTACTTCTACTTTTGCAGTAGTCTCTATCTCTATCTCTGTCTCTGCTACAGCCATGTAATAGGGGGAATAATACATCTATGCCTCTATCTTGATGTCAAAGGTGATTTCAAAAGTCAATTCAAGTTCATGTGTATTCACCCATTGATAAATACTTTTATTCTTTCAGGAGTTGGCTTATAATGCCTGCTATCAGGGACTATGCCTCTATTTTCTTAGGAAAGATCTGTTTGACAACTTCTTCGTCTCCTGATGTGCCATCTATTACTTCATTGGAAGAGTCTATGACGATTTCAATGGAAGTGGATCCATTACCATTTTTGCAATCCATACAACCTCAACACCACCTTGTTGGGTCCTTTTCCTAGTGTTAGCTTTGAACCAATCCATTTGTGTCCTTGCTTCAAAAAGCCATGGTCTTCGCAACAATAGAGGAGGTCCCATAGGATTTTGGTTGTACCACCAGATAGATCAACCAATAGTCTCTTCCTGTAAGGGTTTTCTTCACATATGGAAGAATGCCCAAAGGCTTGATTCAGCTTTGATCTGCTAATCTAATAAGCCACTATGTAGGTTGCATTCCTTGCAAACCTAGATCCTTCATTGTCACATCCATCATTATGTTCAATGATGAACCTCCATCAATCAATGTATCTGCTGTAAAGCATCCTTCAATCCACATATCAATTCCTGGGGTACCAAGATCCAAGAAGACGTTAGCCACATCCAATTTCTTCATTGGCTCGTGGGCTTTGTTGTGGACTTGGTTGTTGATGAGGGAGCAATCCTTAGACCTCTTCTTTTGATCCATATACTTTTGAATTTCTTTCCGCAACTAGGAGACAACATCAGCAAACTGTTAGAATGTTAGATTTGGTTAGAAGGTATTGAGGCATTTGATCAAGTCATATTCTTTGATAGAATCTAGGGGCTTCTCCGATAGGCCAGGGAATAGGGCAACCCCCACTTTTATCTTCCCTTTGTCCTCTAAAAGCGGCAACATCTGAACTTTTCTACTACTAGAGGTATTTTGGCATCCTCTATCTCTTGGGCCTCTGGTCTTGTCTCTATAATTGTCTTTGTAGCTCTCTATGGTGCTACAATGCTCTATACTACATTTTTTTCCTTTGTACTGTTCTGTTTCTCCTTAGGAAGGTTGAACTTCACTATTTTGGTAGAGGAAATGTTCTCTTTTGAAACTGTGTATTCTCTTTTCTTAGCATGCGTTATTGCGGAAACTTTCAATTCCACCAAATTGGAGGCAAGTTCTTGGGTCTTTTGTTGGGTATCAATGGTACCTTTACAAGAGCTAGACTAGGACAATCTTTTGTAGTGTGGTCTTCTCCTTTGCACCAACTACATAAGGGCTTGTAGTCCATGGACTTTCTAGGGTTTGGACAATTTGGTGAGATATGTCCCTTTTCTCCACATCTATAACACTCGACTTCTGATCTCTGGCCACAGCTGAGACTGCCGTCCTCTGTAACTCTAAGAGGAAAACCTCCTTTGGCCAAAATTAGGACCAAACTCTCTAGGCTTTGGTCTAATATCCTAGGTGGTCATCTTGGATTCGAACAAGTTGAATCTTGCTTCTTTGCCTTTCTTCCTCCTTTCATGCATTTCCTTCTTCAGAGAGAAAATATCCTCTGTATGGTTCTTTCTTTAAAAAATACGGGCAGAAGGCTCCAAGGATGATTGGTTTTTGGTACATTCAGTGGCTGAATGTCTTGATTGATGGCACTTTCCACACCATGTATTAGATCATATCACATCTCTTCCATCTCCTACAAGAGTGGATACATTGGCAGTACTTACCTTTAGCATGTGTAGCTATTCTGTAATCACATCCATCAACTCCTTCTTGATGCTTGACTAAATTAGACAGGTAGTCCTTCAGATTTTAACCTCCTGGAGTACTTGTAGTAGGGTTTTGGGAAGCTTCTATAATCATTGCATAGACTAGTTGGATTGATCTAGAGGGTCCTCTATTCTAGTTCTAATTCAGAGCTCCAATTAAGACTAGGGGTTGTTGGTTCTAGTTGGTAGGGTTCCACTATTGTCGTTAAGTCATCATTGGGGGAACTGTTTGAGGCCACTGTTGTTGTGGTTGAACCATTATTTGAGGTATTGTCATCTGTGGGGCCACTGTTGATTGGGTGCACCATACTACTGCAATATTGTTTGCATCTGAGGGTAGGGGTAGAGAACTATCCCTGGGATTGCATTTGGTGGGTATACCATTCTTGGCATGGGAGGAGGTAAGACTCCTCTTCTCCTGAGGTCATCGATAGCCTTGCTTCAACTTCATCATACAATCTTGCATCTTCCACTATAGCTTGCAAATTGACCAATCTTCTTAATTCCATAAACTTATGAACTTCTAGTTGTAGGCATCTAAGAAAAACTCCCTTCTAGATGCCTTCATCTAAGTGATGGTTAGTCCATCTCTTCAGTATGATTCCATTCTAGAGACATATGCTTCCACTCGTTCACCAGATGACTGACTTAAGTTCATGAACTCCTCTTGCATCCACTCTTTAAAACCTTCACACCTAAATTTAGTGAGGAAGAACAATCCCATGTCCTAAAAGTTCATGTTGCTTGTCTCTCATACCACTGAAATGCTGCCCCTTTGAAAGTGACAAGGAATATCACCAACCAATGCTTGGGGATTTTGACATTGTTAGCTACACATGCTACCATGAACTCTACTGCATGAAGATCAGGGTCTTCATTGTACTCTCCCTTAAATATTGGCAAGGGGACTATATAATGAATATTTATGACCAAGAAATGTTGACCACTCTTCATGTAATCAAGAAGTGGCATCATTATTTATATTGCAATCGATTTAGGTTAAAAAGTGATCATAGGGTCCTCAAATATTTCCTATCTCAATCAAATCTCACTCCAAAGCAATGTAGATGGATAACTACATTACATAATTATGACTTTGATATCACACATACCAAGGGCAAGGGAGTTAGCTCCACCCAATTTATATGTACTCCACAGAATAGAATTAGAGAGGCTTCAGTCTCTGGAGTACTCTCTTGCCAACATTTCTTCTACTTCCTTCTTTTCATCATCTCCGAATTCAGCTTTCATTCCACTATAAAGGGGAAGGTATTCAACTCTAAAGGTTCAAAACTCATTCTTATGAGCATCATTGTGGTGCCACCACCATAGTAATGCTAGCTTTTGATGGTTTCAATAGCGTAGGTTGTGAAGAACACTCTGTCTACCAGCTTCTAGTGGGTTGCTAATTGTACAAACAAAAGGTTGTTAGTGCACCAAACATCCCATGTATCTTGCTATTGAGCATCCACAAAAAAATTCAAACTCTTTTCCTTCTTGTTCTCGTAAACTTGCACTAACCATGATTCCTAAAGCTTCTTCACAATTTCCCACTTGATGATATTTGAAAACTTTTCAATAAAAGCCAAATCTCCCATGGATGGTCATTCTCTTTGTTTCTGCTCTTTAGTTTGCTCCCAAATAATTTGCCACCAAGATGCACGTCTCTATTGCTTCAGCAACAAGGAGAGGAAATAGTCCACCACATAAAGCCTGCATCAAGAAGATAATAAGTTTCCACCATTGTGAGATGAACTTCTTGTAGAAAGTGGATTTGACAATAAGAATTTCCAATTCTTTAGTGATATAAGGAACTTTGCAAGCATCCATTGAATTATTCTCCTCTCAACAATGCCATTTCCTTCATTTCCAGCCTCTTTTGATGCTTATTTCTGGCAGTTTTCCTTGGCTGCGCACCAAAAACATGGAGCCTCAATAGGAACACCAAGAAAATGGGGAATCTACTACTCAATAATAATTATTCATAACCTCTCTTTGGTCATAAATACCCCTCCCAAAGAGGTATGTATGATATGAAATGTCACTAGAGCCACTATAACGTCCCTTCGTAGCTTAACAATGTCATTGTCACTTCAGTCTTTACTTTGAGTATTCAATAGCTACTTCTTCCACTTCTTTGAGATATTTTGAACTTGTATTCATCTCTTCCCATGGTTGGAAATTTCCCCCAAGCTACACATTCATACAACATAACACTTACAGAGGCATACACAGAACAAAACAGAGAATGGGCTCTACAGAAGCTCAACAAAGGGTCTACAGAACCATATAGAAGGTTATTAGAAGCCTTTAGCTCAACTTGAATCATTCAAAACCATTAAGAATCAATCAATAAGCTTCCAAACACTCTCAAACTTCATCAATCCTTATTCTAACCTCTCATATAGAAGAAAAAAAAGCAAAACGGAAGCTCAACAGACTCAATCAGAACCAATCAGACATTATTAGGACATCAATAGAACATGTTAGAACATCATATCTCCACTATAAAACATCATGAGCTTCCAAAACCTAATCAAACTCATCCAAAACACTCTCAAACACTTCCAAATCAACTAATCAACATACGAAATCCATCAAAAATCAGCCATTCAATCCTCAAAAATAACAAAAATCAGCCAAAAATCAAGTCATTTCAACTCTAAGTAGTTTGGATACCCTAAATTGGACCTCTTATACCTTTTATACCTTGGTTAGTGTGACTAGGCATCTAGCCCCTAGTTCTTGTGTATCTCCCTTGTTACATTCCATCCCAACCTTAAAAGTTCTTACCCTAAAAAATAAAAGACAATCAAGGGGACTTAACAGAATGGTGAAGGAGTGGGGGTGTCAAGTACTACAGTGATCCACATTACAATGAAAATATTGGCTGAAGACTATGGATAGCGTGATATCCACTACAAGCCTACTAAGGTAAATCTACCATAACTTTTGATGGGCTGCTCCAAATGGGGCATATTGCATGTTGAAATGGAGCTTATATTGAGCACTTTCAGCCCATGTAGGAAGCACATGGCTGCCAATGAGACATGTACAAAACTCTTCTAAAACAATATGCAATCTGCAAGTAGTGTGGGGTCAAAAGGGGACATATCAAGGTAGTCTTCAGTCTGTTAACCCTCATGGAGGTAAGGAAACTTGTTCACAATAGTGACTAGGTGCTAGGAGGCTTCTTCCAGGGGTAAGCCTTGCCCAATGAGTAAGATTTCAAGTGTTTATCTCGCTTCCCAATGATTGCCTTAGGGATATATTGAATGATGTCTTCTTTGTCTATGGAAGGTAGCTCTTTCACATCGTCCCCCCACTGAGGTGCTAATGAAAGGCTTTAGCTAGCTGACCTGAAGCACACTGTAAATCTTGGTGGTGGGGGAAGCTTTAATTGATAAGCCAAGTCACCAATTCTCTTGAGGATTTGGTAGGGGCCATAGAAACCATGGGCCAGCTTATTACGACTACCATTCTTGAGACTAGAGTAACAAAATTTAGGCACTTTCAAGAGGACCAACCCCCCTTTTTGGAATTCCAAATTCTTTCTCTTCTCATTAACATAAAGCTTCATATGGTATTGTGCCTTCTAAAGATTCACTTTGCATTGCTGACGCAAGGCTTGCATGTGCTCTAACTTCTCTTTACTCTAGGGGTTGATCTTATCATTGAACAAGATTGTAGAGAGGGGAACTTTATACTCTTATAATGCCTTAAAAGGAGAAACCCCAATGCTAGAGTGGGTGGAGTTGTTATATGCAAATTTAGGCAAGTGGAGCCACATATCCCAATTGAGTTGTACATCATGGCAAAAGTGTTGTAAGTAGGTTTCAAGCCATTTATTTACCCTTTCAGTCTAACCATTAGTCTATGGGTGGTATGCACTGGATGGAGTAAGGTTGGTACCCATAGATGTGAAAATTGCCTCTCAAAAGTTGCTCAAAATATGGCATCTCAAACGCGCACTATGACTTGAGGTAACCCATGCAACTTAAATACATGCTCCATAAACTGAGTAGCTACCTAAGAGGCAATGCACTGGGTCTTAGTTGGAATAAAGTGGGTAGTCTTGGTGAGACGATCAACTACCACATATATATTGTTCCATCCTTTCTCGATGACTGGGGGGCCATTAATGAAATCCATAGTGGTATGTGTCCAATTTCCTTCAAAAATAGGTAGGGGTTGCAAGAGACCAGCGGGTCTAAGCCTGTTATCCTTATTATTAGCATGGAACACAACTAGCCACAAAATCTTTGACATCCCTGCATAGGCCCTTCTAGTGAAAAATCTTGAAAATCCTACCGTATGTTTTGAAAGTGCCCAGATGACCAACCATGGGGCATTAATACATATCTTCCATGATCTTCATGTGAAAAGAGAAGTGTGGGGGATAATAATCTTGCCATGGTACCAAATAAGGCCATGTTTGAGCTAATGTTGGGAGTTTTCATCCATTACCCCATGTTGTAATTTTTAAAACATGTGGGTAAGTTCATCCAACAAATAGACTTCATGAAGTTCCTCAATCCAATCACTATGCAACTCTAAAATGGAAGTCACTCTACATGCCTACATCCATGAGAGTGAATCAACCACTATGTTATCTTTGCCCCTAATGTGAGAGATGTCAAAATCATAATTTTGCAAAATTTCCACCCATCTTCTGTGCTATGGAGTCAAAATAGACTAAGTCAATAAGTATTGGAGGACTCTATGGTCTCTCTTCACTTTAAACCAGCTCTGCCATATAGATAATGCTGCCATTTCTTAATAGCATGGAAGATGGCCAACATTGGTCATAAACATTTATTTGAATCTCCTTTTCATCAAACTTACAGCTCTCAAAAGCAATCACACCATGCTCTTGCAACCATACGACACCAATACATCGGTCACTTACATCACACAAAATGGTAAACTCTTTTGAGAAGTCAAGGCGACATAGGAGGATGGGGGCTGAAGTAAGCATTCGCTTCAACTATGTGAAGTTTCTATCAACAATAGCATCCCAAAACAGTGATTCCTTCTTTAATCAATCAGTCAAAAGGACTACAATGGTTGCATAGTGCTTGATACAACATCTATAAAATGAATAGAGACCAAGAAAACCATACAATGAGATAGTGATGGATGGCGTGGACTAGTCCTTCACACATTGCAACCTTTTAAGGTCAATCTATATGCCATCTTTGCTAACAATGTGCCCCAAGCACTCCACTAATGTCTACAGGAAGATACACTTACTTTCTTTACAAATAGTTTATACTCTCTCAAATCATCAAGCACCCTTCTGACATGTGCCAAGTGCTCATCTTGTGATTTGTAAATGAGAATGTCATCAAAGAAAATAAGCACAAACTTGAACAAAAACGGATGTAAGATTTTATTTATATTTTCTTCTCATCATCCTCCCTCATATGCATATCTGATGATAGCCAAAGTGCATATCAATCTTAGTGAAAAACCATACCCCTTTTAACTCATTCAATAATTCATCAATCCAAAAGATGGGATATCAATTCTTAACTATGATCTTATTCAAGTCCATGTAGTCAATGCACATATAGAAAGAGCCATCTTTCCTGACTAGCTAGACTAGAGATGCAAAAGGTGAGGAACTCGGTTCAATAAACCTCATCTCGAGTAACACTTTGACTTGCTTTGCAACTTCTCCACATTTGCACTTGGAGAGCCTATAAGGTGGCTTATTCATTGGCTTGGAATGGGGCTCTAGATTAAGTGGGCGGTCCATTTGCCTCTTAGGGGGAAGGGTTCCATGTATTTTGAAATAAATCATTATGCTTTGCAATAAGTAAAGTCATCAAGGCTAAATTCTTAGATACTTTGGAGGGTTTATCCAAATTTTATGTATTCAAGTACAAGACAAAGATCTGTGAGCATTTCTTAAACTCGCTTTTAAGTTGTTTTTCTATAATTAACTAAAAAATAGTATTATCCTAAACTTCCTCCAAGCAGATGAGTTATCTGTGCATCATAAATTCCATGTAGAGCTAAGAGAAATCTACAACAATTTTACCCAAATGTTTTATACAGTCACAACCCAAGATAACATGAATGGGGCCCATGTCTAATGCAAGTAAATCAATTGATGCCATATAATTTTCAGCCAATCATAGGGAAACTTTGGAGCATACATGTATGTTGATTTCTTCTTCACCATTTGCTACCTAAACTTTCAGAGGATGTTGTAATTCCATAGCGGTGCATTTCAACCTATCAATGTGGCTGATTTATTGACAAAACTATGTGTATTACCACTATCTACAAGAATAAGTACATGCTTTCCATTAATACTTCCTTGATTGCATAGAGTGTTGGAGCTCCTAGAGCCAATCCATGTGTCCATGAAGATGGAGCAAAGGAAAGTGGTAGTCAAGTAGGGTCTAGTAGGGGTAATCAAATTAAGAGTATAAGATAGGCAACCACCTGGGTCAAAGGAAAGCCCATCCTCTAGATCATAGAACTACTCTTGGTCCAAATCCTCAATATGCTCCTCATTTTTAGCATGTTATTCCTCCTCATCATTGTTTCAATCTTCCATTACATACATACTATGAACTTTGGCCTTGGATGTCTTATAAGGGCATTTTGAGGCATAGTCGGCCATGTACTTATCACCACATTTAAAATATATGCATTTTTCTTTGCACTCCTCACAACTTTTGGGGAGATGAACTTTTGACCACTTAGACTATTCAAGGTTGATGCAGTTCGGGGTCTATTTTCAATATATTTACTCTCACCATTAGAGAAAAGTGCTATCCCAAAAGCACCCTGTTCTTTTTCAACATGGAAGGGGGGACAAGTAGGTATTTTGGGGCTACTACTAGGCATGGGGTTGCCTCTAAAAATACCCCCATATGGGGTTGATCTCAATGGGATGAGGGACTGTCCATAACCTTGTTGAAAATTCTAATTTTTACGGTACTTTCTTGCATATCTTTTAGCTAGTTCAATTGTATTGAATAAAGTGAAAGGCTAAGCCATTACATCAATCGATAAGCTAGGCTCCAACCCATAGATGTACTTGTGCAATTTTTCATCATCACTAGTAGTCTCAACATACATGGTAAAGTTCATGAACTAATTTGTATACTTTTGTACTATGAGATTATGTTGGTAAAGCTGATACTATCATCTTGCCAACTATTCCTTTTTCACTAGGGATACAAAGGCCTGAACCATTTGCATCTTAAAGTCTTCCCAATCAATCAACTAATGATTCTCGTAGTTGATGTAGTACCACCATATGTGGGCAAATCCCTCTAGATGGAGAGAAGCAAAGACAATTTTCTCATCATTAATGTAGGGGTAAATATTGAACTTTCTAATTTGGATGTCCATTCTTCCAATTCCAATGGAGATGGTGATTGCCATTCCCCATTGTACTTGGTAAGAATGATCTTGTCACAGAGTTTATTAGGGCCTTATTTCCTATGATAACCTTGCTATCCATGCATACCATGTTGCCCATACATACAATGTTACGTATTGCACCCATGCTACCCCATTGATTCCATGATGGCCATTAATGCCATGTTGTCCATGATGGAGCTAAGCCTAATAAGGTTCTTCGGGGCTCTCAAGGAGAGTGGGAGAGGTTCAACCAGTGTGGGGTGAGGGTCTTATAAGGTGATTGGTTGCATGAATGATGGGAGAGCTCAAGAGAGGCTCATCCTATATGTGAGAAGGCTCACCAATCTCGAATGTGGAGGGAGGAGGGATACCCTTAGTTCCAAGAATACCATGTGGGTCATGAAGTGGATCCAATGGTGGAGGCCATCGTGGTTTGTTCTTGGACTCAAGGTAGTGGCCAACTGGGCTACAAGGGTGGTGAGGTGTTCCAATATTTGTTGAGTCTGAGTTGGAAAGGGCCATTTTTTAAATTGCAAGATCTACTTTTGAGAGCATCTGATGATGATTGGCAACCATATCATTGTGCCTTTCCATGTGGTGGATCTCATGCTAATGAAGGGTGCAATTGAGCATGCTATTAGGCTCCATATCAAGCAATTTCTCTTTCATCTCATGATTAAAATATTGCACCAAGCTGGGTTCTTCACTCATTAAGACTCTGGAACCCCTAATCTCCCACTAGACCTGCTCATGGGCCTTGCTTTTACCTTTATGTCTTGCCATCTAAGTGTAGTCCATAGGACCCAATGTCAGTAAAATGGGCGTAACTACCAGTAGGAAACTCTAATCGATGAGATTTTTAATTCAAATCAAAGGAGACAAAGCCCTCTTCTAGATGAGATATAAACCTTTGTGACAAAACCTTAGTGTACAAAAATGGCCATATCTTTTAGATCATAGCTCCAATTGGGGAGATTTAGCATCTTCAAGATAAGGTATAGGGTTCACTCCTAGATACAGTACATAATTTATTGCAATAAGGTTTTTGTGATCATTCATGAATGCTTATTGTGAGACTAAAATACTATTTGTCCCAATTCCAGGATGCACTGTATGTGTGGCTCATGGGATAAGGAGCTTAAACATCATAATAAGAAACATCCTGAACATACTAAGCATGATTCCAAGTACATTTAAGCATCCATTTTCTTTGCCATCATTGAATTAGGAAGCCTCAATGTCATACATCTTGCATTAACTACATACATATCAAGTGTCATATGTGGGTGTCTTGATCATTGAGAGTGTGTCAAATTAGGGAGTATCTCTTGGGAATGGAGTGATCATGGAGTATACCTCCACTTGCATACAAGTACCAGGTCCCAAATCATCAAAAGGTGGGCAAAATTTCCCCTAGGCCAAGTTGTGCACCACTTGAGGGTCTTAAGTAGTAAGGGAAGGTCACATCTCTTTTGGCTTACCACCTCACCTAGCATCGGCCTTTTTCCTCAACCGAAGTACAGATGGTAGACATTTTTAATTATGCAACCAACAATAGGGTACAGCAGTGAACTAGGGCTTACAAGATAGGGGAGTTCAAATGTTGAAGAAAAGGGGGCCAAACCGTGATCAAGTGGGTAAAGAGAGGTTGCCTAAGTTGAATAGGGATACCAAAGAGGAGGAGTAGAGCTGGAAATGAAGCAGGGAAGCCAGGGGTGACAATACAAAATGCACCGCAATTTTTGGGTTGCTCTCCCTAGCTACTAACACTGGAAAGATCTCCACCAATATGGTACTCTAGGATGCAAGGAGTCAAGCTTTGATAGTTGTTGAGGTCCTAGAGAAGTAAGAATGGAGATCTTGAGGGTTCTTGGACTTGGTAGCTTGCAAGAGAAGGAAGATGAAAGGGCTGGAGCAAAAAGCAACTGAGATTTTTGCCCTTCTCTAACTCTTGAACCTCCAATTTTGTCTTGGAATCCCTAAAAGTTGCATGAAAAATAATAATAATATACTAAGTTGACAATTTTACCTCCAAATATGTCACAAGCTCCAATCATAACTTCTACTTACTTCAAGAAAGTTGTCACTAACTGTAGTCTTCTTGTTGTACCTGTATCTACTACCTAGGTAACTAAGGTTTTCATATTTGAAAAGGAGACTAGATAGAGAAATAGAAAAAGGGAAATGGACCAAAGCCTAAAGCTATGATACCACTTGTAATGAATGAAGCTAAGAGGAGAGAGGAAAATGAGCAGGAGAGAGAAAGACAGGAAGAAGAATAGAGAGAAAGACTAAAAGAGGAGAGAGAAAGACTGGAAAAGGAGGAGGAGGAAGGAAGCCATGGAAGCTGAAGGAAAAGGTGAAGAGTCTGTTCTTGATTATTTGGATGCCCTAAACTGGGCCTCTTACACCTATTTAATGCAATGCATCAAGTTAGTATAAAATTAAAACAAAAACATCATACTAACTTAATGCAATGCCTCAAATCAGTATAAAATTTACCACAATTTCACACCAAGTTGATGTAGTGTACTAAGAAGAGAATGAAGTATCACAATTGTCAACCCCACTTCATGCTTTGCATCAAGCTCGTATAGATTTAAAATAGAAAATCACACTAGCTTGATGTAGTATAAAATTAAAATAAAAAATCGTACCAACTTGATGCAGTACATTAGCTTTGTATAAATTTACCATAAATTCATACCAACTTAATGCATTGCATCAAGAAGAGAATGAATTGTTCACAAGTTTTAGCCCCACTTGATGCATTAAGTGAAAATTTTGTCAGAATTTTCAACCTCTCTTGATATACTGCATCAAGTGGAGAATGAAAATCACATGAATCACAACATCAATTGATGCACAACATAAAATTGGTGTTAGAATATGCATTTTGTATAATATACATGTACTAGATGTATAGATTACTTATGTATCAAATGCAATCTACCAATTCATATGGAAAATATACAAAAGCTACAAAGCTAGAATAGAAAAACTAATTGAAAGATCCAAATATTTTGTACAATACAATATATTTTACAAGAAATCCTTAATATTTTAGTAATTCTTGTATATGCAATGACTAATCCATTAGATAAAGTTTTTCACAAAAATATAAAAGTAAAATGTCTAATTCTTGAATATGCAATGACTAATCTATTAAATAAAGTTTTTTCAAAAATATAAAAGTAAAATATCTAACTTTAAAACTATATATACACTTATAAATTTAATATTTAAAAATTATTGATATTCAACTTACATATTTACATAATAAAGCCAAAAAAATGTGTGTATCTTATCCCAAGCTCCTATGTTTGGTGCTTTTTCCTGGGTTGTTTGTGTCCTTTGCTCCATATAACAATAGGCCACATTATAGTAAAATACTCACAAAAAGAAAATTGCTTGTCTGGAATACTCCCTTAAACAAATCCAATGATAAGTAAAAGAGAGATGATCCTGAATGATCAAGACTACAATAAGCAACAGATCAAAAACTTCAAAAACTATATTAATGTAAGATCAATAGTGTACCAACTTTGAGATCATCATTCCCGTGATCATAAGCATTTGTATACAAATCATGATTATGATCGCCAATATCATCAAGATGATCATAACCATCATAGTCCATAATCAGAGTAGTTGTAATAGAATAATCAACCTTAAACTTTTTGTCAATTTCATAATAAAATAGTCATCAAAATCCAAACCATAAAAGAGAAGAAGGTTGAGAGTTAATGATGACTATAATCATATCAATGAAGATAGATGCAGCTATAATTATTCCAATCTTGATGCTTAGTAAATCTAAAAAAACTTGGATTATAAGTGGATCATAGATAGCAAAATTATGATAGAAATGATACACAATAATATCAAGGTGGAGAATAAAATCTACCTACAATACTGCAAGTATATTCATCTCCATAGTACCCAACAACTTGAAAGTGATAACGGCATGTCCAAGGTAGCATCCATCACGAACAAAGTGAGAAACTCCATGGGTAGCCCACAAGCAAGTTGATAGCTCTTCTAGCTTAGCATGAAAGGATGATATGTAGATGCTACCATGGTCATTGAAACAATAGTGTCAATAACTACGAAGTGGTGTTGATTGTAACTATGGTTGGACATGATTATCCTGATGAATTTGAGCATGATGATCTCAATAATGATAGAAATAAAGCATGAAACCTTACTACTCAAGCAGTGAATAACCAAAATGTACAAGGAACTCGCTTGGAAAAACTTGCAATTTTGGAGACTTTTTCAAAAACCTTACCTCAAAAATGCAAACTTAATACACTATATCAAGTTGGTCAAAAAAAATATGGGATTTACTGCTTTTTAAACTTGGTGACAAAAAAGCAAGAAAGCACAACAAAAAACCCTCCATAGACCCCCCTAGTGACAATTGTTATAAAAAAAGAAGAAAAAGAAAAACTTGGTGAACTAATTTTAAACTCTACTACTAGACATTTGATACATTATAACAAGATTGAGAGAACATAATTAGGCTAATTCATGGTAATTTTACGTGCTAAAATCAAGTTATTAAAATGAAAGAAAACTTTCTAGAAAACTTGATATATTGCATTAAGCATACTATAAACTTGATAGACTTCATTAAGTATAGCAAATTAAAATGATCCAAAACTAAAGTAAACTTAATGTACTATATCAAAACTTGATGGAGTACATCAATCTAGCTAAAAAGATAATAAGATTTCAAGGAGACTTGATGCATTACATCAAGTAAGATAAAATAATTATATTGAAATTTCAGTAAACTTTATGCATGGTATCAACTTAACCAAAATATTAGCTAAAATTTAAGGAGACTTGATGTACTGCATCAATTCAATAAATAAATTAGCAAAGTTTATGAGATACTTGATCCATTGCATCAACTTGGTCAAAAAGTAGCAAATTTTTTAAGAAACTTGATGTATTACATCAACTTGGCCAAAAAATTAGCAAAGTTTATAAGAAAATTAATGCACCGCATCAACTTGGCTAGAAAATTCGCAAACTCTCTAAGAAACTTGATACAATGTATTAAGGACAATAAAAAATAATATAAATATCAAGTAAACTAATACTTTATATCAACTTATCCAAAATATTAGCTACAACTCTAGAAAACTTGATGCACTACATCAACTTTGTCAAAATTTTAACTAACTTTCTAAGAAACTTGATGCACTACATCAACTTTGTCAAATTTTTAACTAACTTTCTAAGCAACTTGATGCACTATATGACCTTACAAATAATTTAATACAATTTTTTTAAAACTCAATGCATTGTACTAATTAAGACCCAAAACTAATACAAAGAGTGGTAAAATTGATGCACTGCATCAAATCAAATGAAAATTTAGAAAAAAATTAGGCAACTCAATGAATTGCATCAAGTTAGCTACAAAACTTAACAAAATTTCAAGGAAACTTGATGTAATGCATTAAGTAGGAACAAAGTTTTGTACAAATTTGAGTAAGATTGATACATTATATCAAGTATACCAACCTATTAACATAATTTATAAGACTCTTATTACACTAAATCAAGCGAAACTAGACATTATAACATATCTCTACTTAAACTTGATGCATTGCATCAAATTGGAGGAGATATTGACAAAAATCCAATATAATCCATCAAGTTGTCTTTAAGAAGTTAGAAATTTCTTAGAACATTGATGTAGTACATTGAGTTCTCTATAGTCTTAGGAAAATTTCTTTCTTGAGTGATCAAACATGCTTATTGTATTCACTATAACTTGATGCATTGCATCAAGTTGGCCTACTTTTATTAATCATTATTTTTAATCAAGTAATTATCTAAATAGAATACCTATAAAATCCAACTATCTATACCAATTACAAGTCAATTTCTTGCTTGAATTTTCTTAATGATTTATCATTTCAATAAAATGAATCTTTTTGTAATCTTTTAACACTAGCCAAAAATCACTTACATTGGCATTTTCAGTTGTTGTCACAAGGTTATCGCACTAGATTTGTGGTGGTTTGTCTTACTCCTTCTACAATGCTCCTCTACTCTAGTTGTAGATCTCTTGCTTGCAAATGAGAGGAATGAGGTAGCATCCCTTCTTATAAACAAAAATTTTCCAACTTAGCAAGTCCTTAACCCTAGGGTACCTTTACATTGAGACCTATGCTAACCTAACCCTTACCTCAACTAGACCATTAGGCCTATTATTTCACTTTGCTATTGTTAGTGAGTTATAGCATTATCCTCAAGCATTTCCTCTAATTCTCTTACTAGAATCTACATCGTATCTTTTCTCTTGTATAAATGGATACTTTGTCTCTTGTATAAATGGATACTTTGTCTTTTAGTTCCTACTACGAATCTAATGCTCTATCTTTTGAATCCTTTGACGTGGAGATCCCATCAACTACATGTAGCCCAACCCATATTACAAAGAAAAATGATATGGATATTGTTAAAGAACAAGATCAGTTGTCTTTAGATTTATTTGATCTTAATACTTTGGAGAACATTAAAGATTCATTGATTGATGTAGAGGTACAATCATCAAAGCATGTAGATCACTCATATTATCAACATCATAAATCATTTCAAGATGTTTAGTGCATGCAAATTAAGTATAGAAGAATAGAAGAAAATATGGTATGGAGTGCACTAGGTTACTTGTAAGTTATGCACAAATCAAGTATGCATTGCAATGTGATTGTTGCTAAAAGAATTGTCTTGCTACATATGGTTATAAAAAATTAAAGGCACTTTGGCAGCACTATTTTTCTTTGGAGTATAGTCATTAGGATGCTTTTCTTTCACCAATGTTGATACCATGGGTATGTGGAAAGTTTGAGTATTTTTTTAATAACATAGTGGTTTGTAAGACAACATTTAAAATAGGCTTGAGCCTACTCGTCTTGAAAGAGTCAAATGTAGAATGTCTAAGTATGATGGATACAGACTTGACCCAAATGTCACCATTGGTCCTCTAGGCATGATTGCAATTTCTTTGATGAAAATTTACTTTAAGGCACATTGTGAAGTTATGCCAACAATTGGGAGGTTGCATCTTGTAGATAACTTTACCAAGATTTAGGTATATTCCATCTACAAGCAAGCTATGCTTCAAAATGCATGCAAGTTTGTTAGCTATTCACATTTCACTAGATTGTGAAAGTCATTCTTCAACAATGTATCAATCCCAAGGAAAGTCAAAATGGGAGTATGTAGCATCTGTGCAAATGTAAAAGCTCAAAGAAAGAATGTGAGGAGCTTACAATGGCAAAGGAAGCACTACAAATTCATCGAGAGGAGCAATCAACAAAGAGAAAAAAGGCCATACACCATAGATGTTAGTGTTTTGCTATACCAAAAATATATATTGGACTTGTCATTGATGGCGTGGGCCAAAAGAAGTCATGCTTACCTCATTTTTCTCATCTTCTAAAGGATATCAGTGAAGAAACTCTTATATAAATGCATTTAGTGGGATGCCTTGTGTACCATGGAAGAGTTCACCCTAGAGCCTTGTATACCATGGAAGAGTTCACCCTAGAGTGTTCTTTACTTATCCAAATGTTCTCAATTATCCTAACTCATAATAACAATTTTGAACTTTGTACTCTCTAGCTAGGAGGGTACTTTACCACCTGTTCTTTATTTGCAGTTGGATAACACGATAAGAGAGAACAAAAATCAGATAGTTTTGAACTACCTCAATATGGTTGTACACATGGGGATATTTCAAAAAGTAAAATTGAATTTTTTGATGATGGGTCATACACATGATTATATTAATCAAATGTTCAACACATTTGCTAAGAGAATATCTCAACAAAATAATTTTAGCTTGTCTAAAATGATGTGTATCATACAGGATACTTATACACTGAAACCAATTCTCATGCACCTAAGAGAAACAAATGACTTCAAGCTTTTTGCATATGGCTCAAAGGAAAAAAAGGTAAAATATTTGCACAAGTTAAATGATCTCAACTTTCAACATGCATTTCTAATAAAAAGAAAAGGAAGGTACTAGAGTACATCTATATGGAAAGCAATTCCCTTTCAATAAGGAGTGGTTATCTTCAAGGGGATTTAAGTTCTTGAGATATATCCCATATACTATAATGCTTGCAGCAAAACAAGAACCCTTGGATTCCATCAAAGAAGGCAAATGTCAGAGGAGATCCAAAAGATCTTACATCCCAAGGAGCAAGAAATGTATATTGCTAGTATAAAATCAAGAATAACAACTAAGAAGCTACAAAAAATATGGCAGTGTAATATTGATGATATTAAGGTAGACTCACTTGTGCCAACACTAGTTGAGGATGATGAGTTGTGTCACCCATTTTGGATAGCAAAAGTTTTGGAAGTTAAAAGGATGATACTTTATGTGAGAAATGCTCCATGGACAAAGCAAGGATACACTTGTAGGTAAATACACACTAGCCATGAACTCTACAATAGAAAGAAAGAGAGCAAAGTCAAGCCGATGCACAAGCATATTGAAACTTGATGAGGTGGATATATTAGTATATGATTTTTTCCTTACAACAACTAGACATATCAAGAAGTCAACCATTGCAAATCTTAAAGAGAAAGTTCCTAGTTTGCAAAATGATGATCATGATCATGTGATGAGTTTGATGAGTTTAGGGAAACAAGATGTACTAGAAGCAGAGCCAAAAACTTGGAAAAGTAAGGTCTACATTTAGATGAAAGCAATGCTCTTATTGATAGTAGAGAAGAGGATGCATCATCTAGTTCAAAAGATGAATGGATAGAAGCTAGTAATATTAATGGTACAACACAAGAGAAGATGAAGAAGAGTGAATGCCTTACAACAATGAAATTTATCTATGTTTCTTTTTACCTCTTCTTATTGAAATATGTCAAAGAGAGAACTAGGGAGAGAGAAAGAGGAGAGAGAAAGACTGCAGGAAGGGAGAAAAATAGAGTGACGAGGAGAGAGAAAGACTAGAATTGGAGAGAGAAAGACAGGAAAGATGAAGAAGCCATGGAAGCTTGGAGCAAGAAGGGAGAGAAAGTTTGTAAATGTATTGATATGTCAAAAGATGTGAAAAATTACAACTTCTCTCCTTATATACCAGTGTCTATGTGACATGGCATATTATTAACATTCTAACTATTCCCAGCTTCTTACAATCCATCCCTTCCCAAAAGTTTTTGTCCTCAAAAACAAACCTAGAAAGAACTAAAGAAGAGATGGATAGAATAGAGTACTACTCTGTTTTACAGCTTACAAATGGGAGATGAGTGAAGAATTATCATTACAAGGGCTGAATTTGAAGAACGGAAGGAGGACCCCGCTATATACATGATTTGAAGAACTTTAGAAGCCATTGGAGCCATAGAATCTTCAACAAATAATTCCAAAAGAAAGTAGACAACTTGCTGAAATAACAGTCCATGCTGGACCAAATCTGCCATAACTTTTGATAGAAGTGTCCAAATGAGACGTACCACATATCAAAACGAAGCTCTTGAAGAGTACTTTAAGCTCATGTAGATAGATCAATTCTGAAAATGAGGTACGACAAAAACCGTTCTAAAACAGCGTGCTGTCCTGAACCAGTCTGCACCAATACTAGCTCCATAAGCAATAGGCTTCAGCCACTAATGTATCCTTCAAGTATGGATACTCATCCAATATTGAATCAGGTCTCCAAGAAGCCTCTTCAGAGGGTAAACCTCTCCATTTAATCAAATATTCCACAATAGAATGTGATCGAAGCTTCTTTTCACGCTGACCTATAATAGCCTCTGGGATGTACTGAACAATACAATCTTCATCAATAGGTGGCAGCTCATCAACTAAATCCACTGGATCACCATAATAGGGCTTGAGCTGACTAACATGGAAGACGTTATGAATCTTTGTAGAAGAGGGAAGCTCTAGTCTGTATGCCAAATCTCCAATCCGCTTAAGGATCCTGTAAGGGCCATAGAATCTGTGGGCAAGCTTATTACTGGATCCATCTTTCAATGTAGAGTACTTGGATTTGGGCACCTTCAACAAAACCAGCTCTCCTTCCTGGAACTCTAAAGGCCTCCTCTTCTCATCAGCATACATCTTCATCTGATCTTGAGCCTTCCTTAGATTCACCTTGCATTGCTGAAGAAGGGTCTGCATTCTTTCCAACTCTTCCTTCCCATGAGGGTTGATCTTTTCGTTTAAAATGACTGTGGGTAGGGGCACCTTGTAACCATACAAAGCCTCAAAGGATGAAACTCCTATGCTCGCATGAGTGGAATTATTATAAGCAAACTCAGCCAGGTGTAACCAAGAATGCCATGAGGTTTGGACATCATAACAAAAATGGCGAAGATAAGTCTCCAACCATTTATTAACTCTCTCTATCTGTCCATCAGTTTGGGGATGATAAACCGTAGATGGAGCCAACTTAGTACCCATAGATGTAAATACCGCTTGCCAAAAGTTACTCATAAACTTTGAGTCCCTATCATGGACAATCACCTGCGGTAATCCATATAATCTGAAAATATGCTCCATAAACTGGTTGGCCACCTGAGAAGCAGTAAACTGAATTTTTGTTGGGATAAAATGAGCTGCTTTGGTGAGTCTGTCAACCACCACATAAATACTATTCCACCCCTTCTTGGTAGTAGGTAAGCCGGTGATAAAGTCCATAGTAATATGAGTCCATTTACCCATAGGAATAGGCAATGGCTGCAATAAACTTGCTGGCTTATGGGTGCTATCCTTATTTTGCTGACAAGGCATACACTTCATAACGAAGTTCTTGACATCTTTCCACAGTCCTTTCCAATAAAAGCTCTTGCTGATCCTGTCATAAGTCTTGAAAACTCCCAAGTGTCCAGCTAAAGGCGAAGAATGCAATTCCTCCATAATTTTCCGTTTGAAAGAAGAAGTTGAGGGAATAACAATCTTGCCCTTCCACCAAATAAGACCATTTTTAAGCTGGTAATGTGAGTTTTCTTCCATAAAACCTTGCTGTAATTTCTAAAAGATTTGGCTGAATTCCTCATCTAAGAGGTATGCCTCTTGTAGCTCTTCAATCCAATCACTATGTAATTCTATCATGGCTGATACTTTGCAGGCCCACATACGAGAGAGAAAATCAGCCAAATGTTATCTTTGCCCCTTGTATGAGTGATGTCAAAGTCATAATTTTGTAATGTTGCTACCCATCGTCGTTGCTTTGGAGTTAGATTTGACTGAGTAAGGAAATACTTGAGTACGCGATGATCACTATGTACTCTGAATCGGCTGCCATATAAGTAATGGTGCCATTTCTTGATTGCATGCAGAATAGCCAACATTTCCTGGTCATAAACATTCATGGCCATCTCCTTATCAGTAAGCTTACGGCTTTCAAATGCAATTACTCCATGCTCCTGAAGCAAAACAGCCCCAATGCCACGGCCGCTAGCATCACAATGTATAGTAAACTCTTTAGAGAAATCCGGGCATACAAGAATAGGAGCAAAGGTAAGTAATTCCTTTAACTGGTTGAAGCTACTATTTGCAAGAGCATCCCAAAAGAAAGCCTCTTTCTTCAATCTGTCAGTTCAAGGGGCTGCAATTGCCGCATAATGCTTTATATATCTGCGATAGAATGAAGATAGACCAAGAAATCCTGCTTTTTCACTGAGGAGTATAGATCTATCCTGGGTATAGGATACCTGTTCTTCACTGTTATCTTATTGAGATCCCTGTAGTCAATGCACATTCTGAAAGATCCATCTTTCTTTTTGACTAACAGGACTGGGGATGCATACGGTGAAGAACTGGGTTCAATAAATCCCATTTCAAGAAGCTCTTTGATTTGCTTGGCTACTTCCTCTCGTTCACATTTTGATAATCTGTAAGGTGGCTTATTGATTGTCTTTGAGTTGGGTTCCAAATCAATGGGGTGATCCACCGCTCTCTTAGGAGGCAATGAAGTAGGTACTTCAAATAAATCTCTATACTCCTCAAGAAGAGCTGTCAAGGCTGGATGGTTTACTGAATTATTGGGCTGATCCTGTGTTTCTTTGTTCAAATGCAATACAAATATCTGTGAACGCTTTTTGTACTCTTTCTTGAGTTGTTGAATGGTGATAAGCTGAAAATCAGATCTACTAGGGATCCCCTGTAAACGGATGAGCTGTCCATTGGAGAAAAACTCCATATATAACTGTGAGAAATCCATAGTAATCCTGCCTAAGGTCATCAACCAATCACAACCAAGTACAATATTTATGGGCCCCATTTCCAAAGTAATCAGGTTTACTTTGACTTCAAAATTTTCAGCCATCTGCAAAGAAACCTGTGGGCAAATCTGCGTGCTGGTTTCCTCTTCACCATTAGCCACTTGTACTCGAATGGGCTGCTGTAAGTCAGTGGGAACACAATTCAACTTGTACATAATAGATTTATTGACAAAACTGTGAGTACTACCACTATCTATCAAGATGAACATTGGCTTTCCACATATGCTTCCCTTCATACGAAGTGTATTGGGGCTCTTAGATCTCGTCCAAGCATCCATAGAGATAGAACAATTAGTGGCAGCAGGCAACTCATTATAAAATCCACCAGGATCAAATGGGATATCACCGCCTGGATCAAAAGGAAAAGAGTCAGATGGATCATAGAAGTACTCCTGTCCACCATCATCCTCGAAATCTTCATTTTCAGCATTGATTGTGACTGCATTAACTTCATCTATGTCATTTTCAAAGTCCTCAAGAACTAGCATACTCTGAATTTTTGGCTTGGCATTTTTGTATACACACTTTGAAGCATGGTCAGGAGTATACTTTTCTCCACACTTGAAGCATAAGCCTTTGTCCTTTCTTTCCTTGTAAAGATCCATGGAAATATTTCTGGAATTTGTATTGGCTGAAGTAGACTTAGGCTTATTGTCACCTTGCTTAAATTCAACCTTTGGACTGTTTGCTGTCCTGAAATTGCTTTGAAGCCTAGAAGCATTAAATGGAGGATAAGTTGGTATCCGTAAGCTCCCACTAGGCATATGATTGCTGCCATAATTGTTACCAACTTGCCCTTGCTTTAATACAGTCCTTGGCTGTCCATAACTTGGCTGAAATGAAGACTCTTTCTTATACTTCCTTCCATAGCGCTCTGCAAGCTCAATAGCCTTGAAAAGTGAAGTAGGATTCTGCGCCATAGCATCATCTGACAAGGATGGTTCTAAACCATACATGAACTTGTGTAACTTGGCCTCATCACTGATGCTTTCCACATACATGGTCAAGTTGAGGAATTGGTTTGTATATTCTCTTACACTTAGGCCCCTTTGTTCCAAACCATACCATCTTCGTTCTAACTTCTCTTTTTCAAGAGGTGAAACAAAGACTTCAGCCATAAGTGCCTTGAAAGCTTCCCAATTCTCAATAAGTACATTCTCTTTCTTGATATACCTCCACCAAGTGTGGGCAAATCCTTCTAAGTGCAAGGAGGCAAAGTGTATCTTCATAACATCAATTTTAGGAAATATGTCAAAATAAGACTCCATCTTAGAGGTCCATTCCTCTAATTCTGATGGTGAAGATGACTGACCATTGAATTTGGATAAAACAATTTTTTCCTTGAATTCTCTATCATGGAAGGGTTGCTGTCCCAAAACTGGCTGATCAGAATTTCCAAGTACAGAACCTCCAAATTGAGACTGATATCTTCCAACAGGTGGCTGAGAATTACCATGTAATCTTCCTGTTGGTAAAGCACCCCTAGAATGCTGAGTATGAAATCCAAAAGCTTGAGTATTGGCTCCGTTCAAGCTGCCCAAATAGTCATCATTCCTTTGTGAAGCTTCTCCCACTTCATACTGACTATTTGGAATACCTCTTCTTCCAATGATTCCATCTCCATGACCATTTTGGTTGGATGGCTGAAGTAGGACTGAAGGGTCAGTATTTGAACATGCCTTCTCATTAGCTTCTTTTGATGCCACTTGTAATTGTAAAAGTTTAGAGATTTGTGCCATGAGTAGGTCGTTGGACATTACCAATCTATCAATAGAAGCCTTGGTCTGATTAGTAGATTGAACCATCTGATCCATTCTTGACAGCATGGCCTCATGTCGCTCTCTATGCCTTAGTTCATGGGTACACAAAGTATCATTGAGTATACTAATTTCTCCTTGTTGAGGCTCTTCAGGGTTCTCTTGAAGTGTGCTTTCCATCATGGAATCCCTGATTTGTTGTGCATAATCCTCCTGGACCTTATTTTTGCCTTTATGTCCTGCCATACTAGTGCAGTCCTGCAGTACCCCCTGTCAGTAAAACGGCTATAACTTTGGCTAGAAAACTCCGATTGCAAAACTTTTTTGTGCGAATCGAAGCTAACAATGCCCTCTTCGAGATGAGCTATAGCACGCTATAACAGGTTTAGGACAGAAAATTCTGTAATTGAATTTCAGAGTCTGAACTGTCCAGTCCTGCACCCTGTTTAGACCTATAAGTGCCCTGTTTTGACCCTGTAATGCAAGAAAGTAACCTCAAATGGCTACCAAACCCTGCAAAGGGGTATATAGGACCTGTGGGTACCCTGTAGTACCTGCACCTGTGCTTCAGTATCAAAGGGTGTACCTGTATCCACCTGTAAATACCCTGTGGTAACCTGAAAATGCCCTGTTTTACCCTGTTTTAATCCAATAGGTACTTGAGTCGTTGGAAAGTCTTCAATCTTCAATTCTCCACTCGCTGTACCTGTGTGAGGAATAAAACGGCACGACGGGCTTCCTACACGGGCTCCAAATCACCGGGAGGTGGGCAAAGTTCCCCCCGGGTCGGTTGGTTGCACCCCTTCGGGATCTTCGATAGTGAGGGAGGGTCACCTCTCTTTTGTCCCACTATCTCCCCCGGCATCCACCTTTTTCCTCGGTGGGAATATCAACATGGCAGAGGCTAGTGTGCTAAGCAATCAGCATGATATGCAATTGAAAAATATCCATTCAGCCTTTCATGAGATGCAATTGATTGATAAGAAAACTTGAGATGGGAGAAGGGTTTTACCTATGCAATTCAGTGACTCACTGATTGCTAGTACTTACCCTTTTACAATTTTCCAATTTAGGGAAAAGAGAATCAACCAATCAATTGGATTAGAGTAAACAAAAGCATCAATCAATGTATTCAGTCAATAAGATTCAAATGTTATGCTGAAATCTCAGATTGAGGCCTTTAATTCACTGATTGAAGCTAATATGCATTAGGCAAGCATTGCATTCATGAGTAGGTGAATTCAAGCAAAGGTTGGCTGAAAATTTGATGAAAATGTTCAATTCTTTAATCTCTCAGTCAAATGGCTTAAGCTCAGCAATTGGATTAATGAGAGAGATTAAAAATTGAAGAGAAATACCTTGCAATGGCTGAAAATAACTTGCCAAATGCTTGATAGGGCTCCCGGTTGTCTAATGTTAGCAAAATAATCCATAAGGCTTGCTTATCTGATGGTTGAGACCAATCTTGAAGCTTCAAATGCTTGAAATTGAAGCATTAAACCCGTTTTCCCCAAATTTTTGCTCCATAGAAGCTCTTGATCTTCAATCTTAAGCCATCCCGTGCTTAATCCTTGCAATTTGTTGAAGAATCCTTGCTGAAATGATTCCACGGGCCAAAAGGATGAAGAATCTTCAAGAAATTGTCAAGAAATGAAAGCTTGGGCTGAAGCTTTCATGGCTGCCCATGGACTGTTCATGTAGGGTTTCAAGAGAGTGAAAAGCTGAGAAATATGGCTCTATTTTGAAGTGAACACACCAGAACCTTGAAGGAATCACTGCCAATGATGAATTAGAAGCACCATAGCTGAAGATTGGTTGAGAACTGAAGGAGAACATGGCTGGAAAAATCAGCGCAATTTTCGGGCTACTGTCCAGGCCACGTGGCAGCTTCTACAGGGCATGAATGGTGCTCAACTTGTTGCATTTGATGTCTAGAGTGCCATTATGCAGGCCATTGTTGATGGAGAGCAAAGATCAGTGAGAAAAGAAGAGATCTCAGCCAACAAACTCCATGAAAGCTTGGGCAGAGCTTGAGGAAAGAGGAAAGGAAGACCTCTTTTGAAAAGTAACTGTAGTTTAGTCTCTAACTAAGCCCGGTTAACTATCCTTTACCCTAGTTACCTCCATTTTTGCATAAAATTTGATGACATCTAGCCATTTAAGTCTTTACCCGCCATATCTGACCTTGGATATCTCCAGATGTAGTCATTGCTAACAATAGTTGTCCTGCAGCACTCCACTAGTCACTATCTTGTACCATTTTTGTCTGAAATTGGTTTTGAAATAGGAAAATAGGAGTGAAAATGGAAGAAAATAATGGATCAAAGACTGAAGCTCTGATAGCACTTGTCAGAGAGAGAACTAGGGAGAGAGAAAGAGGAGAGAGAAAGACTGCAGAGGAGAGAGAAAGACTGCAGGAAGGGAGAAAAATAGAGTGACGCGGAGAGAGAAAGACAGGAAAGATGAAGAAGCCATGGAAGCTTGGAGCAAGAAGGGAGAGAAAGTTTGTAAATATATTGATATGTCAAAAGATGTGAAAAATTACAACTTCTCTCCTTATATACCAGTGTCTATGTGACATGGCATATTATTAACATTCTAACTATTCACAGCTTCTTACAAAATATCTATCATTTTTTAATTAGTATAAATCCATTAAATGTTTTAAAATCTCACCAACATGTGTATGTGGAGTCTTATTAAATAGTAAGTTTTGCATGATGGATAAAAATTGTGTACTTCTCTTATGGTCTCCTTTTAATTTTTCTTTCAAAGTATGGGTACTTTTCAAGATGACAAATACGATACTATTCAAAATATTTAATCATTTTTATATGATTTTTTCAAAAGATTAACTTAAAAAAGCACAATTTTGAATAATAATATGAAAATTTTGTAATTTTTTAAAGAATCTTTGAAAAGATTCCAAATGTTTCTCCTAAGGTAAAATATTACCCAAAAGGTTTGCTAGTGTGTTATTGTACTTTTATAATTATTCTATAATTCCATGGCTCTTATATACTGCATCTCTTTTATATTAAACTTCTTTGTGAGAATATACACATATCAACTAATCCCAACAATAAATATGATGTTTATTTGTGACTTTATATATCAATGTGCTTGCAAATGTAATGCACATTTATAATCATAGATTTTAGATGCTTTATGTCTATTTCATAATGTACTTTTCTACAATTTGAGTAGTGCAACAAGATAAAAACGGTTTTAAGGAGATTGAGTACTATTTTTCAATCATCATCATATTTAAGCAAGTATTAAAAATGTGTGAAAGTTATTGATCAGTCATGTGGCTAAGTATATGTTAAGAATAACATGGAAAATTAGTTAAATTCTATCTACATTTTGTACTCGCACATACACAAGATTGATTCAATATTGACTTAAATGTGCTCATATTGGTGCATCATGTTTTCACTATTATATGCATGTTTCATTCGACTTTAGGAGCTCCGTATTGGCTACAGAGTTAAACAAGACTTTACATGGATCGTTATACACACTTGTATAATTTTTTTGGGCATTCGCATCTAATTCAATTTTGCTATCTAATTCAACACAATTCAAAAGAGAGGGGAAGACATTTATTTGACAAGCCTATCTATCTCTAAGTCTCTCATAAGTGTCAATAGTCTCTAGGGAAGCAATCTACAAGGAGCTTAAAGGCGGATTATTTGCTACTTTAGATGCAACTTCCTATTTGAAGTTCTTATTCAACTAGCACAAAATTGATGAGTAAAGAATTCAAACTATATGAAAACTAAAATCAACTTCATTTCCACATTTGAAATGTTAGTAATTTAATCATACACAAGTGCATAGTATATACTTACATAACAAAGGATCCAAACAAAGAAGAAGAGTTAGGTACCAATCATCCCTCATATGATCACATAGATAATGTCCTTTACCTCCATATTACACTATTCTCATCCAAAAGTACAACTGGACACTCTCCCAAAGCTAAGCTCCAAAAGCTGGATCGTCTTTCTCCTCTTCCCTTTTTATGGTAGCACATGGGCAAATTTTCTCTAAATTTCAAAAAGGTAGCTTTATTTTGAATTGATTTTTGATTCTTTTGGGCTAGAAAGAGCACATGACATGTTTGTATTAATTTGGAAGAGAAAAGAGAAAAGTGTATTGAGATGTTTGCTTTTGGTTTCTTTTTTCAAAAAGCATCTTTCCTAAATTCAACATCCTAACAAACCTTATCCAATTCATGACTTAATTTGAGGCAAAGGACAAATCAAATAGATATTGCATGAATACTTATTGAATATTGAAATGCTTTTTAAATAATAATTGATTGGTCTTCTTTAGATATTCCTAATAATAACCATCTTTCTAACATTTATTTATTTTAGAATGCCAACCTAAATAAATCAAGGGTTCATATGCTTGACCTTGAAACATTGAAAATAAAATGCAAAACATAATAATAAACACAAATCTATGTATAAGCTCTTGAAACGTTATTCTATTAAATAGCCATTTAAAACCAAGAGTTTGATGTATACCTACACATAAACATACATTATGGGTGGAACTCCTCAACATGACCATATGTGCATGCTACCATATTTTAAAATTCTCCTTAATCTATGTATATAATCCATAGATCAAACAAAGAGAGCAATGAAAACTACAATTTTGAGCAATCATAAAGTTAATTTTATCCCATTTTTAATTCTCTATTTTACACAAAGTATAACAATTCTAGTTTAGACAACACTTTTGAATAACAACTTGTACTCAGAGGCTCCTAGACTACTCAAGGCTTGGGATTGCACACAAAGTTCTATGTATTCAATTTCTTGAAGGACTGTTATTTTTTGTATTAATTATATGGGTTGAAATCAATTAGTGAAGGCAATTTGGATGTATGAGGTCTCAAGTTGTTGTTTTATGCTCAAAAGATAGTCAAAATACTTGGGAAAGCTTGTAGAAAATTCATACATCTTGGGAGTGCTAAAATATCATTTTTGCATTAGTTTTATGCTTGTTTGATATTTGAATGGCCATTTTTTGGCCTTGTGGGGCACTGTATTTATAGTTCGTTGGTCTATTTTGAGCTTGCAATTGGGTATTTCCTGTTATTTTCTATATGCAATCATACTTTTGTCGTTATGGCCTTTTAATCAAGTTCAAAGAATGCATTTTACAATATTTAAATACAAACTTTTCATATTAGAAAGAACAAATATACAATGTATTGGTCCAGAAGAAGCAAGTAAGCCAATCAAATATCTTAGATTAAGCCTGAGGACATGAATGCAAATGTATGAGAGAAATTGGATGAGTTGTCATGGTCTACTATTAACTTGACACTCTCAATGTCCACGTATTTTAATGTGAAAGATATGGCAAGTGCATATGATGTATGAAAAAGGCTTGGTAACCTATATGAAAAAGAAAGTGTAGCATTTCATGTATATTAGCTGGAAAAAACTCATTGATCTCCACATGGAGGAGGGAACTTTGATGTCTAATCATCTCAATGAGCTCAATACCATATTTAGCTAATTGATATCTCTAAATATTATCGTTCATTATTTAGTGAAGGCCATGTTCTTGTTAGTTACCTTATCTGAGAGTTAAAAAGGATTATTATAAGTGGAAGAATAAGCAAAAAGGAAAGAGACAAATGAGGATAATGGCAAAGAGAAAAGGAAGGTAAAGATCGAGGAGATTAATGCAAGCGGCAATGATGATGGTGGCATCTTGTTTGTATCCTCTTTTGGTGATGCATTGTTAGTTGCCATGGATAATGGCATGTCTCAAAATTGGCTTATAGATTTTGGAGCATTATTTCATGTTACTCCACATAGGGAGTGATTCTCTACTTATGATGCTAGAAAATGAGTATGTGTCCATCTTGGAAACACTATGCATGCAACATTGTTGTCATTGGGGATATACACATATCATTGTCAAATGGTTCTTCTTTCATCTTGTGCAACATATGACATGTTTCAAACTTGACAAAGAGTTAGGATGGCTTGATGATTATGGTTATAGAGCAATCTTCGGTGATTGTGTTACAAAAGATTGTGGCCAAAGGACCAAAATCTATACTTTGTATCCTTTCTATGTTTTTGGTGTTAAAGACCATATTGTTAAAGACCCTATTTTGGGTCCCAAGGGCCACAAAGGTGGCCCTTGTGATTAATCTCAATAGGAATTTGAGGTTAGCACCACCAACCTAACAATACACTGGATATTTCATTTAATATTTATCAATTAATAATATAGTATTTCAATCAAGCTGACCTAGCACCTTCAAGAGCTACAAAATATGGCCCTCCTAGAACCATAATCATTGATTCACCTAATCAAAGTTCATTAAACAAACTTAGGTTCTTCACCTATAATTTATCTAGATCACTATCTAAGCTTCATTGTGAAAGCATGTGGGTGGATAGATCTATCATCTATCACATTTTCTACAAATAAATAAATCTCAATTCCTCTCTAATTTTCTATCTATTATTTATTCTTTTCTTAGACTATGTTCATTGCTTACAATGTAATTTTACATGGTGTTTGAGTGTATGGGGTTTTAAGGATTGGAGAGTCCAAGAGAGACACAAGCTTCAATAGTAATAAGGAATGATGCCCTACATCATGAAGGGGTTTTGGTTCATTGAGGAGTAGTTTGGCACATCAAGAAGTGGCATTGCTCCAATAGTGATTTAGACATTCAAGATTCATCTACCAACCTTCACCAAAGGCAAGTTAGACAATACAAAATACACCCCTTGGAAGCTCAAATTATAGTATTTGTGGTGTTTCAAAATTATACCTATCCTTCATTCTTATGAGATTCTAGAGGCACTCTTAATAATTGGTCTAGACCCACAATCTACCCTTGGTCCAACAAAATTGAGATAATGGTTCCTCTCAAAATTGATCTATTACAAGCTTAGAAATTAAAGAATATAAATGTTGTACATGCCTTAGGTTCAAGCACTTTTATCAATGTCTTGACCTTGATTTGACATATAGACTAGACATTAGAGGCTTGAAATGCTTTGAAGAATTAGTACAAAGTGTGAAGCCAAATAAGGAGCCAAAAGTTAGAGAACCATGTAGCAATAGATAAGTTTGATGAAGTAGAGATTAAGAATTCATCACCCAAATCAAAAATCTGTGTAAACATATGCTTGTTGTTTGTTGAGAGACGAAAGACTAGGGAGTAGATAGATTGGTGGTGTCTTCAAATCTATCCACCAAAGTTTGATGGATTGATAGCACCTTAACACTCAAATGAGACCTCAAGCATTCATGTTTAAGGAATTTTTTGCATTGTTAATAAAGTAGTTGCATGTTAAAGCCTAAGAAGGAAGCAACAACAAAGATTATGCATTCTCCTCTAATGTAAAATGCAAAAGCGGTCTCTCCACCAAAAACAATTGTGGAAAAAAGAAGGGTGACAAGAATATCTACCAAGGTAATGCTTTATTGTAAGAAGAATGGATTGCACATTTCCATGTCAAGAAGAGAGTAGAGATTGAGTAGTCGAAGACTATGCCAAAATGGTTGGTGCACATATTTTTTGATAATAAGTTAGATGTAGCATAGACAAGTTGTACTTGTTTGGACCGTTATAATGCCTCTTATGCACCAAATTGTTGTGCATTACTTATTTCTAGCCTGTGTGATGATGATGAGACTATATCTTTTGAAGATATACAAATTTTAAAAAATTGGATAGCTGATATGCAATTCAAGTATGATGTTATTGTCAAAAATGATACTTGGTTCTTATGTGGTTTGCCTCCTAGCAAGAAGACCATTACTACCAAGTAAGTTTACAAGTTCAAGCACAAGCCAAACAACAATATTGATTGTTACAAATCTGGATTTGTAGCAAAGGCTTATCCTCAACAAAAGAACATTGATTTTGATGAGACCTTTGCCAGTCTTGGCACATATATTTTGATCATATGAATTATGACAGTTTGATACAGCTAAAAATCTGACATGGTGTCTTTCTCATCTACTCTTGAGGGGCTCTTGAGGCATGTATAAAGCACATTTGTGAGGGTCGCGTATTGGGTAAAATGCAACATGCTTCCTTTCCAAAAGATTATTCAACAAGAGTTGCTTGTAAACTGTAGTATGCACACTAATAATTGTGGTTTGATGCAAACATTGCCTTTTGATAGTCACCTATACTTTATGACTTCTTTTTATGTTTACTCTAGGCAAGCATAGGTGTATCCTTTGAAAGATAAATTTGAAGTATTCTTATGCTTCAAGTAGTTTCTATATATTGTTAAAAATGTTTTAGGATCTAAACTAGGCACTCTTCATTCTAATCAAAGGGGGGAGTATGTATCTAACAAGTTTAATATATTATTGGAGGATGAACATGGGGTAAAAGACTAATACATAGTATTTTATACAACTCAAAAATTGATATAGCTAAGAGAAAGAATATGTCTCTCATAGAGATGGTAGGATACATAATCAAAAAGTCAAGCTTTATCACATGGTTTCTTGCTTGAGGCTATTATGTGTGTAGCTTCGATATTAAACATGTATCCCATGAAAGCATTGCAATCTATATGTCCATATGAGCCTTGGCATGCAAAAAGCCATTTGTTGCTCACTTGCATGTTTTTGGTTGGTACCTAGATTTTGCATCACTGCATGTGAAACATCACAAAAAAGTTGACAACAAGGTTTTGAAATGTTTATTTGCTGGTTACAATTTTGAAAGCAAGGGTTATAGATTGTATCATCCATAAACTAATCATATTTTGATTAGTTGTGATATCATCTTTGTGGGAGATGATGTATCTCTAATCATTGTGGTTTTTGTTGATGAAATGTTGCTACTGATTAGTCAAAACAAGATACATGTTTTTAAATCTTAAGAGTGATTCAAATTTTTTATTTGATATGTCAAACTTAAGCATATTGCACACTTTTTTAGGCATTTAGTTTAAGCAATGTGATGGAGGCATTGTCTTGTGCCAAACAAAATATGTCAAGACATTGTCACATAGATTCGCACTTGGACTTTAAACCTATTACTACTCTTATGGAGACAATTGAACCTTCATGATCTTGGAGGCTTCTTTGATGTATTTCTCATTAGCAAGCTCTTATGTAGACAACTAAGCCTTCATGATCTTGGAGGCTTCTTTGATGTATTTCTCTATCAGTAAGCTATTGAATGCTTGATTATGTGTGCAACACAAGGCTTGATATTCAATTTGCACTCTCATCATTGAGCAAGTTCATGTATAGTCCAAACACCCACTATCAAGCATTGGTAGAAAATGAAGCATATCAGTGGCTATTTGAGTGGTTTTTAACACCTTGGGATAAAATATCCCAAGCAAGGATCATTCATGACAAATTTAGATGCTTTTTCATATTTGCCTGGGTTGGTTGCTACAACACTCATGTATCCACAAAGAGTTTTTTCTTCATGCTTGGCAACCCATGCATATCATGGTTGATCAAGAACATTCTATTATAGCCACTTCTAAATGCGATACATTAAAACTTCATAGTTATCATTGAGAGTGTTTGTCTCAAATGTGATTTAGGTTTTGGATAATCATGTTCCTACCATCTTTATTGATAATAAGAGCATAGTGGCAATTGCATGAAACCTAGTGTTCCATGCTTGCACAAAGCACATCAAGGTGCATTATCATTATGTCACAAATAAATCCTTTATAGGAAAGATTGTTTTGGCCTATGTGCCAACACAAGACAACCCTGCACATCTTTTCACAAAGGCTTTGTCTCATGAGAAGTTCAATGCTTTCTGTAAAGCTTTGGGAGTATTCCCCTTTATGGATTGATTATAGTCCATAGGCCTGGCACTTCCTTATACATGAGTCCCAACTCTTTTTCACACCAAGTGACAATTGCAGAATTTTCATAATTTTTTTTGAGTGTAAGATCAATCTTTTGGAAGTGGCCCGCAATGGGGGACCCTGAGACAGTCATGCAAAAATTTGTGGCTCATGAATCGGAGGCCGAATGTGAAAGAGGCAGTGCTTGAGACAAAGGCCAAAGTGTGGTTGATTGTAAATGGTCTTTAAGTAAAGGGCGGTGACCCTTGGGGCCTCCCACCCCCCAAAAAATGAAATGCGACCCGGGAGGACCTTTTTTTGCGAAAAAAAAAACATGGATATGGGGGCGCATAGGCGACGATTTATCATAGAGGGCAATGGGAGGGCTAAAGACAACCCCCCAATCAGATTAGATGGATAATTTGCTGCAATTGTTCGCTCTCCAACGCCTGCTTCGTCGCTCGAAAATTGGCTGCCAGATGACCTGATCCAGATTTAGTATTTCTCTCTCCTCCCTCTCTCTCTTCCAAATGGTAGTTCATGCGAATGAAATCAAGAAGAAGAGGGGCTGAAGGATGATTGTTCGACGAATCGCTCCAAGATCAAGAGGCGGCTGAAGGATGATTGTCCGACGGTTATCGGATCACTCCAAGATCAAGAGGAGGCTGAGGGAAGGTGTTCAATACTGAAGAATGATCACCGGTTGGTCCATTGGCAGTCCGTATTAATTATCAAAAACCCTGCAACATGTGCATAAGGGGTATGCCTCATTTTTACAAAGGAATTTTGCTTTCTTTTTATGATTGATGGTCTAAAAGAAATTCATATAGAACAAAAATTTGTTTGGATCTTGTTTGCATCATGATTGAGGGTTGCACATAAAAGAAATGCAGAACCATAATGATACATAGTCGCAATAATTAATTTATAACCCTCAAATCGCTTTTTTTGAGGGAAAATGAAGATTTTGTTGGTTTCGGGTGAGAAAAAGAGATTCACATGGAATAAAATTCTGATAAAAAACCATCTTTCAACTATTATAATTAGTCAATAATCATAGATCAGAAAATTGCCTATTTTTGTGAATAAATAAATAGGGAAAATAGAAAAAATGATATTAAAGCTTAGTATAGCATGTCCCTTAGACGCTCCTCTGGCCGCCGCAAGGCCGTGTGGGGTGTCTTGTGTGTCTTAGAGGTCTAGCTAGTGCTAGAGAACCAGTGTCGGATCCCTTTTAGGTCTCGGCACTTAGCATGTGCCTTTGCCAAAGGAAGGGAGTGTTAAGTAAAATTTTGCATAGTATCACTCTTAGACCCCAAGGGAGGAGAGCGAATATGCGGATGGAAATGTTATCTCATCTATTCTTGCATTGTTTGAAAAAATACAATTGGTTTTGTCGATTGATCAAACAACATCCAAAATAATTTTACATTCAACTAATTGTTGGATTGTCATCTAAATGATTATTCCAAGTTCTTGTGATTGATAGTAAATTCACGGCAAGGCTCTGTGATAACAAATTGCCATGGGGATAAAGGAATGTTTTCTTGGAAGATGATATTAGGGTTGACTGCCTTCACTGTGCTTGATTCTTAAATGATTTAAAGATCAACCACCGGAATGGAAATTGTGGTGCCATGTAATGTGGACCAGCTACTTCTGTAGGGCAAAAGGGATATATAAATTCTTATGCATGGGTAGGGAACAAAGATTAACTCGAAGATAAGTTAAGAAACTTGCTTGTCAAAAGGACTACTTGCTCTATTTTCATGTCAATGCTATAAATTACACAAACAAACATATTCCTTAAGAGGCATAATTAAGGAAGCTGATTTTAAATGTCACACATAAATGTGGTAGGACCTAATTAAACAACTAAAGAATGCCTACTGAGGGAAGCAAGTAGGCGAAACCCCGACTGGTCCCCGCCTTACGGTAGGGTGGTCCCAAAGGACTGGGAGGCTTCTCGCAAGGTTTTACCAACATCCGACCCCTAGAAATTGTTAGGATAGAACCCTGATTCATGGTGTTTTAGGGGACCGGAATGGGACTATGCCCTACAGGTAGAGAGGTTGAGCGGTGCATCCCTCTCGTTTCCCATTCTCTTTGAACCAAGTGCGGCATGGATCTGCTTCAGCTTGGATATCTATGCGTAAATTAGGATATCCAATATTCGATGCTAGAATGTTGTCAGGAGAACTTGACCACTAAGAACCCGAATTTAAGGTCTATCCCAATGGGTTTGTCTCCAAAATTTCCGTTGTGAGGCGAATCGAGAAGCCCTACGCGATAAATCCTATAGCATTCCATGGGAGTATCGGGAAACATCCCTTGGATTCGTCTCTCAATGGACCATTAAAACGTACCTAGATGACTAATAGGCAAGCAGGTTACAGTTGGTATCAGAGCCAAACTTCATAATGATATGTGATTGATTAATGTATGGTTCGTAGACATATCCTAACCAAAATGACCTAAATGATATGACTTGATTGTTAGGCACCTTCTGCACCCATGAATACTAACATGCAATAGAAGAAATTCCTTCTCAAGCAGATTAAGACACTCGAGTTTGGTGGAAAAGGAATAGATGTCGCAACAGAGGCGAAAATATGGATTGAGTCAATGAATGATTGTTTCTCTACTACAAGAACTGCTTCGACCAATCAAGCAATGATAGCCAAAAAATTTAAGTTAGTTCTCCAGACTCGAATATGGTGGAAGCAATGGTGCAAAGTTCTAAAGCTGTTATCACTTGGGTTCAACTGAAAGATGTTGTACGCGGACAATAACTTCTGCCAAGCTACCAAACTTTGAGGATGAATGAATTCTTCAAGCTCAAGCAGCTGAAATTAACCTTGGAAGCCTACTACTCAAAGTTTGTAACCCTACTAAAATACGCACCACCTATGGATATTGCGCAGCAAGTATCCAAGTTTTGCCATGACCCGAACACTCCTCTAAACCACCGTCTTGAAGCAATGCATCCAATAGACTTGCAAGATGCATTACTTCGAGCAAAGCCAATCATCCAAGAGCTTAAATCAGGAAATTGTGACAAAGATGATTCCTGAGATCAAAACAAGAGATGCTACACGTGCGAAGAGATAGGGCACATCTGGTAAGAGATGTCCCAACCATTGATGCTTCCACTGTAATGAGCTAGGGCACGTCCAAGTAGACTACCTTGACTTAAGTCCAAAAGATATTGAGCCTCCAAAAAAATGAAGCTACACAAGTGCAGTCTTTGGATATATAGAGCAATCAGATGAAGACAAAGACTTAGAACCTACTACACCTCTTCAAGATGATTAGAAATCCTAGAAATTTATTGACATGTAATACAACTTGTATTGGAATAAACCTTACTCTTGTAACTACAGTTCACGTGAGTAATCTGAGTTGTATCAATTTTGAGCCTAGAACTTACAAGTGATCAAAGATAATTTAGCAACAAATGACAATTATAACTTGCAATGAATTTCCCTTAAGTTGTTTCTTCTCAACTAATATAGATTGGGTCTTACTAGAATGTTGAAGATGGGACCACTTCAGTACACTAAAAGGATCCTAGGACAATTTTGTCTAAAGAAGAAAATCCTGCCAAAGACAACCAAGAATCTTGTGACCCCAAGTGATAAGCTTCCAAGTTGTTTCTATTGCAAGGACTTAGGTCATTTTAAAAGGGAAAAATGCTCCTAGTGCCACAACATTGGACATATCCACGTCAATTGTCCCAATAAAACTCAAAGAGAACTTGAACTTACAAGAAATGAAGTTGTACAAGCTTTAGTGACCCAGAACTTACCAGGAAATTATCAGATATTTAAGAAAAACCTAGAAGATATTCATGAGATGTAAATAAATAAGCATTTCTCTTGTAATCCAGACTTGAATATATCAAATACAATAAGTTGGTGTTTTAAAAGACCGTATGCTTATCTGTGATCAGAGTGTCGCAATGAATGTGTGATAGGTCCTACCCCACAGGTTCCAAAATGAAATCCCCATTTTCTTTCAAGATGAGGACATATTGGGTTCTCTAAGGGGGAGAGAATATAAAAAACCCCCTATCAGTGTCCTATAGGATCCCCCCTATAATTTTTCATTAAAATTATTTTAAATTTTTTTATCTCCTTCCCCCTATCGACGTCGATGGGGGGAATAAGTAGATGATGACAACGAAGATGGAGTGGATGATGATGGTCACGAAAATGATGAGGGGGGAGGCCGCACAATCTACCCCCCCTTGGCCATATCGCCAGTCTGTGACCACCACCTAGAGGGCTAAGAAGCACTACCGCCAAGCTCACGCCAACAAGTGGTGGGTGGGGTTAGACACCACCACCACCCCCCCATATTACCTCTCCCTCCCCCCATTATAAAATCCTTCCCCCCATGGCAATGGAGAGGACACCACAACATATTGCCTCTCTGTTGAGAGAGAGAGAGAGAGAGAGAGAGAGAGAGAGAGAAACTTTTGGAAGGTTCTAGAAAATCCCCCCTTAAGAAGGGTTTGTACGCACAAGCCCCGCAATCGCATACGGTCCCACCCTCCATCACTTACTCTTGTTCAGGAGGCCTCAAATTGCAGAATCCCTACTCCCACTTCACATACGGTCCCACCCTCCATCACTTGCTCTTCTTCAGGAGGCCTCAAATTCCAAAATCCCTACTCCCACTTCACAAAATTTCCCCACAAGGTTAGGTAGTCTAGCAAGGTCCTCTACCAAGGACACACACAACTAGGCCATTTTCTAAGACACCTCCATTTATCAATCAAGTCCTTGGTCGGGGATACTAGTACAAATCTTCACCTCAGTCGAGAGATTCATAAGCTAAAAATATGGCTCCAAAATGAAGAGTGACATGCACCAATGGTAATCTCCCATCCAACAATGGAGTAATTGGCCAGGATATTGCAGTTCATACAAATACAACGTTGGGTATGGATAATTCATCTCCGAATACGTAGGTATTAATTACCCTCTCCTTTATTCATGAGACATAGATTATATCTCTTTCACATGTGCATGAATTCATTTAAATGAGTATCTTAAAATTATTTTTCAATGGTTATGTACTCGTAGGAAATCGTAGGAAATTTTTTTCCAAGTTAGGTTCACCCTAACCATAAATAACATTGCATGCATGTATGCATATGGTGCATTGAAATTCGCACAAATCCTTGTACCCAAATAAAATCATTGAAAGGGATAAACCTCATCTCAAATATTCGTAAAACCGAGTCTTCAAAAGTGCATGTATCAAGAGAAGTAAAATTGCCTCTAGATGTTATGATACAAATTCATACGTAGCATAAACAGCATATAAGGTTCCAAAGTATTGTTGACTCCCTCTTCTTGCAAATTACTAGTTATATTTTTGCCACATTGAAGGTATATGTTGCAGCTTGCACACCTGATGTATTGCATGGTAAGCAACCTAGTCTAAAAGAAATTCATCTTAGAAACTCTAGGCCTTTGCCCAAGCTCTTGCCACAACAACACGAACTGATAGCTCATGTTTAATAGTTTGGGATCTTGATGATGTGTGTAGTTAGTAAAAACAATGGTCATAAGGATTAAAACTAAGATGCCTTGAGATTTGTCTGATAACTAGTATTTCCACCAATCCCATTTGGAGTAAGGCTAGATACAAACAACAACTCCAAGCCTCAAAGGCAACTAGAGAGCTCAAGGATTAGCAAACCCTAAGTCAAAGGAAAGACCAATACTTTTATACTTGTTTGGGAAGAAGGTTGGGTTGTCGATCAATTTAAGTGATCAATAGATCTTACATCTTGTATATGAGACCTTAACATATACCTTAGCTAAAGGAAGGGAGTGCTAAGTAAAATTTTACATAGTATCTCTCTTAGATCCGAAGGGGGTAGAGTGAATATGCGGATGGAAATGTTATCACGTCTATTCTTGCATTGTTTGGAAAAATACAATTGGTTTTGTTGGTTTATCAAACAACATCCTAAATGCTTTTACATTCAACTGATTGTTGGATTGCCATCTGGATGATTATTCCAAGTGCTTGTGATGATGGTAAATTCATGGTAGGGGTCTGTGATGATGAATTTCCATGAGAATAAAGGAATGTTTTCTTGGAAGATGATATTAGGGCTGACTATCTTGACTATGCTTGATTCTTAAATGGTTTAACTAAGGAAATGTTCTTTGCACGGGTGGACCGCCTCCATGATCGCACCACCGATCAAGTTGAAAAGGGCACTGCTCGATTCATGGGCCAAAGGTCGAGTGGTGAAAAGGCCAACCACTGGAATAATGTTTCACAAATAGGCAGCTTGGGGTCAGTTGGAGCTCTAGACACCCCTTGCTAAGTCTAGAATGGAGTTGAAGACCTCCGTGGCCCCAATGCCTGTGGCATTGGAAGATCCTATTCTAGATAAAGGATGAAAATCATGGTGCCATGTGATGTGGACCAGCTACTTTTGTAGGGCAAAAGGGACACATAAATTCTCATGTATGGGCAGGGGACAAAGATTAACTTGAAGATAAGTTAAGGAACTTTCTTGTCCAAAAAACTACTTGCTCTATTTTTGTATCTGTGCTATAAATTACGCAAATGAACCCTGTTCCCTAAGAGGCTGACTGTCACTTTATTCTTTATTCTTTTAGTGACAGTTTGAATAAAGGAAGGCCCGATCACACATTCTGATTGTTGGAGTTCCCATTTGGTCTCTCTCTCTTTCTTGCTCTTCCTCTCCCACCATAGCTCTTCCAAGCAAGCTTCGATCCTTCTCACCTTCTGGTATCAGAGCATGGATTCATGACTATTCGAGCTTTGTTTGTGGCATCTTCAGCTTCCTATTGATTACCTACACTCATTGGGTCTCCTTCCCGGCGGCAGCCATAGCTGACTCTCCCAAGCTCCCATCACTCCTCGGCTTCTCGAGCACCTACCCGGCCCATTTGGGCACCCTCATGGCATTCCTTCAAAGGTATTGGAGCTCTTTTTTGTTATTTTACTTTAGTCCACAAGTTTTGCGAAGCAGGGCAACCATGTCCTCTTGCTTCTTGTGATGCCTACTCTCTACTGGTGACTTTGCCCTTCAAGAGGGAGCTCCTAGGGGTCCTTGACTACTCCCCCAACCTTGTCTTGACCTTTCCCAACCCTTCCACAGGTCCCAAATCAGTTTGGGCCAGCTTGAAGACCTGCAAAAATTTTCATTTTTTATTTCAGCCCTCCCTTAGCACTCATTGGTAGCTTGAAAACACTTCATTTGGCACTTGGGAACACCCCCTTGACGCTCGACATTGGTGGTTATCATTGGCAATTGATTTGTCGACTAATTTACCTCAGTCCAAGACTATTTTCCATAGTCCATAGGCAGCCATAGACTATGTTACATTAGCACTTTATGTTTATGATTGGTTGGCATTGACATTGGTTGCTTGGTTGATCCCGAATGTGCCCCGAATGCTAGGGGAATGTATGCATATGATGCAAGATGCTTTTTGGGATGAATTTACATAGTCATTGATTGTTTTACATAGTCCACAGGCAGCCCTCTGTCATTACACTTTATGCTTATGCTACATAGTCATTTGATGCCCAATTATGCCCGATTGGTGCCTATACATATGGGAAAGTATGCCTATGGTTTGTCTATGGTTTTGAGCTTGGATTGAGTTACTATTTGCTCAATTTTGGATGTTTATTTGCTGCTGGAATATTCAGGACTGAAGCTTATTTGCTTATGGTTGGATATGCTTGTTGGATTCAGGCTATGTCTTGAATGTATACATTGATGTAGTGACTCTCGGGGATAGACATAGAGCTTGGATTTGCTCTCGAATCATTGGTTGAGCTTGAGTTCACTTTGCATAGCATTTGGATCTTCACCTCTACTGTACTTATGGCATGTACTTTGCTTATGTCTAACCGGTCTTGACATGCTTGGCCTATGCCACTACTACATGCCCATTACATTGTTTGGAGTTGGATGCTACTGAACCTTGCTTTGGCCTGACATTTGATTGCACTGAGCTTACTTTGGCTATTTCTCGGCTTACCATACTTACATTTTGATTGTACTTGATATCTATGGATGCTATGTACAGATGTTACATTGCCTATATGCTCATGAGGTCTTATTGATGCTTAATCTTGGATCTTCTAGCACCAGTGCTATCATATGCCCTTGTTGAGCTTCTTTGCTTGATATTTATAGCTTTTGTACCAATGGGAGCATCTTGATACGCTTAACATACATTGAGCAGGCGATTTATGCTACTTGAGCATTCGAATACTTGAGACTGGGATCTTCACTTGGATGTTGCATGGTTGATATGCCGTGGTCCTCATAGATGTACTTGAGCTGATTTGGGCTTTTGCACTCCCTGAGCATACACCTCTTTGTGTTAGGTCTTGCTAGTGTTGTGTACACTATGCCCTGTTGCACAAGGGGTGTACTAGCTTACTGACAGATTCATTTGACATGCTTGGGTGTTTTCTCGATGTCCGTATGACTGTCACTTGTTGATTTATGCCCGCTTGATTCCGGTTATGCTTTGACAATCAGTGGTTGACTTGGTGCACTCATTTTGCCTACAGTTTGCTCTCATTGTACATGACTGTAATTTATTATAGTAAGTAGTTATGCATGGACTAATGTGGAATTTTCATGCTGAATCATCTTGATTTTATGTACTTTTGATGGTACTTGGTGGGCAGCATCATTAGTTATTAGTTTGTGGTCATTTTGCCTTGGTTTTGGTGGTATTTTGCCTATTTACTACAGAAAATAGCAAGCAGTTTTGAACTGTCTACACCATTTTGGATTGCAATATGGCATCTTCTTCTACTGATAGTGCTATCTTCAACATCACTAAGCTTGATGGTACAAATTATGCCTGCTCTGAAAGAGCCATGTTTGGTAGGTATTGGTGCAGAAATCTCAGATCAAGCCACTAAGGATGCATGGCAAGCAACCTGAAACTATGACTGATGACGAATGGGATGAGCTTGATGAGTTATGCAAGTCCACCGTCATCTTGTCTCTCACTAAATAGGTGCATTAAAATGTGGTTGAGGAAGCACAGAGTGCTTGGCAGCTTTGGGATAAGATCAAGAACCTCTATGACAAGAAAAGTCCAACAAGTTAGATGTATTGGTTGAAGCAGCTTATGGACCTACGCATGAAGGAGAATATGAAAATGTCTCCTCATTTGAGCCAGCTCCATGCTGTTCTCAAGAACTTGACTTCACAGGGCATTACCTTTAATGATGAGGTTACTCCATTATTTTTGCTTGGGACTCTGAGTGAGTCATGGGGTATATTTCGCACTGCCTTATGTGCTCCTACTACTCTTTTGAACTTGCCTGAAGTAGAGAGTGTGATTTTGCAGCAGAAAAGATCAACTATAAGAACTTGGATGCCTCTCGTGTGTCACATGCTTTGACTGTTAGAGGCAGAGATGGTAATGGAAAGAATGACTGTGGGTATGGACGTGGTAGAGACTCGCAGAAGTCTAGGTCTAAATCGCATCGTAAGTCGCGCAGCAAGTCTCTGGGAGAAATGCTAATGTGACATGTCATCATTGCAACAAGAAGGGTCATATACGCCCATAGTGTCATGAGTTGCACAGTGAGAAACGCAAAGAGAAGAGGAAAGACAAAGTATATGAAAATTCCTCTGATTGCAGCATTATGCCTGCGAAATCAGTGCAAAAATCGAGAAGATAAATGTCATGCAAACTGATGACTTCGATGGAAAATACATACTTGCAGCTAGTTCTTGTGATGCTATGCCATTGATCGAGGTTCACTCTATGTATGTGCAGTTCTGGCTTTTGGATTCTAGTGCTTCATTTCATGTTACACCATGCCATGAGTGGTTCCATTCCTACTGCACTATCTCTGGTTCAGTTCGCTTGGGTGATGACCGGTCATTTGCTATTGTTGCCATTGGGGATGTACGGCTGTAGTTTTCTACTGGCAGTACTTTTCTGTTATTGTATGTAGGTCATGTACATGTGCTTACACACAGTCGTATGTCTACAAGGAAATTTGATGATGCTGGATTTCATGTTTCATTTGGGGATTCTGCCTAGAAGATCACATGTGGCAGACTTGTGCTTGCTAGAGGTGCCAAGGCTGGCAACCTCTATCCTCTTGTAGTTGATGGGTCCTCTATTGACCATGTTTTGTTAGTGGGTTCCATCCCACATGTATCTCTTTGGCATGCCCATTTGGGCCATATGTCTTTGAAGGGAATGGGAATGCTTTCTGGTTTGCACTACTTACCGCCCCTTGACTATTCATGTTTCGATTCATGTGAGCATTGTCTTTATGGCAGACAAACTAGGAATACGCATAAGAAGTATGGTCGGACACACATGGGTATGCCCTTGGCATTAGTATATTCAGATGTCTGTGGGCCATGCCCTATCAGTCTATGGGTGGTGCAAAGCATTGTGTGATGTTCATTGATGATTTTTCGCTTAAAGTCTGGGCTTACCCCATTAAGCTTAAGTCAAATGTCTTGGCTATGTTTCAAAGATGGCTTGCATTGGTTGAGAACCAGATTGGGCATAGGCTGTAGAAATACCTTAGGATTGACAATGGGGGAGAATATGTGTCACATGCCTTTGAGTAGCTACATGACGAGAGGGGTATTAAGCATCAGTTGACTGCCCCCTATACCCCAACCCAGAATGGTTTGGCTGAGCTGATAAATAGAACCATCCAGGAGTGTGTACACAGTATGCTTAGCCATGCGGGCCTACTATAGAGCTTTTGGGCTAAGGCAGTTAGTATAGATGTGCATGTCATCAATAGATCACCTTCCAATGGTTTGGATTTCCAAGTTGTAGAGGAGATATGGATTGTGAAACCTCTATCTTATATGCATCTACGTGTCTTTGGATGTGAGGCATTCTGCCATGTACCCAAGGACAAGCGGACTAAGTTGGATCCTAAGAGTGTCAAATGCATTTTCCTTGGCTATGGAGATGCAGGCAAGATGGGTTACCGCCTCTGGGATCCGCAAGCACGGAAAGTCATCCACAGCCATAATGTAGTCTTCCATGAAGACAAGATGTATAGGCAACCTGAGAAGGTGGTAGAGATACGCATGGTTATATTCCAAGAGGAGCCACATGCTCCTGCAGAGCCAATTGGACAGCCTACACCAGTAGTTGGTACACATGGCCAGGGTGTTGGACACGATGCTAGACATGCAACAGAGCCTACAGTGAGACGGTCTACTAAAGCTAGATGTTCACCTAATAGATTTGAGTCCTCGATGCATTATGTCTTGGTTACAAATGCAAGAGAGCCTCTCACCTATGACCAGGCTATGTGCAGGGGTGACAATCACTCCTAGGAGAGGGCTATGTAGTCTGAGATGGACTCCCTACATAAGAATATGACTTGGGATTTGGTTGCATTGCCTAATGGCAAGAAGGCTTTGCCATGCAAATGGATATACAACTAAAAAGTACCCTTGGGCACCCCAAGCTAGCTTATAAGGCAAGACTTGTTGCTAAGGGTTTTAAGCAGGAGCATGGAGCTGACTTTGATGAAGTCTTTTCTCCTGTGGTCAAGATGACCACCCTATGCTTGGTTTTGCCTTTAGTCGTGTAGCTTGACTTGGACATGTATCAAATGGATGTCAAGACTGCATTCTTGCATGGGGATTTGCATGATGAGATTTACATGGAGTAGCCTAAGGGCTTTGCAGAACCTGGCAGGGAGCACCTAGTGTGCAAGTTGAAGAAAAGTCTTTATGGCTTGAAGCAGGCACCTAGGGAGTGGTATCATAAGTTTGATGCCATTATGCAGTCACAGGGCTACAGCAGGAGTGCTACGGATCGGTGTCTTTACACGAAGACAATCGTGATGGCTCATTACTTATTTTGGAGCAAGGAGAGCTCATGATGAGCTAGATGCTCTTAAATCTCAGTTGAAGAAGAGCTTTGAGATGAAGGATTTGGGATAGGCCTCTCACATTCTTAATATATGCATTAAGTGCGACAGGCATCAGGGACTACTCTACCTCTCATAGAGGAAGTACATTCATAAAGTCCTTGAGTGTTTCCACATGCAGGACATGAAACCTATTGGTTGTCCATTACCTTCTTATGTGAAGGTCTCACAAACCAATTGTTTGCAGAAAGATGAGCAGAGGGCCGAGATGGCCAAGATCCCTTATGCATCAGCCATGGGCAATTTTATGTATGCCATGATAGCCACTCATCCAGATATTGCCTTTGTAGTTGGTGTTGTGGCACGCTATATCGTTACACCTGGCAATAAAGTTTGGAATGCCGTGAAGGGTATCATGATATATGTGAAAGGCACAGGAAATATGTGTATTTGCTATGGCAGTCAAGATACTGGAGTTGTGGGGTACACAGACTCCGATTATGCAAATCCCCATCAGAAGTGTACAGCTCTCTCTACCACTCAGGCCGAGTATGTTGTAGCCATTGAGGCTTGCAAGGAGGCCATATGGTTGGGCCATTTGGTTCATGACCTTGGGATTGATTCTATACCTACGCTACATTTGGATTCTATGGGTGCTATTCAACTAGCCAAGAATATGATCTTCCATGAGAAGATGAAACACATTGAGGTGAGGTATCACTTCATACATGGGGTCGTGGAGGACAAGCCTATTGACCTTATCAAGATCTCCATTGACAAAAATCCTACAGATTTTCTCACGAAAAGCCTCACTACTGAGAACTTTTCCTTCCTCAAGAGATTGATGGGAGTTGGATGAGATGATGTTTTTTCTCATCCTATTGTACATGTGTACATTGTAATGTCCTTTCTTTTTCTTTTCACTCCTCACTAGGGCAGATTTGCCTTTAAGTGGGAGGTTGTCAGGGGTAAAGGCACCTCTGCCTAGCCACCCGTGTATTACTACACTGATAGTACCCGCCACTACACACTGCAGGTGGCAAGTGCCCATCATCGTCACTTTATTATTTATTCTTTTAGTGACAATTTGAATAAAGAAATACTCGGTCACACATTGTGACTATTGGAGTTCCCATTTGGTCTCTCTCTCTTTCTTGCTCTTGCTCTCCCACCATAGCTCTTCCAAGCAAGCTTCGATCCTTCTCACCTTCAACGCCTCTGCCTAGCCACCCATGTATTACTACAATATCAATACCCGCCACTGCACACTGCAAGTGGCGAGTGCCCCGTCACCATCACTATATTCTTTATTCTTTTAGTGACAGTTTGAATAAAGGAAGCCCCAATCATAGATTGTGACTATTGGTGGTCTCTCTCTCTCTTTCTTGCTCTTACTCTCGCACCATAGCTCTTCCAAGAAAGATTCAATCCTTCTCACCTTTCAAAATTATTGTAATTTTTTAAATCTCCTTCCCCCCTGTTGACACCAAACAAGTGGCGGGGTGGAAGAAGTAGATGATGACGACAAAGATGGAGTGGATGATGATGATGACAACAATGATGAGGGGGGAGGCCACACGGCCTACCCCCCCTTGGTCACATCGCCAATTTGCAACCACCCAAAGGGCTGAGAAGCTCTATCACCATGCTCATGCCAACAGGTGGTGGGTAGGGTAAGACACCACCACCACCACCCCATATTACTCCTCCCTTCCCTCATTATAAAATCCCCCCCTCCCCCCCAATGGCAATAGAGAGGACACCACAGGATGGTGCCTCTCTGTCAAGAGAGAGAGAGAGAGAGAGAGAGAGAGAGAGAGAGAAACTTTTGGAAGGTTCCAAAATTTCCCCCCATAAGAAGGGTTCGTACGCACAAGCCCTGCAATCACATACGGTCCAACTCTCCATCACTTGCTCTTGTTCGGGAGGCCTCAAATTGCAAAATCCCTACTCCAACTTCATAGAATTTCCCCACAAGGCTAGGTAGTCCAGCAAGGTCCTCTACCAAGGACGTGCACAACTAGGCCATTTTCTGAGACACCTCGATTTATCGATCGAGTCCTTGGCCAGGGATAGTACAACAAATCTTCCCCTTAGTCGAAAGATTCATAAGCTGAAAATATGGCTCCAAAATGAAGAGTAACATGTATCAATGGTAATCCCACATCCAACAATGGAGCCACTAGCCAGGGCATAAAAATACAACATTGGGTATGGATGATTCATCTGCGAATACCTAGGTACTAATTACCCTCTCCTTTATTCATTGAGACATAGATTATATCATTTTGGCATGCACATGAATTCATTTAAATGAGTAGCTTGAAATTATTTTTCAATGGTTATGTACTCGTAGGAAATCATAGGAAAATTTTTTCCACATTAGGTTCACCATAACCATAAATGACATTGCATAGATTTATGCATATGGTGCATTGAAATTCACACAAATCCTTGTACCCAAATAAAATCATTGAAAGGGATAAACCTCATCTCAAATATTCGCAAGATTGAGTCTTCAAAGTGCATGTATCAAGAGAAGTAAAATTGCATATAGATGCTATGCAACAAATTCATATATAGCATAAACAGCATATAAGGTTCCAAAGTATTGTCAACTTCCTCTTCTTGCGAATTAGTAGTTATGTTTTCGCCACATTGAAGGTATATGTTGCAGCTTGCACACCTGATGGATTGCATGGTAAGCAACCTAGTCTAAAAGAAATTCATCTTAGAAACTCTAGGCCTTAGCCCAAGCTCTTGCCAACAACACAACAAACTCATAGCTCATGTTTGATAGATTGGGTTCTTGATTATATGTGTAGTTAGTACAAACAATGGGCATAAGGATTAAAACTAAGATGCCTTGAGATTCATCTGATAACTAGTATTTCCACCAATTTGAGGCTAGATACAAACAACAACTCCATGCCTCAAAGGTAGGTGGAGAGCTCGAGGATTAGGAAACCCTTAGTCAAAGGAAAGACCGATACTTTTATACTTGTTTGGGAAGAAGGTGGGGTTGTTGATCAATGTAAGTGATCAATAGATCTTATATCTTGTATATGAGACCTTAACATAGGCCTGAGCCGAAGGAAGGGAATGCTAAGTAAAATTTTGCATAGTATCACTCTTAGACCCCAAGGGGGGAGAGTGCATATGCAGATGGAAATGTTGTCGCGTCTATTCTTGCATTGTTTGGAAAAATACAATTGGTTTTGTTGGTTGATCAAACAACATCCTAAATGCTTTTACATTCATCTGGATTATTATTCCAAGTGCTTGTGATGATGGTAAATTCATGGTGGGGGTCTGTGATGACGAATTGCCATGGGGATAAAGAAATGTTTTCTTGGAAGATGATATTAGGGCTGACTGCCTTAACTGTGCTTGATTTTTAAATGGTTTAACTAGGAAAGGTTCTTTGCACAGGTGGACCACCTTCATGATTGCACAATGGATTAACTCGAAAAGGGCACTGCTCAATTCATAGGCCGAAGGTCGAGTGGTAAAAAGGCCAACCACCGGAATAATGTTTCACTCCTAGGCAGCTTGCGAGTTAGGTGGAGCTCTAAACACCCCTTGCCAAGTTCATAATGGAGTTGAAGACCTCCATGGCCCCAACATCTGTGGTGTTGGAAGATCCTATTCTAGATATATAAAGGATGGAAATTGTGGTGCCATGTGATGTGGACCAACTACTTATGCAGGGCATACAAGACACATAAATTCTCCTGTATGGGTAGGGGACAAAGATTAACTTGAACATAAGTTAAGAAACTTTCTTGTTAAAAGGATAGCTTGCTCTGTTTTCGTGTCGGTGCTATAAATTACGCAAACGAACCCTGTTTCCTAAGAGGCTTAATTAAGAAAGCTGATTTTAAATGTTACACATAATTGTGGTAGGACCTAATTAAATAACTAAAGAATGCCTACTAAGGGAAGCGGGTGGATGGAACCCTCGATGGGTCCACGCCTTACGGTAGGGTGGTCTAAGAGAATTGGGAGGCTTCTCGCAAGGTTTTACCGACCCCTAAAAATTGTTAGGATAGAACCTCAATTCATGCTGTTTTAGGGGACCAAAATGGGGCTATGCCCTGCTAATAGAGAGGTTGAGTGGCACATCCCTCTCTTTTTTCATTCTCTTTGAACCAAGTATAGCATGAATTTGCTTCAACTTGGGTATCTCTACGTAAAGTAGGATATCCAAGATCCGACACTAGAATGCTCTCCAGGAGACCTTGATCACTAGGAACCCAAATTTCAAGTCAATCCCAATGGGTTCGTGGTAGCGAACATTCCGTTGCAAGGTGACTTGAGAAGCCCTAGGTGACAAACCATGTAACATTCCATGGGAGTGTTGGGCAGTGTTGCTTGGATTTGTCTCTCAATGGACTACTAAAACATGCCTAGATAACCGATAGGCAGGCACGTTATAGAAATGAAGGTCAAATGCCAAGTGGGGGAACTCTCGTGAGAGAGATAAATCAATAAACAAGTCACATAGCAAAAATGATGTAGAATGCTACTTTTGTAACAAGAAGAGACATGTAAAAAAGGATTGCTACAAGTGGAAGAACAAGCAAAAAGTCAAGAAGGTAAATGAGGATAATGGCAAAGAGAAAAGCAAAGTAAAGATTAAGGAGATTAATGCATCTGGAAATGATGATGGTAATGACTTGTTTGTATCCTCTTTTGGTGATGCATTCTTGGTTGCCATGGATAATGGCATGTCTCAAAATTGGCTTATGGATGTTGGAGCATCATTTCATGTTACTCTACATAGGGAGTTGTTCTCTACTTATTATGTTGGAAAAAGAGGATGTGGCCATCTTGGAAATAACTATGTATGTAGCATTATTGGCAATGGGAATAGACACTAGTCATTGCTAAATGGTTTTTCTTTCATCTTATGTAATGTATGGCATGTTCTTGACTTGGCAAAGAGTTTTATCGGTAGAAAATAGCTTGATGATAGTGGTTATAGAGTGATCTTTGATGATCATGTCTGGAAGATTTACAAGGGATCTCTTATTGTGGTCAAAGGATCAAAATTTGGTACTTTATATCATTTTCATGTTTCTGGTGTTAAAGACCGTGTTGCAACTAGCACACTAAATAACCATCTATCTCTTTATAGCATCACCAATTAGGCCATATGTCAATCACTAGAATGAAAGCTTTGTGCCATTTGGACTATGTTCCTTGTCTATGTTTTTTTTATCTTGGTTTGGTTTCCTTAGGCAAAGTTTTGTACTTTTTCACCTTTATAGATGATGACACAAGAAAGGTTTGGGCTTATCCTCTTCACAAGAAGAGTGGGTATTAGATGCATTTCAAAATTTGTTAGCATTTGTAGAGAATCAGTTAGGTAAGAAGCTTAAGTACTTTAGTATGTATAATGGTAAAGAATACGCCTCACATGCCTTTATGAACTTTTGTGCAAACCATGGTATCAAGAGAGAGTTGAATCTTGCTCAAAATGGTGTGGCTAAGAAGATGAGCATGACCATTCAAGAAAGGGTTTGTAGTATGCTATCTAACACTAATCACACTAATTTATTTTGGACTAAAGCTATAAATATAGCAATGCATTTTATCAACATGTTTCCTAGCGAGCCATTGAATGGCAAGATACCAAAGAAGTTATGGTCTAACAAGAGACCTAGTTATGATCACTTGCGTGTTTTTTGTGAGGCCTTTATGCATATGCCTAGGGACAAGCAAAGTAAGTTTGATCCTAAATCTAAGAAATGTATTTCTCTTGATTATGGAGAGTCAAGTGAAATGGGCTATTGCTTGTGGAATCATGAATCAAAGAAGGTGGTATGCAACCATGATGTGATATTTCATGAGGATAAGATGTGTAAGCAATCTATTAAAACGGTTGAGATTCATATGGTGGTATTTGAGGAGGATGGGCAGTTGTAGCACATGAGTAAATTGTATGAGATGTTCCACATGATGTAGAGCAAGTGGACAATTTTAGAAAATGTTGAGGTGGGAGTGCCATGAGATGGTGGATAACCTCATGTTTTACAAGATAGAAAACTATGACAGACAAAGGCTCCACTTGAGCTAGTTTTACGTAAGTCCATGAGAATTTCTAAATCACTAAATAGATATACTCCATCTCCAGACTATGTCATGGTCACGAATTGTGGTAAGTCTTCTTGTTATGTAGATGCTATGACTAGGGATGACGGTCATAAATCAAAGAAAGCTATGCAATCATAGGTGGATTATTTGGAAAATAATCCTATATGGGAATTAGTCTTTTACCTAACGGTAAACATGCATTGCCATGCAAGTGGATCTATAAGTTGATGAATATATATTCATATAATGCATTGCCTAAGTACAAGGCAAGATTGGTGGCAAAGGATTCGAGCAAGAGAAGGGGATTGACTTTGATGAGATATTCTAACCAATTGTTAATATGAACACGCTTCATACAGTTCTTGCTTTGGTTGCCAAGAGGATATGGAGTTAGTTCAAATGGATGTAAAGGCTGCTTTCTTACACAATGATATTTACATGCAACAACCTAAGGGGTTTGTTGTGGAAGGCAAGGAACAATTGGTATGTAAGTTGCATAAGAGCTTATATGGTTTGAAACAAGCTCCCAAGGAGTGGTATCATAAGTTTGAGGCATTTATGCATATACCTAGGGACAAATGAACTAACCTTGATAAGAAATGTGCTTTTCTTGGCTATGGAGGGTCAAGTAAAATGAACTATTGCTTATGGAATCTTGAATCAATGAAGATGATATATAGCCATGATGTCATCTCTAATGAAGACAAGATGCATAAGTAGCCTATCAAAACGATTGAGATTTGCACATGACCTATTACACATGATATATGGCTTGCACATCCAGCAAATGTTTAGGTGAGAGTGCCACAAGATTATGGAAAGCCTCATGTTTTATAAGATAGATAGATGGGATAGCCCAAGGCTCTAGTTGAGCTAGATTTACACAAGTCTACCAATGTTCCTAGGCCACCAAATAGATATACTCCATCTTTTGACTATGTGATGGTCACGGCTTGTAGTGAGGCTTCTTGTAATGCACATGTTATGACTAGGGATGACAATCATTAGTGAAAGAGAGCTATACAATCAAAGATGGATTCTTTGGAAAATAATGCTACTCAAGAGTTAGTTTATTTGCCTAAGGGTAAACATGCATTGCCATGCAAGTGGGTCTACAAGTTGAAGGTATCTACATCTAATGCATGGCCTTAGAGAGTATAGAGTTGGTTTGATTGTATATAAAGATGAATTTTTTGCATGAGGATATGTGGATGTAGCAACTTGAGGGGTTTGGTGTGAAAGGCAATGAGCAATTGGTATGTAAGTTGCATAAGAGCTTATATGGTTTGAAATAGGCTCTCGTGGAATGGTATCATAAGTTCAATGTCTTTATGTGATCTCAAGGGTATACTAGGAGTAAGACTGATTACTACATATACACAAGGAAAGCTAGGAAGATAGCCTCATGATCTTGATCCTGTATGTGGATGACATGCTAATTGTTGGAAAGTCTGTTGTGGATGTGGATACTTTAAAGAAAAGGTTGCATGAGGCCTTTGCCATGAAGGATGTAGGGAATGTCGGTCACATTCTTGGTATGTGCATCATGTGAGATTAATAAAAAGATACTCTATTTGTCTCAGAAGGAATATGTTGGTAAGATATTAGAGCATTTCAATACGGAGACAAGAAAGGCTATTAGAGTCCCATTGCCTCCATATTTGAACCTTAGCTAAGAGAACAACCCCAAGTTAGATGAGTAGAAGGATAAACTAGCCAAGGTTACTTATGCATCCACAATTGGTAGTTTGATGTATGCCATGGTTGCTATATGTCTAGGCTATGCAATAGGAGCAATTAGCATGTATATAGCAAACCCTAGCAAGAAGCATTGGGAGATAGTAAAGAGTGTCATGAGATACTTGAATGGTACTAAGTCTATGTGCAAATGCTTCAGAAGGAAGGGTGCATCTATTTTTGGATATATAGATGTTGATTTTGCAAAAGGAATGTAGACTCTAGGAGGTCTATTATAGGTTTTGTCTTTCCTTTCACAAGTGGTGTGGTTTCTTGGATCTCTTAATTGTAGCCATGGATGGTTTTATCTACCACTAAGGCAAAGTATATTGTAGTCACTGAGGCATGTAAGGAACCTATATGGTTTACTCATCTAGTGGGAGACCGAGCATTGCAAAAGAGATACTACATTGCACTGTGATAGTTAGAGTGCCATTAAATTGGCATGAGACCCTATCTTTCATGTAAAGACAAAGCACATTGAGGTGAAGTATAGGAGATACTCAAAGACAAGTGCATTGAGCTTGTCAAGATCCATAAGATGATAACCTTGTAGATCTTCTCATTAAGAGTTTACCTTCTAAGCACTTTGCAGATTGTAGAGTGCTAATGGGCATTTGGATAGTATCTTGACTTTCCTCTTATACTTCCATAAAGGCACATTAGCCTTTAAGTGGGAGGTTGTTGGGGTAAAGGACAATATCCAATAGCTAGGTGGACACCCCTTGTATATGTACACACTATACATACTATATAGTCATATATAAGTGAAGATAACAAAGAATAAGGATACCATTCATTTTGTACCTACATAACTCTCTTGTGTTCTCTCTCTCAACCCTCTTACACTCCTCCATAGCTTCTACCTCACATTCCACCATTGCTTCCCTCTCAAGAATGAGTGTTTCTTCATTTAACTCTTCTTCCTTTCTTTGACTATTTACAATGCTTGGTAGTTAACTAAGACCTTTGTGGCTCATAGTAGGATTTCTAATTCACATTTTATATACAATTTGTATAGGAGCAAGCTCAGTGCATGATTTTACAAGTAATAGTAAAAATTCATAATAAATGCATTCATTTTTTTAGTGATGCCTCCTTTGTATTTGTGTGTCATGCAAAACCAACCTTCATGCTAGTTTTTACAGTATCATTCCTTGGTGTTTACATTTTTTAGTTTCCTTCAATTTTTTCTTTGTTGTTTTTACCTAAGGTGCATCTTAGGGGGTATGTTTAAGGTGTAGCGGAGGTGCAAATGATGTTGTGATTGGGGTATGGGTCTGATACTAGAGAGCAAGCTCCTTAGATCTGTCATAAGCTTGAGTTGGGTTACTAAGGTGTATTTAGTGTGTTTGAGGAGGTAGATCAGCTAGTAAGCTAGAATCATATCTTATGCATAAGGACCTTGGAACATGACTAGGGAAAAGGTTTAACAAAGAAGTTGGTGACCTCATAATGGATGTGTCCTAGAATGGGTACGTTTGCTATTTTTTCTATTTTAATATCTCTTTTTGGCTTTAATTTATTTTTTCTCCCACTTTCTTTGAATACTAGAGCAGGTAATTATATGGGTTATGAGGGAGATGTGGGCCTAACCTCTCACCCATATTATCCAATATATTTATATAATAAGTAAGGGGAGGAGGGCTACATAGACATACATGTGAGTCATTATTTTATCATCTATATCACAACACTAATATAACAAAGTGTTTTGATAACCTCTTTTCATATAGGATCCTAAGCTGACTAAGGAGAAGTAATAGAAAATGGAAATAATTAACTATAGGCATGAAAATTGATAAAGAGATCAACAAGGAGGGAAGGAGGGTTAGGACAGTTGGGGGTAGCTACATTAAATGGTTTTTATTTCTTAAGAAAAGTATAGTGACACTTAAGTGGTATTAAAAGAGAGCTTACATCAATGGGGAAAGATGAAGTATGGCAATACCCTACCATAGGATTTTTTTCTTCTCCAAAATATCATTATGCCACTAAGGTTGTAGGACACAAACCTCTATCAGATTTGAATAAGAAAATGCTTACCATTTGTGATTATCACTACAAAAGGCTTTGTTCTTGATCACTTGCTACATGGTAGCTACTTACATCTCACTCTGAGGTGGAAAATTATACTCATGTGGGGCCTTTCCCTCATCACTTGCTTGGCTAGATTTGGCTTGGGTGGTGGGCATTCCTTATTATGCTTTTTTCCCTTTTTCTTGTTCTTCCACTTGCAGCAATATCTCTTTATATGTCCCTTCTTATTATAAAAGAAGCATCCCACATACTTCTTGCTTCGAGACTTACTCCTTGACTTGCCTCTCTTATGAGATTTCCTCTTAGCATTTGGCCTTCCTATCACAATGAGTGCAATAGAGTTCTTTTGCACTGAATGTTTCTTTTTATTTACCTCCTTAATGAGTTAAGTACTTTCAACATTAGCAGTCGTAAGACCACATGCAAGTGCAGAGTTACTAATGGTTGTCTTGAAAGTGTCCCAACTCTCAAGCAAGGTGACCAACAAAAATATAACCTTAACCAAATCAGGAAGAGTGATCTCCTATGATATCACTAGTTGAAAATAGTATTAAACTCACTTAGATGGTTGGACATGGAAGTCCCCTCCTCCATGTAGATATCAATGAGTTTCTTTGACATGTATACCTACAATGTAGCACTTTCTTTTATACAAGTCACTAAGCTTCTTCCATACACCAAATGCACCACATGCTGTGTCTTTTATAGTAAAATAAAGGGGCTTTAAGAGTGTCAACATGATAGTGGAACATGCCACCTCATCCATTTCTTCTCATATATGTGTAACCGTACCCTTAGACTTAACACCATTGCATTTGATTGGCTTTATCTACTTCTTCTCTATAAGAGCTAGATAGTTTCGCACAATCTCAAAACTCTTTAAACAAGCCAAAGTAAGAGAACTTATCAACAAGATCTGATTAGCTACTTATGATGGTTCAATCTAGCCTATTAAAGCATGGAGTGAACCTATCAGAGTTACTTAAAGAAACCAAAAGAATTGCCACCTTACAAAGATGAGAAAATATGAATGTAAAAAATGCCTTTTGCCAATGAGCAAAAGAAGAAGTATGTAGAGGAAAGTTGCATCAACAAAAGAAATTATTAAAGGTTGGGCATGAACTTACGAAATATGAAGAAGGTGAGTCTGAAAGGCTCCAACTTTCCACTAGATGCTTATGGGATTGGTGGGCCAAGACCCTAACCAAGGATCTAAATGCTCACAATTCTTAAGTAAATGAAGCGTGTGTGTGTGTGTGTGTGTGTGTGTGTGTGTGTGTGTGTGTGTGTGTGTGTGTGTGTGTGTGTGTGTGTGTGTGTGTGTGTGTGTGTGTGTGTGTGTGTGTGTGTGTGTGTGTGTGTGTGTGTGTGTGCGCGTGCGTGCGTGCGTGCGTGCGTGCGTGTGTGCGCGCGCGCGCGCATGCGTGTGTGGTGTGTGTAATTTCCCTCCTAAGAAAGGAAGTTGAAATCATAGCATGAGACAATCAAGAGAACATGTTGATTGCTAAAGAGTACTTTATTGAAATCTTTAGCAAGTCATCCACCCCTAATGATGAGGTCATGGTGGCTACAAGCCGTAATTGCCAAAACAAGGAAACAAGTAGTTTCCCACTCTCTTACCACAATTCTAGATGGGGATATTATAACATGTGAGTTGGAAAACACAATAGATTCCCTAGCCAAAGGAAAGAGCTCGGGGACTACTAAATGTATTTCACAAAGAATTTATGAAAATAATAATCCAACCCCTTTGTAAAATTTGGAAAGAGTCTATGAGGCATGGGGCCTTTTCAATTAGTATTAGTGAAGGAGATATCACCAAACAAATATGCAAAAGTATGAAAAATACATTCTAAACAAATGGAGACCTATTACTCACATGACCTCATCATATGAGGCTTTTGCTAAAACTTTAGGGAGATGTTCATTTCAAATTTGCAATTAGTTTGAGTATGCTCAAAAGGCTAACCAAGACTTTATATTTTATAAGATTGATTTGATAAAGCTTATGATAGACTTGATTGGACATTCATTTTCTAGTCAAGATATGGCACCTAGGAAAAGGTTCATCAAGTATGTACGAATATTATTTGGCAATGCCTCAACTAGAATTGCTATCAATGTTGAACTTGCACATTCCTTTCCTTTAAGAAGACCAATTAGACAAGGGTGACCTTTGGCTCCACTACTCTTTGCTATTGTAGTTGAACTTGCACATTCCTTTCCTTTAAGAAGATCAATTAGACAAGGGTGACCTTTGGCTCCACTACTCTTTGCTATTGTAGTTGATGTGCGAACTAGTTGGTAGAAGAAGAAAATTGGAAAGACAACCTTCAAGAGATCAAACTTCCAAGTAATTAACATATGGTGTTGAACTAGTTTGCATATGCCACAAATGGTACAATGAAAAATGTCCCACTCTCTATTCTTTCCTTTTGGAATTACTAAACATGGAATAAGGACATAGACAAAAGATCCCCTAGACTCGCTACAAAAGGGAGGGTGCAAAGTCATTGAAGAGAGGAAGGTTTTAGATTGTTAAGCATACCCATGGGTTTTGGTATCATGAAAATATAGAGGTGGCATTGGGTAATAGACAAACTAAGAAGAAAACTAGATAAATGGAAAGGTCTACAAGTTAATTTGGCTAGTAGAGCCTTAGTCCTCAAACATGGATCTAGCATGCTGGAGACATCAATTGGATAGATTAGCACAAAAGTTCCTATGGGTTTCTCATAGTGACAAATTTAAAATTCCAAAAGTAGCTTGGCTAGAGTGCATCCTTCATAAGAAAGAAGGAAGACTAGATCTCCCCAACGTTGAGCAAATAACCAATAGAATGGTTGCAAAATGGATTGTGATGAGCCTTTATCATGAAGATGAGGATTGGGAAGTCCTCCTACATCTAAGTTGCTCTAGCTTCTAGATCATAGGTCATAGTAAATGGAGAGGGCTTAGCCCCCACACAATTGTCAAGATTGTGGGAGAGAAGGAAGGAGTCTCACTTGAAGCTTTCTTGCTTGCACAATGGGGGGATACACACAAGGGTGGAGGCTAAAAACAGTTTTCCTCTTCTTAGTTGTGTAAGCCAAAAGAACTCAAGTACAAAGAAATAGAAGAACCCTATATATGGGTCTCAAACCAAACTCAACTAACTAAGGTGGCATACTAACTAAGCCACGAACTAGAGTAGATAAGGATAGCTATCATGTAGCTATTATTCATGGGCGGTGTACCAACCGCGTCTGCAACTGACAAGTCGGTGACATAAATACACAACGGTCACCCTGGCGTATCACGAGTGGAGCTCGATATCTCAACACTCCCCCTCGAGCTCAATCCCAATTCTTGCACACCAAGCAGGTCTCTAAACTTGCGCAGCTTCTCTGCGCCCAATGCCTTCGTGAATATGTCAGCTACCTGATCCTCTGTGCTGACATAAACTAGATCAATAAGACCTAGTAAAACCCTCTCTCGCACATAGTGATAATGCACCTCAATGTGCTTTGTTCTAGCATGATAGACTGGGTTATTTTCCAAGTGTATACTACTCATGTTGTCACAATAAATGACAACTGGCCCATTTGTAGACTGATGCATATCATAAAGTAGCGTATGCAACCAAGCTACCTCACATGCAGCCATTGTTGCACCCCTGTACTCAGCCTCTGTGCTCGACAAGGCAACTGTAGGCTATTTCTTGCTGCTCCAAGTGACTGCAGCACTCCCAAAAGAGAACACATATCCACTGGTAGATCGTCTATCATAGATACTACCAGCCCAATCAGCATCAGTGTATCCATGCAACTGTATCTGAACCCCAGTCTCATAAAATAGTCCATACTGCAATGTGGACTTCACATACTTGAGTATGCGTCTAGCCGCATCCAAATATGGTTTCCTTGGAGCCTACATAAACTGACTTACCAATCCAACATCATAGCTCAAATCTGGCCTGGTAATAGTCATATAAATCAAACTTCCTACTATGCGTCTGTACATAGTAGGGTCTTCTAGAAGCTCACCTGCATCTGTGCTCAGCTTCACATTCTGCTCCAAAGGAACTGAAATAGGCTTACAGCCTGTCATCCCATATTTGGACAGCATGTCCAATCCATACTGCCTTGCAAGAGCTGTATCCCACTTGGTGATCTAATCACCTCAATGCCCAAGAAATAACGCAGCTCTCCCAAATCCTTCATCTCAAACTTCTGCTTCAATAGCATTTTCACATGAAGGATATCTTCATCACTGTCACCTGTCATAATCAAATCATCAACATAAATGACAAGTAGCATAATACCTTTCTCTGTTTTTCTCACATAAAGTGAGAAATCTGCCTTGGAAATTTGAAAGCCAATAGTGACAAGATACTGTCCTATCTTGTCAGACCATGCTCTAAGTGCTTGCTTCAAGCCATACAAGGCTTTCTTCAACCTGCAAACAAATTCAGGATGAACAGCATGTACATAACCTGGTGGCTGCTCCATATAGACCTCTTCTTGCAAATCACCATGCAAGAAGGCATTCTTTACATCCATCTGATGTAAAGACCATCCCTTTGATGAAGCCATAGCAATGACTGCTCTTACGGTTGCCATCCTTGCAACCGGACTGAATGTTTCTTCATAGTCAATGCCATATGTTTGTGCATACCCCTTGACTACTAATCTTGCCTTGTATCTGTTCACAGAACCATCTGCATTGTGCTTCACCTTATAAACCCACTTACAGTCAATTGCATTTTTACCTTTAGGCAAAGATACCAATTCCCATGTAGCATTTGCTTCCATGGCATCCATTTCTTCCTCCATGGCTTTCTCCCATTTTTCTTTTCCCATGGCTTGCTCAAAAGAAGTGGGTTCTGGTTCCTGTATCACTTTGACCATATATGCATAGTGAATGGCTGTAAATCCATCATATTTCAGCCTATCCACAGGATACCTAGCTCTCGTAGACCTGCGCAAAGTAGGTTCACTCCTAGGTGCTCTCAAAACATACCTGGTCTTCCTTACTCTAGGTGTAACAATAGAAGGAATACCCAACTCATCATCAATGCTCTGTTCTGAGCCACTGGATTCACCATCCACATAAGAGTGACCTGCATTCACATCAAACATGGGCTGATCAACCTTCTCTTTTCCTTTGCGTGATACCTGCATACCACTATCTGCATTACTTTGAGAAGATTCTCCTGATCTCAATCTGCCTGTCCATGGCGAAGAATGTGAACCACTGCTAGAGGACGCTCCAGGTCCACTAATATTTTGTGACTGCTGCTGTGAATTCTGTGCAGCATTACCATTTTGTGCATCTACATCATCAATCACATTTACAGGTTTATACTAGCTACTCATCTCGTCAAAAACAACATCTCTGCTCACTGTAAACTTACGAGTAGAAGGGTTATAGCATCTATATCCTTTTTGCTGCAGAGAGTAACCAATAAAGATGCACTTCTCAGCTTTTGGATCCAACTTGGATCTCAACTCATCTGGCACATGTACATAGGCAATGCAACCAAAAATTTTCAAATGAGAAATATCTGGTTTCCTACCAGTATACCTCTCCTCTGGAGTCATTCCATGTATTGCTGCAGTGGGAGTCCTGTTCATTATATAGACTGCTGTAGCAACTACTTCAACCCAATAAAAATCTGGCAAGTCTTTTTCATTGAGCATGGCACGAGATACCTCTCCAATATGCATGTTTTTCCTTTCTGCAATTCCATTTTGTTGTGGTGTATGACTGCATGAATATTGCTGCTTTATGCCATGCTCCTGCAAGAACCTTGCAAACTCATTTGAGAGGTACTCTCCCCCTCCATCTGACCTTAGGCATTTTATCTGCAGGCCTGTTTCTTTTTCAACCATCGCTTTAAGAGTTTTGAAATGCCCAAAAACTTCACTTTTCTTTTTTATAAAATACACCCAAACTTTTCTGCTATAGTCATCAATAAAACTGACAAAATAATGACAGCCTCCAAGAGATGCAGGTTTAGTTGTCCACACATCAGAGTGGATTAATTCCAATGGCTTCTTACTCTCTTGAACATGTCTAGGAAATGGTTTCCTTGCCTGTTTTCCAAACTGACAGGCTTCACATACCTTATGCATTTCTGCAACCTTGAATTTTGGCAAACCTGCAACAATATTTTGGGCCTGCATTGATTTAAGTCGCTGTACATTAACATGACCAATGCGTTTATGCCAGATATCAATATCTGCAACTACACCGGTCCCATGTGCAAACATTGCTGCACTCAATTCAGACATGTCTGCATCCAGTGTAAACATTCTGCCCTTCTTCTTTCCTTTTGCTATCAAGCGACCTTTATTTTTCATATGCTCAACAAAGCATCCATGAGGATTAAATCTGACCTGCAAGCCCTGCTCAACCATTTGACCAACAGAAACCAGATTCTTGGTGATATTCGGGACATGAAATACATCGGACAGGTATTTCTTTTTCCCATCCTACATAGACAAGGGAATTTTTCCAATATGCACAATAGGATGTGCAGTATCATCACCAGTCTCCACAAATCCTGGTTTTTCCATTTTTCTTGCATCCTCCATCCATTTTGCATGACCTGTCATGTGGTTTGATGCACCTGAGTCAACATACCGTACATCATTGCTTTCTTCTGCACTTGTCACAGAATTGTTCATGTGTTGCACCATAAACAAGTGCTCATTTCTGTCATCACCTTGTCTACTAAAAGATGCATAATTCCCTTGTTGCAGTTTTCCATTCATGATGTCATTCTGCTTTTTATAGCAGTCTTTAGCCATATGATCCATTTTACCACAGTAGTAGCATTCAACATTACTGTTTGCATTTTGGCCTCTTTGCCATCCACCACGACCTCTTTGGGTCCCCCTGCCTCTAGAGTTACCACGTCCTCCTCCATAGGACTGGTTTTCTTGAGTTTGCTGCATATTCTGATTTCTGCCACGGCCTCCAAATCGGTCTCCTCTACCTCTGCCTCTACCTCTTCCAGCATTTGAGTAGAAGACAGCTTCTTTTGAAGTTCCTCCTGAAGAAGATGCACCACCATTTCTCTGCTCCTCAGAAATTAGAAGAGCAATCAACTCCTCAAAATCAGGAAAGCTTTCACGGACAAAAATGGATGTTCGGAACTGTGCATAATCCTTTCCTAGACCATTCAAGGTCACGGAAACTAAATCATCATCTTCCACTGGCGACCCAATGGAAGCAAGTGCATCTGCAATCTTCTTCACCTTCATGTGGTAGTCGTTGATGCTCATACTTTCTCTTTGCACATTATGCAACTCTTGCTTGAGCTGCATTTTCTTGGCTTACGTATTTGTGCTATACATCTTTGACAGAGTATCCCATGCCTCCTTTGGCGTACTTGCATCCTGAATATGCACAATCATAGAGTCTGAAATACTGATAGACAGCCAATACATAACTTTCCTGGCTCTCTCATGCCATGTTTTGAATGCCTGCATTTGCTGTTGATTGGGAACATCAGGAAGAACTAGTTCTTCTTCATTTCCTGCAACAAATTCCCAATATCCTTTTCCCATAAGGAAATTTGTCATTCTAAACTTTCATGCTTGGAAGTTGTTCTTGTCAAGCTTTTCAATGACAATCTGTGAAAGAGAATCAGACGCCATTACAGAACACTGCAAAAAATTATGTCACTGCAAAGAACACAGCTTCAGCCTCACAAGGGCAAATCTGCAAAACTGACGAAAGTGGTATTTGACCACACAGTCACTTCCTAGTGACGATTTTGCATCAACAGGCAACAGGGATGATTCTGTAACTCCCAATGTCTCTGCGCACATGCATACAATGCAATTTCTACAGTAACTTTTCACCGACCTGTAGAACAGTGGTTGCACAGCATAAAACTGGGCCTTTTCCTGAGTGCGTGCAGAAAACTTCCGCCTCCAAAACAGGCCCCGAAATGGCCTCAAATAAAAAAAACAAGGTCGCCATGGGCTAAAGCCCTCACCCGCAGCATATATTGCCCTCTTGCTTCACCGCGAAGGGCGTCTCAACCTGAGACAATGCACTCCTGCACTTTCCGGCTGTGCTACCTGCAGAGATCTGCTCCCAAAACAGAAAATGAAAGCAACACTGCTCCTCTTACCAGAACACCGCGAGCTTGGCTTGCTTTCTTGAGCTCCTTACCATGAACAAGGCTCTGATACCATGTCAAGATTATGGGAGAGAAGGAAGGAGTCTCACTTGAAGCTTTCTTGCTTGCACAATGGGGGGATACACACAAGGGTGGAGGCTGAAAACAGTTTTCCTCTTCTTAGTTGTGTAAGCCAAAAGAACTCAAGTACAAAGAAATAGAAGAACCCTATATATGGGTCTCAAACCAAACTCAACTAACTAAGGTGGCATACTAATTGAGCCACAAACTAGAGTAGATAAGGATAGCTATCATGTAGCTATTATTCATGGGTGGTGTACCAACCGCGTCTGCAACTGACAAGTCGGTGACATAGATACACAACGGTCACCCTGGCATATCACGAGTGGAGCTCGATATCTCAACAACAATTGCCTTCAGTTAATTCAAGGTTACTATAAAAGAGTGCTTTGAAATTGTAAAAGTCTATGGCAGGCCTTGTTCAAGTATGAACACTTACTATCCCTATCCCTAGACCACAACTTCACATTGCGGTGGAGCTAGGTGGACTCTATGTGGTTTAGCTTTTTCCATCCTAGAATTAGTCTTGATCAATATGCTTTAGGCCACAAGATTCATAGGAAGGGGGGGGGGGGGGGGGGGGGGGGGGGGACTATTGGGATGACCTACGGGATCCAATTAAGAAGGACTAGATGCAACGCTCTCATATGAAAAAATAGATACAATCTCAAAAACCATGAGATAAAGCTCATCAAGAAGAGAACAAGTCACTGGCGTTCTCATTTGAAAAATGTTGTTAGTCTTAATTAGTCATTCAACCCCCAAAGGTCTTTGCTAGGAGGGCAATGAACTCCTATTCCCACTCCCCTTGTTGAAGACTAGCACATTGAACTCATTTGTGATCTCAAAACATGTGGGCTAAGATTATACAAGAAAAAATGGCCTACCTTCAATTGATTATTTTTGTTAAAGCATCGAGACGACTAATGGAGCAACTAAAACGTGGATAGGAAATGGTCTATGCTCATGGTGCAAAAAAGAAGTAGAACCAATATTTGACCTCTTCATCAATTGGTAGAGCTAACATAAACATTCTAAAATTTTGGTAGGTGTTGATTCCCCCTTATCACCCCACATTGCTTAACTAGAATGGAATTGGCTAAAAAGCTGCTCATTATGGAACATTTGGATAAATAGAAATTGAAAACACTTTAAAATAGTTTGATCCCCTAGTTGGCTTTAAGTTGGACTAGGCAGTCCGTGCCTAGACTCATTATGGAACATTTGGATAAATAGAAATTGAAAACACTTTAAAATAGTTTGATCCCCTAGTTGGCTTTAAGTTGGACTAGGCAGTCTGTGCCTAGACTCAGCCCGGTGCTTCGCGCCGAGATGTGAATCACAAATGTTTTAATTTGTTCACACATTCTTCCACTTAGTAATGAATCAAATAGTCTTGCAATTTTTAAACTTCATTATAAAATCTAACAATTCAATACAATAACATTGATTATCTGAACCATAATAATTGGAAAACATAACTGAAGCAAAAGTGATTTTTAAATATCACTGAAAGAATTCCAACTATAACAACAGGTAAATGGAAAAGAAAGTATATAATGTTTTCAAAAAGATAGTTGTACAGTCAAAAATCAACTATCGAAAAGAAAGCTTTCTCTTCTTAGATGAATTATCAACCGTGGATCTAGCACGGAGAACATGTGTGGGCGAAGCTGTGACACGCCCCGCCCCAGATTGTGCTCCAACATCTAAAAATGAAAAAAAAAGACTTTAGAAATAACAATATTAAATTTATAAAGCAAAACATTAATGAAATTGGTGAGTAAGTATTACCTGGGGATGTGATATGATTGGCTCTAACATTAGTAGAGCAGTCGGCGGAATTTGGATGAAACTGATGCAAAGTTACAAAACATGATAAATCTTGAAACTCCCATTTATTCCAGTCATTCGGTATGTGTCTAGTATGGGACCGAGATATGAAGTACTCAACATCTGTTTGTCTAACATAGTAGCATTGGATCCATCCAAAATATGAAATTTCTACATATAAATGAGTGTTTCCATTAGTAAATCCATCATTGGGTAATCTTTCGATTACCCTAGCCAAAGTTCTATGGATAATATCATTCGTAGCAATAGTTCGCAATGCTTCTTGAAGTCTCATTTGATAAGGAGAGGCACGATAAGATTCAAATACTGTTTGGGCCATCTATCAATAAAAATTAGTAATATTGATCAAATTTTTAAAAAAGAAAAAAATGACTTTACAATATTGAAATTAGAATACCAATTTAGAAGAGAAAAAGAATTTGTAATGCATATTGTATAAAAGAACTTTATACATGATAATTTCTCAAAACTTTCTTTTGTATAAATGCAAACAAAATTTCATAGAAAATAAGTCAAACATGGTTCTATTCAAGGAATATAATATTTCAAAAGAGCATGAGAGATTAAAACATTTCATTTTTTGTTAAAGGAAAAAAGTTGAACTTACTTTTCTTTGAAATTTTCTTTGAAAACCTTAATACTTAAAAAGAACAGGAGACAATAAAATAGTTCATTTCCTGAAAATATATGATTAAAAAAGAATAAATAAACTTTAATGATATTGCACCAAAAATTTTATGCAAATATAATATGATAGAAAGTTCAAATAACTTTTTATGGTAGAAATAATTTAAACACAATGTTCTCATATAGTAAAACAAACATACGTCTAACTCCATATAAAATCATGAATATATATCCATACATGAGAGATATGATTAAAACATTAAAGTATTAAATCAGAGAAAATAAGTCAAACTTGCTTTTTATCGACGAAGAACTCACTACTGAAAAAGAGCATAAGAAAGTACAACACTACATTTTATAGATATGTGAACAAAGAAGAAAAAAAAGGCTTTGATTGTATTGAAATAAAAACATTATGCAAATATAATATGAAACAACAAACATTACACTTTTGAAAAAATAGAGGTTACAATACTTTCTATAAAACTTCATTATATACAATATTGATGGTACCATTTACCATGTCCTCTTTCTCATTAATCAAGACTTTCAATCTGTCCGGAGACTTTACTCTTGAGAAAGCAACATAGAGTTGACCATGAGTAAAGACTAGGGTTTTTAGATATATCCCCAAACATGATAACGTTTGGCCTTGAGATTTGTTGATTGTCATTGCAAACACCAAACAGACTGGGAATTGCAAGTGTTTCATTGAGAAAGGAAGTTCCAGTGTAGTTGGGATGAAAGTTATCCTTGGGATAAAAACTCTGTCACCAATATTGGTCCCCGTAATTATCTCTGCATCAATGACCTTGTTATTGAAAGCCTTGCATACCAGCCTAGTACCATTGCATAAACCTTTAGAAGGATTCAAGTTCCTGAGCAATATTATTGGAGCATTTACTTTGAGCAGCAAGATATGAGGAGGAATACCTCCATTGAGGTCAAGGGAATTTAGATATTCCACAAAATAGAGGAATGAGTTCTCCTCGGTTCTATCCACAAAATCAGCACTGTAGTATTGTTTAACCTCTCCCGGCATCAGCTGCAATGCATGATTGTTTATCATTTCCACATCATTGTTTCGAGGTGCAAGAATGGCATGTCCACTAAAGAACATTTTGTAATCAATTGCACAATTCATTTCACAATAGACAAAATTGATCAAGTCTTTCATAGGTCCTCCCTTTAACAACAATGCAGGTGGAATTTGCAATATATTATTAGTATGTGTCAAATCTCTTCCATCTCCAATGTCTTGCAACCATGCAACAAACTGATCCTAATCTGATGCGACCCGCATATTCTGTGTAAGTTTCAAAACATTGAAATATTGCCACAAATTGGAACAACATATAGCATCACCGACAATATCCTCACGGGTACCCTTTGGTACAACAGGCAATATTTGCCTAAAATCTCCACCTAGTAGAATAACTTTGCCACCAAATGGCATATCACGCAGCATTATATCCTTTAAAGTTATGTCCAGTGTCTCAAAGGTATTACGATGCAACATAGGAGCTTCATCCCACAAAATAAGACTTGCCTCTTTTAACAATGTTGCAAGGTGACTTTGAACAGGTATATTGCATGTAGAATTATTATCTGCTTGCAATGGAATTTTGAACTTTGAATGGGCAGTACGACCATGTGGCAAAAGCAATGCAGCAATACCAAAGGATGCTGTAGCTATTGTAATGCGACCTTGACTGCGAAGCTTTGCAAGCAAACATTTGTATAGGAATGTTTTTCCAAAACCGCCTGGGCCATCTAAGAAAAATGGTTTACCCAAACCACTATCAATAGCATTCATTATTGCCATAAAACAATTTCTTTGTCCATCATTCAACAAAGCTTGCATTGTTAAGAAGGTATTCTCTTGTTCTACCTTATCATATAGTTGTTCATCAAGGATCAAAGGATTTGTGTACTCTTGCATTGTCACCTCAGGCAATCCATGATACTCTCTGCCAAATTGCGTCCATGTTGATCTAAAAGTTTTTGAATATGCATCAATGCATGATTATTGGCCTCATCTTGCATATCAACATTTCGCCTATTTTGCAAGGAGAGTCGGTGTTCTATATCCTCTGTCAGCGGACCTAAGAACTCTTCCCATAGAGCCCCAGGCGAACAAAATACCAAGATGGATGCAAACAAATTTCTTAATTGAGCACCGGTTTGCATCAATGCAGCTTCACACAAACACATTTGCCATTCATCATCTGTTTCCAACATTCCTTTTGCAATGCAAGCCTCCTTAAAAGTTGAATATACCACATTATCAACCGTACGCAATGCCTCAAAGGATGTGCACCCCTTGCATACAGTGAGTAGTAGTCGCAAATAGTATTTTTCTCCACACGTAGGTGAAACAAAGTATATTCGACCACATGTGTTTCCCTGCTTTCACTTTGTCCACATTTTTTTGCGTGCATTCCAAACCCAAAACATTGGAAAGTCTTGATATAGAACAGTGTTAGCATCAGGGTGCAAACGATTGCATGTAAACCATTCTGTGAGAGTTGTTTTTTGAGCATTTTCATTTTGCACCACATCACAAATGTTATCAGAGTCACGAAAGGAAACAGTATTCTCCCCAGGTAAATGTATTTGCAATCGTTGAATATCGGGTTTCTCATCATGAAGTTTGAATTCAAATATTCACCAACATGCTTCAGAAGCTAAAATATATCGTGCATGTAAGTACCTCTCAATCTCATCAATATTTTCTGTGACAATATCATTGGATCCGGAACCACGCGTACTTGTAAACCGAATGGTTGCTCGATCATGGCCCTTATATACATATTTATACAAATATTTGACAACTGCAATTGTCGAGCAAACCTCAACATTTATGTGAGCATTATACTTGGAACTCAAATAAGGATTATAAGGCACTATCCATCGGTTATCCAAGAGGTTACCATTAGCATTATGATTCCTTCCATCCTCTCGACATCTGTATAAAGGATAACCAGATTTATCAACTATAGTTGTATGTATAAACTTTTTTTGATAATCCTTTATACACTTTCCGTCCACCATGCAAGCACTCTTTGGATTGAACTCACCACACGGACCATGTATATTACATTTAGTAATAATTCGATAAAAATCCGAAAACATTTCCTTATCAGGTAGCTCAGCGCACACCAGTCTATCATAATGACATGCTTCTAGTGGCTTAAAGCGTGGTTCTAATATCAAGAGCATATGTGAATGAGGCAAGCCTCTCTTTTGGAATTCTATGACGGACACATATCCAGCAACTTTACCAAACAACTCCTTTTTCACTATCGACTGCATCATGTCCTTATGTTTCAAATGAAAAACTCTAGTAGTTAAATCTGGTCGATCATGTGCAGTTTGACCAGGCAACAAAGCATCTGTAATTTCAGGCCGCTTAGGATTGCATGTCATGGTGATAAACAAATTAGGTTTACCTTTGCTACGCACAATTGCCATAGCATCTTGATATAATTGGTACATGAAGCTTGGTCCACCTGTAAAGCTAGATGGCAATACTATTCTCCTACCCACACCAATCCCAACGATATTAGTATCAACTGCATCTGAACCATTGACCATATCAGCCAATCCCCTATACATTTCAACTTGCAATGTTGCTTGATTACGATGACACCAAGCCAATCTACATTGTTCAATGCTACAATAAGCATCGACAATGTATTGTTGTAGCAAGCGACCACCACGCAAAAGACATGCATTAGTATCATCTCGAATCTAAAGTCGAAAAGCGTAATACTGCATTTGAGTGACACAGTCTTTATTTGCAAGATTATTGGCATTAATATGAGCATCCATAAATGCATATGGAACTTTAGTATGCCATCCATCCTCTCCATTTGGAAAAAGAAGAACATATAACAGTGGCATATATGCCTTGTGTAAGTTAGAAATATAATTCAAATGGCCTTGTCGTATGCGAACTTGAATACTACGATGATCAAGTGTATCATCATCACCTTGTCCAGGCATGATCACAACAACCTCACTTGCAGTGGGAACTGAATATCGTCTAGAGGTGGATCGATTTTGAAAAATGGACATTCTTATTTCTACTGATGGATTGCGTTGCAAGCTTGCACCAACTGCTATAAAGGCCCGTGCGAAAGCATTGTGATCATGCATCATTTGTTGAAGCTCTTGTAGTAAGTCTGGCAAAATCCCAGGTAAAACCCCCATGTGATTCAATAACTCATGATCAGTGTCATAAATATAAAGTTGTGCAAACTTTGGTATTTGTTGTCCATCCTCACTTGGCAATAGGGAACCCATCCGGTGATATATTGATCCATGAACTCGAAAAGTATAACCATTTCCATTTTGAGGCAAAAGCTCATCAATTTTTGCACCCATTGAAACAAAATCCAATGCGCTATTATAAGCACGTTTTTTTTTTTTGAACTCTCTGCTTTGTGGATGTGTGCCATCAAGCAAATTACATAGAGGTTGTGGTGGCTGCTGTAGAGGTGGCAAAATTACTTTCCCTTCTCTACAGCAATGCTTTCCAATCAAAGTTGTACGCATTGTTTTAGTTTCATCGTGCCACAACTTAGCCATGCAATGGTGACAAACCTTGCAAAGGGTACCAATTGCATGTAAATTTGGTTTTTGGAAGAGCAAAATTGTTACTGATGGATGAATATCCAAATTAGGTGGCATGTCATGGAGAATTGAACAAAATCCACCATTTTGAGGTAGAAATATAAGAGCTTGAATATTGTACTGGTCATGTACCATCTCAATACTTGCACCTGCATTATGGATAGCTTCATTCTCTTCTTGAATAATGCGAGGCAATCGAACATCTAAGGACAGTAATGGTACACCAGGCATTTGAGCACTTATACCAATTGTATTTGTTGTAGTGCGATGCAATTGTTGTAATTGCGTTCTTGCTCTTGCCCTGTGTCTACGTTCAGCTCTAGTAGCATTAAGCATTTGCCTACAATTTCTTAATCCACCATCTGGATTATTTGTGTTTCCATTTATTTATCGACTTGTGCTACGTACCCCCACTTCGAAGGGTAGCAATTCATGGTTATCCAACATCTCAACATCTATATTGTGGATAGTTGCATTGTCTCCTTGACGAATAGGAGGTGGTTGAACTTCCAACGGCAACAATGGTGCAACTGGCATTTGGACACTTGTAGCTTGGATGCCATTATATCTATCTCTATCTATGGTAGCATGATGCAATTGTTGCAATTTTGTTCTAACTATTGCCATGTGCATACGTTTAGCTCTTGTAACATTAAGCATTTGCCTACGCACACTCAAACCACCATTAGGATTGTATTGTCGAGTTGTGGTAGACATCTAAACCTCAAAGGATACCAAATCATGAGTAGCAAAGCAAGATGCAGCGCGAAATTGATTGGTTTGATATAGCTGATTTTGGATTTGAACATCCATATAGTTTCCATTTGCATGATGTTGTTCATACATATCTCTTGCATGGTCATGAACATGTAATTCAGTCCTAACTCTTGCAATATGCCTACGTTTATGTCTAGTAATTTTGAGCATTTCCCTACGTGCACGTAATACACGATCTCTAGGCGCACAGAATGTGTTGGAAGTACCATTGTCGAGAAAAACCTGAGATAAAAATAAAAAGGTACTTTGATATTAGTAATTGCATAATTTTATGACCTAGGCGTACTAAAATTTCTTCCTATCTCTTAGGGAAGACTTTAGCAAAGATATACCTCAAGGTAAATTTGTTCTAAACACTATTTCAATATAAAATTTGATTATTATAACATCACATAAGCAACAATATAATCTTACATGTGCAAGAATATAAATTAAAAGAGCATATTATGTCATTATCATGGGGCATACAAAAGTCCAAATCACATGAAAATTCTCAAACCCAACAATAGAATGACATATCTATCGGAGGATCCGACAAAAAGTTATTGAAATCCTTAGATATGCTAAGAGAACTATGCATTGGATGATGAACTCTTGCGACGATTCAATAGGTTCAACATTGCAGAGAACCTATTGAGGCAAACTTTTAGAGATGTGACATGCACATCAAGGCAAATGCTCTCAGGTGCAAGCACGCTTGCATTCTTTTGAGCCAGTAATTCACACACTCCATCCTCTATACGATTATTGCTCTTAGCAAGGTCTCACAACTTTTCTGCTTGGTCTTCCAAAGCACACCCTAGCCAGTGTTTGCGAACCAACTCATAGATTTCTCCTATATAGCCCTTTATTTCATCTATCTCGTCTTGCAACATTATCCCATCAACTAAGCCTCCTTCATATTTTTCTGCCAGGATTTTTTCGATCCTTTGAAGGCGATCACCAAAGTTTTGACAGAAGGAGTTCGAAGCTCTTTGACGTTTGTTTAAACTCTTGATTTGCTTCTCAATTGCATCCAACCAATGGAGGAGCTTTAGGGATACAACGGAAGTGTTGTGTCCTTTGACATGTTTGAGGGCACGCCGTACTGACTTCCTCCTAGCCATGTCTTTGGCTTTACGCACATTCATTCGTGCATTAGGAGTACACAAAACAATGTCTGGTACATGGACATTGTTTCTTCCATTAGATGTTTCAGCATGCTCCATACTGCCATGGTTACACAAAGTATTAAGAGAGAGAGAGAGAGAGAGAGAGAGAGAGAGAGAGAGAGAGAGAGAGAGAGAGAGAGAGAGAGAGAGAGAGAGAGAGAGAGAGAGAGAGAGAGAGAGAGAGAACATATTTAAAAAGTAATTGAATACTTTCATGACCTAGGTGCATCAAAGTATTACAATATTTATGCATACATGAGAGAGACACAATGAGACTGTCGAGAAAATATTTGACACATCTTTTTCTCCACATCAAAGCATGAATATCCATACACACATGAGGGACATCATAAAAGCATTAAACTATTAAAGTATTCAAGCATTAATTAAAACTTAAATGAATAAAATATTATCAACACATATATACATATGAATACATACTATTAGCACAAACATAATGTTATCACACATTTATATCAAAAGACATGACATGCATACATTAATAGTAACACACTTTCATATCAAAAGACATGACATGCATACATTAATAACACGCATAATACACATTATTTAATAACACACATTCATTTTTAAATGCATAATACACATTAATTATTAGCACATATATACATATGAATACATACTATTAACACAAACATAATAACGTTATCACACATTTATACTAAAACACATACACACATTAATTAATCAAACACTTAAAACACGTAATACACCTTAACAATGTAATGACACATTAACATGTATAAACACATTAAGAAATAATATTAACGCACTTTCATATTAAAAGACATGACATGCATACATTAATAGTAGCACACTTTCATATCAAAAGACATGACATGCATACATTAATAACACGCACAATACACATTATTTAATAATACACATTCATTTTTAAATGCATAATACACATTAATTATTAGCACATATATACATATGAATACATACTATTAACACAAACATAATAACGTTATCACACATTTATACTAATACATATAATACACATTAATTAATAACATGCATAAACACATTAAGAAATAATATTAACACACTTTCATATCAAAAGACATGACATGCATACATTAATAACATACATAATACACTATTTAATAACACACATTCATTTTTAAATGCATAATACACATTAATTATTAGCACATATATACATATGAATACATACTATTAACACAAACATAATAACGTTATCACACATTTATACTAATACACATACACACATTAATTAATCAAATACTTAAAACACGTAATACACCTTAACAATGTAATGACACATTAACGTGCATAAACACGTTAAGAAATAATATTAATGCACTTTCATATTAAAAGACATGACATGCATACATTAATAGTAGCACACTTTCATATCAAAAGACATGACATGCATACATTAATAACACGCACAATACACATTATTTAATAACACGCATTCATTAATAACACACATAAACACATTAAGAAATAATATTAACACACTTTCATATCAAAAGACATGACATGCATACATTAATAACATGCATAATACACATTAATTATTAGCACATATATACATATGAATACATACTATTAACACAAACATAATAACGTTATCACACATTTATACTAAAACACATAACACACAATAATTAATAACACACTTAAAACACGTAATACACCTTAACAATGTAATGACACACATAACACATTAATTAATAACACGCATAAACACATTAAGAAATAATATTAACACACATTTATATCAAAAGACATGACATGCATGCATTAAAAAATTAAACATGTAATAAATTAAAATATTTAAATTTTATCTTTTATAACTTTGAGAGAGAGAGAGAGAGAGAGAGAGAGAGAGAGAGAGAGAGAGAGAGAGAGAGAGAGAGAGAGAGAGAGAGAGATGCACTTGAGAAGCATTGATGATGACGAAACAGTAGAGTTGATGATGAAAGCAAAAGTACAAAAACTGCATGGAAAAATGGAAATGATGTTAGAGAGTAACGTCAAATATATTTAAGTGCATCATAAACATTGGCAATGTAATAATGCACATTAATTATTAACATGCCTACACACATCCCCCTCTCTCATTCTTCACAATAGCATGCACACAACACACACGCATGCGCTTGCACTCACACACACATGCACATACACTCACACACACACAAACACACTCACTCACATGATATCCTTACATTAATAACTCTTGTGCTATAGACTATAGAACCACTGTTTCATATACCCCCGTACATTAATAACTCCCATGCTATAACTCTTGTATATTAATAACTGAAACGGTGTGCATGTACGGGAGTTATAGAATTAGTTGAATAAAATTTATATGCTAATGCTATATCATTAGAAGAAGAACATTTTGATACTCTCCTAAGATGCTAATCCTTGCCCTTAAGAAACTCAAACCAAGATCTAAGGCTACTCTCCCAAGATGCTAACCCTTGCCCTTAAATAAACTTTACTTTCCTTACTTCTTTCCCATGCATTATAGTTTTCTTTTCCCTTTTTTCTTAGTAAGGAATTTAAGACCACTTCATGGTAGCTTATTACATGAAGGTATCACATAGAAGCATTGAGAAAGGAATAAATCTACCAGCCTCCTATATGTTTTGCCTCTTATGTAAATATATTCCTTGAATTTGATTGTTTGTTATGAAAGATGCATTTGCCGCCACCCTTTGCACCGCTCGGAGCTGCCTGAGAGAGAGAGAGAGAGAGAGAGAGAGAGAGAGAGAGAGAGAGAGAGAGAGAGAGAGAGAGAGAGAGAGAGAGAGAGAGAGAGAGAGAGAGAGAGAGAGAGAGAGAGAGAGAGAGACCACCATGTGGTGAGTAGCAATGTGCTTTGGGGGAAGCCCTAGAGTAGACATGTATTCCCCCTAGATCTTATGTTAAGAAGAAGAAGAAGAATAATAATAATAATAATATATGAGACACACACACACACACCATATAAACACTTATACCCCCTTTTTACAATTATATGCAATCTTATATCTCTCAATTCACTTTGTCTTCCCCATCTTTCTCCTTCTCTAGAGTTTCTCACAACTCTCCTAATCTCTATCCCCTTATCTCTCTTTAAAGCATTTATTTTTAGTTCTTTAGCCCATTTCTGTTTTATAAATACAAATGTACATTTAATTAATGTTTGTGGATGTGCTTATGGATTTGGATCCATGCAAGCTCCTAATCCATGAGAAAATCCACAAAGACAATCTATTGTTTCAAAAAGTTGGAACATGTTTCAAGAGAGTTCATTACTAAGTAAAGTTTAGTCCAAATCCACAAATTCAAGCCCACCCTTACAATAACCATTTTACATGGAAGTGCATAAAACTTATTAACTAATTAACTAAGAGAGATATATATAAATAAATGAACTTATTAACTAATTAACTAAGAGACATACATATAAATAAACAAACTATTAACTAATTAACTAAGAGAGATACATATAAATAAATAAAATATATAAAATAGAATTTACTAATTCACTAAATATGATTAATCTCTCTCTAATTCACTAAATAGAATTAACTAATTCACTAAATAACTCTAATGAAATATATAAAATAGAATTAACTAATTCACTAAATAACTTAATTAACATAATTAATTAATATCTCTCTCGATCGTTGCGCCAAGTACTTATGTACTTGGTGTAGAGAGAGAGAGAGAGAGAGAGAGAGAGAGAGAGAGAGAGAGAGAGAGAGAGAGAGAGAGAGAGAGAGAGAGAGAGAGAGAGAGAGAGCGAGTCTCGATTGCCTCATCGAGAGAGAGGCTCGCCCTACGTCTCTGGTCCGTCGGCGTCTTTGGTTCGCCCTGCGTCTCTGGTCCGTTGGTGGCCTCGCCAGCATCAGCATTGGAGAGAGATTCCCACTACATTCCAAAGAGAGATTCCCACTACGATCGTAGGCCTTGCCAGCATCAGCATTGGAGGATTCATTACATCATATAGCACTGTGCTATGGTCACGCGGTGCCTCAATGGAGATTGATATGAGACGATCACAATCTAATGGGATTACAGACACATGCATGCACGCCGGCACACACACACACACACACACACACAGAGTAATACGGACCTCCTGATACAGATAGAGAGAGAGAGAGTAATATGGACCTCCTGGCTCCTGATTATGCTCTCCGTCAGGCAATCGCTCGATAGTAAGGACGGATCTTATATAGAGGAGGGTCGAGGCTCGAGGCCGCAGGCAGGTGCAGGTTGAGGCGCAGATCAAGGAGGTTCCCAGGTACATGATCGAGGCCGCAGGCGGGTGCAGGTTGAGCAGGTCGAGGAGGTGCAGGTCGAAGGGCTAACGTGGAGGCGGCCAGGTCGAGGCTGCCAGGTGCTGTCGTGGCACTCGCCCCCGCCATCATCGTGGGGAGGCTGGGGGCTGCCACGTGGCAGCCCCCAGCCTCTCGTTAATGATTGCAAGGAAAAGAGGAAGAGCCAACCTCATCAAACAACACATCAAGTGGGTTGAAGAAAAGAAGCGCAAAGGGAAGAGCAAAGGGAAGACCATCTAGGAGTGTTTGGGCAAGGGGATGCTTTGAACTGATGTTGAATGTCTCATTATTGAAACCCAAGCAAATATAATAAATAAAAGAGTAGAAAATGAGAGTGGATGGAGAAGATAGTTTTTGAGGCTAGTGCACTGCACTACTTTGCCAAATTGGGGGCCCTTTAAGTCCATGATGAAGAAAATACTTGTATCAAGATTAGAGCTAACCCCCATCTTTCATCATGGATTAGATCATGTTCGTCGATTTACCTAACAAAATACACACCATTTTTGATGATGTACTTTGGTATTAACTTGATGTTTGGATTAATGCCATAGGATAACCTCCTATAGCTTGATGTACCTAAAAGATACTTAGCTAGAGGTACCTCAAAACTTCCTTATGACCTCTTTACTTTTAAAAAATTTAAAAGTTTACACACAAAAAAAGGGTGCCACAAGACTGCTGGCTGGTCTTTACCTTGTAAAGATGGTTAAATGTGAGAGAGGATGCCACTGTAAATTTGTGAAAAAGACCTGGAGGGCAGGGTCATGCAGCTTGCACATATTTACAAATTCCTATTTCTGAACAGTACCATGCAACCATCGCTATGAGCCAAACATTAGAGTGCTTGGAATTTGGAAACTGTTTCATAGAATGTGCATGGAAGCTTCAGTCGTCACCTGCTGTAGTTATGCTTGTGTAAGGAGGGACAAGAGAGAGAGACAGGAAAGGCTGACACGAGCGAGAGAGAGAGAGTGAGAAGTTACAACCCCTCCAGCTCCTCCCCCCACCCCACAGAGCCCAAACACACACACACATTCTACCTCTCTCTCTTAGATTCTCCCTCGCTCAGAGCCAAAGAGGCAGCAGAAGGGGCTCCATAATGATGGCAACGATCATGATGACGATGGGAGATGAAAAGAAAGGAGAAAAGCTCGCATCGGCCATGGCGCCCAGTAAGTATTACCTTACGTACCTACTGTTTCCCACTTTTCTTTTAAATTATTTACCCTTCCCTCCTGTTCTATTTATCTATACCGAAGATGAAGAAGAAAGGCTCTGACTCAAAACCTGTCTCGCCACAGCAAGAATCGAGCTGTGTGGCAGTACGCCCCCCCAACCCTAACAGTCGGCCTCAGTGTGACAGTGGTCTTGGGTTGAGGTAAGGCCCTCTAGGCTTTAACCTTCTCTTCTTCTCTTCTTTCTTTTTTTCATCTTCTTCTGCTTTCTGCCTCCTCATACATGATATTCTCTGTTCATGTTTTCTGTGCATCCTGGCTGTCGTGCACTGAGACCTTTTTGGCCATAGCTATACATAAGTAGATATCTCCTTGTTTCACTGTTATCAACTTCTTCTCTTGGATAGGAAGGTTAGCTTCTCTGGTCCTCTTTCTCTGCTTGCTCCCATCATGGCCCCTCTCTCCTCTCTTACCTGGTTCCTGGTTTATGTCTCAGCTCTGCTCGCAATTGCGCATGTTGAAGCCATCTTCCCCTTTGCTGCAAATGAGGTAATACAAGCTTCAACTACACTGTGTGTGTCATCCGATAAGGCTGCATAACACACAGCTGCGTGTGTTTTTGTCCCCTGAATGACGTCAATTATAATCCCTGTTAGCTTTCACAAGATGTTGATATTTTCCCATTTGAGAAAACGAGGTCGTTTCCCCTGTTTTGTACTAGTGTTCAATATTCTGAGCAGAAGCTCAGGAGGCACTGCAGTCATAGCCAGGTGCAGTTGGGGATGTGGGGCTGGCGGCCACCATCCCGTTATTGTAACTTACTATGTGGAAATTATAGTGGGGACTTGTCTGAAAAACTCTTATGAATTTGTCTGCAGCCACAGCTGTGATTGATGGTTGCTCCTTCATCTACAAGCATTAATATCATGCTATCCCTTCTATCAAAAAAGAAGTTAATCCCTTTAGAGCCCAGTTTTGTGTGTTGCCTTAAACTATATGGGTTTTAAGCCCTGATGCGCGGATGGAATAAAAGGTATGCACGGTAGCAAGGGTGTGATATTCTACTACTAAGGGTTTATTCCGCCCCTTTTATCAGCATTGATGCCTTCTAAACAGAGGACAACATTATTATATCCAGATATCATAGTCCTCAGTAATTTCAAATGTTAGTGCTTCATATTGGCCACGGCATGCGGTTCTATGGCAAGGGTTCATTCTGTCCGTTTATCAGCATAGATCTTTTTATAGGTGCTTCATTTTGGCCATGCCATGTGGTTCTATTACAAGGGTACATTCTGCCCATTTTATCAGCATAGATCCTTGTAAACAGAGGCCGATATTACATCCAAACGTCTCAGTCCTCAGTAGCTTAAGTCTCGATGCTTCGTATTGGCCATGCTCATCCCTTTGCATTGAGTGTTCGTGCATCTAACCTGTCTTGATAATTTGAAGGGTTTAAACCTTAACATGTAGAGACAATGCCCATTTGATTCTGCAATTCCTTGGTGTTGCTTCTCTTTTGCGTGTAACTAAAAACTGACTGCCTTTTCCTGAATATGCAGCATCTGTCTGAAGCTTTTAACAGTCTAAACCTAAAACCCAGTTACAAGTCTACAAGCAGGGTGTGGTGTTCCTCTTTTTTTGATGATACTAATATATGGCTGCCCGCTTCTGCATTTGTAGCCCTTGGATGCTCAAAAGACAACTTCTGCACCTGTGCCTGCTCCTGCTCCTGCTGGCCCTCTGAGTAAGATTCAATCTGTGTTTTCTTGATTCCCCTGATCAAGTTTCGAGGTCTATTCTACTGTTTAGAGTGTGTTGTTGGAGCTTAGTGTTTTCTGACTACTGATGGGCTGTTTATGAGTGTAACTAATTTGACACTTTATGTAGATTGCACCTTAGCTTGCCAATTCAGATGCAGCAAATCTGGGCGGCCGAATAGGTGCCATAGAGCCTGTGAGGTATGCTGCCACAGGTGTGGTTGTGTTCCCCCAGGGACTTCAGGCAACCAGCAAGTTTGTGGAGTTTGCTACACTAATCAGACCACACATGATCAAGAACTGAAGTGTCCTTGAACCCTGCACAGTTGGAGGATTTTATTGAGCAAGTGGAGTTGATTCTATTCGATGAATTTTGCAGGCTTTAGTGCCGTTAATTATCCCTAGGGTGTTGCTGGTTCTAATATCAAACAGAGTGTCCTTGAAGCCTGCATTGTCAAAATGGCTGTGGCATGTATTCCAGGTAAATTGAAGTATTTTTGCTGTCACTAGTGACATGAAATCTATGAATAACATAAATTTCTTGCTATATGAAGCACAATTTTTTGGAGTCAAGTTGCTCCATGGTTCACAAGTCCTCACTTCTTACCATGTCAGACAATGGGCAAACAGTAAGTTGTAATTGCTGCGGGTAGCTCAGTATTGGAATCACATGCTTGCTTGAATGTCACTTGGGTCTCTGGTCCATTCTAGATTTCAATAACTTTGAGCCTAGTGATGGCATTTGTGTTTGTTCTAACAAAGGGTAAAGTTCTGCTCTTGTAACTACAATGTTTATCCTCTCGTAAAGTCTGTATCAACTTGATAAGGGGTTTGTAGCGGGCCACTCTTCCCTTGTTTGTCATCTCTCTCTCTCTCTCTCTCTCTCTCTCTCTCTCTTAGTAGATCAATCAGTAAAGGTTCAAAATTTAGAGATGCCTCTAAGGCATCTTACGATTGCTCCTACCACATCAAAAGCCTCTTTGTTCTTAAAAGCTGGTTTCTTGGATCAGCTAACTTAAAAGTTACTCTTCCTTTTGAGTATACCTTTCATCAATGCCTGTTAATAATCTTGTAGAAGTTTTAGGCAATGAAACATGAGAGAAACTAGGTGAGTCAACTAGTTTATGGGTCAAATAGTTTTACAACATCAATATGCAACATGCAACAATACTTATGTGCATGTAACAATGAGCAGTAGTGGAGTCAGCAGAGTGGGTGTGTCTGGGTAATGGAAGGACGTTATTCCAGAACCTACAGCTAAGCAGTTCCATAGGGCTTGATCCCTCTGTCAAGAGATTGGGATGAAGCCCAATGGAATAGTCCAAAAGATATTTGCAGTCCAAAAGATATTTGCAGTACAAAACTAAAAAATTGTCTTTATCTAGACAACCTGTAACAGAGTGAAAATGGATTTTATTCTCATGCTATTCAATTGTTTGGGATTTGGAGATATTTCACATTGTTTGGTTGATGCTCTTCTGTACCAATGCTTTTACCTCAGTGTATATTGATGTCTACTTATTGCTTAATCTAAATTTGTGAGGTAGGGATGTGTAGTTTCCTTGTTATTTGTCATCATTTCAAATCCCCTTGTTTAAAAACTTGGATATGGCGATGATTGTTGGTATTTTAAAGAGCATAGCTCTATCGTATGGTTGTGTTTAGTTCCCAAATGTTTGTGGATGATAGTGTAAACATTTTGGAAGAGGAGTAAACCATGGCAAATTAAGACTTACAAATATTTTACTAAGGCTTTGGCTTGATGATTAGTTGAGAAAATTGAAGCTCTCAAGCTTCATTTTCATGAGGATATATGGGAGGCCTTGAACAAATTTTGGTTGAGAGAGATCGGGTTTGGTATAATTAGTTGCCCTATTGGCTTGGGGGTCATTATGAGGCAACAATTCTAATGCAAGGAAAAATTGAAACAAAAAGTAGGAAAATAGGATTGAGTTACTTGGTGAAAAAGTTGTCATTATGAAGCATATGTTCAATCATTGACAGCTTACAATGCCTTTAAATTTCCTTCTTCAATGATTGCATGGGTTGAAATTCACGATCTCTTTTGATCTTATGGTGTTTTGATGCAAGAAATATTGATATTTCTTTCGATCTTATGGTGACCATAGCTCTTGGGATTTAGTAAGCTGGGAACAATTAACTATGGATAAATCTATAATAGTAGGTTAATAGTTGTTGATTGACACTCTAAAGCTCTACAATTTGGATGAAGTGGCTCAAAGAGTTGGACTATGGTAGCCAACCTTGGGTAGTTTCATTATGTGAATGTGGTTTTAGCTTCCCATGCTTTTGGAAGGTGGGAGAATGTTAAATGGCTTGGTAGATTTCTTGCAATGCCATGGAAATTCCCTTGTAAGGATATAGAAGTGTTCGAGGCCAATGTTTAATCCTTTTGAAGAGCGTGGTATAGATGCGGGCTTTTGACAAAGAGGTTAATTCTCTCTAGAGTTTGGTATGGCTAAATGATCTTGCTTTTGAGGACTTAACTTCTCTTGCAACTGATAAGGCATGATCTAAGGATGGCTAAAAGACTAGTAAGGAAATGAATCCATGTATGGCAAAATACCTAGAATTTTTAGTTGCCACAATTTGAAAAGGCCTAAGAAAAATTTCATCTTTTGATGGTGAAGTAGATTGGTTAAGATTGGCACCACTTAGAGAAACATGGCCTACTTTGTTTAGGAAGACTTTAAAATCTTAGATTAATTTCATTGTTGTCGAGAGGTTCCTTTTGCTAGGATTAAAATGATTAAGAGGATTGATGGTTCCTTGGGTATCATAAATTGTAGGGCCTTTTGGTCTACTTTGATATGAATGTTGGTTTAGATAAATGTAACAAGGTTGTTGCAAGTTATAGGGCCTTTTAGTAGAGTTAATTGCGAGCAAGGGTTTGCACTCCCTTTTAGTAGAGTCAATTGCTAAATTGTGTTCTTATGCTCAAACTTTTGACTTGAGATTGTCTCTCTAGATGGAAAGAGGTGTTGCTTCATGACCCTTTTAGTAGGCATGCTTTAAAAGTTGTATGACACTTTGTTTAGTCTTGTAAACTTGCTATACAAGTTTGGAATATACAAGTTTGGAATAAGGTGATGAGGTGGATTTGCAATGTTGGCTTTCTTGATAGAATTGTATGGAAGAATGCTTGTTGGGAATCAAGGTAAGGAAAATTTGGGTCTCCTTGAAACATTGGCAATTATCAAAGGCCTGTTGGAAAGTCGTTAGGTGGCCATGAGAGTGATAGTTTGTGGTTCCAAGCCAATGGTTATGTCTTATCTATTTGACAAACATGAAAGGCTTGCTAGGTGAATCCTTAAGTTTTTATGTGTTATGGATTGGAAAAAGTTTTACTAAATCTATTATAGTCTTAAAACTTCCTTCCAAGTGGTTTTACCTTATGTGATATTATTATTATGCATTATAATTTTCTTTCTATAGTATTATAAGGAAACTAATACATAGTTTCATAAACAAAGTACCTCACTCCCTCCCCCTCTCCCCCTCCCTCACTCTCCTTTACTCTCTCAAAGAATACACCCACATGAATAGCTTGATCTATTCTTTTTTCTCTCTTTCATACTTAGGGTTTCCACCCCTATTGGGTGATGCAAAGTATTTTATGGCCTCATGACTAGTCGTCCTTTATTTCCATATTTTCCCTTACGTCTAGGAGACATCTTATCATTAAAATTAAATAGATCAATTTGTTTAATCCTTAGGAGTCTATCAATACTAATACACTTTGCATAGGAGTGTGTGTGACTCTCAGATAAACATTATAAATTAATAATAAAATTGCATCATTGAACCTTGCTAGTAGTATTGGCACCTAAATTATTGTAGCATAATTGAAAAGTATAATATTCTAATTTAATGTTGATACAATGTGCTCTTGCCACTCTTGTTGGTATTTACAATAAACACTACCTCCTCCAAGACGAGTGCCAATCTCTTGGCACTCACTATTGTAGGTGGCATTGCTCTAGCTTGCATGGAAGATGTGGATGCTAGGGATACCAAAGTATTATCCTTGGAGGATTCCTAGTTGTTGATGATAAATGTTGCTTGGTGCTTTGTAATTGGTGGTTGGAGTGGTGGTGGGTGGAAAGGCTCTAAAGATTATGACACTGTTGGTACCCTTCACAAATAATCTCCAATGGTTGACTATCATCAAAGGATAGGAGGATTGGATTGAAGGTTGTAGGGGAAGGAAGAGTTGGTGTTTTTTTTTCATGCATATAACTTGTCGTTAGCTTAGGAGATGGGTTGGACTCTAAGTGAGCTTGGAGTTGAGAGGAAAGCAATGGTGGGATTCGAGATAGAAAGTTATGGAGTGCAATAAAAGTGAGAAAAATACAAGAGTTGTGTGGGTACAAAATAAATAGTGCCCTTATTCTTTGTTATCTTCACTTATATATGACTGTGCAGTTTGTACATATACAAGGGGTACTCCCCTAGCTACTATTGGCCATTGGCTCTTATCCCAACAATCTCCCATTTACAAGCTAATGTGCCTTTATGAGAGTATGAGGAAATTGAAGATATTATTGCATGCCCATTAGCACTCTATAGTGTGTAAATTGCTTGAAAGGTAAACTCTTTGTAAGAAAATTTACAAGGTTATAATCAATATGAATCTTGATAAGCTCAATGCGCTTGTCCTTAAGCACCTCCATAATGAAGTGATACTTTATCTTAATGTGCTTTGTCTTTGCATGAAAGACATGGTTCCATGCTAATCATGTGGCATTTGACTATCATAAGGCAATATATATATCTCTCTTAGAATGCCCAAGTCTCCTACTAGTTGAATAAGCTATACGGTTTTTTTGCAAATATGCACTACCTTAGTGGTAGATAAAGTTGTACATGGTTGTAATCAAGAGATTTAAGAGCCTACAATACTTGTGAAAGTAAAGACAACTTGTAGTAGACCTCTTAGACTCTACACTCCTTGCAAAGTCAATATCTATATGTCCAAGAATAGATACATAATTTCTTCTGAAGCATATGCACATAAACTTAGTGTCATACTTTTTGCTAGGATTTGCCATACACATGCTAACTACTCCCATTGCATACGTAGGGTCTTGACGTGTGGCAACCATGGCATACATAAAGCTATCAATTTACGGATACATAAGGAACATTGGCCATTTTATCCTTATGCTAATTTAACTATATTAATTGTGGATGCATAATGAACTTTAGCCATTTCGGCCTTTTGCTCGTCTTTGACTTTAGGGCTATTCTCTCGGCTAAGTTTCAAATATGGAGGTAATGAAACATTGACAGCCTCCCCCCTCCAAATTGAAATGCTTCACTATCTTTCCAATGCATTCCTTTTGAAACATAAAATATCTTTTTTGTCTTGATCTTACATAATGCGCATAGCAAGAATGTGATTAGCATTTTCCAAGTCTTTATTGTCAAAGGTCTCATGCTACCTTTTCTTCAAAGTATCCATGTCCATAATAACTAACTTTTCAACAATTAATATGTCATCTACATAAATAAAGAATCAAGATCACAAGGCAATGATCCCTAGCTTTCCTTGTGTATAGGTAGTAGTAATCGGTCTCACTCCTAGTGTACCTCCATTGAGACCACATAAAGGTATCAAACTTCTAATACCATTCATTGGGAGCTTGTTTCAAGCCATATAAGCTCTTATTTGGCTTACATACCAATTGCTTCTTGCCTTTCATAATAAACCCCTTAGGTCGTTGCATGAAAATATTCTCATGCAAATCCCTTTGCAAGAAAGCGGCCTTTATATCCATTTGAACCAACTCCATATCCTCTTTAGCAACTAAAGCAAGAATTGTATGAAGCATGGTTTTCTCAACTATTGGTTAGAATATCATATCAAAGTTAATTACCTTCTCTTGGTTGAATTCTTTGGCCACCAATATTACCTTGTACTTGGGCAACACATCAGATGGTGATATCTTCAACTTGTAGACCCACTTGTATGGCAATGCATGTTTACTCCTACGTAAAGAGACTAACTCCCATGTAGCATTCTTTTCTCAAGAATCCATCTTTGACTACATAGTCCTCTTCCACTTATGATTGTCATTCCTAATCATAGCATTTGCATAACAAGAAAACTCACCACAATCCGTGACCGTGACATAGTCTAGAGACAGAGTATATCTATTAATTGATTTAGAAACCTTGTAGACTTGTGTAAAACTAGCTCAATTGGAGTCTCAGTTTGTCCCATATGTCTATCTTGTAAAACATGAGGTTGTCCACCATCTTTGGCGCTCCCACATCAACATTTGTTGGAAGTTCAAGCCCTACATCATGTGGAATAGCTCATACAATTTGCTCATGTGCTAGTTGCCCATCCTCCTAAAATGCCACTCCACAGATCTCAATTGTTTTGATAGGCTACTTATGCATCTTGCATCTTATAGTCATTAAATATGACATGTCACTACTTATGCATCTTATTTTTAATAAATATGACATCATGGCTATGTACCACCTTCTTTGATTTGTGATACTACAAGTGAGAGCCCATTTCATTTGACTCTGTATAGCCAAGAAAAACACATTTCTTAGACCTAGGATTAAGCTTAATTTTGCTTGTTCTTAGGTATATGCATAAATGTCTCATAGCCAAAACATGCAAGTGATCATAACTAAATCTCTTGTTGGACCATAACTCCTTTGGTATCTTGCTATCCAATGGCTTGCTAAGAGACTTGTTGATCAAATGCACTATTGCCTTTATAGCTTTAGCTTAAAATCCATTCGTGAGACGAGCATTAGAGAGCATACTATGGATCCTTTCTTGAATGGTCATATTAATCTTCTACACCACACCATTTTGAGCAAGATTATCAAGAGTTCTAACTCTCTCTTGACACCATGGCTTGCACAAAAGTTCGTAAATGCATGCAAGGTGTACTCTCCACCATTATCAATCCTTAAGTACTTAAGCTTATTGCTTAATTGATTTTTTGCAAATGCTAAGAACTTTTGAAATGCATCTAATATCCACTCTTCTTGTAAAGAGGATGAGCCAAGACCTTCCTTGTGGCATCATCTATAAATATGACAAAGTATAAAACTCTACTCGATGAAACTATAGGCATTGGTCCATACAAATCTCTATGAACCAAAGCAAGGCCCTTTGATCTTCTACTTTCACTATCTCTCTCATGTGACATTTTAGTTTGCTCTTCAAAGAGACAATGCACATAAAAGCTAAGATTAAAAAAATATAGACAAGAAAGATAGTCCAAATGGCATAGAGCTTTTGTTCAAATGATTGACATATGCCCCAAATAGTGATGCCATAAAAGAGATATGGCTGTTCAATGTAACAACTACAACATGGTCTTTAACACTAGAGGGGAAGGGTAAGAGATGAGCTTTTTGAGTAAGATTTTGAGAGAGCTATTTTGGGAAACTTCTAATCCTTGTTTCACATAGTCTACTTATTCCACCCTAATATATATCCATCTCCACTTCCACCTCTACCACCACTACTGCTAGAGTTGTTACTACCATCACCATCGTCACCATGGCTATTACTATCACCACTAGCTCCACCACCATCTTCACTATGTCTATCTTTCTCTTCCCCTCCCCCCCCCTCTCTCTCTCTCTCTCTACCTCGTAAGCAACCTACTCTCCCCCCAATTCTCTCTCTATATCTCTTTTCTCTCTATCCATAAATAACTAGCTCTCCTCAACTCTCTCTCTCTCTCTCTCACTACATATATATAATAGTCCATTATTCTTGTCTCTCACTCACTCACTCTCTTCACACACATACACATACATACATTCTAAATCTCTCTTCCTATCTCACTCACTCACTCTCTTTCTCTTTCCATTTTCTCTCTCTTCCTTCCTCTCTTTGCCTCTTTATCACACACACACACACACACACACACACACACACACACACACACACACATGCACTATATATATATATATATATATATATATATATATATATCTCTCTCTCTTACAATACGAAAATAGTCATGTGAGTACTCTAGGATGACAAAACTTTTCTTATGTTGGCTTACAACATGTGTTGCATCTAATTCTTCTTTCTTTACTCGTAAGAATCACACACACACACACACACACACACACACACACACACACACACAGACACACACACACACACACACACATTTTTAACACGGAAACATTTATGCGATTACTCCACATTGATAGTTCATGTCTTACATCGGATTATGACATATATTGTAACAAATATTTCTCTTTACTAGTAAGTAGCTCTCTCTCTCTCTCTCTCTCACTCTCTCTCTCTCTCTCTCACATTTGTAACATGGAAACATTTATGTGAATACTTTACATTTATAGTTTGTCTTACATTGTATGACATATATTGTAACAAATATTTCTCTTTACTAGTAAGTAGTTCTCTCTCTCTCTCTCTCTCTCTCTCTCTCTCTCTCTCTCTCTCATGCAAGCACTTCGGCTTGATAGAACTTGTCTTACATTGGATTATAACATGTGTTGTAACAAATACTTCTCTCTTTGCTTACAAGTCTCTCTCTCTCTCTCTCTCTCTCTCTCTCTCTCTCTCTCAAATGATTTCAATATAAAATAACTTATGCAAGCAATCTAGATCTACATTTATATTGCATTGACTTTTAGCAAATATGATTGTTCCACAATTGGCAATTACATGTTGGCTTCTTTGCAATGTGCATATCGTAACACTCCTGCAAGACACTTGAGTTAGGTGCCTTTGTTTTGAAAAGCTTATGTTTCAAGGGCTTCACCACTGCTATGTGGCCCTTCACACTTGCATCTAGAGCAAATGCAAAGTCTATCCTTTTCCTTGAAGCTTGTGAAACACTACTCTAATATTTGTGTGAGCCCTCGTTTAGTATCCACTTGTGCTATCTTTTGTATAGTCAAATTTGTGCCTCGTGCCATTGGCCATACTTATGAAACTCAAGGTGATGCATAATGAATGGAAGAACAAATGCTCCATGTATAGTCCACACTATCATTGCAAAACCATGTGAATTGATGTCACATCCCATGTTGGTTGCTAGCTTATCCTCTTAAGTTGGACCACTCCATGATGCCCCAAAATGAAGGTACATGCATCCCATTTGTTGTGTTTTTAATTGATTTCTTGTAGTTTCCTTGTCCTGCTTCTAATAAGCCTTGACATTGCACATGGTTGCAAGTTGGAATTTTTTTAATAGCCTAAATGGTACCATAAAGGTCTATTTCCACCATTTTCTACAAAGAATTTGGAGACAATGCCCTTGATTGGTTGGAAGGCAAAGGGCCCTCAAAGTTTAGTTTTCTTGTGCCCTTTCTTCTAGGTATATTTTCAATCACATGCTCAAGCTTATGAGAGGCGTTTGCTTCCTTTGATCCCACTTTCCCATCAATCTTTTATTTTCTATTTGCAGTTACATTGTGGCCTCAAAAACCAAGTTGTTGATTCATTTTAGTTTTAGTTGCCTTTTTCTCCACCATCCTTTTTGCCACTCTTGGTGTGGGGCTAATCCCTTGTTGTAGTCGACTCAAAAGCTTCTCTACATTGGATCCTACATCATGGAGCTTTCCTCTAATGAATGCATGCCATTTTGTGCTTTGTAGTAGAGCACTAGCCAAATGAGTATGCATCATACAAGTTGATAATCCCTTTGAATCCCTCACCAGCCAACTAGCTTATGTGCATTGGCTCTGCTAGGTTCGTGGTTGGCATACGAGCAATGTCCTCTACCACATGCACAAATACCAACATGTCTATGGAGCATGAGAAAACAATTGCACCATATATCACACTACTTACTCTTATCGATTAGTGTCAACCCACCAGCACGTCTCCAATGTGGATATTTGATATGTCACCAACTAGGCTGATAATCCATTACTAGAATATTGCAATTTATGGTTTGAATGAATCACTATTGCATAATTATATCATCTTCTATGGATGGACATGTTCACATGCAATACAAATGCTCGTGCTTGTCTTGGAAAGTCTTGTGCATATACTTTGATGTGTGTATTTAGAAACTTTGTTTCCAATGAAACAAGCAAGATCTCTCTCTTCCTTGCAATATGTTGTTTGTTGAACATTGTGCAGACTATTGCCCTTCAATTGCCGCCTATCTCATCTACCATGAACCCTTAAAAATCAACGCTTGGGAGGCCACACTTCTCTATCACTTCATTCAACTTTAATTAGAATAAGACTTGTGCATTTGTATCCTCTTTCTTTATCTTGCATATTGCCACAATCACCAACTCTTGCATACTACTAAAAAAACCCAAATTAATGTTTGAGGAGCACTATGTTTATTATGTTTATATTGTGATGGCAAAATAGGGTAAGAGAAAGTACCTTGGGTCATACACATGTGTTGCTATGGTAGTCCAATCATTAATATGACACACATGGTCAAAGCATATTCAACTATTGCATGAGTCCTCAATGTGCCATTCCTTCACATATGTTTTACCAAAGTCAACCCTTGACAGTGCTTGTCGTTAACATATTGAATATTAAACACATGATATCATCATTAATGGCTTGCCCAAGAAATAAAGCACCATGGAAAAATCTGTATGCACAACATTGCTTTAACTTCAGAAGATAAGATTACATCCCCTAATTGCTATTTGCATGTGCTGTATGAACCATATATTTGTGCATAGAATATTGAACATCATATACTAGGCTTTCTTTGCCATTTTACAATATGGATTTATTCCTTGAGTGAAATAATATATTACCTATTCCTTTGAAAAAGAGGTTAGAGTTCCTCAAGTATTGTTGAGAGTTTAGTGTCAGACATGGAAACATCTCACTCGCGAACTAAGGCAGTTGTTACCACTCTTCTAGCCACAGTCATTTGTAAGTGTTGAGGCCCAATTGCACTACAATCTCTCACCATTTTCTTTATGGTTTGTCTTTGAACCTCTTTTATATTTACTCTACAAGTGCCTCTTTGCACCTCATGTTTATGTGTGCCTTCATGCATGAACAATCTTGACATTGTGCTTGTTGCTGACATCACATAATAGACTACACACTCATGCTTGGAGAGTAAAATGGGGGTACACTTACAATAGAAGCATCTAGGGCTTTTGAGACCATCAATTGATATCTCAATGATCGGTATGTTGGTATTAAGTTTCCTTGCATGGCATGAATTGGGAGTTAATTCATAGTACATACTCATAATAGGGTACAAAAGGTAAGACTTGCTATCCCACTATGCTTTTAAAGACTTTGCAAATGAAGAGTCTTACACCTATTCATGCCCACATGGTTTGGTGATCCAAAAATTGAGCAGCCAACACAATTTCTATTTGGACACTTTAGTTCTTTGACACATTTTCTTCAACAAACTATACTAGGGAATGTCATTGATGTCGACGTGGGCTTTCTCCAATGATGGCCATGGCACTTTTGCTGCATACCCTCCATAGGACACATGTTGTTTGCTACCAATGTAAGCTCATATGCCACATTGCCATCATATAAAATTGGGATTTCCTTCACTCTCTCTAGAACACTTGTATTCTGAAGCAATCGACATAAGACTCAGTGTCGCCTCTTGAATCATTATATACTCAACAAAACTTGCAACATGGGATGGTGATGCTATTCCCTCCTCTTCCATATCAACTATGACAAGGATGGTCTTATTTTTAGCCATGTCTGGGGCTGGTAAGCCTTCCACATTGATTATTGTTTGCCCCATGCTGCAAGGGCTCTTGGTTAGGTCTATTGTAGGGGAAGGTTGTAATATAGGCCCATGCCCTTATTTGACAAGATAATCTTGTGAGATGAAGGTGTCTAGAACATATACATGGCCATCTTGCAATGGATTTGTGTGCTTTGTATTCGGCCACTCTTTTGGGTAAGAGCAAGAACACCTTCGACATTGCCATGGCAAATGTCTTCCTCCTTCAATTTTAAGAACTGTCCATTTGTATAATACATAATAGGTTTGGCAACAAGGGAGGCCATGTATGTGTAGACCTTTGTTCTTGTATTTGGCATAGCACTTGACAATGGCTCAATTTCTGAAGAAATCTACACATGTATAGATATGTGTATTGGATAGGAGAGTGAGAGTGTGTGTGGGCATAACTATCAAATATGAGAGAGAGAGAGAGAGAGAGAGAGAGAGAGAGAGAGAGAGAGAGAGAGAGAGAGAGAGAGAGAGAGAGAGAGAGAGAGAGAGAGAGAGAGAGAGAGAGAGAGAGAGAGAGAGAGAGAGAGAGAGAGAGAGAGAGAGAGAGAGAGAGAGAGAGAGAGAGAGAGAGAGAGAGAGAGAGAGAGAGAGAGAGAGAGAGAGAGAGAGAGAGAGAGATGTTAGAAATTGTCATCCCCTGGGCATGCATTTTCCTCAGTTAGGTTGTGTACATATGTATTTTCTAGCTAGCCAGCCATTCGAGAGTGTTACAGTGTGTGGAGCAAGTTGACAGATCCGTCAGGGTGGTCAGATCAGGTGCAGATTGTTGAGAATCAGCAATCATACTCAAACAGCCTCTTTGTATGGAGTCTCAGGGTCAAGGACATGCAGGCTAACTTATCCATATGCACAATGGTGCCTACTGCAGTTTCCTACTTTCCTATAAAGCATTGTACTTGCTTCCTTTTCTTAATGCAATGACAGTACTCTTTTCATTTCAGTAAAGTGTCAATGTCATTGTCCACATACACAAGATTGTGTTTATGAGTCCAAGTCTCAATCTTGGAACCTAACTCACTTGTGTAACAAACAGTGTCCTTTCCATCATGAGTCTACACTTATTTCTTCATCCTCCATAGCTTCTGGTTTTGCCATGCTCTAGATCCCGCATCTCTCACATGGTATCAGAGCACAGTTGGGCATGGCACTGCTTGTCTAGCCTCTCTTGATTCCTTTCAACCTCAGTCTAGCTCAATGTCAGCTCATGACTTCATCTCCCAACTCTACTCTCACTGAAGTTATCAACAGTGATTTTAATCACTGAGCAATACTCTCTGAAGTTCATTAAAGTACTGTCACTCAGATCTGAAGGCATCAGCATCAAATCAAGAAGGGGAAGATTACTTGGAGTTACTTGGAGTAAAAAGACTTTTGCAGATTTGGTATTCATTGACACTCAGTTAGTGCTTTTTAGCACTTGTGTCTCTCAATCAATTCTTCTGTTGCTCAAATCTAATAAAGTCTGAAGTTGATTTGCTACTGTTCCTGTAAATCTAACATGGGCAAAGACTCTCCAAATGCTCGATTCAAAGGAGTTGGATTCCACACTTGGCAAACCCGCATCAAGCTCATCCTGATGAAGAAGGGTCTCTGGGCCATCACAAATGGCAAAGAGAAGAAACCTCGGGACACGGACCTTGCAACTACTTGCCAAAAGAATGATGACAGAGCTCAGGCCATTATCAAACTGGAGCTAGACGACAGTTATATCCATCATGTGGATAACTGTGAGACCTCACAGGATACATGGAAAAGACTTGACACCCTGTTCGGTGCACAATCTAAATCATCAAAGTATGGTCTCCTAATTGAGTTCTTCAGGCTTGAAATGAAGTCCAGCACATCACTTGCCACACATCTTAATTACATGGAAGGACTCCTAACCCAACTTGCAGGAATCAACATTAAAATGGATGAAGATGTTTGCATCGGTGTTCTACTTAAGAGCTTGCCTCCTGAATATAATAATGTATCAACAACTTTAATCAACATGCCAAATCCTGAACTTGTTGATATCCAGGCATCACTGTTAGAAGAAGAAAAAAAGCTTTGTAAACTCCTTATGTAACTTGGCATTACAGTCCCTGTACACTTTGTGAGGCCCCTGTTACAGCCTCTGGATGTCCACCATGTTTATGGTACCCACACTTAGCTTTTTCTGCAACAGCCTCTGGTGTTTTGCCATGTCTGTGGTATGCCCACACTTTGCAGGTGGTTCTCATTACAGCCTCTACACACTTTGTGCCTTTCCTAGTTGTGATTGAGGAGGGGTGTTGAGAATCAGCAATCACACTCAAACAGCCTCTTTGTATGGAGTCTCAGGGTCAAGGACATACAGGCTAACTTATCCCATATGCACAATGGTGCCTACTGCAGTTTCCTACTTTCCTATAAAGCATTGTACTTGGTTCCTTTTCTTAATGCAATGATAGTACTCTTTTCATTTCAGTAAAGTGTCAATGTCATTGTCCACATACACAAGATTGTGTTTATGAGTCCAAGTCTCAATCTTGGAACCTAATTCACTTGTGTAACAAACAGTGTCCTTTCCATCATGAGTCTACACTTATTTCTTCATCCTCCATAGCTTTCGGTTTTGCCATGCTCTAGATCCCGCATCTCTCACACAGATGCCCCGTCAACAACAGATACGCATGTGCCACATCAGCAACCACATCATCACTACCAGGTTAGATGCCACGTGGCAGTAGACATGTGCAGTCGGATAGTACAGATCAGATAGTTTTACATCAGCCAACTGCATTTAATGCGGCCAACTTGGTCATTATTTGGCATTTTCTTTTATGTTGTATATAGCAGCTCTCTAGCACATTGTTCCACACTGCGATTGCAAATTTTAGAGTAGAGAGTAGGTAGATTGCAGCATACTTCAAGGTGGCGTATAGCATACAACCACAGGTTTCACAGGCATTCTAGACGATCAACAGGAACCAGAAAAGCTAAGTATCACCAAAAACCTTTTTCCAGAAAAGAAAAATATGATAAAAGTTCAAAAAACAAAGATTTGAAATGTTTTATTTGCGGAAGTGCTTCATACTTAGCAAAAAAATGCCAAAAAAAAAAGGATAATGCAGATGCCGCCAAGGTCAACATGATGCACCATTATGACTATGCTAGTTGTTATTCTTATGATAGCTATTCGGATGACGAATATTCCTACAACAACAGTTATGACACACAAGAAGAAGAAGAAGAAACAAAATCTTCTGAAATATCTTTTGAAACAGACTCTTGGCATACAACAGACAAATTTTTAGATACACTAGAAGAGACACCTTCTAATATAACTGAAGAATCAGACAATGAAGTAAACCCAGACAACTTCCAAGCTATTAATGCTCACAAGGCTTATTTTCCCTCTAAAGGAAAATTTATGGGAAATGCCTTTGCCTCCTCTTCAAAGATGAAAGGAAAGAAACTTGAAGACAGTTTATCAAGCCCATAAGAATCTGAAGATATAGATACCTCCTCATCAAAACACAAGAAACAAAAGAACAAGATACAACAAGAGTTCTTCTCAAATCCATATGACTTGCCAAAGTAAGGAACTCTTAGCCCAGAAACAAAAGGACATGCAAATCTTTTCATTCCACATAAGCTGGAAGCTAGAAACTCTACACCATCCCAAGTCAACATCACAATTACTGAATTCAGCCTCTCCAGGTATGCAACAAGAAGGACATGATATGACTGATGCCTTTTTACAAATGCAACATGAATTACACTCACTCTGTAAAATCCACAAAAGAATCTTGCTAATCCAAAAGGAGATAGCTCAAGGAACTACAACAATCTTACAAGAATTGCAATCCTCAACTCCAGGTGACATTATGCATCTAGTCAACCAAATAAGATCATCCCACAATCCCACACTAGAATCCACAAGCTAAATGCTTTAGATATAGGTGGACCTATTCCTATAGTATGTGTACAGGTTAAAAACATGCCACAATTTTCTCTTTTTGCAGATGCATTATTGGATACAAGATCTTCATTGACAATAGCTCCCTATGAACTCTTTCCCAAAAATTGTATAAAGGTTTCTACATCCATCATAATAGAATTATCCAATAATAAAAAAATCACACTCATTCATGTGACACAGGCTTATTTATAGCTTGGAACAGTCAAAGTGCCAATAGAAATACAACTCATGAAACATATGAGGTATGACTTATTGATTGGTACAGACATCTTGCAACATTTTGTGCCTTACACCTTTTAGGCCAAAAAGTTTACAGTAACTTACAAGGGTAAACAAGCTGACATGACACTACTCACAAAATTAGAAGAACTATTTACTCTATTACCGAAGCAAATGCCAAGGCTAAAGAAAGCTCAAGAGCTCAATGGATAAAGACAGAATTGAAAAAACAAGAACAAACTACAACACAAATACAAGAACATATAAAGACTTTCATGCATGATGACCTTATGATCTATCAGGAGAAAAGACAAAGGTTTGTGGTATCCTTACCCATCCAATCTAATGCAGTCCCTACCAAAGTAGTCCATTCAGGCATGAAGGATGAAGACTTACACTTGTGCAAAGAAGAGATTCAATCTCTACTGGCAAAAGGCTTAATAGAAACAACAAACTCACCATGGGCATGTCAAGCCTTTTACGTCAACAAGCATTCAGAACAAAAGAGGGGAAAAAAGAGATTAGTGATCAATTACAAACCATTGAATAAATATCTAATAGGACATGGCCATTCTATTCCTTTAAAAGATCTTCTTCTTCTGAAAAGATTGAAAAAAGGATTTTTCAAATCCAAACTTTGTGATCATAGATTATACAAAGAATACCTTGTATATATGAGAGATCTTATGTATGAATGTCTTGGAGCTCATGAAAACTCCATGAAAGAGCATCTACTATGTTCTTTTCCAAAACCTATCCCTTTCTATTGTAAACAAAGAATGAAAAATGAAAATAGAGACTTTTCTGATAGTGTTGGACAGATCATCCAAACCATCGAATAGACTATCAAAGAAGTTTGTCATCCACAAAAAATGACACACCTAAATCAAAAGTTTCCACAATCTATACGCAAAAAAGCCTAAATTTGAAGCAGATTTTGGATGTGACAGATGTCACTGTGATATTTCCACACATAGCTACTACAAAAGAAAGAACAACAGGCATCATCATCATCATCATCAAAGACATCATGGATATCAACCAGATTATGAACAAGAAGATTGACATGTTGGTCCTGTGAGAGTGAGTCTCGTACAGTAAGTATTCCGTGATCCTCAATATATAGAGTAGATGCTTTAAATTTGAAAATACCATTTTCACCATAGATATGGGAAGCACCGATGTTTGGCATTATCAACTTTGAACTTGGTTGTGATTCATCGACCATAATTGTTGAATTCCCCAATGACTTATAGCGCTCAGAAAGATGTTTGAAGGCAGAAGAGAGGGCATTTCCACTTTGTTTCGAAGAAGCCATAGGAATTTACCGGACTTTAGCAAAGGATTTAATGCTCTTCAACGACGAAGACAACAACACATGCCTTAATGCCTAACGAGCGAGACCTCAAGAGCGTCACTTACTACCTTTCTTCTCATGATCTACAAGTGGAAATAAATCTGCTCTGATACCAACTAACTGGAGAGTGAGCATGAGCAGAGTGGAAGATAAGGGGCAGACAGAAACTATGAAATGAGAATAATAGAACTTGCTTGCCAGTAACAAGATATGGTGAGAAAATAACTCTGTATTATACGACTTGAAATGAGTACAAGGAATTAAGGCTTCTTTAGCTTCTGGTACATCATCTACTGACTGTAGAGTGAGTGCGAGCGGAGTGGAAGATAAGGGGCACACATAAACTATGAAATGAGAATAACAGACCTTCCTTGCCAGTAACAAGATATGGTGAGAAAATAACTCTGTATTACATGGCTTGAAATGAGTACAAGGAAACAAGGCTTGGCTCTCGACTTCTCTCTAACTATCTATATGTGAATGTCTGTGAGTATATGTGAGTATATGAGTATGAATGGTAAGCTCATGAGCTGAGAATTTTCATGTGCACGGGTTTTTCCTGCCTTTTCAAGAATTTGAGTAAATTCTTTCCCACTCTAAAGGGGATAAGAAGGCATCTGGTAGTGCGTAATGAGTTGGATAAAATCTTTTACATGATAAAGGTACAGGGAATATTGTAGAGTGATTTTGAAAGTGGTCATGATGACTTTCAAGATAGTAGATCAGCAATAGTGTTTTGTACACCTGGAAGATATTCGAAAGTCACATCAAGTGCATCGAAAAAGAGTGACCATCTTAATAATCTTTTGTTTCCGATTTCATTGGGTGCTTTCTTAGCGAGGTATCCCGACACATGTTTTAGGTCAGTGCGGATGGTAAAGAGAACAAATTAAATAAATATTTTGAATGTTTTAATTGTTTTGATCATTGCCAAGATCTCTCTTTGGTAGGATGGGCAGTTTCTTTTGGTTGTGGAGAAGATTCATGAGGCATATTTTGCATGGATGTAATTCTTTCGATCATTCTTCGCAAAGACAAGCACCCCAACCCCAGTGTCAGAAGCATCTGTATATAGAAATAATGGAAGACCTATAGGCAACCTGAGAGGAGGAAGATTTTGGATTATCTTCTTAATATTTTGGATTGCAATTGTGTACATAGGATTCCATTTGAATTTATCTTTTCTGAGTAGAGGATAGAATTCCTGGGAGTCATGGGCTATATTTGGAGTAGAGGAATTAATCCATTTTAAACAGCCTAGGAAGTGTTGAAGCTATTTTATTGTAGTGAAAGTGTCTGGCATGTCTATGATTTTAGCCAATACATGCTCTTGAAGCTTTATGCTGCCTTGGTTTATTTCTATACCAAGAAACTCTATTGATGTTTGAAACATCATTGATTTAGTAGGTGAAAGTACTATTCCTGCTTCTTCCACTACTTTTGCAAATTGAGAAAGATGCTCTATATGTTCTTGCATAGTTTTTGAGAAAACAAGAATGTCATCAATGTAAGTTAGGCAAAAAGGATATTTGCCAAAAATGGAATCAGTCCATTCTTGAAATTTTGTAGGGGCTATCTTGATTCCAAAGCATAGCACTGTCCATTGGTAATGGCCTTGAGAAACACAAAATGCTATTTTATACTTGTCTTCTTTTTTTATAGGTAATTGCCAAAATCCTAATTTAAGATCAAACTTGCTGAAGATATTGGATTTTTTCAATCTTTTCAGAAGAAGATCTTTTAAGGAATAGGATGGCCATGTCCTATTAGATATTTATTCAATGGTTTGTAATTGATCACTAATCTCTTTTTTCCCCTCTTTTGTTCTGAATGCTTGTTGACATAAAAGGATTGACATGCCCATGGTGAGTTTGTTGTTTCTATTAAGGTTTTTCCAGTAGAGACTGAATCTCTTCTTTGCACAAGTGTAAGTCTTCATCCTTCATGCTTGAATGGACTCCTTTGGTAGGGACTGCATTAGATTGGATGGGTAAGGATACCACAAACCTTTGTCTTTTCACCTGATAGATCATAGGGTCATCATGCATGAAAGTCTTTATGTGTTCTTGTATTTGTGTTGTAGCTTGTTCCTGTTTTTTCAATTTTGTCTTTATCCATTGAGCTCTTGAGCTTTCTTTAGCCTTGGCATTTGCTTTGATAATAGAGTAAACAGTTCTTCCAATTTTGTGAGTAGTGTCATGTCAGCTTGTTTACCCTTGTAAGTTACTACAAACTTTCTGGCCCATAAGAAGCAGGGCACCAAAGGTTGCAGGATGTCTGTACCAATCAATAAGTCATACCTTATCTGTTTCATGAGTTGTATTTCTATTGGTACTTTCATTGTTCCAAGCTGTAAATAAGCCTGTGTCACATGAATGAGTGTGATTTTCTTGTTATTTGATAATTCTACTATGATGGGTGTAGAAACTTTTATACAAATTTTGGGAAAGAGTTCATAGGGAGCTATTGTCACTGAAGATCCTGTATCCAATAATGCATCCACAAAAAGAGAAAATTGTGGCATGTTTTTAACCTATACACATACTATAGGAATAGGTCCACCTGCATGTAAAGCATTTAGCTTGTGGATTCTAGTGTGGGATGACCTTACTTGGTTGACTGGATGTATACTGTCACCTGGAGTTGAAGATTGCAATTCTTGGAGGATTGCTGTAGTTCCTTGAGCTATCTCCTTTTGGCTTAGCAAGATTCTTTTGTGGATTTTACAGAGGGAGTGTAATTTCTGTTATATTTGTAAAAAGGCATTAGTTACATCCTGTCCTGCTTGTTGCATACCTTGAGAGGCTGAATTCAGTAATTGTGATGCTGACTTGGGATGGTGTAGAGTTTCAGCTTATGTGGAATGAAAAGATTTTCCTGTCCTTTTGTTTTTGGGCTAATAGTACCTTGCTTTGGCAAGTCATATGGATTTGAGAAGAATTATTGTCGTATCTTATTCTTCTGTTTCTTGTGTTTTGATGGGGAGGTGTTTGTATCTTCAAATTCTTCTGGGCTTGATAAACTGTCTTTAAGTTTCTTTCCTTTCATCTTTGAAGAGGATGCAAAGGCATTTCCCATAAATTTTCATTTAGAGGGAAAATGAGCCTTGTGATCATTAATAGCTTGGAAGTTGTCTGGGTTTACTTCATTGTCTGATTCTTCAATTATATCAGAAGTGTCTCTTCTAGTGTATCTGAAAAATTGTTTGTTGTATGCCAAGATTCTGTTTCTTCTTCTTCTTCTTGTGTGTCATAACTTTTGTTGTAGGAATATTCGTCATCTGAATAGCTATCATAAGAATAACGGCTATCAAAGTCATAATGGTGCATCATGTTGACCTTGGCGGCATTATCCTTTGTCTTTGGGCAGTTATTTGCTAAGTGTGAAGCACTTTCACAAATAAAACATTTCAAATCTTTGTTTTTTGAACTTTTTTCATATTTTTCTTTTTTGGAAAAAGATTTTTGGTGATGCTTAGCTTTTCTGGTTCCTCTTGATCTTTTGGAATGCTTGCAAAATCTGTGGTTGTATGAAGCTTCTTGTTCATAATCTGGTTGATATCCATGATGTCTTTGATGATGATGATGATGCTTGTTGTTCTTCCTTTTGTAGTACCTGTGTGTGAAAATATCACAGTGACATTTGTCACATCCAAAATCTACTTCAAATTTAGAGGCTCTTTTGCATATGGATTGTGGAAACTTTTGATTCAGCTCTGTCATTTTTTGTTGATGACAAACTTCTTTGATAGTCTATTCAATGGTTTGGATGATCTATCCAACACTATCAATAAAGTCTCTAATTTCATTTTTCATTCTTTGTTTATAATAGAAAGGGATAGCTTCTAGAAAAGAACATACTAGATGCTCTTTCATGGAGTTGTCATGAGCTCCAAGACCTTCATACATAAGGTCTCTTATATATACAAGGTATTCTTTGTATAATCTGGGATCACAGAGTTTGGATTTGAAAAAGGCTTCTCTAGCTTCTAGTACATCATCTAGTTTGTTTCCAAATAGTTCTCCTAATAATAGCTCAAAGAATATTTGAATAGGGTCTTGATGTTGTACTATAGCTAATTTAACCTGAGGATGAATAGATATCCAGCATTTTTTGAGTCCATCCACAAAACCATGTGTCATTGCATTGAGAATGTCTATTCTATATGTATGTGGCTTTTCTAACATTTTTTGTCCTACATATGCATACATCATGTAAATAAGAAGTTTAATTTCTTTGGATGTTTTGCCGTCAATAGACCATATTGGAAAAGATCCAACTTTTTTCGGCACACATATCTTCTTATAGAAGTGATTGTAAGAGGGCTTTGTTTTGGATGTTGATGCAGAAGTAGTATTCACAGGATTTGTAATAGCAGAAGAATTACTTACAGAAGAAAAGTGAGCATTTAATTGAGCTCGTAGTATTGAAGTTGGAGATGGCTGTCGATGTGGATTTATAGGGACAAATGTTTCTTCAATCACACTATCTCCATCTTCATTAGAAGATGATGCAGTGAATGGAACTCTTTCTTGGAAATGTGCTTAATCATGGTAATACCATGTTGGAAGATCTGAGGATGGTTGATTCGGAGGATTTCGTTCTACGTATTCTCCCATAATCCTTGAATCAAGTCTTTTGTGTATGCTACGAGTGAGTTCATCATTATCTTTTTTAGAATAATCAATGCACAAAGGCATTTGGTCTCGTACCTGATTTGCTTCTTTTTGTCTATGAATCTTTTCAAGATCCTTTTCATTAATGTCTTCAAAAGCTGTTTCGTAATCATTGTTAGACCAATTTGGGAACATTAGCTCTAGATAATCTGTTAAGTCTGTCACAGTCTTTCCCGAGACTGAAGAGGTTGCTAATATGAGAAAGGACTAATTTCAGGGAAATCTTTATCCAGATCTTTTAGTAGAGGAAAATAAATTTGTTGTACCTCTTTTAAAAGAATTCTTTCTAAATCATATTCTTGATCATTTTCAATATCCGGAAGTGTTTCATAGCAGTATATATCCATATCTGTTTGAACAGATGTGTTTGCATTGGAAGTTCCTTCTCATGTGGGGATAATTTCCTTTTCTTTTCCCTTTTCAGAGATAATATGATGAACATTGAGTGTTCTTGTGGAAGATGAAGCAAAGTGAGATGTCCAACCTTTTTGTACTCTCTTGTTGGAGAAAGTAGACCAGTCTGGCTGTCTGATACGAGGGCAGTAATGAAGTGGCATTTTGAGAAATGGGTGATGTAGTAGGTCTTACAATAGAAGCTTTGTGTAGTTGTTGACATAGTTGAAGAAGTGTGTCTGTCATTTGATGTAGAGATTCTATTTTCTCTATCAATCCTGTAAGAGCAAGATTGGTCCAATTTTCATCTTGAAGTTTTGCTATCCATAATGAGTTATCTTGGGGACGGAGATATGGGGCTGCTTTATATTGGTTCCCTTCATATTCAAATTCTTGGATGTTGTTTATGACTCCAGAAGTTGATCTAACTTTTTCTATCAATTTGCGACAATGTTGGCATACTTCTTGTATTATCTGATCATGATTGCATGACTGGGTATGGAACTTAAGAGTGTTTGCCTTTTGAGATGGTGAGATCTTGAGCTGAGGTTGTTCTACCACTGACTTTTGAGGATGTAGTTCTTGTAGATACAAAGAACCATTCTGTAATTGCTTTTGTGGAAGTAATAGTGTTTTACCTTTGATGTTTTGTACCTTGATCAATTTTGGTGGAAGTAACTCCTTTTTTTGGATAGAAGAAATGTCTAGTTGCCATTCATGGGGCAACTCTATTTCAAACTAGCTTACACTGTCTGGTAGAAACCTTTGATTAGTATCATTGAAGGGGAGCTACGAAGCTCTACCCCAAGACCTACGGACCGCTTATTGATCAAGCGTTTCAAGCCGAGCGGCCATGGCTACCTCTCACATAGCTGACGCACAATGCCTACCTTACGGGTGTAGTGAGCTTACCTTGATGCTCGATTGAGTTCTCTCCTCTCTCTTGCACTCTGGTAGCTCCACGATCCTTGTGGCAAGCTCAAGCAACCTCAAGCCCTCTCCGTCAAGCTCCATCCTCCATAGCCGCGTGAGAAAAGAGAAGAGAAGAGAAGAAGAGAAGATGAAGAGAGAAGATGGGGAGCTTCTTCTTCACGATCCCTCACTCTCACACACTCACTCCCTCACTCCCTCACACTCCCTCAATCCCTCACTCAAGCACAAGAAAGAAGGCAAGAAACAAGAGAAGAAGAAGAAGAAGCTTTGGCCACACACAAGAATGATCTTCTTCACGATCCCTCACTCTCACACACTCACTCCCTCACTCCCTCACACTCCCTCAATCCCTCACTCAAGCACAAGCAAGAAGGCAAGAAACAAGAGAAGAAGAAGAAGAAGCTTTGGCCACACACAAGAATGATCTTCTCATTCACTTTTGAACTTTATATACATGTCCTACTTTTTGGGTGGTTATTCCCACTTTTTATATGGCCGGCCATTAGCCTAGGCCCTCTTTTCCTATTTCCCACCATTCTAACTTATCCCATTCCCAACTAATGCATACAATTTGCACAGGAGTGAGCCTGGCACTCTTTTACAAGGATTTGGGAGCACTTTCACAATTAATGGTGCGTTTTTACTCTTTTCTTTTCTCGAGGCGACATTGAGGCCTTTTGGAGAGGTCGTCATTAAAATTTTTTAGGGTCTGAATTCCATCCGGGGTGCCTTTTCCTTCCTTTTTCCTGTGCCCTTTCGGTTATCTCCTTTTCCCATTTTCCCACTCCTCTGCTCCATTTTCTTGCTCCTCTATGCTACGGTAAACATTACCCCCTCCTAGCTGAGTGCTAGTCCCATGGCGCTGTGGTGTGGAGTAGTGGGGTAGTTGGGGTTGTTGCTAAGTGGAATTGGTGGGTAGATGACCACAATCAAAAGGTGCTATTGTAAATGAGAGGTAATGGAGTTTTATTAACGATGACCAGGAGAGATTTCGGAGTGCTTTATACTTCATGAAGATGATCGACATTTCTCACATAGTTGTAGCTCGCCTTCTACGATGGCTGATAAAGGTTTTGCATGGGCATCTCTAATCCTTTTCATTGCCAGCCGACTGTTGAGAACCATGTAGCTATGCATCCCGTGCTGATCCAAAAGCACTTAATCAATAAGCAATCCATAGGTCTAGGGGTTTGAACATATATTTGGAGAATATGAGGTTCCAAAATCTATGCCAATGGTGGGTCCATCACTGAGTTTCCCTTCTACGCTTGATTTGGTTTAGTCATAGTAGCCATCAACAGGAAGATGGTCGGCTACATTAAGCATGTTGGTCCATCCAACCATTAGAGTATGCAAAAGCTCCTGAAGCTGCTGTAATGGTGTCCTATCCGACTCAGGAAAAAATTCATGGTCATTAGCGGATGCCGTGGATGATCTCCTTTAGCTGGGTAGCCATTCATTGAGTCACAATCATAGCATGCAAGAGAAAGTTGTGCACTCCCTAAGGGGTATGTCTGTCTCATGGTGTGGTGTAAGTGCATGTGTAGTGGAACTGGGAAAAGGGTCTAACCTTAGGTAAGCCCTTGGTAATGTCCCACACTTGAGGACCCAGTTCGTGTGTTGTTGGAGGTGCAGTGCAAAACTAAGGGTGATAGGTGTGGAAGTCCTGCCCTTGATGAGCCCTAAGCGTAAAGTGGGGGAGGGGCTAGGTATATAAATCCTAGGTGTAGTGAGTGAAGTGATCCCTCGTGCTTTTTTCTTCTCCTTTTTTTTTTTTTTGAAGAATTGCATACAAGGAAGATGTCTTGGCTAATGCCTATCACCTTCAATTAGATTACGAGGCCGTCGCAAGCATTGGGATAGGAATGCGCGACTTTGTAGATTTTCTTTAATACCAACTCGGGCCTTCTGAGGTGTGGATGACAAGAAAGGATGATTGCACCTCGTGAAGCGGTATCACTCATATCCTCTAAGATTTCTAGGCAAAAGGAGGGAAGCAGGGTTGCCCTCATCATTAGTCTAGTCATGGCTCTACTATCTATCCCTAGGTTGATGTCAAAAAAGAGTGGAGGGAGGTGGGCTTCCTCTGCTGTTGGTCTCTGCATTAGTAGAAACTTGATAAGCCTAAGATAATTACAGGTAGTTAAGAAGGCTGGATCTGGGCAAGAAGAAAAATCTGCGAGGAAGCTGTTGATAGATGGGATGAAATCCTCTAGCCTAAAGACTAGGCATTCCTCAGGTTATATATCTTAGGAAAGACGAAATCCCCATGAATATTTTGATCATAGTCAACTCCATGCCTACGGGGGTAGGGCATATAGATGGGGTCATTGCGTTCTTCAGGGAGCAAGCTGCAGAAGGCGGTCCATGCATCAAAATTGGTATCCCAAATCCTCCTCCGCCACTTCGGTTATGCCTCGTAGCCTTGGATAGTTTTGGGAACCCTATTTACCTTGTCTTGCGAGTAGTCTTTAGGCTCTTGCCTCCATCTGGTTATTATGAGGCTTCTTTCCTCTATCCACTTGTTTGCAAGATCATTAGCCAGATCCTTGATCTTGGCTAGAATATCTAGAGGCAAAGCACGGTCTAGAGAGCGTGGATAAGCAAATGAAAGTTCAAACAGCCTCGTCTGGAACTCCTGTTGATGCCATATGACCAATTCCTGAGGCCAATTGATATGATGGGGATCCCCCCATAGTGGCATAGGCTCTTCAGGGAATTGTCTTGGTAGTGATCGTGCTCTGCATTGGGTTTCCTCTGCTAGTTCTTGTCTTCTTCTTCTGGCTACCACAATGCACTCGGGCATATGGGCATCTTCGGGCTCTTCAAGTGGGAGGTCTAGTAGAGGTGGACTGGGCATTATTTGTTGCTCTTCTTCAGCATCCTGCTCAAAGTCCGGACCCTCTTCAACATTTTGCTCGACAACTGATGGAACCGCTTGTGATGGTGGTGGTGGCTGCTCATGCTCTACAAACCCAAGTTCCTTAAGCTCAACAGTGGAGAGGCCAGCACGGCGTAGGCAGTGAAATTGCTGCTCTTTTGCGATTCCTGTGCCTGTTGGAAGCTCCTGTTCTTGAATGCCATACTTTAGTGCTTGGGTGGTCAGTTCTAGCTTCCTTATTACCTTCTCCACTGAATCATTTCCCTCCGCCTGGGTGACGTGTAGTACTGTGTTGAGGAAGGCTTGCCTTTGAGTGTTGGCACATACATCAACAACTTCTGCCCTGGACTCCGCAAGCACTCTCTCGGCCACCGCCAAGCGTTCTGTTAAACCCCTAACTCTTTCAAAATTGTTTCTTTTCCACTCACTGGCTCTCTCGTCCATCTTCTTTTTTCCCTCCTCCAGCTCACTTGCCAAGGTTGTCATAACCTGCTGCTGGTCATTCGTTAAGAACCAGAGTTGGTTCCTTTCCCTAGATTTTTGAGCTAGCTGTTCTTCAGCAATTTCTTTTGCCTGATTTGCAATGTTGAATCTTTTTTGTGCCTTAGCAAATAGCTCTGACTTTTCTTGCACAAGCTGCTCGTGACTTTGGATCTCTGTGAAGTGCAATCTTCTTTGAGTGAAGGCCATGGCCATGAGGGCCTCTATGTCTCCCTTGGTAATCTCCAATGCATCTTGCAGTCGTTGTGCCTCATTCTGCAACCTTTGTGCTTCTGTTACGGGAACTCCAGGCCTTTCCTGTTCTAAGAACTCTATTTCCCTCTCCAATCTGTCTTGTTCTTCAAGTTCATACCATAGCCGAAAAGCTATGGCATCTTCTTGTTGCTCACTTGGCTCGCCCTCCTGAGCTTCTATCTGTCTGTACCTTTCCAGTTAGGCAGTCCTCTGTTGCAAGTCAGCATATTGGTGCACTAGTAACTTCAAGCTTCGTTGTTCTGCCACCAGGTTTTGCTCTTCATCTTCCAGCCTTTGTCTTAGGCGGCTCTCATTGTCATGGGCTTCCTTGGTCTTTGCTTCTAGCTGAGCTTGTAGAGTTTTCACTTCCCTTATTCAGTCAGCTCCTTGCTTTGAAACTTCCAGCCTTAAGGTTGCCAAAGTTTCCTTTTCTTTCTCTAACTCCACCAGGGCTATCTTCTTTTCTTCTTTTGCCTTGTCCAATTGTGCTAGAAGCTCAGCCACATAAGCGTCATAGTCGGCACCAGATGGCACGGGAGTAGGGGATGTAGTGGTTAATGCCTCTAGCTTCTATCATTTTGGATCTTGCCTAGACTCGACATCTGCGGCAGCGGGCCTTTTTGCTCCGGCTTCTGGTACAATTTCAGCCACTTTACTGACAAGTAGCTGCATCATGTTCATCAATTGGGCCGTGTTTAGAGAGGGCGTGGGTTGCGGGGTGGTTGTGGTTGTGGTGTTGGTTGGTAATGGCACAAAGGAGGAAGGCAAGGGGTGCAGCAGGGACTTGCCCTTGCCTACAACTATTAGGGTCGTTTCCACACTGCCACTTGCTTCAGCTTCATGGTGGGGACTCAAAGGATCGATCTACTATTGGGGCCATTTCCACACTGCCACTTGCTTCAGCTTCATGGCGGGGACTCAAAGGATCAATCTCTCCTCCCCCATGGGTTTCTTCGATAGATCTATGAGTGGCCTTTGCCAACTCAACAAGTTCTTTCATTCTTAGTTCTTTGGCTTTCTCCTCTGCCCTTCTTTGCCTCTCTTCTTCTGCCCTTTTTGATTATTCTCTAAATTTTTTGAGTTCTTCGTCTTCTTTTTTCCTTCGTTTCTCCTCCACCCTTCTTGACTCTCTTTGAGCCCTCTTCATCTCGGCTCACTCTTCTTTGCTTAGTCTTTCTTTCTTCTCCTTTTGGCTCTTGTCACTCTTCTTTTGCTTCCGTGGCTTAGCCGCTTGAGTAGGTGGTACCTCTGGCTCTCCTTTGTCGCATATTGTCCTTTCACTTGAGCCTTCTTCCTCGTGGTGAGGTGAGCTTTGATGCACAACTTGCTCTTCATCTACACCAGCATCCTTGATAGCCTCATGGATGATTGCCATCAGGACACCGCCATATCTGATTGTGGAGGCTTTCGAGGCAGGCTTTTTCCTTGCAGATCATGCAGTAGAAGCAGGAGACTCCCCACCAGCTGGTGCTGCGGCTAGAGCCAGGAGCGTGGCTGAACTCTTGATAGTTTTTTGCACAAAAACGTTCCAATCCACCTCCTCTAGAACTCCTCCAGCGATGCTCTCTAGTAATGGCACCTCGATTTTGTTCATTAAAGCATTGTATCTCTGTCCTGAGAAAAGGGCATGGACCATTTTAGCTTGCATCTTTGTTGTGGGGTCTGGAATATCAGCCAAACTGATTCCATTCACTGTGTGCACGTCATCTTTTTTGACTTCCATTGTGGTATATACATCTCTTCTTGGGTGCCACTCCTTCTTGGATACAAGCCCCAGGGCTTTCTCGACGATAACTGCATTAAGGGGCACTTGTACCCTTCTTTCCTGGTCACCAATCCTTACTGTGACCGTGCCACAGCTCCTATCTTCATCAAAGCTCTTTAAAAAGTTAGTGCACATACTGTAATCTACAGCCTGTCCGACCTTTTCCACATACTTTCGGAGGTTGCATTTATCCACCAACTTCTTCACTGCCGGCTCTTCCAGAATGGCATCGTCTAAATTCAGGGTATGTTTGAATGTGAATTGGCTAAATCCACGTGTCTCAACACTGATCCCATACTTTGTCAGCTTCTCTTCAGTGAATGGAAGTTTACCCCCCTTTTTTTGTCTTGCCATGGTAGGTGCCTGTCATTACGCCATGCCAATATTAGCATTATGAATCGACTCATCACTAACAAAAACCCAAGAAAGAATACGTGTGACAATTTTCCGTGCTGCTTCAGAGGTATGAAACTTGGAAATAATTCAAAAGAAACATCTATTTCCTCCTTGCATTCTTTCCTATTTAAATTCAATTGATCATTTTCATCTATCATTACACCTTGCTACATTACTTGGCTCTCACTTTGCTAACCCCCCTTCCTTAAGTTTTAAAGTAATCCTTCCTAGGATTAGCAAGGGAAGAAGGATGACTCACATGGACTTTGTGGGGTGAGTTACTTGGCCAACAACCAAGTATAGAGGTTAGGGTTATATTCAAGCTGGGCATGACGATCAAGTTCACATGGTCATATGGAAGCTTGGGTGATATAGGTCAAGACATCATGAAAGATGTCCCCGGAGTTGAGGCGGCTAGCAACGTGCAGTTTGTCTTCCGTAAGGAATTGGTCAATGCAAGGGTGGGCTAACACATGGTCATCTAAGTGTATGTTGCGTGTAATGGCCAAAACCCTAAACAAAAGAGGTGCCACATAAGTAGGGTCATGTTCAATTGTTTTGATTGCCCTTCTTTGCTCGGCATTGGTCATGATGCGGCATCCTTTTTTCTCCCATTAGATTCGCTAGGCATACCATAGTTGTAAGAATGAAGAATCAGAGTTGGCAAGCTGCGTGAGCTCCTCCAGTTCTTGTTCAGGTGCAGAGCGAGTAGTCTTGTGGTACGAGGTAATTAGTCTTCTGAGAATGGATTGCTCCTTTGAGATTTCTCCATTAACGATTAATTAAGTGGCAATTTTGGAAAATTTGACGGTCATAAATTTGTAGTCTTCCCAAGTGCATGGCAACGCATGAACATCAGAAGCAAGAGGTTCATTGAGAAGTCCTAGGTCAAGCCTCTCATAGCTCCTAGCAAATGTGGTGAAGGTGTTATCTAACACCTTGATGCATGTCACTACCTCATCTCTCGAGGTCTCAGCAAGATCCTTGGCCACTGAAAGGAAAGATCGTCTTTCATACGAAGGCCTAAGACCTACTGGTGGTGATGGTGCAATTGGGTTACAGTGGTGACTCCATTGATGGCGTCACAGATGGGACTTTGCACTCAGAAGCACTTTGAGATGTTGCAGGGGGCTCCAGTGGCATAGGAGGTGTGTTGCATTCTATCTGAGCCGGCATGGGGGTGCTCAACTCCTCTGACTTGGATAATTCTGGGGCATCTAGCTTTGGATGATAAATGTGTTGGGATTCATTAATCACAACTGGTGTTGGTCCAGCTTGCTTTGCAGCTTGGGCTCCGTATGTGCAAGCCTCTCTAGCTGGAGTGAGGTTGCTTAGAGTTGAGCCTCTTGAATGTCCACTCTTAGGCACCCATATCTAGGGGTTGCCCTCATAGTATCCTTGTGCTCACAAGAGATCTTTGGGGATCCATCGCGGCATGGTCATACACCTACGTCAATAGCATCTGAGCTACCTCTTAGGCTGTGACTGATAATTTTAGCTTTTAGAAGCACGCTTTTGCAGTTTACAAGGAGGTGGCCCTTGTCGTTTTGAAACCCATATGAGCATGGAATCCGTGGCCTTGTGAATGGCCTTGGTGGGCTTGGTTCTAGCAGTTTGAGCATGGGGTGAAATATCACAGCCCTTCTCCCTAGGCTTGGTCATAGACGTGGTCGTAGGGGTCTCTATCGATGGCTTTGCAATTGTAGAAGAATCAAGATAACTCTTGCTGAAAGTAGTCACTATGCGTACATTGCCTATAGCAAGATGGATGAGATCTAGGTTATAGTCCACATTGCAGTTCGTTTGCTTTTTAAAAGTGTGACCTAGTAGTGACTTATTACCGGCCCCTTTAGTGTTTGGCAACACATAAAAGAAGATTGGTATACTTTCAGACTCGATAGAGACAGCCACTTTGCATTTTTCTAAGAGTGAGTAAGTGTTGCCTCTAAATGGGCTGAGTTTAGCTTTTGTGGGTTGTAATTCAGGTTGACCAATGCGTGTCCAATGGTCATGCATCAAGATATTATAGTCGGCACCTTCGTCGATCAAGGCATTAAAAGAATACGTCCATTCTGTAGTGACCGTGATTTGTAGGTAGGCGGGTGCCACTGCTTCTTCATCTTGATCTACCAGTTTGGTAATAGTGGCCACACAGACATTGACAGGGGCTTCAAGCATAGGTGGCTCGTGCAATGGATGGGAAGGAGGATAGTACTTTTTCATGTGACTACCATTGAAAAAGCCTATTCCTTCACCTCCGAGCATCTCCAATTCAACATTGCCTATTCTACTAATTGTGTGTACTCGAAAATGTCCTAGTTCTTAAAATTTCATTTTCTCTTTGTGACCCTTCACAGATTATAGTAGAACGAGGCCCCCCTGATCAAAGTTGCATTGTTTGACATGCTTGTCAAACCACATCTTTCTTCGTGCCTTCTCACAAATCAGAGCGTGGGTGGCTAAGAGTTGAGTCTTCGTGAGATGCTCTAACTCCACTAAGCAGTTGGTCCAACCCTGTCTTCCCTCCCAATACTCCTGGGCTGCTATCCTTAAGCTAAGGACAAGGAACTCTAAGGGTAGAATGGCCTCTGTTCCATAAGTCAACCTAAAGGGCATCTGTCCTATAGCAGTCTTATAAGCTATACGATAGGCCTACAAGGCTGCCATTAATTTGTTATCCCAGTCACTTCGTGATGTCGATACCACCTTCGTAAGCACATTGACTAGGATTTTGCTTGGCCATTTGCTTGAGGGTAGTCGGGCGAGGACCTGCTATGAATGATTAGGAAGATCGAGAGCAGGTGGGATATCACTTCATTAATGAAGTGCATGCCTTGATCACTTACTAGTTCAATTGGACAACCAAAACGTGAAAGGACGTGCCCCCACAAGAACTTCGTAGTGGTTCTAGTGTCGTTCTTCCTAGTGGCTCTTGCCTCTACCCACTTCGTCAGGTAATCAGTTGCCATAATGATGTAGCGTGCCTAGGAGTACTGTGCCACAGGACTGATAGGTCCAATGAAGTCAATGTCCCATTTTTCAAAGGGCTGTTGTGCTATTACGGGGGTCAACTTCATCTTATCCTTGCGCATAGGCACCTTAGTCCTCTGGCACTCATCGCAGTGTTTTACAAATTTAGCAGCATCACGAAATAGGGTGGGCCACCATAGTTGGGATTGTAGCACCTTACAGGCTGTTGTATCCCCACTAAAGTGTCCTCTAGCTATTCCACCATGCGCTTCTCTCGATACAGCATGCATCTCGTGCTCACACACACACATCTACACAACAAACTGTCTTGTTCTAGCCTATATAGTTGGTCGGCGATCAGTTGGTATGGCTAGATCTTTAAGATAAGTCTCCTTAGCCTGGCTTTCTCAATAGGTCTTTGAGGTAGACTATTCTCTAGAATTTGAACTACATCATCGGCCCAATATGGCATCAAATCGACTCTAAACAAGTCTCTTTCGCTAGATAGGCCAAAGAGATGAGCGTCCGGTAGGTCGTCAGGTATGCCTTGTCCAATAGCTTTTCCTATGGGTATGTGAGACATGTGACCAGCCATGTAGTGCTGCTTTCCCTTACGTACAACCATAGAGAAATCAAATTTCAACAAGAGAAGTAACCATCTAGTTATGTGACCTGTAGCGCATGGCATGTTCATGAGATAAAGCAAGGCTTGATGGTCAACGAAAAAGACGAAGGGGGTGGCCAACAGATACTGCCTAAATTTCTTTACAACAAACACCATGGCTAACCCTTCCCTTTCTGTAGTGGAATAGTTCATCTTTGTTTTAGTGAGCTGCCTGCTGGCAAAACTCACGGGGTAATCTAGGTTATGCTCACTAGGCTGGCATAGAACAGCTCCAATAGCAAACTTAGAGGCATCTACGTGTACATGAAATGTTATGCTCCAGTCTGGGGCTCGTAAGATTGGTGCAGTGGTGAGAGCCTTCTTCAACTCTTCATATGCACGCTAGCATTCCTCAGTCCACTCAAATACGATCAATAGCTTGTACAATGGTCTAGCAATCAATGCATAATTTAGTATAAAGTATCGATAGTATCACGTATGGCCTAAGAAACACTGAATACCCTTGTAGTTAATGGGTGGTGGTAGGTCGATAATGACCCTGACTTTTGAGAAGTTAGTGGCAATGTTGTTCCTTGACACTACGTGCCCTAGGATACATCCGTGCTTCACTTAGAACTAGCACTTTAAGGGGTTCAACGAGAGGTTGTATAACCGACACCGTTCAAAGACAACTCTCAACTTTTCTAAGTGTTCGGCCCAACTAGAGTGTACGCATAAGTTGTCTACGAATACCTCTAGCTCGCATCTAAGCATATCCTTGAAGATGGTGCACATTAATTGTTAAAAGGCCGTAGGCACATTCATTAGCCCAAAGGGCATAACGATGTAGGCAAATACACCCCACTTCATGGTGAAAGCAGTCTTGTGCTTGTTGTCAGGGTGCACTTGCACTTGATTATAGCCAGAGAAGCCATCCAGGAAGCTGTAGGCTTCTTTGCCTACTACCCTCTCCATCATGTGCTCGGTATATGATAAAGGGTAGTTGTCCCTCTTTGTAGTGGCATTAATTTTCTTGTAATTTATGCACACTCGAATTTTACCATTCTTTTTCATAATGATCACTATAGGTGATACCCAATCCATGTGCTCAATCTCATATATAAATCCCGTCTTCAGGAGCCTATCGATTTCCTCCTTCACTGCATAGGCGTATTTGGGATTCATAGGGTAAGGTCGTTGCTTTGTTGGCACCGCATCTGGAACCATTGGGATATTATGAGTCACAAGACTCCTTTAAGTTCCTCCAAGGACCAGGCAAACACGTCGACATACTCTCGTAGGAGAGCAATAAGTTTAGCCTCCAAGGACCAGGCAAACACGTCGACATACTCTCGTAGGAGAGCAACAAGTTTAGCCTCCTCATCCTTGGTCAAGTCATCAGCAATAAACACAAGTCGACGCTTCTCGCCTTCCCCTGCCAAGTTAACTTCCTTGACCTTGGCGGGTCCCTCGATTGGCTCATTGGTTTGCCCTTGTCTCTTTGCTCCTAGCAGAATCACCACTCTATCACCATTCTTAAACTTTGTGAAGCATTTGGGGAGATCCTACAGCTTATTTTGCCTCTCTGCTTCTCAGTCCTTAGTTCGCTTCTTGGCCTCCTCCTTTAGCCGTTTGTACCTTAGGTGGACTAGCAAGTCCCCTTTGGTGTGTTTGACCTTAGAGGGTTGGGGTATTTTGGGATCACTCTTCGTATTGACTTCTGATTCCGAGTTAAAACTCACATCCCTCACTTAAGAAAGGAGTTTAGCCAGGGGGTCGTAATTCAGTAGGTGTATCCGTCTTAAGCACTGGAACTATCAATGGTTGTGCCACTCCTGCGTGCTCGTAATCCATGGCTCCTATGTGCTCCAACCAGGATCTATCGCACTCCATCTGCATGACTCCTCTTTCATTCTAGCCTGCCCTTTCCCTTTTAGGCCTAGAGTCTGCCTTGATCTGTTCGATCATTCTCCCTTTAGTGTCATATTCTATTATGTCTAACTCTTCTTCACTCTCGTCTCCAATAGAGCGGTAGTCCTCGTATCCTCATCATCAGAGTCTTGCCCTTCTGACTACTCGTCATCCCCCAGGCTTTTCTCTCCAATCTCCTTTTTGTCAGTGACTAAAACCCAATTGTATAATAGGTTCAATTTGTGAATTTTGGCCCATTTTCACTCCGGCTTAGCCAAAAGATCACTTAGGGGTTTTAGATTGGTAGCCATATTGCCCTTCAGTTTATCGGTCAGGTACTCTATGATTTCCTAAAGCTCGAGCTTGTTGGTGGGGATATGGAAAGAGACTGGTTTCCCTGGGTTACGTGAGCTTCCTGCTATCATGTAGAGTGGCACAATGGGCTCCCTTGCTGGCATACTTGGGGATTTAGTAGCTTACCTATATAGCTCTTCCTCATCTAAGAATGGTAGGTCAATGGTTGCCAAGATGTACATCCAATCCCGCTTGTCCTTAGGGCAAGGGATGTACTTGATCAATGACCCATAGGGTTTGCTTGCCTATGTATCACCTTTTAGCACGGTTGAGATAGCATCAAGGTTGGCTGGGGTAGTCTTCCAGGTATCCATCTCAACCCTTACCGCTTCTGTTCTATTCCCCAAGAAGATGAGATTGTTATCCCAATCTTCAATAACTCGAGTGTTCCTCATCGAGGGTCGGCCTAGCAATATGTCGTAGTCCACTCCCTTCATGACAATGAAGTTCACGGAAAACTGCACCCCTGCAACCTTCATTGGCCAGCTCTTTAGGACCCCGAATGGTCCGACCTTCATTCCGTTGGACAATGTGACATTGAACCTAGCCATTTCCACGGGTGGGTTTTCCTAGGCCTGTAGAACTACATGGCTCAAGACACTGACATCGGCGCCTGTGTCTACGATTCCTTTTCGTGTTACATCCCACAAGGCTAATATAGGTAAGACTGCATGCATCTCAGTGCCTTCCCAGAAAGCATTGACGTGCAATGACCTTGGAACTGAGTGTAGCGTTAGGCTTGGAATATGCGTGACTGCGTCCTGCTCTTGCAAGTCAACGGCAGTGTGCTCCTCTTTTCCCTCCACATAGTGCTTTAATTCTTCCCATAAGGAAGGGTGTTGTCGAAGCAGATCTCCTAGGCTCAAGGTTACTAGCGTGGTTACTAAAGTGGTGAGGAGGTTGCTGGGTGGTTGCCTTCCTCCTTGGTCAACACTCTTTGGCCATATGTCTTGGTTAGCTTGTTGACATGCTTCTTCCTGGTCTTGCCTTTTTGATACTCACACTATAGAGGTCTTCAATTTGGTCTTCCAGTATGGGCTCTACGTCCTTAAGGTGTTCTTGGGCATCCTTGACCCACTCCTTGACTTTGGCTATAGCCTCGAGTTGCCATTTGGGGTGGGGGTATTCCCCTACCTTGGCACTCCCTAGTTTTGCTGTCTTAGGAGCTGAGGTCTTTGCCCCTGCATCAATAATCCTCTTTCCTCTCACTAGCATTGTAGCTTCCTCAGCCTTAAGGGTAATCTTTGCGTCTGTTCTCTTTCCCCTTCTCCATCGGCTTTTCTTTCTCAACGAGGCTGCATCCAGGTTACTGCTAGAAATCAAGCTCACCATCAGTGTGTCAAAGATCTATGACATACATTTATGACAGCTAGAGTGTGCAGCTGTCTACATGCGACTCAATAAATAAGTCAGGTTAGTAGTCAGTTAGTGACCTGACTAGAGTTAGTATGGTTAGTCTACACTTACACTGGGTCACTTTATCTTTGTTGTGTGTGTTACTCAGTTAGAAAAGAATAATGGAAGAAAGCTATGGAACCTGAAGGTTCATGACAATGGAGTTTCCCTGTCTCTCTCTCTCTCTCTCTCTCAACTTTGAACATGGTATCAGAGCTGGACTTGGTGGACTTCTTGGAGCAAGAGGGAGTGAAGATGATCTACAATTGAAGACTTATGTTATTTTTCAAACAGGCTGAATGCCATTGTCAAATGTAAGGTATGCATTGTGCGATTGTTTGCTCTATGGTCCAAGCTATTGTCTGGGGCTTGTTTAGAACCTTGAGAAGGGAGCATTAAGCACCATTGTGTGCTCCATTATCATCATCATCAACATCGTGTGCTACTGCAAACCCCTGTCCAGTCTACGCAGATTGCACCTGTTTCAGGCCTGAACTCCTCTGCCTCATTTGCTGGTTGTAATCACTCACTTGGCTGTACATTGCTTGCAAGAGATCCCTGGAAGGTACTTGAAGATAATAGGAAGCCATTGCTTGTGTTGGAGCTCACTTATGAGCTAAAAATAGAGATCACAGGTCTGTCATAAACAGTGGCCTGCTGTATACAGCCACTACAAAGCATATACACTTGTCTGGCATGAGCTTGAAGCACTCATACATACCCAGAAGCATCACTGGAGCCAAGATGTATGTCAAGAAGCCATATGTACAGGATGTAATGCACTTGAGCTGAATTTGCTCATTGAAATCACTCAAATCTGAAGTACGTTAGTGGCTGAAAACTGTCATACATAGTCAATGACAAGCATTATGTATTACTAAAGCAATACAGGTCATCTTGGGGGTTCTATCATCTATATGAACTGACCTATACATGTTGAATGTATAGAGGATTGAAGCAAGCAATGAGCATCATTGAAAATTGAATTCTGAAGCTGAACTAAATGCAGTCACACTGTCTTGGTTAATTACAAATAGTTCATGAAGTTTATGCCATTGATCAACGAAGACAGGTTGTCTATGCCTACTCAGATGCTCATGTATTGAACTTGCCACTACAAAGTAAATGTATGACATGATTGGAAGACATTTTGGAGCTGCTTGGAGCTTGTTATGCTCAATTTTGGTTGACTACAACCTGCAACTAAATTTTTTGACACTTGTATGTGCTGGTTATGCACTGTTCTGTGCCTCTATGCTCATGTCTTGACTGCCAAATGTACTAGCAGCTATGTGGGAGGTTTTGGAACATGTATGACATGATTACCACTCAGTTTTGGACTTGAAATTGCTGCTGGTTACTCACAATTTATAGTTTTCAGACTGCATGTATGTACCCTGGCAGTGAGGTTACAGAAGCTTAAGCTGAAGCAAACACATAGCTCATGTATTGACAGTTATACCTACAGTTGAGACCACTTGTTTGTGTGTTGTTTTGGGGTGTCAGTGGGCTGAAATACCCTATTTTTTTTCTGCAATTTAGTGCAGAAAACTATCATAAACTGTTACGGACTGAACTTGGTCAGTCATACTTATTGGTCTGCAGGGAGTTAGGCACTTAATAGACAGTCTATTGCATCATGGTTGCACATGGGACCAACAATATCACTCAGATAGTTGGAGAGAAGTTGGACAACAAGAACTTTGCATTATGGAAATTTAGAATGAAAAACTTTCTGGTTGACAGAGGTTATTGGGATCTATGTACAGGAGATGAGGCTGCTCCTGAGTTGCCTGCACAGAATCCAACTAATGAACAGAAAAGAGCTTACATGCTATGGAATGAAAGAGCATGCAAGGTGCTGCATTGGTTTTCTCTATGTATATATGATGCTATGGTAATTCAAATCACTGGATGTGAGACTCCGAAGGATGCTTGGGACATACTGATGAAAAATTATGGAACCATGACACATGCAAGGAAGATCTAGTTGAAATAGCAGTTCAACAACATGTCTAGGAATGGCAAGAGCATCTAGGTGTATACCACAGAGATTAAGACCATAGCTGATCAACTTGCTACCATTGGCTCAAGTGTATCAGAAGATGATATGATTGCTGTTTCCTTGAATGGCTTAGGCAAAGAGTACAAAGCTTTTGACACTTCCATTTCTATCAGAGAAGAGCCCCCTAGCTGGAAAGAGCTAGTTGCTTTGTTGCTGCATGAGGAAGTCAAACTTGGTTTGAATATAGGTTCCAGTGCATCTCAGAGTAGAGACACTGTGTTATACTCTAGCCAGCGTAGCAGAGGATCTAGAGGTCGTGGTTCATTTCGAGGTCGTGGTGACACTCGTAATGCTTATGGACAGCAACAACAGAGCATAGTAATTGGCATGGTGCAAGTACACAAGACCAGTGTGGATCTGGTGGGTTTAGAGTTAGGGGGAGATCACCCCGAGGTAGAGGTGGTGGATCTGGTTCATGGCAGTCATTTGATCAGTCCAATAGGGACAAGGATTGCCATTATTGTGGCCGGTATGGGCATATTGCAAAGGATTGTTACAAGAAGTAGGGAGATAAGAAGGCAAAGGGCAGACAACATGGGCACTATGCATCTTCCAGTGGTTCTCATGATGAGCCAGTTGATAGACTCTTTGCCATGCAGCATGTATCCATAAATGCATCGAGACATGATAGAGATGACAGATGGTACATTGACTTTGGAGCATCAAACCACATGACACCGCATGGAGAGTGGTTTGATGAGATGGTTGCATGTACACATGGTCATGTATGTACTGGGGATGACACCCAACATGACATAAAGCATAAAGGGATTAATCCTCTTATGATGCCTGATAGCAAGAAGAAAGGCCTGCATGATGTATTAAATGTACCGACCATAACAAAGAATTTGTTGTCTGTGGGTCAAATGGCAGAACAGAATTTGCAAGTGAGGTTTAACAAAGATGGGTGTTTCATTGAGGAGTATGGAAATGGTTGCAAGTTAATTGCCAAGGGCAGAAGGGATGGCAAGATGTTTACATTGGATGTGACCATTCCGGGACTTAAGGCAGTCATGTTTGCTCATGATGAGAGTGCCATTCGGGATGTAGAGATTTGGCACAAGCGGATTGGATATGTCAATGTACAAAAGCTGAAATCTATGTAGCAGAAGGAAGTAGTACTTGGATTACCTAAATTCAAGTATAATGATTTTGGTCATGTATGTATGCCCTGCATGTCAGTTTGGGAAGCAGGCACGGTTTCCTTTCATGAGACATGTAAAAAACAACACTAGGCCTTTACAGTTTGTGCACTCTGATGTCTAGGATCCTTCACATAATGCTTCTTTTGGCGGTGCACGGTATTATGTCTCATTCATTGATGATTTCAGCAAGTACACTTGGCTTTATATTTTGAAGCATAAGGATGATATGTTTGATGCATTCAAAGACTTCAAGAAGCATGCTGAAAATGAATTGGGTTGTTACATATCATGCTTGAGATCAGATGGAGGAGGTGAATAAGTCTCAAATTACTTTGACAGGTATCTTGCTAAATATGGGATCAAAAGACAACTCACATGTAGTTATACACCGCAGCAAAACAACGTTGCAGAGAGGAAAAACAGGGTTTTGATGGAGTCAACTAGAGCTATGCTGAATGAAAAATGTCTGCCAAATGGTTATTGGGCTGAAGCAGTGATGACTACTGTCTATGCACTAAATCGAACCCCTACAACAGGGATTCATGATGTCACTCCGTATGAGCGGCTGTATGGTCATAAACCTGATATTTCGCACTTGAAGGTATTTGGCAGCATTGCATATGTGCATATACCGAATGAGAAGAGAAAGAAATTGGATCCTAAGGCAGTGAAAATTGTGTTTATAGGATATGCACAGGAACGGAAAGCTTATAAGTATTATGTACCTTCTTCGCATGAGACACTCATAAGCAGAGATGTGGTATTTGATGAGTTAGCATCCTGGTATGGGAATCTTGTTGTAGTGCCTATTGATGGCTCACCCAGTATGAGTCATGCTGAAAATACTCCTGCAGAGAGTATTTCCATGAGTGGTTAGACAGGTGATGTATCATCTACAGTGAGTCCTTGGACAGGACGATTGCGAAGTCACACTACTGCATCCACTGACATGGATATGTCAGTGAGAGGGAGAACAGATAAGGGAAAAGAAAAGGTTTTTGAAGATGTAACAGGTCCACTCACTGCAGGTTATGATTCATCTAGCAGTGATAGCTTAGACAGTGAATTGGGGATTCCATCTATTATGACGCCAGGTGCTAGGCAGAGTTGTTATGTGCCGCCTCATGAGAGGCAAGCTCACAGTGAGCCATAGCTCAGGAGATCAGAGAGGGTTAGACGACCTGTTGACAGGTATACTTACACTGGATATACAGCCCATCATTATGCTTATATGATGAAAGTAACAGGTTTTAGAGAACCAAGTAAGTTTGATGAGGCAGTTGCAGATGAGAATTGGTGTGCTGCTATGGATGAGGAATATTCAGCTTTGGCTGAAAATGGTGCATGGGATTTGGTACAGTTGCCTGAGGGCAAAACACCTATTGGATGCAAGTGGGTGTATAAGGTGAAATGTAAATCAGATGGATCATTAGAAAGATACAAGGCCAGGCTGGTTGTAAAAGGTTATGCACAACAGTATGGTCTTGATTATGAGGAGACTTTCAGCCATGTAGCAAAGATGGCTACAATTAGAACTATGATTGCTTTGGCAGCAGCTAGAGGTTGGAAACTATGGCAGATGGATGTAAAGAATGCCTTTCTCAATGGAGAATTACATGAAGAGGTTTACATGGAACAGTCTGAAGGCTATGTGCATCCAGAATTTCCAGCACATGTATGTCGGCTGAAAAAGGCATTATATGGGCTGAAACAGGCACCCAGAGCATGGAATGCTCGCATCAGTAGTTATTTGCAGCAACATGGTTTCCAATTGGGAGATGCTGATCATAGTCTGCTTGTGAAGAAGACAGATAGTGGCTATGTTTTCCTAGTTGTCTATGTTGATGACTTAATCATTACAGGAGATGATGAAAATGGGATTGCTGAAATAAAGACATGTTTATAGGCTAAGTTTAAGGTCAAGGACCTTGGAGAGCTGAAATATTTTTTGGGGATTGAGGTTGTCTCTACACCTCAAGGCATATGGCTGCTACAGAAGCAGTATGCTCATGACATGTTATAGAAATATGGTATGGCTGATTGCAAGCCTATGGATACGCCTTTAGAGCAGAATGTCAAGCTGTAGATTGATGTTGGGATAGAGATTGAGAATGTTACTATGTACAGACAGATGGTAGGCAGCTTGATCTATCTCATGATCACTAGACTTGACTTGAGTTATGCTGTGGGGCTGATCAGTCAATTCATGCAGAAGCCTCGCAAACCACATTTGGATGCAATCAGGAGAATTTTGAGATATGTAAAGAGTACCACAGATCATGGGCTGTTTTATGCATATGGGAAACCCCTTGACTTGATGGGGTACACTGATGCTGACTGGGCTGGTTGCACGTATGACAGGAGGTCAACCAGCGGCTATGCATTTGGATTGGGTAGTAGCATGATCAGTTGGCAGAGTAAGAAACAACCTACAGTTGCATTGTCTAGTACGGAAGCAGAGTATCGTGGTGCGGCCTTAGCGGCCTGTGAAGCTAAGTGGTTACAGAAGTTGCTGAATGACTTGGGAGTACACTTGGATAGCAAAGTCAAGCTGTACTGTGACAATTTGTTCAGTGTCATGTTAGCAAGCAATCCTGTTTATCATGCAAGATTGAAACACATTCAGGTTCACTACCATTTCATCAGGGAAATGGTTTTAGCAGATCAGATTGACTTGAAGCATGTGAAGACTGAAGACCAGGTAGCAGACATCTTTACCAAATCACTTGGTAAAGATAAGTTCATTCACTTTAGACAGCTACTTGGAGTGATGCAGATGATTTGAGTTTTGTTTTGAGCTTGAGGGGGAGTGTTAGAAATCAAGCTCACCATCAGTATGTCTTTATCTATGACCAACATCTATGATAGCTAGAGTGTGCAGCTATCTACATGTGACTACATTAAATAAGTCGGGTTAGTAGTCAGTTAGTGACCTGACTAGAGTTAGTCTCTCTAGTCTACACTTACACTAGGTCACTTTATCTTTGTTGTGTGTGTTACTCAGTTAGAAAAGAATAATGGAAGAAAGCTATGGAACCTGAAGGTTCATGACAATGGAGTTTCCATGTCTCTCTCTCTCTCAACTTTGAACAGTTACTTGGCCCAAGCAATGAGATGCCTGCCTATTTTGTTTGTGCTCGCGTCATGACATGTAGTGGGATGGGCGTATCCTCACTGTCAAAGGTCTCCACACCCGACAGCCCCAAGGGTACTGAGGGCATGTTGGCAGAACTAGTTGATGGCTTCCATCTAGGACAATTAGGAATTAGGTGTGTGATTCCACACTCGGTGCATCGAAGTTCAGCTTTGTCCTTGTTTGGGTGTTCCGTTTTCGGGCAGCGTGATTAAATATGGCCTGGATGGCCGCAAGTACATCATGAGATTGGATCTTGGCTTGGTCCTCCAAAGCCTCTTCCTCTTCCTCCACCTAGCACCATCACCGGTATTGGTCGGTAGTCCATCAGGACTGGATTGCCTTCCTCATCATAGGATATGTATGGGTTCATGTAGGTCTCCTCTTCACTAGGTTCTTCCATATAGTGAACAAGAGTATCACTCGGTGGATGGGTTACATAGGGCCCTGCTGGTCTGGGTATGCATGTTGGGTTCATCTCTAGCCTAGGACGGTCTTGCGTCATTTGGTGCCGGAAGCGCCAACTGGGCTTCGCTACCAAAGAGGTTAGGTGGCCTATTGCCTAAGTATGGAGGGTTGTATTGCTACGCATATGGGAATATCCTTGGCAGTTTGCAATGTAATGCGTCATGACCGAACCTACCACAGCTCGAGCACAACCTAGATCTAGGATCTTGGCACTCGGCTGGGAGGTGGTTACCGCCACAGTGTATACATTGCACATGCGACCACACAGGTTTCCTCATTTGGTTCTGCAATCATGTAAGCTCCATTCTCACCTCAACCAGATCCTGGCCTTGGTCAACACTCTTTCCCTTATCCTATATGCTAGAGTTCTCTCTCTCTCCTAAAACTGTTGACTGCTCTAGAGCTCTCTGACTTGTACTGTCCTGACTAGTGTTCCTCATGCTTCACTCCCTAAGCTGATTGTCCACCCTTATTGCCTCTTCAAAGACTCTAGCTAACACATCTCGGTGTAGAGTGGAGTTACTAGCCAAAGTCTTGTAGAGCTCCTCACTTCGAATTCCATTTATAAATACGGTAGACACAGTCTTCTTGTTAGGTCGCTCATTTGCAGGGATCCTCTTGAAGAGGCTATGCACATGAGTGACATAGTCCCTTACATCTTCCTTTTCCCTCTGACTGACATTCATCAATCAGATGATGAGATTTTCAGAGTACCCTGCCTCAAAGAATCTCTTGATAAAGAGGTCCTTAAGACGGGCAAAGTTTATGTGCTCAGCTGCATCTAGACTAGTGTGCCAAATTCTCCCCTTATCACCTAAGCACAGACCGAAAGCTTGAGAGCATTGTGCAAGGTCTGTGAGACTGTTTGCTTTGCAAACTTGTTCAAACTGCTCCACAAAGCTATATGGGTCATTGCTAGGTTCATACTTGTCTAGCTGCTTTGCTACAATAGGGGTTCTAGATTGCCCCTTTGCCCCTTGCGTGACCCCTAATCCCGAGAGTAATGCGGTGGCTAAGGCTGTTGCGCTCTACTCAGTGGACGTATTGTCCATGAGCCGCTTGGCTACAAGTTCACTCAACGATAATTCAACCTCTGCTGCTCGTTCTCTCTCTGCATTTGGCCCTGCTTTGGTTGCACCAACCAAGGCTAGCAGGGCCTCGTACATGTCTACATCTTGTTGGAGTTTTCTAACCTTCTGCTCATGGTTATAGGAAATTATGCCCTCTAGTGCCTTTCTAATCGCCTTTCTTTCCTCTTCTAGGCTTGCTACCACTTTCTCTATTGGTCTGCCCTGAACTGCCATCCTAGTCAACAAGTCATACTCATTGACTAACTCCTGCACTAAGGCTAGGAATTCTCCCAAGTCCAGTTGGTCTTCTCCTTGTCCGCCTCATGGAATTCTTCCAAGTCCAGTCAGTCTTCTCCTTGTCCGCCTCGTGATCCTGGCATTGCTCCCACTTCCAGCTCCACAAGGTCGTCGATCAATTTGAGTAGCTCTGGCAACGTCTGATCCTCTATGTTGTCGCCTTCTAGATCTTCATGTCCTCTTAAGGTCCTACTGATGGGGCTCTCAGGCACCCAACTATGTTTTGGGAATAGTGGGTTCCTTGATGTTATTATATCTCCTAATGAGTTCCTTGTCATTGAAAGCAGTGTCAATCTTATTCACAAGTTGTGCTTCATACTTTCTAGTGCTCAGTGCGAAAACATGCTTTTTCTTTTTTTGTAGTGCACCTTTGGTGATAAAGTCAAAAGTGAGGTGCGGATGTAGGAAATTCTCAATGCAAACTCCACTCTTCCCCTCACGTTCGTAGCTCTAAGCGCAAGTTCTGGCTGATCCAAGGTCTTACTGAAAGTCCATGCTGCGATCTCTATTCTGCTTCAGGGTTGGTTGGGTTGGTTATCGAAAGTCAAGTCAAGTTCTAAATTTGGTCCGCTCAATGTCTAGCTGTTTGGGGTGAATCCTCAGTTATCCTGTCTAGTCTCTGGCTTCTAAGGGCTAAATTAGGTTTCCAGGGGGGGTTAAAGATGTGAACAGGGTGGCCAGGATTGTCAGGGAGGTTCAAAAACTCTCTATTTTAAGTTCTGGTGAAGTGGTCTGATTCTGAGAATCGGACCGTCTAATTCTAGGAATCGGACGGGCTGGTCCGATTTTGAGACTCGAACAAGGCAGTCCAATTTTGAGACTCGGACAAGCTCGTCCGATTCTAGGAATCGGACGGGCTGGTCCGATTTTGAGACTCAGACATGGTGGTCCGATTGTGAAAATTGGACAATTTGATTTCTACTTTGGTCCGATTTTCCAAGGAAAAGTGATCCGATCCTTGCAGTTGAGACTCGGATAGGGTGGTCCGATTCTGGGAATCAGACAGGGCTAGTTTGATTTTGAGACTAGGACATGTGATTCGATTTTGGCACTAGGTCCGACTGCTGGAATCAGATCGAACGGAGTGGTCCGATTCTTGCAATCGGACGGTTCGACTCCAGAAATCGGGTGGTTCGATTCTGGGAATCGGACCCAGACAACTTGGTCCGACTGCATAAACAACAGCCCGTGGGTTGCGCACGATGACTCAAGCTTAGTGCCTACTCCATGGAATCATCCAGTGCCTTCCAGATAGGTGTAAAACACTACAAGGAAATGCCAGACATACTTGGAATCACTGTGGTGCTCAAATCGAATGGCACTCCAGAATTTGTGCCCCTATTTCCATGTTTCCAGCAGCAGGCAGAACCCAATCTGTTTTCCTTCTTTTTCCTATCCTAATCTTAACCTAATGCAATAAAAATAAAAAACAGAGATGGAGATGGATGGTCCTATTCTAATATTCAACAACAAATCAAAGTACTTACTTGCTCCAAGGATTAAAACCTCCTAAATCTCTTGGATTAAAACCTCCTAAATCTCCTAACTATCTCGAGCACTGGTTCAGGCTGCAAACCCTATTTCTATGCTCAATTCGATGCGTGCAGCGCTCGAGGCTCGATTCCATCGATCCCGTCAACGGAACCAAAATGAAGGGGAGCTATGGAGCTCTACCTCGAGACCTACGGACCGCTTATTGATCAAGCGTTTCAAGCCAAGCGGCCATGGCTACCTCTCACATAGCCGGTGCGCAATGCCTACCTTACGGGTGTAGTGAGCTTACCTTGATGCTCGATCGAGTTCCCTCCTCTCTCTTGCACTTCCGTAGCTCCATGATCCTTGGGGCAAGCTCAAGCAACCTCAAGCCCTCTCTGTTTGCTCCATCCTCCATAGCCACACGAGAAAAGAAAAGAGAAGAGAAGAAGAGAAGATGAAGAGAGAAGATGGGGAGCTTCTTCTCCACAATCCCTCACTCTCAAACACTCACTCCCTCACTCCCTCACACTCCCTCAATCCCTCACTCAAGCACAAGTAAGAAGGCAAGAAACAAGAGAACAAGAAGAAGAAGCTTTGGCCGCACACAAGAATGATCTTCTCATTCACTTTTGAACTTTATATACATGCCCTACTTTTTGGGCGGTCATCCCCACTTTTTACACAGTCGGCCATTAGCCTAGGCCCTCTTTTCCTATTTCCCACCGTTCTAACTTATCCCATTTCCAACTAGTGTATACAATTTGCACAAGAGTGAGCCTGGCAATCTTTTACAAGGATTTGGGAGCGCTTTCACAATTAATGGTGTGCTTTTACTCTTTTCTTTTCTCGAGGTGACATTGAGGCCTTCTGGAGAGGTCGTCATTAAAAATTTTTAGGGTTTGGCTTCCATCCGGGGCATGGAGCCCCAAGAGGAACACCAAGGAAAAGGGAATTCTCTTGCAAGAAAATCTATCTTGTAACATTAACAAGCTTGTTTATTATGTTTCATATGATCACAATGAAGAAAAGAACACCAGGCACAACAAATCTTCATGCAGCATCATGTAGATCTCCCACGGATTTGATAGAATCAACCATATTCTTCAACATCTTCACAAAATCCATCAATAGAACAAAGAAAGCAAAGGAATACACCATCTTTGAATGGAAACACATCACATAATATTCATCTTCAATATCTTCATAGTCTTCTCTCTCAATCTCTCATATACAATCACTCTGTTTGAGTAGAATTGGCTATCTTTGACTCTCTCTCTCTCTCTCCATCAATAATACATCATATCCTCACCACAATCTCTCAAAAATCACACTCAATAATCCCTCTTAGGTCGTGGATACCCTTCCCAAGAGGTATGTTGATGGACCTAAAAACGGGCCGGCACTGGCTCATGCACTAGCTGGACCTCGTCACTATGCGCAAGACAACCCCTCGGCCTCGCGGCCAGGAGCGTCTATCAAAATCTCTGCCTTCCTAAACATTGCGTTTGTAATACGTTGTAGTCCAACTGATCCTAACCCAATATTGCTCCTCAGAGGGAGTCCCTTTCACATAGCCAAAAGGCTCGAATCACATACACATGGGGTTCCTCCTACGGCTGGATGCCGTCAACCCTCTGCGACTCTCCTACACCTTGGGGATTGGCCCCTCGATGCGCCGCTCGACATTTAGACATTTCGCACAAACGTCGCTCAAGGTACCAAATAAACGTATCCAGGAATGTACCATTGTCCTTACTTGACTTCCCCTTTATGATCCCACGACTAGCCTACAGCATAGGAACCTCACGCTCTCAACGGTGGGTCAAGGGCCTACTGAAGACAATTGCTATGCGTATCCAGGAGCTGACTCTGATACTTTTAATTTCCTCTAAATGATCATGCAAAGAGGTGGATGCCTAGTGCTCAAACATTTTAAAAACCAGCAGCGTGCAAGTGCAAAACATCTCTTTCATGCTTTTCTTTCTAACCGCTTTGTGCTTCGCTGCAACACCTAGCACCGAAGTGATCTTCATGCTACTAGGTTTTAATTTTTATCATTATTATTCCGTCCTAGATGCGATGCATATAAAATCAGCAAATTATCCCTCATGCTCAGCGGCATTTAACCATTTTTTCCACAACTCTACCCTTCCCCGTTGATAGTGCATCATTGCATTCATTTCTTTTAGGGTTTCCTTGTCATTTTATGTGAAGAAAAGAAGGAAACGCGCACTAAAACATATAAACAAGGCTGAACTGAAGCATAACTTCATGCCCCAGCCTTGTTATACATCAACAAACATAAATCCTATTTTTCTATATTTTTCGTAGCCCCAAATGTATTTTTCCCCTATTTTTCATGGTTTTTTTATCATTTTCCCGCCATTTTCTTCATTTTCTTGTATTTTTTAAATTGCTGAAAATGAGAACCAGTTTGTGGGCTGTGGCCCTTAGTTCATTTGCAACAAAATTGAAAGATTAGTTGATGTGTATCGACGGTTTTCCCCATTTATATGCCCAAAACCCTTGTTTTTCCCCATTTTTCATACGTTTTCGGGTTTCTTGACATTATTTCGAGCCATGAAATGCATGTTTTTCATAATTTCTGGTTATAAGCAGTAAGAACTCAGAAGAATCAGCAGCATAATCAAATCTTAGTCCATATGAACGGCATTCCATCAATCAAAAGCATAAAACACTAAATTTTCTTTGTAATTTTTTAGTTTACCGCTTAAACGCGTGTTTCGGGTTTTTTTTTCTATGCTGCAAATCAGGAAATCCAGCAGCCTTCAATGCTTCTGACGGTCACACACCATTGTCTTCAGCCCGTGGAACGATCCGATCCGTGTCGGACAAGCCTTCATCGTCCTTTCTTCATTGCTCCTTCCCACACATGAACTGCCTCTTAGGAGAGAGAGAGGGAGGAGAGAGAAAGATTGAAATTTTATCTCTCTGATCAGTCCACCGTTTTGCGCGCGAGGAGTGGCGATTTGATGCCGAGAAGTTATGCAGTCTGGCCCTGCTATCACCTACATCAAGTCTTCATCGCCCACATCCGTCATTTCAAGGGGGGGGGCCGTTTTTTTTTCCGCGCGTGCAGGTCGACAACCTCCTCTCATCCTTACGCGAAGTTTTGTGGGGGGGGAGTCCCCCAAAGGGCACCCCCCACTTATTATGTCTTTTCATTCCACAAATTTTGGCCTTTCTTGCGGGCGGTCGGTCGGTTTTGGGCAATCTTGAGCATCTGGCATCGAAACTGAGTTCTAGAAAATTTCTGTGAGTTCGTCTCGGACCCTCGGACAGGCCTGCGGCTTTACTGACTGGCACGGGCGCACGGAAAAATTATGAAAATTCACAGAGTGTCGCATGGGCGCACGGAAAAATTATGAAAATTCACGGAGTGTCGCATGGGCGCCCGTCAAGCACTTAATGCTTAAAATCGTCCTAGGTCGAGCTGCCGCCTTCGTGGTTGAGCATTTTCCCCCGCATTTCCATATTTTTCTCCTATTTTTAGGCATGTTCCGGGGCCTAAAATCCATCCTTCATATGTCTGATATGAAAAGTCACCAGAGCCACTACAGTGTCCTTTCATAGCTCACTACTGTCACTTCACTCTAGTCTTCACTTGAGTCTTCAGCAGCTACTTCTTCCACTTCTTCCAGCTCTTTTGCACTTGTATTCACCTCTTTCCAAGGCTAGAAAACTTTCCCAAGCTACACTCTCATCCGTCAGAATACATACAGAAGCATACAGAACAGTCACAGAACAGTACCAGAACAGCTACAATACAGAACAGAACAGAACAGAGACAGAAGCTCTACAGAAGACCTACAGAAGATTACAGAAGGTCATCAAAATCACATAACTCACTCTCAAACCATTCCAAACTCTCACAAACCATTCAATAAGCTTTCTCAATATCTCAATCTTCATCAATCAATACTCCATCCCTCTTTACAGAAGATAATCAGAACAAAATAGAGCAAAACAGAGTAAAACAGAAGGTATACAGAACCAATCAGAACCTATCAGAACATCACAGAACCATCAATAAACATCATGATCTTCCAAAACCCAATCAATATCATCCAAAACACTCTCAAACCACTTCCAAATCAATCAATCATCTCATAAAATCAACCATTCAGCTCTCAAAAACAACAAAAATCAGCCAAAAAACAAGTCATTTCAACACTCAGCATATCCCCACACTTAATAAGGAAGCGTCCTCGCGACCCAGGAAAAAGGGAATACAAGTTCAGGAAAAAGCTCAATTTTGATCTTCAATATCTTCTAAAAAAGAATCCATCCACCACGACCCCAACTTATGACCTATTTCTGATATAAAAATACAAAGAAAGGAAAACCCTTTATACATTAACACCTCTTATCAAACTAAAAATCACAACAAATTTATAAAGGATATAAGAGTTTGCTTCTTCTTCATCAGTATCAACTTCAACTCTCCAACCACGACCCCATCACCACAAATCTCCAAAATGTAGCTCGTACATGAAATCCAATCCAATAGGAAACCACCACGTTCATTTTACATAAATGAACTCACAACACAAACACTAATACACAACACAACCATCTGAATGACTCCTCCAAAAAGAGAGATTTTCATTAAAAAGCATCCACCATACATTGGAAAGGTATCAATGAAGATGATCCCTCTTAAAAGATTGATGTTGTCGGAAACGATCCATAGACAAGGATTCATCTACAAAGTTTTTGGGAGGATTTTGAAAAAACTGGAGACAGCACATCCTTTCCAACAAGACCAAGTATCTGCTAGGCAAACAAAGGGCATGAAAATACAAAATATCCAGCTGTTGGGAATCAATGCTGACATTGACATTCATGCACAACTTTGGAATAGGCTTGGAATCATTATGAGAGTGCCTTTGCATATACGCCAGGTACCAAGCAAAGTGAGCAGTTAATCTCACTGAGGGATCTGCAGACTGTGAATACTACTAAGCAAAATGAACATAGTTTTGATAAGCTTGACTGAAAGCTGTCCATTCTCCTAGAATGACTGGCCAATTGATCTGAGGTCCTGTAAGGCAATCATCCGAACTCCATCCCCTTCTTCTGGAAATCTGATTATCAAACCCGTCACAGTCACTAACCAATTGAGGTGGTTGAGATATAGAAGTGTTAGAAGAGGGTAGTGGAATAAGAAAGAGTGGATGAAGGGAGGGATAGGAAAAATCATAAAAGGAAGAAAAGGTTAAAGAAGGAGTGGCAGAAATTTGGAGGGAATCACTAAGGAAGGGTGTTAACTGATAAATAGGAAATGTGGAGGGTACATTAATGGATGGAGAAGAACAGGGCAGAGAAGGGGAAAATACCCTATCCTCAATAAAGGAACAATATGTAAAAATGGGAATTTGAGGGAAAGATGAAGGTTGGAAAAGAAGGGGTAAAATAGTTGTGGAATTAGATTGACAAAGGGAAAGATATATAGCATAGTGGTGAGCCATTTGTTGGTAATAGAGGAGGGTAGGAACAGAAGGTCCTAAGAGAGATCGTCGATGATAGGCATCAAAGAAGGTAGCATCAAATGGATTATGTTTGGAAAGATAGGCTAAGAGATCCATCCTCAGTTGATTAGTACTCTGGGCAGAGGTAGGACCTGTGTTTTGTCATTGATTCAGGACCACAGAATCAATCATGGGATGCCACGAATTATCATGACAATCAGCTACTTTGGAGGAATAACTCTGGAACATGTCAGCTATGCGCAACTCCAAATGGTTGACATACAAAACAGCTTGTAAGACCACATCCCCCACATACCATGCCATATCCACCTCATCTGGAATTAACAAGTCTCCTCGTAGATACATGTATGACATCAACATGGTATCTGGCGTGATAGAATCTTCAAAGACCATCCTGACTACCTCTGTCAACAACTCAGCAGACCAAACCCCACTCCAGCCATCCTCTGGAAGAGGTAAATCCATCGTGGAAAGCTTCATATAGAAAACCAACTTCCGTAAGTGGTAGTGGACAAAGAAAGAATGGTCTGGGAAGACATATTCCTGAAACTGCTCAAATGTAGACCATAACAAGTCCATTCTGGACTGCAATCATTCCACTTTATCTTGGAATAGAGGGCACAAAGTAGCCTGTCTCTGAAGAGCAGCCAAGTTTTGCTGTGAAAGAGAAGGAATCAATGGAACATTAGGGCTTGGAGGAACAGAGCGGGACTTTGCAAGTTGATCTTGCAACTGCTGGATTTGGGAGGCTTGGTTGGCCACTGTGTCATTAGCCATCTGTAAAGCTGAAAGTTTGTCATCTAAGATAGCTTGGAACTCCTGTGCTTCTTTGGACATCCTCTCCTTTTTCTCTTAAAGGCTAGTAACCTGTGATTGAGTCTCTAGTAACTGGATCTTCAAAGAAGAGATCTCATCGCTTTGGGTGGCAACCAGTTGGGTTTGTTGTTCCATTTGCTTAAATAAATCTGCTAGGGTATCCTTAACAGAAGCTAACTCAGATGTTGCCTTATGCAACTGGTCCTTAGACTGCATGAGCTCTTCATAAAAAGAACACTGACAACTCAATGGAGCTCTGAATATCTTTACAAAGAAAAGTAATTGCATCTCCTGAGACGAGACTGTTCAGGGAGGGAACTGAGATGTCCAAGGATCCTTCGCGATGTGCTCTGAACAGGTTATTACAAGTGAGATACCCAGGGAGGTCACTGCCAGAGGTAGCAGGGATGGACACTGAAGGAAGTACTGAAGGAGCTTTATCCGCTACCCTCTTCAAGCGTTTGCGCTGTATGACCAGGGGAGGCGGAGAATCATCATCCTCTATGTCAATGGGTTCTGACTCATCTGAAGGTGGAGGAGGAGGTACTGGATCTGATGGAGGAGGTGGAGGCACAGTCTTCTGTAAACCTGAATAGGTCAAGAAGGCAGACAAATATGATCCATATGTGACATTGGTAACATTACCCCTGGTGACTTTGACGAAATGCTGATCCATTTTAGTGAGGAGGTAAGTGCTCCAATCAATAGCAACTCCTTTCAACACCATCCTGGAAGCTATGAAAAGCTCTTTGGACAAGTACTGGGATGGCGTTTTGGCAAGCATAAACCTGTCCTGGAGAAACTGACAGATCGTCTTTCATACGGGATCAGTGATCATAGAAAAGGAAACTCCTGAAGAGTTGATCACCTTCTTAACATCCAGCATTTCCCTTGTCTGCTTTTGCAACAGCTTGAGAATCTCTTCATTAGAGAAAAGCTGATGAGTGGTAACAAAAGGTTCACCTTTGGAGGGTAGAGACAGAGCCTTCCCTAAGCCTTGAGGTGTCAAAGTCATAGAAATTCCCTGGACTAGGCGTGTCTTCTTGCTGTAAGAGGCCAGAAACTCATCACATAACGACGGATCCTCTGGAAGCAGGGGAAAAGAAGTAGCCACAAAAGCAGCAAGTCCCGCCTTCATGAGAGGCTCAAAAGTAAGTAGGGAAGAGTAATCCCGACTAACTAATGGGACGTACTGGATAGGGGGAGGAGCATGAGAAGGCGCCATTCAGATGGGTACACACACACCACAAACACAAACAATCAAAGAGAATGCCTGCAAAGCAACAGACAAAAAACCAAGGATAAGAGAACAACCAAACAAGAAAACGTGACTCGACCAACTAACCCCAAGCAAACCACAACCTAGAAAAAAAAATTCGACATGACCTCGAGACAAATGCGACTGAAAGCTTCATGCTATGCAGCAGACAAACATCCAGAACCCCATATCAGGCAAGAAAAGAAAAAAACTGCATACCGTACCCGTAACCGTATCAAAGACAGTAAATCAAAACAATACCACATGCGACACATATCAAGACTACATCGGTGATAACCCAATGTTTGACTATAGAAAATAACTGTAAGGACGGCGCAAACCCATCCCACGAAACGGTTCATTAAAAAGAGAAATTAAGTGCAGTGAGGGGAGAATTAATTTAGGGAAGGGTTTATTTTAATAAATTATTAAGAATGGGTGAATTTTATTAGGTGATAAACCTTAGCAAGAAAACGGCGGTTCCTTATTATAAAGTTAATTACCAATTAGTAGGTTAAAACGGTGCGTTAATGCGAATCCCGGACTTCGATACCCAGACTGGGTCTCTAAATGCAAGTTCATTGATTACAAATTAAGGTGATGTGGAGCGCTTTTTTGCCAGCGCGTGCTCATGTGACGGCTGATTCATGTTAATTAAAAATTTAAAGTGTCTCTGTAGCACACGTAGCGCGTGCTAAGTGAACGACGGGTTGATTTTAATTTAAAAAAAATATGTGTGTGTTGAGCGCGAATGCGCGTGGAAACTGTGGGTGAATAAAGAGTTCATGTTAACAATTAAGTGGTGATTAAGGGGGAAATGAAAATAAATAAAGCACATAAAATAAATACCTGGAAGGGGTGTGTATGTAATGTAGAAATGCGCACGGAAGAGGCCCCCAAAAGGAGTGAATCCAGTAAAGGAAAAGTAAAGACCACTGACGAAACAACAAAGACAACACCTTAGTGGATGTGTTGATTTGGTTTGTGTTGGTTTTTTTAATTTTTGTAAGTTGGAATTATTTATGGTTGGTTTTTGTTTGTGCGGTTATTATGTTTTGTGGATGTGTGTTGTTGTTGTTTTTTTTTGTTTGGTTTGTGGTTTGTTTGTGTTTTTTAAAAAAATAATAATGATAATAATAATAAAAGCAAGATATATAGCACATGAATATGGAGGAAATATCCACAATGGAGTGTATGAAAAAAAATAGAGAGTGTTAAGGAAAATTTCCGTTTGTTGGTTTGTTTAAAAAAAAAAACAATAGGGGTACCATGTATGATAATTTTTTAAAGTGAAAAATAAATGGAAAATAGTCAAGGGGGGGTGAGGGGAATTTTGGATACATTTTTAGAAATTTTTTAGAATTGTTTTACTATTTTTAAATGAATTTTCTACATTTGTTGGTAATTTGGGGGATAAATTAGGAAATATTTAATTTTCAGAAATTTTAGGGTGGGTAATTTCCAGCGGACAAACTCCTAAAAATTGGCAAAAAGCGAAGGGAATTTTTAGAAAATTTTTTGAATTATTTTGATGTGAAAATTAATTTAAAAATTAATTAAATCAGGTAAATCATGTTAATCAGATAAGTAAGTTAAAAGTAAGTCTGTTAAGTTTGGTTAGTCTATGTAAGTCATGGTAGTCTGCCCAAGTCAAGTCAAGTTAGGTTAGTCAGGTTAGGGTTAGGGGTAGTTAGAACTAACCTAACTAAGGTTAAGTAGACTAACCTAACTAAGGTTAAGTAGACTAACCTAACTAAGGTTAAGTAAACTAACCTAACTAAGGTTAAGCAAACTAACGAGGGTTAGTGAGGGTTAGGGGGTAGGTTAGGTTAGTCATCCTAACTTAGGGTTAGTTAGTGTAACTAATGTTAGGTTAGATAACAATGGGTAGGTTAGTGGTAACTAACCAGGGGTTAGTGGTAACTAACCAGGGGTTAGTGGTAACTAACCAGGGGTTAGTGAGGAAGGAGGAGGTGGAAGACGAGGAGGAGGAGGAAGGGGAGGAGGACGGCGGCGGCGCGTCGACAGACGGCGGGCGGCGAGCTTGTCCACAGCGACGGGCGGGCGCGAGGTGGGCTTTTCCAGACGGCGGGCGGCGAGCTTGTCCACAGCGACGGGCAGGCGCGAGGCGGGAGGCAGTGGGCGAGGGGCGGTGACGTCGGGCGGCTACGGGCGTGTCGACAGGGGCAGCGGCTCGTGGCGGGAGGCGACGGCCGCACGGGCCCTGGTGGGTGGCGATGGCGGCCGGGGCGGACGGCGATGGTGTCCTGGGCGGAGGGCGATGGCAAGGGGAAGAGGAAGGGGAAGGAGGGGAAGGAGAGGAGAGGGGCAGAGAAGGAGGAGGGGAGGAGGTAGAAGAAGAAAGGTGGGAGGTGCGGGAGGTAGGAACACGAAGGAGGGAAGGAGGGGAGAGAGGAAGAAGAAGGGAGGTGCGGGAGGTGGACGGTTAGGGAAGGGAGGGGTGGGGGTAGGTTAGGGGTGGGCAGGGGGGTGGAGGGATAAGGGCACCCACGGGGGGTGCCCAAGAGGGGTGGGATAGAGTAGGGCGGGGTAGGGTAGGGGATACCCAGGGAAGGGTAGGGGTGGGGGAAATAGAAATGGGCGGGGTAGGGGTCCAAGAGGGATGCGTACCCCCGTCTCGCGCACGTGCGCGGGGCGGGGTAAAAAACTTTGCCGTGACGGAATAGAAATGGCGCCGGGATGACGGTACGGGTCATGCGGACACGACCCGGGTGCGTGGAGACGCGTAAAAGTGAAAAAGGGCACGTTCACGCGCAAGACGGAGCGCGTGAAAACACGTAGAATTAAAAAAAATTAATATCTCCCAATCCGGACGTCAAAACGAAATGGCGTAAAAACAAAAAGTGGGCAGGACGACAGGGGGAAAACAAGGAAAATATATGAAGGAGGTTACAAGGGGGAGAAAGGGCGGTCACGTGCAAAAAACAGAAAAAAAACGGACCACAAACGCAATTAAAAATTAATATCGAAAGATCCGTGCATCGGAACGAGGTGCAAGAAAAAGGAAAACAGTGCAAAAAAACATGCCCGACAATCCTATCACATCAAAACATAATTCCGACTGAGATAAAATGCGTTCACGTGGAAAAAACCCAAAAACAAACCCGAAAATGAGATCGGAAATTAATATCGGACGAACCATTCACCGGAATAACATGCAGTAAGAAGGAAAATTGTCTGCAGTAAGGAGTGGCACGGGGTTAGCATGTTAAACCGCAGTTCCGGTGGAAGGAGGAGGGGTTCACATGAGAAAAACTCCAAAAAGACGCCCGAAAACACATTTAAAAATTAATAATAATAAATCCAGAAGTCGAAAGAGGGTGGAGAAAAAAGGAAAAAGGTGGGGGAAGGAACAGGGGACACGACTGTCAAATCAAATTGGAATTCCGATGCAAACAGGGTAGGTTCACACGGAAAAATGTCAAAAATACGCACGAAAAAGTCGTAAAAACCGGAAAATTAATATTGGACAAACCGTGTATCGGAATGACACGGAGTAAAAAGGAAAAATGTCAAGGGAAAAGTGGTTGTCAGTGCTATGGCGTCAGATCATGGTGCTGAAGCAAGAAAAGCGTGTTCACATGGAAAACCAGCGAATTTGTACAAAATGTGTCAAAAATTAATAACGCAAAAACTGTGCACCGGAACAGGGGTAGGTAAAAAGGAAAAATAGTCAGTTCAAAAGGAGGAACATGGCTATAAGGTTGGATTGGGACTTTGGTGAATGTAGGGTACATTCACAGGACAAGACCGCAAAATCATGGAATGAAGGAAAACTGCAAGGGAACAGCCCCAAGGGTGGGTGGAACATAACCGGGTGGGTGGGAAGGGATCCCATTAGGGTAAAAGCAAGTCATGGCATACATGCATGAGCAGGGTAAGGCATATGCAGAGGGGTATGCAATATAGACGCGTAGGGATGCGTCCCCACACTTAAGACCTTAACGGATAGGGTTAACCGAGTAACAGGGACCTAGGACCACGCCACAAACCATCCACTAACTTCCCCACACTTAAAACATGAACATCACTGAGAAACCAAAGTGGAAGGGTTAGAAAAACTTGGCCCATTTCGTCAAAAAGCCAGGGTGAGTGTCGATGGCACGTCCAGTGTTGTTGTCGGCGCTGGAGGTACCACGACATCTTCTCGGCACACGTCCGTCATGGCAGGGACCACGCGGCAGCACCCAGGGAGGTAGCTGATTGAAGGAATCACAGGAAATTTATCGATAATGAGGGATATTGCACTCAACTCACAGTCACTCAAATGAAATGAAAGAACAGTCACACGCCCCATGACTAATATCACTCGAGGAATAAGGAGTGAAACCCATATCGCGTACCCGATTGAGGAATCGACAAGGGGGAAATGGTGCATAAGGAGTATGCCAGGGTGCACAGTTGATGGTGCATTAGTGCGTCCAACCCGTCTGGCATAGGTGCAAGAAGGAAGGCAAGGGAGCCGTACAGTGCAGTGTACAGAATAGGGTGACGTGTCTTGTGATGACGGCAAAGACCCATCCCGTGGGTGCATAGGGAAATGGGAACATACCTGACTCCAAGTGTCGTAACGTCCCTCAATCTCACCTCTCGGTAATTGATTGAAGAAACTCCAGTCACACTCAACCCACCCTCTGTCTCACTCTCTGTTGATAAATACAGGAGGGCAGCCTTGTCCTGAAACCCATTGATGTAATCCTCACAGTCGCTTGTGCAAAGATTGTATGCCTTGTGCACATTTGATGGTGCAACGGTGCATCCCGCCCTGTGTCGGCATATGGTGCGAGAAGGAAGGCCAGGGAGCCTTATAGTGTAGTGCACAGAAACAAATCGTGCTTTGTGCATTGAGAGGCCCACCCCGTGCGTGCAACACTTCATTCACAGGGACAGAGGGTTGTGTCCACTTCATCAGGAGTGACTGAAGAACGGCTATCAGAAGTAGCATCATAAGAAGGACAGTGCCGCGCCAACGAGGGAAAGGATCAAATGTCCGTAATTGTCAAGATCCCCAAGAAGGAAAGTACTTCTTCAGGCGATATCCATTGATCAGAAAGGGATCATCAGAGGCATCAACGGTCTGCACTTGGACAGAACCATTAGGGTTGACGGCAAGTACCTTATAGGGGCCCATCCACCGCTGCTGGAGCTTGCCAGGAAACTTGCCAAATCGTGAATCATAGGCTAGGACCAAATCACCTTCTTTGAACTCCTTGTGCTTGATGAAGCTGTCATGGTAAGCCTTGCGTCGAGCTTGCGTGGTTTCCATGCACTGTAGAGCCATCCTACGAATTTCGTCCAAACATTCCAGGTGCAGGAGACGGCGTTGCAGTGAATCATCGTCCCCCAAACGCTCTTTGATAGCCACTCTTAAAGAGGGTAATTCCAGTTCAACAGGAAAAACAGCTTCTGTACCATACACCAGCTGGAAGGGTGTATGTCCTGTTGCTGCTTTTTGGGAGGTTCTGTACGCCCAAAGGGCCTCTGTAAGTCGATCGTCCCAATCACGACGATGTGCGGCAATTGTTCTTGTCAGAATCGAGCAGAGGATGCGATTGGTGACTTCGACTTGGCCGTTGGCTCTGGGGTAATAAGGAGTGGACTTGCGAGGGTGGATCTTATACAACTCTGTCAACTCTTCCATGACTTTGTTGAGGAAATGAGTGCCTCTGTCACTTACCGACTCTAAGGGACTGCCAAAACGGGTGATGATATTCTCATACATGAACAGGGCCACGCTTTTACCATCGTCCCGCTTTAGGGCTTTAGCCTCACACCACTTTGTAACATAATCCGTACATACGAGGATGTATCGGTTCTGTTTCCTTCTGGTAGGAGGATCGATCGGACCTACGAAGTCGATTCCCCACTTCTCAAATGGCTTCAAAGGAAGAATAGGTTGCAATGGCATGGCACTTGTCTTCGTGGGTTTTCCCATTCTCTGACAAGCATCACATCTTTTACAGTAATCATAGGCATCCTTATGAATGGTAGGCCACCAATATCCTGCTAGCATAGCCTTTCTGGCTGTAGCTTCTCCTGCAAAGTGACCTCCACATGGCTCGTCATGGCAAGCCTTCAGAACAATCCCAATCTCATTTCTTGCAACACATCTTCGGAGCACTTCATCTTTGCCTTTCTTGTACAGTGCGTCACCTAGCAGGGTGTAGGGGGCTGATTCTAACATGAGCTTCTTCCTTTCCCGACTAGAAATGCTAGGAGGATACTGTTGGGTTGCTAACAGATTGGCAATGTCTGCATACCAGGGAGTTACAGTTTCTACCAAGAATAGGGAAGCATCAGGGAGGTCTAGATCATCTTGCTCCTCGTCTGTAGTTTGTGGGATACGCGACAGATAATCAGCCAAAACATGGGAACGACCAGGCTTAGTAATCACCTCAAAGTTGAACTCCTGAAATAGAAGGAGCCATCTCATCATTCGTCCTTTCACATCTGCTTTGTTCATCAGGAAGGATAGGGCCTCATGATCCACATAAAATTTAAAGTGGGTGGATAGAAGGTAATGGCGGAACTTCTCTAGGGCAAACACCATTGCCAAGCACTCCAGCTCGGTCACTGTGTAGTTCCATTCCCTATCAGTGACTTTTTGGCTTGCATAATAGATCGGTTGATCCAGCTTTGAGGAGCCCTTCTGGCAAAGGACAGCACCTAAGCCTTCAATTGATGCATCAGTGTGTACATGGAACTCTTTCGTCCAATCAGGAGGTTGCAGAATGGGTGCCTCAATCAGACACTGCTTCAGAGTGTGAAAAGCTTTGTCACATTCTTCCGTCCAAGTAAACTCTGCATCTTTCCTTAGAATCTTGTGCAAGGAGGTTGTCTTTGTTGCGAAATGAGCTATGAACCTTCTGTAGTAACCCACATGGCCTAGGAATCCCCTCAACTGTTTGAGGTTGGTAGGTGCAGTCAGAGCTGCGATCTTTTCGATCTTTGCAGGGTCTGTTGATATCCCTTGTGCAGAGACAATGTGGCCCAACAGAACTCCAGAAGAGACCCCAAAGATGCATTTGTCGAGGTTGAGGGAAATCCCATACTCCCGGCATCGGTCAAAGCATTGTTCCAGGTGTTCCCAGTGTTCACGGATCAAACTATAGACACAGAAGTCATCCAAATATACCTCAATGAAGTCGTGCAGATGATTTTGAAATGCGGCCATCATGACTCGTTGGAAAGTAGCAGGGGCATTGCAGAGCCCAAATGGCATCACTCGGTAAGCGTAGGTCTCCCATTCTGTGGTGAAGGTTGTTTTGGATTGGTCTTCTTCTGCTATCTGCACTTGGTTGTATCCGCTAAATCCATCCAGAAGGGAATAAAGCTCATGTCCTGCCACTGTGTCCAACAGTTGGTCTGTGAAAGGGATAGGAAAGTGATCCTTCTTCGTCTTGGAATTAAGCTTTCGGAAATCCACACATATTCGCAATTTGCCATTCTTCTTGGGTACAACCACGATGGGTGAAACCCATTCACTATTTGCCACTGGATAGATGAACTCGGCTTCTAGAAGCTTCAGCAGCTCCGCTTTCACCAATGTGGAATAATTCGGGTTCATTCGCCTCTGTCGTTGCCGTACTGGCTTGGCATCAGGCTCCAAGTCAATATGATGTTGACATATTGTGGGATCAATCCCCTTTAGGTCTTTGTAAGACCATGCAAACACGTCCAAATTTTCTTTCAACAAGTTGTACAAGGTTGACAACTCCTCTTCTGGGAGACTGCTACCCACCTTCAAGTGGCGTTCAGTGCCATCTGCATCCACAAAGGTTAACTGCCTTTCACCTTCTACTTCACGGATGAAGGTCCCACGGACTGCTTCTAGATACAGATCTGACTCCTTCAAGGGAGTGGTATCCTCTTCTGATGTCCCACTAGAACCAACTTCTTCTTTTTGTGGAGACTTAGGTTGCTCCTTGAGATGTTGAAATGGGATTAGAGCTGTTTCGGGTTTGGTTTCAAAATTAAATACCTCTTGGCTTGAAGACTCCTCTTCTGAAGATGACACATCCAGGAACGTCACATAACAGGGACCCTCTGATGCATGTTGGGTTTGTGGGACTGGTGCTCGTTGGCACGTGCATCATCATCATCTTTCTTTGGCAAGGATGGGTGAGAACGGCATGAGCCACTGCTGAAAAACGGCTTGTTCTTCTTAATCCATTTCTTATAAAGATTTTGCATATGAGAAGATCCATTTACCAGACCAAATGGTACCATCACCATTCTGTCCCATAGTATGAGCTCGTCTACTTTTGATGCCTCTGAAACTTCTTCCTCAAATGTATCCTCTTCAGGTGGGATAGACTCTTCCGTTTCACTTTCATAATCTTCTTCGTCCATATCATATCCATCCTCTTCTGTCTCTGTCTCTGCTTCTGCTTCTGTCTCTGCTGTGGCCATGTAACAGGGAGAGAAGTACATCCATGCTTCTATCTCACTGTCAGAAGTGATTTCAGAAGTCCTTCTTGGTTCAGGTAGGAAGTATTCACCCATTGATAATGGCTTTGCATCTTTTGGAAGTCGGCTTATAGTATCCACTGTTAAGGAATGTGCCACTGTTTTCTTGGGAAGGATCTGTTTGACAGCATCTTCATGTGCTGATGTTCCATCTGTAGCCTCATTAGGGGAGTCAGAAGATAATTCCAAGGAGGTGGATCCATGTCCTTTTTGAGAACCATACAGTTTCAGCACCACTTTGTTGGGTCCTCTACCCAAGGTCAAGGTTCCTTTGAACCAATCCGTCCTTGCTCGGGCTTCAAAAAGCCATGGTCTGCCCAGTAACAGAGGATAGGATGTACCATAAGAGTTTGGCTTCACCACCAAATAGGTTAGCCAATAATCTTTTCCAGCCACTGTAGTCTTCACATATGGGAGAATGCCCAAAGGCTTGATTCTACTCTGATCCGCCAGTCTGATGAGCCATTGGGTTGGTTGCACACCGTGTAAGCCTAGATCCTTCATTGTAACATCCGTCATAATGTTCACTGATGAACCTCCATCAATCAGTGCATTTGCAATAAAGCAGCCTTCTATCCACACGCCAGTCTCTGGAGTACCCAGATCTAGGAAAGCGTTAGCTACGTCCACTTCTTTTACAGGCTCTGGAGCCTTGTTGGACTTTGTTGCTGCTGAGGAAGCAATCCTTAAGCCACTCTTCTTGTCAGTATACTTTTGAACCTTTTTCGGCAACTGGGAGACAACATCAATAATTGTCGAAATGTGAGGTTTGGTTTAAAGGTATCTAGGTCTCTGACCAAATCGTATTCCTTAATAGGATCCACTAGCTTCTCTAACCGGTTAGGGAATGGGGCAACACCCATTTTCATTTTCCCTCTTTCTTCCAACAAAGGCATCATGGGAACTTCTTCTGCCACTTGTGGCATGTCCTCCTCTTCTGTATCCTGGACCTCTGGTCCTGTCTCTGTAACTCTCTGTGGCACTGTAGTGCTCTGTACGGCACTGTTAGGCTCTGTTCTGTTCTGTTCTTCTGGTGGAAGATTGAACTTCACTATTTTGGCGGGAGGGTTATTTTCTTTCTGGACAGGTGGTTCCTTCTGCTTTGCACGTGTGATGGCAGCAACTTCCAATTCCACTAAATTGGAGGTAGGCTCTTGGGCCTTGGCCGGACTATCAGTAGTACTGTTTTTCACTGGGGCTGGGCTTGGACAATCTTTTGCAGTGTGGCCTTCTCCTTTGCATCGACTGCATAAGGGCTTGTAATCCACTGACCTTCTAGGATTTGGACAATTTGGTGAAATGTGTCCCTTTTCTCCGCATCTGTAACACTCCACTTCTGATCTCTGACCACCGCCAGACTGTCTTCCTCTGTAACTTTGAGGGGGAAATCTTCTGGGTCCGAAATTAGGACCAAACTCTCTAGGCTTGGGTCCAATATCTTGTGTTGTCATTTTGGATTCCAACAAGTTGAATCTTGCGTCTTCTTCCTTCCTTCTCCTATCATGCATCTCTTTCAGAGAGCAAATGTCCTCTGTATGATTCTTCCGCAAACAGTAGGAACAGAAGGCCCCAGGAATAGTTGGTTTTCGTGTACATTCAGTGGCTAAATGGCCTGCTTGATGACACTTACCACACCAAGTATTTGACCGCATCACATCTCTTCCTGCTCCTGCAACGTTGGATATGCTAGTGGTATTCACTTTCAACGTCTGTAGTTGTTCTGTAATCACATCCATCAACTCCTTTTTTATGTTTGCAACTGAGTTGGATAAGTAATCCTTCAAGATTTCTCCTCTTGAGGCACTGGCAGGAGGGTTTTGAGGAGTCTCTGTAATCATTGCATAAACGGATTGGGTTGGTACAGAGGGATCTCTGTTCTGGTTCTGATTCAGAGCTCCTGTTTGAACTGTTGGCTGTTGGCTCCAATTGGTAGGATTCCACTGTTGCTGTTGATTTGGCATTGAGGAAATTGGTTGGGACCATTGTTGTTGTGGTTGAACCACCATTTGAGGCATGGATTGTGGCCACTGTGGATTTGGTGCACTGTACTGTGATACCGAGGGCATCTGTTGGTAGGGATAGGGAACAGTCCCTGGAACTGCATTTGGTGGGTACATCATTCCTGGCATCAGAGGAGGTAGGACTCCTCTTCTTGTATTCATTGTCAATCTAGCTTCCACTTCATCGTACAGTCTTGCACCTTCTGTTGCAGCTTGCAGTGTGGCTGGTCTTTGCAACTCCACAAACTTACGGACTTCTGGTTGTAATCCTGTGAGAAACACCCCTTTTTGAATGCCATCATCTAGATTATGGTTAGTCCATCTCTTCAAGATGGATTCCATTCGTGAGACATAAGCTTCCACTCTTTCTCCAGAAGACTGACTTAGGTTCATAAATTCCTCTCGCATCCGCTCTTCAAAACCTTCACGCCTGAATTTAGTGAGGAAGGCCAACTTCAGGTCGTCCCATGTGCCAAAAGTTCCTGCTGCTTGTCTCTCATACCACTGAAATGCCGCGCCCTTGAAAGTGGCGGGGAATATTGCTAACCAATGCTCAGGGGTTCTGACATTGTTAGCCACACATGCTACCATAAACTCTGCTACATGAAGATCGGGGTCTTCATTGTACTCTCCCTTAAAAACTGGCAATGGGACTACATTCGCTGGCCTGTCATCAATATTTCCAGGACGGATCTGGCTTGGAAGTGGACCTCCACAGCAGGAGGAGGAAGGGCTTGATGTGCCATTGGGACTTCTGTAAAGAGTTCCGCAAGGGTGTCAAAGGCGGCTTCTGCTGCGAGCTCGCTCTCGGCTCTGATTTTTGCTTTCTCTCTTCTCACGTACCTCTGGACTCGTTCTAACGCTTGCCTTTTTATTGCGTCATTCATCAGGGGTGTGGCTCCACTATGTTGTTAGTGCTCCACAGAGGGTTAACAGAAGACTTCAGTCTCTGGAGGACTCTCTTGCCAACATTTCCTCTACTTCTTTCTTTTCAACGTCCCTGAATTCTACTTTCATGCCACTGCACAGGGGAAGGTATTCGGTTCTGAAGGTGTCAAAATGCATACGTCTAAGCATTGTGGTGGTGCCATCATCATAGTAATGCCAGCTTCTGATGGTTTCAACAGTGTATGTTGTGAAAAACACTCTGTCTACCAACTTCCAGTGGGTTGCTAATTGAACAAACAGAAGATTATCAGTACACCAAGCATCCCATGTATCTTGCTGTTGAGCGTCCACGAACAAATTCCAACTTTTTTCCTTCTTGTCTTTGTGAACCTCTACAGACCAAGACTCCTGAAGCTTCTTCACAATCTCCCACTTGATGTTGTCTGGAAACTTCTCAATGAATGTCAAATCTTCCATGGATGGTCATTCTCTCTATTTCTGCTCTTCAGTTTGTTCCCAAACAGTTTGCCACCAAGATGCAAGTTTCTGCTGCTTCAATAGGAAGAGGAAACTGTCCACCACATAGAGCATGCATCATGATGGTGATGTGTTTCCGCCATTCTGGGATGAACTTCTTGTGGAAAGTGGCTTTGATTATGAGGAATTCCAACTCTTCAGTGGAAGAAGGAACTTTACAAACATCCATTGAATTCTTCTCTTCTTGGCAATGCCATTTCCTTCATTTTCAGCCTCTTCTAGTGCTTGTTGATGGCAAGTATTCCCCGGCTGCGCACCAAAAACATGGAGCCCCAAGAGGAACACCAAGGAAAAGGGAATTCTCTTGCAAGAAAATCTATCTTGTAACATCAACAAGCTTGTTTATTATGTTTCATATGATCACAATGAAGAAAAGAACACCAGGCACAACAAATCTTCATGCAGCATCATGTAGATCTCCCACGGATTTGATAGAATCAACCATATTCTTCAACATCTTCACAAAATCCATCAATAGAACAAAGAAAGCAAAGGAATACACCATCTTTGAATGGAAACACATCACATAATATTCATCTTCAATATCTTCATAGTCTTCTCTCTCAATCTCTCATATACAATCACTCTGTTTGAGTAGAATTGGCTATCTCTGACTCTCTCTCTCTCTCTCCATCAATAATACATCATATCCTCACTACAATCTCTCAAAAATCACACTCAATAATCCCTCTTAGGTCATGGATACCCTTCCCAAGAGGTATGTCTGATATGAAAAGTCACCAGAGCCACTACAGTGTCCTTTCATAGCTCACTACTGTCACTTCACTCTAGTCTTCACTTGAGTCTTCAGCAGCTACTTCTTCCACTTCTTCCAGCTCTTTTGCACTTGTATTCACCTCTTTCCAAGGCTAGAAAACTTTCCCAAGCTACACTCTCATCCGTCAGAACACATACAGAAGCATACAGAACAGTCACAGAACAGTACCAGAACAGCTACAATACAGAACAGAACAGAACAGAGACAGAAGCTCTACAGAAGACCTACAGAAGATTACGGAAGGTCATCAAAATCACATAACTCACTCTCAAACCATTCCAAACTCTCACAAACCATTCAATAAGCTTTCTCAATATCTCAATCTTCATTAATCAATACTCCATCCCTCTTTACAGAAGATAATCAGAACAAAACAGAGCAAAACAGAAGGTATACAGAACCAATCAGAACCTATCAGAACATCACAGAACCATCAATAAACATCATGATCTTCCAAAACCCAATCAATATCATCCAAAACACTCTCAAACCACTTCCAAATCAATCAATCATCTCATAAAATCAACCATTCAGCTCTCAAAAACAACAAAAATCAGCCAAAAAACATTTCATTTCAACACTCAACAGGGCACCTTTTCCTTTCTTTATCATGTGCCCTTTCGGTTATCTCATTTTCCCATTTTCCCGCTCCTCTGTGCTACGGTAAACAATCATTTGATTTCATGATGATCGTTTGACCTTTATCTTGTGATGAATTTTCTCCTTCTACAATCCTTGGAATTTCTAAAGACATACATCTAAATACCATACAATATTGGATAGCTAGATGAGCTGATGAAGCTTTCATTTCTAATCCTAGGGTTCTAATATGTAACATTACAAGTTCAGGTAGGTAGGGATCATCTACAGCTATGACATAATTCGGACAAAGTTCAAAGAAAATAGGTCCATTAGATAGAGGTGAAACTGCTGCTCCTACTATCATATCATGTAGATTAATATGACGGGTATCTAGTATTGCTGCCATACAGGAGGCATTTAGGCCATGCCTAAACAGAGGGATTATGCCTATTGCTATTCATCCTAAATGGATGTAAGGATATTATTTTTTGGCTTGTTGTTTTTGTATTTTAGGATAGACAAGTGAAAGAAGATTAACATGTTGGTCGTGTGAGAGTGAGTCTCTTACAGTAAGTATTCCTTGATTCTCAATATATATATGCTTTATATTTGAAAATACCATTTTCACCATAGATATGGGAAGCACCGATGTCTCGCAAGATCCACTTTGAACTTAGTTGTGATTCATCGACCATAATTATTGAATTCCCCAATGACTTATAGCACTCGGAAAGATGTTTGAAGGTAGAAGAGAGGGCATTTCCACTTTGTTTCGAAGAAGCCATAGGAAATTATTGGACTTTACCAGAGGATTTAATGCTCTTCAATGGCAAACAAGGAAACACACGCCTTAATGCCTAACGAGTGAGACCTCAAGAGCATCACTTACTACCTTTCTTCTCTCGATCTAAAAATGGAAATAAATCTACTCTGATACCAACTGATTGCAGAGTTCCACAGACAGCTACTACAAAAGGAAGAACAACAGGCATCAACATCATCATCATAGTGACAACTGTGATATTTCCACACATAGCTACTACAAAAGGAAGAATAACATGCATCAGCATCATCATCAAAGACATCATGGATATACCCTAGATTATGAACAAGAAGCTTCATATAGCCACATGTTTCGCAAGCATTCAAGAAGATTAAGAGGAACCAGAAAATCTAAGTATCACCAAAAACCTTTTTCCAGAAAAGAAAAATATGATAAAAGTTCAATAAACAAAGATGTGAAATGTTTTATTTACGGAAGTGCTTCACACTTAGCAAATAAATGCCCAAAGAAAAAGGATAATGATGATGCCACCAAGGTCAACATGATCCACCATTATGACTATGATAGTTGTTATTCTTATGATAGCTATTCAGATGATGAATATTCCTACAATAGCAGTTATGACACACAAGAAGAAGAAGAAGAAACAGAATCTTCTGAAACAGACTCTTGGCATACAATAGACAATTTTTAAGGTACACTAAAAGAGACACCTTCTGATATAACTAAAGAATCAAACAATGAAGTAAACCCAGACAACTTCCAAGCTATTAATGCTCACAAGGCTCATTTTCCCTCTAAAGGAAAATTTATGGGAATGCCTTTGTCTCGTCTTCAAAGATGAAAGGAAAGAAACTTGAAGACAGTTTATCAAGCCTAGAAGAATCTAAAGATATAGACACCTCCTCATCAAAACACAATAAACAGAAGAATAAGATACGACAAGAATTCTTCTCAAATCCATATGACTTGCCAAAACAAGGAGCTCTTAGTCTAGAAACAAAAGGATAGGCAAATCTTTTCATTCCACATAAGTTGGAAACTCTACACCATCCCAAGTCAACATCACAATTACTGAATTCAGCCTCTCCAGGTATGCAACAAGCAGGACAGGATATAACTAATGCCTTTTTACAAATGCAACATGAATTACACTCACTCTATAAAATCCACAAAAGAATCTTGCTAAGCCAAAAGGAGATAGCTCAAGGAACTACAGCAATCCTCCAAGAATTGCAATCTTCAACTCCAAGTGACAATATACATCCAGTCAACCAAGTAAGATCATCCCACACTAGAATCCACAAGCTAAATGCTTTAGATACAGGTGGACCTATTCCTATAGTATGTGTGCAGGTTAAAAACAAGCCACAATTTTCTCTTTTTTTGGATGCATTATTGGATACAGGATCTTCATTGACAATAGCCCCCTATGAACTCTTTTCCAAAAATTGTATAAAGGTTTCTACACCCATCATAGTAGAATTATCCAATAACAAAAAAATCACACTCATTGATGTGACACATGCTTATTTACAGCTTGGAACAATCAAAGTGCCAATAGAAATACAACTCATGAAATAGATGAGGTATGACTTATTGATCGGTACAGACATCTTGCAACATTTTTTGCCTTACACCTTTTGGGCCAGAAAGTTTACAGTAACTTACAAGGGTATACAAGCTGACATGACACTACTCACAAAAATTGGAAGAACTGTTTACTCTATTACCAAAGCAAATGCAAAGGCCAAAGAAAGCTCAAGAGCTCAATAGATAAAGACAGAATTGAAAAAACATGAACAAGCTATAACACAAATACAAGAACACATAAAGACTTTCATGTATGATGACCCTATGATCTATCAGGTGAAAAGACAAAGGTTTGCGGTATCCTTACCCATCCAATCTAATGCAGTCCCTACCAAAGCAGTCCATTCAGGCATGAAGGATGAAGACTTACATTTGTGCAAAGAAGAGATTCAGTCTCTACTGGCAAAAGGCTTAATAGAAACAACAAACTCACCATGGGCATGTCAAGCCTTTTACGTCAACAAGCATTCATAATAAAAGAGGGGAAAAAAGAGATTAGTGATCAATTACAAACCATTAAATAAATATCTAATAGGACATGGCCATCCTATTTCTTTAAAAGATATTCTTCTGAAAAGATTGAAAAAAGCCAACATCTTCAGCAGGTTTGATCTTAAATTAGGATTTTGGCAATTACGTATAAAAAAAGAAGACATGTATAAAACAACGTTTTGTGTTCCCCAAGGCCATTACCAATGGACAGTGCTATCCTTTGGAATCAAGATAGCCCCTACAAAATTTCAAGAATGGACTGATTCCATTTTTGGAAAATATCATTTTTGCCTAACTTACATTGATGACATTCTTGTATTCTCAGAAACTATGCAGGAACATATAGAGCATCTTTCTCAATTTGCAAAAGCAGTGGAAGAAGCAGGAATAGTACTTTCACCTACTAAATTAGTGATGTTTCAAACATGAATAGAGTTTCTTGGTATAGAAATAAACCAAGGCAACATAAAGCTTCAGGAGCATGTATTGACTAAAATCATAGACATGCCAGACACTTTCACTACAATAAAACAGCTTCAACACTTCCTAGATTGTTTAAACTAGATCAATCCCTCTACTCCAAGTATAGTCCATTACTCCCAGGAACTCTATCCTCTACTTAGAAAAGATAAATTCAAATGGAAACCTATGCACACAATTGCAGTCCAGAATATTAAGAAGATAATCCAAAATCTTCCTCCTCTCAGGTTGCCTACAGGTCTTCCATTATTTCTATATACAGATGCTTCTTACACTGGTTGGGGTGCTTGTCTTTGCGAAGAAGAATTGAAAGAATTACATCCATGCAGATACACCTCGGGAATCTTCTCTACAACCCAAAGAAACTACCCATCCTACCAAAAGAGATTCTGGCAATGATCAAAGCAATTAAAACATTTAGAATCTTTATTAAATTTGTTCCCTTTACCATCCGCACTGATCTAAAACATGTGCTTGGATACCTCACTAAAAAATCACCCAATGAAATTGGAAACAAAAGATTATTGAGATGGTCGCTCTTTTTTGATGCACTTGATGTGACTTTCGAATATCTTCCAGGTGTACAAAACACTATTGTGTATATTGAGGATCAAGGAATACTTACTGTAGGAGAATCGCTCTCACACGACCAACATGTCAATCTTCTTTCACTTGCCTATCCTAAAATACAAAAACAACAAGCCAAAAAATAATATCCTTACATCCATTTAGGATATATAGCAATAGGTATAATCCCTCTATTTAGGTGTGGCCTAAATGCCTCCTGTATGGCAACAGTACTAGATACCCGTCATATTAATCTACATGATATGATAGTAGGAGTAGCAGTTTCACCTCTATCTAATGGACCTACTTTCTTCGAACTCCGTCCAAATTATGTCATAGTTGTAGATGATCCCTACCTACCTGAACTTCTAATGTTACATATTAGAACCCTAGGATTAGAAATGAAAGCTTCATTAGCTCATCTAGCTATCCAATACTATATGGTATTTAGATGTATGTCTTTAGCAATTCCAAGGGTTGTAGGAGTAAATTCATCACAAGATAAAGGTCAAACGATCATCCTGAAATCAGATGATACTACTAAAAGGTTTCTACCAGACAGTGTAAACTGGTCTGAAATAGAGTTGCCCCATGAATGTCAACTAGACATTTCTTCTATCCAAAAAAAGGAGTTACTTCCACCAAAAGTGATCAAGGTACAAAAAATAAAAGGTAAAACACTATTACTTCCACAAAAGCAATTACAGAATGGTTCTTTGTCTCTATAAGAACTACCTCCTCAAAAGCTAGTGGTACAACAACCTCAGCTCAAGATCTCACAATCTCAAAAGGCAAACACTCTCAAGTTCCATGCCCAGTCATGCAATCATGATCAAATAATACAAGGAGTATGCCAACATTGTCGCAAGCTGAAAGAAAAAGCTGGATCAACTTCTGGAGTCATAAACAACATCCAAGAATTTGAATATGAAGGGAACCAATATAAAGCAGCTCCATATCTTCATCCACAGGATAACTCATCATGGATAGCAGAACTTGAAACTGAAAATTGGACCCATCTTACTCTTACAAGATTGATAGAAAAATAGAATATCTACATCAAATGACAAACATACTTCTTCAACTATGTCAACAACTACACAAAGCTTCTATCGTAAGACCTATTGCATCACCCATTTCTCAAAATGCCACTTCATTATTGCCCTCGTATCAGATAGTCACAGACTGGCCTACTTTCTCCAACAAGAGACTACAAAAAGGTTGGACATCTCACTTTGCTTCACCTTCTACAGGTACACTCAATGTTCATCATATTATCTCTGAAAAGGGAAAAGAAAAGGAAATTATCCCCACAGGAGAAGGAACTTCCAATGCCAACACATATGTTCCAACATATATGGATATATACTGCTATGAAATACTTCCAGATATTGAAAATGATCAAGAATATGATTTAGAAAGCATTCTTTTAAAAGAGGTACAAGAAATTTATTGTTCTCTGCTAAAAGATCTGGATGAAGATTTTCTTGAAATTAGTTCTTCCTCCCTATCAGCAACCTCTTTAATCACCAGGAAAGACTGTGATAGACTTAACAGACTATCTGGAGCTAATGTTCCCAGATTGGTATGACAATGATTATAGAACAGCTTTTGATGAAGACATTGATGAAAAGGATCTTGAATAGATTCACAGAAAAAAAGAAGCAAATCAGGTACTAGACCAAATGCCTTTGTGCATTGGTTATTCTAAAAAAGATAATGATGAACTCACTCGCAGCATACACAAAAGACTTGATTCAAGTATTATGGTAGAATATATAGAACAAAATCCTCTGAATCAACCATCCTCAGAATTGCCAGCATGGTATCACCATGATCAAGCACATTTTCAAGAAAGAGCTGCATTCGCTACATCATCTTCTGATGAAGATGGAGATAGTGTGATTGAAGAAACATTTGTCCCTATAAATCCACATTGACAGCCATCTCCAACTTCACCAACTTTAGTACTACGAGCTCAATTAAATGCTCACTTTTCTTTTGTAAGTAATTCTTCTGCTATTACAAATCCTGTGAATACTACTTATGCATCAACATCCAAAACAAAGCCCTCTTACAAGCACTTCTATAAGAAGATAGGTGTGTCAAAAAAAGTTGGTATCAAAGCATATTTATTTCCATTTGTAGATTGAGAGAAGAAAGGTAGTAAGTGATGCTCTTGAGGTCTCACTCGTTAGGCATTAAGGCAAGTGTTGCCGTGTTTGCCATTGAAGAGCATTAAATCCTCTACTAAAGTCCAATAAATTCCTATGGCTTCTTCGAAACAAAGTGGAAATGCCCTCTCTTCTGCCTTCAAACATCTTTCTGAGCCCTATAAGTCATTGGGAAATTCAACAATTATGGTCGATGAATCACAACCAAGCTTAAAGTGGATCTTGCCAGACATCAGTGCTTCCCATATCTATGGTGAAAATGGTATTTTCAAATGTAAAGCATATACTCATAGACACTCACATATAGACAATCAGAGAGAAGTCCAGAGCCAAGCCTTGTTTCCTTGTACTCATTTCAAGCCTTATAATACATAGTTATTTTCTCACCATATCTTGTTACTGGCAAGCAAGTTCTGTTATTCTCATTTCATAGCTTCCTGTGTGCCCCTTATCTTCGGCTCCGCTCGCGCTCACTCTGCAATCACTGTGGGTTGAGCGAGGTTTTTCGTGGTGAGGTGGGGGGGTGTGCCTGTCGTGGGGGGTTGAGTTGTGGTGGCTTTAGTGGGGTTTTTCGAGGTGCCGGTGGGGTGATGTGGATGGAGCAGTGTTTTTTGAGGGGGCTGCCATGTCGTGGGGGGTGGGGTGGGGTGAGGTGAGGTGGGGAGGGGTTTAGGGTAGAGTGGGGTTTTTTGGGGGGGTGAGGTGGGGTGGGTTGAGTGGGGTTTTTTGAGGTGAGGTGAGGTGGGGTGGGGGGTTTTTTGAGAGGTGGGGGGGGGGGGGGGGGGGATGAGGGTGTGTCGTGTCGTGGGGGGGTGAGGTGAGGTGGGGTGGGGTGGGTTGAGCAAGGTTTTTTGAGGTGAGGTGGGGTGGGATGGATGGAGCGGGGTTTTTTCAGGGGGTTGCCATGTCAGGGGGGGACTTGGGTGGAGTGGGGTATTGTTTTTGGGGGGGAGCTGGCATGTCGTTGGAGGGGGGGGGAATTGTGGCATGTCGTGGGGGGGGGGGGGGGGAATTGTGGCATGTCATGGGGGGGAGGGGGGATGGGTGGAGCGGGGTTTTCTTAGGGGAGGGAAGGTGTGCCATGTCGTGGGGGGTGAGGTGAGGTGGGGAGGGGGGTTTAGGGTGGAGTGGAGTTTTTTGGGGGGGTGAGGTGGGGTGGGAGGTTTTTTGAGAGGCGGGGGGGGGGGGGGGGGGGGGGGGGGGCATGAGGGTGTGTCGTGTCATGGGGGGGTGAGGTGGGGTGGGGTGGGTTGAGTGGGGTTTTTTGACGTGAGGTGGGGTGGGATGGATGGAGCGGGGTTTTTTCAAGGGGTTGCCATGTCGTGGGGGGGTTGCCATGTCATGTGGGGGGGGATTGTGCCATGTCGTGGGGGGGGCGGGGGGTTGGGTGGAGTAGGGTACGCCATGTCATGAGGGGGTTGGGAAGGTACACCATGTCATGGGAGGGTGAGGGTGGGAGGGGAAGGTTTTAGGGTGGAGTGGGGCTTTTTGGGGGGGTGAGGTGGGGTGGGGTGGGTTGAGCGAGGTTCTTTGAGGCGAGGCAAGATGGGGTGGGGGTTTTTTTGAGAGGCGGGGGGGGGGGGTATGAGGGTGTGCTGTGTCGTGGGGGGTGAGGTGCGGTGGGGTGGGTTGAGCGGGGTTTTTTGAGGTGAGGTGGGGTGGGATGGATGGAGCGGGGTTTTTTCAGGGGGTTGCCATGTCGTGGGGGGGGGGGGGGCGCTTGGGTGGAGTGGGGTTTTTTTTTTGGGGAGGGGGGAAGACTTGGGTGGAGTGGGTTTTTTTTTTTGGGGGGTGGTGCCATGTCGTGGTGGGAGGGGGTTGGGTAGAGTAGGGCCGGTGCCGTGTTGTTGTGGGGCGGGGTTTTTTGGGAAGGGGGTGTCATGGTTCGGTGGAGCGCAGGGTGTGCCATGTCGTGGGGAAGGTTGAGCGGGGTTTTTTGAGGTGAGGTGGGGTGGGATGGATGGAGCTGGGGTTTTTCAGGGGGTTGCCATGTCGTGGGGGGGTTGGGTGGAGCAGGGTTTTTTTGGGGGGGGTGTGCCATGTCTGGAGGGGCGAGGTGGGGTGGGGTGGGGTGGGGTGGGGTGAGGTGAGGTGAGGTGGGGGGGTTAGGGTGGAGTGGGGTTTTTTTGGGAGGGAGGGGGAGGTGAGGCGGGGTGGATCATGTGGGGTGTTTGAGGTGAGGTGAGGTGGGGTTGGGGGTTTTTTGAGAGGGGGGGTGTATCATGTCATGGGGAGGGGGGTTTCTAAGTGGAGTGGAGTTTTTTGAAGAGGGGGGTGTGCCATGTCCTGGGGAGGGGGGGTGGGGTTTTTTGAGGGGGGGAAATGTGCCGTGTCATGGGGTGGGGATGGGTGGAGCGGGGGTTTTTGAGGGGGGGCGTGCCATGTTGTGGGGGGGTGGGGCAAGGTCTGTGGAGTGCGGTTTTTGGGAGGGGAATGTGCCATGTCTTGTGGGGGGGATGTGCCGTGTCGTAGGGGGGGATGGGGTGGGTGGATTGAGAGAAGAAAGGTAGTAAGTGACGCTCTTGAGGTCTCACTCGTTAGGCATTAAGGCATGTGTTGTCATGTTCGCCGTTGAAGAGCATTAAATCCTCTGCTAAAGTCCAGTAAATTCCTATGGCTTCTTTGAAACAAAGTGGAAATGTCCTCTCTGTTGCCTTCAAACATCTTTCTGAGAGCTATAAGTCATTGGGTAATTCAACAATTATGGTCGATGAATCACAACCAAGTTCAAAGTGGATCTTGCTAGACATCGGTGCTTCCCATATCTATGGCAAAAATGGTATTTTCAAATTTAAAGCATCTACTCTGTATATTGAGGATCAAGGAATACTTACTGTAGGAGACTCACTCTTAGAGGACCAACATGTCAATCTTATTTCACTTGTCTATCCTAAAATACAAAAACAACAAGCCAAAAAAGAACATCCTTACATCCATTTAGGATATATAGCAATAGGTATAATCCCTCTGTTTAGGCATGGCCTAAATGCCTCCTATATGGCAGCAGTACTAGATACCCGTCATATTAATCTACATGTTATGATAGTAGGAGCAGCAATTTCACCTCTATCTAATGGACCTATTTTCTTCGAACTCTATTCGAATTATATCATAGCTGTAGATGATCCCTACCTAGTTGAACTTCTAATGTTACATATTAGAACCCTAGGATTAGAAATGAAAGCTTCATTAGCTCATCTAGCTATCCAATATTGTATGGTATTTAGATGTATGTCTTTAGCAATTCCAAGGGTTGTAGAAGAAGTAGATTCATCACAAGATAAAGGTCAAATGATCATCATGAAATCAGATGATACTACTAAAAGGTTTCTACCAGACAGTGTAAACTGGTTTGAAATAGAGTTGCCCCATGAATGGCAACTAGACATTTCTTCTATCCAAAAAAAGGAGTTACTTCCACCAAAAGTGATCAAGGTACAAAAAATAAAAGGTAAAACACTATTACTTCCACAAAAGCAATTACATAATGGTTCTTTGTCTCTACAAGAACTATCTCCTCAAACGCTAGTGGTACAACAACCTCAGCTCAAGATCTCACCATCTCAAAAGGCAAACACTCTCAAGTTCCATACCCGGTCACGCAATCATGATCAAGTAATACAAGGAGTATACCAACATTGTCTCAAGCTGAAAGAAAAAGCTGGATCAACTTCTGGAGTCATAAACAACATCCAAGAATTTGAATATGAAGGGAACCAATATAAAGCAGCTCCATATCTTCGTCCACAGGATAACTCATCATGGATAGCAGAACTTGAAACTGAAAATTGGACCCATCTTACTCTTACAAGATTGATAGAAAATAGAATATCTACATCAAATGACAAACATACTTCTTCAACTATGTCAACAACTACACAAAGCTTCTGTTGTAAGACCTATTGAAGCACCCATTTCTCAGAATGCCACTTCATTACTACCCTCGTATTAGACAATCAGATTGGCCTACTTTCTCCAACAAGAGACTACAAAAAGGTTGGACATCTCACTTTGCTTCACCTTCTACAGGTACACTCAATGTTCATCATATTATCTCTGAAAAGGGAAAAGAAAAGGAAATTATCCCCATAGGAGAAGGAGCTTCTAATGCCAACACATCTGTTCCAACATATATGGATATATACTGCTATGAAACAAGTTCAAAATGTGGGGAAGCCAAGACATGGCAATCATCTTACTGTCTAAGTTGTCACCACGATTCGATGCCTTTTATTCCGCTCTTATTACTTTAGGGTGGGAGTCGACTCTTCGTTGGGAAGAGTTAGTTCCTATGGTCTTGGACCAAGAGGAACAATTGAAGGGATAGAATGCTTCCAAATCAGAGGCATAGACTAGTCAAGCCTCTCAAAATAAGGGGAATGACCAAAAGAAGAAGGAGGACAACAAACCTAAGAAGGACAAAGAGAAAGAATCGACATGCCATATTTGTGGTAAGACCGGCCATTGGAAGAAAAACTGCCTCAACAAGGACAAGAAGGACACCAAGAAGAAGGACACGAAGGATTTTGGAGCAATGGCTGCACCCTCATCAACTGCTTTTCTACACTTAGCAGTTGTTGAGGACTCTACACCAAAGACTTTTGATGCTGCGATGACAGATCCCCAAGCTCAAGAGTGGATTGTGGATAGCGATGCCTCACGGCACATGACTCCTTTAATAGTTCGTGTTGCCCATTTGCGACCCTTGTGTGGGCAGATTCTCATAGGGGATAGCTCTTCTATATCTATTGTTGCATGGGGTGAGATGTAGCTGATTCTAGATGGACGTGGTGGTACCCATACTTCTGAGGTGTTGCATGTGCCAGGTTTAGGGTATCATTTTCTTTCGGTACATAAGATTTGTTCTCTTGGTCTTTTGGTGGAGTTTGATAGTGATGCTATTCGAGTACTTGATCTGAATCGAGGAAGGTTCTCTCTTCAAGGTATGAGGAGAATGGTATCTACAAAATAAAGTCTTCTTCCACTCTTGCCTTTTAGACACAATCCAAGCTATTACATGCTCGGTTTGGCCACCTGAACCACGAGTATCTTTGAAAGGTGCCACAAGGATCGCTTATTTGAGGTTTGCTAGGGACATAGTGGTGAGAAAGCTACAATGCGTCTCCTACATTTGTAGGAAGCTACATAGGGATGCGATTCCCAACAAAGCTTTGAGGTGGTCTACTTCACCTATGCAGCTTGTATCTATGAAATTTTTATGGCCCTATGAGGAATGAGTCCTTGAAGGGGAGCTCATACTTCATGTTGATTGTAGACGACTACAACAAGATGACATGGGCCTATTTCTTGGCGTTGAAGTCGGAGGATTTCTCCCACTTCAAGGATTGGCTTCTCTTTGAGGAGAATTGATTGCTAGAGATTGAAGACCTTGCGATCATACAAGGGTGGTGAATTTGTTTCTAATGAGTTTACTCATTTTTGTGCAAATAGAGGCATTCACCAGGAGTTTGCTAATACCAACACTCCTCAAGAAAATGACATCTTGGAAAGGAAGCACCGATGTGTGATAGAGATGGCACACCATGATGGAGCACCGACAAACACCTCAATTTCTATGGGCCGAGGTAGTGGCTATGGCAGTCCACATTCTCAATCGATCCCCCACTTCGGTCGTTGACGGGATGCCACCTTTTGAGGCTTACTTTGGGACTAAGCTTGATGTCTCTTATTTTAGGATCTTTGGGTGTGACACCCATGTGTACATCCCAAAGTCACAATGTGAAAAATTTGAAGCGGCGTTCCAACGACGTGTATTTGTTGGCTATAGCTTCCAACCCCACGATTATCGCTTGTATGATCCCATGAAGCAAGATGTCTACAAGAGTCGAGATGTGCAGTTTGTGGAAGTTCCAACTACAAAGGGGGGTGAGGAGCACCCCATACTTGGAGATCTAGGGGAGATTTGGGCTCTCGAGATAGTTCCTTTGGAGCTAGAGCCTCTTGTTCAAGATCCTTCTTCAGACCTAGAGTCTTCTCTTCCTTCGGCCACCCTAGTGGTGCTTTTGCTGGTGGATGTACCTGAGTCTTCAGTAGATGGAGAGCAATGAGGCCTCCTCCTCGTTGGGCCCGTGACACACTCCAAGATTCAGGGATCGAGGGGGCCTCTGAGGGGAGTGGGAATCATGGGATGGACCACGGAGGTCACGAAGGCACCACGCATATTCTATGAAGATTATTTGCTCTAACTACTGTTTGATGTCCCGTGTTATACATGGTTGAGAGTCCACCTTCGTGAAGGAGGCTTTACAGTCAACACCTTGGAAGAAAGCAATGGAAGCCGAGTTGAGGCTATTGAGAGGAATGACACTTGGTACCTTGTGCTTCGTCCCTCTCATAAAAAGGTGATCAATGTTAAGTGGATCTTCAAGACCAAGTACCATAGTGATGGCTCTTTGGACAAGCACAAGGCTCACCTTGTTGCTAAATGTTTTGCACAGCACCAAGGTGTTGATTTCCATGATACTTTTTCCCCTACTACTTTCATGGCAACTATTCGTGTTGTTCTTGCCTTGGCTAGTCATAGGAGATGGCCTCTCTTTCAATTGGATGTGAAGTCGGCCTTCTTGAATGGTGATTTGAAGGAAGAGATATATGTCGAGTATCCTCTTGGCTTTGGTTCCTCACATGGAAAGGTTTACAGGTTGAAGAAGGCCTTGTATAGCCTAAAGCAGGCTCCATGTGCTTGGAACGAGAAGGTTGATTTTGTTCTCTCCAAGCCAAGTTGGTGGGTTATCAGTGCTCCAGGGCCGAGATCCGCAGCTCTATGTGCACACTTCCAAGGGTGGTCGTGCATTGTTTTTTTTGTATGTTGATGACTTGATTGTTACATGTGATCATGCCTAGCAAGTCTACGAGATAAAGGCAACCCTACATCAGAAGGTTGAGATGATGGATTTAGGAATTCTCCATTTTTCTTTTTGGGCCATGAGATTTATCAGTCTCAGAGGGTGATTTTCATCTCTCGGTAGAGATATGTACATGAGCTCTTGACTTTTGAGATGGAGGATTGTCGGTCCATTTCTACTCCTATGCATCCAAACTAGAAGGCCACTTCACATGTAGATTCTCCTTTAGCAGATGCTACCCACTATTGTCAGCTGATTGGATCATTGATTTGGCTTCTCAACACATGGGTTGATCTATGTTTTGTTGTAGGTATTTTGGCTGGGTTCATGAGTGCACCTCAATAGGTACATTGGTAGGCTGCTCAGAGGATACTACGATATCTAAGGGGGACCTTCGACTTAGGTATTCATTATCCATCAAGTACAGGTGCTTAAGCTCTTATTCTTGTAGGTTGGAGTGATTCGGATTGGGCTGGTGGAGGGGAGCTTCAAGCTCTACCCCGAGACCTACGGACCACTTATTGCTCAAGTGTTTCGAACCGAGTGGCCATGGCTACCTCTCACATAGCCGATGTGCAATGCCTACCTTACGGGTGTAGTGAGCTTACCTTGATGCTCGATCAAGCACCCTCCTCTTTCTTGCACATTGGTAGCTCCACGATCCTTAAGGCAAGCTCCAGCAACCTCAATCCCTCTCCCAAGAGCTTCATCCTCCATTGCCACGCGCGAGACAAGAGAAGAGAAGAGAGGAAGGGAAGATAAAGAGAGAAGATGGAGAGCTTCTTTTCCAAGATCCCTCACTCTCACACAATCACTCCCTCACACTCTCTCAATCCCTCTCTCAAGCACAAGCAAGAAGGCAAGAAACAAGAGAAGAAGAAGAAGAAGAAGAAGGAGCTTTGGCCACACACAAGAATGAGCTTCTCATTCACTTTTCAACTTTATATACATGCCCTACTTTTCATGGGCGGTCATCCCCTTTTTTACATGGCCAGCCATTAGCCTAGGCCCATTTCTCATTTCCCACCATTCTAGTCTATCCTATTGTTGAGATTCAGCAATCACACTCACTAAACATCCTCTTTGTATGGAGCTTCAGGGTCAAGGATATGCAGGCTAACCTATCCCATATGCACAATGGTGCCTACTGCAGTCTCCTACTTTCCTATAAAGCATTGTACTTGCTTCCTTTTCTTAATGCAATGATAGTACTCTTTTCTTTTCAGTGAAGTGTCAATGTCATTGTCCACATACACAAGATTGTGTTTATGAGTCCAAGTCTCAATCTTGGAACCTAATTCACTTGTGTAACAAACAGTGTCCTTGTCTTCTCCATCATGAGTTCACACTTCTCCTTTCATCCACCATAACTCACTGCCATGCTCTAGATCCCGAATTTCTCACATGGTATCAGAGCCTAGTCGGGCATGGCTCAGCTCGGCTTAGCTCTCCTATGCTCTCTCTCAGCTCATGTTAATCTCTGGTCAGCTTAGTTCCATCCCATGACTTCATCTCCCAACTCTATCCTCACTGAAGCTTCCATGGCAGCCATAGCCAGCAGCACCCTGTCAGATTGAGATACTTATATCTCACTCCAATCCAGGACATTTGGCTATCTGAAGCTCAGCATTGTGAAAATTCCCAGTCACTGCCATAGTCTTCAACTATGACCTGCAGAACATACCCTCCATGGAGCCTTCATATCTCTCTCCGTAGAGCATATTTTCAGAAACTTCCTTCTAGACATATCTTCCTTCACTCAAGGCGCTCCCTCCTGGCACAACAAACAACCACATTGGTGATCTACAGCCCTGGCATTGCACAAATTCGTCATCGTTGTCCTGAACTGCGCCGAATCTGATCAAGCTGCCTGCGCGCACCATACTGCCTGCAATCTAATCGATTTCCATAGGGCTTTGATAGCCCATGAAGTCAGCTTCCTAGGCATGTAAAAATTTTTGAAAATGATCAAGTATAGCTCCTGCAATCTGAGAAAAACCAGGCCCCTGTCTCAGAAACCCTAATTCCACCATAGCCAAAATTTCTCAAGTTTTTTTTTCCCTAAGTTTTTCTCACTCCTGATACTAAACCAAGCTAAAGCCCACTCTAATCCATTAACCCAACATCAAATCAAGGAGGGGAAGGACCTGAGAAGATTGAAGAACGACCAAACGATCCCGAACAAGAAGAATCAAGCTCAACATCAACACTGACATAGTGCGTTTTCACACTGTCACTAACTGTGTCTCTTGACACACTGCATTCTGCTCTTCTACTGATAAAATCTCAGAATTCTGGTGTTGATTTGCTACTGATCATGCAACCTCAACATGGGAAAAGACTCTCCAAATGCTCGATTCAAAGGAGTCGGGTTTCACACCTGGCAAACTTGCATCAAGCTCATCTTGATGAAAAAGGGTCTCTGGGCCATCACAAATGGCAAAGAGAAGAAACCTCGGGACGCGGACCTTGCAACTACTTGGCAAAAGAATGATGACAGAGCCTAAGCCATTATCAAACTGGAGCTAGACGACAGTTATATCCACCATGTGGATAACTGTGAGACCTCACATGATACATGGAAAAGACTTGACACCCTGTTCGGTGCACAATCTAAATCATCAAAGTATGGTCTCCTAATTGAGTTCTTCAGGCTTGAAATGAAGTCCAGCACAAGAGATCAGGTGGTTAGCTCCAACTTTATTTTCACCTTTTCCACTGGATCATCGCCCTCAGCTTGTGTGACATGGAGCACCATGTTGAGGAAGTCATGTCGCTGTGTTTTAGTAGTTATTTCAGCAGCCTCAACCCTAGCTTCTGCAAGCATTCTTTCGCATTCTGCCACCACTGCCAAGCGTTCGGTCAAGTCCCTCACCCTGTCAAAATTATTCATTTCCCAATCCATAGCTCTTTCCTCCATCTTTTTCCTCTCTTCCTCCAGTTGACTCGCTAGGGTGGTTACCACCTGTTGCTGCTCATTTGTTAAAAACCATAACTGGTTCCTTTCACTTAACTTCTGAGCCAGCTGCTCTTCAGCAATCCCTTTGGCTTGATCTACAATGCTGAGCCTTTGGTGCACCTCGGCCAATACTTCTGATTTTTCCTGCACCAGCTGCTCTTGGCTTTGGATTTCAATGAGGAATAGCCTTTTTTGATTGAAAGCCATGGCCATGAGGGCCTCTACATCTTCTTGGGAGGTCTCCAGCGCATCTTGTAATCTTTGCACTTCATCTTGTAGCCGTTTTGCTTCTGCTGTCGAGACTCCTGGCCCTTCACTCTTCAGAAACTCGATTTCACTTATTAACCAGTTTTGTTCTTCTAGCTCCTGCCACGACCGGGGCTCTGTGGTATGTTCTTGTGGTATACTTGCTTCGCCTTCCTGAACCTCCTATTTTAGCATTTCCACTTGAGCGACCTTTTACTGTAGATCATTGTATTGCTGCATTAGTAGATTTAGACTCCTTTGTTCTGCCACCAGGTTCTGCTCCTCGTCTTCCAGCCTTTGTCTAAGGCGGCTTTCATTGTCCTGGACTTCCTTTGTTTTTGCTACTAGTTGGTCCTACAGGGCCTTTATTTCTCTTCGTCGGTCGGCTCCCTGCCTTGAGACTTCTAGCCTAAGGGCAGCTGAGTTTCTTTTTCTTTTTCTAGCTCCAGCAAGGCCGCTTTCTTCTCTTCTTTCCCCTTGTCTAGTTGTGTCAGTAGCTCAGCCACATATGCATCATAGTCAGTGTCGGTAGGCATGGGAGTATGGGGTGTGGTGGTTGATGCCTCCAGCCTTTGTCGTTTAGGGTCTTGCCATGACTCTGCATGTGCGGGGCAGCGGGCCTTTTCAATCTGGTTTCTGGCACAATCTCAACCACTTTTCTCACTAGAATTTGCACCATGTTCATGAGTTGTGCCGTGTTGAGGGGAGGTGTGGGTTGTGTGGTGGTTGAAGTCGTGGTTTCAGCCATTGTAGGCACAAAAGAGGAAGGAAGTGGATGTAGTAGGGACTTGCCCTTGCCTACAGCCACTAGAGCTGCTTCCACACTTGCACTAGCTTCAGCTTTATGACGGGGGGCTCACGGGTTCGAGCTCGCCACCCTCGTGGGTCTCTTCCACAGATCTTCGTGTAGCCTTTGCCAACTCAGCTAGTTCCTTCCGTATCTGCTCTTTAGCTTCTTCTTCTGCCCTTCTTTTCCTGTCCTCTTCTGCCTTCTTTGACTCTTCTCTTATCCTTGAAAGCTCCTCCTTCTCTTTCCTCCTTCTTCCTTCCTCAGCCCTCCTAGACTCTCTTTGAGCCCTCTTAATTTCAGCTCGTTCTTCTTTGCTTATTTTCACTTTTCTTTCCTTCTATCTCATGCCCCCTTTCTTTTGTTCTTCGGGTTCGCTTGCTCGTGTAGGCGGCACCTCCTATTCTCCCTTATCACTTATCGTTCTTTCACTTGATTCTTCTCCTTCGTGGTGAGGTGGGCTTTGATGGGATGGGCTTTGATGTGCAGCTTGCTCTTCCATGACGCCAGCATCCTTTATTGCTTCATCTATGATGGCTATCAAAATACCACCATATCTAATTGTGGCTGCCTTTGAGGCAGGTTTCTTCCTTGTGGAGCGTGCGGTTGAGGCAGGGGATTCTCCTTCTGCTGGTGCTTCTACTGGAGTGAGAAGGGCAGCTGAGCTTTGAATGGTTTTCTGCACGAACCCATTCCAGTCTACCTCCTCAGGGACTCCTGCTGTGATGCTTTCTAACAGCGGGACCCCGATCCTGTTCATCAATGCATTGTACTTTTGGCCCAAGAAGAGTGTGTGGATCATCTTCACTTGCAATTTTACTGTTGGATCTGGGATGTCAGCCAATATGATTCCATCCATGGTGTGCATCTCTTCTTTCTTTACCTCTAGCATGGAGTAAACATCCCTTCTCGGCCGCCTCTCTTTCTTGGGTACGAGCCCCAAGGCCTTCTCTACGATTGCTACATTGAGGGGCACTTCAATTCTTCTTTCCTGCTCCCCTGTCCTCATTGTGACAGTGCCACAGTTCCTGCCCTTGTCAAAGTTCCTCAGAAAGTCCGCACACATGCCGTAATCCACGGCTTGCCCCACCTTTTCCACATACTTGTGGAGGTGGCATCTGTCCACCAAGTCTTTGATCGTAGGTTCCTCCAAGATGGCCTCATCCAGATTCAGTGTGTGTTTGAAGGTGAATTGATTGAATCCTCGTGTCTCGACACTGATGCCGAACTTGGTCATCTCTTCTTTAGAAAATGGGAGTTTGCCCCCTTTGTCTTGTCCTGCCATGGTGGTTACCTATCAACACACCATGCCAACATTAATGCTTAAAAATCGGCTTATTTCTAATCAAAACTCAATTTTGAGAGAAAAATGTATGTGTCCAAAATTGGTATACTTGCTTAGAGGCTTGAATTTTAGAGACAGGGGCTCACAACAGCATTTTGCTATTGTTTTCCCTTTGCAGTATCTTCCATTGAAACTTAATTAATCATAACATTCTGCTAGATAGCATGACTCTCATTTGCTCTGCTCTTGCTCACATTGCTCCCCCCCCCCCCCCCATCTTGGATCTTTCAAGGAATCCTTCCTAGGATTAGCACAGGAAGGACGAGGCAAACGTTGTTTCTCGTGGGTTGACTTACTTAGCCAATAACCAATCATAGAAGCTTGGATTGTATTCGAGTTGGGCATGACAATCAAGAGTAGATGGTTGGATGGAGACTTGGGAGATGTAGGGCAAGACATCGTGAAAGAGATCTCCAGTATTAAGGCGGCTGGTAACATGTAATTCCTCTTCTGTGAGGAATTGGTCAATGTAGGGGTGAGCGAGCACCTGGTCGTCTAAATGCTAGTTATGGGCGATGGCCAAAACCCTAAACGAGATAGGTGCCACATAAGTAGGGTCATATTTGATGGTTTTAACTGCCCTGCATTGCTCAGCATTGGTCACTATCCGACAACCTTTTTTCTCCCATTGGATTCTCAAAGCAAACCACTGCTGCAAGAACGTGGAAGGCGAGCTTGCCATATGCGTGAGCTCTTGCAATACGTGTTCAGGAACAGAACGAGGAGGCTTACGATATGAAGTGATTAGTCTTCTGAGGGCAGCTTGCTCCTTTGAGATTTCGTTGTTTGCTATTAGTTCGACAACAATTTTGGGGAATTTAGTGGTCATAAGTTCGTATTCTTCCCAAGTGCATGGTAATGCACGAACATCCGAAGCAAGTGTTTTGTGAAGAAGACCTAGGTTTAGCCTCTCATAACTTCTAGCGAATATAGTGAAAGTTTTGTCCAACATCTTGATGCAGGTTATTAAGTCATCCCCAGAAGTCGCGGCGAGGTCTTCAGCCAAGGAGATGAAAGGTCGTACCACATAGGAAGGTTCAAGACCTGCTGGTGGTAACGGTGCAAATGGACTGGATAGTGGCGACTCCATCATTGGTGTCACAGGTGTGGCTGTGCACTCGGAAGCACTTTGAGGTGCTGTAGAAAGTTCTGAGGGCATGGGAGTTGTGCTGGGTTCTGAGTGAGCAGTCATGGGGGTATTTAAGTTCTCTGAATTAGGTAGATCTAAGCTTGTGGCGTTTGCTTTGGTCGATAGATGAGCTGGGGCTTACCAGCCACAGCGGGCAATGGTTTGCTGACTATGCCTTGGGCACCATGTGTGAAAGCCTCCCTCGCGGGGGTGAGATTGTAGATGAGCTTTTAAACTTGCCATTTTTAGGCACCCAAATCTAGGGGTTGCCCTCATAGTATCCTTGTGCTCGCAAGAGATCTTTGGGGATCCATCGTGGAGTGGTTGTGTGTCTACGTTGATAGCGTCTGGACTGCCTCTTAGGCCGTGATGGGGGTTGATTATTTTGGCATTTAGGATCACGTTTGGGTGGTCTACCCGGATGTGGTCTTTGCGGTTTTGGCACCCATATAAGCTTGGACTCCTTGGCCTTGTGAGTACTCGTGGTGGGTTTGGGCCTGGGGTTGAGAACCTAGCACGAGGCCGTAGTTTTCTTCTGTTTAGACTTGGGCTAGAGTGTGATCGTAGGGGCTTCTACCGGTGGCTTCGTAATGGTGGAGGAATCATGACAGCCCTTACTGAAAGTCGTCACTATACGCACATTGCCTATAGCAAGATGAATGCGGTTTAGGTTGTAATCCACATTACAGTTCGTTTGCTTCTTGAAAGTACGACCCAATAGTGACACAATACCGGCTCCTTTAGTGTCAAGCAACACATGGAAGAAAGCTGATAAACTTTTCGACTCGATAGAAACGACTACCTTGTGTAGTACCCCCAAACGGGGTGAGTTTGGAATTAGTGAGCTGTAATTTCGGTTGACCAATACACGTCCAATGGTCATGCGTCAAGATGTTGTAGTCGGCCCCTTCATCAATCAAGGCATCAAAAGAATACATCGCTCCTGCTACGACTGTGATTTGTAGATACGTTGGTGCCATTGCTTCTTCGTCCTGATCTGTAAGGTCGGTTATGGTAGGCATGTAGACACTCATTGGGGGTTCTAGCATGGGTGGCTCATGTAGTGGATGGGAAGGAGGATAGTACTTCTTTATGCGGCTGCCGTTAAAAAAGCCTATTCCTTCACCTTCAAGTGTCTCTAACTCAACATTCCCTGTTCTACCAATCATGCGTACTCTGAAAGGCCCTAGCCCCCAAAACTTCATCTTCTATTTATGTCCTTTTACAGAGTATAGCAGAACAAGGTCCCCTTGTTCAAAGGATCTCTGTTTGACATGCTTGTCAAACCACATCTTCCATCGAGCCTTCTCACAAATCAGCGAGTAAGTGGCAAGGAGTTGAGTCTTTGTTAGGCGCTCTAGCTCTATTAAGCGACTGGTCCAAGCCTCTCTTCCCTCCCAAAGCTCCTAGACTGCTATCCTTAAGCTAGGGATGAAGAATTCTAAGGGTAAAATGGCTTCAGTTCCGTATGTTAGCCTAAAAGGCGTCTATCTGGCAACTGTTTTATAAGCTGTGTGATAGGCCCACAAGGCCACCATTAGCTTGTTGTCCCAATCACTTCTTGAGGTAGACACTACCTTTGTAAGCACGTTGACTAAGATTTTATTTGTGGATTTGGCTTGGCCATTAGCCTAAGGGTAATAGGGAGAGGACTTTCGATGAATTATTAGGAAGGTAGAGAGCAGGTGGGCAATCACCTCATTAACGACATGCGTGCCTTGGTCGCTTACAAGTTCGATTGGACAGCCAAACTGTGAAATGACCTACTCCCACAAGAACTTTGCAGTGGTCCTAGCATCATTCTTCCTCGTGGCTCATGCCTCTGCCCACTTCGTTAGATAATCGGTTGCTACTATGATGTAGCGATCTTGGGAATATTGTGCCACAGGACTGATAGGTCCAATCAAATCGATGCCCCATTTTTCAAAGGGTTGTTGGGCTATGACAAGGGTCAACTCCATCTTGTCTTTCTGCACAGGCACTTTGGTCCTTTGGCACTCATCGCAGTGCTTTACGAATTTAGCTGCATCGCGGAAGAGGGTGGGCCACCATAGTTGGGATTGTAGCACCTTTCGGGCTACTGTGTCTCCGCTAAAGTGTCCGCCAATGATTCCACCATGTGTTTTGTTCAACGCATCGTGCATCTCGTGCTCACATATGCACCTACGCAATAAATCGTCTTGTCCCAACCTGTAGAGTTGGTCGGCTATCAGTTGGTATGGCTGAATTTTCAAGATAAGTCTTCTCAGCCTGGCCTTCTCAATGGGTCGCTCAGGTAGTCCGTTTTCCAGCACTTGCACTATGTCATCGGCCCAATACGGCGTCACATCAGCTTTAAACAATTCTCTCTTGCTAGACAGGTTAAAGAGGTGAGCATCCGGTAAATTGTCAGGTATGCCTTGTCCAACGGCTTCTCCTATGGGTATGCGGGACATGTGGTCAACCATGTAATGCTGCTTTCCTTTGCGTACAACCACAGAGAAGTCAAACTCCAGTAGAAGAAGTAACCATCTAGCTATGCGTCCCATAGCGCAAGGCTTGTTCACAAGATACAACAAGGCTTGATGGTCAACAAAGAAGACAAAGGGAGTGGCCAACAGGTAATGCCTAAATTTCTTTACTACAAATACCATGGCCAACCCCTCCCTTTCTGTCGTGGAATAGTTCATCTCGGTCTCTGTGAGTTGCCTGCTGGCAAAACTCACCGGGTAATCTAAGTTATGTTCGCCAGGCTGACATAGCACGGCTCCAATAGCAAACTTAGAGGCGTCTATGTGTACATGAAATGTTATGTTCCAGTCTGGGGCTCGTAAGATTGGTGCAGTCGTAAGAGCCTTTTTCAACTCCTCATATGCACGCTGGCATTCCTCCGTCCACTCAAACACTATCAACAGCTTGTACAATGGTCTAGCAATTAGTGCGTAATTTAGTACAAAGTGTCGATAATATCCAGTGTGTCCTAAGAAGCACTGGACTTCCTTGTGGTTATCGGGTGGCGGTAAGTCAACAATGACTCTGACTTTGGAAAAGTCAGTGGCAATGCCGTTCCTTGACACTATGTGCCCTAAGATGCATCCATGTTTCACCCAGAGCTGGCACTTTAAGGGGTTCAACGAGAGGTGGTACAACCTACACCTTTCAAAGACAGCTCTCAATCTCTCTAAGTGTTCGGCCCAACTAGAGTGTAAGTATAAGTCGTCTACAAACACTTCCAGTTCGCGCCTAAGCATGTCCTTAAAGACAGTGCACATTAGGCGTTGAAAAGTTGCAGGTGCATTCATTAGCCCAAAAGACATGACAATGTAGGTGAATACACCCCATTTCGTGGCAAAGGCAGTCTTGTGCTTGTTCGTCGAGGTGCACTTGCACTTGATTATAGACCGAGAAACCATCCAAAAAACTATAGGCTTCTTTGCCTGCTACCCTCTCAAGCATGTGCTCGGTGTAAGGTAAAGGATAGTTATTCCTCTTCGTAGCGGCATTCACTTTCTTGTAGTTCACACACACTCAGATTTTTCCATTTTTCTTCATGACAATCACGATAGGTGATACCCAATCCGTGTGCTCGATCTCATATATGAATCCTGCCCTCATGAGTTTATCAATCTCCTCTTTTACTGCATGGGCGTGTTTAGGATTCATGGGGTAAGGTCGTTGTTTCATTGGCACTCCATCAGGGACCATTGGGATATTATGAGTCACAACCCTAGGGTCGACTCCCTTAAGCTCAGCAAATACGTCAATGTACTCTTGCAAGAGCGCAACGAGTTTGGTCTCCTCATTCTCCGTCAAGTCATCTGCAATGAACACCAGTCTTGGCTTTTCACCTTCCCCAACCAAGTTAACTTCCTTGACTTTGGCGAGTCCCTCGATCGGTTCACTAGTATGGCCTTGTCTTTTCGCACCTAGCAAAATCACCACTCTATCACCCTTTTTAAATTTTGTAAACCGTTTGGGTAGATCCTATTGTTTCTTTTGCCTTTTTGCTTCTGAGTCCTTTGCTTGCTTCCTGGTCCCCTCTTTTAGCCTCCTGCGCCTCAGGTGGACTGGCAAGTCTCCCTTGGTGCATTTGACTTTAGAAGGTTGTGGTATCTCGGGATCACTCTCAGTGCTGACTTCTGACTCTGAGTTAAACTCTCACCCCTCACTTGAGGAAGGTGTTTCCCCAGGGGGTCGTAGTTCAGTAGGTGCATCCGTCTTGAGCACTGGGATTACCCCTGATCGTGCCACTCCGGCTTGCTCGTAATCCATGGCTCCTATGCGTTCTAGCCAGGATCTGTCACACTCCATTCGCATGACTACTTTTTCGTTCTGACTCGTCCTTCCTTTCCTAGGCCTTGAGTCTGCCCTAATTTTTTCTATCGCTTTTCCTTCCGTGTCGTACTCTATTGTATCTATCTCTTCTTCACTCTCCTCTCCCGTAGAGCAACAGTCCTCATACTCCTCATCATCAAAGTCCTGTCCTTCTGACTGCTCATTATCACCCAAGTTTTTCTCTCCAGTCTCCGTGTCATCAGTAACTAATGCCCAGTTATATAACAAATTCAGGTCGTGGACCTTGGTCCATTTCCATTCTGGCTTAGCTAATAGATCACATAGAGGTTTTAAGTTAGCAGCCGAGTTGCCTTTCAGTTTATTGGTCAGATACTCTATGATTTCCTGAAGCTCTAGTTTGTTGTTGGGGATATGGAACAAGGCTGGTTTGCCTGGGCTGAGTGAGCTTTTTGCCGTCATGCAGAGTGGCACAATTGGCATGGTTGCAGCTTTAGCTACCTGCCGATATAGTTCTTCCTCATCCGAGATTGGTAGGTCAATGGTTGCCAAAACGTGCATCCAATCCCTCTCATCCTTAGGGCAAGGAATATATTTAGTGAGTGATCCATAGGGTTTGGTCGTTTGAGTACCACCTTTCAGCATAGCTGAGATGGCATCTAGGTCAGCAGGGGTCGTCTTCCAAGTGTCCATCTCTACCCTTATTGCACTAGTTATGTTCCCTAGGAAAATCAAACCATTGCCCCAGTCCTCAATGACACGCGCATTCCTCATCCAAGGTCGGCCTAATAGTATGTCGTAATCCACTCCCTTCATGACAATGAGGTTTACTGAAAATTGCACACCGGCAATCTTTATTGGCCAATTCTTTAAGACCTCGAATGGTCTTACCTTCATTCCATTTGCTAACATGACGTTAAACCTGACAGTCTCTACAAGAGGGTTTCCCCATGCCTCTAAGACTGCATGGCTTAGTACGCTAACACCTGCACCTGTGTCTACAATTCCTTTTCGCGTCATATCTCCTAAGGCTAGGACGGGCAAAACTGCGTGCATTTCAGTGCCTTCCCAAAAAGCATTGATGTGCAAAGACTTAGGATTTGAGTGTAGAGTTAGACTTGGGATCTGTGTAACTACATCATGATCTTGCGGATCAACACCCGCAAGTCCTATGTGTCCCTCGATCAGGTTTTTTAACTCCTGCCACAAGGAATGATTTTGCCTAAGCAGATCTTCCAAGCTTAGAGTTACTGGAGTAGACAACAAGGTTGTGAGGAGGTTACTAGGCTCTTGTCTTCCCCTGAGGCTAGCATTTCTAGGCCATGTGTTATGTTTGCCCTGGCAAGTTTCCCCCTGGCCTTGCTGCTGAGCTGCTCCCAGTGTTGTAGGTATGCTCGCAGCTTGTGATTTTGAAGGTGAGACTGGTGTGCTCACGCTAGAGAAATTGTCAATAGGATCTTCGAATATGGGTTCAGCATCCTTGAGGTGCTTTTGGGCGTCCTTGACCCACTCCTTGACCTTGGCTATAGCCTCGAGCTGCCGTTTGGGGTGGGGATATTCCCCTACCTTGGGACTCCCTAGCTCGGCTGTCTTAGGAGCTGAGGTCTCTGCCTCTGCGTCTGTGACCTTCTTTCCCGTCACTAACGTAGTCGCTTCCTCGGTTTTAAGAGTTATCTTTGCATCGGTTCTCTTTTTCCGTCTTCTCCGGCTTTTCTTCCCTATTGAGGTTGTGTCAAGGTTACTGGCCCTGGCAAGGAGATGCCTGCCTGTTTTGTTTGAGCTCGCATCATAGCATGTAGTGGGATGGGCGTATCCTCACTACCAAAGGTTTCCACTCCAAAGAGCCCCAAAGGCACCGATGGCATGTTGGCAGAGCTGGTTGATGGCTTCCGCCTAGGACAGTCAAAAAATAGATGTGTGATTCCACACTCTATGCATCGAAGATCCGCTTTGTCCTTGTTAGCTTGTTCTCGTTCTGGCCAGCATGATGAAATGTGGCCTGGGTGCCCTCCAAAGCCTCTACCTCTTCCTCTTCCTAAAGCCATCACCGACACTGGTCGATAGTCCATCAGGACTAGGTTGCCCTCCTCGTCATAGGATATGTACGGGTTGACATATGTTTCTTCCTCATTAGGCTCCTCCACAAAGTGAACAGGAGCATCGCTAGATGGGTGGGTTACAAAAGGCCCTGGTGACTTGGGTATACCAGTTGGGTTCATCTCCAGCCTAGGCACGGCAGGTTTTGAGTCAGTCAGTGCTGGAAGAGCTAACTCGGCTCCGCTCCCAAAGAAATTGGGTGGCCTATTACCTAAGTATGGAGGGTTATACTACTGTGCATATGGGAATCTCCTCGGCATTCTGCAATGCACTACATCATGCCCGAATCTACCGCAATTTGAGCATGGCTGAGATCTAGGATCTTGGCACTCAACTGGGAGGCAATTGCCGCCACAGTCTATACATTGTACATGCGATCTCACAGGCTTCCTCACGAGCTCTTGCAACCGTGCAATCTCCATTCTCATTTTTGCCATCCCTTGGTCATGGTCTACACTTTTTCCCTTATCCTGCACACTAGCAGTTGCTTTTTCCCCCGAAGTAGTTGATCTCTCAGGGTCCCTCTGGCTTGCACTTTCTCGGTTGGTAGTCCTCATGCTGCATTCCCTGAGTTGATCATCTACGCGTATTGCCTCCTTGAAAACTCTATCTAGCACATCTCGTTGCAAAGTGGAGTTACTGGCCAAAGCCTTGTAGAGCTCCTCACTCCGAATCCCGTTCATGAACACTGTAGACACTGCCCTCTCGGTAGGTCGCTTGTTGGCAGGGATTCTCTTGTAGAGGCTACGCACCTGAGTGACGTAATCCCTAACGTCCTCCTTCTCCCTTCGACGGATATTCATCAACCTAACGATGAGGTTATCCGAATACCCTACCTCCGAAAACCTCTTGATGAAGAGTCCCTTAAGGCGAGCAAAGTTCGTGTGTTCTGCGTCATCTAGACTAGAATACCAGGTCCTCCCCTTATCGCCCAAGCACAGGCCGAAAGCTTGAGCTCACTGCGCAGGGTCAGTAAGACCATTTTCCTCACATACTTGATTGAACTGCTCCATGAAGCTGTATGGGTCACTGCTAGGTTCGTATCTAGCTAGTTGTTTTGCTAGGATGTGGATTCTAGCCTGCCACTTAGCCCCTTGTGTGACTCCCAATCCCGATAGTAGCACGGTGGCTAGGGTAGTAGCGCTCTGTTCAACAGATGTGTTGTCCAAGAGTCGCTTTGCTACCAGTCCGCTCAATGTCATGTCAGCCTCTACTACCCGTTCCCTCTCTACATTCGGTCCGGATTTGGCCACTCTAGCTAGGTCTAGCACTCGTCTGGCCTCGTACATATCTACGTCTTGCTGTAGCCTTCTAGCCCTTTGCTCATGGTTGTAGGCAATTATGCCTTCTAGCGCTCTCTTGATAGCTCTTCTCTCTTCTTCCAGGTTAGCTACCACTTCCTCTACAAATCTGCCCTAGATCACAGTCCTGGTGAGTAGATAGTAGTTGTGGACCAGTTCCTGGACTGAGGTTGGAAATTCTCCTAAGTCTAATTGGTCCTCTCCTCGTTCGCCTCTTGATCCCGACATTGTTTCTGCTTTCAGCTCCACGAGGTTGTCAATCAATCCAAGCAGCTCCGTCCGGCAGCGTCCAATCCTCTATATTGTTGCTTTCCCTGTCTTCATGCCTTCTCCAGGTCCTACTAGTAGGGCACTCAGGCACCTGTCTCAATCTTGGGGTCTTCTCCTACTATTGGGTTCCTTAATGTTATTAGATATCCTGATGTGTTCCTTGTTATTTGAAAGCTGTTGCAATCCTTATTCACACGTTATGCTTAGTGCTTTCGTGGTGCTTGGTGCGAAAATAGGCTTTTCTCTTTTCTTGCAGTGCAGACTTAATGGAGCACAAGAGTGAAGTGCCGATGCAGAAAGCGTTTAGTGCGAACTCCACCTTGTTTCTCTCCACATTCCCAGCCTAATTTGAGTTCTAAGCTCGGTTCTCATCTATTCTATGGTCTTTCTGCAGGTCTGTGCTGCGTTTTCTATTCTGCTCTAAGTTCGATTGGTCTCTGAGGTTCTAATGGTCAAACTGGGTCTTGGGGGTGTTCAGGGTTGTGTCCTGGGGGTCAGGTCTGTGGCAGGGTCAACTAAAGATCCTTATTTTTTTTCCTTCTGGCAGGATGGTCCGATTCTGGGAATCGGACATGAGCTAGTCCGACTCTAGCAGCCAGACAGGGTGGTCCAAGTCTAGTAGTCGGACAGGGTCGTCCAAGTCTAGCAGTCGGACAGGGTGGTCCGAGTCTTAAAATTGTTTGGTCCAATCCGAATGTTGGATGGTCCGACCCTAGTGGGCAGTCCGAGTGCCACGTGGCACGTCCGATCAAATTGTCCAATTCTGGGAATCAGACAGGGCTGGTCCGACTCCCTCAGTCGGACGGTCCGATTTTGGGAATCGGACGGTCCGACTATAGGACTCGGGTGGTCCGATCTAGGGATCGGACCACTGAGACCTCGTTCGACTGCATCTGCGAGTAGGCATGATTCCGATGTGTTTCGATCCCTCTTAATGCCTACTGCACACAATCACAAGAGACTTTCCATATCTGATTAGAGCACTATTAAGAAATGCCAGTCTCACCTGGAGCAGCACAAGTCGATGGCACCCAAAATCGTGATAGCGCTCCCTCTTCCTGGCAACCAGAAGCTCTCTCTCTCTCTCACTCACAAAGCTAACCAGTGAAATGAGGCTTTTCCTGGCCTCCCAAGCCTCTTAAGGTCCTTTTCTAGCACTGCAAAACCTTACAGCCAGTTCCCTTTCCCTGTTTTACCCAGAAACTTGAATCTGGTCCCCTATTTCCCTGTTTCCAGCAGCAGCCAAAACCTCAGTTTTCTCTTTTCTTAACCTAATCTAACCTTAATCTAGTGCAGCCAAAATGCAAAACAAAGATGCAAAATGGTAGTAGTCCTAAACTAATGCTTCCAGCAAACCAAAATACTTACTTGTTTCATGGATTAAAACCTCCTAAATCACCTAGCTATCTCGAGCACTGGTTCAGACTGCAAACCCTACTTCTATGCTCGATTTTATGCGTGCGGCACTCAAGGCTCGATTCCGTCCGTCCCAGCATGGAACCAAAATGGAGGGGAGCTTCAAGCTCTACCCCGAGACCTACGAACCACTTATTGCTCAAGTGTTTTGAACTGAGCGGCCATGGCTACCTCTCACATAGCCGACGTGCAATTCCTACCTTACGGGTGTGGTGAGCTTACCTTGATGCTCAATCGAGTATCCTACTCTTTCTTGCACACCGGTAGCTCCACGATCATTGAGGCAAGCTCAAGCAACCTCAATCCCTCTCCCAAGAGCTTCATCCTCCATAGCCATGCGCGAGACAAGAGAAGAGAAGAGAGGAAGGGAAGATAAAGAGAGAAGATGGAGAGCTTCTTCTCCAAGATCCCTCACTCTTACACAATCACTCCCTCACACTCTCTCAATCCCTCTCTCAAGCACAAGCAAGAAGGCAAGAAACAAGAGAAGAAGAAGAAGAAGAAGGAGCTTTGGCCACACACAAGAATGAGCTTCTCATTCACTTTTCAATTTTATATACATGCCCTACTTTCCATGGGCGGTTATCCCCTTTTTTACATGGCCGGCCATTAGCCTAGGCCCATTTCTCATTTCCCACCGTTCTAGTCTATCCTATTCCCAACTAATGTATACAATTTGCACAGGAGTGATCCTGACACTCTCTTACAAGGATTTGGGAGCGTTTTCACACTTAATGGTGCGCTTTTTACTCTTTTACTTTCCTTGGCGACTCTAAGACTTCCTAAGGGTCGTACCTGTGCTTTTAATTTTTTCAGGGTCTGGTTACCGGTTAAGGTGCCTTTTTCTTCTTTTTGTCCTGCGCCTTTTGAAATTTCCTTTTTTCCATTTCCCACTCCTCTATGCTGCGGTAAACAGCTGGCAATGTGGACCATAGGTGGTCTAGTACATGCTATTGTTTTACCTTGGGTGCAGGTGTTATCTCTTGGAGTGGCAAGAAGCAACCCAAGATAGCCATGTCTTCTACTAAGGTGGAGTATTGGGTAACGTCTTCCACCACATGTGAGGTTATGTGTCTTTGGAGATTGTTGGAGCTTAGTTGCCCCCAGACTCATCCTACTCTTCTACGATGTGACAGTGAGAGTTTCATTGCCTTGGCATGGAATCCTATTTTCCATGCCTAGACGAAGCACATAGAGATCCAGTACCATTTCATAAGGGAGAAGCTTTTGGATGAGACCATAGATGTGGAGTACTACAAGATAGAGTAGATTTGTTCACGAAGGTGCTTCCCCAAGCTCTTCTTTGGAGACATGCCAGATCCCTCATTCTATGTCTTGTTTAGGATCTGAGAGGGGGTGTTAGAGATTGTCATCCCTTGGATAGGCATTTTCCTCATTTAGGCTATGTACATATGTATTTTCCTCAGTTCAGGATTTGAGAGGGGATGTTAGAGATTGTCATCCCTTGGATAGGCATTTTCCTTAGTTAGGCTATGTACGTATGTAATTTCTAGCTAGGCAGCCATTTGAGAGTGTTATAGTGTGCGGAGTAGGTTGACGGATCTGTCAAGGTTGTTAGATTAGGTGCAGATGCCACATTAGCAACCACGTCATCATTGCTAGGTCAGATGCCATGTGGCAGTCTGCAATTAGACAAGTCCATTCTGACAGTATAGGTTGGATAGTTCTACATCAGTTCGCTGATATGCATATGCCACATTAGCAGCCACATCATTGCTACTAGGTCAGATGCCACATGGCCCATACAAGTCCATTCAGACAGTATAGGTCGGACATTTTTGCATCAGTCGGTTGCATTTAATGCAACTGACCTGGTCATTCTTTGGCATTTCCTTTTTTTCTATATATAGCAGCTCTCCAACACATTGTTCCACACTTTGCGATTGTAGATTTCAGGGCAGAGATCGGGTAGATTGCAACATACTTCAAGGTGTACTACAGGTGGCATCATCGAGGTGGAGATACAGAGACACACACTGCGCTCGTGTACATATTTGCATTTCTTTGTATTCATCATACTTCATACAATAGATCTTCTTGTTCTTTTGTCTTTCTCTCTCTCTGTCTCTCTGTCTCTCTCTGTTTACTCTACTCTCTCAGTCTTGGTCCCACACTTTCGCATCATTGCACTTTGACGAGAGAGAGAGAGAGAGAGAGAGAGAGAGAGAGAGAGAGAGAGAGAGTGTGTGTGTGTGTGTGTGTGTGTGTGTGTGTGTGTGTGTGTGTGTGTGTGTGTGTGTGTGTGTGTGTGTGTGTGTGTGAGTGAGTGAGTGAGTGAGAGAGAGAGAGAGTGAGTGAGTGAGTGTGTGTGTGTGTGTGTGTGTGTGTGTGTGTGTGTGTGTGTGTCAATGAATGTGATACATAGAAACGAGGGGGTTAGACACCCAATCACATTGATCGAGTTATATAAGGCATAAGAGTCCCAATTTAGGGCAACCAGTTATTATTAAGAACATACTCTTCACCTTCATCTTTAGCTTCCATGTCTTCCTCCTTCTTTCTCCCCTCTTTTCTGTCTTTCTCTCTCCTCTTCTAGTCTTCCTTTCTCTTCTTCTTGCTCTCTTTCTCTCTCTTCAGTTCTTTCTCCTCTCTCCCCCCAACTTCATTCATTACAAGTGGTATCAGAGCATCATGTTTTGGTCCTTTTCTTCTTTCCCCTTTATCCCTTTTCAAATCCTAAAACCCTAGTTACTCAATTTACAAGTACAGGTACAATAGGAAGGACAACATTTAGTCTTAGGTTTTTGGAGCAAGTAGGAGCTATGGCTTGAGACTCATACATATTTGGAGGTAAAATGGCTAAACTAGGAGGTCATCACTTCTTTTCATGCAAATTTTAGGGGTTCCAAGCCAAGTTTAGAGACCCAGGAGTTATAAGAGGGAAAAATCCTAGTTACTTTTTGCCTTAGCCCTCCTTCTCTCTCTTCTTCTGCAAGTTGCCATGGCTGCCAGCCCCAAAAACCACCAAGAACTTGTTTGATTTTGCTCCAAACCTTGAGCTAGCCCATGAAATCTTCGTCATGACCTCCTCAGCTTGAGATTAAGCAGCGGAGTGGGGGGTTGTTGCTCCAGAAGGCTTGCAAGGCATCCCTCACAATTTGTCACACATTTTGCGCTAGCTGCCCTTGCCTACTCTAGCTCTCCCACTCCTCTCATGTTGCCCTTTGGCACTCTTGGCAACCTTAGGGCACTCCTTCAACACTCCTCTCTCTTCCTCCTTGGTACTCTTGACCCCGATAATAAGTTTGGAAAGACAACTGGACAGTTTGGGTGTTGAGATATTGGCAATCACACCCAGCTTAGCCTCTTTGTATGGAGCAGTGTGGGCTCATGATACAGAATCCCATATGGACAGTGGTGGAAAGTTGCACCCTAGTCTATTCCTATAAAGCATTATACTTGTTCTCATTTTTAATGCAATGTCATAGTACTTTTGTGCTTCCAAGTGTCATTTTCATCACATGAGATTGTGTTTATGAGTCCAAGCTTCCATCTTGGAACATAAGTCACTTGTGTGACATTTGGTCTTGATGTCTGTTACCTCATGAGCTCACTATTCCTCTTTGAACCTCCATAGCCATGCTCTAGATCTAACATTTTAACATGGTATTAGAGCCCAATCGAGCATAGTCTAAACTCAACTCAACTCCTCTCTTTACTCTCTCAATCTTTCTCAACCTCAGTTCAACTTAGTGGCAGTTCATGACTTCATCTTTAACTTCCACCTTGTGGCAGCCATAGCCAAGCAGGCATGTACCCTGTCCACTTGGAGCCTTCATATCTCACTCTATAGGAAATATTTCTCAGTGCTTCCTTTTGGGGAGTTGTTAATTTTCTCAAGGTGTTGGTTTCTGGCACCTCAATATGCAACATTGGCCACTATATGCTCCAACATTCCTAAAAATCAATATTGCTGCCATGTTTGCACTTGTTGTTGTTCGTACACCTGGCATGTTGCATGCATGCCGCGATCTGGTCCAAGATCATAGGGTTTGGAAGCCCATTAGCTAAGCTTCATTTTCATAAAAAAACTTCTAGAAATGATTGAGTATAGAGCACACACAGAGAGAAAAACTAGGCCCCTGTCCTGCAAACCTTAATCTGCCATAGCCATTTCAACTTCAAGCTTCTCTTCTACTTCATTTTCTCTCTCCTGCCACTCAAATAAAACCTCTACCACTCTAATACATTGAGAATTGAAGTTGCCAACAAGCATTTTTAATCAAATCAACAAGGAGGGGAGAAATCCAAGCATCAAAATCTCAACATCGAGTGCTTGAAAGCATAATATCTATTGATACTTATCAAGTGTTATTTGACACTACATTCCTTATGTCCCTTGACATAGTTGCTACTTCAACATGGGCAAATATTCTCCAAAAGTTTGGTTCAAAGGCGTTGAGTTTCACACCTGGCAAACCCACATCAAGCTAATTCTGATAAAGAAGGGTCTTTGGGTCATTACCAATGGCAAGGAGAAGAAGCCTCGGGATGCATACCTTATAGCTACTTGGCAAAAAAATGATGGCAAAGCATATGCCATCATTAAGTTGGAATTGGATGATAGCTACATCCACCATGTGTATACCTATGAAACCTCTAATGATACATGGAAGAGATTAGATACTTTGTTTGGTGCACACAAAGTCATCTAAGTATGGATTACTGATTGAATTTTTCAGGCTAGATATGAAATCAAACACATCTCTTGCAACTCACTTAAACTACATGGAAAGTCTCTTAACTCAACTCGCAAGAATTGATCTCAAGATGGATGAAGATATTTGTATTGGTGTGTTGTTAAAAAAACCTGCCTCCTAACTATAATAACGTGTCAACTACATTGATCAACATGCCTACCTAAACTGGTTGACATTGAGGCCTCCTTGCTAGAAGAAGAAAAGAAGGTAAAATCCAAAGAAGAACCAAGCACCTCTAAATATAAACAAATGTTATATGTAGATACCAAGTACAAGGGCAAGAAAGATCAATTGGTATGTGACTTCTGCAAAAGGATCAGGCACATGGAGAAATTTTGTCATGCCAAGAAGAGGTCCCAAAAGGCCTATCTAGTTGCTGTTAAAGAAGAAGAATACCATGGAGCAAAGAAAAAGAAGACCACCTGGAGAAGGACAAACCTCATTAGTCCTTCTATTCTGATAGACTTGTTTAGCCTTGTATCGCCTAGCCCTAATGCTTTTGACATAAGCTTGTAAACCCCTCATGTAACCATGTACTACACCCTTTGTACACTTTGTGAGGCCCCTGTTACAGCCTTTGGATGTCCACTATGTCTTTGGTACCCACACTTAGCCTTTTCTGCAACAACCTCTGGTATTTACCATGTTTGTGGTGTGCCCACACTTTGCAGGTGGTTGCTCACTAAAGCCTCTACACACTTTGTACTTCTCTGGTTGTGATTGAGGAGGGATGTTGAGATATTGGCAATCACACCTAGCTTAGTCTCTTTGTATGAAGTAGTGTGGGTGGCTCAGGATACAGAATCCCATATGCATAGGGGTGGAAAGTGCATCCTAGTGTGTTCCTATAAAGCACTATACTTGTTTTCATTTTGAATGCAATGTCATAGTACTTTTATACTTTCAGCAAAGTGTCTGTGTCATTGTTAACACACAAGATTGTGCTTATGAGTCCAAGCTTCCATCTTGGAACCTAATTCACTTGTGTGACATTTGGTATTGATGTCTGTTACCTCATGAGCTCACTCTTCCTCTTTGAACCTCCATAGCCATGCTCTAGATCCAATATATTGACATTGGGCAGCCATGGATTCTTTACTAGAAGCTATCTTAGACTATTGAAGCTCAACCCAAGCCCTCCCACCTTGAGAGCTCAATCCCCTCAAGCTCCTTTAGTCTCCCTCTTTTACCTCTTCTACTCAGATTGAAGACATGGAGCTCAGCATGTAGAAAAGTTATGGGCAGCCATGAAAGCTCCATTTGAAGCTCCCACTGTGAGACCCAAACTCAAGAGCACACATGAGATCCCTATCATCATTGGAAGAATTCAAACGCTTGAAGTTTTCATCCATTGGAGTGCTCCAACCAACCATGCTTGCTTGATTGAGAAATTGGCATCATAATGGGTTATGTTTCAACTATCTTCCCCAAACACTAAAGAGGTATGTCAATCGGATCTTAATCTCTCATATTCATCCACTTGCTAAGCTTAATCCCTTTGTTGGAGAGACTAAAGATTGCATAGGCTTTACTAGTTCAATCCATCATTGTATGCATGTGTCCATTGAAAGTCAATATATGCTTTGTTTCCTAATGCATCATAACTAATCCTAAATTAATTGTAATTGCTAACATTAAACCCCTATTTATCTTGTGTGCCTTGGATAAGTCTCAAAGTGAATCATAGACATTTGTAAATGGGTAAATAGCAACCAGTGAGTCATTGGATTACCAAGGTAATCCTTATTTAAGCTCTTGTTCATCCTTGTATCTCATGAAACGACCCAATGTTTCCTTTCCAACGCATCTCATGTTAATTGCTTTAAAAAAATGTTTTCCATGCATACTCTGGCTGAGGAAAAAGGTCGATGATGAGTGAGGTGGTAAGACAAAAGAGAGGCAACCCTCCCTTACCACTTAAGACCTTGAAGGGGTGCACAAAGCAAACTGGGGGGAACTTTGCCCACCTTTCGGTGATACAGAGACCGATACTTGTATGTAGGTGCAAGTACTCTCCTATAATCACCATTCATATAATGCTTTTGCATTAAGGGACAGACAATGTTTTTAGTCACAGTCAAGCATGACATACATAAAGATCCAATTGCAAAAAAAATTGTATTGCACTTGGGAGTAAACCCTATAGGCTCATCTTGAAGAGGCTTTATCCCCTCTTGTTTGAATCAAAAATCTCCACAATCAAAACTACGATCTGAAAGTTATGGTCATTTTTGTGCACTAGGGTCACTATGGACAGGGTACATACCACTCTAGAACAAACACAGAAATCCCATTGCATAATATTTTGATCATTTTTTGTCACAACGCTTAATAGCTCATCTCGAAGAGGGCTTTGTCACCTCTAATTTGAATAAAAAATCTCACTAATCAAAGGTTTCTACTAAAAGTTACACCCCATTTACTAATAGCAAGTCCTATTGACTACATCCAGATGGCTAGCTAGAAAGGCAAAAGTAAGGCCCATGAAGAACTCTAGAGGGAGATTTGAGACTCCAGGAACTCCATGAATGATGAATCCAACTTGGCACAAGATTATCATTGTGATATGCATGAGGAAATGCCAGATACAAATCCCTACAGTCTGCTTAACCACACCTTATGTGTCACATGGAACGACATAATGACATGGTCACCAACCACTACCAAATGATGTTCAAGTTTGATGAAGCAATTGAGAAAATGGCCCTCTTAAACTCTAGAACTCAACAAACCTTGGAATAGGTCACCACTATTGTTGCTCAACTAGCTATAACTTCATTCAAAGAGAGGGCAAATGAATCTAAGCGCCAGTTTAGACACCCGCCACCACTGGAACCATTACATGGTCCACATGGCATCCCTAGATCTAAAGGAGTTCCCCCTTCTACCTATGAGGTTGGTGAATCCTCTCATGTGCATAACTAGCCCCTTACTAAGCTTCCCCATCAACCATGTAGCCAACCCCCCACTAAGGCCCTCTCCTACCATTGGTAGAATCTCCTCCACTCTCCCTAGGAGCCCAATAGAACCTATATGAATCATCCCCATCATGGACAATATGGTATTAATGGCCAGCATGGTAATCATGGGTAGCATGGCCATAATGGGAAACATGGGACAAATGCACCACATGGTATGTATGGGTAGCAAGGTATGTATGGACATCATGGGATGTATGGACATCAAGGATTTCATGGGCAACAAGGTTCTCATGATCTATGTGATAATATTATCTTTACTAAGTACAATGGGTAATCTCCCTCACCATCATACTTGGAGGAATGGACGTCCAAGTTGGAGTCCTACTTCAATATCTACCCTTGCATTGATGGTCAGAAAATTATATTTGCCTCTCTCCACTTGGAAGGATTTTCCCACACATGGTGATGTTATATCAATCAATAGAATCATCAGTTCATTGATTAGGAAGACTTCAAAATGCACATGGTTCAAGTATTTTTATCCTTGGTGGAAAAAGAGCGGTTGGCAAGACGATGGTACACTCTTGACCAACATAATCTCTGTAAAATATTACACGGTGCAGCGAACAGAATCTGAGAAAGAGATAGAGAGTACACAATAGATAAGAGGAGAATCAGTAAATTCTTTAACTCCAAATAACTGATACAAAGATGGCTCTGTCCACCCGTGCGCTTCCACTGTGTGAAGCTTAGATGGCGATCTAGACGGAAGATAGGTGAAGAGCTTAAGGCTAGCTGGAACAACAACTCTGACTGGGTGAAAGATGAGTGAGAGATGGCTGCGAAGAGGTTTAGCTTTTATAGCCCGCGAAGGTCGTTAGGTCGGCGTGCTGACGGACCTACCATATGAGCCTCCACTAGTCGGCCAAGGAATATTCCCTTTACCATTGGGCCAGGGGCCCCCGGACCCCACAATAGGGGCCCCTTTTAACTCCCTTACACCGCAACTCGATGCAATGCGCCTCGAGTTGCTACCAACTTAACCACTCTATCTAACCCAAAGATTAGACCCACAATGGTCACCTTTTTGCCATCCGGTCACATAGACCTCATTTGATATACAAGTCAGGACTCCACCAATGTCCGGGCTCACACTTGGCTTCTCCTCATAATGGGGGCCTTACAACTTTGAGCACCATGGATCATTGGTAGCACCTAATGAGGGTGGGGCATTGATCATATCTAACTCTCACTATGCGTGAGCACACAAATCAATTTATGAACTTGACTGTGTATGTGAAGAGCATAGCGTGATGATGCTAAATTGCATAAGTATATCTATGGGTTGGAACTGAGCCTATCGGGCGGATGTCATGGCCCAAAATCCCACCACACTATGTGAGGCAATTGAACTAGCTGAGAGATATGCAAGGAAGTACTGTAAGAATGAAATTTTTGTGCAAGGTTATGGATAGCCCCATATCCCTTCAAGATTATATGCCTAATAACAATCCCAAAATACCCAATTACCCCACCTTCCATGCTGAAAGAAAACGTGGCACTTTTGGGACAATATTTGACTCTGATACTGAGAGTAAGTATGCTGAAAATAAACAGTCCACTGCATCATCTTCCCATAGCTCCAGTGGCTAACAATTCATTTAAGTGGTGGATGTTGTGAAGGAACAAAAGGGAAAAAGCATATGCTTTAAATGTGGGGATAAGTACATGGATGACCCCATCCCTCCAAGTCCCCTTACAAGACAGTTAAGGTCAAGGTTCATAATATGCATGTCATGGAAAGATGATAGCCGCTAAACCAGACATAGCATTTATAGTGGGAGTTGTGACTCATAATATAGCACACTTGGCAAGCAGTTTTGGGATGCTGTGAAGGGTATCACGAGGTACTTTATGGACACTACTTATTATAGACATGTGCATTCACTATGGTAGCCAAGAGATAGGAATCATGGGCAACATAGACTCTAATTATGTAGGACATGCAAATAGTAGGAAGTCTACCTCTAGCTATGTCTTCATCTTTGCCAAATGTGCTATTTCTTGGATATATAGGGTGCAAAAATGCACTATTGTATCTACCGCCAAGGCTAAGTACATTGCAACCACCACTGAGGCTTGTAAGGAGGCCCTATGTTTAGGCTGCTTGGTTACAGACCTTAGTATTAGAGACATGACTCCTACATTGCATTCGAACTCTATGAGTGCCGTCTAGTTAGGACATAATGTGATATTTTATAAAAGACCATGTATATCAATGTTTGTAACCACTTTATCAAAGAGGTACTTGAGGACAAGTAGATAGAGATGGTCAAGATCTCTAAAAATGAAAATCTTGTAGGTCTATTAACTAAAAGTCTCCCACTAGAATGTTATGCCTTCCTTAGGAAGATGATGGGTGTAGGATGAGATGAAGTTTATTTCTCATTCAGTTGTATCTATATGTACACTTTTGTACTTTGTTACTTTTTATCTTGTTTTTTTCCGAACTCGTGCACATTTGCATTTTAGTGGGAGGTTGTTGGGGGTTAAAGGCTACTTGTGCCTAGTTGCCTATATTGATCTTATACTTATTAGCCACACACTTATACACTATAGATGGTGGCTATCCATCATTGCCACTTTATTCTTTATTCTTTCTATGATAATATAATAATGGAAGACAGGTTACACATTGTGATTATTAGAGTTTCCACATATGGGTTTGCTCTCTCTCCTTTCTACAACCTACATAGCTCTTTCTTTTGCTTGTGCTCTCACTCTTACTCAACCCTTTTCACCTTTCACTTTTAAGCATGTCTTTGTTTCAATAATAGTCTTGAAAGTTTTGAAGTTCTCAAAGAGTTCACTCTTTTTCTTTATGAAATATACTTAGATTTTGCTAGAGAAATCATCAATGAATGTAACAAAATACTTACTTTCACCAAGAGATACATTCTGCATAGCCTCCCAAGCATCTGTATGTATAACATTAACTATATTCTTGCTTTCATCTCTATCTTGGAAAAATGGTTGTCTTGCATACTTCCCAAATTGGCATGCTTCACAGCCTTTATGTAAATAGACAACTCTAAATGTAGAAAAACTTATAATAATAATTTGGATTGTATTAATTTCAACCTTTCTAGATTTGCACATCCAATACGTTTGTGCCATATTTTAAAATCTACCAATCACATATTTTCCTTTAGCATACATGGCAATATTTCTAGCATTCAAACTAGACATATGGTCAACTCTACTTTCTTTTGCAATCAACTTATACTTATTATTAAAGTCTTCAATGAAATATCTATTTGCATTAAATCTAACCTATAGACCTTGCTCTACCATTTGATGTAGATCGAGTGCTTATAGATTGGATCAGGAGCTATGGAGTAGAAGTTGTGGATTGAGTACTATCACATGGATCGTGGAGCCACACGATCAAGCTTTCACTTCATGGCATCAAGGAGAAGGTAAGGCATTGAGTTCACTATACCCTCCTCAATTCTTTGTTTTTACTTTCATGTGATTTGAGAGAAGAATGGATAGATCAATAAGTATAGAGGATGTATGGGCTATATGAGAGGTAGTCACTGCCAAATCCGAATGAAGCATTTAAACTATTAAGTGTTCCATCAAGTCTAGTGATCGAACTTGCAAAAAGCTCCAATATTTTGGTTCCATTGTTTGGATAAATGATCAATGATATAATGTTGATTTTCTTTTTGTACTACAATCAAGAAGTTGAATTTGAATAGAAGTAGCAACCATTGGGCGATGTGATTGGTAGCACATGGCTTACTTTCAAGATATAACAAGGCCTAGGATTTCATAAAGAAAGTAAAGGGCATCGTTGGTAAATAATGCCAAAACTTCTTTACAGAAAACACCATCGCCAATCCTTCTCTCTTAGTGGTAGAAGAGTTTAGCTTGGTGTGCATGAGATGGCACTTGGCAAAGCTCACTAGATAGTCTAGTTTATATTCTCTAGGTTGGAACAACATTGCTCCCACGACAAACTTTGAGGTGTCAATATGCACATGGAAGATAATGTTCTTATTTGGGGCTCATAAAATTGGTGCTATGGTCAAATCCTTTTTTAGTGTTTCATAGGTTCATTGGCATTCTTCAGTCCATTCAAAAACCATCAAGAACTTGTATAGAGGACAAGCCATTAGCATGTAATTTAGCACAAATTGTCAATAATATCTTGTGTGGCTAAGCAAGATTGAACTCCCTTGTAATTCGTCGGTGATGGCAATTTAACAATGACTTTGACTTTTGAGAAGTCTATTGTAATGCCATTCTTTGATACTACATGCCCTAGAATGCATCCATGTTCTACTTACAATTGGCACTTCGAGGGATTCAAGAAAATATCATATTACCTACACCATTCAAAGGCTTCTTGGAGTTTCTTGAGATGATCTGCCTAGTTGGTGTGTATGCAAGGGTTGTTCATAAACACTTCCCAACATGTCTTTAAAAATCATGTGCATTAGGCATTGAAAAGCAAAGCAAAAAATATACAAACAAATGATTGCACTAGAATACAGAACAAAACACAAACACGATTCATACACAAACTAGACGCTCAAAGAATATGGCACAAACATTTTTTATAAATCAGCAACGACTATCAAGACATAGCTCTATTCATCCTCTGTATTCCCAATTCATACAATCATAATACAGAAAACAACCGCCTGCATACCAGAATCAATGCCTAACCTACAATTAACATGTCTCGTGACATTTATGGACACACTTACATAGGCTGATCTCTGACGAGTATATTCATCTATTAAAGTAAGAAACTAAGACAACTATTGGGATTCAAGTTCTAGGGATTTGTGCCCCTAACACCTGGCACAGCCTGGTGGATGACTACACAGGCATGACCCGAACTCAGAAGCATAAAGTAAAATACTAGATGATCACACAAAGAACATACTTATACCCTGGTAGAGGCCTTGCACCTCTGGAACATGCCACACTGAGCTATCATACTCCTCTGAGATACTCATACTCCTCTTGTGCAGTTGCATAAGCAGTTCTAAGGCCATACAAAAATAAATGAAGTACAAAGATCCAAAAAGAAGTAGTGTCATGATAGTTTGAGTATCTAAAAAGAAATAGGAACATAAACTATGATGTCCCTACAAGAGGACATTTGCACTTGAGAAGATTGACCATCATGTCCAGCAGGTACAACACCATCCATATCCTGAAACTCTCCATGCACTTCATTAACCACCTCCTGCACTACATCACTGCTATCACTTGCATGAAAATGATTCTCTTGCAACAAAGTAGCAATGTAATTCTCACTGTTTCTCTTAGCCTCCAAGGCCTCTTGCAATCTAATATCCAAGTAATGACATTTCTCCTCTAGCATAGATGTCTTCTTATGTAACCCCTCATCTTGATGACCATCAACCAGCTGCTCTACCATAAAAACATCCTTAAACATAGCAAAAGGATGAGAAACCAAAGCATCCAAGTTTTGAGCAACTTTCATTCAAGATTGTTTCATTTCTAAAACCAAAGCCTTATGAAGTTCCTCATACTCCAATTTCAACACTACTGACCCATCAACATCAACATCCAAATTTTGTAATATTTGTTGTTCCACCATCCTCAAGGGATCCATCCTCAAGGGATGAAATCTATCCATCAATAATTTATAATCAACATGAAATTGCCCATACATATCCATAAAATGCTGCATACTATCAAAACACTAAGACCAAATCTTCCATCCATTTTTCAAAAACATGCACTGAAATTTGTTGCGCTCTATCACCTGCTATAATTCTGAAACTTGCTCACGATGTTGAATCAACAAAGCATCATAATCAATTGTTTTCTACCTCAGCCTACTGAGCCAAATCATAAGTCTGCATCTTCTTTGTTTTCAACTGATGCTGCAAGCTTTGAAGCTTAGCTGCAATGCCTGAGTGAGCTCGGTCAAGATTGCCGCAAATATATCATGATTTTTTGAATCAAATTTATGGCATGTGACATGCTACCAATCTCAGAAGTATCCCCATCCATCTTACCCAAAACCAAAGGAGTTTGAGACACATGCATAGACTCAAAGTCTTTATGTAAAACCTTCTTGACAATGTCAGGAACATCAGTTGAAACATTTGAGGGCTACTCATCCACCCGGAGGTTTACCCCTAAGCCAAATCCTACCAATTTTCTACTTCTTTTTCCCTGCATGCAAATTACTTGCAGAGTTCAATGCATCCATTTTAACCTATGCATCCACATACTTGGGTTGATCATCATGTATTTACTTCCTATGATCCTTATTAAAATTCATTGCAACCTATTTTGCATACAATTCTTGATAACATGCTTGCTTCAAGTCTTGATAAATAGAAAATTTATCACCACCAAAAATATCAATACCATCCCCACTATCCTTTCCATTACAAGTATCTTCTATCACATTATTAGCATTCTCAATATCCCAATACATAGTATTAGGAGTCTATGTCAATAAAACATCCATAGTTAAGCCAGGACATTTCATGAAAGCATACTCATACAAGGCGGCCAAAAAACAACCCATGCGGGATTTATGAAAAACCTTCTTGGTCTTGAGCACTTTTATCTCGGTCGTCATGAGCCTATCATACATCACCTTTGCCCAGTTCGGCATATCGACATTCTCAACACAATATATCAATCCATAGGTTTCTCAAGCAATAGAATCTGTCTTGATAAACATCATGAACCTCTCCATAAACCATTAGAGATGCATTTTCCGATCAACATCAATGCGCCTCATTACATATACCTTGCGTGGACCTATAACCTCCCCAAATGCTTCATGCATTTGCTCATCCGAGCACCTCCACAAAGTCGGATTAACATTCATGGGCAATGCAAAAACATGGCTAACCAAAGCCGTAGTAAGCTCAAGTCGATGAGCAATTTTGCCTTGAAATTTCTGCAGGATGTCAAGTTCCAAAGAAGCATGGACATTATCTTCCCACGTTTGCCAAGGAAGACATGCAAACTTATACAAACCAATTATCTCCATCCACACCTTGGTGGGGGCATGATCAAGGTCCAAAGCCAAAGTAGAATCCACAAAAGGTGTTGAAGTAGCACTCGAACTGAGTACATGTGTGACGCCTTTGGTGTTGTTGTCGCTTCATGCTGGTCCAACTCTCTAGCCGGGTCATACTCAATATCATCATGATCCTCCTTGCGGACCCATTTCTTCATAGATTGTCACTTAACTAAAGTGTGTTGTGAGTGTGTGGCATGCAGGGAGTGCAAGCTGATTCGCAAACAATGATGGAGAGAAAGAAGAAGCAACAATAGAAGAAAACTTCTTCTCCATTTCAAAACTAAAGTCCAAGTTTTTTGTGCCATTTGTCATATCAGAATGACACGCCAAAGACCACTACTTGTAATCACTGCATGGCACTATGGCATTGACAAACCATGGTAAGATTAAATTGACCTCTGCATAGTAAGGTTGTATCAATCTTTTGAGCCTAAACCCATTCATTGCAGGCTGCAACACCTTGCCTTGCAAATCTTTAAGCACAAATATGCCCTGACCAATATCTTTAAATATCACAAATGAACCTACATAATGGATTTTTAATTTGCCCATCAGGAATCATAAACCACAACCCAATCACCTTCCTAAAAAAATTTCTTTCAAATATGCCTATTTACCCAAGCTTGCCTCCGCCTGCTACTGCTAGGTAATTCTTGAAATGTAGGCCACTAGAACCATGTCTTCCTCTAACGTGAGGAGTCGCCCTAATCTATGGTGCACTGACTCCTAAGGATCCAATTTCTATGTAATTGCAATTCTTAAACTTGGTACCACAAATTCCATGGGCACCACAACCTCTAGACCATACACCAATCTAAAAGGTGTAAGGCCTATTGTCACCTTATATGCAGTTCTAAAGCCCATAATACTGAATCAAGCTTAGAATCCCAATCCTCCTTGTTATCCTCCATAATCTTCTTCAAAATCCAAAGCAAAATTTTGTTACAACTTTCAACTTGTCCATTAGCCTGAGGATGATAGGGAGTAGATTTCTTATGCAGGATCATATGCCTAAGAGTCTATTCTTTGATAAATTGATTCAAAAAATGCTTTCCTTGATCACTAATCAGCTCAATTGGACAACCAAACCTAGTAATAATGTTAGAATACAAGACCTAAGCCACACTAGCTGCTTTATTATCCTTTAATGCTTGAGCTTCCACCCACTTTGTGGCATAGTCAGTGCAAACCAAAATATATATGTTACCTATCCTTTTTGCCGTTGGTTTAATGGGCCCAAAAAAATCAATCTCCCACTTTTGGAATGGCTCAAGTGGTAGTACGTGATGATCCTACACTCTATCCATGTCAAGGGGTTGACCTTCCTCCAAACATTGCAAACACTCCTTAGCATATTGATGAGCATCTTTTAACATAGCGTAAACCTACATGCAGTATTTTCCTGTTGGTAATCTCCCCTGAAAAATGACCACCTGACAGTCCGAAATGAGCTTCATGCAAAACTGCGAGTTGCTCACACCTTCTTAAAACATTATCAACACCTACTTGCATATAAAGGTTGACAGATATGGCTCAAATGTCTTATGAGTAGCTCCCTGAAACTCAAGAGGTCCATTTTTCAAACCAAAATTCATAATTGTGCTAACATATGCTCCCCACTCTGTGATAAAGGCGGTCCTATCCATATCTTCCGAATGCATCCTGATTTGATTGTACCCTAAAAACCCATCCAAAAAATTGTACATCTTGTGGCCTGCCACATCATCCAGAAGAGAATCAATAAAAGGAATTGGGAGAGGATCAGTAATAGTAGCTGCATTTAATTTCATGTATTCCACACACAATCTAATCTTCCCATTCTTCTTTGGAACCACAACAATAGGAGATAACCAAGTAACTTCATTAATCAATTTAATGAACCCAACTCGCAAAAGCTTGTCAATCTCTTCCTTGACCTATTTAGTATAATTAGGGTTCATTCTATACCTCTTCTGAATGATAGGCTTAGCATCTTTCTTTAAGTTTATCCTATGCCGAAGTCAAATCCTTTCATTTCCATATAATCCCAAGCAAAAATATCCTGAAATTCTCTACACACGTTAATAAGATCATGCTTGAAATTTTCTTCAACAAAAATACTGACCTTAATAGGTTTAGGCTCCCCATCAATATTCAAGTTAACCTCCTGAACCTCATCCTCAACTACCCTATCCGATATTCTCATTGTATGCTCATATCTCAGTTCAGTGTGAACAATGGCTTTTTGCCCCTCTTCATCCAATACACCGGAACTGTCCATAGAACTGTCCACACTAGTTTTTTGCTTTTCAAGTACTTTTTTTTGAAAAACTTTAGAATAACTAATACTTGAGTCCTAAATTAATTTATTTTGCTCATCCCCTAACCTGTCCTAAAATCCAGGATGCTCCTGACCTTCAGGAATGGTTTCAGAAATCTAGCTTGACTAGTCTTGAAATGTAGTTTGAACTGCTTGGTGTTCTAGAGCTTCAATTTCTGTAGTTTTAAGAGCATCTTGATACTCTTGAATAATACTTTCCACGTCTATTTCAAAGACTAGAACCATAGAAGAATTTACTTGAATAAATAATTCATCCTCGTCATCTTATACTTTAGCTACAAGATTAATAGTTTGAGCTACAACAGATCTAGATGAACTCTTTAAGATAACCTTATTAACTATATATAACCTAATTTCCTTGAGTCCTCTCAGGACACACATAATCATTTCCCCAATCTTGCTTCAGTTTAGCCAATTTAAACCACAGTCATCCCAAAAACATTATATAAGAATCCCCAATCTCTGGCATTCTCAACACAACAAAACTCACTCTGAACTTCAGACCAGCCGCTTGGATATGTTGATTCCTTAAAATACCCAAGTGATGTAACCTCCTTTGATCTGCCATCCTAACTTGAAATGGGGCTAGTAATAACTCCTCTTGCTTGATTGCCAAATATGTATGTTTTGGGAGTATATTAACTCCTGAATCCCCTTCCAATAGAACATCATCATGGTTTCTTCTTGCATACTCGACTTGAATGGTAGGCACCTAGTAATCCACAACTTTCTGTTGGAATGGTATAACTACCTGACATTCAAGAACTACTTGATCTTGAACTAATGTACCTTGAAGAACTTCCTATTGTTGAGATGACAAGCTCAACACATGCGGACATTGATGATGGACCGCCTGGTTAGATGAGTCTACACATCTACACTTAGCATGTCGGCGGTCATTATGACTCTCACATCGGTTATGCATTGTTTGACTTAGTAGGCCACTTTCCTTTATGTTGTATCTTATCTATACTTTGTGTACATTGTAAAGTGTGTGGAAGAAGAAGAAGAAACCAGCAAGAAAACGTTTTGGCCTCCATCTCTCTTCTTGTCTCTTGAGTGAGCTTCTCCTTGTGCATTTTGTGTGTGGTCGGCGCAGCATCTTGAGCAAGTCCCCCCATCACGCGATTCTTGACATGGTATCAGAGCCGCACCACTGAGAGAGGCTGATTTTGAAGGCTGAAGTGAAGGAGAAGAAGGCAGGTTTGAGCAAGCAAGCCACGGGTAAGAAGCTCTCCCATCCTTCCGCTCATTCTCTTGGATAGTGCATATGGAGGCACTGGAAGCAGGGCAGAGCAAAAATCTTAGATTGCAGTGAGATTTGGTGTTCGCGAAGAGTGCTGTGTATTCTACAGATAGGCCCTTTAGGGCTTTACCGCAGTTATTTTGGGCATCTGAGGCTATTTCAGGCCCCGTTTTAGAGCTGCAAGGTTGCAGACAACAGTTTCAGGGTACACTGTGATTTCGATTGTTTTGACCGAAAGTGGGTGCGCAAGTTACAAATTGCAAATCTGTAATTCTTGAGGTGTTTGCAGGAAGCAAACATAAGGTTTATCTGCAAACAGGTTACAGATTGCATGTATTATTGAGCAGACAGTGAAAAAGGCTGTTTGATGTATTGTTGTGCACTACAGGTTGAGGGGTTGCAAAAGATTTTCTTGCTGTTTGGTATTAGTTTTGTGATAATGGCAGAGAACAGTGGAAGCCCCATCATTGAGAAGCTCGACAAGAATAACTACCCTTCATGGAAGTTCCATGTGCTAAAACCATGGCTTCCTCTCGACAATCCTTTACTTCAATACCATTAGAACAATCACAGTGAACATGCATAGTTACAACATTAGTGCTACCTAACACCTCATTTGCCCCTTCCTAAACCTTTTCTTGCTGAATTTTCCTACAGTCAGCAATACATGTACCTTCAGGAAATTGTATTTTCTCATCATGGTCAAGTAACTCTATAAGGACTGCTACACTTGAGGTAGGTGGATGTTGTGGGTGAGATGCTCCTGTAGGTCTTCCATCATTGTGGGACCTTGCTACTCGCATTCCTCTCTCAGTCCTATGCCATGCCCAAAGTTCATAGTTTGGCCCAACAAAGTGCCCTTGACCTCCACAATAATGGCATGCTCCCGTTTGGGTAATTGGTTGTTGTGCCTGAAAATTTCCCCAAGGTTGTCTTGCTTGCATTCTTCTAGGTCCCCTTAAGGGCCTCTAATGTATGGTATCAAAAATAAGATGATTAACTACAGTTGGTTGCATAAGTCTCAACCTAGGCCGCATCATCAGCATTTAGTGTGCCATCCTAACATTAGCATTGTACCAACAAGTCCTAGTCTCATGGCCCTTTCTCTGACATATCTCACAATACTTTTCCTTCTTCTTAATATCAGAAAGACCCAAATCCTTCAACTTTCATTTGATTCTCTTATCCAACTTACTATCCTCCCCCTTTTTCTTATCTTTATCCCTTGCCTTCCTCTTTTTAGTCTTGGTTGATCCCAATTTCTTATTTTTCCTCCTATGCTTCTTTCTATCGGACTCATCATCAAAGTCACTAGAATCCTCCTTTGAATATGAACTATAATCACTATCCTCATCATCAATATCTGTAGCTGAATTTGAACTTGAATCTACATCTGAATCTAAATCTAAAGAATCCTCATCCTTACAAGTCTTTGATCTGGAGGTACCAAGTCTCCTATCCACTCTCATAGTAGCCCTAATCAATGTATCCAAAGTATCATTTTGACCCATCTCCACATTGGCAATGGGGTTCCTAATCTTACCCCTCATGCCCTTCATAAATAAGTAATATGTATTTCCACTGAAGGTGCATTGTTAGCATCTAGCCTGTTTGACAAATTCTTAAACTTCTTGGCATAGTCTTCCACCAACATAATCTTTTGCTAAATCTTTTTTATCTTCCTTAAAATATTTCCCGGAGTTTTTTCCTTACAGAATCTACCTGAAAATGATATTTTTAAAGCATCATATGTATTAAAAGTTGCCATACCATAACGGGCAAACCAATCCATTGCCTTTCCTTGCAAGGTGGCAACAAATTAATGCTTCTTAACCTTATCCCCATACATCTGGTTGACTTCCACTAGTTGTCCACCTTATCTTAAATTGTGCCACATGGCAATCAGGGTCTTCCTTCTTCTTGCTTGAAAATTTAGATGCTTGGACCTTTGGATTAACAAGCTGACTTGGATTCATTAGGTGTTGCTTTATTGACTTCCTTTGAGGTGGTAAAGGATTAAAGTTCAAAAACCTCTAAGATGGGATCCTAGCACTCCTTAACAAAACCGTGCTCCCCAGTACTAAATGTTGTAACCTCTCAAATGCCTGCCTAGGGGAAGTATCCTGCTGGTTAGGAAGCAATATCCCCTCATCATCTGACAAATTTGGAGAATCTGTTGAAGTGGCAAGTGAATGAAATGCTGTCAAGGTACCCACATATGTACCTCCTTCCAAAGAAGGTTGCTGCAATAAACTGCTCTTCATCCAGCCTACCCAGGCCTTCTACTCTACTCCTATCATTTAGCCCTGTAACCGATTGTTGCTGTCTCGCAAGAGCTTCCTTGAATTCTCAGGATCGGCTCCTAGTAAGGATAGGATTGGATAAATAACGATACTTGTTTGACATAAATCTTGCCCATATAAGGCACTAGATCCAAGCTCAATGCCATTAGCATTCCGGCCACCTGATCGAGTAACGATTGATTCCAAGCTTGCATGTTAATCAAGGAATGATTTCCAAGACACTGGTAGGATTGCCAAAGTGTTCTGGCTATCCAAAACCAAAGAAAAAAATGTACAAACACATGATTGCACTGGAATACAGAACATAACCACATACACGATTCATACACAAACTCCAATAGCCATAACCGGGAATATTTATAATTTCATAACTTCGTAAGCAAAGACTTAGATGCTCAAATAATATGGCATAGACATTTTTTATAAATAAACAATGACTATCAAGACATAGTGTTGTTCATTCTCTGTATTCCCAATTCATAAAGTTCATAATACAAAATACAACTGCCTACATACCAAAACCAGTGTCTAACCTACAGGTAACATGTCTCATTACATTTATGGACACGCTTACATAGGCTAATCTCCAACAACTATATTCATACATAAAAGTAAGAAACCAAGACAACTATTGGGACTCAAGTCCTAGGGAATTGTGCCCCTAATAGGGTATTACAATATATGAAAATATGCCCCATTCAATGGCAAAGGATGTTTTGTGCCTATCATTCGAATGAAGTTGTACTTAATTATTTCTTGAAAATCCATCGAGAAAGTTGTAGGCTTCTTTTCCTACGATGCTTTCCAACATGTGTTTGATATAAGACAATGAATGGTTGTCTCTTTGCATTGACATATTGACTTTTTTGTACTTTATGCACACTCTAATTTTTCCATTTTTATTCAACACAATGACATTGGGGGAAACCCAACATGTATACTCAATTTCATAGATAAATCCAATATTTAGGAGCTTGTCGATTTCCTATTTAACTACATGAGCACATTTTGGATTCAATGCATAAGGACATTGCTTAACTTGCATCGCATCAAGCACATGGGATATTATGAGTGATAATGCTTGGGTTTATTCCCTTAAGTTCCTTGAGTGACCAAGCAAACACATCCTTGAACTCTTGCAACAGATGCACAAGATTAGTCTCCTCATCCTTAATAGCGTTGTTAGTGATGAAAATTGGTCGAGGCTTGTTGGCCTTAGTGGCTAGGTCAATCTCCTTGACTTTGGTTGGGCCCTCAATAGGCTCATTGGTTTGTCCTCCTCATTTAGCCCCATGTAGCATCATTATCCGATTATCTTTTTTGATAAAACATTTTGGGAGATCTTTAGGTTTATTTTGCTTCTTAGCATCGGTACTTCTTGCAATCTTTCTTTGCACCTCCAACCTTTTGCATCGTAAGTGGATTGGAAGACCTCCCTTAGTGTCTTTTAGTGAAGGGATTTCTAGATCACTATCTGAGCTGACTTCTGACCCATAGTTAAAATCACAACCTTTGCTAGACGAGGATGTTTCACTTGGCAGTCATAGCTCAGAAGCGATCCTGATTTCATATATGGTTACCTGATTTGCTTGACTCCATCCTTCCTTCTTGTTGATAATCTAGTATTTCCTTTTTTCCAAGCACTCTAGCCAAGTTCTATCACTTTGAGTTCAGTGTCTTGGTACACATGAGCCTCTTTTACCTAGATCCTCACTTTATTGATAATGTCCATTTGTTGCTTTGGATCAAGATATCCCCCAACTTTAGCACTCCCACTCTCGTTAGTTTTGGGATCTCAAGTCTCCCCTTCTACATCTAGAACTTGTTTTTCTTTTTGTTAATGTTGTTGCATTATCGGTCTTAAGTGTTAGTTTTGCTTCAATTCTCTTCTTTATTTTCTTTCAATTATTTTTGCCTATGGATAAGGCATCCATGTTGCTAGGTCTAGGCATCGCAATGCTAGCGTGTTTTGCTTGAGCTCTAGTCATGAGATTTCAAGGAATCTATGTGGCATCCTCATTGGGATTTTCAACACTAAAGAGTCCAAGTGGCATTGATGGTACAATTGCTAAGCTAGTGGAGGGTTTCTGCCTAGGGTAATCAGTGTACATGTGTGATACCACATTTTGGACACCTCAAATCCAACTTCTCTTTATTTGATTGTTTCCTCATTTGGCTTTTGTTGGTATATGTCCAAGATGGCTGCATGTCTAATAGGTCAGTGGTCCTTGCAATGGGTTTCCTCCCATCTCTTGATCCCATCTGCTACCTAAATCTATGACCAGAATTGGTCTAAGATCCATTAAGATAGGATATCCCTCTTCATCTTGAGTGGCATATAGATTTACATAAGGTTCCTCTTCGAGTGGTTCTTCCACAAAAGTGTACTGGAGTGTCACTCGATGGATGTGTGACTATAAGTCCAAGCAATGTGGGTAGTTTGGGTATTCTTGTTTGAATGATGTTAGCCCTAGGAGTTATGGGTTGTTGATCATTAGTTGTAGGGAGAGCTAGCAAATCTCCTCTTCCATAGTTAAACTACCTATTCATTGGATAGTATGGTTGTGGGTAAGATCAAGGATACAAAAGCCTTCTTAGTAGTTGGCAATGCATATGGCCCATTCTCTCGCAATTTATACAAGTGTGCAATCCCAAGGTCTGAACATTCAAATGGAAGATGATTGTCACCAAAGTGGACACATCGGACATGTGATCTTATGGGTCATCACAATGCACCTTGAATCTTTGCCACTTCTAGCTTAAGTCTTGCCACTTCATTTGAGATATCTACAAATTTTCCTTTACCCTGGATGTCCATGATAGGTTGGTCACTCCAGATTGTGGCTCTCTCACTATGGATGGTATTGCTAGACACTGACTGTACGACTTTGGCATTTCTCTCTTTTAGCAGGTCATCCACTTGGATTGCTTCTTCGAAAACCCTAGCTAGCATGTCTCTTTGCAAACTTGAAAGCACATTGTAGAGTTTCTTGTCCTTCGTCCCATTAATGAATAAAGTGGAGATGTCCTTTTGAGTGGGTCATTTAGCTATATTGTGAAAGGAGAGAAGGATCGAAGCTTGCTCGGAAGAGTTATGACACGAGAGCAAGAGCAAAAGGAAAGAGAGAGAGACCAAATGGGAACTCCAACAATCACAATGTTTGACCGGGCCTTCCTTTATTCAAATTGTCACTAAAAGAATAAAGAATAAAGTGACAGTGATGGGCACCCGCCACCTGCAGTGTGCAATGGCGGGTACTGTCAGCGTAGTAATACACGGGCAACTAGGCAAAGGCGCCTTTACCCCCAACAACCTCCCACTTAAAGGTAAATTTGTCCCAGCGAAAAGGAGGAGTGAAAAGAAAAAGAAAAGATAGTACATTGTACACATGTACAATAGGATGAGAAAAAACGTCATCTCATCCAATGCCCATCAATCTCCTGAAGAAGGCAAAGTGCTCAGTAGTGAGGCTTTTTGTTAGTAGATTCGCAGGATTTTCGTCAACGGAGATCTTGACAAGGTCAACAGACTTGTCCTCCATGACCACACCTCAATGTGTTTCATCTTCACATGGAAGACCAGATTCTTGGCCAGATGAATACCACTCATAGAATCCGAATGCACCGTATGTATAGAATCAATCCCAAGGTCATGAACCAAACAGCCCAACCATATGGCCTCCTTGCAAGTCTTAGTGGCTACAACATACTCGGCCTCAGTGGTAGAGAGAGTTGTACAGTTCTAAACCCTAAACATCCAAGAGACAACACCTCCAGCATAGGTGAATACATAGCCAGAAATGGACTTCCTACTATCTGCATGTCCTGTCAAGATTGTGGGAGAGAAGGAAGGAGTCTCACTTGTAGCTTTCTTGCTTGCACAATGGGGGAATACACACAAAGGTGGAGGCTGAAAATAGTTTTCCTCTTCTTAGTTGTGTAAGCCAAAAGAACTCTTACACAAAGAAATAGAAGAACCCTATATATGGGTCTCAAACCAAACTCAACTAACTAAGGTAGCATACTAACTGAGCCACAAACTAGAGTAGATAAGGATAGCTGTCATCTAGCTATTATTCATGGGCGGTGTACCAACCGCATCTGCAACTGACACGTCGGTGACATAAATGCACAACGGTCACCCTAGCATATCACGAGTGGAGCTCGATATCTCAACACTCCCCCTCGAGCTCAATCCCAATTCTTGCACACCAAGCAGGTCTCTGAACTTGCGCAACTTCTCTGCGCCCAATGCCTTCGTGAATATGTCAGCTACCTGATCCTCTGTGCTGACATAAACTAGATCAATAAGACCTAGTAAAACCCTCTCCCACACATAGTGATAGTGCACCTCAATGTGCTTTGTTCTAGCATGATAGACTGGGTTATTTGCCAAGTGTATATTGCTCATGTTGTCACAATAAATGACAACTGGCCCATCTGTAGGCTGATGCATATCATAAAGTAGCTTATGCAACCAAGCTACCTAACATGCAGCCATTGCTGCACCCTTGTACTCAGCCTCTGTGCTGGACAAGGCAACTGTAGGCTATTTCTTGCTGCTCCAAGGGACTGCAGCACTCCCAAAAGAGAACACATATCCACTAGTAGACTGTCTATCAGAAATGCTACCAGCCCAATCAGCATCAGTGTATCCATGCAACTGTATCTGAACCCCTGTCTCATAAAATAGTCCATACTGCAATGTGAACTTCACATACCTGAGTATGCGTCTAGCCGCATCCAAATGCGGTTTCCTTGGAGCCTGCATAAACTAACTTACCAATCCAACAACATAGCTCAAATCTGGCCTGGTAATAGTCATATAAATCAAGCTTCCTACTATGCATCTATATATAGTAGGGACTTCCAGAAGCTCACCTGCATCTGCCCTTAGCTTCACATTCTGCTCCAAAGGAACTGAAATAGGCTTACAGCCTGTCATCCCATATTTGGACAGCATGTCCAATCCATACTGCCTCTGCAAGAGCTCTATCCCACTTGGTGATCTAATCACCTCAATGCCCAAGAAATAACGCAGCTCTCCCAAATCCTTCATCTCAAACTTCTGCTTCAATAGCATTTTCACATGAAGGATATCTTCATCACTGTCACCTGTCATAATCAAATCATCAACATAAATGACAAGTAGCATAATACCTTTCTCTGTTTTTCTCACATAAAGTGAGAAATCTGCCTTGAAAATCTGAAAGCCAATAGTGACAAGATACTGTCCTATCTTGTCAGAACACGCTCTAGGTGCTTGCTTCAAACCATACAAGGCTTTCTTCAACTTGCAAACAAACTCAAGATGAACAACATACACATAACTTGGTGGATGCTCCATATAGACCTCTTCTTGCAAATCACCATGCAAGAAGGAATTCTTTACATCCATCTGATGTAAAGACCATCCCTTTGATGCAGCCATAGCAATGACTGCTCTTACGGTTGCCATCCTTGCAACCGGACTGAATGTTTCTTCATAGTCAATACCATATGTTTGTGCATACCCCTTGACTACTAATCTTGCCTTGTATCTGTTCACTGAACCATCTGCATTGTGCTTCACCTTATAAACCCACTTACAGCCAATTGCATTCTTACCTTTAGGCAAAGGTACCAATTCCCATGTAGCATTTGCTTCCAAGACATCCATTTCTTCATCCATGGCTTTCTCCCATTTTTCTTTTCCCATGGCTTGCTCAAAAGAAGTGGGTTCTGGTTCCTATATCACTTTGACCATATATGCATAGTGAATGGCTGTAAATCCATCATATTTCAACCTATCCACAGGATACCTAGCTCTCATAGACCTGCGCAAAGTAGGTTTACTCCCAGGTGCTCTCAAAACATCCTTGGTCTTCCTTACTCCAGGTGTAACAATAGAAGGAATACCCAACTCATCATCAATGCTATGTTCTGAGCCACTGGATTCACCATCCACATAAGAGTGACCTGCATTCACATCAAACATGGGCTGATCAACCTTCTCTTTTCCTTTTCGTGATACCTGCATACCACTATCTGCATTGCTTTGAGAAGATTCTCCTGATCTCAATCTGCCTGTCCATGGTGAAGAATGTGAACCACTGCTAGAGGATGCTCTAGGTCCACTAATATTTTGTGACTGCTGCTGTGAATTCTGTGCAGCATTACCATTTTGTGCATCTACATCATCAATCACATTTACTGGTTTATACCAGCTACTCGTCTCATCAAAAACAACATCTCTGCTCACTGTAAACTTACGATAGAAAGGTTATAGCATCTATACCCTTTTTGTTGCAGAGAGTAACCAATAAAGATGCACTTCTCAGCTTTTGGATCCAACTTGGATCTCAACTCATCTGGCACATGTACATAGGCAATGCAACCAAAAATTTTCAAATGACAAATATCTGGTTTCTCACCAGTATACCTCTCCTCTGGAGTTATCCCATGTATTGCTGCAGTGGGAGTCCTGTTCATTATATAGACTGCTGTAGCAACTGCTTCAACCTAGTAAAAATCTGGCAAGTCTTTTTCGTTAAGCATGGCACGAGATACCTCTCCAATATGCCTGTTTTTCCTTTCTGCAATTCCATTTTGTTGTGGGGTATGACTACATGAATATTGCTTCTTTATGCCATGCTCCTGCAGGAACCTTGCAAACTCATTTGAGAGGTACTCTCCCCCTCCATCTGACCTTAGGCATTTTATTTGCAGGCCTGTTTCTTTTTCAACCATAGCTTTAAGAGTTTTGAAATGCCCAAAAACTTCACTTTTCTTTTTCATAAAATACACCCAAACTTTTCTGCTATAGTCATCAATAAAAGTGACAAAATAATGACAGCCTCCAAGAGATGCAGCTTTAGTAGTCCACACATCAGAGTGGATTAATTCCAATGGCTTCTCACTCTCTTGAACATGTCTAGGAAATGGTTTCCTTGCCTCTTTTCCAAACTGACAGGCTTCACATACCTTATGCATTTCTGCAACCTTGAATCTAGGCAATCCTGCAACAATATTTTGGGCCTGCATTGATTTAAGTCGTTGTACATTAACATCCAATGCGTTTATGCCAGATATCAATATCTGCAACTACACCGGTCCCATGTGCAAACATTGCTGCACTCAATTCAGACATGTCTACATCCAACGTAAACATTCTGTCCTTCTTCTTTCCTTTTGCTATCAAGCGACCTTTATTTTCCATATCCTCAACAAAGCATCCATGAGGATTAAATCTGACCTGCAAGCCCTGCTCAACCATTTGACCAACAGAAACCAGATTCTTGGTGATATTCAGGACATGAAATACATCGGACAGGTATTTCTTTTTCCCATCCTGCATAGACAAAGGAATTTTTCCAATCTGCACAATAGGATGTGCAGTATCATCACCAGTCTCCACAAATCCTTATTTTTCCATTTTCCTTGCATCCTCCATCCATTCTGCATGACCTGTCATGTGGTTTGATGCACCTGTGTCAACATACCATACATCATTGCTTTCTTCTATACTTGTCACAGAATTGTTCATGTGCTGCACCATAAACAAATGCTCATTTCTGTCATTACCTTGTCTACTAGAAGATGCATAATTCCCTTGTTGCAGTTTTCCATTGATGATGTCATTCTGCTTTTTATAGCAGTCTTTAGCCATATGACCCATTTTACCACAGTAGTAGCATTCAACATTACTGTTTGCATTTTGCCCTCTTTGCCATCCACCACGACCTCTTTGGCTCCCCCTGCCTCTAGAGTTACCACGTCCTCCTCCATAGGACTGGTTTTCTTGAGTTTGCTGCATATTCTGATTTCTACCACAGCCTCCAGATCGGCCTCCTCTACCTCTGCCTCTACCTCTTCCAGTATTTGAGTAGAAGACAGCTTCTTTTGAAGTTCCTCCTAAAGAAGATGCACCATCATTTCTCTGCTCCTCAAAAATTAGAAGAGCAATCAACTCCTCAAAATCAGGAAATCTTTCACGGACGGAAATGGATGTTCGGAACTGTGCATAATCCTTTCCTAGACCATTCAAGGTCACATAAACTAAATCATCATCTTCCACTGGCGACCCAATGGAAGCAAGTGCATCTGCAATCTTCTTCACCTTCATGCGGTAGTCATTGATGCTCATATTTTCTCTTTGCACATTGTGCAACTCTTGTTTGAGCTATATTTTCCTGGCTTGTGTATTTGTGCTATACATTTTTGACAAAGTATCCCATGCCTCCTTTGGCGTACTTGCATCCTAAATATGCACAATCATAGAGTCTGAAATGTTGATAGATAGCCAGTACATAACTTTCCTGGCTCTCTCATGCTATGCTTTAAATGCCTGCATTTGCTGTTGATTGGGAACATCAGGAAGAACTAGTTCTTCTTCATTTCCTACAACAAATTCCCAATATCCTTTTTCCATAAGGAAATTCGTCATTCTAAACTTCCATGCCTCGAAGTTGTTCTTGTCAAGATTTTCAGTGACAATCTGTGAAAGAGAATCAGACGCCATTACAAAACACTGCAAAAAATTCTGTCATTGCAAAAAACACAGCTTCACCCTCACAAGGGCAAATCTGCAAAACTGGCGAAAGTGGTATTTGACCACACAGTCACTTCCTAGTGACGATTTTGCATCAACAGGCAACAAGGATGATTCTATAACTCCCAATGTCTCTGTGCACAGGCATACGATGTAATTTCTACAGTAACTTTTCACCGACCTGTAGAACAGTGGCTGCACAGCATAAAACTGGGCCTTTTCCTGACTGCGTGCAAAAAGCTTCCGCCTCCAAAACATGCCCTAAAATGGCCTCAAGTCAAAAAAACAGGGTTGCCAAGGGCTAAAGCCCTGGCCCGCAGCATATACTACCCTCTTGCTTCATCGCGAAGGGCGTCTCAACCTGAGACAATGCACTCTTACAATTTCCGGCTGTGCTACCTGTAGAGATCTGCTCCCAAAACAGAAAATGAAAGCAACACTGCTCCTCTTACCAAAACACCGCGAGCTTGGCTTGCTTTCTTGAGCTCCTTACCACGAACAAGGCTTTGATACCATGTCAAGATTGTGGGAGAGAAGGAAGGAGTCTCACTTGTAGCTTTCTTGCTTGCACAATGGGGGAATACACACAAAGGTGGAGGCTGAAAATAGTTTTTCTCTTCTTAGTTGTGTAAGCCAAAAGAACTCTTACACAAAGAAATAGAAGAACCCTATATATGGGTCTCAAACCAAACTCAACTAACTAAGGTAGCATACTAACTGAGCCACGAACTAGAGTAGATAAGGATAGCTATCATCTAGCTATTATTCATGGGCGGTGTACCAACCGCATCTGCAACTGACACGTCGGTGACATAAATGCATAACGGTCACCCTGGCATATCACGAGTGGAGCTCGATATCTCAACAGTCCTGCATAATCAGAGTCTATATACCCCACAACTCCTGTATCCTGGCAATATCTGGACGACTGGCTATCATGGCATACATCAAACTCCCCACAACTCATGCATAAGGGATCTTGGCCATCTTGGCCCTCTGCTCTCCTATTTGTGGACAATCAGCTTGCGAGACCTTCACATAATAAGGTAATGGATAGTCAATAGGCTTCACGTCCTGCATGCGGAAATGCTCAAGGACTTTATGAATGTATTCTCTCTGTGAGAGGTAGAGTAGTCCCTGATGCCTGTCACGTTTAATGCGCATACCAAGAATATGAGAGGCATGTCCCAAATCCTTCATCTCAAAGCTCTTCTTCAGCTGAGATTTAAGAGCATCTAGTTCATCATGAGCTTTCCCTACTATCAGCATAAAGTATCATCCACATAAAGTAACAAAATAAGAAATGACCCATCGCAGGCTTTCTTCATGTAAAGACACGGATCCATAGAACTCTTATTGTAGCCATGTGACTGCACAAAGGCATCAAACTTATGATACCACTCCCTAGGTGTCTACACCAAGCCATAAAGACTTTTCTTTAACTTGCACACTTGGTGCTCCTTGCCAGGTTCTGCAAAGCCCTTAGGCTGCTCCATGTAAATCTCATCATGCAAATCCCCATGCAAGAATGCAGTCTTGACATCCATCTGATACATGTCCAAGTCAAGCTGTGCAACTAAGGCCAAAACCAAGTGTAGGGTGGTCATCTTAACCATAGAAGAAAAGACTTCATCAAAGTCAACTCCATGCTCCTGTTTAAAACCCTGAGCAACAAATCTTGCATTATAAGCCAACATGGGGTGCCCAGGGGTACTTTTCAACTTGTACACCCATTTGCACGGGAAAGACTTCTTACTGTTAGGCAATGCAACCAAATCCCAAGTCATATTCTTAAGCAAGGAATCTATCTCAGACTACATAGCCCTCTCCCAAGAGTAACTGTCACCCCTACGCATGGTCTCATCATAAGTGAGAGGCTCTCCTACATCTGTAACCAAGAAATAATGCATTAAGGGCTCAATTCTATCAGGTGGATGTCTAGCTCTAGTCGATCGTCTTATTGCAGGCTTTGTTGCGTGTCTAGCATCATGTCCAACACCTTGGCCATGTGTACCAACTGTTGCTGCAGGCTATCCAACTGGCTATGCAAGAGCATGTGGCTCCTCTTGGAATATAACCTTGCTTATCTCTACCATCTCCTTAGGCTGCCTATGCATCTTGTCTTCATGGATAACTGCATCATGGTTGTGGATGACTTTTCATGCCTGCGGATCATTCTAGAGACGGTAACCCATCTCGCCTGCATCTCCATAGCTGATGAAAATGCATTTAACACTCTTAGGATCCAACTTAGCCCGCTTGTCCTTGGGAACATGGCGGAATGCCTCACATCCAAAGACACATAGATGCACATAAGACGGAGGTTTCCCAGTCCATAACTCCTCTACAACTTGGAAATCCAAACCACTGGAAGGTGATCTATTGATGACATGCATAAATGTATTGACTATCTCAGCCCAAAAGCTCTATTGTAGGCTTACATAGCGAAGCATACTGCGTACACGCTCTTGGATGGTTCTATTCATCCACTCAGCCAAACCATTCTAGGGTGGGATATAAGGGGCGATCACCTGATGCTTAATACCCCTTTGGTCACATAGTTTCTCAAAGGCATGTGACACATATTCTCCCCCATTGTCAATCCTAAGGCATTTCAATCTATGCCCAGTCTGGTTCTCAACCAATGCAAGCCCATCTCTGAAACATAGCCAAGACATCTGACTTTAGCTTAATGGGTAAGCCTAGACTTTATACAAAAAATCATCTATGAACGTCACAAAATACTTTGCACCACCTATAAACAATAGGGCATCGGACCCGTAGACATCCAAATGTACCAATGCCACGGGCTCACTCATGCATGTCCTATTAGACTTCTTATGCGTATTCCTAGTTTGTTTTCTATAAAGACAATGCTCATATGAATCAAAACATGCATAGTCAAGGGGTGGTAAATACTGCAAAAACCAGAAAGCATTTTCATTCCCTTCAAGGACATATGGCCCAAACAAGCATGCCAAAGAGATACATGTGGGATGGAACTAATTGACAAAACATGGTCAACAGAGGACCCATCAACTACAAGAGGATAGAGGATGCTACCCTTGGCACCTTTAGCAAGCATAAGTCTCCCCCACGGGTGATCTTCTAGGTAGAATCGCCAAATGAAACTTGAAAACCTGCATCATCAAGTTGTCGTGCAGACATAAGACTACATGTAAGCACAGGTACATGATGTACATCATGTAATAGAAAAGTACTACTAGTAGAGAACTGCAATGGTACATCCCCAATGCCAACAATAGCAAGTGACATGTCATCACCCAAGTGAACTGAACTAGAGACAGTGCGATAGGAATGGAACCACTCACGGCATGGTATAACATGAAATGAAGCACCAGAATCCAAAAGCCAGCATTGTGCATACATAGACTGAACCTCGGTCAACAGCGGTGCATCACAAGAACTAGTTGCAAGTATGTACTTCCCATCGGAGTCATCAGTTTGCATGGCATTTATCTCCTCGGTTTTCACACTAGATTTCACAGGCATAATGCTGCAATTAGAGGACTTTTCCTGTACTGTGTCTCTTCCCTTCTCTTTGCGCTTCTCATTGCACAACTCATGACACTGTGGGCATATATGACCCTTCTTGCCACAATGATGACATGTCACATTAGCATTTCTCCCATGAGGCTTGCTATGTGACTTACCACGTGACTTAGACCTAGATTTCTGCGAGTCTCTACCACGGCCATTCCCACGGTCATTCTTTCCATTACCACCTCTGCCTCTAACAGTTAAAGCATGCGACACAGGATAGGCATTGATCTCTTCCTGCAAAAGAGCACTCTCTACATTTGATACTAGGAGGCATATTCCACAGTGGATTCCATGAGGTTTTGCGGTGGATTCCGTAAAATTATATTTATTGCCGGGGCTCATACACAAGGTGGATTCCTTGTGCGAAAAGTCGATGGTGACGCCTGTCCTTTTTGGGTGTCTCGTTAATTTAATGTGCAAGTGGGTGATTTCATAGCGGGTGATTCCACAAAATACATATTTAAATTAATGGACGTTTATGAGTTTAGAGTGCGCATTCATAATAAATTAAGGTTAGACTGAGTTCTAGCCAATTTATTTATTTTGTAGCTGAAGACTACTAGGTATTCACTTTTGTCGGTTTAATTTTATTATTTTTTTAACAATTGTGAATGCTTTAGTTGATGTGTAGAGCAGGCAATGGTGCCATTGGGAAGCACTGAGCGATAGCTTGTATTCAAGTTATTTAAAAGAAATTATTATTTTTAATGGGCATGCAACTTAGGTGTGGCGCCAATATTTATTTTGACACGCTTATTTATTAAAGTGCTTGGCATATATTTATTATTTTGAATGTGCATGGATGCACGATTTAAATATTTGTTATTGGACATTGTATTTGGGAACAGCCCGACTCTTTGGACGCCCAACCGCTTTATTCTTTATTTGGACAAAAGCAAACACAAAAGCTAAAGCATGCTAATTGTAAATTTGGGCTATTTTTTTGAGCTTGGAGATGAATAATATATTAAATACATGCTTTGTGGAGCACTCACACAAGGCATGGGGGGAGATTATACCCAATTAGTCTTTTGCTTCATGTCGTGCAAGTCTTCTCTATTATTTTTTGTGCAAAAGTAGAGTTCTTTTGTTCTTGGGCACCTTTCGACGCTCGCTACGTATGCATATAGCATCCGATCTATGCACCAAAATTAGGCAAGTTCAAAATAGTAGCAGGAGTACATAAGGCAATGCGGAATACATCCCATGACTCACTCAGAGTCCCAAGCAAAAACAATGGAGTAACCTTATCATTAAAGGTAATGCCATGCAAAGTCAAGTTCTTGAGAATAGCATGGAACTGGCTCAAATGAACAGACATTGTCATATTCTCCTTCATGCATAGGTCCATAAGTTGCTTCAACCAATACATTTGACTTGGTGGACTTTTCTTGTCATAGAGGTTCTTAATTTTATCCCAAAGCTACCAAGCACTTTGTGCTTCCTCAACTATATTGTAATGCACCTGTTCAGTGAGAGACAAGATGAGGGTGGACTTGCATAACTCATCAAGCTCATCCCATTTGTCATCAGTCATAGTTTTAGGCTGCTCGCCATGCATCCTTAGTGGCTTGATCTGAGATTTCTACACCATACCTACCAAACTTGGCTCTTTTAATAGGCATAATTCGTACCATCAAGCTTAATGATGTTGAAGATAGCACTATTAGTAGAAGAAGATGCCATACTACAATCCAAAACAGTGCAAACAGTTTGCTTGTTGTTTTCTGCTGTAAACAGCCAAAATACCACCAAAACCAAGGCAAAATGACCACGAGATGATAGCTAATGATGATGCCCACCAAGTACCATCAAAAGTACATGAAATTAGGATGATTTAGCTTGAAAATTCCACGTCAGTCCATACATAACTGCTTGCTATAATAAATTACAACCAAGTTGACTGTCAAAGCATAACCAATATCAAGCAGGCATAAATCAACATGTGACAGGCATACAAACATCGAGAAAACACCCAAGCATGTCAAAAGAATCCATCAGTTATTAGCAGGCACACCCGCTGCGTGATAGGGCCAAAGTGTACACAACACTGGCAAGACCTGACATAAAGAGGTTTATGCTCAGGGAGTGCAAAGCCCGAATCAGCCCAAGTACCTGTGAGGACCACGGCATATCAACGATGCAACATCCAAGTGAAGATCCCAATCTCAAGTATTCAAATGTTCAAGTAGCATAAACAGCCCATTCAATGTCTGTCAAGCATATCAAGACGCTCCCACTAGCACAAAAGCTATAAATATCAAGCAAAGAAGCTCAACAAGGGCATATGATAGCACCAATGCCAAAAGATCCAAGATCAAGCATCAATAAGACCTCATGAGCATATAAGCCACGTAGCATCCATACATAGCATCCATAGACATCAAGTACATCCAAACTATAACTCTGGCAAGCCGAGAAATAAAGTAAGCTTCGAAAAATCAAATGCCAAGCCAAAGCAAGTCTCAGTAGCATCCAACTCCAAACAATGTAACATGCATGTAGTAGTGGCATAGGCCAAGCATGTCAAGACCGGTCAGACATAAGCAAAGTACATGCCATAAGTACATCAAAGATGAAGATCCAAATGCTATGCGAAGCAAGCTCAAGCTCAACCAATGATTTGAGAGCAAATCCAAGGTCTATGTCGATCCCCAAGAGTCACTACATCAATGTATACATCCAAGACAAGACCGAATGCAATAGGCATACCCAAATATAAGAAAGAGAGCTTCATCCCTGAATATTCTAGCAGCAAATAAATGTCCAAAACTGAGCAAACAGTGGTTCAATCCAAGCTCAAAACCGTAGGCATACTTCCCCATATGTATAGGCACCAACTGGGCATAATCGGGCATCAAATGACCATGTAGCATTAGCATAAAATGTAATGACAGGGGGCTGCCCTCTTTTGGGTTGCCTATGGAATTGTGTAAAACAATCAATGGCTAAGGAAATTCATCCCCAAAAGCATCTCATATCATAGATAGACATTCCCCTAGCATTCGGGGAGCATTTGGGACCAACCGAGCAACCGATATCAATGCCAACCAAGCATAAACATAAAGTGTTGATATAACACTATTTGTGGCTGCATGTGGATTGTGGAAAATAGTCCTGGACTAAGGTAAATTAGTCCACAAATCAATGCCAATGATAACCACCAATGTCAAGCATCAAGGGCTTCTTCTCAAGTGCCAAATGAAGTGTTTTCAAGCTGCCAATGAGTGCCAAGGGAGGGCTGAAGTGAAAAATGAATTTTTTGTAGTTCTTCAAGCTAGCCCAAACTGATCTGAGGCTTGTGGAAGGATTGGGCAAGGTCAAGGCAAGGTTGCGGGAGTAGTCAAGGACCCCAGGAGCTCCCTCTTGAAGGGCAAAGTCACGGGTAGAGAGTAGGCATCACAAAAAGCAAGAGGACATGGCTACCCTGCTTCACAAAACATGTGGACTGAAGTAAAATAACAAAAGACAGCTCCAATACCTGTGAAGGAATGCCTTGAGGGTGCCCAAATGTGCTAGGTAGGTGCTTGCCGGGGAGTGACAGGAGCTCGGGAGAGTCGGCTATGGCTGCTAGGAAAGAGACCTAATGAGTGTAGGTAAACGATAAGAAGCTGAAGGAGTCACAAACCAAGTCAGAATGCTCGAGTAACCATGCTCTAATACCAGTTGAAAGGAGAGAAGGATCGAAACTTTCTTGGAAGAGCTATGGCGGGAGAGCAAGAGCAAGAAAGAGAGAGAGACGGTGATGATCACTAAAAGAATAAAGAATAAAGTGACGGTGATGGTGATGGTTGCCTGCCACCTGTAGTGTGCAGTGGCGGGTACTGTCAGTGTAGTAATACACGGGTGGCTAGGCAAAGGCACTTTTACCCCCAACATATTGGAATCCTTTTGTAAAGACTCCAAATGTGAGTAATGTAATTGAGAATCTTCTCTTTGTCCTTTTGACTGATGTTCATCAATTTGACACTTAGATTATCCATCTATCATGCTTTGGAGAATCTCTTAATAAAGAGGTTCTTCAAGGTACCAAAACCATTGTGCTCAATGTTATCGAGACTAGTAAACTAGGTACATCCTTTTTCTCCTAATCACGGACCAAAAGCTTGTACACATTGGGCAGCATCTTGGAGGTTATTAGCCTCATAAACTTACTCGAATTGCTCCACAAAACTATATGGGTCTTCTTTTGCCTTGTATTTCTCATATTTTTTTGTGACTATTGAGATTTTAGTTTGGTTTCTAGTGTTGGGTGCAATTTCTAATGCAGGCAAGATTGAGGCAACTAATGCAACACTATTCCACTCATTGGTTGAATTGTCTACCAGTTACTTGGTTAGGAGTTTGACTAGAGTGAGATCAACTTTGAGTGCTCTATCTATGTTAGCATTGACTCTTGGTCTAGTGCATCCCATGAATGCCAATATATGCTGCATTTGATTAATCTCAGCTCTTCCTTTACTTATCAGCCCTTTGCACTCATGTAAATCTCATGACCTATTGCAATAGTCCTTCCCTAGCCTTCTTTCTTCCTATATTTTGGTTATAATTTTATGTTCTAGTCTACTTGCATGCATTATTCATGTTTTTGGTTTGTATTGTGCTAGGAGTTATTGGATTTCATCTAGAAACTCTCAAGGGTCAATTTATAGGTCATCAACACTTGATCATGATACTAACACGGTCACTTTTTGTTCTTATGCCACTAAAGTTTCAATTATACTAATGAGATCCGTTAGAATAGCAGGCTCCCCTATCAAAGACACCTCTTCTAGGCTCTTTTTACACTAGGGTTTATCTTTCTTGACTTGTGTAATCAACAAGTTTTGTTGTGCAGTCTTTTCCCCCTTGTGTTAGAATTGTTATGGCTTAATTTTATGTGATTCCTGAGTTTTGTTTCCTCGTTTTCTCTTTTATGATCAATTGACAAGTACACACACTTCTTTCAACAACAAACAATCTCTTTTTTACCTAATGTAGTTAACAGTGAATGATGCACAAATAGGCTTTTGATTTGTTTGAAGCAATGTGAATAGATGCAATGCTACTTTGTGTGATAGGAGTGCACATGCAAACTTCTTAGTTAAGTGCCATGCATAGTGCATGCAACACACACAATTTGACAAGAACATTAAGGCTCTAAAAATAATTCACCACATTCCAAAATTTTGCATCAATTAGGTTGATTTGAAGTTTTAACCCTCCTTTGCTTGAGACACTAGTTCTACCCAACAAGGAATGATTCTGACTATCAATTCATGCTTCGAGCACTCTTGTGGCAATTGCATAGGCTAGTTAAGAGTGCTTTGGTCTCTACTCATAGGACCTTAATATGTAATCTTTTGATCTCTACCTTCTTATCTCCTTTTGATTTAGCTATTCACTTAAGTGTTATGTCAAGCAAATGTTTTTCTCTAATGTGAATGCTAGTGCACGGTGCACAATCTGGCTCTTTGTTTTCCTCAAACAATGAGTGAATATGATGCATGTTTTGTAACAAAAATAGTGCAAATACATATAACCATCAAAATCTAAAAACATGTAACGTTAACTTAGGGACTTAACACCAACCTCAATTACTTTAAGCAATTGAAGTTTTTGTTTACTTAAAGTTTCAACCCCTCAAAACGCACATGTGCATTCTATATGTCTAGTGATTGTTGTGAGAATTCTTCTTGCGAGTATTCTTCATTCCTACCTTTGACCTTACTTCCTACCATGGATGCTCTATCAACACTCACAAGGTTTGGTCGTGTAAAGTGTTGCACCGATTCTAGTCTTGTTAAGCATCCTTGGTCTTTTCTTTTTGTCATATAAAGGTGGCTTTCTAGTAGAATTCTAGGGACCTCTCATTAGGTACCTAAACTTTCTTATAGGTGTAATGCCCTATTGAATAGCAAAAGAGATGGCTATAGTGTCCATGAACTCTTGGGTGGGCATTGCATGTGTACAAGCATAGGGATTAAGGCCCTTATGTTTAAGGAGTTGTATCAATGGTTTGTGAGATGCACATGGGTACAGCTATGGATTTGAATTTGGAGTCAAGGTTGGATGATCATGTGCACACAACCTACTAGGGTGACAATGGTTGCGAGAGTCAACATAAATAAGTGCTCACAAGAAAGGAGGTTCGCATTGCCATGCTCAATGTATGCAAGCAAAGTATGCATGCAAATCCATAGGATGGGGATCTACGTAGCCCACAGTCCCACGGTTGAATTGTGAGAATGCTAGGTCAAATTGAATAAGCCCATAGCTAAGTTGGCCAATTGATGATGCATGCATCCTAGTTTGGCCAAATGGGCAATTCCCAAGGTCACTTAGTTAAGGGCATAATTCAATAAGTGGAAGGCCAATAATGGCCTTCCAAGTAGCAACAATTGCGGGCTAAAACATAGCCAAGTGGGGTGTTACAATATCTAAAAGGCTACATCATAGCAATTATGGCCCTAATTGGGTCACATGTTAGATGCCTCAAGGCTTATTGCTAAAGATTAAGACCCCCTTCCATCTTGCATTTATGAGGTGTTCAAGGCCTAATCGGTCAATCTATCACATTCATGGCATGAAGGACTAATTCAAACCATGTTGCTAGAGCCGAAGGCCTAAAGGCCTTTCAAATACTTTTCTTTTTTTTATCAAGGCCTCACAATCATTGGTTCGTGTCCATGGCCCTAATGCCTCGAGAAGGCCTTTAGAGGCCTTATTAGAATCAAAGGAGGCTGAGTTGGCCAATGGAATGCCTATGGCCTAATAACACGCCCAACAAACCACAGTCAAAAGGTAAATAGGTTAGCAGTTTTATTTGTGTGTGTGTGTGTGTGTGTGGGGTGGGTGGTGGGGGGGGGGGGGGGGCGGGGGGGCGCACGCACACGTGTGCGTGCGTGCGTGTGTGTGTGTGTGTGTGTATGTGCATGCGCCTAGTATGATGCATTTTTCCATCTAGAAAAAGCCCTATTGATATTACAACAAAAAATGAACTAGTTAAATTAAAAATGGCCTAATAATTTTTTAAAATTGGCCTAATTTTAGAAAACCTATTAAAAACTTTTTTAATAGCATATTTTACAAAATTGACCCATGGCCCATCAAATCATGAAGTCCACACGTATTTAATAATTGGTCATTTAAAATAGTCCATTATTAAATAAAAAATTGTCCTAAACAAGAAGTCGATTGCTTTCAAGAAAAATCGTCCTATTTCTTCAAAATTCGATCACTTCCGCCAAAAATTGACTTGAAAATTTCAATAGTCCCATTCTACAACATTTGGCCTTCATGATCATGAGTAAAGGAGTCGACCTATATCTTCCTAATCAGCCTTCATCTTTAAAATTCAATCTATATCATTGTTAATTTGACTACTCAAAAATACAAAAAAAAATAAAATCAACATATGCAAACTATGTGGCTTTAGTCTATGACAACTTTGGCCCATTCAAAATTCAACCTTTTCAAGAATTGGCTCAAAAAATTGAATTGCCTTTAGTCCCATGATCAAACAACCAAAATGAATATCTAAGTCTTTATAGGCTTAACAATGGCCTTTTTGGCCATATTGCTCCTACTTAGTCTTTATGGCCTTGAGGCCAAGGCTCAAATGCCTTTTCTACATAGGAATTTGATGAACTCAAGAGCCTAGGCTTAATAGCCTAGAGGCTAAATTGGTGTGGATTGAGGCTTATTAATTCAAGGGCTTATGTTCATCTAATCGGCCTTGCTATGAGAGATACAGGGCCATATGGTGAGATATAGACTTCAGATTTGGACGTCCATCAAGAGAGTTCACCCAAAATTCACCATGCCATGAAAGTTTGGAGAGTGTACCTAGATGCTTCATTAAAGACAAGCTAGGGTCACTCCATATCTTTTTGTCTCATTTTCTCTCCTCAACAAATGCAACTTTGAGTTGTGGTTGTGTCCTCTTGTTTCACTTTGCTCTTATAGCATCCACAATTCCAATAGCCTCTACAAAAAGCACAAATGCAAACATCCAATACAAAAGCAAAAATGAAACTCAAAAATCCAATACTAGATCCAAGGAAAAGCAAGAGACCTTGCTTTTGAGTAGCTTACTCCTTCAACCCCCTACTTCACTTTTTTTTGGGTCTATCATCAACATATAGACTAAAAAAATTTATATGTTTTTTTATTTTTAAAGCTTTTGAACCTTAACTCTTTACATTTCTATGTTTCTCAAAATTAGATTTCCCAATGATTCCAACAAAAATCTAAATACACAAGCAACGAATCGATTGCCTATTGATTCGCTCATCCTAGGCTAATCCTTGCAACATTTTGGAGTGCAATCCTCTATTCTACTACTCGACATAGATAGTATATGCATCATTGCTTGATACTATATGTCCTAACAATGTAACCAAAATGTTAGAGCTTTTGCAAGCTTGACTTTTAGACATGAGGGAACACTAATTGGTTCAAGTGCTTCATCTGATTTAGCAATGACTACCTCTCACATAGCCTATACATCCTTTGCACTCATAGATCTATCCATTCTTCTCCCAAACCACACAAAAGCAAGAACAAACAACCGATGAGGGTGTAGTGCACTCACTACCTTATTGACACCGCAAAGCGAAAGCTCAATGGTGGCTCCACAATCTATGTGATTGTACTCAATCTACATCCTTTACTCCTTCACTCTTGATCCAATCCACAAGCACTAGGAAATATGAAGAAGAAGAAAGATCATCTAATCCCTCCTCCAATCCAATCTGATCAATGAAAGGAAATGCAAAGAAGAAGAAAGACCACCCGATCCCTCCTCCAATCCAATCTGATCAATGAAAGGAAATGCAAAGAAGAAGAAAGACCACTTGATCCCTCATCCAATCTACCTCTTACAAGGGGAACAAGAGAAGAGAACTTATAAGGAAGGAGCTTCACCTCTCAAGTCTCTCACTCTCTCCCCTACTCTCTCACTCTCATGCTCCCTCACACTCTCCCTTGCTTTCTCACTCTTACACTCCCTCACTCTCAAGATGGAGCACAAGTAGATAGAATAGAAGCAAGAAGAAGAAGCATACTCTCAAGTTTACACACCACAAGAAGATGATCTTGTCCATTTACTTTCTACTTTTTATACATGGGGTTTGAAGTTTAGATTTGGCTCTTGGCTAGCCTTTTCTCTGTGTGTGTGTGTGTGTGTGTGTGTGTGTGTGTGTGTGTGTGTGTGTGTGTGTGTGTGTGTGTGTGTGTGTGTGTGTGTGTGTGTGTGTGTGTGTGTGTGTGTGTGTGTGTGTGTGTGTGTGTGTGTGTGTGTGTGTGTGTGTGTGTTATAGATCACATCAACCATCACACAAAAGTGAATGAAAGCTAGTACCCATGCAATTGTCAAGCTATGGATCTTTCTACTTCATGGAAAATCTTACAACGTGCATGGGTGATACCTCTATCTTTCAAAACAATATTAAAATTAATTGTATGATTGAGGACCTTGATAAAAAATTATATGCCTTGTGTCCTTTTGCTTGATTTGCACTTCTCTTTACTTTTTCCAACTTGGTGGGCAATCGCCAATTTACTTTGTTGTCTTGATGCTTTTTGCCTCACAGTTAAGACCTTGATTGTGGTTATCTCTGCTTCACAATTACTACTTGTACATTAAAACTATTAATCCATGTCAATTTGAGATGTTAGCAACCTATTGTAGAGCTCAAGATTATACCCTAATGTAGCGCAAGCACCAAGGAGTCATGGAAACTTTACTAGGGAGGATAAGTATCATGCCACATCAAGTAGTACTTTTTCTTGTCCTAGTCTACTAGCAAAATGCAATTCCTTTTCCGTTAGAATTTCATCAAGTAAGGGATACTCTAGGATGGATCTCACTGAGACCAATACCACTTATGATAGCAAGTATGTAGAAGGATGTAGGGGCTACATAGGTCAGGTCTCTTTGAGTCCACCATATGGCTCACTACTCCTTTGAGATAGCCTTTGATTTCAACCATTAAAGCTTGATTATTAAACCAATGTTCCTCAAATTAGCTTTATCTTTTAGTTTTCTATTTGAACTCCCCAATCTCAAACACATCATGTTGACAAGGCACTTCATTGAATGTAAGTGTTAAGTGATGCTCTTTGACTTCCTCATCTAAGATATGCTATAGAAGATTTTCTAGTAGCTCATCATAATGCTTGCAAAGATGTTATTGTTCTTCCCATGTCAGCAGATATGGTAGGCATTCCTCATGTTCTTTAGCCAACGTGCCCATGTCGGCTTGGATGTAGATGCATACAAGCAACTTCAACATAGCATCCAATTTTGTGATACACTCAATGGCACTCCTATTTTCTAAGCATGCTTGCTCTATTGTCATTTCTTCTAGGGTTCTGATGGTTGCTTTGGGCTTTAACATGGTGTGGAGTTTAGGATGAGTTGGACAAGGTTGCAGGAGCATAGGATTGCTTGTGCTTTTAGGGTTCTTCTCTTTATCCCGAGACTTTATAGCCACCATGTCTTATTCCTTGTCAAATGTGACAGGTGTAGTCAATACTAATGGGTATCATTATTGTATTTCCACAATTGATTGGACATCATGCACTTTGTTATCAGAGTGAATTGAGTTCTATTTGCAACAATTGAAAGCACCTATTGCTTGGAATGTTTGGAACTTTTAGAAGCATTCATAGGTTTAGCACTTTTAGGATAAGCAAGAATGAATATGTCTATAGATTGGTTGTGGATCAAAGCTATTTGCTTCTTGCTCAGCTTTGTGGAATCCTTGTTTGTGCCTTCTACAATTACTTGCTATTGTTGTTATTTCTTTAACTTCATTTTCTTCCTCTTGGATAATGAGGGTGCAAACTTAGGAGATCCTATGCCATCAATTGGCACGTTGGATGCTCATCAAGGATCTCCTTTCCTTTTTTCTCATCATTAGGCTTCATAGGTTATGCAAAGCAATATCTATAATGAGTCAATTGCCTCTTACTTTGAAAATTTGAGCCTTTCAACTATCTCCTCTTTTTCAATCATATTAATTATGGACACTAGCAATTATTCTTGCTTAGTTGTTGACTTTGGGGCTTTATCTTGTTCCTATATTGAAGAATTATCCTTAGGGATTGTAGTTAGCATTACCTCATTTGACTATTTCCTTTTAGGCTTTTTTTTAGGTTTAGGTTTGTTTTTCTTCCATTGAGGAGGCACCCATGTGTGGTGTGACACCGGTGATCTTGCAGGTGGTTTGGGCAACCACAACTAATAATTTATTGCATAGTACCCTTGAGTGAGTAAGACGGGTCATGGAACCCATTGCTATATACTAGCTCTCCATTGATATTTTTGCCAAGGAAGTTTGGGTCTTTTTTGTGACATTCTCTGGTTTTTTTAGGTCCATTTTGTATCCTTAGTATCACTCTCTAAATTTTTTGTTTGAAGAATGATTGTGCTAATAGGTTCTCTCCCTTCATTGTGTGCTCAATGGAACTCCTCAAGTCTGTCCCTAATTCTCTCACTAGGCAGTACTCTATCACCACAAAGCCCTAGGCCATAGTCACATCCATGACATTCCACTTAATCGATGACTTGACTAACTACATTTAGGCCTTAAAGGGGCCATTGAATTTGGGATTACCAATGCAATGGAAATTTTACTTGAACTAAGGAAATAATAGTGCCTAGAAGCTACAATAATACAAAAATGAGGGAAGGGTAGCAAAAGATCATAGGGACTAGCCCTGACTCTTAGGGGGAGACAAGGTTGACAAGAACTACATGGTGTGGAGTTTAGGATGAGTTGGACAAGGTTGCAGGAGCATAGTATTGCTTGTGCTTTTAGGGTTCTTCTCTTTATCCCGAGACTTTATAGCCACCATGTCTTATTCCTTGTCAGATGTGACAAGTGTAGTCAATACTAATGGGTATCATTATTGTATTTCCACAATTGATATGACATCATGCACTTTGTTATCAGAGTGAATTGAGTTCTATTTGCAATAGTTGAAAGCACTTGTTGCTTGGAATGTTTGGAACTTTTAGAAGCATTCATAGGTTTAGCACTTTTAGGATAAGCAAGAATGAATATGTCTATAGATTGGTTGTGGATCAAAGCTATTTGCTTCTTGCTCAGCTTTGTGGAATCCTTGTTTGTGCCTTCTACAATTACTTGCTATTGTTGTTGTTTCTTTAACTTCATTTCCTTCCTCTTCAATAATGAGGGTGCAAACTTAGGAGATCCTATGCCATCAATTGGCACGTTGGATGCTCATCAAGGATCTCCTTTCCTTTTTTCTCATCATTAGGCTTCATAGGTTATGCAAAGCAATATCTATAATGAGTCAATTTCCTCTTACTTTGAAAATTTGAGCCTTTCAACTATCCCCCCTTTTTCAATCATATTAATTATGGACACTAGCAATTATTCTTGCCTGGTTGTTGACTTTGGGGCTTTATCTTGTTCCTATATTGAAGAATTATCCTTAGGGATTGTAGTTAGCATTACCTCATTTGACTATTTCCTTTTAGGCTTTTTTTAAGGTTTAGGTTTGTTTTTCTTCCATTGAGGAGGCACCCATGTGTGGTGTGACACCGGTGATCTTGCAGGTGGTTTGGGCAATCACAACTAATAATTTATTGCACAGTACCCTTGAGTGAGCAAGAGGGGTTGTGGAACCCATTGCTATATACTAGCTCTCCATTGATATTTTTGCCAAGGAGGTTTGGGTCTTTTTTGTGGCGTTCTATGGTTTTCTTAGGTCCATTTTGTATCCTTAGTATCGCTCTCTAAATTTTTTGTTTGAAGAATGATTGTGCTAATAGGTTCTCTCCCGGAACTCCTCAAGTCTATCCCTAATTCTCTCACTAGGCAGTACTCTATCACCACAAAACCCTAGGCCATAGTCACATCCATGACATTCCACTTAATCGATGACTATATTAACTACATTTAGGCCTTAAAGGGGCCATTGAATTTGGGATTACCAATGCAATGGAAATTTTACTTGAACTAAGGAAATAATAGTGCCTAGAAGCTACAATAATACAAAAATGAGGAAAGGGTAGAAAAAGATCATAGGGACTAGCCCTGACTCTTAGGGGGAGACAGGATTGACAAGAACTACACAAGGCTTGCATATGAATGACTTGGTAATCTAACACCATCACACAAGCAACCCTGTATTTTTTTGGGAAAGATAAGGAGATTTAAAGTCAAGATTCATGAATGAGCTATTACCCACAAGGCTGACAAGAACTACATAAGGCTTGCATATGAATGACTTGATAATCTAACACCATCACACAAGTGGCTTGGATTTGTTTGGGAAAGATAAGGATATTTAAACTCAAGATTCATGCATGAGCATCCCATAGGCATGAACAAAAGGCTACAGTATAGTGAGCTATTACCCATGACACACATAAATCCCTCACTCAACCTCTAAGTACCTTGACTTGGTACATATTGATCTGCTTGCTCTCATTAAGATTTGCAACTCATTGAAGGACTTGTGCTTAGAGCTTGTGACTACAAGATATCAATCCAGTGCATAGTGAAAAGAGGCACACTTGCAAAGGTGATTGGTTTTCTAGATCTTGGGTTACTAGTTGATGTGTGAAATCCTAGCCTAAGTTGGCTCAAAGGGTTCACCCTAGAGCTAATTCCCAAAGCTTGCACCCCACCTATCCCTAGGATGACTATATTATGTTTGGTGTAGTGACATATTGGAGTAGTATGTGGAGCATGTGTGCAATTGATGCAATCCTATTGTTGCTTGACTCATGCCTACAATGTCGTTAGAATCATGTTCTTAAGTGCATATAGAGAGCCTTGAATAGGAATGCATCAATATGCACATGTGCTCTTGTGTGTTCAATTTATACAACATGTGATATGCATGTGTGGGTGTATTGTACATGTGATACATACAAGTCATGACTACTTGTGCAACACTAATGCATGACTTGGCTTATGATTGCATACTTATGCATGTCCTTTAGGCATGTGCCTTACCTAACCTAGGCAATGTGTAAGCTATAGTATGTGAGTTTCTCAAGTGTGCGATTGAGGATGTTTAGAGGGTGCAAGTTGAGGCATCAAGCTAACTTTCAAGGAGAAGCCATCGTTCAAGGAAATATAATATCACCTCAAGGTTAGAATGTTGGTCATGTTCTACTACAAGTGGGTTCAAACCCTTGGGGCTCAAGATCAAGAGGGTGAGAGGAGGCCTTCAACCATGGCCTTTTGCTTTCCCCACTAAGGCCAACTGTGAACAACAACAAACAAAGCACAGAAAGACTACATCCACCCTAGAAAAATCCAAAGTCAAATCTCAAGCAAAAGCTCTTCGAAGGTCAGGTAACTATAACCACCAAGTATGTGGCACTAAACCAAACACACCTACTACAGGCTCACCTCCCTCTTATAGAAGACCCTCAATCCTAGCATTACCTATAGACATGGTTGCTAATATGGGTGAAAGTGTTGTCACTAACATTAAACACTTTGATAATAAATTCACCCTATTTGGTAAGCATATTTAGACGCATGCCTTCTAGTTGATGACACAATTGTAGAAATTTGATCCCTTCTATGTTCATGTGAGGAGTTTGAGTTCATATTCACCAAGCATCCTAGCATTGCATGAGATTTGATAGCTATGCAAGTAACAAGAGCACAAACTATCAAAGGATGTTTCATTACCCCATTCAAACCTAGCTATTTAAACACTATGCAAGAAGACTTGGATGATGATTTAGATCATCGACATGGATCATTACACAACCCTCACATATAAACCTCTCCTTTATGAATGGTTGTTGCAACAATGAATGTACATAAATAACAATGCCTCATCTTCTACCTAATTAATCATTTCGAGCAATTCACCCCTCACAAGGCGTACTAGAAGAGTCTCTATTCATCATTCCACCCTTTTGCGATGCTAGGAAGAAATTGCAATCATTTTGGGAGGAGGAGAGGATTCAAAAATATAGGTAGGATAGAAAATTTCATGCATACTAGGCACCATAGGCACATCTATGCTTCAAGTTAAATCTTTTTATTTGTGCATGTGGACAAAATGTTTTCTAGAACTTGAATATTTCTCATAAGATCCTGCTACATCCATGCACGCTTCAAAATTTGCTAGGTGTAGGTGACAAGGTCATATGTTAGAGACTCAACAAGCCCAAGCTTCCTTTCACAAAACAAGAGTGAGAAAAACATGGTCTCAACATGAAGCTTTGGAAGCATTGCAATTTGAGAAATAGATAGATCCATAATCTCAAAAAAGTTGCAACTAAAGATCCCAAAGTTAAGGAGCTAGTGGAACTATGCAATCTACAAGAATATGTGGAAAGTTTTGAGGGAAATATGGATTATCCCAATAGAATTTCAAACCTCTTACAACCCTCAAGAAAAGCTAGTGAAAATAGCTGAATGGCAATGCCAAATTGAAGCATTGTTGTGGGTAGAAGTAGTGCAAAAAGCCTTAAACTTGCCAAAGAGATGGGAGAAAATGCCCAAAAGTAAGATGGATATTTTCATGTAATTGGGACTAGCAAAGTAGTATGTGAGTACAAACAATAGAGTTGAAATAGAGGCCATTTTGGACCCTACACTCGAGATGCAAGCAAAGTTCATTCAACCATGCTCTCTAGTACAAAATACAACTCAAAAATGAAAAAAGTCCATGTGGGGCTGTACGAGGATTTGGTGGTAGGAAGAATTGAAAAAAGGGGCTTTAATGGCTATATGTGCAAGACCATTCATGCTATAGCTAAGAAATTGGGGTTTGATGTACAAGACCTAAAGGGTCAGAAAATACATCAATAGTAAGCAAAGAAGAGATAAGGAAAAAAGAAACTACAAAAAGAGGTTTACGTTGTTTGTCTCTACCAACTCCCAATAGTATTTGACTTGATCTTTCTCACTTGCCTCCCTATGCTTCAAGCTTTCTATAAGTCTTTCCTAAGTGTTCAATGGATTCTTCTATTTTTGCCACACAAACCTTCATATTTGTGGTCTCAAGATCAATAAGTTTCACTTCACCTGTTGCCACTCCTTCTAATATTGAGGTCACTTCTTGCACTGATGTGCTTGGTACCTCTTCTTGGTTGGTGCTCTCAGTATGCTTGGGTCATTAATGGCTTCTTCTATTATGGGAGGTAAGTGGCCTTTGAATCCCACTAGGGTGGCAGCTATTTAACACAAGGAAATATTGAGCCATGGAAACCAAAGCTCATAACTTATCCAAAATGTAAGAATTTACACAAAATATCATGGAACCTCTTTTACAAAGTCCCTTTTTCTTCAATGCATAATTGTACATTGGAGTGTGTGGCCTTTTTTTGCATCTTCACAAACTTGTATAAGTGAAGGTTATCTTCAAAATGAGTCACTTAGAGGGAAAACTCCAACTCCTCTTCTCAAACCATAGACACACTATATACCACATCTGATCGTTCTTACAAGATCCTAACACTTTGGACATAGGCAGGAAACTCTAGGATAAGCATCCACTCATCTAAAAAAGTCAAAAGATTACATCAGTGTGAAGACATCCATCCATACATAATCATGGCCAAAATCATGGATGCAAGATCTAAGATGACATACAAGGTCAAGAGCTTGAGCAAGAGATATAAGAGAACTTACTTTTCAAACATGTTCAAGATAGGGTATGATATCAATCATGCGATCATTGAGACTTGAAGTGATTACATTGTGAGCGAGAATTTCTATTACAATAAATCTTCCATAAGGAGAACATGTTTACAACAAAATATCAAGAGACACGAGGAGGTGTGCATCAAGGAGGCACATATCAGAGGTATAAAGGGGCATTAATGGGCTATAAATAGATCACCTTCATAATGAATATAACTATACCTTCTCCATCTTTTTCATGTCTCTACATTTCTATGCATTCACCTTTGGAGCAAGTGAAACACCCTTCCTACACTTTCCATGGTTCCTCTACTACCCTCATCTTATCTTGGCGCAACACTCATGGACCTTTTCACATAGTGCATAATTAACCATCAACATTTCCCTCACCTTCATCATTGATGTTCAAGCTGATAGCGGTTCTCAAGTGTAAATGGTCTATGTTTCAACTCATTTTACCAAAGGGGATATCAACACCAACTATGATGGAGGATCAGTAAATAGCTCAATTCTATGGGCTGAAGCAGTGGCCACTCTTGTCCACATCCTTAATTGATCCTCAACCTTGGTTGTGGTTGATATGACCCCTTTTGAGGCTAACTTTGAACAAAAGCCACATGTCTCTCATTTCAAGGTGTTTGGGTGTGATGCCTATGTTCACATCCTGAAGAAGAAGAGGGATGAGTTTGAGTTGACTTCCAAGAAAATAAGTGTTTGTGGGATATCGCTTGTAGTCCCAAGGATAGAGGCTTTATAATTTCGCTTCCTAGGAGATGTACATGAGTCAAGATGTTCGGTTCACAGAGTTCCCAACAACAGACGGCGGGTTATTGAGCATCCCGTTCTTAGAGATCTAGGTGATAGTTAGGCCCCTACTCTAGTGCCTTTGCCTATTGAGGCTCCACCATCGACTGAGAAGGAGAAGCGTCAAGCTCGGTATTTGAGTCATTGCATTAAGGTCATGCATGTTAGTTGCCCACTACTCGATTGGTCCTTCTACCCCCCACTCCTTCAACTATTTCCGCAACGTTGGATGCTGCCTAAGCAAGTCTTCTAATCACATAGTCACAAGGGTTGACACTAGAATCATAAGAAGGTTGCTAGCTGCCCACTTTCCTCCTAACTCCATGCTTCTTAGCCAATGGTCTTGGCTCATTTGTTAGCTCGTGGCATCCAAGCTTTGTTTATGTAGTACTTCTTGATCGAAGAAAGATTGCGACTATTGAGAAGGCTAAGGCTCCAAGCAATGTGCAAGAAGTCATGACGTTTGTGGGGAAAGTTAAGTGGCATAGCCGGTATTTAAGGTACCTTTCACATATTTGTTCTCCTCTTACAACTCTAACCAAGAAGGGGATGCAATTTGTGTGGAGGGATGATCAAGAGAAAGCTTTTAGTATTCTTAAGAAGATGTTAGTTGTGGCTCCAATCTTGCAACCTCCAGCATGGGATTTACCTTTCCATGTTTTTGTTGATGCATCTGACTTGGTTGTGGGAGCTATCCTTATGCTAGATAAAGTGCACGGTTGGTATAGACCCGTGCAAGTAGAAGATTGAGTACTACTGAAAAGAACTATTCAGTTATCGAAAGAGAAGCACTTGGAATGGCTTTCTTTGTGCAAAAATTTTGACATTATTTGTTGGGAAATTAAGTCATCTTTCATGTGGATCATCATGCACTCTTATTCTTGATAAAGAAACATCAATTGACGGGTAGATTGGCAAGATGGATGTTGCTGTTACAAGAGTTTGATTTCAAGGTTATTCATACCCCTGAGAAAGAACGTGCTATAGCCGATTATCTAAATAGATTGGACAATGATGAGGTTGAGGTTCCTGATCAACTTCCTGATGCTAAACTCTTTGAGGTTCAAGTGTTGGACCCTGATTTCTATTATGACCAGTTGTTGCGTTTCCTAAACTTAGGGATTATGCAAGCACATTTTACAATAGAACAAAGAATAATATTGGTATTGAAGAGTAGATCATGTCAGGTTATTATGAATACATTGTATGAAGGGGCATAAATGGGCTACAAGTGTATCACCTACATTATGAATATAACTATCTCTTCTATATCTTCTTCATGTCTCTCTCGCATCTTTATGTCTCTGTGCATTCATGTTTTAGGGGGGTGAGACACCCCCCTAAGCCACAGTATTACCTGGACCCAATATAAAGAGATTCATATTGAAGACACATTACTTCATTGCATGAAAAGAACAAAAAGAATTTGGAGTAAATACAAGATTCATAACAGAATGCTCATTGCAATTCATTACTATTCCCAAAATACACCGTCATCATCATTGTTGTATTAGAATACGTTGGAATATATTGTAATGAATACATCTTGCTCAATCGATAGATGACAATAGACATGACTCATGACTCTTCTAAATGCATCTCCAACTCAGCATTTGGTCCATGTCCAACACCCAACACATGGCATGTATTGGTAGACTCAAATCCATTGGCACTTCTTGTGGACAAATATTTGTGGGCCAATGATTGTTCAAATCCATGACTTCATGTTGTGACCAACATTAACAATTATTATCATCTAGTGTTAGTTGTTAATGTCATTAGGTTGATGCAATGCCAAAGCAAAGGTTACAAAATATTAAATAAAAATAGTCTAGCTACCAGGATTTTAAGGCACTGAGCACCTTGTTGAACCTTCTACTATAGATCATTCCACTGAACATGAGCTAGTGCCAAACTCTTCTCCAAATAATCCACTCTTTGAAGCTAGCGGGTCTACTCATCCTGTAAAGTGTAAATCCACAATAGTTGCTTTGATGACAATGCCTTCATTGAAGCAAGCCAACCTTGCAACCACACTAGTTGAGAGTGCTTCCTAACATCTAAAGGAATGTCAAAGTCAGCACATGATGCCATCTCTTTCTATTTGGGGGGGGGGGGTCAAAGAGCCTTTGCTGCTTTCCACATGGCTGATCCTATTTGGGCCCAAGTTAGAAGCAATAGATGTAGGAAAAGGCACAACAACATACTGTATATGGGTCACTAGGGACTTCCACTTCTCATCCAGAATGCAATTGAGCAAATACTTCACTTTAGCTTTTGCATTGGCCAAGAACCAAATGGTGTTAGCTTCGAGTACCAGAACACATTTCTACAGCTTTCTAGTACTCCAAAACTTTGCAATGTTCCATTAGTGGCTCCAGTTGTGGGATGGTTGTTCTAGCATCTTTGTTGCTAAACATGGTTGTAAAATTCACTTTCCACGTGACCCTTTATCTTTAATACAATTGCATATAGGGCCTCTAGCCACATCCTACTTTCCTTTTCTTCCTCATATTATTCTTGCAGCTTCTATTTTTTCTTTTTACCACTTCCTTTTTTCCTTAAGATAGTCACTTATTTTCCAAGGGCATACATTTCTTTTATTGCTTCTATAGGTAGCAAAAGTCTCTTTTTCTTTTTCTAGAATTGCCAAAATAGCCTTTGTCTCCTCATCTTTCTAATCCCTTTACTCCTCTAGCTCCATTTAGGGTTCTCAAGAACAAGACACTCAAGTAGAGCCTACATCAAGCATTCATTGAGATCACTCCTCTTGACTAGCATAAGAAAAGAAATGAGAGAGAAAAAAATGATAAAATAGAGCAAAGACTCAATCACATAGGCTAGCCACATGCATGGAGACAACACCTAGGGGTTAAGTAACAGCAAACCCTTACCCCCTTTCCCACTTTAGCAAATCTTAAAAATCTTAAGCAAGGCCCTATGTGAGGTGAGGAATGGAGTTGGATGATCGTTCTATTATGGGTATCTTCTTAGCCCTTTGGTCTAACTCCACCTTCGCTTCGACCATCCTTTCATACCCTATAACTATCAACTCTTCTAATAATCCTTCTGATAGTGCAGCAAGTTGAGTTTCAACTTTTGCACTTTAGTTTCCAACCTACTAAATGACTTCTGTCAAGGCTGAGTAAATCTAGGGTGGAACGGTGGTTACAGCCTAATTCTAAGAATAGGTTACACAAAGGACTGTATTTTTGCTATAGGTAAAACTACAAAATTGCATGAAGAGATATCCAATATAATAAAATAGCATTATAAACTCATGTAGAGAAAGTAAACTATGAGAATAATATCATAAAATGAATGATAGGCACTGCACATGCACATAACTCAAGGTGCATCCATTATCAATATTCATTATGAGTTCCAATACGTTACTCTCATCAAGAAAGGAGTCATGATTTGTGAGCCATGCCTGTGATAACTTACAAACTACCAAATCACATAAGACTTAAAGTCATTATACATATGTTCAAGATATATGACTAAGGTAAACTAAGTACGGTAGTAATGTCAATGTTAATGTCAAAGCCTAATACGTGGTTAAAAGTTAGAGCTCTTGATTGAGCTAGAGGGGTGGTAGGGCTTCAATGGGTTCCTTTCCTTGACCTTCCACAACCATGCTCTTCTCCCCACTCTTGCTAGATCTAACCCCTACAAGGGTGTGTTGGCTCAAATCCATGGTAGCTAGTTCATTAACCTTACTAGCCTACTTAAATGATCTTTTGATGGCTCAATGCATGTCTTCCTCTTCTTTTCTTTTGAGGTTTTTTCTTCTTATCAGAGCCTAGGTTGTTCTTGCTCTTCCTTTGATGGATAGAGGCAATTGGAAGAGAAGAAGAGGATAGAGGCAATTGCCTCTTCCAATTTCTTTTGAGGTTTTGATGGCTCAATTGCCTCTATCATTGCATCTTCTTCTTTTGAAGCCATCCTTGCTATCTCAGTATCCTTCTTTGAAGATTCTTTCCTTTTTCTACCCTTCACAAGGGTCTTAGTTTGTTGTCCTTTGCCTTTTTCCTCATGGGCTCTCACTTGATTTAGCTTTTTGGCATTCTACTTTTGGATGGCCTCTAGTTTATCCCTCTAGGCCCCTTCAACTTTTTTCTTCCTCTATTTTTCTTACTTTTTTTGAGCCTATGTGTAATGCTTCTCTCTCAATGGTTGTAGGTTGGTTAACCTCACTACCCATGGGAAAAAATTTTCTAGACATTATCACACTTTTTTGGCTAGGCAAGGAAATGACTCTTGTATATATTGTACAATCTCAATGTTCAGCAGAGTAAGAAGGTAGTTAGGATATGGAAAATAAAAATGCCTATAAGACTTGTTTGGATGTAGTGTTGATTTGTAGTCAATGTATTCTATCATCGAGACCAAGATCTCAAGTAATGATCAAGGTTCTGATTCATTTTAAAGTGACGCAACAAATCCTTTGATGGATAGAGGCAATTGGAAGAGAAGAGGTTTGAAAATTTCAAGGGGACTTAATTCTAGGATGATGAAACACAACGATATCTATATATGTTATAGGATGTAGATCCATTGGAGAATTATTTCTACCACAAGGTAGGACACTCATTTATGTGATGCAAGTTTTGTGAGTTCATGAGGCACGAGGATAAGTCACTATGTGAATGGGGGCTTGGGGCTATTAAACTAATTGGTTAACCCTTAGTAAGGCTCTAATTGAAGAAGATGGCCACCTAGAAGGCTCTAATTGTTTAAGCCTTACTAAGAAAATGGTTGCCTAGAAGGCATGAGATGAGGGGGAGTCATCAAAATGAGTCAAAACATCATTGTCATATATATGATTAACAAGTCTATCATCTTGGATGTCTAGTGAAGCTAAATTGATGGGCATAAGAGGATCTAATAGGTGTATGATAGGTTAGGAGCCTTGCATGAAGGGTATCTAGAAATGCCATTTTCATGCACCCAACACATTCATGGGTAGAGATCTCTTTTTTATGACTAGTCTACTTACTTGTTTTCATGAGCAAAGGAAGAGATTAGAGCTAAAGCTCAACTTGGAAATTCAATGTTAACTATGGAAGTCTCAAGATCCTCTCACAAAATGAAACTCCAAGGCTTATTATGTCATTGTAAGACTTTAAAAAACCAATCCTAGGCAACATCTTGATCTTGGAAAAGCAAAGCTTATGTTCTATGTTGTGTGTTTGTGTTGGGTGCTAGAGAGCAAGTGGACCAAATGCCAGGAGTTAGAAGACACATCTGGAAGAGTCACGAGTTGTGTCTAGTGTCGTATCTATTGTCATCTATTGATTGAGTAGGATATATTTATTACAATGTATTCCGATATATTTTGATACAACAATGATAATGATGTATTCAGAGAAAACAATGATAATGATGTATTCAAAGAATAGCAATCAAGTGCAATGAGAATTTTGTTCTAAATCTTGATACGATGATGAGGATTAGCTATCTCTAGTTTCCTTATCGGATATCTTTGATCAACCTATAGGATCCAAAATATTTATTAAAATAGACCAACATGCTATTAAATACTTGCTTTCTCAATCTCTTATCTCTAATAGGCATATTAAATGGGTTTTGTTTACACAAAGCTTCCATCCTATGATCTAATATCAACTTGGGCATATTGATGTTGTCGTTGATGCACTTTGTCATGAGCCCATGACCTAGCTCCATCATAGCACACACTTTCTTTTGAATGTCTATTTAAATCACATTTCTACTATAGAAATCCAAAATTTTGACTCTATGATTTCTATGATTTCTACTTATCCATAAAATAATGCCTTTGGTAATGTATGGTGACAATTTCAAAATGCAACAACTACTATTTTTAATGACCACACATGGTACATTGATTTTTGTATTATCAAAGCAAGTTGTATGTGATTGCACCATATAGGGCCATAGCTATTGAAGAAATGTATGCATTCCCATAGCTATAAAAATCCAAAATATCAACTCGATGATTTCTACTTATCCATCAAATAATGCCTTTGGTAATGTATGGTGACAATTTCAAAATACAACCACTATTTTTAATGACTACACATAGTACATGCATTTTTGTATTATCAAAGCAAGTCATATGTGACTTCACCATATAGGCCCATAGCTATTGAAGAAATGTGTGCATTCCCATACATGCATGGGACATTGAGAGATTCAATCTACATAAGCTGCATGTACAAAACATTTTTATTGGCGAAATTTAAAGCATGATGTTGTTATGTATCTAAATGCATTGTTTGCAAACACATTGAATGCTATTATGGAAAACCTCGTGGTTTACTTATGGCTTTACTTATATCTAATGAACCATGGGAACATGTCTTTATGGATTTTATGACTAGTTTGCTTGCTATATGTTCCCAAAATGAGATGGTTTGGACTTGTGGCTAGGTATAGTAAACAAGTATATTTTAGATCATATAAGAAGACCCTATTTGCACCTCAAGTTAGTGAACTATTTATTCAAACCAAATTTTCTCATCACGGATTTCCTAAAGTTATCACTATTGATTAAGATGGCTATTTTGTAATCATTTTTGGATATCTTTCTTTAAAAATTTAGGTACCAAAATGGATTTTGTTTTTACTTTTCGCCTTGAGAGTAATGGCCAAACTGAAGCAATGAATAACACTATTATGACCTCTCTGATGAAGTGGTAACGCATCTCAATGTATTTCATCTTCACATGGAAGACTAAATTCTTAGCTAACTAGATAGCACTCATAAAATTTGAATGCAATGTAGGGGCCACATCCAAGGTTTGCTACCAAGCGAGCTAACCAAAGAGTCTCTTTGGAAGTCTGAGTGGTGGCTGCAATATATTCGGCCTCGATATAGAGGGCCGTGCATTTCTACACCTAGACATCCAAGGAATGGTACCTCTAGCACAGGTGAAGACATAGCAAGAGGTGGGCTTTCTACTATCTACATGTCCTGCATAATCAAAGTCAATGTACCCCATGATTGTATCCTAACCACCATTATATATGCACATAGATGTTGTGCCCTTCATGTACCTCATGATACCCTTCATGGCATCCCAATGCCATTTTCCAAGTGTAGCCATATAGCGTTTTAGAACTTCCATCACAAATGCTATGTTAGGATGGGTGGCTATCATGGCATATATCAAACTGCCCATTGTGGATGCATAAGGAATCTTGTCCATCTTAGCCTTCTACTCATTTGACTATGGACAATTGGTATGACTAACCTTCATGTGAGAAGGTAGAGAATAGCCAATAGGCTTACAATCCTGCATATGAAATTGCTCAAGGACTTTTTGAATATACTCTGTCTATGAACAAATAAAGGAGCCCTTAGAGCGATTGTGTGTGATGCACATCCCAAGAATATGTGAGACCTATCCCATGTCATTTATCTCAAATCTCTTCTTGAGCCAAGTGTTCAAGGCATCCAGCTCATCATGAGCTCTCCCAGCAATAAGCATATCATCCACATAGAGTACCAAAATCATAAGGCTACCATCATGATCCATCTTCATGTATAAAGATGGATCCATAGCATTATGGCTATATCTTTGTGAATGCATAAAAGCATAAAACTTGTGGTACCATTTCCTAGGTGCCTACTTAAGGCCATAAAGAATCTTTCTTAGCTTATACACTAGGTGTTCTTTGCCTTTTCCCTCAAAGCCCTTAGGCTGCTACATATAAATCTCATCATGCAAGTCCCCGTGTAAAAAAGTCATCTTTATATCCATCTAATAAAGATCCAGAACTAGTTGAGAAACCTGCTAATACCAAACAAAGGGTTGTTATTTTGACCACTGGAAAAAAGACTTCATGGAAGTCAACACTATGTTCCTACTTGAAACCCTTAGCTACCAATCTATAAGCGAGCTTGGGATGTCCAATGAAACTTTTCGACTTGTATACCCACTTGCATGGCAATGACTTCTTGCCACTAGACAAAGGAACCAAATCCCACGTATGGTTTGTCTATAAGGAGTCAAACTTTAAATGCATGGCCCTGCCCCATAAGTGATTATCATCTCTATGCATAGCCTTATCATAAGAGAGAGGCTCACCTGCATCTATCACCATAACATGATCCCTGGAGGATGTAAAATGCTCAAGCTGATGTTTAGCTCTAATAGAGCATCTCAAAATCACTTGATCATGCACAATAGGCAAATCTTGGGCCACAGGAGCATCAATTGTGGCAGGCTATTTAGCTGGCTATATGAGTGGCTCCTCTTGAAATATCACCGTACATACCTCAACTACCTGCTCAGACTACTTATGCATCTTTTTCTGATAAAAAACTACATCATGGTTGTGAGTAACTCAGCGAGCCTATGGATCCCTTAGGCAATAGCCCATCTCACTTGCATCCCATAACCAAGAAAGGTGCATTTCACAGACATAGGATCTAGCTTATTACACTTGCCCTTGGGAACATGGCAAAATGCCTCACAACCAAAAACGCGCAAATGAGCATATAATGGAGGTTTCTCAGTCCATATACCTCCTCAGTGACTTGGCAATCAATAGCAATGCAAGGGGACCTATTAATCAAGTGTATGGCAGTAGTAATTGCCTCAATCCAAATCCAAAAGTGTTATGGTAAGCTTGCCTAGTTAAGTATACTTCGGACTCTTTCTTGAATTGTTCAATTCATGCATTCGGTAATACCATTCTAGAGAGGGGTATAAGGGGCAGTCAACTGATGCTTAATACCCCGCTCATCTCAAAAGCTTTCGAGACATACTCACCCCCATTATCATACTATAGGCATTTCAATCTACACCTAGACTGGTTCTCAACAAAGGCAAGCTAACACTGAAAGGTAGATATTTCTGCTTAATAGGGTAAACCTAGACCTTATGTGAGTAATCATTGATGAAGATGACAAAGTACTTTGCACCACCTATGGCTAATAGTGTAGGGGACCACATCCAAATGAACAATAGTAAAAGGCTTACCCATGTGCTTCATACCAAGCTTCTTATGCATACTACATGTTTGTTTGCAATATAAACAATGATCATGAGGCTCAAAACACTTATAGTCTAGGAGTGAAAGATACTACAAACTAGTAAGCATTTTCATTCCCTTCAAAGGCATGTACCCAAGGTGACGATGCCAAAGAGATACATGTGGAACTATAGCCACAACCAAAATATAGTCAATTGACCCAAATACAAGCAAGAGATAGAGGGTATTAGACTTAGCACCACGTGCAATAACAAGATTTCCATGGGTGGAGGAATCACCAAAAGAGATAACGTAACATGCATCACCCAAGGTGCCAATAGAGATAAGGCTCTTCGTGTGAGAGGCGATACATGATGTACATCATGAAGAGTGAACAAGTTGCGTGAACCAAAACACAGTTAGACATCACCAATACCAACTATCTCCAATGTTAGGCCATTATCCAAATGGAAATATCCAATCATATTGTGATAGGAGTGAAACCACTCTCTATGAGGAGTCACATGAAATGAAGCCCCTGAATCTATCAACCAACATTGAGTATAGCTTGATAGAGCATCAGTTAGTTGTAAAGCATCCAAGGAAGAAGCTACCAATATAAGATCATCAGATACATCAAGATGTGCCACATTAATCTCCTTAACCTTGATGTTGGACTTACTAGGCACAATGTTGCAATCATCATTCTTGTCCTACACTTTACCCTTTCCCTTTTCCTTGCGCTTATATTCACACATTTTTGGTATCTAGTATGCTATATGCACCATATTCATGTGATTTCTCTTTATCATGATATTCTCAAATATTGCTTCATACATGTCATTGATTTGTTGCTAGATATCCTCACTAGCTTTATTCATTCCCTTATTTCTAGCTATTTCCACTCACTATCAACATGCAGTCCAAGTATACATCCTATCACAAAAATGGCTATAACTTTTTACCTCAATATTGGAATGAGGAATTTTTTGATTCAAAATGAAGCTAACAAATAGCTCTTTGAGATGAGCTATTACACTTTACTTTAGAATTGAATTAGAATATTTTTGGAGTTTTCTTTATTTGTTGTAGAAAACAATCTAGCACCTTGTAAATTCATTGTTTAGTTCTCTCAAGCACTATCGAGTTCCAAAGTAAGTAAGGTCTCTAAACCCCTATATCAACCTAGATATGACCTATAGGCAATCGAGTACCAAATGCAATCATGTGCATAAGCCCTATATAAACTCTGAAATACCTTGTAACATTTGTAACAAAAAGTGGATAATGGCATCAAAATCATGTTTCTCTATAGTAACATGTATCTTGCTAATAAAGGCCAAAAGAACCTAGGAACAACATGTAATTCCTAAAATCAAGTCAGACTTGTTTAAATGCTCTTTGCTTGAAACCTTGAAGTCTTCAATTTTTCCCCTTGCAGTACTTGTATAAGGGATAAACTGGTGGGATGGATTCCCTATATAGGCTCAAAATCATTAGGAGGAGGAAAAAGTTTCCCTTGGGTCGGTTGGTCTCCCTCTCTCTATTTCTCTCTCTCCCTCCCTTCCTCCGTCCCTCTACACACACACACATACACATATATGTATATGTATATATATTCTCTCTCTCTATCCCTCCATCCCTCCCTCTCTCTCTCTCTAGACACACATACACACATATATATTCTTTGTCTCTATCCCTCCCTCTCTCTATTTTTCTTACTTTTCTCTCTCCCCCCTCTATTTATTTTTCTCTCCCTCCCTCTCCCATTTCTCTCTGTCTTTCTCTCTCCCTCTCTCTCTTTCTCTTTCTCTCCCTCTCTCTATACATCTCTTCATTAAAAAAAAGAAAGAAAGAAGCAAAGAAAAGAGAAAAACAAAGAGAGAAGAGAGAATGCACTTATCTCAAAGCTTAAAGAAGAATCCTTTTGTGCTTCTCTTCTTCTTCTCCTTCACGGGTTCCTCCTCCTCCTTTGCACTGGTCTCCCCTCTCTTCATGGGTAGGGGTGGTAGTGGCAGACAGCTGCGTGGTGGTGACCTCTCTCTCTCTCTCTCTCTCTCTCTCTCTCTCTCTCTCTCTCTCTCTCTCTCTCTCTCTCTCTCTCTCTCAACCTCCCTTGCTTTGAGCTCTCTCCCTCTATCTTTTGCTCTCTCGCTGTCACTTGTTTACAAATCTTTAAAATGCCACGCTCAAGTTTGGACACCCTTTGTTTTCAAAACACCATCGCTATATGTGTCGCTATTAAAATCGCTATATGCATTGCTAACACAAAAGGTGATGCTAATAATGACACAAATAGCGATATTGGCTAATCGCATGGCAAACGGCCATCGCTATGGCAATACTGTCTAATCACCTTGAAAATGTCCATCATTATGCTTCCATTTCCTTGTAGTATACAAATATGTACAAATAACTAGCAATAAGCAAACATGTGACCAATACACAAAATTGTCAATCTCAAAGTGTCAAAGTGGAATACATCCAATGGCATAACAATCATGCATGGAGTAGGTCTCATGAGTAATAGAAGAGACTTGCCAAAGGCACAATTGACTAAGCAATAGTAACAAAAGCTCAATACATATCCAGGTCATGTGTATGTATCGCTAACAATTATCTGATAGAGGTAGATACTACCCCAAAGACAAATGTTAGATCAACCCACTAGGCATCCAATGTATATATACAACATAAGAGAGCATAGAATGAAGTGAAGATCCCATTGTCTCACTATAAAGAGCTCAAACTCTACTACAATCCAATGCACAATAGAACATCCAATAATGCCAAGTGGCTCAATACATAAAGTCAAATAGCTCCCACTGAAGCAAAAGGTAAATGCCAAACAAGAAAATAAAGCTCAAAACATCATGTGAATGTCATCCATACATCCAGGATACATGTAGCATATGTCGAGAGCATCTAACCTAGTACAGATCTTCAAGTCCATAAATGTACCATCCAATAGCATCCAATGAAATGAATGACTACCAATGCCAAAGTATTCAAGCTCCAATCTCAGCTTAAGAACATGCTAGGAGGATAACCAAGTATGTGCAACCTCCAAACAATGAGGTAACTGTTGTCATGAACTATGTTACAGCATGCTGCCCTCTTTGCATAGTCGATAGCTAAAGCTTGATGACTCAAAACCAATGCTCAATGTCGAGTATTAGTGCCAAGGGTATCGAAGATGATTGCCCAAATGCCAATGACCATATGGGAGCTGGAATGAGGAGGGATGAATCAGTAGGAAGAGCAAGACAACTAGGTAAATCAAGCTAACTATCCATGGTGATGTGGCTGCTACTATTGGCCTTAATGGAGCCATAGACAAGGCCTAGGAAACCCAAGGGAGGTCCTAGAGAAGGCACAAACAAGCCTCAAAGCAATGAATGTCAATGCTCACCTCAAATGGAAGGTGCCATGACTGCCAATGGGAAAACCTATAAATTGCAGGTATTCTTCACAAGCTTAGTGGGGTTGAGCTCTTCAATGTTAGTGCAATGGCTTTGATACCAATTGAAGGGAGTGAGCTTCGAGTGGAAGCACATGAGCGGAAGCAAGAGCTATGGTGGAAGAGAGAGAGAGAGAGAGAGAGAGAGAGAGAGAGAGAGAGAGAGAGAGAGAGAGAGAGAGAGAGACACACACACACACACACAAATATGTGGGAGCTCCAATAGTCACAACTATGTGATCGGCCTTCCCTTATTCAAGTGTTATTGAAAGAATAAAGAATAAAATGATAGTGATGGGCACCCGCCACCTATAGTATACAAGTGCACAGATACTATCATTGTAACTAATACATGGGCAACTAGGCATGAGTGCATTTACCCCTAACATGAACAAATGCCTTGATATAAGCATCCATACCCACAAAGTTGCAACAACAATGACTATCCATATGATTAGAACCATATGTAAAACACCTATGTATTTTCATGTTGTAATGTGACCAATTCACAATTGACCTAATGAGAGCCATTTAATCTTAATGCCTTTAAAGTATCCACATTAAATGCAACTACTTGCCAACACATATTTCAATGCTTCATGGGCTACTTCTTTTAATAGGATTGCGAACAATTAGATTTCATATTATGATTCACATGACCTCCTCCATTGTCAATCCCATCACTTTTGGAGATAGATCTATGTGTGACGTAGTGATGAGCCAATCACAACATATCAATTTGTTCTTGCAACTATAGTTTTGTTTCCCAAACGAAATGTTAGCTCAGAGAATGAAGCCACGAAACAAAAACACCCTGTGCAAAGAGACAAATTGAGTCTTTTCTGCAAACTTTTTTGATCTTAATGCCTCTTAGAATCCAAACGTAGATAGATATATTTACCATAAATGAATACTAAATATTGTGTGCCTAAGACCCACGTGAGTGTAAGTCTTAAGGGCACATGTAAAGTGATTGCGTAAACCCTTCCCTCCCCTGGTCTTCTAATCTCTCCCTTCATTCCCCCCCCTCTCTCTCTCCACCCATTCTTTCTAGTAACACATTTCTCTCTTTCTCTTGCCCTCTCTCTTAAAATTTGTTTTTAAATGTCTAAAAATCGTGTTATTACCATATAGTCTTGTGCCTCCAATGTTAGGATTGATGATGGTGTCAGAAAATAGCATAACAGTGTAGGGTAAAGGGGCCAATAGATTGTCATCTAACAATCCTCCATTATAATTTTTTTTTTCAAGTGAGTTGTATAAATATTTTTTAATAGTCAAATTATTTATATTATATAGAGTTCAAAGAAAAAATATTAGGATATTTTGATATTTTTATAAAGTAGCTTTAGTTACAAATGAAAGGTTCATAAAAGAGGGATAGTGAGAGGCCAATAGAGTGACACTGGAGGATCCATTGTTTTTAGGGTTTTACAAAATCTAAAATATAAAAAAATTTATATGACTCAGTTGTTTGACTTAAGTTAAGCTCATTTATAATTTTAAAATATTTATATTATATTATTAAGTGACAAAAAAAAAACCACATCTTTCTTATAAAATTGTCACTCAAACGAAGTGGAGTATGTTTTCCTTTTGGAGAGCGCTACTTTAACGGCCCCTTTACCTTGCATAGATAGATAGAAGATGTACCATACTAAATATAATAGCGTTGGTTATCTATATATATATAATTGCGTAAGTAAATGTAAACACTTTTTAGCCACAGTCTACCGCTTATCTTGCTATTTGGCGATGGCGTCTACCGGGATACTGACTGCAGCTCCTGCTTCTCTTCTGAGCCACGCTCAAAGTATGAATCGCAGCTTACAAACATCGCTTTATGTCCTGGTTAATTGGAGAGGCTTTCATTCGCCTTATTTTCTGGTTAACTGGAGAAGAAACATTCTTGCAGGGAGAAGCCTTCCGCTGGCCATCGGTTGCAGTCGCTTATCGCCTCGAAGCCTCAGATGGAACTGCGAGAAAGCAGCTCCCATGGATGGAGGAAGTAAAATGCACAAGCGCTTGATTGTGGAAGCAAGGGCAAGTCGATATCACCTTTTTTTCTTTTTGCTTAGATTGCAGCCACACACGCATTGGTTACATGGCCTTATGTCTTGTGTGTTTATGATACACAATGCATCTGGTGTGTGCACTCAACTCTTTCACTGCTCGCCCTGCTAGGCATATGAAGCTGCCTTCTTTTGGATTTCCATGTAAGGTCACAAATAAGAAGTTTCAGAAAAATTTCCACTATATTTCCTACATTGTGAAGTATGGCAACATCGTGAGCTTCTGGCTTCTGTGAGGAGGGACCACATACGTAGGTAGGTGCAGATGGGGGCAGGGGGGCTGACAGCACGGCGCCTCGCTAGTTGTGTGGTGCCTCCCGAGCAGAAGGTCATGATGTTGAACACTATAGGGAAAAAGAAGGGAAAATAGCCCCTTTTCCCACACGGAAAAATGTCAAAAACTTACTGTGGGATCACTTCATACATTGTTCTGATGGTCTTAGGCGGCACTCGGCAGGTCATGAAGAACGCCACAACTGCTAGAGGAACAGTGATTCCTGATCCTGATTACAGGATACCGATTATTCTTCTAGGTAATCTGTTAACATATTTTTTCTATTAAGCTTGCCATAACTAATCTGATATTTTCACTAAGGCTTGCAACATGTCATCTGTTTAGCTGTAGTTCTGAACGGATTATGTCGCTTCAAATTCTTGCATCATGCTTCCTCTTGGTGAGCCTTTGTCTGAAAGGGGCAAGAAAATCTAAATGAGTAAAGATGGTGTTTCATTTTCGTTTTAAAGACCATGCGGTAAATAAAAGCAGTCAATCCAAACTTCAAAGCAGAAAGCGTGTGCCTGAGCTTTGAATGATTTTGGGGTTGCTCTTTTAGAGTGAAAAATGAGGTTACACATGAAACCTCAAAGAAGCCATCTCCTCAAGATGAAGAGACGAAACTTCCGAGTCCTAGTACTACCACTCAGTCCAATCAAGAAAACCCTCATAAAGAGACAATAGAAATGCCAAACACAAAGAAGCAACAACCAAACCTAATCAAACCTTGAAAGTCTCCAAAGTTAAAAACTTTTGTCAAGTAAACAGAAAAGGAAAGCATGGTAGCAGCAGCCCTGTGCCACTCCTTAAGATATGAAAGATGCAAGACATGCCGCAAAAAGAAACCAGGACTACCAAATAGGCCTCATCCAAAACTAGTGAGCCCAATAATGCTTCCAAACTATCAAGGATCCAAGTAAGCAGTTGTTCTCAACTTCTATCATAGTTAAATCCATTGACATTTTAGTTACTACTTACACCGACCCTATAGTTACTACTAATAACTTTGAAGTGGAACCCGAATATGCACAGCCTTTTGCTTCGATCAAATCAGCAAAGTTGGCATTCTCATGGTGAAATTGACCATGATCTGCCATCTTCATAAGCGTAGAGAATGAGAACTTTCATGGTACCTTGGCCACTTCCAAGGTTTCTATTTGAGATGCACCTTTTTCACATTCTTATAGATGATACTTGTCTTATGTAGAAGCTAGCTCGAGGCTTTGGATTATTAATTGTACTTCTGGACATGAATAGTCATGTCAGTGTGAATGGTTGTTGCTAATGCAACAGTTGAACATTTACCAAATGATGTTCTTGCCAAATGGTGTCCATGGTGCACTGCCAGTTGTAATCTTTATCTTCAGGTCTTCACCTCCATTTGAGTTTTGTATGCTCAGGACTTGTTTGTACATTTATTGCTAATATGTAAGTCTCTTATTTTTCATTTGATGTTTCAGTTTTAAGATTGCCAGCCCGTTTATCTGCAGGCAGTGCTGCTGCTTTCACATATACGGACAATTTGTTACCTGCTGCACCCATAGGTCTCTTGGGTCTTTTGTTACTTGTTCAGGTAGTCCATGCTGTTGTTTTCTGATCTTCATTCCCAGAAATTGCATTGAAAATGGCAAAACATTATGTATAGAGAAGTGCCATCTGAGTAAGGGGCCTTTGCAAATTATGAATGGCAGTAATCATCCGTCTTTAGCTGGAAATATTCTACAAAGGGACTGTTTCTGTGCTTCCAATTGTTATAGATTAAGCATCATACAAGTACAAGCGATAAAGACAGTCTAGACAGCCTAGCATCTAGTCCATCTAATGAAGAGAGCCTGGTTTTGCTGTCTCCAAAGCGTCTGTCAAAAACCCATTAGAACTATGGAACATGGGAACCAACCTCTTTAAGAGATGTGCATGCTGGCAGGTGTGCTGAGGTTCCATATCAGGTGTAACAGGCCTACAGATTGTTGGCACCAGTGACACCATATGTGCAGAAAGCCTTGCTGGCATATATCTGATGCATGTCTTCTAGAGCATGTTGGCAGATTGATCAATCTGTACAATCCACAATCATTCTATGTTGGAGACATATCTGTCTTGACACAAGTCCTCATCACATCTACAAAGTATCCTGTCCTTGAGTTATGAAGTATTCTATGCTTGAGTTGCTTTTAAGGTTGTAAAGAGGAAACATATGATATAGGTAGAACTTGGAAGAACCCCATTCCCAAAATTCAATCTAGAAATCTACAAGGTTTGCCTACCTATACTTTGGGCACAGCATACCCCAGGATGCCAGCCAGTGCAAGCACTGTGCTTGGAAGTGATTGTGATTGTAACAGGGGGTTTGACTTTGTGTGCAAGCCAATCGTGATGGCAGTGTTATCGTTGTGTGATGATAGTGACATGCCTGTCAATGGTGAATCCAGTGTGCCTATGCCGTGCAGTAAGCCACCTTGTCTGTCTGTAAAGCTTCCTATGGGGCCTGCTTGACTTGCTGCATCAAAGTACTTGGAAGTCATCCTTTACTGTGAAGATGAAGCCTCTTTGCAGCTGCTCTGACTAGCATATCTCAAAGACATTTCATCTCCAATAAGAAGACCACAGAGCATTTCTGGGTACCCAGATGTAATATTTACATGTGGTTTATGGTGTATTTTCTGTTTTGATGTTTCCCAACCCACAGTACATTAAATACTAATTACTGGCAACAAAAAAATTGGGCTAGATAACAGTCTTTGGATACAAATGAAACTGCTCTTATGTGGTGACAGACAATTTAAAATGATAAATGTACATCTCTGTTTTCAAGGGTTGATTCAGAAGGTCAACATATTTTTTGTCACATTTGCAGACCACGCGAGTGAGATTTGTGTTCGATGATGAGGCCCTGGTATGTTCAGAATTCTAACTGGCTTGGACCAGGTGTAGGATTCCCCGGAGACATTAGGAATTCTCCAGATTATGTTATGGCAATGTTCTAACCTTGTTTGAACAGTATTAATGGCACAGCAAACTTCAAACTATCTTTTTATGTGTTATGTGATAGAAGTCTCTGATATGTTTCAGGAAGTGAAGATTGGCAATCAACTGCAAGAGTCTGGGGAAAATGTGTTTGTTGGTGGAAAAAACAGATGGAAGTGAGAATGCCCCTTTGAAAGCTTAGTTTGCTTTCTTGGCTGAGGAGTGTAAAGTCTATCGGCAAATTTTTATTCCCCTTTCTTGCAGGTATTCTACTTTTGTGAATTGGGAGCTTTGGTGGCCAAACTTTCCTATCCTAGTGTATTTCAAAGAGACCCAGACAAGGCCCGAAGGTCAAGTGCATTTCTTTCCGGTGATCTTTGTAAGTATAAAGCTTTCAATTTTTGATGACACATTAGATACCAAGCATTTGAAATGCGTTGATTCTAAAAAAGATTATAGGACAACACCCTCACTCTCAAGTTTTACACAAGCTCGTAAGTGCTCTTTTTGTAAGGATCACAAAGCTTTTCACATTTGGGAACAGTGAAGTTGGAAATCAGAACCAAACCTGTTCAAACTATGAGCCCACACTTCTAAGCATGTTCTATATTCTCCTTTGATCAAGGTTCAAGGAAAAGAAGGCGCCAAAGCTCCCGACCCCTATTCTACATTAATCTAGCTTTATCAGCCGCTATGGTCTATCAAGATCCAATAACATTCCTTAAAATCTTGAGCTAAGGAAGGTGCTCTTTACATCCATTTGGTGAATGAGCCAACCATGATGGGCTGCAAGATCTAAAATCAGGAATACAAACCATCCTACGAGTGGGAGCAAATGTCTTTGGATAGTATTACCTGCATGCTGTGGATAACTCTAGGGCACAAGCTTGTACCTCTCTGATGTACCATCATAGTGATACTTCAATTCGAAGATCCACTCAACATCAATAACCATTAGCAAGGTACCATCATAGCAGTACTCCACTTGAAAGGCTCACTTTACATTAATAACCATGGTGAGGGGGTCTCCACTATCTGACCAATGGAACTTGACTCCTCCATGGCCTGTCTCCAATCAGACATAAATTAGACCTCCTAAAGTAGATAGAATCATGGACTAGGCATGCATATGCATGCAATGCTAACAAAGATGATGTTGGTGAACCATAGCTCTTTGGGATCTCCAAGGCCCCTTCATGTGAAGTGGTCTCAATGGTTGTGATCCTTTTCAAAATCTTCTTCCTGGGAATGGAAAAAGGTGGAGGTGTACGGGAAGTTGATGCCAGGGGTAGAGGCGATCCCTGTTGAGCAAAGGGAGGGGTGTCAGAGTCACCTTTGAGAGGAAGGCAACTCATCAAATATTGCATCTCTATTTATGAAAATAGAGTGATTGTGGATCCCAAAGCTGATAGGCCTTGTAAGAACTGCTGTAGCCAATTAGTATGTCCTTGTTGGACTTACTGTCCAATTTATCCTATCCTACGTAAGCATCACAACTGAAAATGTGATAACGAGCACTAGTTGGTCTAATACTTGAATATGCCTCATTCAGGCAATTGTCCAAAGCTACAGTAGGAATTCAATTAATTATGTTAAATTGCAATGGCACTACCTCTGTCTAAGAATGGACATCCCAGATGGTGAGCATGCTTTAGCTAATTCAAGCACTGTGTGGTGCTTCTGCTTCACTACACCTTCCAACTGACAAATGTACCAAATAGATGAATGCCCCCAAATATCCTTGATGCCTTTAAACTTATTTTACAACTTCCCACCACGATCAGCTCTTACCTTCATCCTCTGCCAATCTCAACCTACACATGCCACTTAGCAGACTTGGAAGATGCATCAGACTTTTGCTTCAAAAATGTAAAACCATGCTTTGTGAGAATAATCATCAATCAACAACATAAAATAAACTGAAAAGCCTGAAAGAGGGAGTCCTCTGTCGCTCATGTAGATCCATATGAACAAGATTAAGGAACTTTGATGATTGTGCTTAGTGCTAGGCGGCTACCTCAAAGAATGTTGTGTGCCCCCAACAACTATGCACACATATGGACATTGTCAGGGCATTGACTGATAATTTTGAAGATGGGAAGGCTGATTAATAGCCATAGAGGGGCCAACAAAGGGGATTATTGTGTTTGTAGAGATCATGCTTCTATATATTTGATTCTATGTCTACTTGAGAGGGCAAGTATGGTTCAGAAATATCTTTACTTGTGGCTTTCAACTTCAGCTTTATCCCTTGGTATTTCAACACTTAGTTTGTCAACTTTGGGCCATCATCAAACTTTGAATCATGTATTGTGACCCGAGATTAAGAACCCACATGATATCCTTTCTGGCAAACTCGTTTTCTGAAACCATCCATATCCTATTTAGATGTCAAACTCTCAGGCATATATGCAAGACCTTTTTCTGAGGGAGAATTGACTAAATGTTTGGTTTTTGCATTATCCTTCTAATCACACTTCTGCTTTGCATTAGCATCATGATAGGTTGGCTGTTCAATGTCAACGAGTATGGTTTAATGCCCAGCTGTGTTTAGTGCAAGTGTAATCTTCTTCTGTGTTCAATAATCATCAGCGCTTAATTCACTCTACTCAGTTGCAGAATCAAACGTGATATATGTAATCTGGGTTCTGGACCATGATCGCTTGGAATGCAACTGAACATGTTCTCAATCTGCTGAATATGCAGCTCTCCGCTGCTTCCTAAGCTGTGTACTCTAAAACCACAGCTACTTCCTCTTGTTCCACTTGCTAAACTGTGTACCGCAAAATCACGCCCTCCTCCTGCTATCTGAAAGCACACACTCACACTGCTTGGATGTTGAAATGCAGCACTCTGCCACCTTGTGCTGTACAACTTAGCAAGCTGCTAAGCTTTTGTCTTGACTGTAAACACAGAAACCTCCTGCTATTTGCAAGCATAGATTCATACTGCTTGGGTGTTGGCACTCTGCTGCCTTGTGTTGTAGAAACACAGCCTTCTGCCGTGCCGCAGTTTCTCCTGCTGCTTCGTCTTGATGAGACGCATTACAGCAGCCTTCTGTCATGGCATCTGAAAACACAGCTTGCTATGCCCGGCAGTTCTGGAAATGGTGTTATAGCGCTCAACACTGTTGCTTCAGCTCAACAAACGGCAGGAGAAGTTTGTCATAAGAAATCTAGGTCCAGACTGCCATGCCCTCAAAAGCAGCAAGGAACCTCTTTCAAATGAGAAAAATGGAAATGAGGGCGGTGCCTTTACTTTGATGCCATGAATGAAAACAGACAACAGTAAACGTTTGTTAACTCTATCACTTGCTTTCAAATCACGAGGATACAGGCAGAAATCCACAACTCACTGGAGGGAAAATTTAAAATCCATTTTACTATGCCGATAATTAAAATAAAATAAAAAAACCAATGGATGACTGATGGGATACCACTCGAGGTGCATTATTGGGCAAAAATTCTGGTGCTCTGGACAAACCACTTATGACCAAAATGGATCCACACACTATCTGGCACACGGATTTCTTCTTTAGTTCTATATGAACACAGAATTTCTTCTTTTAGTGAAAGCTGCAGTGAGCCAACACGAAGGAAAAATATCCTGCTTTATGGTAACTTATTTTTCCACACAATTTGGAACATCTGTAGGTTCAATGGGAACCAATTCTTTCATGCTATCCGGAGCCCCTGTTTTCAAATTTACTCATTTTGGGCATACATAAATGTTCAACAATCCATGGATGTGGGACATTTAATCTTTTTATTTTGACTGCAGTAAAGCTTTGACACAGGGATTTGGGAATCAGGGGAAGACAGCCTGTTGTTATCCTATATGGAAGGAAGGATGCTTCTTTTGGTTTCTTTTACAAAATATTCCTATAATGCAATTTTGAGCTTGTGGGCATGATCTAACCTACCATTTTAAGACAGGTGGATGTGCATAAAGGGAGAGGTGTATGCATTGTTTATTCAAAACGTTAATTATGATGTCTCAGAAGTCCCTTAAATGTTCTTTTGAAGGTAACTGTCAGTAGATCCTTGGTTGAACATATGTACTGGAAAATAATGATTTGTCTTTCACTTAAGAGCTATTCTGCCTGCAATTGGATTACCGTCAGTAATCTTAACTATTAGATTTTGATTTTGTTTATGAAATACATCATCTTTGACTTTGGTTTACGGTAATATGCAGAATGGGAAGCAACTATATGATGTCATGGTTGAACGCGCTGGGCCTTCTCAAAACAGTTTGCCAAAGTAGACGAATCCCTATTCAACCTTTTGTACAGAAATTTGAAGTCATAGTTCATGACTGGTACCATCACTTGGTCCATTAACATTAAACAAGCACATACAAGTAGTCGGTACACAATGTTGTTTAGTGTTGTGTATGAAATATAATTTTGGTGTAGCAGCTTGACAAATGCAGGAATTCGTAGAATGTCGTGGCCTTTTTGTAGCATCTTGACGTATACAGGTACTCATAGAAAATCATGGTCTTCAAGGTTGACTGTTTGTTATGCCACCTTAGCCTGACAACTGGAGTTACTGTGGAATAATTTTTGAGTGACCTTAAATCATTTGTAATAATGCAACATACTGGCTCTCTGGACATGCAAAATGAAGGGGCTTCACAGAATAATGCAGCATGGGCAGTGAAAGTTTGGTCCTCTGGGGTTGGTCACTATCTTTCAACATAAGAGACTCTGTTAGGATAGATTTTTCATCACGAAGAGTGCCTTAAAAGTATTTTGAATGCTTTCGACTCTTTGACTATGAGGTGCCAAGAGAAAACTTGTATATTTTGAGTCACAGTAAACATGTCTGACTTGAGGCCTCAAAGTGATTTTGACTAACAGACGTGGCCTCAAAGTGATTTTGACTAACAGACGAGAGACTCAAAGCTGGGGCAATCTTTCAAAAAAGTTTCTGCTCCTGCAAAAGGGTTTTAACTCTGCACTATTCTGATGGGCTTATTTGAGATGCAAAACAATACTCTTAAACACTTGTAAGAAGACTTAAAGCTTACATTCAAAAAATGAATAGATATCTACCAAGATACTCCGTTAGACAAGATCAACTACTGCTGTATGGTTTTTCTTGAAGAAGTTTTCGAAAAGAAACCAAACGTTTTAATATGTTTTATGTTTGTTTTCCTTCGAGGCTCAATTGAAAAGAATAAAACTGTATTGATATGTTAGAAGTTGTACATTGCTCGAGGAAAGTGGTCACTCTGTAAAGTTATTTGGGCAGAAAAAGCCCAAGCTGCCATATTAGGCTACATAATGTACCGAAGTATAGATGGACGAAGAACTGCGAATATCTTGATGATATTTAATATTTGTTGTTGCTGTACAAAACTTTCCATTGCATGGATCTTATGACAAGTAAATACATTGACTGATGGGCACAAGCGTTCACAAGCTGTTACTGTTAGCTTATAACCTTGATTTGCACAATAGCCTTCTCGTTAACTAGCCCTGAGTTACCTTTGTAATGAACACCTCATAACAATAATGAACAGAAAGAACAAAAGGATATTATCATCTTTTTCTGTTCATGCATCACGAGTCTTCACAATACCTTACAATTTCCTTCAGGCAGGTACGCAAAAGATTGAGTCCTAGGTTGGTTAGATATCATTTATGGCTATTTCATGTTGCAAACTTAAAAAGCAATGGTTATGCCATTTAAACTTTAAAGACTGAAAACTGTTGCCTACAGAAGCTAATTCGCTCAAAAGGTTGACAAAAGTTCTCATTAATTGTCACTGGTTCTTTTCCAATTGGAGAAATGTATGCAAAAGCACCTAGGAGAAAACAACTAAGACCGTCAGCATGTTAAGGTTGAGGAGACATTCATTGTTTAATATTGTTCAGTTTTGTGAGCTAACCTGGCAGATGGGACTTTTGGAACGCATGGAGCTAGATGTTCTGTTCCGGCAGTTTTCTGCTCAGCCACCGTTTAGCTGTTCGACAAAGAAAATTAACTAAATTGAACCAACTGCTCTTGTAGCATGGTATACCTCCCACGGGCCTCTGTCCTCAGGAATACAGACACATGCACATTGAACACATGAAAAGGCCATCATATATCACAGTCCGTTCATACCTCAATCCCAAAGATCTAGCTTTGTCAAGTATCGCACAAGGCAATGAGCAAAATCGTCTCACTGCTGTGGTCAGCAGTCCAGAATCGATACAATTTTGGTAGGCAAGCACAATTGTTTCTGGTGCTCTCCAATTTCTTTCAAGCTTAGCTGGAACCAAAGATGGGAATGAATCATGAGCATAGTTCGGCAATTTATGAGTTTTTGTTTGAAGAATGTGTGTGTGTGTGTGTGTGTGTGTGAGAGAGAGAGAGAGAGAGAGAGAGAGAGAGAGAGCTTATTATTTATGGACTCGGCATGGTCTTTATTATGCATATAAAGGCAGAATTCACTGCCAAATCAAACGCATACTTCTGAAGTTAATAAAATGGTCAGGAATACTAACGTCCAAATTTCTCATCTGTTTTCTCAATCTGGTCCAAAGCTTTGGCCAGTTCTTCCGTTGTTGTTGGCCATGTGTGCTTATACCATTCCTTATTGTCAGCTTCCCCGATTTGAGCCAACATATCCTCCAAAAAGACATTGGCATCTCCATAATTGCAGTCAGCCCATTTAACATACTCTGACATATTGAGATAACATCTTGCATTATAGAGCAATTGCCCAGCAAGCCTGTAAATGCGCGGAGTGCCAATGAACCAGTCTGCTAATAGTTTGTCACAGTTTAAGAAGTCATGTAGGTTCCTATCATTTGGAAGCAAGTGCTTCATAAGCCTGTGTTGCTTAAATAGCTTGATTCGCATGTAAACATCTTCAGGGGCAGCAACGTGTTGCAGCTCTGCACAATGGAACAGTTGGGACTATTTATTAGATCACTTGGTGATCAGGTTCAAGAACTTGGAGCAGCAATCACGCAATGCTGACTGATTTTCAGCCATCAAAAAGGGCATAGGGAAATGGTCTTATGTGTCTACAACGTGTTAATTCAGTTCTTGTCCTAATGCTGGAGCGGATATCTGCAGCCACCTTAGAAATAAGGACGTGTGCGCTGTCATACAATGACACTGGGAGCTTAGGGTAAAGACGTCAAAATGATGGTGTCCCTGGAGTAAGTGAAGTTTATACAACCAACGCTTAAAACCTTGGTATCAAAAAACAGCTAATGTGAAAGGTTCCATTTCACACTCATAATAGCCTTCTAGATGACCTTGCTTTGGACTCATGAACTCATAGATGGTATCAAGGCATTTGGGTTTTTATCAACAAAATTGAACATGGGTCTTGAATAACCCGTATGCGAGTTGTCAAGTAGGTTATGAATCACGCCAATTGTCAAACACCAGGATGAGCTAATTGGAACCCATCAGCCGTTTGAGAAAAGTAACCAATTTAGCCAATTGGAACGCACTAGGCTTTTGAGGAAAATAGCCAGTTTAGCCAATTGGCAAACATTAGCCACTAAAATCACCCTAGGCCACCGCATACATCGGAAAACATTAGCACCTATATTTATTCTTGCTAACATTAGCCACTAAATTCTGCACTTGGACCTACCATTGCGCCGGGTGACGACATGGGCAACAGTCTTGAGGGCCTGGTCGATGGTCCGCATGGAGGCTGGAACAGAGGTGATAATCTGGCGGCAGAAGAAGGGGGGCAGGAAGAAGCGTTGGTCAGGCAGCAGGCACCAGGGGTTGGAGGGGAAGACGCGGTTGGCCTGCTCCGAGTCCCAGCGCCGGCGGTAGGCGGCGCTGGAGGGGTCGCGGAACACGCCCACCACGTGGTGGGCGAGCTCCGCGCCCAGAGTGTAGGCCCACTGGCGGGCGAGGAAGGCCTGCAGCTGCTGCCGCTCCTCGCCGTTGCTGTCTAGGGCGGTGGAGCTCCGGCGGCGGGCGGCCGCCACAGCTGCAAGCTGGGCGGCAAGGGTGGCGGACATGCGCTTGTCCTGGAGCTGCTGCTGCACGGTGGTATGGTCAGTACGGGTGATGGTGGAGGGGGAGGGGCTGCCCATTCTGAGCACGCTCGATATCTTGGGGCTGCTCTGCCTGGCGGTGCCACCATCGCCGCCGCGGCTTCCACCGTCACCGCCAAGAGAAGAAACAGAAGGAGAAGGAGATGGAGAAGGCAGAATTGGAGTGGGTTCCCATGCCATGGGTGTCGGCTCCCACCTATCTTCCATCAACCCATCTGCAGTCTCCCATCCCTCCCCCACCTCTAAACACTCGCACCCCTTGGGGACGGACCCCCCTACACCAGAAAAACGAAAAAGAAAAAAGGTAAAGGCCCGGCGGCCCGTTTGCCGCACCAAATTTTATCCGATCCACGGAGCCAAACATTTAGGCGAGGCCTTAACTTAATTATCACTCTTAGGCTTATTACCCAGCCCTAATTGTTGACACATCTCACAAGGGTGTATAGATTAGCACTTGATCTAACTAGGTAACACTTGAGCCTTCCTCGAGATAAGGCGGTTGGGTTGAATGTAGCTAGCCTTGCTTCGTTGCCCTTCGATATAGGATTGAGGTGTTGCTTGGTCTGGTTTACTTGCTCCTCTAGTCTTGCTTCGTTGCCTTTGATAAGAACTTCACAAGGTGGGTTGGGTTACTTGCGTTGCAACCAAGTCTTTATTTATTGCCTTTGACGTCAACTTCACATTCTAGTCTTGTTTTGTTGTCTTTAATATGAGCTTCACAAGGTGGGTTGGGTTACTTGCAACTAGTCTTTCTTCATTTATTATTATTATTGGTACGAGATCGTTCCTATTGGTGCAATTTAGGTGTATGTATGAAAACACTATTAAGTATAAAGCATACTTGGAAGTATATAGGAAGCACCTTACGAAAAAAACATAGGAATTGATTAGTTAGGGTATTTTTTAATGTAGACAAGCATTGGCTATATCTTTCCTTTATCCTTTAAGAAAGTGTCTTTCATAAAATGGACAACCTTCAACATTTTGTATCTGGCCAATCCTGTTGAGTGGTGTATGCCAATGTAAGTCTTCTAATTTCCTAGTTGTATTTAAGATATTTTCTTCTATTCAAGCTTTTTTTTTTTGTCAGTGTTATAGTTCTATAAATTAGGTTATGCATTCAGTAGTATGCCATAATGCATTAATCAAGCACAAGAAAGGTCTATATTTTTCCTATTACTAGCTTTATTTTGGCAAGGCGGTTGTATAGATGATTGCTAAAATGTGAGTTAATTTGGGTTTTTGCACATGTTTTGTCAATCTAGCATGACTTGCAAGAAGCACGTTGTGAGGTAGTGGATGTGCATTTTGGTTCTATCATTGCATTTGTTGCCCATTTCTATTGAGGTGCACTGAATAAATCAGGATTGGTAGAGATGGTTATTGTTACTCTCTTGATGAAGCTTTCTATTGTTTTCTTCTTAAGAATATATGTGTATAGTGTGATGTTCGTATCTTAGAGTGCTTGGGTTGTCTTGGATCATCATGAATTGGAGGAGCATGGGATCTTGCATGTAGGTGGACATGCAATGCTTTGTAACCTCAAGCCCATATATGTGTATAGTGTGATGTTTGTATCTTAGAGTGCTTGGGTTGTCTTGGATAGATTGTCACCATGAATTGGAGGAGCATGGGATCAAGCATGTTGGTGGACATGCAATGCTTTGTAGCCTCAAGCCCATGGACACCATTATGACATGGCAAGGAGCTCTAATCTTGGCAATAAAGCTACACATTGGCAAGAATAGGGCAAGGCCTCCAAAAAGCAACACAAGTTTATCTTTGAAGGGGTCTAGTAATACGTAGTTGGTAACTTTCATGATTTGACCAACCACCAAGTGAAACGTTGTATGTCTCATCATGGAGATTCCATCTATACAAATGATGATGTCAAACTCTTGGAGGGTCATATGCCACTCATTTGTCTTGTGGAATCAATAATGGGTATAGCTTTCAGGATAGTGAACTGATAGTGGACTATTGTTGCCACATTGTTGAGACTTATGATACCTCGTCAATTGCACATTTGTGATGTTCGCAAAGCCTTGTGGATTGTCATGGTGGTGTGTTTGCTTTGCTCCAAGGTTTGAGTATTAGAGCTATTGGCCGCATCAACAAGGTTAGGCCCCTTGAGTGCAATTTTTTGTCTCTATTAACAATAGTGACTTCACTTTGAACATCATGTAATTGACATTGTAAAGGAAGACTTGTGTGGTAGCTCAAAATATGGTGTTCAATATATCAAATGAGCTTGTTGCATTATTTGATGGTGTTTCTTAACATGTCACTTAGTGGGCCACGAATATGAGTGTGCACATGCATTTTAATCTCCACATAGTGCTTGTAGTACTTATAATTCATATTGTTCTTGAGAGTTCTAGGCCTCATGCTATATAGGTTGATGAGGTGCATAACAACCACTCTAGATTATGCATGAGCTGGTATAGCACAACATTGACATGCTTGTAGTCTAGCTAACAATACAACCATTTATTTCAATGCCCTAGGGTCCATGATAGGATTTAATTTAATTTGAGGCCCTTATAGAACCCATCCTTGGCATTGCAAACCATTGGACTGTGTTCAACAAGTGCTATGCCAGACATGCACTTGCTTACATAGGATGTATCCTCATAGCTCATAAGTGTGCTTGTTTTACCAATGTTTGCAGCCAATATATAGGTTATAATGTCATTGGTTGTGTTGTGGATGTCATCCTAATCCACCCACAATACAACATGGGCATGAAGAGATCCATTATTTTGGATCTTGTACTTGTTGAGGTGGTGATTAATGTGGCCGAGGCTTGCATGCCTTGGAGTACATACATCTTAATGAACTAGTGTAGATGAGCCTAGAATGATGGCACACTCAATAAGTCAGTCCTCCAAATTGTATGAGGGTTGAATTCGTGGGTGATCCTCTTCGTGTTTGTGGCCTCAGTTGCTATGAATGCTAAGAAAATGTCTAATAGGGTCCCAAGTGTCTACCATTCTACTGAAGTGTTTCATTGCCGCCCTTGAGGTGCCACAAGAGTATGCTTGGTAGCAATGTTGATACATGGTATCTAAAAATATGCCTTATCACATGCAACTTGTTAGTATCTTTCGATGTCACATTGGAGCACTTTAGTGTCTTGTCATGCTGGTCATAAGTGAGCAAAAATATGAATGGGAAGATCGAAGCCTCAAGTGTGACATCCTTATAGTCTTAATATTGGTTTGAAAACTCATCATGCCCAAATGCTACAATTTGATCCTCAAATAGTTGGAGTCTCGAAGATGGTGTAAGACTCTTGGGCCTCCTATGCTATAAGTAAGACTCTTGGGCCTCCTATGCTATAAGTATGCTCCCTTGAAGCCTCAACCATATTATGAAGGACTTTTTCTGTCACTCATGAGATGGAAACATGCACCAACTTATTATTTTAGTATTTAATATTGTGTATTTTTTAACTCATTGGTACAATCAAAATATGATTCTTATGAAGCTCCATTTTCATGCATAGATGAACATATGTATGCACAAAAAGTATGTCAAACATCTTATAGGTGTTGTTGATGCCCAATCTCAAAGAGTCTCAAGAAATTTGAGGTACAGAATGTTAAGAAGAAAGGAAACTAGATTTTTTATCCCCCTTTTTCAACCTATCATGTGGGACATCTATCAAAAATTTGTCGAGAGTCTTCCTTTTCCACATTGATCCAAGCAAGTTCAAGGCCATCAAACAAGGAGGCTACATGGATATCTATCATTGCTCTAGTATTAACAATGCAAGGGCCACAATCAAATGAGGAAGTGGAAACACTAATATGGAGGCTACTGACGTTACCCTTGTGAATGGAATGATAAATTATCAAAATAACCAAATTATTACGATCCAAGTTAGAAAAGGTTATAGTATAGTAATAGTGCAAGTATAGTGAGATTGAATATTGTTTGGACAAGATGATGATCTTTAAGAAGTAGAGAAAAGAGCATTGTTAAAATCTTTATCTAGCATGCTTATACTTATATTTGAGAATATTCCCTTTTCTTTATTGACTTCCTCCTTTGTGCTAATGGAGTGAGGGAGGTGAGCTAGTAGGATTAGCGAATAGCCAAGGTGCCTTCACAACTTGGAGTATAATGAGCATTGATGGGGTGGACCACGGTCACTGTTGGGGTGAATTGAGCTATTAGTTGGGTATCATTATTGAGAATAAAGTTGCTACTATTATGGGCATGACCTAGGATGTAGTGGCTAGAGCCCACCTAATATGCAACATCCCTCGAGGGAGTGGAATGGTCAAGTTTTGGGTTCGAGGATGGCGATCAACTAGCTCAATGTCTTGCCGACTAGCTAGGATGAGGTGTGTGCCCCTTAGGGCATGCCTTATTGGTGGAGCTCAAATTCCAATTGTTAGGTTATATGTAGAAATAAGGACCAACCACCAGTAGGATGAATCAAGCTACTAATTGGGCAATATTTTTTCATTTTTGAGAGATGTATCATCCTTAAAAAATCATTCAACAAATCATTATAAAATGTTACTTAAGGAAGCTTTTTGTATATGCAAGAACAATGCAATAGCAGAAACTACTTAGAAACCTAAAGCTTGTTGGATGATTGGTGAAAAGTAGGTTGATGAAGGCCCCAACTATCCTATGGACAAATTGACTTGACTAGTTGGGTGGCTGTTCCACTTAAAGTCAAAAGACATTTGGTAGCTCTTATAACCCAAGATAATCCCACTTTAGGGAAACGATACAAAACTATGATATAGAGAGGGGTTGAGCTTGCTCCCCCTTATTTCATGCTATGTGTGTACAAAGTGTGGAATTAGTTCGTTAGGAAGATGTGCCAACTAGCCCTGAGGGTGGTATATGTGACATTAGATTACTTTTATGATCATGACCATGTTTCCTCTAATGAGATAGACTTGGGTCCACTCCAATCATGAGTCATTCTAGTAATCCAATGTGCGTCACTATGATAAATGCAACTAGTTTCACATATTCAAGTGGAAGTTAAGAGTACAAGATTAGTGTTAGATCCACTCCAACCATGAGTCATTCTACCAATCCAGGATGGGCAACTATGATAAATGCAAGTGGTTTCACAAATTCAAGTGGAAATTAAGAGTACAAGATTAGAGCAATGTTTAGACTTAAAGAAGAAGAACATTTGGGTAACTAGATGTTAGATTTGAAAGAAGTGGGAATTTGTTTTGATCTTTGTCATGTTAATCATTATCAAATGGGATGAACATGATTACTAAAGTTAATATAATCTTATCATGCAAACTGTAGAGGGAGCTCACGCTCAACCGCCAAGACCCATGGACCACTTATTGTCCAAGCGTTTCAAGCGAGCACCTATGGCTATCTCTCACCTAGTTGATGCGCCCTCGATCCTACCGGGGTGTAGTGAGCTTACCTCTATGCCCAAATGAGATGCCTCCTCCCTCAAGCACACCAGTAGCTCCACGATTCTTGATGCAAGCTCAAGCATCCTCAAGCCTCCACCTCCAAGCTCCATTCTCCATAGCCGCGTGCAAGAGAAGAGAAGAGAAGAGAAGAGAAAAGAAGAGAGGAGAGGAGAGGAGATGGTGGAGAGCTTCACCTCCTTGATCCCTCACCCTCACACGCTCACTCCCTCACACTCTCACACTCCCTCTCTCAAGCACACACAAGCAAGCAAGAGGAGAGAAGAAGAGAATAAGAAAAGTCTCTTGTTGCCACACACCAAAGAATGAGCTCTCATTCACTTTTTGAACTTTATATACATGCCCTAAAATCCCATGGGCACCATCTCCTTTTTTACATGACTGTCGGCCATTGTGGCAAGGTCCTTTTTTCCATTCCTTTCTACTTGGCCTATTCTTTAGTTTATGCTCGTCTACCCTTTTACAATTTGCATAAGAGGGAGCCTGGCACTCTTTTAAAAATTTTGAGGTGCCTTTCACTTAAAAATGTGCCTTTTGCCTTTAGCCTAATTTTAGAGGCCATCCTTGTGCCTTTGCTTCTTCTCCAACTTGCTTCTTCCGTCTCGAGCTAGGTTTAACATTACCCCCTCCTAGTTTAGTGTCAATCCCATGGCACTGATGTGGAGTGGTTGGTAGGAGGGATGGGTGTAGCCATTGGGTGGTTTTTTTTTTAGTTGGTATACAAGCCCTTGTGAAGGTTGGTGCTGGGTGGACCGGCTCTTGAAATTGGAGATGAAGTTGTGGTGGATTCTTCTTTGATGCTAGTGTTGAGGGGATTTGTCCTTTGAAATTGAATATCGTGTTGTACAAATCCCTGCGTGGAGAGAGGCTGATGGGCAGATCCATTTTTGAAATTGAAGATGGTTTTAGAAGGATCCATCTTTTGGTCCTCCGCAGTTGGCTAGGGTTGGCTTCTCCTGCATTGTTCCAAATGAGCTTCTTCATTCACTTTTTGATTGGGGATGCCTCGGTGTATCTCTGTTTTGTTTCGCCTGCATGGTGATATTGTCACATAAGATGGTTCCATTCTTAAGCGGGTGTTGGTTCCAAGACACTTGCATTTTTGAGTTGGCGAAGGTTCGATGAGAAAGCGCGGATGTGTGAGTCGATGTTGATGGGGTCTCAGGGGAATTGGGCTTGGGAAGAACGGATCACCCGGTTAAGCTGGTGGAGACCGGGAGCAGATTGCATGGATGATGGGGCCTCTAAAGCTGGTGGTTGGGACCTTTGTTTGTACCTGAAAAGAAAAGAAGGTGCACTGTCTAGGGTGTGCTTGGTTTGTCGTGTGGTGCATTATGCTCGTGCTAGTGGGATTGAGAGTTGGGTCAAGCTAGGCCTGGGCATTTTTCCTCACTTGAGGATCTAGTTTGTGCCTAAGGGAGGTGCAATGTGTGTAGCTTAGGGTGATAGGTTTAACCATAGGCGAGTGTTACCTCCCTAAGTATGTCCTGCCCTTAACGTGCCCTAAGTGTGAAATGGGGGATCAAAATGAAACTAAGGGGTTAGCGACGGAACCAACCGACCAAAGCCACTAGACACACCTAACTTGAGAACCCCTAGGTGCAGTGATTGTGGCCTATGTGGGGTACATTGTTGTTCGTTGTGATTTCTTCACTTTTCATCTTTGCTTTCTTTTTCTTTCTTACTTTCTTTCTCTTTCATGTTCTTTTTTTTTTCTTCCTTTTTTTTGGATTACAGAGGCAAGACGAGAGCTAAGCTTCGTCATTTGAGTGGGGTAAAGAAGGGGACCTAAGAGACTTATCAGGAATTGCCGACTCTGCAAGTACCCCTTAAGGTTTAGACAGACTTACAGAGTGGTGGTAGAGAGAAATGGATGATTACAACGCGTAAAGCGGCTATCATTCATATCTTCTAGAAGGGATAAACAAAATGAGGGGAGAAAAGTGGCACACATTATTAGTCGAGCCATAGAGCAGTTGTCTATGGCATTGGGATCAAAGAAAAGGGGTGGAAGGTTGCGTTCTTGTGGGGCAGGAATTTGCCTAAGTAAGATGCTAAATAGCCTAAGGTAATTACACGTAGTAATGAATGTAGGGTCAGGGCACGAGGAGAATTCATCTACAAAACAGACTACAGAGTCACCCGGATTTTTTGGGGTGAAGCTAAGGGTCTCCTCCAGCATGGTATAATTTGCATTGTAGATCACGGGGAAGTTGTACCGGCGGTGGACATTGGGGTAAAAATCCACTCCCATTCTTTGGGGGTATGGCATGAATATCAAGTTGTTGCGCTCGAATGGGAGGGTGTTGCAGAACGCCACCCATTTATGTCACAGAGGTGCCTGCCTTCTCCATATATGCTAGCACTCATAGCCCAACACTGATCTCGGGACCTCAAAATTTTTATCTTACCAAAATTTTGCATCCCCTGTGCCCCAGAGGGTGGGGTTCTGCTCTCTCTCCATCAGCCATTTTTCCCCGAGCGTGCTTCCGATGTCAATTACCTCTTCCACCACCTTGATTAGTAAAAACCTATGCAAATTAGCGGGCAACTGGAAGTTCAAGGAGGTCTAAGGGGTTTATGGAGATCTCCTGTTATTCTCAGATCACCAAATTAGCGTGGAAACTTGCTAGGACAGTATCCTGGCTCAATGAAATAGGTATCGATGACACTTGTATCGTTTGACATTTAGCCTTCTTCGTGCTTCCTCCACCATCTGTTTTCTTTTTTCCTTGAGTGCGGCTCTTCTTTCTTTGGAGGTATCCACCTATTGTTGGTCTTCTGGTCATGGTGGGGAGGGAGGCTATGGGACTAATTCTTCTTCATGAGGTCCCATCTCGAAATTCAATCCAACCTCTTCCTTTTGTCGAGCTTTCTGCTGCACCCCTTCGACGAACCCTAATGCATCCACCTCTTGTGGGATCATGCTTGCTTGCAAGAGATACTTTCTTTGTTCTTCGGAGCTTAGGCGGACCCCCACTAGTTGTGCTGGCATTTGCAAGCCTACCTTCAGGGCTCTATATGCAATCCCAAGCTTCTTCTTAGTTGTCTCAACGGCCTCCCTTTCCTCTATCTAAGTGACATCGAGTAGTGTATTGAGGAAGGTGTATTGCCGGGCCTCGAAACTCATGTGGAGAGCTGCTGCTCTGCTTTTAGCTAATATTTTGTCTTTCTCCATGTAAGCTAGGTGGTGTGCCAATGTTTTAACTCTTTTTTTGTTCTGATTGGCCCATTCTTCCACTCTTCTCTTCATGTCCTCGAGGCTTTTCCCCTCCCTCTGATAGCTAGCATTGTCAGTCTCCATTCTTGATCTTCCACTTCTCCTCTTAGTTTTTGCTGCTCTTCTTGTGCCGAGGCTGCCTCTTGTGTCAATTTTTCCACCTCTTTTTTGTACCTACACGCTCTTTCCTCCCTCAGCGCCTCCAGTTCTTCTATGGCTTTAGTGATCTTTTCCATTTCAACTTGCAGATCTTCATAGAGCCCCACAATCTCTTCATTGTCTTCGCATGCGCCATATGGGCTCAGTTTCTTCATCCAATCTTGCTTGCCATTCAGCTTTTGTCTCCTCTTTAGCCCGTAGAGCTGCTTCTTCAGCTCATTAACTTCCCTTTGGGCTATGGCTATTTGGTGTGTTTTCTCCAACTAGAATGTAGCCATGGCCTCATTTTCAGTTTCTAGCTCTACCATTGCGATTTTTTTCTCCTCCTTGGCTTTCTCTAGTTGAGAGAGAAGCTCCTTGACATATTCATCGTACTCTACAAGTGGCCTCTCTGTTGCAGGGAGGTTGTGGAGGTTGCTACCTTTTGCCTCTTCGGGCCTAGACTAGACGTCTGCTTCTGCTGCTGGTGGTCTTTTGGTTCCTGCCATAGGGGTCCCTTCTCTTGCTCCTTGGCTTATTTCTTTATTCACAAAGTATTGGACCCAAGCCATTAGGTTGCTGGCGTCCACCTGGGTTATAGAACTAGGTGTGGATATGGTAGTGGTAGTGGTGGGCGTCAAGAGAGTAGGAATGGGGGTGATTAGGGCCTTGCCCTTGCCTTCTTGCACTATAGGTGGCATGAGTTTCGACACGTGGGCACTTGAGATTGGCCCTTCATCTCTAAGCGAGGCTTGTGGGCTTTGGTTCTTCTTGCCTGGACTACTACTCAATGGACTTATGCGTTGCAAGGGCTATGTCTTCCTCCTCCTTTCTTCTCAACTCCTCCTCCTCCTCTTCATGCTTTCTTTTTCTTTCCGCCTCGTCCTTTTTGGAATCCCTACGAGCCTTTTGTAAGTCAGTTTTCTCTTTTTTCCTCCTCTCCTCTTCTTGCTTTTCCTGTGCAATTTTCTTCTTCATCTTCTTAGCCTCTCCCCGGCTAGACTACTCTTTCTATTTCCTATTTTCTTCATCCTCACTCAGCGTTCTTTCACTGGATTGTGCCTTAGGTCCTAGTGAGATGGTGGCCTGCTTGGTGTCTCATCCACTCCTTCTCCTCCTTCCTGCCCTTGCCCCAAGGCTTCTTTGATGATGGCAGCAATGACCCCATTGAATCCAATAGTTGAGGCCTTTGAAGATGAAGCTTTCCTTTTAGCCTTTGGGGTAGGGGATTCTCCTCTAACGGGATGTCCTCCTGTTGCCAAAGCCTTTGCTGAGGTCTCAATGGTCTTCCTCACAAAACCGTTGAGGTTCACCTCATCCAGTGATCGTGTTGCAATGCTCTTTAACAAGGGGACATTAATGTGGCTCATGATTGTGTTGCACCTCTGACTAGAGAACAACATGTGCACCATCTTGGCTTGGAGTTGGATTTTGGGATCCGGAATATCTGCCAAGCTGACGTTGTCGTTGGTGTGGATCTTCACCTTGTCAATTCCTAGCAAGGCATATATGTCTCTCTTCGACTTCCTCTCTACTTTGTTTGCCAAGCCCAATGTTTTTTCTACCAGCTCCGAGGTCAATTCAAATCTGCACCTGACGAGTTTCCTCTCCTTCTCACACAGTCACGGTGTTGCAGTTCCTATGAAAAATTCGCAAGAACTTTGCACAATGGATGTAGTCTACCCCTTGGCTTACTGCTTCCACGTATTTCTACAAGTTGCATTGCTCAATGATCTGTCTCACAACCCATTCTTCAATGGCCACATCTTCTAGGTTGAAGACATGCTAGAACTTAAATTGTTTAAAGGCTCGTGTTTCCACCGAAAGGCTATATTTTGCTTGCTCTTCTTTTGAAAAAGGCAACTTGTCAGTCTTTTCTTGGCCTATCATGATGGGTGCCTATCATAAGTCCATATTCACCATTAGTGTTTTTTAGAATAATTACAAGTAAAAGGAAACAACTACATACTTGCTGAACTGAAATGCTTGAGTACAGAAGTAGAATTTTCCTCCAAGTAGTTTATTGATTTCAAATTTTATTGATATTTTCATCAATCACAAGTTGTTTCATCCTACCATTGAGGTTTCCAATGTGTGCTTTTCCTTTATTGTTTTCCTTATGTGTTTGGTTTGATTCACCTTACCCCCTCCCCCTTCTGAAATGAGAAGAATCCTTCCTAGGATTAAAGGGTTAGAGGATGAAGAGCCTTCAACGCATAATCTTAGTGTTTTACTTTCACATGAGCCGAGCATAGAAATTCAGATTATATCTAAATTAACATGGCTATCCATGTCGAAAGGGCGGATGCCTACATATGTAATGTAAGTGAGGACATGCGTAATGTAAGCAAGAAGTCACCAAAGTCCACTCTGCTCACAATGTGCAGCTCCTCCTCAGTGAGGAGGCGGTCTAAATAGGGATTTCCCCTAATATGTTCTTCTAGGGGTCAATTATGGATAGTAGTCAACACCCTATAGGAATTTGGAGCTGCATAGGTTAGGTCATATTCTGATGCCTTGATTGCATGTCATTGATCAGCATTGGTCATTATTTGGCATCCCTATAGCTCCCATTGCAATCGAAGAGTGTACTATTTTCACAGGAAAGAGGAGTCGTTGTCAACAAGTTGATTCAACTTCTCGATTTGTTAGTCTATGGCTATGATCGTATTCTTGTTATACAACATAATGAGATGATGTTTGATTGCCTGTTCTTTGGATATCTCAATTGCAATTAACTCCTCAGTTGCTTTGGAAGCCTTAACGAATACAAATTCCGACTCCTCCCAACAGCAAGGGAGTGTATGCACTTCTGTTGCTATAGGCTCTTCCAACAAACCTAAGTCTAGTCGATCATAGCTTTTAACCAATGTCATGAAAGTAGCATCCAAGTGTCCAAGGCAAGCAACCGTCATCCCCCGTATTTCCAGCTAATTCCGCAGCCAAGGTTAGAATTGATCGTCGCTCATAAGAGGGTCTAAGTCTAGCAAGTGGTTGAGGTTTGACAGAACTAGAGAGTTTAATAGCTAATGGTTGCTGCTTGGTTTGCTCCTGAGGTTGTAGCTTGGCCTCATGTTTGATGGGTTTGGTTGTAGCTGTGGGTGTCACACTACTAGCTGCTTCTGAGGTCTAAGGGGTACTAAGGAGACTATATTTGGGTGGTTTGTTAGTACCATGCTACGGTTTTGGTTGATAGATTGGTTTAGGCCCTGTTGATCTAGGCTTTGTAGGTTCTATGGACTTAGCGCCTCGATTCTATTGTGGCGTGAGTGCCAGACTTGCTGGGATAGTTCGTGTGGTCAAGTTTGAGGGTGGCTTTTAAGGAGTGCCTTTGGCCATCTTGGCTTTAGGTACTGAGACATGGGTCTTACCCTCATAGTAACCTTGCGCTTAATAAGGTCTTTGGGATCCATCATAGCTTTGTTGACTGTTCATCGATATCGGTAGCTTCTGTTATGCCTTCTAGGTTTCAAGTGTGGGTCCTTAGCTTTGCGAGGGCATGGGTGTCTACTCCTAGGTGGGTATCCTTGATTTTTAAGTACCCATTTGAATTAGGGTTCATGGGCTTCAGCGTTGGATTTAGCGGATTACTAGCATTGAGGCTTGGTGGGTTGTGAGGAGTCACAACCCCCTCCTTAGACTTGATGGTGGGTTTCACTACCAGTGGCTTTGCAAACTTGGAAGGAGTCATGCTGCCCTTGCTGAAAGCTGTAACTATGCAGACGTTGCCCATGGCCAAGTGGATACGTTGTGACTCGTAGTTGACATTGCAACAAGCTTACTTCTTAAAGGTTTGTCCTAACAACGACTCTATGCCTACATCTTTAGTGTTGGGCAACACAGAAGATCATCAACATGCTTTCAGACTCGATAGAAACTATAGCCTTGCACTTTCCCAAGAGTGTGTATGATCAACCCCCATACGAGCTGAGCTTAGCGTTAGTGGGTTATAATTGCAGTTTCCAATTTGGGTTCAATGATCATGAGTTAAGACATTAAAGTCAGCTTTCTCATCGATCAATGCATTGATGGTACATGTGTGCTTGGCAGTGACCATTATGCTTAGGTAAGTTGGTTCTACAACTTCCTCATCCTCATCGTCCATCTTAGTGATTGTGGCTACTCGTACTTTAACAAGGGACGCTAGCATTGGAGGCTCATGTAGTGGGTACGTAGGAGGGAAGTACTTCTTTATGCAGTTGCCATTGAAGAAGCCTATGTCCTCACCTTTTAGGGTTTCAAGTTCTATGTTGCCAGTTCAGCTAATGGTTTAAACTTTGAGAAAGGACCTAGCCCCCAAAACTTCATTTTCTGTTTATGTCCCTTGACTGAGTACAGCAATACTAAGCGTCTGAAAAGTTGTAGGCCTCTTTGCCATCCGCTCTCTTGAGCATGTGCTCGGTGTACAACAATGGATAGTTATCTCTCTTCATAGTAGCGTTTACCTTCTTGTAATTGACGCACACTCTAATATTTCCATTCTTCTTCAATTCGATGACTATGGGTGAAACCCAGTCCGTGTGCTCAATTTCATATATGAATCTTGATGTCATTAGCTTGTCAATTTCTTCCTTGACGGTATGGGTGTGCCTTGGATTCATGGGATATGATTGCTACTTGACCGTCGTTGCGTCAAGTGTCATGGGTATGTTGTGAGTCACTACACTCGGATCTACCCCTTTGAGCTCTTCTAGGGACCAAGCAAAGACGTCCATATACTCTCGTAGGAGAGCAGTGAGACTTGCTTCCTCTTCTTCAGTCAAGTCATCAGCTATAAAGACATGTCGATTTATCTCCCCTTCCCTAGCTAAATTGACCTCCTTGATCTTGGCGGGTCCTTTGATTGGTTTGCTTGCTTGCCCTTATCGTTTGGCTCCCACCAAGATCACTATCATATCCCCTTTTTTGAATTTTGTGAATCACTTTGGTAGGTCTTGAGGTTTTCGTTGCTCCTTTGCCTGTGTTTCCTTAAGCAACTTTCATTGTTTCTCCCTTAGGTGGACGAGTAGGTCCCCCTTGGTGCGTCTAGTCTTGGAAGGTCAAGGTATCTCAGGATCACTATCTGAGCTGACTTCCAACTCAGAATTAAACTCTCCGTCTTCGCTAAAAGAGGGAGTCTCTCTTGGTAGTCATAGCTTAGAAGGTGAGTCCATTCTCACAGCAATGGTGTGTCACTTGGTTGGGCTAGGCATGCCTGATCGTAGTCAATTATGTCTATGTGCTCCAACCAGGTTCATCGATCACAGTCCTTGTGCATGACTCCTTTCTCTATCCTAAAGGCGTTCTGCTTGCGTGGTCTAGAGTCAACTCATATTTGTTCAATTACACGTCCCCCAATATCATATTCTATAGTTTCTATTTCCCCTTCACTCTCATCAGTGAAGAAACAATAGTCTTCATATTCATTGTCAGAGCTATCTTTGATCGACTGCTCACCATTTTCCAAGTTCTAATACGTCTTTTCTTGTTGATCGGGGACTAAACCCCAATTGTGCATCAAGTTTAAATTATGCACCTTAGTCCATCACCATTCAAACTCATCCAAGAGATCGTGGAGTGGCTTGAGATTAGTTGTTGGATTGCTAGTCAACTTGTCGGTCAGATATCCTAGCATCTCCAGGAGCTCTCATCTATTGTTTGGGACTTGGAATGTGAAAGTCTTGGGTTTTCTACGTACGCTTCTAGCTATCATGCAGGTTGGTACTGAGGTTGTGTCTTGGGCTTGCCAATTATCTTGATGGCTTATTCGTACTCCTCATTGTCTGAGAACGGTAGGTCGATGGTAGCAAGAACGTGCATCCAGTCCCGCTCATCATCAGGACACGGGATATACTTGGTTAAGGCCCCATAGGATTTCGTAATCTAGCTGTCACCCTTCAGCATGGTGGAGATGGCATCCAAGTCAACCAACGTAGTCTTCCAGGTGTCCATCTCTACCCTCACAACCTCCGTTCAATTGCCTAGGAAGATGAGACTGTTGCCCCTATCTTCTATGCCTCTCACATTGCGCATCCACCAAGGTCGGCCTAGTAGGATTTCGTAGTCCGCCCCCTTCGTGACTATAAATTCAACAAAGAATTGGACTCATGCTATCTTCAACGGCCAATTCTTTAACACATCGAATGGTTTTACCTTCATTCCGTTAGCCAGTGTGACATTGAACCTAGCAATCTCGACCGGTGGGTTACCCCAAGTTTGGAGCACCGCATGGCTTAGCACACTAATCCCCACTCCCGTGTCTACGATTCCCTTCCTTGTTGTCACATCTCTAAGAGCTAAGACCGGCAAGACTGCATGCATCTCTGTGCCTTCCCAAAAAGCATTGATGTGCAATGATTTAGGCATGGAGTGTTGCGTTAGGCTTGGTATTTGTGTTTCTACGTCATACTCTTGCAAGTCTACCGCAGCTTGCTCATTTGATTCTTCGACCCACTGTTTCACCTCTTGCCATAGCGTTGGATGCTGCCTAAGCATGTCTCCTAAGCTTAGAGTTACAAGGGTGGTTACTAATGTATTAAGGAGGTCGCTAGCTGCTTGCCTCTCTCCTAACTCCACGGCTCTTGCCAATGGCCTTGACTAATTTGCTGGATGGTAGCATTTAGACTTTGTCTAAGTGGCACTACTTGTGGTGATGTCCCATCCCTCGATTTTGGTCGTGGGAGTGAGATTGGTGTGCTTGTGCTTGAGAGATCATCGACCTCATCTTCTAGTATGAGCTCATCTTCTTTTAGGTCCTCTTGGGCTTTCTTCACCTACTCCTTCACTTTCTTGATGGCTTCGAGTTGGCGCTTTGGGTTGGGATACTCCTCGAACTTGGCACTTCCCTTTTCAATCGTCTTTAGAGCTAACGTTTCTGTCTCTGTGTTAGTGACTTTCTTTCCAGCAGGCAATGTCGTAGCACTTTCAGTTTTGAGAGTCACCTTAGCATTTGGTCTCTTCTTCTTCCATCTTTGACTCTTCTATCCAATTGAGATTGCATCAAGATTGCTAGGCCCTAGCAATGATATGCCGGTTTGCTTTGTCTACACATGGGTCATGACATGCAATGGAATAGGTATGGCCTCCCCATCGAGTGTATCGATACCAAACAACCCCAATGGGACTGATGGCTTGTTTGACAAACTAGAGGATGGCTTCTGTCTAGGTTAGTTGACAAAGAGATGAGTGATTCCACACTCAACACATCTTAGGTTATTCTTGTCTCTATTTGCTTGCTCCCTCTCAGGGCAGCACGAAGAAACGTATCTTGGGTGACCGCAAGTCCAACACACGATTGGCTCATGTGTCTACCCTCCTAGGCCCCTACCTCTCTCCCTACCTAATGCCATCACCGGTGCTGGTCGGTAGTCCATAAGGACGGCATTGCCTTCTTCATCGTACGACATGTAAGGGCATACATAAGGCTTGTCGTCATTCGACTTTGAAAGGTGAGAAGGATTGAAGCTTGCTTGGAAGAGCCATGGCGAGAGAGCAAGAGCAAGAAAGAGAGAGAGACCAAATGGGAATTCCAACAGTCACAATGTGCGATCGGGCCTTTCTTTATTCAAATTGTCACTAAAAGAATAAAGAATAAAGTGATGGTGATGGGCGTTCACTACCTGCAGTGTGCAGTGGCGGGTATTGTCATTGTAATAATGCATGGACGGCTAGGTAGAGGCATCTTTACCTTCAACAACCTCCCACTTAAAGGCAAATCTACCCGTGTGAGGAGTGAAAAGAAAAAGCAAAGACTGTACAATATACACATGTACAACAGGATGAGGAAAATTTTCATCTCATCCAATGCCCATTAATCTCCTGAGGAAGACAAAACGCTCAGTAGTGAGGCTTTTCGTGAGTAGATCTACAAGATTTTTGTTAGTGGAGATCTTGATAAGGTCAACAAACTTGTCCTCCATGACCCCACATATCCCACTTAAAGGCGAATCTTCCCCAGTAAAGAGTGAAAAGAAAAAGAAAAGATAGTACAATGTACATATGTACAATAGGATGAGGAAAAATGGCATCTCATCCAATGCCCATCAATCTCTTGAGGAAGGCAAAGAGCTCATCAGTAGAGAGGCTTTTTGTGAGTAGATCTGTAGAATTTTTGTCAGTGGAGATCTTGACAAGATCAATAGACTTATCCCACACGACCCCACGTATGAAGTGATACCTCACCTCAATGTGTTTCATCTTCGAATGGAAGATTAGATTCTTGACTAGTTGAATAGCACTCAAAGAATCCCAATGCAGCGTAGGTATAGTATCAATCCCAAGGTCATGAGCCAAACAGCCCAAACCATATGGCCTTCTTGCAAGCCTCAATGGATACAATATAATCGGCCTTAGTGGTAGAGAGAGTTGTACACTTCTGAACCCTGGACATCCATAAGATAGCACCTCCAATATATGTGAATACATAGCCAGAAGTGAACTTTCTACTATCTGTATGTCCTGCATAATTGGTGTATGTGTACCCACAACTCATGTATCCTTGCTGCTATAGCAAATAGACATATTTGTTGTGCCCTTTAGGTATCTCATGATACCCTTCACGGCATCCCAATGCTTCTTGCCAGGTGTACCATATAGTGTACCACAATACCAATTGCAAAGGCAATATCTGGATGAGTGGCTATCATGGCATACATCAAACTGCCCAAAACTAATGCATAAGGAATCTTGGCCTTCTCAGCCCTCTGCTCATCTATCTATGGAAAATCGGCCTATGAGACCTTGACATAAGAAGGTAATGGACAACCAATAGGCTTCACGTCCCTGCACGTGAAAATGCTAAATGACTTTATGAATGTACTCCCTCTTTGAGAGGTAGAGTAGTCCCTCATGCATGTCGTGCTTAATGCGCATACCAAAAATGTGAGAGGCCTGTCCCAAATCCTTCATCTCAAAGCTTTTCTTCAGCTGATATTTAAGAGCATCCAGCTTATCATGAGCTTTTCCTACTATCATCATATCATCCACATAAAGTACCAAAATAAGCAATGAGCCATCACGGGCTTTCTTCATGTAAAGACATGGATTCATAGCACTCATGTTGTAGCCCTATGATTGCATAAAGGCATCAAACTTATGATACCACTCCCTAGGTGCCTACTTCAAGCCATAAAGACTTTTCTTTAACTTGCATACTAGGTGCTCCCTGCCAGGTTCTACAAATCCCTTAGGCTGCTCCATGAAAATCTCATTATGCAAATCCCCACGCAAGAATGCAGTCTTGACATCCATCTGATACATGTCCAAGTTAAGATGTGCAACTAAGGCCAAAACCAAGTGTAGGGTGGTCATCTTAACCACAAGAGAAAAGACTTCATGAAAGTCAACTCCATGCTCCTGCTTAAAACCCTTAGCAACAAGTCTTTCCTTATAAGCTGGCTTGGGGTGTCCAGGAGTACTTTTTAGCTTGTAATCCATTTGCATGGCAGAGTCTTCTTGCCAGTAGGCAAGGAAACCAAATCCCAAGCCATGTTCTTATGCAAGGAGTCTATCTCAGACTGCATAGCCCTCTCCTAGGAGTGACTCTCACCCCTGCACATAGCATCATTATAGGTAAGAGACTCCTACATCTATAATCCAAGACATAATGCATCAAGGGCTCAAATCGATCAAGTGGACATCTAGCTCTAATAGACCATCTCACTATAGGCACTCCTACATGTTTAGCATCCTGTCCAACACCCTAGCCATGTGTACCAACTGTTGTTGTAGGCTATCCAACTAGTTGTACAGGAGCACGTGGCTCCTCCTGCAATATAACCCAGCGTATCTCTACCACCTTCTCAGGCTACTTATGCATCTTGTCTTCATGGAATACTACATCATGGCTACGGATGACTTTCCATGCTTGCGGATCCCAGAGGCAGTAATCCATCTCGCCTCCATCTCCATAGCCAAGGAAAATGCATTTGACACTCTTAGGATCCAGCTTAGTCTGCTTGTCCTTGGGCACATGGCAGAATGCCTCACATCCAAAGACACGTAGATGCTCATAAGACGGAGGTTTTCCAGTCCATACCTCCTTTGCAACCTGGAAATCCAAACCACTAAAAGGTGATCTATTGATGACATGCACAACTGTACTAACTACCTCGGTCCAAAAGCTATGTGGTAGGCCTGCATGGCTAAGCATACTGCGTACACGCTCTTGGATGGTTTTATTCATCCGCTCAGCCACAAACCATTCTGGGGTGGGGTATAGGGGGTGGTCAACTGACCCTTAATACCCCTCTCTTCATATAGCTGCTCAAAGGCATGTGACACATATTCTCCCCCATTGTCAATCTTAAGGTAAGGCATTTCAGCCTATGCCCAGTCTGGTTCTCAACCAATGCAAGCCATCTTTGAAACATAGCTAAGACATTTGACTTAAGCTAAATGGAATAAGCCTAGACTTTACGCAAAAAATCGTCAATGAATATCACAAAATACTTTGCACCACCCATAGACTGATAGGGCATGGGGCCACATACATTCGAATGTACCAATGCTAGGGGCTCACTCATGCGGATCCTACCAAACTTCTTATGCATATTCCTAGTCTGTCTGCTATAAAGACAATGCTCACATGAATCAAAACATGCATAGACAAGGAGAAGTAAGTACTACAAACCAGAAAGCATTTTCATTCCCTTCAAGGACATATCACCCAAACGGGCATGTCAAAGAGATACGTGTGGGATGAAACTGATTGACAAAACATAGTCAACAAAGGACCCATCAACTACAAGAGGATAGAGGCTACCAGCCTTGGCACCTCTAGCAAGCACAAGTTTGCCACGTATGATCTTCCAAGTAAAATTCCCAAATGAAACATGAAATCCAGCATCATCAAGCTACCCCCTGTAGACATAAGATTGTGTATAAGTGTAGGTATATGACGTACATCCTGTAAAAGAAAAGTACTGCCAATAGAGAACTGCAGTCGTACATCCTCAATGCCAACAATAGTAAGTGACATGTCATCACCCAAGTGAACTAAACCAGAGACAGTGTGGTAGGAATGGAACCACTCACGACATGGTGTAACATGAAATGAAGCACCAGAATCCAAAAGCTAGCACTGTGCGTTGTCGTGACGCTACGCATACACCATGTAAAAACATCTAGAGTGTGGCTTCCTTTTAGATTTAAAGAGCCAATGCACTTTAGGCATTAGTGTTAATGTCCATGGTTCAAAATATAAGATTTTTTTGGACAAGTTTTTAGTCAATTTTTGATATTCTAGATATTATCTCTTGTTTTAAAAAAAACCATAAAACTATAGACAACTTCCAGATTAGGATGACATGTAAAAGAAAGCATGTAGATGTCAGTCAATTTTAGAGAATTTTATGTAAAAAGAGAGATTGACAAAATCGCATGACACACGATCGCTGTTTTTAAGTAGTGAACAGCACTCAGAAGTGGGAGATAAAGAAGGAGTGATCTAGCTGAATTTTGGCCAGGTGTCATAGTATTTAACTCCCCTTTCGGAGCTAATGGAGGCATCAAATTGGCGATCTGAGTAGCATAGAGAAAGGTATTATTTTGTTCAAGTTTTTGTCTATTAGAGTTATATTTTCTCATAATGTTGAAAAAAACTGACAAGCTTCATCTCTGTTAGTATTCTTCTATATTTTCTAATTCTTTTTGGGAGTATTCTTCTACATCTTCAATCTCTTCGAACCCCTTCTCTTCTGTCTACTCCTCTCCCTAAATCTACATTCACCCTGGTGTCTCTTATCTTCAAGAACTTGGCTTGAAACCTTCAACCCTTCTCTTATCTCTACCATCTCTGGAGTCTAAGCTCTTGAACCCCCATATATTCTTCTCTTGCCAAACCCCTGTGGTGACCTTCAACCCTATGCGTTGTGACATTGGTGAACTCGACGTGAAGGTCGGTGTAAGAGAACTCCAAGATGGGGGATTCTTCAGGAGATACTCTACAACAATTGGGGTGTATACTACAATAGACTCAGCAATAACAAATCCAAATGTTACAACAACAACAACAACAAAGGCATGACGAAGAGAAGATTGATTCCACAGCTATCAAGGCCCTAGAAGAAGTTGGGCGTGAATTAAAATAATTTAATGGTCAAAATGTCTCTGTTTTCATTCGTTTGTATGTTGAAAAAATGCTCTTCTTTGGTGTACCACAACATGCATGGAGTCGCTATTTTGCAAGACTAGCCAAGAATGGTCTTCAAGAGAGAATCCATGGTCTTTTTCGGCAAGATGCGGATTGGGCTGCATTTATAAAAGCCCTACGTGAAGAATTCTTCTTAGAAGACTCTGGCCTTATGACGAAGAAAAGTTTCACTGAATGGATTGAAAAATCCAATAAAGGTTTAGCTGCAATAGCTCTAAAACCATGAGTTTGAAAGTAAATTTGGACAACTTGATGCTGAAGACCAACAAAGTATGGAAGGTCAGAAGATTGAATTATTCATTAAGGCTACAAATCCCATTTTGCAAGAAAAGCTTGCTGATCGCCTAGAAGATGCTACCTCCAAATTAGGAGTCAAGACTGCATGGACAGATGTTACTAATGCGGTTAACATGATTGCTCAAAGAGATCATATGTGACTAAGATTGGGCTCTACTTCAACTTCAACAACTCCATTTATGGAGCTTGTTTCACCTTCAAAATCCCCTATTCCTTTGACTAATCAACCAACTCTTTCTTCTTCTATTTCTTCTAAAAATGATGTCATAGATGAACTCATTAAAAGCATGCGTGACCTTCATCTGAATCTTACAGAAATTAGTTCAAAGGTGGAGAAGCTGGATGTCAAAGTTGAAGAACGAGGGCGTTCATCAATTCAAAGAACCCATGAGAGAAGGCTTTAAGAGGCGTTGAATTTGGTTCGATAGCCAACAACATGACAAGAGGGAGTGTTCGACCTTCCGTGAGGTTGAAGCCTAGAAGCTTGTCTTTTGGAAAGATGGAAAAACTAATGCAACTGAAACTCGTCTTCCAATGGAGCCAAATTTTGGCAATGGTGGAATGAAGAAAAGATTAGAAGATTTAGCTATAAAGAATGCCTATGCAACAATTGATGCAGCTACCTATGGGTTGCAAATTGGGCCAATTAAATCAAGTTTGAGAGCATGTAAAGCTAATGCGCAATCTAAAGTATGGATGCAGACATGAGATCAAATGGAACATGGTAAAGCAGCCAAAGAAGATTTGGCTAACACCAATTGGTGCATTCGAGGAATAACTGGTTGGAAAGAACTAGTAGATTCTTTTTTCGCCTTTGCACATTTGGCTGACGTCAATCATAAAGAATTCTTGATTGAAGAAAAGAGAATAATAGAAGATGAACCAGGGCCTTCTTCTTCTAGTCCTCCAAAACGGGTAACTAGAAGAACGCCTGAACAACCAAAGCTTGCTGAAAATATAACCCGAGATCAAGAGATGGAAGATCCGCCACAAACAAAGAAGATTGAAGGAAAGAAAAAAGGCAAGCAGCCAGGCTACAAATTGCAGTTTGACATAGAATCTACAATCGATCTCAAACGAGTCCTAGAAGAACAAATTCTAGGAAGAAAAATTGAATTCACCTTAGGCAAAATTCTTAGAATTGCCAAACGTGAATTCCATGATGTAATTATTAATGTAATCAAAAGGAAAAGACAATATGTTGGTGATGAAGCTAAAGAAACAAAGCATGCTTTTTTGCAAGTTCTTCGAGTTTTTGTGTAGGATGAAGAGAAGCTGACTTCACAAGGAATTCATCTTGAAGCAATTAAAGAATTAATTGCAGCAATTGAAGCTGAAGATAAAGAAAGCATGAATGCAAAAATTAAAGAAGTGAAAGTTGAAAATGTAATGGTCGACTGGTCCAAACCAGTTGGGTAGCCCACCTCTCAAAAACAAGGTCATCTATAGCACATGCATGAGGAGGAAGAGGCTCAGTTCATTCCAAGCAATCACTACTCCCTACGCATTGGGCAAGAGAAACAACTGAGATAGTCGTCAAAATTGGAGAAAAAGAAACACCATGTATTGCACTCTTCGACCATGGCTCGGAGATAAACGTCATGGCAAGGAGTCTCTATGAAAGTGGCGGATGGCCCACAGATATTAATCCAAGATGGCGAATGAGAGCTGCAAACAACTCTTTTGGAGAGTTATATGCTGCATGTCCTAATGTGTAGGTAACTATAGGAGACATAAAAGACACTTTTCACTTTTTTGTTCAAGACTCTTGTAGTTACCCTATCATTCTTGGGCAATCTTACATTTATGAAGCCCACTTGGAAACAAAAGCTCTCGATGATGGTTCTTCCTACGCTTGAATCCAAAGCAAGGATAATGAACAAGCTACCCAATTTCTTACTATGTGTGTTAACCATCATCGAAACAAAGATCAACTATGTGATTATCCTGTGTCTTCTAATGCCCGAGAATTCAAGGGTTTTCGGGCCGCACTACTATAAAAGGAGGCTATGGTAGTGCGTCATGTAAAAACATTGAACCTCCTTATGCTACAAAAACTGTGTCTCTAGCAAATTTGTATGTATGTACAGCCAATAGTATGGGCTATTATAAGTCTCTTTCAGTCATGAGTAAAGCTGAAAGAAAATATTTATGTCATGTAAAAAGGGAGTTGAAAACTTATGATATGATCGCTGAAAATGAAGATATTTCGGGTTTTTTTTTTGACTGATTACTACTAACACATTGGCTAAAATATATGCAGTTGCTCATGCAGAAAATCAGGCTAAAAATCTGTCCATAGAAGTATGTACATTGGATTTTTATCAAACAATTCAAGAATTTGTTGAGCAGGAAGACATTGGTTTACTCAACAAGGCTGAAGCGCAAGTGGAGACAAAATAGAAGACGATGGATAAGAAAGTCAAACCTGTGGTAGTGGAAACAACCACCAAGAGTCCAAGACGCAACCATGGAAGATGCAAGAAGCCAAAAGCAAGAAGGCGCATCTTTAAATATAAAGACACACCCAAAACCTCTGTAAAAGAGCGCCAGGTTCCCTCCGATGCAATTTGTAACCATGAATGGGCAGGAAGACCAAGCTAGGAAGAGGGGAGGACAAATGGGAAAAAGGGCCAGCCATGTAAAAAAGGGGATAAGGGGATGACCGCCCAAAAGGGATTTAGGGTTTTGTATATAAAGTTCAAAAAGTGAATGAGAGCTCATTCTTTGGTGTGTGGCAAAGTGGACTCTTCTTCTTCTCTTCTTCTCTTCTCTTGCTTGCTTGTGAGTGCTTGAGGGAGGGAGTGTGAGCGAATGAGGGATCTTGGAGGTGAAGCCCTCCCCCATTTCGTCTCTTCTTCTTCTCTTCTCTTCTCTCATCTCGCACGTGGCTATGGAGGATGGAGCTTGAAGAAAGAGGCTTGAGGATGCTTGAGCGTGCATCACGAATTGTGGAGCTATCAGAGTGCTTGAGAGAGGAAGCAACTCAATCGGGCATTAAGGTAAGCTCACTACACTTGTAGAGAGGGATAGTGCATCGGCTATGTGAGAGATAGCCATTAGTGCTTGCTTGAAATGCTTGACTAACAAGCAGTCCATGGCTCTTAGCGGTTTCACCTCTACAATGGGATTATAATTTTGCATGGAATAATGGGAGAAAATAGATATAATATAGGTGTGTTTATGCATTTTTATGGATGTGGATGTCTTTTTGATTTCAATGCCAATACAGTAATACATAGGTCCATAATCTATTATAGAAAATTGGGAGGATATAGTCAATTTGGCCTTGGGCATTGCATAATGAGAGTTAGTGAGGATAGGGATGTCATCAACATAGAGACCTAGGATAATAATTGTATTGCCTTGAATGAGAATATAGATATTATGATATGTATTTAACCTTCTAAAGCCATGGTGTACTAAGTGAACATGAATGCGAGTGTACCACTGCCTTGCTACTTGTTTCAAGACATAAAGAGCTTTAAGCAAAAGGAAAACATGGGTAGAACAATTGGGATCGACAAAATTTGGAGGTTGGGACTATAGCGTGAAGATAAGATGTATAGCTCAGCAAGAGAATTATGTGGCCAAAATTGTAGGGAGTGTGATTGTGTAGTGAGGTAGAGTACAAGATCTTTTGAAGATATATTATTGTAGCAATTGCTTCCTCCCAATATTCTTTTCTAAGACTTACTACTGATAGCATGACTCTTGCATCATTGAGTAGAGTACAGTTTTTACATTCAACAAGTTCATTTTGTTGTGGATGATACGGTATGGTAAGCTCATGTTGAATTCCAAAGGCCTTACAACAGTCTTCAAACTCATTTGATGTCTACTCTCCTCCATTATCCATGTGAAGAGCTTTGATTTATAACTCGTGCTTATCTTCCACTACTTCTTTGTATTCTTGGAACTTGGAAAGGACTTGCAACTTCCTTGTGAGAAAATATACAATTGTGCATCTAGAGCAATCATCAATGAGCACCATGAATTATTTTGCTCCAACGAGAGAAACAAGATTGATGGGACTGCAAATATCGGAGTGTACTATTTGAAGGGTTTGAGTTGTAATGGAGTAGGATTTGGAATAAGGAAGATGTGTGGCTCTATTGAGGGCACAAGCTTGATAGAATGGAAGTTGAGAGAGAGAAGGTGGAATCCCTAGGACAAGTTTCTTATGAATAAGTTGTTGGAGAACATGTTGAGAGGCATGACCAAGTTGAAAGTGCCGTAGAAGAGAAACTTGTGATGTATTGGTGAGTGAGGTGGAGTCAACGAAAGCATTTGCAGAAGGTTGGAGAAGTGAATAGCCAAGTGTGTAAAGCCAACCTAATTTTGGACAAGTGAGTGTGAGAGAAGGTGAAAGTAGCTACAAGATACAATGGTCTTTGTAGAAGTGAGCAGTGAGAGAAGATTGACAAGTGAGCTCACTGATACTTAAAAGATTTTTCTTGAGATTGGGAACATAGTAGACTTTATGTACCTTGATTACGTGATTGTATGGAAGCTCCACTTGAATGATGCCATAACCTTGAGCTTGCTGGATGTTGTTGTCCCCCATGGCAACATTGAGTGGAGTAGATATCTCTTTGAAATTGACTAACCATTCTTTATGAAAACTCATATGATGAGTAGCTCCATAGACTAGAAACCATGTATATTCTTATTTGGAGCTTGAATAAGATACCCATATACTTGTAGCTAAGTTGATGATGGTATCTCGTTGATCTATTGTGTCATAATTTCCAATGCTAACAAAGTGAGCTTGCCTCCTTGAGTGATATTTGTTGAATCTATTTTTTTGCTAACAATCCTTTTCTATATGACATTGTCATTTGCAAGCAATACATATGAGATGATAGTGAGGATTTCTTGAGTTAGATAGGGATTGGAATGACTAATGAGGGTTGTGCTTGTAATGAGTATTACCAAGGATTCCTTTGAAGTTGGACCGAGGAGAAAACTTGGGCTTTTGGTGAAGGGAGTGAGCTCTTTTGTGAAGATGTTTTGGGTTGTAGGCAGTTATAGCTAGGGCTTTGGAATCTTGAGTAGAAGAAGTGGAAAGAGTATCTCTCATGACTTGTTGTTACTTGATTCTATTCATGATCATAGGCTAAATATTGAGTTTGTCAATGGAGTTTTGCGTGGTAATAAAAGCTCTCCAAGATAGAGGTAAAGAGTAGAGAAGAAACATAGATTGTAGTTCTTTAGAGATGACTAAACTGGATATTATGGTTTCATCTAACAAGGACTGCCATTGTTCTAAAAACTTAGTGGAAATTTGATCTTCATGCATAGTGGCAGTGGATAGTTTTCTGATCATGGTCATTTGATATACAATATCTCTATGTTCATAGGTATTGTTGAAGGAATCCCAAATACCTGTTGCATCAGGTATTGTTCTTACTAGTTGTACTTGTCGATCTCCATAATGGATAAGTATCTCTATTCTTATAGTTGCATCTCTTTGCATCCAATCTTCCTTGTCTACTCCTTCTTGTTTTTCAAGGTAAATTTACTTGCCATTGATGATATTCCAAAGGTTCACTTGAGATAGGTAAAGTTCCATCCTCAACTTCCTGGACTTGATAGTTAGCACCATTGAGTTTGTTGATCTTGATGTGTCGGTTGTAAGAGGTAGTGGCATTGATGGCAGCCATTCAAATAATGAGAGTAAAGGAGGAGTTGTGATTTGTGATTTTAAAGAATATATGATAAGCTAGAGAGCTAAAACCTGGAACAATGGTTTAAAATTATCTTTACAAGTGTTTCATAGAAGTCAATAAGACCCCACATAGAAATAAGGTTTTTGGAGCAAAAGGCCAATGATAATGGAAAAGGCCTTTTGATAATAGCATCCCTCTCTCTCTCTCTTGAAATAAATGGGCACGCTGAAAAAGAGGTTTAAGTGAATAGCTCTCCTTGTTAGGGACCTTCACCATAGAATATCCAATTATTAATCAAAATTGAAAGAGAACAAATTGAATAAGAATGAGAGTAGAAACAAAAGAGAGACAAAATAGAGAAAGCATACATGACACAAGATTGGGCACAAGTTTCCCCCATGTATGAGTGAGGACTTCCCTTATGCATATATTTATAATATTGAATTAAGCTTTTATGCTCAAAACACATTGAAAGTATCCTTTTTGAGTTCTTGCTTTTTCTTACCTTGCATGACTTGCTTTTGTGTAAATAAATCAAAAACTCTCTATTCTAAATAACTTTAAAATCAAAATAATATTTTATCTTCTCCAATATATACATAAAAATACATCTATTACACATGTGTACATACAAGGTCCTTGTACTAATAGAAGCACACAAAATATAATATGTTTTAATTATGTAAAGCACATAAATTTCACTCATTAAAATACACACTCCAAAATAATAGTTATACTTAACTTTATCCAATTATCTGCTTATCACAACACAAAACACATAAGTATCCTTCTATCTATCTACTAGGCATAATGCGACTAGTACCACATATACTTGTTCACACGATAAGTCATGGATTATACCATCAATAGAAAAAAATCCACAATGATAAATATAGTTCCATAATAGTTATTGTAGAGATATAGATACACAAATTTTCTCTTATTGAACAAGTGGATACCCTTTGTTCATATTGGCTAGAATTGTAGGCACTACCATTCTTATGAGAGGGAAATTTAAAGAGGCGTCTTTAGGGATTTTGGACAATTTTAGATGGATGTACAAGGCATTTGTGAGCAAGGCTCCAAAGTGATCCATGGTGCAAAGTGGTCAAGGCGCAAGAGGCATAGCATTTTGAAGTTTGAGATGCAATAAAGTGCAAATTCAAGTCTACAAATAATAAAGAAGCATCCACTTAGGCATTATTTCTATGTGTTTGGGGCAGAATTGAGGTTGCAAGGCCTTAATTTATGGAGAGATATACTTTGGGCAGCCTAGGAGGTTGAAAATTGGCCAAGATTCGAAGGGGTGTGGATCAATTTTAATGGAACAAGGGTCAAGGCTAAAGGGGTGCCTCAATGTAGGCAATTCTTGATGAAAGAATCATGTGGAGAGAGACATGAATAGAGAGCAAGAAAGGTGAGCACCATATTTCATGGCTTTTGATGATTCTCACATGCAAGATATTCATCGTTTATCTCAAAGAACATGAAGAATGGATCCCCCTCTCCATCCTCTATGCACTTCTGTACATTTTATAGACTGATTTGAAGAAATGAAAATGCTAATTTTCTAGACTTTCTTTCTCTTCCCTCAAAATGCTAATTTTATGGGTGAAAGAGAGGGAGAGGTGAGAGTGTGAAAGAAATAGTTTGTGGCATGTTGTTGGTCTCCACAAGAGGCTTCTTAAGTATGTCAATAGCTATGATAAGCATTAGCAGCCTTGGGCACCACTCGGTGTCTCGTTCGTATCATAGCATTTTGGAGGCTCCCACAATCTGAAATAGACGTTATTATTTTGTGTAAATATTTTGAGTGTTGCCGCGTGAGTACTATATCACAATAAATCCTTAGAAGTATGTATTTAGGGTTCCACTGGGCTAAGGAGATTCACAATTTTATCTCATCTGCAAGTAGTATTATCGTCAGTTCATTAACACGTTGGTTGTGCATTCTTTGCCTTTAAGAACCTCTTGTTGCATAACCATGTGTTTGAATATTGGGCTAAACCATGGAAGATAATGTTTGAGGATGTTAAGATGGAAATTTCCAAAATGCAAGTACTAAAGGCTCCTCAAAGGGGTGAAGTTTTCCATATCTTTACGGTTGTGACTATGCATAGTATCTTATTAAGCCACTAAAATTACAAGGAAATGTTGAATGTTTAGTGGATCTTGGTGAGCCTAAGGAAGAGTGGGTTGACATTAATGACTATGAAGAGTTATGTAAAATTGATGCAGCCTCAATTCTATCATGGTGTATGCATCTATTATGCATTATCTATCCACAAGTAACCTAGCATAAGCTCTTTCTAAATCCAAGAAGAGAAAGATTAAGCAACAAACACTTCACTTTTCCATTATAACTGGTATCTTGTACAAAAGGGGAGTAGATAAGGTGTATTATCATTGCATGGCGCCAAATGAGGTGCCATTCATTTTAGAGAAATACCATGATTCAACCATTTTGCTTGAGGGCTTACTAGCTAGAAGGCTTTACATGCTAGATGTTGGTGGCCAAGGGTTTTCCAAGATGTTTTTGAATATGTTAAACATTGTGATATTTGTCATCAGGAACATGAAGCTAGGGAAAATCGTAAGAGGCCACTAAACCCCATTTTGGTGACCTCCTTGCCCTTTGCAAAGTGGGGTATTGATTTTGTTGGACCTTTGTTTACCAACACGAAAGTATTATATCATTGTGGCGATAGACTACTTTACGAAGTGGTCTGAAGCTTGCGCTATGATGAAGGATAATGCCAAGGAGAAGACTAGTTTCATTTTAGAGCAAATTGTTTGTCCTTTTGGTCCACCTAAAGAGCTTGTATCTAATCATGGGACACATTTCTTGAATAAAGCTATTGAGGCTTTGACAAAAGCTCTAAAGGTTAACTACAATAAGACTACACCTTATAACCCCTAAGTAAATGGGCAAGTAAAGAGTACCAATAAGCACCTTGTGGGGATTTTATCCAATACTAAATCTGAAGATAAGCATGATTGGCATAAAAAGTTGTATGTGGCTATTTGGGCTTGTGACATGACATTTAAAAGAGCTACATGCTACACTCATCTTAAATTAGTATATAGAGAAGAGTGTGTTCTACCTTTGGAGATTGAGCTACCTACAATAAGATTTGCTCTAAATTGTTCTTTGGGTGATGACGATGTGTTGCAAGAAAGGTTCCCTTCTCTTGCACATCTTAATGAGATTAGATTATAGATTTTATTATATCAAGAGAGGTAGGAAAGAAGCCGATGAAAGCTCTTTAAGATATTTGAGCTAACAAGTATAAATTTGCCAAGAGCTAATTGGTCCTATAGTATGTTGCCCATCATGAGCTATTCTCACTAAAGTTAGAATCCAAGTGGGATGGCCCTTATAAGATTGTTCGCATAGGAGACAATGGCTCTATAGTCCTTTTTAGCTAATTTGCAAGGGGTAGAGTTCAAGGCTAAAGTAAACTTAAATAAGCTAAAGTCTTATTATGTATAGGTGCTGATGTCAGACTTGGTGCCTTTACAAGTTTTCTGGGAGAGAGCCACCTCAAAGTTGTAGAGGATACCAAGACTATTAGATGGGAAAATTTATTCATTATCTTGAGCATCCATATTTAGAGTGGTGTTACCACCAAGACAAAGTTGTTTGATGGAATATGTGTTATCACATTTTGAGTGGCAAGACAAATCTTTCACAGGGGACATTTGGGTGTATTGCCACCATTGCCATTGAGTTTTTTCTTGCACTCCGAGTGAGTATAGCATGAGGAAGGAGGGATTTTATTTGTTTTACATCCCCTCTCTATGTTAGACTTTGATTATCATAAGTATGAGTAGGTTGATTCTTATGGTGGGTTACATCAATGAAACCTTAGTTTATACATTATATTTTGATGGAGCTTCTTGAGGACTTGCTAACCATGTGAGTGTAGGGTTGTTATTAAAGATTCCCATCATCGAGTGATTTTGAAAATGGGAGTCTATTTAGGCACTGCTTTTACTAGTAATATGGATAAATACAAGGTCTTTCTTATGGAGCTAAATCTAGCAAGACATATCAATATTCACCAGTTATAGGTGAAAGGCAACTCACAGTTTTCGGTGATTAACTAGTTGAATGGGACCTCTAGTGTAAGGGATCCCATTTGACCGCCCGATGTACCATCATGCAACCTTGGACATACTTAAGATCCTTGAGGTAGTGACTTGCAAGTTGATTCCCATCAATGGTATCACTTTGTAGACTCCTTGGCTAATGATACTTTTGTTGAAGGTATCTTTCTCAATGATGGTCTAAAGGGGCTTTTACAAGTGTTTGCTACTATCAGCCTAGGGCTATTATGGGGACTAATTTTGCTAACATGTCCTGCTTTGGCCACCAATAGTTAGCGTGGGTCTATGAGCCAAGTTGTGATCAAGAATCTTTATATTCCTTCATGGATGCATTAGATAGTTCAAGTGCATATTCATCAGATAGCCTTTGGCATTTATATCAAGGGGTTAGCCACCAATTTGATGCATTTAGTGTAGGGCCTGAGCGATCCATCCCTTGGTTAAGTTATGGGCATCAATAGACTTTATATGGGGACCAAGGGTTTGCTTTTAGCAGTAGGTTGCTGAATGATGTGATTTCATTCTTTTGAGGATTCTTGTGTGTGAGATATTCATTATTTGTCATGAAGAACATGAAGAATGGTTCTTAATTCTTCATCCTCTACACACTCATGTGAATTTCATGTATTGATTTGAAGAAATGGAAACGGTAATTTTCTAGTCTGTCTCTCCTCCCTTAAAACAATCTTTCTCTCTGCTCCCTTTTCTCTTACATAATGGCTAATCTTGTGAGAGAAGAGGAATGGACAAAAGAGAGGGAGATGTGAGAGCTACATGAAAAAAATGGTTTGTGGAATATTGCTCATCTCCGTGAAGGTCTCCTCGAGTGCGTTGGTAGTCATGGTAAGCATTAGCAGCCTTGGGAAGAACCACTTGATATCTCGTTCATGTCATGACATGTAGGCAATCAATAGATAAGTGATTTAGTTTTAATAGTAAATAAAATCCAATTGAAAACCTATTTTAAATATTTATAAGGAAGATAAAAAGATAATTATCATCACTTAACAGTGGATGTTTTGGATTTTTTTACTTTTTGTGAATAAAATAGTCAAAAATTAAGAAAAATAGAAAAAATAAAAAATAAAAGAAAATACCAATAAATAGAGAAACACTAAGAATGATCTAAGACTCTTGAAAATGAAAAAATATTATAATTTTTTATATTTTTAGAAAATTAAGGTTTTAAAGTGCGAAACATGCATGTAATGGTAGTACAGGGTTGGCTTTGATGACATGTATAGGGATCTAAATAAAGAAACATGTTAAATTTTGATGAAAAATATTGAAAATGTTGCTATCTTATTTTTATGTTATATTTATGACAAGTATATGTGAAATATGTATCCAAGAGTAGCACAAGTGAGGCTTACTCGATGCTTTTGGGGTGTGTATAACATTGATGCAATAGGAGAATTTTGTTTTTAAGGAATAAATACTTCTTTTCTATTATTTGGCGTCCGCTAGGTGCTTTTTCATTGCTTTGATAGTAGTTGAAAGTCATGAGATGATACAAAGGCTTGTTTGTTGCACCCATTTCTTGTTTTCTCACATTAAAAATGCATGTGCGCTCTCACGAACACTATGCATTGAAGCATTTTTATGCATATACTATTGCATAGTAATTGACTCCTATATTGACAGAGTAGATGAGGAGATCCAAGACAATTAGTATAAAGGATTCAAAGGGATTTTCAACGAGGATAAATAGAGAGTAAGTGTTATGTTTGTGCTAAAAGATGAGGATGAGCAAGTCAAATCCCTAATAACTAGATAGATCCCTCATATCTAGAGGCCGTGGCAATCAACCAAGTAGGTGCCTTTATGATGTTTGTGTGGTGTACTAGACACCCCATGTTGGGCACTCTTGCTTAGTGTTTGGGGTAGGCAGTTAGGAGATTGGACTACAATGCAATGTGTCAAGGTTTAGAGAGAGAGAGTTCCTAGCCTATTGCTAGTAGCTCATGGTCGCATGGCCATGGGGGTTGGTCTGGTTGAGGTCCATCAGTGAGCTTAAGTGGCGAGAGCTACTGTTGGTCCCATTTTAGGTCCCAACAACTTGTGATGTCTTGATTTACTTAGCTATCTGTAGTGGTAGGTGGGATTCCTATAGGTACACTAGATGTACATGGATCTCCTACTTATGCTAAGGAGCAGGCTCCTAAAGGTGGGATAGCATGTATACTAGACCTACCCTACTAGGCTACATGTACTTGGTGGAGACGTCCATTGGTACCATATATATGACTAATGAGGGAAAGAGACTTATAGCACACATAAGTTGTGCTACCAGGTCTTTTTCGGCATAATGTATTGGATAAATGAAAAAATTCTCCAAAGGCTAGCAATGACTATGTGATAGTGTCCTTACATGATGAGTTCATAGTACCTTCTAGAGAGGATGAGGAGGCCACTATCCAAGAGAAGAGACTATTATTGCATCCCTCAAGGATACTACCCTAGAGCATGAGGTGGCCACTACCAAAGAGATACATGATCATTTCTCTACAAGATGGATAATAGAGTAGATGTAGGCCCACATGTCCCTAAAGCTTTTGGATACACTCAAGGCAATAAAGAATGGCACATGGAAGTCCCAATGGTTAGAGAAGGAGGATTGGAGGAAGCTTAGAGAGGGGGACTTCTTTCTCTCCACAGTGATGGTGACAACAGTTAGCTCATCCAAGGATACATAATGATGATTCCAAAGTCAGAGTGGGTGAGGCTACTTTATTAGTATTTCTACATATGTTAAAGGGAAACCAAAGATGGAGCTAAATAGAGGGTAAGAATGCTTTTATGTACAAGATGATTTGGAAAATTTGAGTTTGTTTTAGAGGCCAAAACCATTTCAGTACATTGCAAAAGGGATGTGGGAGTACTTGATGCTACCTTATGATCTAGGAGTGGCCATCGGTTTGGCTGCATGCTTATGTGGGCGATAGGACTTTAGGTTTTTTTATCTTGGAGGTAACAATACGTTTATATACATGATACTTTGGGAGATAGGAATGTGGGTTTATGATCTAGGAGGATGCCATGATGCTCGTGACCTATAGGAGATTACTATCTGGATTTTCAATCTAGGGGGTGGAAGATGGTTTGTGTGCATGGTTGATTGGGAGATTCTTATTTTTCCTTTTTACTGAAGTAGCTAGTAGATGGATTATGCTAATTATTAAGATATTTTGCATACCAAAGGATGTGTAGGTATAGAGGGGTGGATGTCGTAAGCTTTTGAAGGCATGACATGAAAACTCAATTTGGTTTATCAAGCTCTAAATTGGCTAGGCCCTCAAATGGGGCCAACATAATGTGAATAAGATGGGAATTGAAGGTCTAACAAGGCCCCCTTACATTTTTAAGGCCCTAAGCCAACACAATGCGGGGGAGGGTGGAGGGAATCCCTGCATTATATCGGCTTAGGGTTAGCACAATGTGAGAAAGGTTCCCTGAATGATCTCAAGAGAGCATCTTTACACTATGTGCCCTTGGGGGGGGTCTTGAAATGATCACAATGGATCCCCCTCACCTTATCGTGGCCCATGGCTAACACAAAAGGGGGGCAAGGGGGGTCCATGATGTTCAAAGCCCCCCCCCCCCCCCCCCCCCCCATTGTCCACCGTCCAACCCTTCCCATGACCCCCCTTTGCATTATGTTGGGTCGGCTTAGACTACAACAAAGAGATAATTTGTTGCTTACTACACCTTGATGTTATTTTGCATTTATCGCTTTCTCAATTAGGAAGGGTGAGTATACGATTGGTTTCAAGTAGAGCATGAGAATGGTTATGTGAGAGGTAACCAAACAAGGTATATAGTTGAGGATCTTGAAATAATAAGAGTTCATTCTAAGTCTCACATGGTGCATGCATGAAAACATTTTAATTCCAATGGTAGGACCAAGGATACCTCAAGCATTGAGGTCCTCATGTTTCTATCATATACTAAAATAGGAGGCCACATGGCATGCTTACTTTGAAACGTGTACAACTAGGTAGAAATGTTTTTTTTTTGGGTTGAAAATAATATTTTTGTTGCTTATGAGATGTTGGATGTTTTAGAATAAGTTGAAGCACAATGAAAAAAAATCTCAATTTTTAATTCAAAAACTATGTTGGAAATGGAGCTCGTTGAGTAGGAAACTCCTAGCCACACAAAGAATTGAGCCATTGATATTTCTTGAGTGAATATTGAGTCTCTTAAAAGTTGCATGATAGCAAGGTTGTGCTTTGAATTTTTTGACCATAGGGATTTCTTTTTTTCCTTCTTAGTTCAAACAAGCAAAAAGAAAAAAAAAAGAGAAATGATTATGTTTTTAACCTCTATTAGAAGAATTAAAAAACTGATTGCTTAACAAATAGAGTGCAAAGCACCCTATTGAAGCCAAAGGAGAAGCCATCAAGGCCACCAACAACTTGCAAGCTGAGGATAGATTTCAGTATTGTCCCCACCCATTTTTAGATGAGTCGGTCACCCCTACCATTCTATCCATTTTGAGTGGATAAAGAGTATGCTCTAAAAGTCGTGGACAACTATGGTAGCTCCCTAATACTTTTGTATTTTGGCTAAAACATTTATATACAATATCAAATTTAGGTGTTCTATAGCTAGAAACAAAGAGTGTGACAAGAGCTACAGATTTGAGTACTCAGTTGATTCTATATAGTTTTTAGTTCTCTCTTTCACATAGAATAAAACAATTTTGGTTTGGACAACAAACAACAAATTCCATAATACATGTTTGATACATCAGGGATGCTATTTTGATATCCATATGGCATGGATATGCTTTGGGATGCTATTTGGATTTTTTAGAGCTCGATTAGCTCAATTTTCTAGAGATTTATTACTGTCATAACATTTTGGATAGCAAGAACACAACAATGAACTTCATGATTTTCTTATTATACCTACATGGTATTTCGGGCATGCTACATGTCTACAGTGATGTCTAGCATTGATGTATGAGCCTCGATATGGGTATGCCATGCTTTGATACTTAGATTTGAGCTACATTTGATGTAATTGGGCTTTGGTTAGTTGCTTTGAGTTTTTATGCTTACTCACTCAAGTATTAAAGCTTCATTGGACACATATGCTCTCCTGAATGTTTTTATGATGCATTTGGGCTTCTTGGATGCTTTGATGTATATGTCTTGAGATTTGCTTACTCATTTTACATTTCATATTTGCTTAGAGTGAGAGATGCTTCTAATTACTTGGCAAAGCTTGGTTTTTTGAGACAATGGGACTCTTAGTTCATGCATATGCTCTCTTGTATACTATTAGATGCATTTACCTTTGCTTTTGGGCTAATTTGATTTTATATGCTTTGGATATTGGCACCTACCTTTGTCAATAGTTTGTGAGTGATGTATACACTTATGGGATGTATGGCTTACTAGCAATTTGAGTTCATGATAGCCTTTGGTATTGACTGTCTATGCTTAGTTACTGCTAGTTGTATTCTTTGTATGTTGGCTGCTACTTGAATATCCTTGGTAGTGGGAGCTTGCTTTCTTAACTATTTGCCCATAGTTGGATTGACATATACTATTTTCTTTATTTCAAAATTGCTATAATTATAGTTTTCAACATTCTTTTGGAGATCAAACATTATACTTTGGTAGTTTATTGCTTGCAGTAGATGGAAAGCTTTATACTTTTGGTATTCCCTCATGTTTTTTCCTTGTTTTGGTTGAGATTTATAGCTAATTTTTACTCATTTATATCAGCCCATTCTCTTGGATTCTACATTTGAACATTGTCATTAAGGTTGGTTCTTCGAATGATAGTGTTATTTTTTATATTGAAAAGCTTAATGGCACAAATTTCACCTATTGAAAGCTATAGATATGGTAGATATTGGTTCAAAAGAAGCAGTTTAGGCCTTTGAAAACCAAGAGTGTAAAGCCTAAAGGCATTGATCATGATAGTTGGGATGAGTTGGATGAGCTATATAAATCCACTATTATATTATCATTGTTAAAACAAGTTTATTTCAATGTTGTGGCACCTGAGGATGATGCTTAGTAGATATGGAAAAAAATACAATCTTTATGACAATCAAAGTTTTGCTTCAAAGATGTATTGGTTGAAATAGCTTGTGGATTGCTAGTGCTACAATTTTGTGTGCTATGTATCCAACTATGGTTTGTTGAGGGAATTCTTCTCTTAATGTCCGGTATTCATGATTGATTCACATGGTTTGTGCTTTCGTTGTTTGGCTTTATTGCAATGAGTTTTGGGCTACATTCTTTGTAGCATAGGATGCTTACACTATGCACAAGAATAGTACATGGCTCTCTATGCATTCGTTATGATTATTCCTGTAAGTGTTATTTTCATGTTTAGGTAATGTGCTTTGTTGTATTGGTTATTTTGCATGATTGCTAAGATCCATCTTTCTTGGTTATGGGGATACAAGTGAGATGGGCTATCACCTATGGGATCTATAGGGTAGGAAGGCCGTCCATAGCCATAATGTTATTTTCCATGACGACAATATGCATAAGTAAGGTAGTTAAGATACACAGGGTGACATTTTTGGAGTAGCCTCCTGTTACCATACAAACAACTAGATAGCTTGTAGCTAATATTCCGGTGGCCCATAATCATGATATTGGACAAGATATATAGGCCCCACATATCCTGCTTTGAGACAATCTACTACAGATAGATGTTAGCCAAATCGGTTTGAGCTCTCCATGGACTATGTTATGATGACAAATTTTGGTGAGTCCCCTACTTCTGAGGAGACCACGCGTAGAGGTGATAATCACTCTTGGGAGAGAGTCATGTAGTCAGAGTATGACTCACTGCAAAAAAAGCATACATGGAATTAGGTTCCTTGGCCCAATGGGAAACATGCATTACCATGTAAGTCAATATACAAGTTGAAGAGTACCCATGGATGCCCCAAGCCAGCATATAAGGTCAAATTGGTTGCTAAGGGTTCTAAGTAGGAGCATGGTGTTGACTTTAATGAGGTCTTTTCTTTTGTAGTCAAAATGACTACCCTATGCTTAATATTTACCTTGGTTGCTCAGTTAGGTCTGGATCTCTAGTAGATGGACGTTAAGATGACTTTCTTACATGAAAACTTGCATGATGAGATTTATATGAAGCAGCCTAAGGGCTTTCAGGAAAAGGGCAAGAAACACCAAGTATGCAAGTTAAAAAAGAGTCTTTATGACCTTACATAGGCACCTAAGGAATGGTACCACAAGTTCAATGCTTTCATACATTCACAATGATATATCCACAACGATATGAATCTATGTTTATACACAAAGAAGGCCTATGATGTCAACCTTATGATTTTGGTAATCTATGTGGATGATATATTAATTGTTGGGAGCACTCGTGTGATGAGCAGGGTGCCTTGAAAAGTTAGCTCAAGAAGAGCTTTGAGATGAAAGACATGGAACAAACCTCACATATTTTTGGAATTTCATATGCATGACATTAAGCCTATTGGTGATCCTTAACTTCTTATGTGAAGGTTGGTCAAGCCAATTGTTCATAGTTTGATGAGCAGAAGATCGAGATGGCCAATATCCCTTATACATTTGTAGTGAGCAATGTAATGTATGCCATCATATCCACTCATCCCGATATATCATTTATAGTGGAAATTGTGGCATGCTATATGGCTACACATGGCATGTGCATTGGGATGTCGTGAAGGATATCATGAGGTATCTTAAGGGCAATACAAATATGTGCATATGTTATGGTGTCCAGGATACAAGAGTTGTGGGGTACACTAACTTTGATTATGTAGGACATGCAAACAGTAGAAAGTCCACATCTAATTATGTATTCACCTTTGTTAGAAGTGCTATTTATTAGATTCCTAGGGTGCAAAAATGCATGGCCATATCTACTATAGAGGTAGAGTATGCAAAGAGGCTCTCTAGTTAGGCCACTTAGGCTTGCAAAGAGGCTCTCTAGTTAGGCCATCTAGTAGAAAACCTTGGTATTACAACTAATATGGTCTCTACACTACATTTGGATTCTATGAGTGCTATTTAGTTGTAGCTAAGAATCCGCTCATGTTCCATTGTGAAGACAAAGCTGTGGGGGTAAAGCCGCCTATGCCTAGCTACTCATGTATTAGTCACATTGACAATACTTGCACACTTATACACTGCAATGTTGGGCACCCATCACTATCACTTCATTATTTATTCTTTCAGTGACATTTGAATAATGGAAGGTCAGTCACACATTATGACAGTTGGAGTTCCCACATCTTGTGTCTCTTCCTCCTTCCACTATAACTCTTGCCTTCGCTCGCAAGCTTCCACTCCAGGCTCATCCCCTTCAACTTGTATCAAAGTTGAGATCAAGGAGCTCTTCCCCTTCAGTTTACTTTAGCCTAGATTTGAAAAGCTTCAACTCTTCAACAATGGTAACTATGGATCCGTCACCCCAAGGTATGCATTGAGCTCTAGCTTATTCTTAGCATGCTCCCTCCATTTGAGGCTTGGATAGCCTTAATTAAGCTTTAGTAAGTACTCAAAAGCAATAATTAGTAGTAGCAAGACTAGTAGCAACATTAGTGTGAATTGTGTCTATTTTAGGCTTGGTTTTTCCTACTTCTGTTATAGCTATTGGCATTCCTCTTTTGGTTCCTATGGCACTTGGCATTCAATAGGCATTGTTTTCCTTCCTCCTTGGCATTAGTACTGAATTTGGAGTATTGTTTTTTAGATGAATGCTTCATCTATTCACTATTTAAATAGGGCAACATGGTGTGATAAAACAGGGACAACCATTACTTCATTATTTAAGCTCCATTAATGCTCATACAAATAAGCATTGATTCTATGATGCTTCGTTTATGTCTTGAGATGATTTTTGGATAGGTTTGAGCTCTCTTTTCTCAGTTTCATGTAGGTTTCTTTGCTATATACATAGTGAGTAGCAAGTATTTCACTTGAAAGCCTTATGCATTGAAGGTTTACATGCTTCTTGTGTACGGCATATGGTAATGCATACTTGATAGTACTGATGTATGGGCTTGGACATGTCTATGGTGACACTTGAGGCTCTATTTTGAGCTACATTGGATGCTTTGGCACTGTAGTCTTATGCTTTAGATACTCTTATGCTCCCGGCCTATGCTTCCTGTACCTAGATGCTCGAATGCCATATACTTAGTGTATTGAGCTTGCATTGCTTGACATTTGACGTTTATTTTGATGGGAGCCACTACTTGATACTTGGATGTTACATAGAGCGCTTGATATCTATGTTTGACCTAGAGTGTATTATAATGAGACAGTGGGACTGATTGTGACATGTACATGCTCTCTTGTGGATGCAATTATCCTATCGTGGGTTGATTTGATCTCTTTGCTTGGGTCTGTCACTTATGTCTATCAAGGTATTGTCAATGGTATTTATATGCTTCTAGGTTATGTATTGAGCTTTGCTTAGTGGAGTATGCATCTGGTAGTTCTCTTCATTTAGTCTTGAGACCTTCCCTGTGCATGATGTCTATGCCATTGCATGTATGGTTGTTGTCACACTTTAGTTATGCCAATCTTCAGTGCCGATCATTCTTGGCTTCTTCATATAACATGAGAAACCTATATAAGCAAGGGTGTATGAGGGAAGGTAATGTGTAAATGGACTAGGATAGGTGAAACCCTAAGCCTAGCTCATCCAGTAGCTATATAAATAGCCCTATCTCGGTGTAGAAGAGAGAGTGTACCAATTGTACTTCGTGAGCAACTGAATAAGCAAGATCTTCTTCTTGAAATTTGTGAGCTCTCTTCTCCCTCTTATGCACACTCTTCCATGCTAAAACTATAATATTCCAACATGGTATTAGATCCATCTTTGATTCATTAAGCTTCCCCTAATCCTGTCTCAGTTGAGTGCACAAGAAAGTTTCATTCTTCATCTTAAACCTCTCAACCTCCATAGCTAGATCTAGACCATCAGTTGACATGGTGAGGCCAAAGAAGGGCATTTCAGCTTATGGTCTCTTTTGGTAAATTCTTCCTCACCTCAAGGCATAGTGTGCTATCACAAAAAACCTTGACATTGGCCATGACATTGTCAAAATTGCAGATTTGACACAATCTAGGATAGTGCTCCAATCTGTGGCTACTCACGACTTGTAGAAGGCGCAATCATGGTAGCCACCATAGAGATTTGGTAGCCCCCCAAGTGGGCTATCCCTACCTAAAAGGATTTGACATATTCCTTCTCTACTAAAACCAAACTATCACCCTATCTAGCAACCATAGCCAAAAAATCTTGAACCTCAATTTTTTCAAATTTCTTCTTACTAAAGTTATGAAAAGTGATTCTAATCACTGAATAAGCAAGATTCAATTCCATTGTAGATTTGGAGGCTCAACATCTAGAGCTTCTTACCCCAAAGGTGACTGTCAAGCCTGTCATTTAATCAAACTCCAACACAAGCATTTCACCAAGCTTGGATATTGGTGTTTTTATACACTACTGATCAATTTTTTTACCATTACTTGCTAGTTACTCTCAACAATTTTAAGGTTCTTAGACCTTATGCATATTCACTAAGTGCTTAACTATCATCGTCTCTCTCTTGACCATTGTAAGGCTATGTATCAGATATAAACACATAGACCATTTCATCTCTTCATCCAATTGTATATCAGTTCTAAACCATTTTTAGCTTGCTATCTAAGCATCATTTCATTTGATTTTGCTCTTATTGCATGCCTTGTAAAGGATTAGACACTGCCAAGAAAGTATCTTATTGTCTTCTAATATGTTGCTATAAACACCCTATAGTCTCTCCTATATGCGTTGGATATATGAACCGAGTCAAATATCTTAAGGCAAAAACGTGGTGCTAGTTTGTGACCTTCTTGCCTCTTATTCGCAAATCTATAACTTGCAACTACCATTTAGCAATAGAAGCATGAGAATATCCATACACAGGAGTAAACATATGAAATCCATGGAAAAAAGAGGGACTTTTAGCATGTCAAATACCATATGCATGAATAAAATGATAAAGATTATGTAAGCTTTTCTAGGTTGTATTGATAATGCAATTTCAAACTACAAAAGCACAGACTATCTTGTTTATGTCCATTAGAACAACAATAAGTATGTGTGCTCTAATCTTGTAAGTTCTTATAATCATAATTTAGTGCATGAAAATGTCACTTTGTAAAAGTAAACATCTGTCCTTATGTACAAATATAATATTCTCAACATTAAACCTCAAGAAAGTCATAGATACAAAATGCATATGAAAAAAAAGAGAAGTTAGGGCACTATCAAAAATTCCTATGCATTGAGAATTGCAAACTTTTCACATCGTCCAATCTTGTAAACCATGTTTGTGTTTCTAGCCTAAGCACAATCTAAAGGCTTGTGCTATTCTAGAGTCTAATGTAAGGTTGTTGGCCTCACAAGCTTGCTCGAACTATTGCATGAAGAAGTGATTGTCTCCCAATGTATACTTCTCCACTTGTTTACAAATAAGGGAAATTTTGGTTTGCTCTCTAGTTGTAAGTGTTTACCTGGTCATGTCAACAAGTTGCCTCTAACTCAAGTTTGAAAAGCTACAAAATTTGATTCTTGGGGGGGAGGAATTTTTCCCATGGCAATCTATCTTTATCTATCACTGTCATGAGAATGTGTGAATTGACCAATGACATACCACCATCCATAAGTTTTTTGTGTCCATATTTCTAAAATTCACAAAAGCATCAGAGGGAAGGGAAAATTTGATCATAATAGAAAGCCATGTTTGTCCCAAGTATCTCCATGAGTATGACACACATCTTAGCATTGTGAAGTTGAATGATGTCCATCATGATGATTCTATTGAGCTCTTCTCGACTAACCTGATCTAAGAGATGGGACTCCATGTTTATTCTAGAGGTGGGAGGTGATTCATGTCTAACATGTATGGTTGCATCATGTGCTTGTTTGAGCATATTAGCACTCCATGTTACATTGCAATGCTAGTTTCTAGATGACTCTAGAGAAATTCTAGTGTATCTCTATGTCAATAACTCTAAAGTCAATGCATAAAAGTCAATGTATGAAGTTCTTGCACCAAAGACACTTCCTATCCAAGAAATCCACAGGTAGCCTTGCCATCCCCACCTAACTAACAATAAACAGCTCTAAGGATTGAAATCAATCCTTCTAGAATACAAAGACATCTAAGGTTGATCATAACTTACCCCTCTACTATCGATGCCCTTGTACATCTCAAAGAAGAACCATACAAAGAGGGGGAATATAAAAGTACTTGTGTTGGAAATGATGAAGAGGGTAATGTAGTCCTCGTGGACTATTTATTGATCCAATCATGATGTTAGAACATGGCAAAGGAAGGAGCATGAGCCACCCACAAGAAACTATTGTGTTGGAATTGCAATCGACTAGCGAATTTGTTAAGTAATTGTCCAAAGAAGCAAGAACCTACAACAAAAGATCAAGCTAACCTACGATGCAATAATTGCAACATTATCCATATGTATTGAGATTTTCCTAAACTCTAGGCATCCCACAATACTCCACTTAGGTTTAGCAGTCCTAATACTACAACAAGAAAGGTCAAGGCCACAAACATTGACCCCAATGACAAAGCACTAATACCGTTAGCATTTCTTAGGGTCAAACTCATTTCTCAAAGAGGGCACATCGCTAATGCTCTCATCAACAAAGGTGTGCATTTCAATATCCTAACCTACGATGCATGGACTAAGATCATGACTAAGATTAGACAACTAAATCTTGTACCAACAAAAATGCAACCATCAATCCTTGAGGATTCCCATACTCGTTACTAGGAAAGTGAAAGATTCTCATGATTTTGGAAAGTAAAAGTATATCTATAATGTTTTATGTGCTTTCCAATTGAGAATATGTGGAAAATTGAATTTTTCTTTAAATAATTTTCAAGCATGCACTTGAATGTGGCATTCATTCCAAAGCACATTGAATATACTTGAACTTACAAAGCACTCCAAATCTACTTGAGCTTACAAAGCATCAAGATAATCATAGCCTTCAGTACATGCAATATTTCCTATTCATAAGAGTAAGGCAAGGAACTGGCTTCACAAGCAAGCACAAGCCCTAGTCAAGATATTAAGAAAGTTATTACAAAATTTCTCAAGCTCAAGAAGAAAAATAAAAGCCACTCAATGAGGATTCTCTTGGAGCATACAAGAAAATAGATGCTAATAAGAGCACTGTAACAACCTCAAGGCTATCAAAACCAAACATCAAATGGGTCCATTAAGAAGGAATAGGAGACCAAAGCTTACTACTATACATAGTGGCAAAGAGTTAACAGAAAGTTATATTGGGTTCCCAAATCTCTATAGCATGCTCAAGGTTATTATACATGAAATTGGTGATTTTCTTGCCTACACCATCCACAAAAATGCCTATACCACCACAGTTAAAGCTCTATCTAATTTAAGGAAAGAAATTATTGATATGGGAAGAACAAAAATTCATTTGCACATGTTACTCCAAGATTGCAAATGAATTCATAGGATGCATTTCCAAGGCTAAATCTAGAAATTTACACTTCATTCCATCTTTTTACACACCAAGTAATACTGGAAAAGCATGGAGGATGTATCAAAACTAGAATGGAAAGTAGGAGGACAAAGTGAATTCAAAAAGAAAGTATATTGTTCAAGCTTCAGTAGCCAAATTTGGGAGTTGGTGGACTCATGACCATCACTGAGCAAAAGAGCTATATGGAAGTGCATGCACAATTCGTAGCTTCAACTTTCTTAGGAACGCTTTTGATGATTCAAAACTTCAAGTTACATGAGAAATTCCTACACCATCATTCACTATACAAACTCCCCATGGAGGAAGAATTGATGTTGCAAATAGAATAGGCCAGGAGGATGTGGTATTGGATCTATTTGTATTTGTACATGTGATATTGGATGTGATATTTGTATGCATATCATTCCTAGCTTGGATATCACTACTTCTTGAAGCCTATGTCTCATGTCAATACAACCCAAAGTTCTCCTAGTGGCTTATTCTATAGCCAAGTAATGATGTACTATAGTCCAACACCTTCACATGTATATAACTAAGCAACCCATTGTTGGGGGTTAAGGGCTACAAGTGCCTAGCCGCCTATATTTTTATTGTACTTACTGCCCACACACCTATATGCTATAGGTGGTAGCCACCCATCACTATCACTTTATTCTTAAATATTTACTATGACAATAGAATAAGGGAAGACAAGTCACATATTGTGACTATTGGAGTTCCCACATATGGTCTTGCTCTCTCTTCTTGCTCCAACCTGCATATCTCTTACTTCTTCTGCTTGTGCTCTCAATCCTGCTTAGCCTCTCCTCCTTTGAACTCATATCAGAGCAAGCATTCCAAGAGTTTCACCAACATTCATCTCAGCATGGGAAGAGAGCTTCACTTGTAGCTTCCATGGGAGCCCCGCTTCACTCCACTTGAGGTAAAGTGAACTTCACCTTCCTCTCAACATGCAGGGCTCTCTTAGGACTTCTCAAGCCTTGCCAAATAGCTTATTGAAGCCAGCATTGCCATCAATACCCCCAAGTAGTCTGCACTAGTTGCACCTATTTTCTAGGTTGATTAGCTCTAAGTTCATAGCTCAAACCTCATCTTTTAGCTATTTTTCAAGCAACATTGGCAAACCTTTGTACTTGTTCCCAAGTATCTTGGCTAGATTTTGAGCATCATTTGAAGGGATTGAGGTCAATCATTGATTCATAGTTCACGAAAAACCTGATGTTCACTATTTGGGGTAACATTTAATTGTTTAATTCTTTAGTGATGCTTATGTTAAGATATTTTGATGTCCAGATGATGTATTGATGCTTGACTCTTACATGCTCATTGGTTTATGCATATATTGTTTTTGCAAACATTGATGATTGTGGTCTAATTTAGATTTGATTTGATACCCAGTATTTACTCCTATCAAACGGGTTTTCAATGGTGGATACATACTATTTATATACATGAGCTTCATTATTCATATGTAGTGAGTTTGATTGCAATTTTCTTGATCTCCCTATTGCTTGAGAGATCTCTTATGCACAATAGTTTATGCACATGCTTACCCTATTGGTCGGGATACTTCTATGTACCTACATACTTCCACTCTCTAACAGTACTTCGTACTTAGATGTTTATGCTCATTCTTGTACACTACTAGTTGCATTTCCAACCCATTTGCTACCCACTTCCCTAGCAGTGGTGGTAGCTTTGTATTTTGGTCTTATGTCATTATTGGGGGGAGTAGGGTCGTATGCAACTACAGTGCCATAAAATGTGCCAAGATCTACAAGACAAAAGCAAGGGAAAAGTGCATGATAAGGCTAAGACTTTTGATGATCATAGCATCACAAAGTCTACTATCAAGATTGAGAAGAGAAATACATTCGAGTACAATTTTGATGAGTATATTTTGGCTACTTTTTCACCTGATGTCTAGTTCTCTAATACTCAAATCTTCTTTCTCCCAATGTTGGTTGCTTGATTTGGGGGCTTTCTTTTATGTGACTCCACATCATGCTTGATTTTGTACCTATCATCCTATGACATGTTCCATGAGACTAGGAGATTATCATATTTGTGATATTATTGGCATCAGTCATGTTCCTTTGCATTTTGCTATTGATACTTCATTTGTTTTGCATGATGTTCACCATGTGCCAACTTTGACTAAAAGCCTTATCTCTATAGGAAAATTTTATGATAGTAGGTATCATGTTATGTTGGTAATTCTACATGAAAAATCACTCATGGAAACTTATTTTATTGAGTGGTTCCAAGAGTGGTAGTCTTTATCCCTTACTTGTATTTGGCACTACTAATCATATTTTGGTTGTGAGTGATCTTCCACATGTATCTCTTTCGCATCACCATCTTAGGCATATGTCCCTCAAAGGAATGAAAGTCTTGACTCATTTGCAATATCTCCTACCCTTGGATTTATCATGTTTTGATTTATATGATCTTTGGATATATGGTAGGCAGACTTACAACACACATAAAAATTCTACTACTATGCGTACGAGTGAGCCTTTGGCCCTTATTCATTCCATCCATGTTTGTGGTCCCATGCCCCATTAGCGTCTAGGTGGTACAAAGTATTTCATTACATTCATTGATGATTATTCCCATAAAGTTTGGGCCTATCCCATAACGTAGAAGTTAAAAGTTTTATCTACTTTTCACTCCTTTCTTGCTACTATAATTGAGAACTAGTCTAGGATAGGCCGAAATACCTAAGATTTGATAATGGGAGTGAGTACCTCTTGTGTGCTTTTAAGCGGTTTTGTGATGAGAGGGGTATTAAGCATCAGGTGACTGCCCCCTACACTACACCCCAGAATGGTGTTGAAGAGCGCATGAATAGGACTATTCAAGAAGAGTTTACAATATCCTTAGTCAAGCAATCTTACCATATATGTTTTGGGTTGAGGCAATTATTGCTACCATTCACTTGATTAATAGATCGTGTGTACTGCTCTTGGTGGTAGAGTTGTAGAGAAGGTATGGTCTGAAAAATCTCCTTCATATGCTCATTTATGAGCCTTTGGATACGAGGCATTCTCCCATATTCCTAAGGACAAATGCAACAAGGTGGTGTCAAATGCATCTTTCTTGGATATGATGATACACGTGATATGGGTTACCACCTTTGGGATCCATACCCAATGATTGAGGTGCATATGGTGATATTTTAGAAGAAGCTTCCTATTACATTATACCCCATTAGACAGCCTACAGTTGATGATGATGTAGTGGCCCAGGATCCACCTATTGTGCAAGATTATGATGTTGAATAGAGAGCATAATATGTACAGGTCCCCCCACCCAGTCTCGAGGCACTCTAATAGAGCCTCACATCCTCCTTATCTTTATAAGCCCTCTATGCATTATGTCATGGTGACAAATTCTAGTGAGCTGCTTACTTATAAGGAGGCTATGCACAAATATGACACTCACTCTTGGGAGAGAACCATGAAGTTTGAGTTTGATCCACTTTAGAAGAATCACACGTTGGATTTGGTTCCATTTTCCAATTGAAAACATGCATTTCCATGCAAGTGGGTGTGTAAATTAAAGAGCACCCTTAATCACTTTGAGCTAGCATATAAGGCCCGTTTGGTTAAACAAAAAAATAGAGTTGACTTTGATGAGATATTCTCGCATGTAGTCAAAATGACTCTCTCTCTTAGTCTTGGCCTTGGTTGCACAAATGGATTTGGACTTGTACAAAATGGATGTGAAATTAGCAATTTTACATGGAGACCTACATGCAGACATCTATATGCAATAGCGTAAGAGCTTTTTGGAAAGGGAAAGGAACACCTAGTGTGCACGTTGAGAAAGCGTCTTTAGGGACTTAAGCAACATGCACCTAGGAATGGTATCACAAGTTTTATGCTTTCATCCATTCATGTTATATTCCCACGGTGATAGGTTCATGATGGTAGCCTTATTGTTTTGGTATTATATGCCGATGACATGTTAATTGTTGGGAGTACTCATGATGAGCTAGATGATTTGAAGACTCAACTCAAAAAGAGCTTTGAGATGAAGGATATGGGACATGCTTCTCACATCATTGGTATGCATACTATGTGCAATAGCTCTAAGGGACTCCTCTCCTTATCTCACAAAAGGAGTACTTATCATAGGAGTGCATTCACAAAGTACTTGAGTGGTTCCATATGCAAGGTAGTAAGCCGATTGGTATCCCTTTATCTTTTCATGTGAAGGTGAGTTAAGTGGAGTGTTCCCAATCAAATGATGAGAGAGCTAAGATGGCCAAGTTCCCATATACATCCACAGGGAGCAGTTTGATGTGTGCAATGATAGCCAGTAAACCTAACGTAGCATTTGTAGTGGAAGTTGCAGCTTGTTATATGGTGATAGATGGCATGCGACATTGGGACACCATGAAGGGTAACATGATATGTCTTAAGGGTACTGCAAACTTGTGTCTTTACTATAGTAGCTAGGGCATTGGACTCATGTGTTACACAATCTTAGATTATATAGGACATGCACATAGTAGGAAGTCCACCTCTAGCTATATCTTCACCTATATTGAACATATTGTTTCTTGGATGTCTAGGGTGCAGAAATATACTCCCTTGTCTACCACAAAAAGGCCAAGCACATTGCAACCATTGAGGCTTGCAAGGAGGCCCTATGGTTAGGTCGCTTGGTTGTAAATCTTAGTATCACACATATGACTCCTACATTACATTTAGACTGTATGAGTGTCATCCAATTGGCTTATAGTTTGGTCTATCATGCGAAGACTAGGTGTATTGAGGTCCATTACCACTCCATCAAACGGGTATTTGATCACAAGTAGATAGAGTTTGTCAAGATATCTACAAGTAGATGGAACATTATGCCTTTCTTAGAAAGATTATGGACATAGGATGAGATGACGTATATTTGTTATGCCATTGTACTTATATGTACACATTATTCTTTGTCACTTTCTTCTTGTTTTCTCCTCACTTAGGCACATTTTCCTTTAATTCAAATATTTTTAAGGGTTAAATGCCACCTCTAATGCCTGGCCATCTATATTTATCTTATACTTATTGCCCACACACATGTACATTGCAATTAGCGTCATCCATCACTATCACTTTATTCTTTATTCTTTACTATGAAAATAGAGTAAGGAAAGGCAAGTCGCACATTGTGACTATTAGAGTTTCCACATATTGCCTTGCTCTCTCTTCTTACTCCAATCTCCATAGCTCTTGCTTCCTTCTTTCTCTTATACTCTCATTTTTGCTCGGCCGCTCTACCTTTCACCCATCACATTTTTTAAATATGCAAATAGTTCTCTAAATAAGAGAAAAACCCACACGCATAATAAGGGTCTCAACCCTATGGCATGTGAGAGTATTGACACAATTATTGCACAAGCTACGATATGAGATAAAGTGGCAAGAAGCTCAAATTACACTCAAATATTTAATCTTCTAAATGAGGATCAACTACATAATACTTTGAAGATTTCATCACATGAATGTAGTTAAAACAAGTGGCAAGCAATGAAGGCTTAGATTGGGAGAAGACGTCAACTCATGCAAATCTCAATTTGTGAAAACATCACAAGGATGCAATTCCACCATGGAGCCTCAATGATCTGCAAGGACATGCAACAACCATCAACATTGAGGCCCTAACTTCTTCAAGTAAAATATACCTTGACTTCAATCTTAACAACTACCTAATTCATTAGAAGAATGTACAACCAACTCCATCGAGAACTCGTATCCCAACATAGTTCTTCTTCAACAACATTACCATCAATATCAAGGCTCGTACTTTAATTGTCTTGGCCTTAGTATTCATTGTATGCACTTAAGTGCACTAACCAATCTTGAGAGCGAAGTTTAATATCCTTGAGTAGCCTTACATACTTACATCTCAATCTCCATCCATGTAGGGTTGAAGGCCTAGTTTTATGGCACTATGCTCATCCATTTATTTTTTATAAAATAAAAACTAAAACATTAAAAAGAATTGTGGATCCCTTAGCATTGCGCTACATCTAGGGGTGCTCAAGTTAGGTATATATGGTGGCCTTAGTCAGGCAACTCCGTTCTTAACCCCTTAATCCTCTTTCTAACCAACAATATTTACTTGGGCCCCAAGGCAAACATAAGGAGTCTTACTTGCCTATAGTTAGATATGTCTCCCTAAGTCACTTGCATTCTTCTTTCCTTCATAGCATTCATCCCAATGTCACTAAATCAATCATGAAAGGAAGGCGAAAAAGGTGTTTCATGAAGAAACAACAAATCACATCAACTGCCTTTGAAGTCTATGCTTTTCAAGAAATATTAAACTCTAGATTTGTCCATCCTGTTGCTAGTATCTCCCAATAGTATTCTTTCGAAATCCCTTTTCCTTAACATTGGCAACTTTTCTTGTCTTCATTAACCAAGTTTTCTTGCTTCATCAATCACCTAAGGAAACCCTAATTATGTTGTCCTCTAAGTAAGTATCAGTCTACTTAAGCATCCATATGCACATATTGTTTGCATCATAACATGTATACAAATTGGGTCCCTAAGTGTGGGACAACAACCTAGGCTTGCTTGGAGTTTGACCCATCTTTCAATCCAACAACATACATCCTTCATGAAAATAGAAGACTAGCACATCTCCCAATTTAAGAATGTATGCTTTAAGCACAAAAATAGAAGACTAGGAATCCCCTTGAAAAGTGAATGCATGTGAGGATTTCAATGCAAGTACAAAAGTTCATGGAGAATCTTAAGCCATAATCTCTACTTCAACAATGAACCTCCCACCTACCATACCCTACAACACATCCTACCTATCCATTCAAGTTCTAACCCACAAAGAGAAACGGTCAATCAAGGATACCACCAACAATGAATCCGTCCTCCACAAGATTTGTCACCAATCATAACCTCAACCACCACCCACCAAAGTTGCTATAAGCATTCTTCATTGTCATCATCAATGACTACCATCACTCCTTCAACAGACTACATCACAATTGCCCCAAGCATTCCACATCTATGGTGCAAGCTTCATCATGCTACCTTCAATAGTGAATACCAAAGTCAAAGTGCCAAAATTTATTTTAAACTTTTGTAAACATTTAGTGAGAGCTAGGTTCACTCTTATGCAAATTATACTATCATCTTAAGTTACATCTAGAAGACACACAACAAATGAGAAGATTGTGGGGAATTTCTATATTTTTTTCGTAAATCATGTCCATAGGAGGTTAAGTATAGGCAAAAGTAAAAGTACACATCACAACTTAAGTCTTCTTACTTTCATCTTATCCTCTTGTGCACCATTGCTTGAGAGCAAGTGAGAGAAAAACCTTGAGTGGAAGACTTGGAGAGTGAAGCTCTTCTTCTCTTCTTTCTTTCTTTCTCTTCTTCACCTTTCATTTCCATAGCATGGAGGTTAAGAAGTAGAGTGAGAGTTTAAGAGAGCAAGGGACCAATCGGAGAAGCTCTTATCCACACCTTTCTACTTTTCCTTCTCTACATTCCCTCTCATCAATATACCCATTGCAACTTGGATTAAACACAAAGTAGGAGCAACAAATCAAGAGGCACCACATGATTCATAAGGCAACCAAGCAAAGCTTCAATGGCATATAGACTACAACACAACAAAGGCAAATAGGTGAATCTAGTATATCCTCTCAAGTTGTTTCATTTTCTTGCTTGCATTGGGAGTTCAAGAAGAGAGAACAATGACTTGGAGTTTGGAGTGTTAGCCAACTAGGTAATAAATAGTTGAGCAATGAAAGCATTGAGCTCTCAAAAGAACAAATGTCTTTATTGTTGTCCCACAATTGAGCTATTGTAGAGGCTAACAATTTCAAAATTTCAAATAGGAACTATGAAGTTCTTTATTTTGTTCCCACCTTTTCCACTGCATTTCTCTTTTCCATTGTATTCCTATGTGATGATGACTATTTGTTTATAACATGCTATTTTTAAAAAGATGGTAAGTTTCAAGACCTAATGGATCCAAAACTTCCATTTTTTTTGGAAGCTCAATCTAGTGATCTTTTTTTTTTCATGCAACTATCTTGAGGTATGCAACTAAATGGGCAAACAAGGATTGAACCCACATGTAATGGATTCATAATCCATTATGCACAACAATCCTATTGTACCATGACGCTTCAACCATGAGCTTTTGTGAGTTCGTATATAGCTTTCCTGTGAAGGTGAAAGTCCTCAAAGAACAACTTCGAACATTTGGGGTGAGAATGATGCCCAATCCATTCAATTTTAACAAGTAATACTAATCTTTCAAGATATAAGCATCTTGATTGTTGGTAAAGAGTTGGCAAAGTCCCAAGGGAGCCTGTATATAAGCAAGGTTGATGCAAGTGCAAGCTGAAAGATTGATGGCTTTACTCTAAAAGAACCAGCTTACATGCAAACTTAACAAGTAAAGCATGTTCCCCTAGTCCTAAAAGCTCCCTCTACCGTAGCTTTCCTAAATATCCAATGACCAATTGGTAAGTCTACTATCAAGAATTTAAAAGCACATTCACAACTTTGTGCACACTGTTTGAAGGTTACTTGGTTTGAAAGCATTCATAAAGTACTTTCCTCAACAATTTCCAAAAATTAGTTCAACATGTAATTTTGAACCACCACCCTCTTTGCACCCCCGCACCACTAGCTAGAGATGAGATTGCTTCACAACCTTACTTCCTTTGTTGTCTCATTTCACTCTACGAAAAACTCCTTTAGAAAATAAATCTTGTGGTTTCTCATTTCTACCTTCCAATATCAAGATACAACTTCTTGTGCAACTCCACTATTTGGATAATTTTAAGTACACACTTTAACATAGCTTGGACCAAGCATGAATAGCTTAATTGTCAAAACAAATGACTTCTTAAAATATTCAACCAATTTTCATATGTATTTCGACCATATGCAGTAATTAAGTATAAATCAACTTGTTAGACTCATAGCTCCAACACTGGCCAAAAGTAGATTACTCCTAGCATCTGTGAGTAACTTCTTCACAACCCCAAGCTCCAACAATGGCCACGACCAAGTTAATCATAGCTGAAGGGTGCACTTTATTTTACCATGTGCATATTCCTAATATCCAAAGAAACAAACTCCAAACACCATCTCATCTGGGATAATCATGCACATTTTCTTACTCCATGAAACCCACTTTATCATGTGTAGTAATCTGCTTGCCATGTAGCACCACTTAGCCCAAAAAATGAAAAAATAACTCACCATACATGAGAAAATAAACCCCTGGTTATTCTCTAGTATTGATAATCAACCACAACTAGAATTGTTGTTTGGTCAATTTCTCTCTTCAAAGTACATGTAAATCACTTAACCCTGAAGCAGGATTAAATGGCAGGCCATCAGGGTTTATTCCAGCATATTGTTGTACCTCTCCACACCTTTGACTTAACAATGCAAACCAGGTAAAAGTTTATGAAATGACTTTGAGACCATTATTTATAAACATTTCCCAACTTAGCTTTTTTGATTGAAGCTTCTACCACCAACAGCAAACATCAGAGCCCTCTTGAAGTCAATGCAGTAAAAGAAGTTTGATATATTGTCTTACTCTAAGAATGTGCATTGTGCACCATGGCACATGGCTCCTATCCCCACTGCACAAGAGAGAAACCTGCATAGCTCAACAACATTCATTGTTTTGGTCAAATAAAGCTCTCAATGTCATTGATAAGAGCAAAATAAGCCTACACTTCCATCATACCAGTGAAATAGTCCTACTAGTGGAAACACACACTACTGGCCAATTTATTTGAATTGACCATGCTACTATGTGCTGTTGTGATTCAGTTGAAACTACACGTCGTAAGCTGAGCTAGCATCTTGCATTCCATTGAACTGCAAGCTGCGCTATCCTCTTCATCAGCCTATTTGGCACACCCACCTTTGAAGAGGCTAGCAATACCACCAAAAGCTTTCAAGCTCAAGAATGATAACCAAAAAACACACCTAAAGAGTTAAAAGGCATCCAAAGCTTGCCATACTTCTCACACATGCATCACTGGAGATGGACTCTGTACTCACCAAATAAGCTGAAGACATTAACATGAAACAGCAAGACATGTTTTGAATTATGAGACACTAGAATACAAATCTTCAACAAGGTTCCTTCTTCCCACATTGCCTTTCTTGATAAAGTCTTATATTTGTTTGTGAAGCAAAGAAAAAACAAGACAAAAGGAGCTTCAAGTCAGATAGTTGATTACGTGCTCTAGAAAAGTTGCATAGAGAGTTGTCTTGCTACAAATTGCCCTGCTGCATGGATGACTTGCAAGAATGAGCAATGAGCCACATCTGGAACACCTTATGTGATCAAGTACTCATCACCCATGAATAATATCATGTCTGCTGACGCCTATGTTGATACTACAAACAAGCTGATGCTACAGACATATAACGAAGAAACTCAGCACACAGCCAAAAAACATACCTCCAGTTCCAGATATGACCTTGTTAGTGAGAATTGACTACAATAAGACCCTTGTGCTGAAAAGCCAAAACACAAGTATTAAGGCGCCTCATTCAGAGTCCACTCGTGCTAAAAAGCTTTTGGTTGATGAATGACTCCTGACTTTCATGCATTATGTAGCAAAAATGTATATATTCAGTCATATGAAAGCTTTCAACATATGGTATTTGCAGAGAACTAATAGGGTCTAGGGCTTCTCAGCACCGGTGACTCTGGTACCTTCCCATGGGTACTTGATTCTTCAACCACCTTGGACCAAACATTTGCAATCTTTTCCGCATATCCTACCTACAAAGACAAACGAAAGGAAAAACCAGGTAAATTAAGTCCTTGCTCCCTCCCTCACTCCCTCTCCTGCACTCTTTTTCTACCACAAGTTTAAAAAACTGAGCACAAGGACAACCACATTGCATATTTACACAGTAGTGCCAGAACTGTAAGACACGTAGAAACGTCAAAATTTGAAACATGTATCAATATGGACCTTTCAGAAAAAGACACATGAATGGCCAACCAAGTGAGCATCCAGCACAAATCTCAAAAAGGTCGCCTGAGCTATGAAAGCAACCAAATATTTCCTCCCTCTCCTTTACATGCAGACTTATTTGCACACCTGCACGCGGCCTTCCCCAAGTCATACACAGATCAAACAAGGTACTAGAATCTTATATGTGAAAAAGGGGGGAATGCTACCAGATACTGCTAAGTTTTCTAAAATAGAGTGCATGAGTGGTGGGACTATGGTTGCAGCGAAAATTGGCAAAATTTTAGTTGTGAACACAATCCCAAAATCTACACTGAGAGCTTTAATACTGGGACTATGGTTGCAGTGAAATTGGCTAATTTTTAGTTGTGAACACAGCCCCAAAATCTCTACTAAGAGCTTTAATACCAATATAAAGCACTTGTTGGCCCAGGTGTGGAGTAATTGCGCAATTACTTTAGTAGAGAATGAAAGAAATAATCAACGCACAACAACACTCGATCACAAATGAGAAGCGACATATTAATGAATGAGAGAGAGTACAACACTCAAGGCGATCACAATGAAAATACCACACTCATGTGCTAATGATGCACAATGTGTCTTTTTATAATAAAATGAAATCCTAAATGGCTTAACAGTCATAGGAAACCCTAAATGAAACCCTAGCCCTAAATAACTTAGTGCCTAATACACTAGGGGCAACAACTGTATTTAACGACTGTTTAAATGCCTGGGGAACTTGGATCATGGATCAAAGGGTATCAACAAAAAGCCCATGAGATGCCTTGCAAATTCCCTCCATGGAATGATCAGATCACGAACAACAACAAAATCCTAGAAAATAAAAGAAAATATAAGATCATGGTTGCATAAGGATGACCTATGATAGTACAGAGTATGACAGATCATGCAACAAATGGCATCAACTTGAAGGCTTGTCGAAAAGCTTGGAACTTTAGTCAAGGAAGAGCCTTCATAAAAAGATCTACCAAGTTGTCTTCAATGGGTACGTAAGACAACTCTATATGCTCTATGTGGGAATGGAACACTAGGTTCTATGCAATGGTCAAAGCACTCTAACTATCATTGTAATTTGTAGATAAGCTAGATAAGAGTCAGAGCCATCTTGTGCACAAGAAGATCTACAAGTAACTCAATGAAGTACTAAAGGGTTGTGCATAAACCTGCTCAACTAGGAGATAGCAAACTGAAGATTGGGGCTTGTATGATAGATAAATCAAGCATCCAACAGGCCATTGATATAAAGTAGTGTCAAGGGATCCACTACCAACATCATAAGTAAATCTGAAACCAAGCTCCAAGGAAATAGACATGCGCGCTATAGAAGCTATCCAACATATTTGGACTATGTCATGATGATGGCCTCCTCAATGGTAGCAAATTGGATACCCAAGTAATAGTAAATGCTGCAATTTGACCAACATTGGTCCCAGTGACAAGCACATCATTCAACATAAAGTACTAGAAGAATAAAATTAGATCCTTAAGGTCATATGTAAAGAGTAGCCTCACAAAAGAGACACAAGTTGGTTGAAGGTATAGGTAACTTGACTGCCCATAGTTACCAACCATAAAGTAGTAGGATTCAGGTAGACCATTCAAAGTAATAGAAACAAGTTGATTATCAAGAACAACTTCATCAATATTCAATAATTGTTCACGAAGATCTTTGATGATGCTTAGATAGGCATCCATATGACCTCCTCCTTCCATGAGACCATCTTCCAACTACTTACGTAGATAAACAATATGTTCTTCATGCCACACTTGATACAATGATGCAAGCTGGTCCCATGCATCCTTCGCTATCTTGCATGGTCCGATGTATAGAATAATACCTCTTCATGGACCATTTGGTTTAGGGCAAGAGCCCTATTTCCTCCTTGGGCTGGAGCATCTGGTTGCCTATTACTAAGATTTTCCAAGGGGGGATGTATATGAGCTGGTTTGCTTAATTTCTTTAGGCCAAGAGGGCCAGTTGCTTTAAGGTTTTAATGTTTGATTTCATTAGGCCAAGAGGGCCAATCCGTTTTGTAGTGCCATGATCTATTTTATTAGGCCAAGCGGGTCAGTTAGTTTGCAGTCAAATGGTTTATTTCTTTAGGCCAAGAGGGCCATATGTCTGTTTGGTGCATATACGTTTAATGGTTTTTTGTTTTAGTGATTGCATCATACAGGTTGAAGAAGTCACTAGAGGGAGCCTTTGCTGCCGAGGAGCTTCTTGTGGCCATTCCAGATGGTTTCATCCCCCTTTCCGAGTATTTTTCCTTTTTCCCTTAAGCAAATAATGATAATGTATATGTAAGTGGGTTACTCTCTTTTTGTTTGTTGGGGACCGGCAATCAAGCCATGAAGTCCCAAGTTTAGGTTATGTATGTCTGTGGGAGGTCTGAGTAGTCATTGCCTCCTGTAAAGGCATTGTCAGGCGCACTGAAAGACCTGTTTTATGTTGAGATATTTACAATCACACCTACTTCAATCCCTTTGTAAGGAGCAGTGAGGGCTCAGGACCAGAATCCCATATGCACAATAGCAGAAAATACTACCACTCAATTCCTATAAAGCATTGTACTTGCACTCTTTTTCTAATGCAATGATAGTACTCTTTTCTTTACAGTAAAGTGTATTGTCACTGTCAATACACAAGATTGTGTTTATGAGTCCAAGTCTCAATCTTGGAGCCTAATTCACTTGTGTAACAATTTGTCTTTGTCAGGGTCAATGTCTTCATGAGTTTCTTCTTTCTCTTTCAACCTCCATAGCTTTTGCATCTACCATGCTCTAGATCCTGCATATTCTGGCATGGTATCAGAGCGCAGCTTAGCATGGCTTAGCTCATTTTAGTAACTCTTCACCTCTGGTCCATCTCTACCCAGCTCAGTCTCAGCCTATGAACTCACCTTCTATCTCCACCTTCAAGCTTGCCTTCATGGCTGCCATAGCCAACAGCAGCACCCTATCAAATTGAAGCTCTCGTATCTCACTCCACAGGCAAAATCTTACCAAGCTTCCTTCTGGAGAAGTGTTTCCCTACTATTGATGCTTCTTTGGTGTGTTTCTCTGTGTTCCTACGTGTTCCCATCTGCGTGTTTCTAGATTCGTGTCATCTTGCATGGTACTCGAGGGGGAGTGGGAAACCTTGGATACTTCAGCCCACCCCCTATTCCAACTATACACTCCTCCCCCAACCCCCCTTGGATTCCATCTAGCTAGCAGCCTTGTTTGACTATTGACCCCTCTTTGACTATTTACCCCTTCTCTCATCTACAAAAAGTGCTCCTCTCCTCCATGCTTCCACACTAATTCAGCAAGCATTTGCCATTCTCATCTCCCTCTCTTGGATCTTGAATCTCAGAGGTCATTTGTGATTCGTGAAGCTCTAGCCTCTCACTCTCTCCTCTTTTCCCCACCCTATGAAGGCTCAAGGCTCTCTTGTCCCCTCTCTCTTACTCTTGCTCTTTCAACTTTGCCCCAACTCTCTCCCTCTCTTTCAACTTTCAAGAGTCAAGACTCAAGCATCTCTCTCTCTCTCTCTCTCTCTCTCTCTCTCTCTCTCTCTCTCTCTCTCTGTGTGGCCTCTCCATCCGACATCAGCACCATGACTTGTGACAAGCAGGCCTTTAATTTGCACACCATCCATGTGGAGAGAGATATAGAGAAGTCCAACTCTCATTGGACGTGCAAGTATTGTAGAAAGTGCTATACAAGTGGTGCAACCCAATTTCTCCAACAGTTTTCAAAGACGCCCGGGGCGGCTGGCGGGGGTGGGCATGTAACAAGTTGCTCCGTGCAAGGAAATCCCTCAAAACATCACGGACAAGATTCTTGCCAAGATGAGAGGGGGATCCACAAGAGGAGGAGGAAGTAACCTATCCGCACCAACTCCTATGCCTACTAATGAGGAAGCATTGAATGTTTGGGTGGGGGGGGAACGAGTTGCTCCATGCAAGGAAATCCCTCAAAACATGGTGGACAATATTATTGCCAAGATAAGAGGGGGATCCATAAGAGAAGGAGGAAGTGGCCTATCGGCACCAACTCCTATGCCTACTAATGAGAAAGCATCGAATGTGGGTATATCTTCAACTAATGCGAGAGAAGCCTCCACCATTGGTGGTGGGTGCTCCACATCCCCATCCGGCTCCTAACAAAAGGCGAACAATAAGTCACAAGCAACAGGTGGGATGGACCCTTGGGACGCCATCCCCAATATGGATCCATCACGGGACGCGTCACTTTCAAATGTGACATCACTTTTCTGTCTATCACAACGTGATGGAGTGGGACATGAAATGTGATGCAAGGTCATGTTTGTGAAGGAAGGTTGGGACGAATTTGTGACGGCAACCGGCTCGCGAAAGTTTAGAAACGTGACGGACATTTGCGATGCAAAATGGCACATCAAATTAAAAAACGAGGGCTCAGTCGATTCCCGACTCATCTTGTGACCCGTTACTCGTGGCCCATAGAGAGCCGACTCCCTTCTGTGTGTGTGTGTGTGTGTGTGTGTGTGTGTCCCAGGCTATAGCATATCCCAAGTTTCAATCTCTCTTATGGACTCTGATGGACTGGAAGCACAACATTATGATGGCTGGGAACATATGGAAAGACCGTTGGTCATGATGATAGCACATATGATAAGGGCAAAAGCCTCAATACCACAAGAGATCATTCGAGTAGAATTGGGCAATGCACCCATGGTAGTTGAGGTATTATTCCAAGCAATTACTTTCCTTCAAAGGATATGGCAGCTCCCTAAAGAATGATATCCTAGACTAGCTCTAGAGTCTTCAAGACAACTTGCAGCAAAGGGAGATAGACACTCTTGGTATGCACATATGAGCATGTGGCTGAACTTACATGGCATGCGTATAGATAGACTGCCACCATTCGATTACAGCCTTGACTACCCTACTTTGTGTCTCAGTCGTGCAACGCTGAATAGTGTGATCAGAGCAGACATCACTAAAGTGGAGACAGAAAGGACTAAGTCCAAGCCCCCTTTCCCATTAGGCACGAAAATGGCATAATACTAATGTCACTTCTTGCAGCTTTCTCATGATGGTTTCATAGTGAGGCCGAGATACATAGATGCTCAACTTTCTCATGGACTCCCAGTTGCCATTGGTCAGATTTGCACCTCATCGCATCAACTGATGATTGAGACAGGTTGATGGAGCCATGTTGCAAACAATGAGAGGATATGTCAGCTTTGTGGATGGGAGCCAGAAACGGAGGAGCACTACATTAGTAGATGTATTGTATACTATGATATCCGAGGCCACTATCATTGCCTCTTTAAGGAGGGCTTTGGACCACTAAGATAGGTGATGGACTATCAAGACCAAAAAGTATAGGCCTTTTCTTATTGGAGTTCCAACGGCGCAAACTAGTATTATTATGAGATAGGAGGCGACCCAAGCCTCATCCACCCTTCTAGAGAGTAGTTACAAACTTTTTCGATGTAGCTGAACCCCAAGCCGCTGTCACCCCAAACACTACATCTCCTAATGATAGGCATCATCAAGGGATGTCATCAAGCGGCATCACTGTTGACACAACTATAGCATTACGCAGGGCACAACACCCTAGAGTACCTACTCGAAAACATAGGCATGCCCATATACATCACATTCGCATCACGATTGCTCGTTACAAATGCAGATTGGCGCGCTGACTCAGTCGAAGGTAGCTTGCAAAGTCTGGTGGATTCCATAGATACTCTACAATCTTTTTAAACTTTTTACACTTAGTTTTTCCAATTTTTTCAGTTTTCCATACTTCTCATTCCAATCTACCATGTAGACCTACACATAAATTAATCTCTTCTTCTCTGATGAGAGATGTTGATACTAGTTGTATTGGTTATGGTCTCATAGGCCATTCTAGCCTTTTAGAGATGTTCATAGATCTTATCTCCTCTCTCTCTCTCTCTCTCTCTCTCTCTCTCTCTCTCTCTCTCTCTCTCTCTCTCTCTCTCTCTCTCTCTCAACCTGTTTTAATCTACTATCTTCCTCATCATCTCACATTCTCATGCATCAACATCCCGAGAACGAGGTAACCACTCTATTCAAGGTGGTAATCATGGCAAAAGAAGTAGGAGGGCTAACGCATAGTCTTGGTGGGATGAAGTGCACATTGAGCGATCCGGAAGTGGGAAAGAATCTCGCACATGGACATGTAAATTATGCCCATATCGGCGCACGAGTGAAACAAGCAAAGTTTGAGCTCACTTCTTACACATTGAAGGATATGAGGTGCAATACTACCCTAACGTGACCTCTGAGAAGAGAAGAGAGCTCACAAAGAAGGATGCCAAGCTACAAGCCTCGTCTTTTGCAATGAGAAAAGCACCACGTGTGCCATCCATCGACCCTACTGCATTTGCGACGGCATCGACCTCTCAAGTATCTCATACACTATCTAGTGCTGATGTTACTTCATCTATTCAAGATACATTTGGGATAGGAACATCAGCTGGGCAAGCATCAGTTGATCCTCCTAAGCAACATTGTACTCTTGATATTATTTGGGAGCCACAAAAAAAGAAGCAGCTGATGTTGTTGTTGTGCGGTTTTTTTTCCATGATTACATAGCCTTTAATGTTGCAAGGTCTGAACATTTCAAAGTGATGTGCAAAAAGATAGGGGAGTATGGTTCAACTTATACTCCATCAAAAACATTGTATACTACATTGCTTGAAAAGAAAAGGCAAGTGGTGGAGCAAGCAACTGAAAAGACTAAGCATACATGGCAAAGGAATGGTGTGCCACTCATTGCAGATGGAAGGAGTGACTCACGTAGAAGATCTATCCATGGGGTGGTTCCTTATTCTCAAGGTGACATGTACTTCATTTCATCTCATGATGCTTAAGGTACAAGAAAGTCAGCTGATGCACTTGTTGTTGCTGAGTGGACAGATGCAGTAGAGTTTATTGACAAAGATCTTGTTGTGGGGTTTGTTGTTGATGGTGAGCCTGTTAGAGCATAACATCACCGGGACATGCAGGATGCCATGTAGCAGGTCGGCCAATCGCAAGTGCCACATGGCAGCCAGTTGGACTACACCCAAAATTCGGATAGCAATCGCCTGCATTTTAAATGCAGCTGACCTGCATTATTTGGGGCATTTTTTCCAGCCTATTTATAGGCTTTGTTTTCAGCAGCCTCGGTCAGTTGTTTTCACAAATTTCACAATGTAGACCATGGAGACTACCCTCGGGGCCGACAGAGACAAATCTTCGAGGTGGAGACATACATAAATATTCTCTCTGCACCCGTGTATATTCCTGCATCCTTTTACAGCATTCTTAGCTACACATTTTCTATGTTTCACTCTCTCTCTCTCTCTCTCTCTCTCTCTCTCTCTCTCTCTCTCTCTGTGTGTTCACTCTTGGTCTTGGTCATTCGCTTCCGCATTGCTTCACTATGACATAGTATCAGAGCATTGAAGGATTGACCTAGGGTGGACCCATCTAAAGAGGAGATTTCAGCACGACACAAGGCTGTGTTTTCAACGTTCAAGTGCAAGCAAGAGGGCTGCACATCAGAACAAGGCTAAGGTGAGCATGGGTGTGCGAGAAAGGAGAAGATTTGCTGAAGATGCTACTAGTTTTTGCTGTTAGAGAAAGAAGAAGGCTATGTTTTGGGCCTTCAAGTACAAATTTTACCTTTTCATCACCTCCGGTGAGTGAAGAAGGAGCGGGACAAGCGAACCATAGCCCTAGAACGCTCTATTTTCACACTCAAAGGGGACTACTCTTTGTGTTTTGTGCATGAATTGTAGGTGAAGATATCTGCTAAGGCCGAGACAACATTTCCGGCAATCATGGACCAGAAGGTGCCTGCCTTACCAACTCTTCCATCAGATCAAAAGCTCGATGGCGAGAACTACCGCATCTGGCGGGTCATGATGCTTGCCATCCTAGAGTCTTATGATTTGGCGAAGCTTGTTACGGAGGTTATTCATCATCCTATAAACCGCTAAAAAGTGAGCATAAACTGATCATTGGCTATCTCAGAACTGATTACAAAATGCTGCAAATGTGACCCCTAATTGATCACAAACTCATTACAAAAACTAACTGGCAATCAATGCAAAATTGATCCCAAAAGTGACCATAAACGGTTCTCAAGCTGATAAAAACCGAGCTGAAACTAATCAAAATTTTTGTCTCAAAATTGAGACAAAATTCATGCCAAATTGATCATAAGCTAATACAAAAGTGTAGTTCAATGCCCAGGTGAAACTCATACTCATTAGCATACATCTCACAGTGACTAGTATACTAAGTAGTGACCTCATGGCAAACATATTGTCGGCACAATATCTTAGATGCATGCTGAATACATCCGAGATCCACTACGTGCATGAGCTGTCCTTAACAGGAGGAGTGAAAGTGCTACCTCCCCCTTGAGCATCAAGTAATACTTCAAACCCCTGCCCTTCTGAACCTAACAGAGCATGAACTAAAGTTGACTCTGACTGAAAAGCATCTAGGTAAAGTTGCAACAAGTGAGGATGGTCTGTCAAGTCATTCCATCCATTGGTAAATAATTCTGAAATTTAACGAACTATCTCCTAGAAACTTTACCTTTGACCTTTCTTTCCTTAAGCACCAAAATCTACTCAAGTAGCAAAATCTCATCCACTTCCCCAACCTCAGGCTGAATTTCAGAAGACATATCCTCTGGCACATCATCATGAAAAGGCCTTAACAAGCTAGTATGAAAGGCATTGTGTATCCGCCAATGTGGAGGTAATTTCAGCCGATATGCCACATTGCTAATCTTCTCCAACACCTAGAAGGGCCCATAGTATCTCATACTCAACTTCCAATACAATCTTTCTCTTCCTTTCATCTTTTTCAACCTTGCCTTTCAAAACACAGCAATACATAATCACCCTCTACAAATTACAAAGCACGTTTATAGCAATCAGTTGTCCTCTTTTGCTTTTCTTGCGATCTTTAAAGTACATACTTTATTTTTACATAGACTGCATCCAAGTTTTCAACATAACATTCAGCCTCAAAGATCTCATCCTTAGTTTGCAAAATAGGTAGTATGTACTTGCCACCCTCAACCACCTCAAATGAGCTTTGCCTGTGGAACTACGCACTGTGTTGTTGTAAACAAACTCAACCAAGGGCAAACTGCTCCCATTGTGTCTTGTGGTCTAAAACATAGCACCTCAAAATATCGAACACTGTGGAATTTGCTTCCTCAAGCTTACCATTTGTCTACGTATGAAAGGATGATGAGAATTTCAGCGTGGTAGCCATATTCTCAAACAACCCCTTCCAAAATAAACTTGTCATCCGAGGGTCTCAATCACTAATGATCGACTCTGGCATACCATGATACTTAAAGATGTGCTCCACAAACAATTGTGCCATATGATCAGCCTTTATTTTCTTCCTCATCGGAATAAAATTGGCTTATTTGCTGAACCTGCAAATGATAGTCTATAGCCTATCATTTCCTATAGATGTCCTAGGAAACTCAAAAATAAAGTCCATTGCAATGCTTACAGCTCTGCCAAAAGAACCATGAAACCCCACAGTAGTAGAGTTAGATAAGTGTTGGTTGAGTGATAAGTTTGATTCTTGGGTTGTGTTTCCTCGGCGGCACCAATCTATTCTTGTCAAAAAGAAAATATATAACACAACCTTCCTTCTTGGAAAGGGTGGTAATTCCCTGATTAAGACTTGATTACAACAATCAACAAATAAACATAACTTGAAATGTACAAATTACCTTAATAATCTCGGACATCGGACACTCCGTTGGTCCCAAAACAAGTGCCCCTTTCACTATTTCTTTAACTTGATTGCTAATGGAACAAGCACAAGCTGAGATTTACAATCTCCTTTGCTGTTCCAAAAGCCCCTTTTGCAATAGCGACAATTAGCAACCAATTTGGGCCAATTCGCCCTTGATTTTTATCCAGGAGCTGCACAAATGGAACCTCCAACTGGCCAAATGCTGCCCCAAACTACAATGAATAGGTTGGCGTATGACTTCCCTAACAATTACACAAATTTCAAGTGCTAAATTCAGTGTACAATGCCTTCACCAATTGGCAAGGGTCCCAAGGTGGCTCTCAAACCCTAATTTCTGCAAAAATGTAGGGTTTACAACAAAGATCTCTCTGCTATCCACCAAATTTGGCTGAGATCTGCTCAAAATGGCTAAGAAATGCTAAGATCTCCTAAGAATGGGTTGGAGAAGGTGAGAGAAAGCCAAGATGAGATAGAAATCTGATTTTCTTTGCAAGAAAACCCTAAATTCTGCCTCTTGCCTACTCCAGCTTGCATTTAATGCAATCATCTACTGCCAGACACCTCCAAAATGCTATCACCTGATCAGCAATGGTGTTGACAGCCCCTAGAAGGTGACTTCTTACTATCCCCTGCTTACTGAGACCCCCAGATGGTTGTCTTCTGCAGCAAATTGTTGTTCTCTCACTAAAATATGGACTAGCAACTCTCTCTCTCTCTCTCTCTCTCTCTCTCTCTCTCTCTCTCTCTCTCTCTCTCTCTCTCCAAGCTGTAAATTAACTGAATCGTTGAGACCTAGCCCCCAAAAACGTTTTCTCCGTTTGCATAGTCATTTTTGCCAAGTGGCAGCATTCTAAACCCATTTTTCAACACTATCCAACCATTTAATTATTTATCAGAATTAAATAATCCTAAAAATTAATTTTTAACCCTTCTGACCATGCCCAAAATTAAATGTGCTCATCCATAATTAAATTGGCTAGGCCATTTGTAACCTCAAGTGGTCTCCAACCTCCCGACCCTTAAACTAGCATTAATTAATTAATTAATGCTAGTCCCTAGTGTCACCACCAACACTTATTGGCCAAATAATTGTCCCAAGGTCAAAGCTAACACTAACTGACCAACAAAGCCCATTCGGTATAACTTATCACAACTTTTGCTTTTGACACCCACTACATCCTCAGGGTCCTTGGCTTGTTACCATGAAATAACTACCATGTGCATCACATGTGCTAAACAACCTTGCACATTTGATTAGTAATTTAATCAAATATTATCAACAAGATTAAAGCATCTCAAAATTTCACATCTCTGTGATAATAATACAATGTCTACCACGACTATAGTCACATAGCCACTCACAATGTGGTGTTACATGAAATGAGGCACCTGAATCAAGAATCCACGTGTGCATGTCATCATTAGAATTTGCAATCAATAACTATGCACTAAAAGAAAAAGCAAAGAGTACATCACTGCCATTGTCACTCTCGCGACCGACTACACTGACTTTCTCTATCTTCACACTATTTTTTTGTGCATGTTGGCTGTCCTTTTCATCTTTGTTATCATCAATGTTCTTATCTTTGCCCTTTTCTTTCCTCCACTTAAAGCAAACCCGCTTGGAGTGCCCTTTTTTGCCACAATGATGACACTCCACATTTTTCCCACGAGACTTGCTGCGTGCTTTGTTATAAGAATTACCATTCTTCTGGGATCTGCCTCTAGTATGCAATGTATTGGAAGACTTGTTTGCTGAAATATTTTGCCTATTGAGCTCTCCATGAGTAAAGAGCTCTCCATATCTCAATATAACAGCACAACATTTGAGTTACTCATTGCTGTCCTAAAAGTGTCCCAACTTTCAAGCAAGGTGCATAGTAAAAATGTAGCCTTAAAATCCTCATCAATGTGAAATTCCAAGGCAATTAACTGGCTGAAAATAGAGTTAATCTCATTCAAATGTACAAATATGGTTGTATCTTCCTTCATACAAAGGTCCATCAAATTTTTCAACCAATAAACCTTCCTCGTTGCACTTTTCTAAGCATACGACTCCTGAAGTCTTTGCCACATATCACGGGCAGATTTCAATTTCTAGATGTTGAAAAGCAAAGTGACCGACACTGAAAGCTCTATGGTAGAGCATGCAAGCTCATCTAAATCATCCCACTCCTCTTAATCCATGGTTGCTGGTTTTACTCCTTTTGTTTTGATGGGCTTCACCCATTTCTTCTGCACCAAAACATTATAGTACTGCTTCTGCCATATAGCAAAGTTGTGTGCACCTTCAAGCTTCTTAATGTGCAAAAGATTGCTGCTATCACTACTACCAGCCATGATTTATAGCTCAAAAGTGGCTCAAAGGTCAACAAATGTGAGCCCAAATGTCACACAACTAAGATACAAAGCAAGTACCAACCATCAATGAAAATTCAAGTAATCGCAGAAATTTCAGATCTGCAAATTAATTTTCAAAGGTACAAAATGTTGCTACAGCACACCACAAGCAATTGCAGCCGTATTATGGGCTAATACATCAGTTACATGAAAAAGCCCCAAATCTTAGCTGCAATTTTTGCTCCAAATGCATCCATAGGCACCAATTTGACTCTCATGGTCAAAAACCCCAAAATTTATCTGCTCAAATGACATCAAACATAACTCTCGAATGGATTGCACAAGCCAATTTTGCCAAAATTTCACAAATTTTGCAAAAGCCCCAAAATTCTCCAAGGTCCTATATGTTCAATTTGCATAGAAACTACATTGCACGTACATAACAAGACCAGATTTGACACAAAATTTGCAAATTTTGCAAAAGCCCCAAATTGTACAGGGTCCAATGTGTCAAAATTCCAAGAATTGCACCCGTTCCACCACAATTTCTGCTCATGCATGAAAAGCCCCAAATTTTTTGAGATAGAGAGTGTTCAAGAATGCACAAATTTTACTCTAACGAGTAAAATCCCCAAATTCCAAGGTTAAAAGCATGCCCAATCTCTGAGATTTATTGAATTGTGCTTGTGCACGTGTGAAGGCCACAAATTTCAAACAAAGGCATAGACCTTTGATGAAAATCAATGATTTCCCTTTTTAGAAAAAGGAGGGGCATGACGAGCGACAGTTGATTGCCCGTCCCCGTTGAATCCTGCACCCACATTGACCTGCCCTGCAATGACCTATTCCACGCTGGTGCCCGTCAATTATCTACCGCACTGCCACACCTAGACAACCTACTGCACTGCCCATTGAGGACCTATATGCCCTACGCTAACCTCCTCGCATGCTTGTCTATTGCCACACACTTGACCAAGACTGACGACCTACAACCTGACTATGACCTACAACCTTAAGCAACCTGTCTGGTACCAGTTCGTGGTGATTGATGCGCAGTGGAGGTTCAATGTTGGGTAATGGCAATGGCCGAGAGTGAGAGTGAGAGAGTGAGCAACAGTAGTAAAGAGTGATACACGATGTGTGGGTATGAAAGAACCACTCTTTAGGTTTTTTTTTTTTTAATAGTTATAGGTAAAGGACTAAAGTACAAGTGCAAGGATGTGTTCACACACGAGCACGTATAAAAGGCACAGTGGCCCTTTATTCCCAACAGAGACAGAGTGCACATGTTCTAGAGATAGCAGACAAGAGATAGGCATGGATGTTTAAGCCCATCCATTGTTTTACCGCATTGATATATGATATATCCAGCCTACAAGTTGGTGGGTCATGGATGATAAAGAGCTTCGTTCGGACCAACTTGCTTATTTGACTTGTGTGGTCCCTATGGATTACCACAATGCAATACTGGAGGAGCTAGGAACCTATGCGGATCAAAGAGGGCACGTGGCTTTTGCTTCTCCCACTTGTTGGAGGAGAGTGTCACTTGTGAAGCCTTTATTTTGGTGGCAAAACTTTGGATATTCATTGGAGACCCTTCAACCCTTAGCCATGAGAGTCCTTACTCAAGATTGATCTTTGGGTGTATGTGAGAGAAACTAGAGTGCCTATTCTCTCATTCACACGAAGATTCGCAATTGACTTAGCACACGACAGTTAGAGTAGCTAGTCTATTGCCGCACTAACTTACACAGGATGAGGGCTATGATGAGCATGGGTAGTCCAAAGCAAGTAAACACTTAACCATAAAATTTAAAATTTCTTATTTTAAACTTTAAAGTTTATACTTTACAATTTAGACTTTAGCATTTACAATCTTATGTACATTGTGTAGGTGAATGTTGATGCATTCAAGTTGACGGGCAACACTCTTCTGAGTGTAAATTAGGAGATGAATGAGGAGGAGGAGGAGATGATCTTTGCGGAGCTCTATAGAGAGTTTATAGGAGTAGATACTCGTGCCACTCGCAGTCAACGTACTCATGGGCAAGGAGTTTGAGTAGGTGGTAGCGAGGGCATGATCATTTGGTGCCCTCCGACATCGAGGAGAGGTGGTTCGAGTGGCTTGCAGACATATGTAAGGCGAGACTCTAGTAGCTCCCATCCCATGCCTCATGATAACATCCCCCCTTGCCTACACGGTCGATGCCTAGGGAGCCATCATTTAATGATGATGGTAACCTCATTAGTGAGTATGAGTGTCTCATCATCCGACGTCGAGAAGTCATCTTCAGACTCTCTTGATGAACACTCAAATGATTCTGATGATAATGATAGCAATGCCCCATCATAGTCTATAGATTCATAGGTCTCTCTCTTTTTTTTATCTACTATCATTGTATCCACAGGCCACTATGATCCATTATCCATGTATGTACTAGTCTTTAGACTCTAGTTGTATGATGTATAGCATGTTGCATGCAACGCATGCAACCGTGAGGGCAACCCTCATGTATTCATCTTATTTGTAATGAGATAGCTATTTCCATTTCAAACATGTATTCTATCATTCATGATTTATGGTTTTTTTTCATATTGTATCTTATATCATAAGGTACCATTTAGTACCATATTTTATTGTATTGTACCTTTTGTATCTGACAACTATGGCATTTAGCTACTTGTTATAGCTCGTTTAAGCTTATATATGGTTATGAGTCAAAACCACCGATTGCCATAGAGCTGAAGGAGGTGAGAATGCAATCGGTAGTTGACTTTTTGCATGATATGCAAGAGATGTTGACAATTGCTAGGAAAAGCATTAAAACAACCCAAGATCCTGCCACGTTATATGCTAACCAACATTATACTCCTCAAGAGCTCTAGGAGGGCATGTGGGTTTACCTCAAAGTTCAAAAGGACTCTAATTCAATGACTACCGCCAAGTGCTATAAATTGTCTTCAAGATATTGCCTTCCTTTCTAGATTACCAAGAAGATAATAGTGTGTTCTATGAGCTAGATTTACCTTCTGAAATCCAAGTTCACCCTATGTTCCATATGAGTCGTTTAAAAGAATGATTGGAACAAGTTGAATTAATTGTTCCGATTAAGAAAGTCTCGCAACTCAAAGATATTGCTCATTATGTTCCACTTAAACTCGAATTGGTTCTTAATCTTAGAACTAAACGATCCCATTGGACTATTAATGTCATGGGCATGCCATGATGAAGTATACAGATTAATTCGTACTCATGCTGTATGAATCCATGCCCCATGAAAATGCACCCTTAATAGGACATCCTCAAGCCAACTATGCGAACCCACCCTTGCCATGTCATCATGACACCAAGTATCAAAGGTATCTACAATGGCAAGGAGTTCTTTGTCATGGATCTCATAGTTTCTCTCTGGAGAGGAGAAACTTCCTTGAGTGGAATGCCACTAGATGCATATGACCATCATCCCCATGCTCGAACAAGATGGCTTCTAAGGCATAGTCTAATGATATCGGTCTCCAAGAAAAATGGCTTGGTAGGATCTGGGTGGACTAGAATTGGGGCAATGTATGGTAAAAGCGGTCCTCAAGGTCTAGAAGACCTTCTCGGCTTCTAGGGTCCATCAGAACTTTGAGTTTCCTGTGAGTCTGATGAGTGATGTGACTATTGTTGACAAAGCCAAGGAAACATTGTCAAAGTTGGCAAATATCCTATAAAAGTTAGCAAAGCCAAGGAAACATTGGACATCGCAGACACATGTGGGTGTCTGCCAGTCAAGAATAATCTCGATCTTCTTGGGATCCATGAAGGTTCCTCTCCGAGAGACATTGTACCCCAAGAATTCCACTTCTATTTGATGGAAAAAACACTTCTCAATTTTTGCATATAGTCCTTTTTCTCTGAGCTTTTCCACAACTAATTTTACATGGTGCTCACGCTCCTTTAGATCTTTTGAGAATATCAAGATATAATCCAAGTATATAACTACAAAATCATCTAGATCCTCTTGAAAGATATCATTCATCATATGTTGAAACACTAGAGGAGCATTGGTGAGACCGAATGGCATAACAACATACTCAAAGTGACCATACCTTATGTGGAAAGCTGTCTTTCATTCGTCTCCTTCTCTGATCCGTACAAGATTGTAAGCCCCTCGTAGATCAATCTTTGTGAAGATCTTGGCTTTTCCAAGGCATTCTAAGAGCTCTAGTATCAACGACAAAGGGTATCGATTCTTGATTATTATCTTGTTGAGTCCTCAATAATCCACACACATTCGAAGTGCCCGGTCTTTCTTCTTCACGAACAAAATTGGGGCTCCAACAGGAGACTTTGAGTGCCTAATGAACCTGTTAGCTAAGTTCTCATTTTCTTCTTGCATAGTTCAGCTAATTCATTAGGGGATAGCCTGTAGATAGGTCCAAAAGGTGGTTGAGCCCTCTCATGGAGTTCTATAGCACAATCATATGGTCTGTGCTCGGAAAAGAGATCTGCATTTTTTTTTCAAAGACATCTGGCATACTATTCATGTAAACATGCATCTGTGCGCATGTATCCCTTTTCGGTCTTTTCGAGTGGTTGACTCTAGATCCACCATATTCGTGGCATTGCACATGGCAATCTCCAAGGCAATCTTTCCCTAGCTTGCTTGATTGCTTTGTTGGTCTTGCTTGCTTCACATATTTGCTATAACCACATCTGTACGCATGTATCCCTTTTCGGTCTTTTCGAGTGGTTGACTCTAGATCCACCATATTCGTGGCATTGCACATGGCAATCTCCAAGGCAATCTTTCCCTAGCTTGCTTGATTGCTTTGTTGGTCTTGCTTGCTTCACATATTTGCTATACCCACACCTTAGCCATTTTCCTTCTTTACCGACACCCAGTAATGGTAGGGATAGTATGATTGTTTTGTGAAGGTCTTGGGTCCGTCTTTGTAAGACTTATAGGCCACTGGAGCACTCTTTGTCCGATGCCATATCCTCTCTCGTGTGATCACTTGGGCTCCCTTGGTAGGATAACCATCGCCTCTGTAGTCTTAATAGGCCATTGACCAGCCGACACACAACCTTTGTCCAATGCTCTAGCTGCTTTAGGGTGGGACGCCTTCGGGTAAAATATAACAAAAAAGAGCTTGGCTGGCCTTCCTTCTCGTGGCACCGTTGTTGGGCCTAAGAGGGGGTGTTGAGCTTAAAAAATGCATTAGCTTTACTAAAACAGCCCCAACACATGCTTAATTAATGAAAAAAACCTTGTCTATTTAAAAGAAATGCGTTCCTAGAGAGTGTCTGTGTCCCATAAGCAGAAACCCACTTGGGAGGACCCAAACTTTCTATAAACAAGTATGCTACCCTCCATTCAGCCCTCAATCTCGTTTTTGCAGGTTTTAGGTATTTTCAGCTTGCTACCCACACCCCTTTCGCGGAGGGCATTGCAGTCTCAGCTATCCCTCGCTGTCATCTACAATCTGGCATCTGTTTCCAGCCTTTCACCCGCAATTTGCAGTTGTTTACAGCAGAGCAACTATTACTGATCACTCTCCATTCAAAAAATAATCTCATTTTTGCTGATTTCAAGTATTTCGGCTTGCTGCCCACACCCCGGACACGGAGGACATCACGGTCCAAGCTGGCCATTGCTGTCTATAATAGTCTGGTGCTTGTTTCCAATCTACCACACACTGTTTGAAGCTGATTTCAGCATACTGATTGCTGTTGATGGTTTTTCCTGCGTTTTTAGTCTCTCTCTTGTAGCCTGCGTTTTTAGTCTTTCTCTCTCCTCACTTGCGTTTTTAGTATCTCTCTCTCCTGCACTGCCATCTGCTGCTCAGATCCAGCCTTCCTTGGCTGCGTTTGCTAGTGTTTGAGATCCGAAGACTACCTTGCTACGATTCGGGATCCGTTCAGAGTACGACATACTCTCCAGCTCATTACCCCTGCCCTGATCCTTGAGATATGGGAATTCGAGGTTTACTGTTCATTCATTGCATAGTGTGTTTACTGCATGAGCATTGTATATTTAGTATCCATATTATTTCATTTATTTACTGTATTCATTGTCTTTGAGTTACCCTAACCCTAATTGTGTTATTTTATCAGGCTGTGCTTTGTCGTACAATTGTTATTTGTGTTTCTGTGTTAGGGTATTTCTTTGCAAGAAATGCAAAGTGACACTCAAAAACTTACAATTTTCAGCTGAAATGACAATGTCAGAGTTGAGTGTTGAAGGGGATGTGAAACTTGATTTAGTATCCTTGAATCTTGCATAGAATGATGAACTAAGGTTCAATGTCAATGAATTCTAGCAAAAATCTTAAAATCCCTAAATATTAGTGAAGAAATTTCGAAGGATTTTAGAATTTCGGGTGAAATTTGGTGTTTTGAGCAAAAAAGTCTGAAAATTTGGGATGAAATTGTTGCAAGATCAATATTGATTTTGAAAGGCTATACAAGGTTGAGGTTGAAAAGCCCCAAATTTGATGTCGATATTAAAGCCCTACATTTTGGATGAAATTGATGCAAGTCTCTATGTCAATGTGAAAGGCATTTGAGTGCACATCAAAGGTGGACTTCAACTGATGGGTAGGATAGAGGTGTTGGAATCATGAACAAATGGAGCACAAATAGGAAGTGGGTAGTTGAGAGTAGCATGAGCTAAAGATTAGTATAGTTGACAGGGAGGCAGTAGAGTGGCATGTATTGCAAGTGGCACAATTGACAAAGTGGATGGCATGGCTATTTCACATGGCAATTGGCAGACAGAACTTAAATAGGCTCATAAGACAACTAGCAAGTAGAACTTTAAGTGGCGCAAAAGGTAGGTGGCAAGGAGCTGTAGCTGGTGGATAGAGTCGATGGTGGTGTAGCTAGAAGGAAGGAGCAGCTGGTAGCGCAACAGCTAGGGGCATTGATAGGCAATGGGTGGTAGTGCTACCGACAATACTATTTAAATGACAAGCTAAGCTGCAAGTCAAGATAGTTATAGTTGAGCAGCGGCTAACATGTAGGGTGGTGTTGTTGTTGATATAGAAAGGTTACAACCTACGTTAGTTTTCTAAGTCTAGATCGAGATGAAAGGCCTAGTTCAAATACAAATACATTTCTTATAAGAATTAGTCAAAGGTAATAGGTGAAGCATTGTAACTAGTAAAAAGCTCTACTAGATGTATACTAGTTAAGGGTAGCTAATTCTAAGCATAAGTGTACCATTTTGAAGAATAAATTGAATCTACGGACAGCCTAATTTCCATCCATTAGTCCTAGCTATTTGCAGGGCAAACAAAGTCGAACACATATGTCCAAGGCATCTACCCAATGGGCTTTCCACATCTACAAGCTTGTCCATAAAGATTTGTGTAGCCCCATGTGCATTGCATCGTTGGGCAAGGCCAGGTCTCTGATGTTGCTAGTTGATGACTATGAGAGAGATGTTTGGGCCTATTTCTTGGAGCTCAAACCTAAGGCCTTCTCTAGAATTCGTGTGTGGGAGACTTTTGTGGAGACTTGGTCCACACTCAAGGCTAGCAAAGTCCAAGTCTATCTTGGTGGCATAATTCACCTCTCATGAGTTTGACAACTTCTATAAAGAACACGACATGCGTATGGAGTTAGCGAATTCAAACAAACCATCGTAGAATGATGTAGTGGAGCAACAAAATTGGACATGTTGGAGATGGACCGGTCCATGATTGAGCACAAAGGGTTGTCACATACCCATTGGACTGATGTTGAGTCACAGCTGTTCACATCTGCACCAAGTCTATCTTCGTGGAATAATTCACCACTCATGAGTTTAACAACTTTTATAGAGAACATGGCATGCATTCGGAGTATGCGAATTCAAACACACCATCAGGGAATAATGTAGTGGAGCAACAAAATTGAACTGTGTTGGAGATGGGCTGGTCCATGATTGAGCACAAAGGGTTGTCACATACCCTTCGGACTGATGTTCAGTAATGGCTGTTCACATCTGCAACAAGTCACCAACTATTGCACTACACAACATAAATCCTTATGCGGCCTATTTTGGGTGTAACATTGTTTGTCAGATCCACATTTGGACTCTAGACCATTGGTAGCTCCATTCACACACTGAGATGGTGTCGCCCGTGGGTAGATGGTATAGAACATCAGCCCTCTCAACTCAAGTTTCCATTACAAAGGAAGCTGAAAGCAGCCTTTACTGGATCAAGAGTGCAAAGATCTTTAACTTGCAAGCCCTTTATCCTAAAACAGAGATTCTGCAACAGAAACAAACAAAAACAAAGAGTGAAGCTAAAATGCTCTTGCACCTCAGCGCAAAGAAAGATTGGCTCCAATTTGGCGCCCCCTGTGGTATTTCTTTATCATTACCAAAATATAGCACAATGATCCACCATGCTCTATCACTTGTCTCTAGCTGCCCTCACCAACCAAGACCAAAGGGCACTAGACTTGCACAAAACAACTACTATGATTCCATGGACGCACAAGAAAACTAGTCTCCCCAACACTGGATCTTGCTAGAAAAACCCTACTTGGCAAAAATAGTTACAACAAAATCTCTCCACAAAGCCTTGAATCAAAATGATGCAGCACAAAACAGCTCAAGAATCACTTAGGTGGTCCCAAGGGCCAAAACAACATTGCCTAGATGTGGATTGTTCCACCCTGAACAAATCAGCCTTAACCCAGCAACAAACCATTGCCCACACCAACATTTGTCAAGTCCAGTATGGACAACTCTGTAAAACCTTGGAGAAGCACCATCCAGCCCTAGACAGCTCTACCCAGCCTCAAAACAGCTCTGCCTAGTCTTGAAATAGCCTCACCAATGAAGCAGGCAGTATGATCAGCAGTAGAACTCCACAAATCAGTAAATACAAGTGATGATCCTCTCCTGGCAGCCACACCCAGCTGAAGAAAGGCCTCCTGTTGAGTAAAAGCGGTATTTTACACCTTTCATAGAGTACTAGCTTTTCCCTACATTTTACCATCTTTTCACAAGAATTTTTTAATTTAATAATCAGAATTTACTTATTCATCCCTCAATTTACCAAATTTAAGTGCAGGTCAACGTCCAAATCTAACAAATGACAGATTAAGTTAATTAATGTGTTGAGAAACTTACACATTAATTAATTTTGAATTACTTTAAATTAATGTGCACGCAAACTTGCATATTAATAGATTATGGACCTACCCTTGTCCAGCACAATTCATACATGTCTTGGACCTGCCAAAGAGAGTTGCAAAGATAAATAACGTCCTCATGACAAAAGCAATGATGGAGATGGAAGACTTCTAAGAAGTTGGAGCCATGATTTCTTCTCGTTTCTTTGTCAGAGACTTTCTTCGCAGAAAACCCTAGTTTGTTGGCTTACCTTTTTGACTTACATAAAATGGATCATGTAAAGGTGTTCTATTTATGACTTAACATAGCACTACCTATCAACGAAGGGTGAGCCTTTAAATTCAAGCATGCCCTTGGTTCTAATGTTCTTAAAATGCTGTTATCATGACATGGCAAGTTTGAAATAGCATAGCAACTCCCGAGTTGGGTAAATCTCAAGCCAGGTTGAGTACAAAAAGAAAATCGTATGGGACTATTACTCTAACAAGGCCCTTCGGTTTTTTCCCTTTTTGCTGGCTGTTGCAAACATGTGTTTGCTGATTTGATTCTTGTGGAATAAAATGATAGAACACATTGGCGATCTTTATAGAATTCTTTTCAAAGCTCAAAAAACCAAAGAGTGAGCTCAGCAAACCCAGAACCCTTCTGAGCCAACTTGGACAAGAATTCTGATATGATCTAATTTCTAAAGGTTATTAGGTTCTGCTTCGGCTACAGCTATGATTAGACCAATGATCTCAGCAATGATTTCCATAAAGAACACATCTCCAGCCCATAAAAGACATGTCAAAGTTGAGCCGAGCTTGCCCCATTAGTCATCAAGAGTGCAAGTGGAGGCACAACATCTGAAGACGCGCAAATGGGAGTGAGATGGATACTTAATAGCAGAAGGAGCTCAAGCAACCAAAGAGTTGATGAAAATTAAAGGCCTCTGAAGTCAGTGCAGACAAGAATTGATGTGTGAGGCAAATGGGAGTGAGATGGATACTCAATAGCAGAAGGAGCTCAAGCAACCAAAGAGTTGATGGAACATAAAAGGCCTCTAAAATCAGCATGGACAAGAATTGACACATGAGGAAAAGGCCATTAGATTGTGCTTTGCTTCAAGCAATAATTAAACCAGAAGTCTCATCAATGATCTGAATCGTGATCTTGGTAAAGAACATGTCTTGACCTAGCTGGCAAAGCTAGTAGACTAAAAGTAAGCTCAACCTACTTTTAGCAAGCTGCTTATTCTTAATTAGCTGGTAGACTGAATGTCAGACTGCTCACAAAAATGGGCTTTCCAGAACAGCAGTCAATATCAATACCCAATAGCAGCTCTGCTATAGCCTCCCCTCGATGTGCCATGTTGATGCAATGATGGGGCTCACGAGCAGGTGACGTGCTGTTAACACAGCCTCCAAAATCCCAAGGGGCTTGAACATTTAAAGAGCCCAAAGTGTCAAAGATCCATTGTGTTGTACTAGAAAGGATAGTGGACAAGCTCTATCCCATCATGCTTGAGAAAATGCCAGTGGGGAACACTTACAAATTTGTCCAATTTTGGGGGTTTTAATTTTTGGATCCTCCGCCATTTAGTGTCCACCAAGATTGTCATTTTTGGGTCACAAATTAGATGCCCAGCACTGTGTATGCAGCTTAATTTTGCCTTCACTTCTCCTCCTGGCTGACATACTTGTGTTCCTGCTTTCCAACTTGTTTCAGCTCATTCACACCTCTATTTCATTGTGTTGTTTGTCATTCTAATATTTCTGGTTTCCACCAGTGAAGGGACACTGCCCTTGTCTTTCTGATACTATTGTTTGATCAACCCACCAAGACTTATAAGAAAATGAACCATGACAAACACAGTAATTAGTAAAGACATGAATAAAAATCATAAAGAAAAATCATGAATACAATGGTTTAAGTCCCAATAGATAGAAAACCAAGTGAGGCAAGACAACGACCAACTCAAAAGCAGAAACTTGCACAGCTCTCTACCCATAATCAAGAAAAGAGAGAGCTTTTGGCTTTTGAATCAGTGATCTGGCTTACGAAAATGCAAATAAAGCACATCTCTACAAATGCGTTCATTGATGTGACCATTAATGAGTTGCTATGGTGGTCCAAACCTGATTGTGAACAAAACCTTTGAGCATCTCAAGAAAGTCCCTTTGCCTTTCTGTATCAAAACGCTCTAACTCAGTATGATTGATTTCCTGCATCCAATCAATCAAAATTTTGACATGCGCACTTCACAAAATCAATGTAACACAATGTACTCAAGAATGACTGTATTACATCACAATCTTTAATCCACCTTCCCTCTTTTTTGTGTTGCATGAATTCTGGCTTGCCTTATTTACCACACTGCTAGTTGAGCAGGCTTGATGAATAATGACTCCTAAACAATGATGAACCCAATAGAAATTAGCTCTAATCAGCTAATGCTGGACCTTAAGTAGTTGATCTCTCAACATGAGATATCTCATAAAGTTGCAGGCATTGAGCTTTGTAGTTGAAAACATGGTGAAAACTTGCATCAAGTTTTCAAGTCTAGCTGCAAATGGTAACTGATTTGCTATTTGCAGCCTCCTTAACTTGCAATTTTATATTGGGCCTAGGTACTTGCGGTACTTTGTTTGATTTGTATATACTCGTTCAATAAGGATATCATTCAAGTCCTAGTACCATATGCCATGAAGAGATGCAGCTTCTTTTCAATTCCATTCTCACGACATCGAGGAACTTAGTCTTCACTCTTTCCTCCTTTTCTCGTAAACAGTTTCAACAAATACCTTTCCAAAAATCTACACAACAAATCTGGAAGTCAGTGGATGAGAGTACAGTACCTTTATCTGTTCATATTGCCTCACAGCAGTATCACGTGCTTCCTCGGTTGTTTTCAAAGCATCCTTCAGCTCTTCGATTTTTCTCGTCCTTGATTTGTCACCTCCAAATATCTTAGAAGATGCAATGGTAAGTTTCTCTGTCCTGGTATTTATGGATGCAATTTCTGTAAGCAGTGTTTGCACTGTCAGCAACGCATTCGAGCGGTCATTAAAAGCTGTACGAACTGATTGCATTGAACTCAAATATTCATGCAGTTGATCCTGCCACACAACAAACACTGCATTAGTGTGAATTTTGAGGCCAATAGCAAGCTTTAAGTTTCTATACTGCAGTATTTTCAAAACTGAGAGCACACATCAGTTTCTCCACAGAACATTATGCAAAATTTCACACATCTTTTCAGGGAATTGCAGTGCAGATTGAATAGAGTGGGGCAAAAACTGAGTAGAAGACATGAAAAAAGGTAACGAATAAGTGTCCTCGACCTCTGATCAGTTTCAAACATCCCCTTGAGGATACTTGGGCCTGACCGGCATACTCCTAAGTCTCTTTATGTCTGCTATCTGAGTGTGTTGAAATAGTGTTCATGAAAGAAGTAAACTACAACTGCATCCACGTTATTACAGGTGGACCTACCAAATGTTTCACTGATTGGGCATTTGCCTCTCGATAAAATCGGCTAGCCTTGACAGCAGCTGTAGCCACTCGCTTGACATCACTTGCATGAGTTCTCTGGATATTGTACATTGCTTCCTCTGTTTCAAACTTTGCTAATTTTATAAATGCTAAGCCAAGCTCTCCCATGGTTTCCCCAACTTCTTGCTGAGCTTTTACCAGAGCCTCTGCCTGCATCACAATGTTATTCATTTAGCGAGAGGCATACATTCATACTTTAGGCACTTCAGAAAGTGAGATAACAGAAGAAAAAAGCAGAAACATTTAACCAAAAAAGTGACTTGCCTGTTGTGAGGCCTCACTCAATTCATGTTCCAAATCTTCCAGTTTTTCCTTTTTCTCAAGAAACTCCTTGTCTTCTTCAGTGACAGCAGGTTTGACTCCACCCCACTCGATTGTGACTGACTGCTTCAACTCTTTGAACAAACGCACAAGATCTCTGCCTCCCTTGGCAGGTTGTACCACATCCTGTGGTGTCATTAGAACACTTCCTTCACCAAACAGCTGGCGTGGAAGATTGACTGCTCCATCTAGCATCCTTGATGCCATATCAGTTGTAGGGACCAATGGTAGCTTCCCTTGAGACTGAAGAAATAATCGCAGTTCTTCACTGAGTCTGATAACTGGATGATTTGCTAGTCTCTGAAGATACTTCTCAAGGGAAACCCTGCGTTGCTCAATGAACTCTTGCTTTTGCATAACCTGACTTTCCACAATGCTTTTGTCCGGTCGAGCTGGAATAAAGTAGCCCCTGTAGGTTTCTGCCAGCCTATCCCCAAGCGTAACCACATCACGAAAACGTCTACGAACTGCAAACTCATGCCCACCATACTGTGGAATGTTGGTTCGAGTTACAATAAGATAAGTCACATATGTATTGCTGCCAGGTACAATGGATGAGCCTGTAGTATCCTGGACTTTCTGTGGTTGTGAGACAATGATGGTGAGATACTCAGAGAAAGAAGACGATGAGGATGATAGAGGTAAAGAATTCCCCATGTCTTTAAAGCTTCCATTGCCAACACTGTCTGCAACATAAGGAGTGAAAATCACATCTGCATATGATGGTGGCTCAACAAGCGGATCTTCTCTAACATGGCTGCTAGATGTGTCTTTGGATCCTGTTGTGAAAGATTTCCTGTAGTTCTCTGGAAATGGATCTTGCATAGGTGAGGACAAGGGATGTGACTCTTCCACTGGCAGGCTTCCAGACATGGCACTCCTGTAATCACTGTTCGATAAGTAGGGCTGTGGAGATCCATCAAGGATAACACTTTCCATGGTGTCTGTAGAGGTATATAAGTGAGCATCCTGCGAATCGCCTTCCTCGGGCCCCATCATCTTCGATATGAAGGTACACTGGTGGAATCCAAGACACTGTAACGCAAATGCAAGAACTGCATTAAGGCTTTTGCTAGAATGTTTTTCTGTACATTGCTATTTTGATGCAACAGTGTGCGTCTGCATAAAAGCGCGTCCATCTATGTCCAATCACTTTTACGGTTTATGTGACTTGACCAGGCACGGCAAGTGTGCTCAGAAGACCGCCTGACGAGCAACAGAATTGCAATGGTGGAATGTACATCCAAAATATTGATGTAGATGCCTAAGATTCTAACGAGAATCAAAACCCCTCTTCACAAATCTTTAACTTTAGGAAGATTGGACCGACTCCTACGTAAGATGTCCTTCCAGCACAGAATTCAGAGAGGTGGAGGCTGCAAAGCTAGGGATTTTACCTGCAAGCTGCCGTCACAGGATGTCGAGATCGAGCTCCATTAATTATCAAAAAAAAAAAAACAAGGCTTCGGGAGGGGCGATGCGAATTCGTCAGTTCAGGTGATGATAGAAGGCCTGCTGAATTTTTTGTGATTGTGTCTCTATTGTCATGCTGTTCATCGTAATCAAGCTGTGGCGCTGGCAGACATGAATTTTGAGCTGCGAAGGACGCCAGGAACTCCTCCTCTTCCCGACCTCTCTTCGTCGAGGGTTACCTGGTAGATCGCGGACACGACACAATGTGCGTGACGGGGGCTTTCAATATACTGAGAGCTTTCCTTGCTCCTGGTATCTCAAACAATTCCCGTCAGTCGTCTGCGAAAGGGGTCCATAGGGTAAGGAAAGCTCTCACCATTGGATACTAGCCCCTCTCATAGGGTAAGGGGTCCAACATCCAACAATCTACTAAGAGCACCCCACCTATGATTCTTTTGGCGCTTCTCACTATCAATATTTGTTATGCACTTTGGAAGATGATGTTCTAAAGAGATGATATTAACCCTATGTACACACTCTACGTCTAAACATATTTTAATCTGATGGATGTTCAAGCGTATTATCTAGAGAGAGAGAGAGAGAATGTGTGTGTGTGTGTGATTGCAAATTGCCATTGTTTCTTATCGTCTCGGTCGTGGACTTGGAAGATGATGGTCTAGAAATGATATTACACCTATGCACACACTCCGCCTAAACATATTTTGATGGATGTTCAAGCACACATGATATACTTAGAGAGAGTGTGAGTGATTGTGTCTGTGAGAGAGAGATTATCATTGTTCTTATCATCTTGATTGTGCACTTGGAAGATGATGTTCTAAAGATGATATGACACTTATGCAACACACTCTGTGCCTAAACATATTTTAATGTGATGGATGTTCAAGCACACATGATATATGCAAAGAGAAAGGAAGAGTGAGCAAGTGAATGTGTGTAAGTGTGTGATTGCGAGATTGTCATTGTTTCTAATTGTCTCATCCTATAATTCTAAGCTTGCAAATATAGTCCATGATGTTGCATCGGGACCTTGCATATGTATTCAAAGCCTATATAAAGCCCTATTTCTTTGATTAGGCAAAACCATGACTTTCAAGGTGAAGGCACCCTTCATTAGGTTGCCATGGTTTAATGTATTATGGCACCTCCATTCTTTGCATGCTCAAGAAGTGATCTGTATGTATAGGCATGGGCCTTGAGTGGTGATATGTGTGTGTGTGTGTGTTATTAGCTACTACAAAATGTGCAATTATGGGAAAGGTCAATGAAGACTTTGAGAGCTGTGAAAGTCTGCATCTACTTCAACATCTCGATAATCATAATAGGTCTACTATAGCAAAAGGATACCATAACAAAATTGCAAGTTCTTAAGCACTCTTACAAATTGTTGTATGAACCTATATGAGTATGAGAGAGAGAGAGAGAGAGAGAGAGTTTGTGTGTGTGTGTGTGTGTGTGTGTGTGTGTGTGTGTGTGTGTGTGTGTGTGTGTGTGTGTGCGTGCGTGCGTGCGTGCGTGCGTGCGTGCGTGCGTGCGTGCGTCTGTGCATGTTGATCTCTAGTTTATTTTTAGTAGTGGTAGTACCACTACATTGGTCATACCGTAGTTAAGAAAACAAAAATTTGTGAAGCGTATTACAATTCCTATAAATTTTCTAAAGCATGAACTATGCATGTTAAGCTTTATAGCCTTCACTCATCAAGATTAATAGTTCAACTCCTAGAATCGCAAACTCATATTTTTGGTCCATTGACTTTTACACCCTTTAAGTTTATGTGAGAAGTTTATTATATTTTCTTCTACATCTTAAAATAAATCTTATTGAAAAGTTTATTACATTTCTATTTCAATCGCGTCCTTCAACTCAAAGTAGGACATCCTTCTATATTATTATAATAAATCAAAATCATTATTTCCTTCTTCTCTTGAATACTTCACTTTCAATTTTGCATAGCCTTAAATTTCAATTTTCCAATATATTTGTTTGCCAGTTTTATATAGTAGCTTAAATTGCATTTTAGATTTTCCCCATGAAAGACATGTCTTCAAAATCAAGCCCATAAGCATCCCTATTCTTCTATCAAGAAGTAAGCATCAGATGTGTCTCTTGTCTACGAAAGCAAATAGCAATGCATTGAGTCATGTATGTATGGACTCATCACATTGCCATACAATAATTTGAAGCAATGTAGGGTTAGTTTGATGGAATCAATCATGGTTCATTTTACAATTCATAGATGCATGTGTTTAAGGGTTGTTCATTTGCATGCATATATCAACCCTAGTCTTCTTTCGAGAAGTGTACAACACCGCATTTCTCATCCCTTTGCTACTTGCATAGGGTCATATAGATACAACCTCTTCCCATAGCCATGCAGTTTTCTAAATCTATTTGTTTATGGTTTGAAACATTGCATTATGGTTCACTATGGCTCATTGATGCTTGTGTTCTAGGGTTGCTCATTTGCATGCAGTGATCGTCATTGGTCTTATATGAGACAATAGTGCGATCTTTTTTCCTTTGCATTGAGTCTTATACATAGAAACTCTCTCTATTGCCATCAACTAGAAAAGGGAGAGTGGCATATGTACGCTTCTCATTTGTCATGACATGATGAAGGGTCTCATGTTGTGTCTTCTTCGATATCTTGGTCAGGTTACACTGAAGATAACTATAATTTTAAAATTGACAACCCCTCTTCCTCTGACTAAGATCTAGGATTTATAAACAATCATTGCAAGCATGATATTGGGTAGGTTTCATATTTTTGCTTCATATTTACTGTATGGTCTACTTTGTATTTTCTTATTTATAGTTTTACGCAAGGTTGAAATATTTTACTATTGTCCTCACATGTGCAATCTGAACAAGGGATTCAAACATGAGTCCTATGATTTTGTTAGGAAACATGATTCTTGAACTATACAATTTGACTCCAATGTAGAGGTACATGCTAATGTTATTCATTTGTGTTCATGTTAATCTTCTAAGATTCATGTATTTGTGACAAATGATGTGGGACTCCATGCAATGATGCTCATTGCAACTTTGCTTTTTATGTTTTGACATTCATCTCGTGTGGCAAATGGTGTGGTACTTTACTCTTTTTGCTCTAATATATCTTTAATGTTGCTTCATGGTTCACTTTATGTTGTGTGGCAAACATCCTGGGGCTTTATTCATTTTCATCCATAGATCTTCAATGTTGCTTCATGGTTCCTATTTATGTTGGACTTTTGTGAACATACTAATTGCAATTTTAGTTGTTTTGTTCGTGTTTATGTTTGTGTTCAAATGTCCATGTTTTTGTGATAAATATTGTGGGACTTCATTCAAGTGTGAGTCGTCCTATGATTTGAAACATGATTCTTGATGCGATTTGACTCCAATGTAGAGGTACATGCTAATGTTATTCATTTGTGTTTATGTTAATCTTCTAAAATTCATGTATTTGTGGCAAATGATGTAGGACTCCATGCAATGATGTTCATTGCAATCTTTGCTATTTATGTTTTGGCATTGATCTTGTGTGGCAAATGGTGTGGGACTTTACTATTTTTGCTCCATATATCTTTAATGCTACTTCGTGGTTCACTTTATGTTGTGTGGCAAACATTATGGGGCTTTATTCATTTTCATCCATAGATCTTCAATGTTGCTTTCATGGTGCCTATTGATGTTGGACTTTTGTGAACATACTAATTGCAATCTTAGTTGTTTGTTTGTGCTTGGGGTTATGTTTATGTTTAAAGGTCCATGTTTTTGTGACAAATATTGTGGGACTTCATTCAATGATGTTCATTATAAACCTCGTTGTTTGTGTATTGACATTTATGTTTGCGTGGCATGGTTTTAAAGTTTGAGGCCACATGAAAAGTTTCAATTAGTTCTTTGTTATATGTTTATGTGGGGGACAATGAATATGTTTTTGCCTATCTCCTATGCTTTGTAGTTTGCATTGTGGTGTAGGTTTTGTGATATAAGGGTTGCACCTATGATTTTCTTGTTCATGAGATTCATGAATGATCAATCTTAAGTCTTTTGAAGCTATCTTAGCTACAACAACAATGCTTAATGAATGGAATTTAAAGATAATTGTATCGAACCCAAACCTCCTCATGCAACTATTACACTTAGTGAAAAACAAAATCTAGATGGATCACCTTCCTTGTCCCATTGCTAGGAGAGGTGTTTTCCCTATAGTAGTTTCTTCACATGTTGATAATGATAGCGAGTTTAGTAAAATAGGAGGAAGACAATGAGGGGAGCATTCACAATTCGAAGAATATGTACCTTTCTCCAAATGTATATGAGTGCTAGTTCATATTTCATAAAATGCTAGGGGGGTATAAATGATATCAAAGATGACATATGTGAATAGAACCTATCTCCTCATGAAACAAATACATTTACCAAAAAAAGAGATTTCATAGAGACCCCCAATACTTCCACAACTCTACAAGCTAAGAAACCTACAAGGTTGAGCCTAAAGACCAATGCACACATGTTGATAAACTATTACAAGGATATGTATGCACACATCAAAAAGAAAGGGCTCAAATAAAAAGATTGGGAAAACTTAACATTTGCACTATATCAAGAGATCTAGGGGTCGTTTAATGTAGACCAAGTTCAGATAAAATTGATGTATTGAAAAAGTAATATAAGAAGAAGAAGAAATTGCTAGGACAAATGGGGTAAGTGCAATCCATTTGGCCTTTCTATGAGTCCATTGATGCTATTTTGGGCTCCACATTGAAAGTTGTCAGAGTTTTAGGCGCATTGGACTAATATAGGGTAAAGATCTCCTTGTGAGGATATAGCTGACAATGTGGTCATGGAAAGTAACTCATAAACAAAAGGGAAGGAGAAAGTACTTGAAGACATCGGGATAATGGGTGAGTAAAACATAACCTACCCAAGTTTTAACTTAGGGCGGGTAGTTTGGTAGTTGTCTAAGAATTAATCCTAGTCACCACCATTCGCGCTAACTTTGAGCATGTGGACTTAGATGACTAAGTGTTCCCTAGGTCTACCTCACACGTGAAGCATTCAGCCTTATCCCATGAGGATTGACTTGTAGGTTCTTAGACATAACTATGGTCTCTAGAAGTAATCTAACATTGAACTTGAAACCAACCAATGCATTTGTGAATCATCCAAGATCAAAGTAGGCAAGGATTGCCCTTGATTGAATATATATATATATATATATATATATATATAGAGAGAGAGAGAGAGAGAGAGGAGGAGGAGGAGGAGGAGGTGGTGGAGGAGCTACTCGTTAATCCCTCTACCCATAAGGTATAATCTCACACGGGCCCCCTAAAACGGTGCTTAACTTGTTCTAAGATCAACTCAGAGGAAGGTCATGCTTGTCAGTTCTTATTCTACGTGGGAAAAGCCACTCGGTTAACGGAGTCCACTTGACTCTAGAATGATTCTATTGGGAAATCATCCATCCAATTCCTATGGTGTTGAAGTATATTTTAATGTTTTAAACACGTATGCTACCATGATGTGATGACATAAAAATAGTATCCTTAATTAATGTTTGCATAGGGTTCATTGGCATACCCTTTAAGTTACAAACACTAAGCAATCCATTTGAAAATAATTATTTTTTATTTTCGTTCTCATATACACAGTTACTTCAAAAGTGCACCAACCCAAAATCGGATTACCACCTTTACCTTATTCATCTTGCGCCTTCTAATGCTAAACCGTGTTGGGCTCGTATAAGTTTCCAACCCTATCTTAGGTTTCGGATCGAGATTACAAGGCATACTAGAGCCTTGTAGATTCTCACCCACCATAAAGGCAAACCTTCCTATACAAAAGACCAAAGTGTACCCAACGGTAGTCAACTGCATTAGATAGTATACATATACTTTGAATGAATAGAAACCAAGGTGGCCCTAGGGATCACATCACACCTAATTCCCATCTAGCTAAACCCATGAATGTAATTAGTATGATTCTTTTCATCCCTTAAAAGCAACCACAATCAATTGCTACTTTTTTTACACATTACTCATTTCAAAATCAAATTTTAATAAATATTTAATAGGATTTAACTTTTTCTTCCTAAGGCTTAATAGCCTTACTCTCATGCTTTTTTTTCTTTTTTTAATAATTAATTTTTACTTATTTCTCTTTATATGTGTATGTGCGTATATTATTATTATTATTATATTTTCTAAGTTAAGTTTTAACATTTATATTGAGATTAAAAGTTTAAAAACAAGATTGTAGAAATTTTTAAAAAGAGTAAAAAATTAGCTTAATTTTAAATAATTATTATAAATTCATTTAATTTTTAAAAGTTTACTTATAATTAGAAAAAGTTTATTGATTAATAAAACAATTCAAAAAATTAATTTCAAGTTCATAAAGGTTTAAAATAAATATTTAAAAATTAAAACAATTTATTATAATATAAAAAATATTGATTAGTTATTTATATTTTATTTTTCTATAAAAAGCGTTAAGTAACCCATTTTGAATAGAAACAGATGGCAAATAAAGTTGAGTTTAATTGTGGAATTTTGGTCATATAATACTCTTCTTTCCTTAGAGAAATTGAGATATCCTCATCTTAAGTGAAACTCGTGGTATTTCTTTTGTAGTATGGATTTCTTAATCCATGTTGCATTTTTCTATAGGAAGTCTTTCCACTAGAGTAGATATTCTTGTAAGATACAATTTCTTAACGGCTTTTTCCTGATTTCTAAGATCCTATCAGGTTCGACTTCAAAGATCTTTAGGTTGGTATTACAAGATCTTCGCCTCATCAAGGATGTATTTTAGATTGGAAATATAAGATTTGAGTAGGCTTATATAGAATACATTTTGGACCTTTAGATAAGGAGATAAGGTTAGTTTGCATGCATGAGTCTCAAGGCATTTTATAATTTTGTAAGGACTAAGCTATTTGAATTTTCCAAGAGATAGAGAAATTTTCTTGGATCAAACTCTTAGAAAAACCATGTCATCTTCCTTAAAGTTTTGTTCAATCCTTTTTGGATCAGTGTAGGCCTTCTATTGATCTTATGTTCAGATTACCTTGACCTGCAGGCTCTTGCATATTATCTAACATCCTTTTAGATGCTTCCACCTCTATAGTTGGAATAAAGAAGTTGAGGAGATAAGCACTCTTGCCCAAATAATGAAAGGTGAGAAGGATTGAAGCTTGCTTGGAAGTGAGCTATGGCGGAGAGCAAGAGCAAGAGGGGAGAGAGACACAAATGGGAACTCCAACAATCACAATGTGTGACTAGGCCTTCCTTTATTCAAAATGTCACTAAAAGAATAAATAATAAAAAAACGGTGGCGGGCACCCGCCACCTACAGTGTACAGTGGTGAGTACTATTAGTGTAGTAATACATGGGTGGCTAGGTAGAGACGCCTTTACCTCCAATAACCTCTTAGTTAATGGCGAATCTGCCCTAGTGAGGAGTGAAAAGGAAAAAAAAAAGACAGTACAATGTACACACGTACAACATGATAAGGAAAAACGACATCTCATCCAATGCCCATTAATCTCATGAGGAAGGCAAAGCGCTCAGTAGTGAGGCTTTTTGTGAGCAGATCTGTAGGATTTTCGTTAGTGGAGATCTTGACAAGGTCAACAGACTTGTCCTCCACGACCCCACGTATGAAGAGATGCCTCACCTCAATATGTTTCGTCTTCGCATAGAAGACCGGATTCTTGGGTAGCTGAATATCACTCATAGAATCCGAATGCAACGTAAGTATAGCATCAATCCCAAGGTCATAAACTAAACAGCCTAACCACATGGCCTCCTTGCAAGCCTCGGTGTGGCTGCAGCATACTTGGCCTCAGTGGTAGATAGAGTCGTACACTTCTGAACCCTAGACATTCAAGAGACAGCACTTCCAACATAGGTGAATACATAGCCAGAAGTGGACTTCCTACTATCTGCATGTCCTGCATAATCAAAGTTAGTGTACCCCACAACTCTTGTATCTTGACTACCATAGCAAATACACATATCTGTTGTGCCCTTCAGGTATCGCATGATATCCTTCATTACATCCAAATGTTTCTTGCCAGAAGTAGCCATATAGTGTGCCACAACACCAACTGCAAATGCAATATCTAGACGAGTAGCTATCATGGTATACATAAAACTGCCCATGGTTGATACATAAGGGATCTTGGCCATCTCGGCCCTTTGCTCATTTGTCTGCGGACATCGGCCTATGAGATCTTCACATAAGAAGGTAATGGACACCCAATAGGCTTTATGTCCTGCATGTGGAAACGCTCAAGGACTTTATGAATGTACTCCCTCTGTGAGAGGTAGAGTAGTCCTTGATGCCTGTCCCAAATCCTTCATCTCAAAGCTCTTCTTTAGCTGAGATTTAAGAGCATTCCACTCATCATGAGCTTTCCCTGCTATCAGCATATCATCCACATAAAGTACCAAAATAAACAATGAGCCATCAAGGCTTTCTTCGTGTAAAGACATGAATCCATAGCACTCCTGCCGTAGCCCTATGACTGCATAAAGGCATCAAACTTATGATACCACTCCCTAGGTGCCTGTTTCAAGCCATAAAGACTTTTCTTCAATTTGCACACTAGGTGCTCCCTGCCAGGTTCTACAAAGCCCTTAGGCTGCTCCATGTATATCTCATCATGCAAATCCCTATGCAAGAATGTAGTCTTGACATCCATCTGATACATGTCCAAGTCAAGCTACGCGACTAAGGCCAAAACCAAGCGTAGGGTGGTCATCTTGACCATAGGAGAAAAGATTCATCAAAGTCAACTCCATGCTCCTATTTAAAACCCTTAGCGACAAGTCTTGCCTTATAAGCCAGCCTGGGTTTTCCAAGGTAACTTTTCAACTTGTATACCCATTTGCATGGCAAAGCTCTCTTGCCTTGAGGCAATGCAACCAAATCCCAGGTCATATTCTTATGCAAGGAGTCCATCTCAGACTGCATAGCCCTCTTCCAAGAGTGACTATCACCCTTGCGCATAGCCTCATCATAGGTGAGAGGCTCTCCTGCGTTTGTAACCAATACATAATGCATCGGGGGCTCAAATCTATCAGGTGGACATCTAGCACTAGTAGATCGTCTCACTACAGGTTCTGTTGCATGTGTAGCATCCTGTCCAACACCCTGGCCATGTGTACCAACTATTGCTGTAGGCTGTCCAATTGGTTGTGCAAGATCACGTGGCTCCTCCTGGAATATAACCTTGCGTATCTCTACCACCTTTTCAAACTATCTATGCATCTTGTCTTCATGGAAGACTACATTATGGATGTGGATGACTTTCCACGCTTGCAGATCCCAAAGGCGGTAACCCATCTCGCATGCATCTCCATAGCCAAGGAAAATGCATTTGACACTCTTAGGATCCAACTTAGTACGCTTGCCTCCAAAGCACATGGCAGAATGTCTCACATCCAAAGACACGTAGATGTGCATAAGATGAAGGTTTCCCAATCCATACCTCCTCTGCAACTTGAAAATCCAAACTACTAGAAGGTGATTTATTTATGACATGCATAGCTGTACTGACTGCCTCAGCCCAACAGCTCGGTGGTAAGCCTACATAGCTAAGCATACTGTGTACACACTCCTGGATGCGTCTATTCATCCGTTCAGCCAAACCATTATGGGGTGGGGTATAGGGGGCGGTCAACTGATGCTTAATACCCCTCTCGTCACATAGCTGCTCAAAAGCACGTGACACATATTCTCCCACATTGTCAGTCCTAAGGCGTTTCAGTCTATGCCTAGTCTAGTTCTCAACCAATGCAAGCCATCTCTGAAACACAGCCAAGACATCTGTTGACTTAAGCTTAATGGAGTAAGTCTAGACTTTACACGAAAAATCATCAATGAACTTCATAAAATACTTTGCACCACCCATAGACTAACAGGGCATGGGCCCACAGACATCCGAATGTACCAATGCCAGGGGCTCACTCATGCGTGTCCTACCAGACCTTATGTGTATTTCTAGTTTATCGGCCATAAAGACAATGCTCACATGAATCAAAACATGCATAGTCAAGGGGCGGTAAGTACTGCAAACCAGAAAGTATTTTCATTCCCTTCAAGGAAATATGGCCTAAATGGGCATGGCAAAGAGATACATGTGGGATGGAACCCATTGACGAAACATGGTTAATAGAGGACCCATCAACTACAAGAGGATAGAGCCTGCCAACTTTGGCACCTCTAGCAAGCACAAGCTTGCCACGGGCGATCTTCTAGACAGAATCCCCAAATGAAACATGAAACCCAACATCATCAAGCTGCCCTGCAAACATAAGACTGCGTGTAAGCATAGGTACATGACGTGCATCATATAATAGAAAAGTACTATAGTAGAGAACTGCAGCCGTAAGTCCCCAATGCCAACAATAGCAAGTGGCCTATCATCACCCAAGTGAACTGAACCAGAGACAGTGCAATAGGAGTGAAACCACTCACGGCATGGTGTAACATGAAATGAAGTACCAAAGTCCAAAAGCTAGCATTGTGCATACATAAAGTGAACCTCGGTCAACGGCGTAGCATCACAAGAACTAGCTGCAAGTATGTATTCCCCATCGAAGTCATCAGTCTCTGCATGACATTTATCTCCTCAATTTTCACACTGGATTTCACATGCATCATGCTGCGATCAGAGGACTTTTCCTATAGTTTGTCTTATCCCTTCTCTTTGCACTTCTCATTGTGCAACTCATGACACTGTGGGTGTATATGACCCTTCCTAGGTTGCAATGATGACATGTTACATTAGCATTTCTCCCACAAGACTTGCTGCGTGACTTACCACGTGACTTAGACCTAGACTTTTGCGAGTCTCTTCCATGTCCATACCCACGGTCATTCTTTCCATTACCATCTCTACCTCTAATAGTCAAAGCATGCGACACACAAGAGGCATCCAAGTTCTTACGGTTGATCTCTTCCTGTAGAAGAGCACTCTTTATATCAGGCAAGTTCAAAATAGTAGCAGGAGCACGTAAGGCGGTGTGGAATGAATCCCATGACTCACTCAGGGTTCCAAGTAAAAATAATGGATTAACCTCATCATTAAAGGTAATACCCTATGAAGTTAAGTTCTTGAGAATAGCTTGGAACTGGCTCAAATGAGCAGACATTTTCATATTCTCCTTCATGTGTACGTCCATGAGCTGCTTCAGCCAATACATTTGACTTGCTGGACTTTTCTTGTCATAGAGGTTCTTAATTTTATTCCAAAGCTGCCAATCACTCTGTGCTTCCTCAACCACATTGTAATGCACATGTTCAGTGAGAGACAAGATGAGGGTGGACTTGCATAAGTCATCAAGCTCATCCCATTCGTCATCAGTCATAGTTTCAAGCTTCTTGCCATGCATCCTTAGTGGCTTGATCTAAGATTTATGCACCCATACCTACCAAACTTGGCTCTTCCAATAGGCATAATTTGTACCATGAAGCTTAGTGATGTTGAAGATAGCACTGTTAGTAAAAGAAGATGCCATACTGCAATCCAAAATGGTACAGCAGTTCAAAACTGCTTGCTGTTTTCTGCTGTAAACAGCCAAAATACCACCAAAACCAAGGCAAAATGACCACGAACTGATAGCTAATGATGCTGCCCACCAAGTACCATAAAAAGTACATAAAATCAAGATGATTCACCATGAAAATTCCACATTGGTCCATGCATAACTAATTGTTGTAATAAATTAAAGTCAGGTACAATGAGAGCAAACTGTAGGCAAAATAAATGCACCGAGGAAACCACAAACTGTCAAAGCATAACATAAATCAGCATCTGACAGTCATACGGACATTGAGCAAACACCCAAGCATGTCAAACAAATCCGTCAGTAAGTCATGTACACAACACTGGCAAGACCTAATACAAGGAGGTGTATGCTCAGGGAGTGCAAAGCCCAAATCAGCCCAAGTACATGTATGCGGACCACATCATATTAACCATGCAACATCCAAGTGAAGAAGATCCCAGTCTCAGAAGACTCAAAGCTCAATAGCATAAACCACCTGCTCAATGTCTGTCAAGCATCCAAAAATGCTCCCACTGGCACAAAATCCGTATGGATTAAGGCAAGAAGCTCAAGAAAGGCATATGATAGCACTAGTGACGAAAGATCCAAGACCAAGCATCAATAAGATATCATGAGCATATAGGCTATGTAGCCTCCAATTATAGCATCCATAAACAGCAATTGTATCCCAAATACATCTCTGGCAAGCCAAGAAAATGTCCCAAGTAAGTTTCGGGAATCCAAACACAAGCCAAGACAAGGCTCTAGTAGCAATCGGCTCCAAGCAATGTAACTAGCATGTAGTAGTGGCATAGGCCAAGCATGTCAAGTCTGATCAGACATAGGTAACATACATGCCATATGTACATCCAAGATGATGCATTCCAAAGATGGGCCCAAACTCAAATGAAGATACAAAACCAAAGACAAGCTTGATGTCGTACCCCAAAGGTTAATACTTCAATGCATATCCCAAAGACATAGCTCGAAACCAATAGGCATAACCAAAGGCATGTATGATAGCTTCAGCTCACTCTAGTACAACAAATATTTACTATTAAAATTGAGTATTTTCAGCAAGCAAATCAATCCAAAATGATGGCATAACATGTGCCTTGCATCCCCCAAACAATCAGGCATCAATAGGTACCAAACCAATTAAGTAGAAGTGCCCAAACAAACATAGCATTAGATGCCATTGTTACTTCTGCATAACATGACTGTGTGACTACTATAAATAGTCATGGGAATGTAGAGATCAAACCCAAATCCGATGCCAATGATCAAGGAGACTTCAACACATGTTAAGAGACCATAGCCAAGTGCATTGTCAAGCCTAAAGAAGCATGACATAGCCATCACTAAGGAGTAGGTGTACTATTGTGTTATGATGTCCAAGAATAAGCCAAAAATGGCACAAATTTGCTGATGTGTTCTTCTATTGTTGTACATCCATGTGGCCTCAATGGTAATGATTAGAGGCTCCAGGGGATGCCCAAGGAGACATACAACAAGCCTCAAGTGCCCAAATGCAAGGGGGAGCAAGATACAAGCTCCAAGGGTTTGCCCTGATTGATTGCAACCTAAGAACTAAATAAAAGCACTGAAAAATCACTTCAATACCTCTATAGCAATGCCTTGAGGGTGCCTCAATAGGCTAGGAAGGTGTTCATGAAGTCGAGAAGTGATGGGAGCTCAAGAAGGTTGGTTATCGCTGCCAAGAAGGAGACTCACTGTTGTAGGTATTTGAATAGAAGGTGAGAATGCCATGAACCAAGCTCGGGAAGTTGGGAAGCCAAGCTCTGATACCGATTGAAAGGTGAGAAGGATCAAAGCTTGCTTGGAAGTGAGCTATGGCGGAGAGCAAGAGCAAGAAGAGAGAGACACACAAATGGGAACTCCAATAGTCACAATGTGTGACCGGGCCTTCCTTTATTCAAACTGTCACTAAAAGAATAAAGAATAAAGTGATGGTGACAGGCGCCCGCCACCTATAGTGTGCAGTGGTAGGTACTGTCAGTGTAGTAATACACGGGCGGTTAGGTAGAGGTACATTTACCCCCAACAAATAATGCTTGGAATGGGGCAATTCCAATGCTGAAGCATTCTAGACATACTCTACCAACGTAAGGTATTCAATCCACTTCTTTGGCTCTTGGCTGCAATAAGCCCTCAATATTTCCTCCAAAAATTGATTTACTCTTTCAGTTTTCCCATCAGTTTGTGGGTGGTATAGTGTACTAAACTATAGTTATCTTAATAGCTTGAAAGAGACTAGTCCATAATTTGGAGGTAAATATGGTGTCATGATCATTGATGATCCTTTTCGAGAGCCCATGCAGGTAAAATATATCCTTCATGAAAATATTGGTGATGTTAAAAGTTTTATGGGTTCATTTTACCATAATAGCATGAGCTACCTTGGTAAGTATGTTTGCTATTACTCAGATATTATCATAACCTCCGTGAATAGTGGGTAACCCAACTATGCAATCCACATTAATGTATTCCAATTTTATTTGAAGAATGTCACGAGGATGCAATTCACCAAAATAAGTTCGATTCTTTTGGCCTTAATCCTTTGACAACTCAAACATTGTATCACGTATATGAGGACATTTACTTTCATTTTGGGCCAGTATAGCTTCTTTTTACTACATTTAGAGTTTTGGCATATCTCGGATGTTCAACTAGTGGGCCGTCATGGGCTTCCACATAATCTTCTTTTTCAACTCCAAGCTTTTTGGTACATAAAGCCTTTGTTGATAATAGAGTAAGTCATTTTGTAGGACATAATCCTTGAATTTGGCCTTTTTCTTTGGGGTCTTCTTTTCTAAACAAATAATGCTTTTCACTTTTAGATAATTTGGATCTTTAAGACCTTTGGTAGCCATTGCCTCTAAAATGGGGTTAATAGGCATTGAGATGATGCTTGTAAGACTCTCTTACCTTGTAATGTATTCCATTATTAGAGTGTTTAGAAAGGCCTTGTGATGAGACTCGGAGCATCAGCTACTACATTCCCCTTGCTATGACGGTATTATATCTTGATGCCAAACTCTTGTAAGACTTCTATCCACCTCAGTAAATTCAAAATGGGCATACCTTGTGTTAAAAGAAGTTTTTAAAATATTATCTTTCTTAATCTAAATTTGATAGTAGTCTAATCCTAGGTCAGTTTTTTAGAATGGCTTTGCTTCTTTTAAGTTTGTCAAGTAACTCATCAATTCATAGGATGGGATATTTATTTTTAATAGCTACTTGATTTGGCCCACGATAATTGATGCAAAGCCTTAAAGTTTTGTCATTTTTCTTTTGGAAAAGCATGGGAGCACCCCATGGTGAGTTGCTAGGTTGGATAAACCCTTGCTCTAAGAGTTGTTCTTTTTAATTCAATGTCCTTAGGAATAGACATTTTGTAGGGTCTCTTTACTATTGGTTTAGCTCTTGAGGTTAATTTAATTTTGTGATCTACATCTGGCTAGGAGATAGTTTGATTAAATCTTCAAGAAATATGTTTGCATACTCCCTAAGCCATGATGGTTCTATAGGGTCTGTAGGTGGATTTGACTTATTTAATTTGATTAAATAAATGGATACTCCTTTCCTTAGACACTTAATTAATCAACTTTCTTTTGCTAATTGTTGTCTAGGTTTCCCTGTCTTTCCTTGAGCTTGCCCATAGTGTATACTTGCCTGGTTAGGACCTAGCCAATCCATACCAAAGAGAGAGTCATACGTTTTCAAGGATAGAACCCTAAAATTTGCCTTTGTGTATAGATTTCCTAATTATAAATCAACATTTTTTATAATTTGATTTAAGTATAATTCTTTTCCATTTGCTAGTTCAACTATAAGTTTTCGAATGGGTTTAGATTCCAATCATAATTTCTTGATGCACTTAGGAGACATGAATGAATGAATAGCACCACTCAATAAGAATTTGAAAAGGGTTGCCTTGGTACTCTGCAAGCACTTGTTTGCAAGATAGAGAATTGGCATTTGGCCTCTTGATTATTGATAGCCACGTGGACAATGCTTCTCTCCTAGCAATTGGGGGCATTATTAATAAGGTTGAGGTGATCCCAATTCCGATTTTCTATTTGAAGATTTGCCTTTGCTCTCTTCGGATAAGAAAATCCATGGTTTGCAAAGTAAGGGGTAGCCCAAAAGTTCCTTTTGAGGAGAGATTCCATCAAAGGTTGAGCCCATAGCAATATATTTTCAAGGTTAGAAGGTTTCATAGCCTTTAGTTGCCCATTTAGGGGTGGATTTAAGCCTTGACGATGACAGAAGCACATTGCTTGTTGTATCATAGTCATTTTGGGGCATACTTTAGAAGGGAAACAAAACAAGAGTAGTATCCCTCCATAGCTAGGCCTTGTTGCCTTAGGTTGAAGAGCTCATCCATTCTACCGATTTGATAGACTGGGGATAGGTATCCTCCTTGGACAAGTGCCTTGATTTGTTCCCAAGTTTGGGATGACTTAGTAATAGCCTTATTATGACACCATGGGTTTTACCATAATCAGGCATCTCTAGTGAGATGTAATCAAGCGATCATAGCCTAGTTGGCTATGCTTGTTCTAGCCATGGAGAAGTAGTCTTCCCTTTGCTTGATCTATGTTTCAGCATTTGTTTCTATCTTTAAGCCTTCACCATTAAACTTAGGCGGTTTAACTTGCTTTAATATAAATATATTTTCCTATTGATCAACTAAGGAAATTTGTGGCGGGGGTACCTAAAAGGTATATAATAATCTTAAATAAGATAGTTTATATAAGATTTTTTACACCATTAAAAGCTCAAGTTCTATTGCTTCAATATATATAGTGTGTATTTGTTTTTAAAAAGAGAATTTTGATACATTGTAAATGGCTTTTAGTAGTGAAACTTGGATACATGTATCTCTTTGTATATTGGTGGTTTCTCATGGACTATAAGAACTGAATAGTGGCTTGGTTATTTGGAAAATTCCTTGACAATGTAATCATACTTTTTTGTCTACCTAGCTGAATTATTCTATTAGGAGGTAAGATGTTGATAACTCGATCATAAATACGATGATCTTGATGGACACTTTTATCATTCATTGTTATGATTGTACTCGTGGCACTTCAAATAGAAATATCCTAACAAGTTGGAGTTCCTCCATCCATCGAATTATTTTTGAATTTGTTTAAAGGAAAGCTAGCCTTTCAGCATCAATAAAGTAATAGTCAGTATGCCAAGTCCATCACCTTTCTTGATAGTATCCAGGAGGACAATATAGTTTTTCTAGGATCTACACGAAGTCTTCTCGTCAAGCATAATTCGATGAATAGATAGTAGATTGATACATTGTGCGAAAGACTAAGAAAGCATGACAAGGTTCACCTTGAATATATATGTGAAAAAGTTGTAAGGAAGGAGACCTAGGAGGAGGAGAAAGAAGGAAGAAGACTGTAGAGAAGAGAGAGAAAGACTAGTAGAAGAGAGAGAAAGTTAGGAAGAGAGAGAAAGAGAGAAGGGAAGCCATGAAAGCTAGAAGGAAGGTAAAGAGAGACTTGATTATGTAATATAAGTGATGCCCTAAACTGATATCTTAACACCTTAAATACCCCATTAACCCTATGTCCTACCTATTTATCCCACTCTTTTACATTCCATCCCAACCCCTAAGGTTTCTTACCTTAAAAACAAAAAGATGACTTATTGATGTGGCTAATAGTGGGGTTGTAGAGTACTTCTCTATTTATTATTACAAAGGGTAATATATGTATGGGGGCTTAATCTCATATGGAATTAAGCAATGTAGATGTATATACAATATGTACGACATATAGGAATTAATAGTATATGAGTTTGGCCACCAATTCTTGACATTAAGATCTAACAAACAATAGATAGCATGTTATCCATAACAAACCTGCTAGAGAAAATTAGTCATAACTTTCTATGGGCGGCTATGATTGAAACATATCTTATGTCAAAATGAAGCTTGTGAAGCGTACTTTTAGCGCATATAGGTTACACACAATTGTCATCAATGCAGGATAAAAAAAACTTATAAAACAATGTGCTCTCTACAAGTAGGTTACATGCTAAATTGGGCCAAAATGAGCTAGTATTTAGTCAAAATTGCATCTTTTAGGTAGGGGAAATCCCCCAAAATAGTGGCTAGTCTCCAAGAAGCTTCTTCCAAGGGTAAGAATTGCCATATTATCCAATATTCTTGAATTGATCAAGTTCTCACTTTCTTTTTTCTCTATCCAATGACTGCCTCAAGAGTGTATTGGATGATGCCCTCTTCATCTATGAGTGGCAACTCCTCCACATAGTCTTTAGGGGATCCAATAAAAGGTTCCAGCTGACACACATGAAAAACATTATGAATCTTAGTGGAGGGAAGAGTTAGAGGCGATAGGCCAAGTCACCCACTCTCTTGACTATTTTGTAAGGCCCATAATAGCGGTGTGCCAACTTGTTGGTAAAGCCATCCTTTAGTATGGAGTATTGGGACTTGGGTACCTTTCGGAGAATCAAGTCACCTTTTTGAAACTCAAGGGAGTGTCTTTTCTCATGAGCATAGAGCTTCATGTGTTCTTGGGCCTTCTTGAGTTTCAACTTACATTATTGAAGTAGGCCTACATGTGGGCCAATTCTTCTCTTCTATAAGGGTTCAACTTCTCATTGAATATAACCATTGGAAAGGGCACCATGTATCCATACATAGTCTCAAAGGGGGATACTCCAATGCTAGCATGAGTAGAGTTATTATAAGAAAACTTAGCCAAATGGAGATATGAATCCCACACATGCTCGACATCATGACAAAAATGTCTCGAGTATATCTCAAGCTAGTTAATTACCCTCTTACATTGGCCATCCATATGGGGGTGATATATTATAGGTGGAGTTAATTTGGTCTCCGTGGAGCTGAAAAAATATTTGCCAAAAGTGGCTCACGAATTTGGAATTGCTATCATGCACAATGATATGTGGAAGCCCATGTAACTTGAACATATGCTCCATAAACTAGCTAGCTACTTAAGATGCAGTATTCTATGATTTGGTGGGGATAAAGTGGGCTTCTTTGGTGAGCCAATCACTATCACATAAATGTATTGCAACCCTTCTTGGTCATGGGTAAGAGATTGATGAAATCCATCATAATATGTGTCAATTTTCCACCATTAACGATAGGCAACCCCTTAGCTTAAGAGTACTATCCTTGTTTTATTGGCGTGGCATGTTGACAGAGAGTGTGATTAAGAAGGGCATACGGGTCCGTTTCAGGCATGTCCTCCTATATGTCACCATGGTAATCTTGCACTGAGCTTGGTTCCTCATTCATGGAGGTCTGGGAGTCTCTAATCTCCCTTTGGAGTTCTTCTTGGGCCTTACTTTTGCCTTTCTGGACAGCCATCTGGATGTAGTCCACAGGACTTGCTGTCAGTAAAAAGGGCATAACTCTTAGTAGGAAACTCCGATTGTTGCTGAGGTTTTGGGCTCAAGTCGGAGGGGACGACGGCCTCTTCGAGATGAGCTATTAACCTTTATTGCAGAAAATGATCAGGATTTTCTATAGGGGTTTTACAGTGCCTATCCTGGAGCGGTCTGCAACCTGTCCACACTGACCCTAGTGCACCGAAATGGGCATAACTTTCACATCGTAACTCCGATTGGAGAAATTTTTGATTCAAACTAGAGGGGACAAAGCCCTCTTCGATATGAGATTTAGGGTTTACCCCTAGATGTAGGAAATTTTTTTTTGCAATGGGATCTTTGTGACAGTCTTGCAAGACTGTGACAAAAAACACTGCCTGTCCTTTAGTGCCAATGCCTGACATGGATAGAGCATAGATCAAGGGGCCTGATCTGACAAATCAATAGCATCTTGAGCATACTGAACATAATCCTGAGCATCATTGCATACCCATCAACTTTGCCATTCATGCATAAGTACATTCACTGCCATACATCTCCATTGACCGCATGTACCTCAAGTGGCATACATGGGTGCCATTATCATTGCGGGGTATCCAAGAGGGATCATTGTGGTAGGGAAGTGGGGCTTATGGAAGTACATGCACCTACAAATAAGTATTGGGCTCCGGATCACCGGGAGGTGGGCAAATCCCCCCGGACCGGGTTGTGCACCCCTTCAGGGTCTTAAGTGGTAAGGGAGGGTCACCTCTCTTTTGTCTTACCACCTCACCTAGCATCGGCCTTTTTCCTCAGCCAGAGTATACATGGCAGAAATTTTTAATTAGCAACTAGCATGGGATGCAAGGAATGATCAAGGTTGGGGTAGGGGTTACCTTAGCAGTCCAGTGACTCACTGGCTGCTACTTACCCAATTTACAATGGCTAATATTCATCCAAGATCATGAGACAAAGTGAGGGTTAATGTCAACCACTACAATGAAATTCGGGAAGAGGTATGATGCTTGTGTGCAATCTTGAATCTCTCCAACAATGGATTAAGCTCCGCAAGTAGCTAAATTGAGAGATTAAGATCAGAGTGGCATACCTCTTTAATGCTTGTGACGACCGTTGAAGCTCGAATCATCATGATGCCACTTGCTCCATTGATCAAGTCCGGTTGTTGGTTGGGCATCCGTAGAAGAGTGCTTCAGCATTGAGTGCTCTTGTTGATGAAGAAGGCTCCCAAGCTTATCCCCGAGCTTGAGCTTCAAGAATGGAAAGCTTCAAGTGAAGCTTTCATGGCTGCCCACAAAGCTCCCATGCATGTGAGCTCAATGGCTTAATTCAGGCAAGAGGAATCCTTCACAGGCTGAAGGGGTTGTGTGGTTGAGCTCTCTAGGTCAGAGAAAGCTTCAATTTTGGGAGAATTCATGGCTGCCCCAATCTGTTTCAAACAGTCCCAGTTGCTGTCCACCATGGGAGTTGATTTTGTGGAGCAAAGGTGCCAAAGGGGGAAGGCCAAAGTGTTGGAATAGTGCCTTGGAATGGCAGGGAGGGGAGGGCAGCAAGAGGAGAAGTGGCACGAGGGCTGGGGGGGATCAGGACAGCCATGGAAGCTGGAGATGAAGGTGAAGAGTATGATCTTGATAATAATTGGTTTCCCTAATATGGGGCTCTTATATCTTAAATACCTCGGTTAGTGCGAGGGGATATCTAAACCGTAGTCAATGTGTATTTAAATGGCAGAGGATGCATGGGAGGGTAGTATTTCCTGACACGACTGCCATTGAAGAAGCCTATGCCCTCGCCGTCTAGAGTCTCGAGCTCAACGTTGCCAATTTGGCTGATTGCACGAACTTTAAAGGGTCCAAGACCTCTAAACTTCATTTTTTGATTATGCCCCTTAACTGAGTACATGAGTAAGTCTCCTTATTCAAAATCACACTATTTGACGTGCTTGTCAAACCAGCTCTTGGGTCGTGCCTTCTCACATATGAGTGCGTGAGTGGCTAGAAGACGAGTTTCTGACAGGCGTTCGAGCTCAATCAGGCGTTGCATCCATGCCTCCTTTCCTTCCCATAGTTTTTCAAGTGCTATTCTCAGGCTAGGAACGAAGAACTCTACAGGGAGAATTGCTTTAGTTTCGCAGGTCAACCTAAAGGGAGTCTGGCCAACAGCCATTTCATAAGCTGTATGGTAATCCCACAAGGCTGCCATCAGCTTGTTATCCCAATCGCTACGTGAAGCAGAGACTACTTTGGTCAGGACGTTTACAATAATCTTTTTCGTGGATTCCGTCTGGTTGTTTGCTTGAGGGTAGTATTGAGAGGATTTTCAATGGATAATTAGAAAGGTGGATAGAAGATGCACTATTACTTCATTGATGAAGTATGTGCCCTGGTCACTGACTAGTTCAATGGGACAATTGAATTGTGAAATCACCTGCTCCCACAAGAACTTGGCAGTCGTTCTAGCATCATTCTTTCGTGTCGCTCTTGCTTCTGCCCATTTTGTTAGGTAATCAGTGGCCACAATGATGTATTTGTCCTGTGAATACTGTGCAGCTGGGCTGATGGGTCCTATGAAGTCAATTTTCCATTTTTCGAAGGGTTGTCGTGCAATGATTGGAGTCAACTCCATTTGATCCTTGCAAAATCAGGACCTTTGTCTGCTGACACTTGTCACAATGCTTAACGAATCGTGCTGCATCACGAAACAGTGTTGGCCACCATAGTTGAGATTGCAACACCTTGCGGGTTGTCATGTCTCTGCTAAAGTGCCCACCAGCGATTCCATTGTGCGCCTGTGAGAGCACATCATGCATCTCATACTCGCACACGCATCTACGCAGCAATCCATCTTGCCCTAGTTGATATAGTTGGCCTGCTATCAACTGGTAGGGTTGGATCTTGAGGATGAGTCGCCTAAGTCTTGCCTTTTCTATCGATCACTTAGGCAGTTTGTGCTCAAGCACTTGGACTATATCATCTGCCCAATATGGTGTTAGATCAGCCTTAAATAAATCTCTCTACTGGAAAGGTTAAAGAGATGGGTGTCTGGCAATTCATCGGCAATGCCTTCTCTAACAACCTTTCCCATGGGGATGCGTGACATATGGTTAGCCATGTAGTGTTATTTTCCTTTTTGTACAACCACGGAGAAATCGAACTCCAAAAACAGAAGGAGCCACCGAGCTATGAGTCTTGTAGTGCAAGGTTTATTCACTAGATATAGCAAGGCTTGATGGCCCACAAAGAAGCTAATGGGTGTATCCAATAGATAATACCAGAATTTCTTCATAGCAAACACCATGGCCAAGCCCTCTCTCTCTGTCGTCGAGTAATTCATTTCCATCTTAGTGAGTTGTCTGCTAGCAAAGTTCATTGGGTAGTCCAGGTTGTGTTCGCCAGGTTGGCACAATACTGCCCCCACAACAAATTTTGAGGCATCGATATACACCTGGAAGGCAACGGTCCAATCTGGGGCTCCTAGAATTGGTGTTGTGGTTAGAGCCTTCTTCAACTCTTCATATGCTCGTTGGCATGCTTCAGTCTATTCAAAGACAATCAGCAGCTTGTATAAAGGTTTGGCAATCAACGCGTAATTCAACACAAACCGCCGATAGTATCTCGTAAGGCCTAAGAAGCATTGAACTTCCTTATAGTTGATTGGGGGCGGAAGATCACTAATAACCTTGACTTTTGAGAAGTCAATGGCAATGCCGTTCTTTGACACCATGTGCCCTAGGATGCATCTATGCTTCACCCAAAACTGACACTTTAAGGGGTTTAGGGAGAGACGATATAGGCAACACCGCTCAAAGACTGCTTAGAGTTTGTCTAAGTGTTCTCTCCATGCCGAGTGAACACACAAGTTATCTACGAAGACTTCCAACTCTTTGCGAAGCATGTCTTTAAATATGGTGCACATGAGGTGTTGGAAGGTGGCGGGGGCATTAGTCAACCCAAAGGGCATGACTATGTAAGCAAAGACGCCCCACTCAGTGGCGAAGGCAGTCTTATGCCTGTCGGCGGCAGGATGCACTTGCACTTGGTTGTATCCTGAGAAGCTGTCCAAAAAACTGTAGGCTTCCTTGCCATCCGCTCTTTCAAGCATATGCTCGATGTACAACAATGGATAGTTATCCCTCTTAATAGCAGCGTTCACCTTCTTGTAGTTGACGCACACTCTGATTTTTTCGTTCTTATTTATGACAATGACTATGGGGGATACCCAGTCTGTGTGCTCAATTTCGTAAATGAATCCTTCTCTCATTAGATTGTTAATCTCTTCCTTGATCGCGTGAGCGTGTTTTGGATTCATAGGGTACGGTTGTTGCTTGACCGGCATAGCATCTGGTGTCATGGGTATGTTATGAGTCACTACACTCAGATCTACCCCCTTAAGCTCTTCTAAGGACCAAGCGAATATGTCTATGTACTCTTGCAAGAGAGCAACAAGACTCATTTCCTCTTCCTCAGTCAAGTCATCAGTAATGAAGTCTGGTCGGGGTGTCTCCCCTTCCTGGGCTAGGTTTACCTCCTTGACCTTGGTTTCGGTTCACTCGTTTGCCCTTGACGTTTGGCACCCAACAGGATCACTACCCTATCCTCTTTCTTGAATTTTGTAAATCTTTTAGGGAGGTCCTGCACTTTTCTATGTTCTTCCGTTTGTGTCTCCCTGGGTTGTTTTATCCTTTCCTCTTTCAACCGTCTGCGCCTCAAGTGGATGGGTAGGTCCCCCTTGGTGCGTCTGGTCTTGGCCGGCCTAGGTATCTCTAGGTTGTTATCTGAACTTACCTCTGACTTAGAGTCGAACTCCCCATCTTCGCTAGAAGAGGTGGTCTCCCTTGGTGATTGCAACTCAGATGGTGACTCTGTCCTAAGCACTGGTGTTGTACTGGATTGGGCTAGGCCTATTTGATCAAAATCTATGACTCCTACGTGTTCCAACCAGGCACGATCACAATCGATGCGCATGACCCCTCGCTCTATCCTAAAGACACTCTTTTTCTATGACTTGGGGTCTGCCCGTATTTGCTCTATTTCCCATCCCTCAGTGTCATATTCTACGGTATCCATCTCACCCTTGCTTTCGTCTCACTGAAAGATCGGCAGTCTTTGTATTCGTCATTGGAGTCATCTTCGTCAGACAGCTTGTTTTCTCTTAGGTCTTAGTATATCACTTGTCTTTGATTGGGGATTAGGGCCCAGTTGTACATGAGACTCAAGTCATGCACCCTGGTCCATTGCCACTTGGATTCATCTAAGAGATTATGGAGTGGTTTGAAGTTTGCTGTTGGATTGCTAGCTAGATCGCCTGTTAAATATTTCAGAATCTCCTGGGGTTCCCTCTTATTATTTGGCACTTGGAAGGTGACACGTTTAGGTCTCCCCCGAAGGATTCATGTCATCATGCAAATTGGTACAGAGGGTGCATCTTTAGACTTATAGATTGTCTTGATGGCTTGCTCATATGCCTCATGATCCGAGAATGGCAGGTCGATTGTAGCAAGGAAATGCATCCAATCTCGCTCGTCCTCTGGACATGGAATATACTTGGTCAAGGGTCCATAGGACTTCTTGACTTGAGCGTTTCCTTTAAGCATCACGGAGATGGCATCCAAGTCGACTGGTGAGGTCTTCCAGGTGTTCATCTCTACCCTCACGGTGTTCATTTTATTGCCAAGGAAGATAAAGCCGTTACCCAAATCTTCGATGACTCTAGCATTGCACATCTAGGTTTGACCTAATAGGATATCGTAGTCCACACCCTTCATGACTATAAAGTCAATCGAGAACTGGACACCTGCGATTTTCACTAGCAAGTTTTTTAGCACCCCGAATGGTTTCACTCTCATACCATTTGCTAGTGTGACATTGAACTTAGCTGTCTCAACAGGTGGGTTTCCCCAAGTCTGAAGCACTGCGTGGCTAAGCACACTAACCCGAGCTCCCGTGTCTACGATCCCCTTTCTCGTTGTGTTGCCTAGGGCTAGGACCAGTAAGACTACATGCATCTCGGCACCCTCCTAGAAGGCATTAACGTGCAAAGACTTTGGCACCGAGTGCAACGTCAAAGTCGGTATTTGTGTCTCTACATCATGGTCATGCGAATCAGCATCTTGCTCTCATGATCCTTCAACCCACTGTTTCAGGTCTTGCCATGGGGTGGGATGCTGCTTAAGTAGGTCTCCCAGACTTAGCGTCACAAGGGTAGTCACTAGCGTGGTAAGGAGGTCGTTGGCTGCTCGTCTCTCTCCTAATCTAGATTATCCTGGCCAATGCCGGTGATTGATTTGCGGGCCTGCAGCATCAAGACTTGGCCTAAGTGGTACTGCTTGTGGTGCAGTCACATCCCCCCAAGGGGGTGAGACTGGCGTGCTTATGCTGGAGAGATCATCGATCTCATCCTCTAGGATGGGCTCAGCATCCTTTAGGTGCTCTTGGGCCTCTTTTGCCCATTTCTTCACTTTCTATATGGCCTCTAGTTGGCGCTTCAGATGCACGTATTCCCCTACCTTAGCACTTCCCTTTTCGAATGTCTTAGGGGCTGAAGTTTCTGCCTTTGCATCAGTGACCTTCTTTTCAGCAGGTAGAGTAGTAGCACTCTCAGTTTTCAGTGCAACCTTAGCTTCAGGCCTCTTCTTTCTCCACCTGCGGCTCTTCTTCCCTATCGATGCTACATCGAGGTTGCTAGGTCCTGGCAGTGATATGCCGGGCTGCTTTGTCTGGGCACGAGTCATGACCCGCAATGGGATAGGTGTGGCCTTCCCATCGAGGTTCTCGACACCAAACAACCCCAATGGGATAGATGGCACGTTGGCTGAACTCGAAGATGGTTTTTGCTTTGGGCAGTTGACGAAGAGATGAGTGATCCCACACTTAACGCACCTTAGGTCAGCTTTGTCTCTGTTCTGCTGCTCCCTCTCAGGGCAGCGTGATGAGACATGCCCTGGGTGACCACAAGTCCAACAAATGATTGGATCTTGTGTCTGCCCTCCTAGGCCTCTACCTTGTCCTCTTCCTAATGCTATCACCGATACTAGTCGATAGTCCATAAGAACTGCATTGCCCTCATTGTCGTGCGAGACGTAAGGGTATACATAAGTCTCTTCCTCATTTGGCTCTTCCACATAGTGGACTGAAATGTCACTCAGTGGATGGGTCACGTAGGGACCAGGTGGTCTAGGTATGCCTGTAGAGTTTATGTCCATCCTAGGAATAGCCGACTTAATGTCGTTAAGCGTAGGAAGGGCCAATGGGGCTCCCTTTCCGAAGAATGGCTGTGGCCTATTCCCTAAGTAGGGCTGGCCATATGGTTGCAAGTACGGAAGTCTTCTTGGTAATCTACAATGCGCGACGTCGTGACCGAACCTACCGCAGTTAGTGCAAGGTCTTGACCTAGGGTCTTGACACTCAACTGGCAAGTGGTTTCCGCCATAGTACACGCATTCGACGCATGGGCACGTTGGTCGTCTCAACATGTCTTGCAGCTTGGCTATCTCCATCTTTACATCAGCCAAGTCCTGGTTTGTCTCGGTGGCTTTCCCCTTATCTTGGGTGGTTGGGCCTGATCGTTTGCTAGAGGTTGAAGCTCTCTCTGAGCTTTGCGAGTTGGTTTCTTCTGAGTTTAAGCTTCTAGAGCTTCTCTATTTCAGTTGGTCATCAACTCTAATGGCTTCCTCAAAAACGCTAGCTAGCGCGTCTCGTTGCAAGCTTAAGTTGCCTACCAGAGCCTTATACAGTTTCTCATTTTGAATTCTGCTGATGAATATAGTTGACACTGCTCTTTTAGTTGGTCGTTTGCCCGTAGGAATTCTCTTGAAGAGACTCCTCACGTGGGTCACATAATTACGAATGTTCTCCTTCTCCTTCTGCTTGACATTCGTTAGTCGCACTAGTAGATTATCGAAGTATCCAGTCTCGGCAAATCTCTTGATGAAGAGATTCTTGAGGCCGTTGAAGTTGGTTCACTTTGCGGCATCTAAACTAGTATACCAAGTCCTACCCTTGTCACCTAAGCAGAGCCCAAATGCTTGAGAGCGATGAATCAGGTCACTAAGGCCATTGGCTTTGCAGACTTGCTCGAATTGCTCTAGAAACTATATGGATCGCCGTGGGGCTGGTACTTGTCAAGCTGCTTCGCAATGATTGGGATTTTGGACTGGCTCTTGGAGCCTTGGTTTGCTCCTAATCATGCTCGGAGTGATGTCACTAGTGTTGCGGCACTTTGCTCTACTACTGTGTTGTCTAACAGTCGCTTCATGAGAAGCTCGCTCAACGTTAAGTCTCCTTCCAAGGCTCTCTCATGATCAGTTCGGTTTCTATCGGCTAGGTTCAACACTCGTTGTACCTCGCGCAATTCTATGCTTTGCCTTTGGCTGCTAGCCTGCTGGTCTCTGTTGTACTCTACTATGGTTTGCAGTGCCTTGTGGGCTAGCTTCCTATCCTCTTCTAAGTCTGTGATGATGGCATCTATTGTCTTGCCGTGGTTCTCATACCGGGCGTGCACATCGTAGCTACTAACCAGCTATACTGAATCGCCTCTGGAAAGACTCCTAAGTCGAGTTCCTTGTTCGGTCTGCTGTCTAGTTTTCTTCTGCCATCGTCGTGTTCTCGTGCTCCACCAAGCTATCGATCAGGTTGAGTAAGTTTGTCAAATCCACCTCTTTAGCACCGCTTGCTTAGTCCTACTCCATGTGTCGATAGTCTGTCTATGTCTTTGGGTCTTCTCCTATCGGTGGGTTCCTTGAGTTGTTTATCTCAGTGAGTTCCTTGACTTATTAAATACAATCCTCAATTGATCTCCTCTCAATATTGTGTGTTCCCTCTTGTGTACTTGTGCTCAGTCAGGCTTTTAGTTTTCCTTAAGTGTACTTCAAATGCGAAAATTCCAGGTGAGTGCGGCAAACAATATCTAAGCGTCTTATGCACTCTCGCTTTGTTTTGGGCCTGATAGGCTTGTCGATCAATTCTCTGGCCGTCTTGACAGGGTTTCGGGTTTTCTTGCTACATTGCCTTGCTCGTTCTTGGTCCGATCAGGGTTTATGGCTCAGTGGGTTGTCTCTAGGACTCTAGGTCTTGCGACAGCCTATGCAAGCTGCTTAGCAGCTGTGCCTTATGATTTTGCATATTCCTTGTGCCAGAATCGAGTTCTGAGCATCAGGAGAACTCTAGCTGGGTTTGGTCTAATTTTTGAAAAATTTGGAAAAGTTCACACTCGGCCCAACTTGTCCAAATTGCAGGGGCCGAGTAGGTGACTCAGACGGGCCGAAGCGCTGACCTGGACGGGTTGAAAAGGTCCACTCGGACGGGACAAGGGAGTCTACTTGGACAGGTTGAGGCACAAGGGGCGAGGGCCGAATCGGGTTTGTCTGAGGGTCAAGTTTCGCACGGGCTCTCACTTGCCGACATTAAGTATCCCAAGCAATCTTTTTGCCATTTTTTGCATGATTTGTGCCTTGTTTTGCCACGTTTTGCAATGGTAAACCCTACCCTTTTCCGATTTGATTTCCTAATCCTAACCTACGCTAAATGCAACAAGAATCGAAAGCAAACAACTAAAATGATTTCTCCATGTTTTCCAATCCACAAACAAACAAAATAACCCAAAATACTTACTTGCTTTGAAGATAAAAAAACCCAACTTCCTACCTATCTCAAGCTCCGGTTTGGGGATGAATCCCTTACTTCGATGCTTGATATGAGGCGCACAAGTGCTCAAGCTTGAATTCGTTGGTCCGGGGAACGGAACTAAAATGTAGAGGGAGCTCACCCTCAACCATCAAGACCCACGAACCACTTATTATTTCAAGCATTTCAAGCGAGCTCTAATGGCTATCTCTCACTTAGCCGACGCACCGTCGATCCTACAAGTGTAGTGAGCTTACCTTGATTGCGAAATGAGTTGCCTCCTCTCTTGCACATGCCGGTAGCTCCACGATCCTAGATGCTAGCTCAAGCATCCTCAAGCCTCCTCCATCTCCAAGATCCATCCACCATAGCCACGTGCGCGAGAAAAGAGAAGAGAAGAGAAGAGAAGAAGAGAAGAGGAGATGGCGAAGAGCTTCACCCTCTTGATCCCTCACTCCCACACACTCACTCCCTCACACTCTCACACTCCCTCTCTCAAGAGCACACACAAGCAAGGAGAAGAGAAGAAGAGAAGAAGAAGAGAACTCTTGTTAGCCACACACCAAAAGAATGAGCTTCCATTCACTTTTTGAACTTTATATACAAGCCCTAAAATCCCATGGGCACCCATCCCTTTTTTACATGACCGGCCGTTGTGGCAAGGTCCTTTCTCTATTTCCCTCGTTTATCCTTATGCCTCTAGCCTACACCCATCTAATATTTTACAATTGGCACATGAGAGATCCTGGCGCTCTTTTACAAGAGTTTTTAGAGCTTTTTGAGGCACCTTTCATTTAAAATTGTGCTTTTGGCCCCAGCTTAGCTTTAGAGGCCACCTGCATGTCTTTCCTCTTTTTCCATATTTTTTTCGCTTTTTCCTTCATTTCTCTGCCATCCTTCTCCGCCATCTCAACTTGGGGTTAACAATCTCAATGGTCTTCCTCACAAAACCATTGAGGTTCACCTCATCCACCAGCAACCTTGCTGCAATCCTCTTTAGTAGGGGGACATTGATGCGGTTCATGATGGTGTTGTACCTCTGACTAGAGAACAACCTATGCACCATCTTGGCTTGGAGTTGGACTTCAGGATCCGGGATATCCACCAAGCTGATGCTGTCATTAGTGTGGACCTTTATCTTGTTCATTCCTAGCAAGGCATATACATCTCTCTTCGGTTTCCTCTCTACTTTGCTCACCAAGCCCAATGCCTTTTCTACCAGCTTCGAGGTCAATTCGATCTGCACCTGATGAGTTTCCTCTCCCTCATGCACAGTTGCGGTGCTGTGGTTCCTCTGGAAAGTCCTCAAGAACTTTGCACAGCGGAAGTAGTCCACCCCATGGCTTATTGCCTACACATATTTCTGCAGATTTCATTGCTCGATGGTTTTCCTCACAGCCCTGCTCTTCAATGGCCACGTCTTCTAGGTTGAAGATATGCCGAAACTTGAACTGGTTGAAGGCTCGTGTTTCCACTGTAAGTTTGTATTTTGCTTGTTCTTCTTCTTAAAAAGGTAGTTTGCTAGCCTTTTCTTGGCCTACCATGATGGATGCCTGTCATGAAGCCATATCATGATGGATGCCTGTCATGAAGCCATATTCACCATTAGTGTTTTTTAGAATAATTACAAGCAACAATAAATGACTACATACTTACTGAACTAAAATGCTTGAGTGTAGAAGTAGACTTTTTTCTCCCAATAGTCTATTGATTTCAAATTTTATTGACATTTTCCTCAATCACAAGTTGTTGCATCCTACCCTTGTAATGCACGCTTTTCCTTTATTGTTTTGCTTATGTGTTTGGTGTAATTTACCTTACCCCCTTCCCCTTCTGAAATGAGAAGAATCCTTCCTAGGAGTAAAGGGTTAGAGGATGAAGGGTCTTCAGCACATAATCTTAGTGTTTTACTTTTGCATGAGCCAGGCATAGAAATTTGGATTATATTCTAAATTAGCATAGCTATCCATATCGAAAGGGTGGATGCCTACATGCATAATGTAAGTGAGGACATCAAGCAAGAAGTCACCGGAGTCCACTCGACTAGCAATATGCAACTCCTCCTCAGTGACGATGTGATCTAAATAAGGGTGTCCCTTAATGTGTTATTCGAGGGGTTGATTAAAGAGGGTAGTCAACACCCTATATGAAGTTGGAGCTACATAGATTGGGTTGTATTCTGATGCCTTGATTGCACATCGTTGCTCAGCATTGGTCATTAATTAGTATCCCTCTAGATCCCATTGCAGTCATAGAGTGCACAAATTTTTCAAGAAAGGGGAGTTGTTGGTTGCAAGCTATTTCAAGTCTTCTATTTCTTGATCGTTGGCACAAGCTGTGTACTTGTCATATGTAGTGATGAGGCGTTGTCGTTGTGCTTGTTCGCAGGAGACCTCAGTGGCAATCAGCTCCACAATTGCTTATGAAGCTTTGACAAACATGAATTCTAATTCTTCCCAAGAATAAGGAAGTGTCCGTATTTTCGTCACCAAAGGTTCGTCCAAGAGCCCCAAGTCTAAGCGATCATAGCTTTTGGCAAGTGACATGAAAGTCGCGTCCAAGGTCTACGGCAAGCAACCAAGTCATCCCTTGTATTTTCAGCTAAGTCTGCGGCCAAGGTTAGAATTGATCGCCGCTCATAAGAGGGTGGTCTAAGGCCAATGGTTCATTGAGGCTTGACAGCACTAGAGAGTTCAACAGTTTATGGTCGCAACTTGGTTTACTCCTTAGGTTGTAGCTTGGCCTCATGTTCAATGGTTGTAGTTGTGGTTGTCGTGCTACTAGGTGCATCTAAGATTTGAGGGGTATCATCAGCGCGAGATTTGGGCATTTTATTAGTAGTAGGCTACGAATTTGGGTGGAAGATTAGTTTAGGCATTGTTGAGCTAGGTTTTAACGGTTTTATGGACTTGGTGGCTTGCTTCTCTTGTGGTCTGAGTGTCTCCAACTCATAGTTTCATGTAGCCCAGCTCTAGGGTTGCATTTGAGTAGCAGTTTTGGTTGTTTTGGCTTTAGGTAGCCAAATCCAAGGATTACCCTCATAGTAGCCTTGTGCTTGCAACAAGATTTTGGGGACCCATCGCGATTTGACCGTGCATCGTTGTTTACAATTCCTTCTTGGCTTCCAAGGTTTTGCGTGTGCACTGCGAGGGCATGGGTGTCTACTTCGAGGTGGTGGTCCTTGATGCTTAGGTGTCCATTTGAACTGGGGTTTCACTATCACAGTGTTGGGTTCAGCAGGTTGCCGACTTTGCGGGTTGTGACAAGTCACAACTCCCCTTCTTAAGCTTGATAATGGGATTCTCTATGGGTGGCCTTGTGGACTTGGAAGGAGTCACACTGCCCTTACTAAAAGATGCAACTATTCGGTTGTCGCCTATGGCTAGTTGAATACATTGTGACTCGTAGTCGACAGTACAATGAGCTTGCTTTTCTTGAAGGTTCGTTCTAACAACAATTCTGTGCATGCATTCATAGTGTTGGGCAATAGATAGAAGATTATCGATATGCTTTCAAACTCGATAGAAACTGCAACCTTGCACTTTCCCAAAAGTGTATAGGGTTGGCCTCCATAAGGGCTCAGCTTAGCATTAGTGGGCTACAACTGCAGTTTGCCAATTTGGGTCCAATGGTCATGGGTTAAGATATTAAAATCAACTCCCTCATCGACCAATGCGTTGATGGTGCGTGTGTGCTTAGTAGTGACCATCAAGCTTAGGTAAGCTAGTGCTACAGCTTCCTCATCCTCATCGTCCATCTCAGTGATAGTGGCTACTCGTACGTGGACAGGGGGTGCTAGCATTGGGGGCTCATGTAATGGGTGCGTGGGAGGAAAGTACTTCTTTATGTGGCTGCCATTGAAGAGGTCTATGCCCTCACCTTCTAGGGTTTCAAGTTCTACGTTGCCAATTCGTCAGCTAATGGTTCGGACTTTAAAAGGTTCTAGCCCTTGAAACTTGAGCTTTTGCTTATGTCCTTTGACTGAGTAGAGTAGTACTAAGTCACCTTGTTCAAAGTTGCACTGTCTGACATGCTTGTCAAACTAGCATTTGTTTCTTGCCTTTTCGCATATTAGCGAATGGGTGGCTAGAAGTCAGAGCGTTTGAGTTCAATCAAGTGTTCTGTCCATGCCTCCTTCCCATCCCATCTCTCTTGAAGGGCTATCCTAAGGCTTGGTATGAACAATTACAAGGGAAGGATTGCCTCTGTGCCATATGTTAATCTAAAGGGGGTCCCCGTCTTGTAAGCTATGCGGTAGGCCCATAAGGCTGCCATCAGCTATTATCCCAATCACTGTGTGAAGTAGAGATGACTTTGGTCGGGACGTTTACTAAGATTTTATTTGTGGATTCGGCTTGACCGTTTGCCTGAGGGTAATAAGGCAAGGATTTTCAATGGATGATTATGAAGAAGGACAGGAGGTGAGCTATCACTTCGTTGATGAAGTGAGTGCCTTGGTCACTAACTAGTTCAATGGGGTAGCCAAGAACTATGAGATCACTTGCTTCCATAGGAACTTAGCAGTGGTCCTAGCATCATTCTTTCTCATAGCTCATGCTTCTGCCCATTTTGTTAGATAGTCAGTGGTTGGCCACAATGATGTATTTGGCTTGTGAATACTATGTCGCAGGACTAATGGGTCCAATGAAGTTGATCCCCCATTTCTCGAAGAGTTGTCATGCGATAATTGGGGTTAGCTCCATGTGATCCTTACGAATCGAGACTTTAGTCCATTGGCATTCATCAATGCTTCACAAATCATGCCGCATCTCAGAAGAGGGCAGGCCACCATAGCTAGGACTGCAACACTTTTCGGGCTATCACGTCTCCCCGCTGAAATGTCCTCCTGCGATTTGACTGTGTGCTTTTATCAATACATCATGCATCTCATACTCACACACACATTTGCGCGGTATCCCATCTTGCCCCAACCTATAAAGTTGGCTTGCTACTATCAACTCATTAGGTGTCTTTAGGATGAGCCACCTAAGTCGAGCTTTTTCTATTGGTCATTCTGGCATTTCGTGATTAAGCACTTGAACTATGTCCATTTGCCCAATACAGTGTCATGTCAGCTCTAAACAAATCTTTTTCATTGGATAAGCGGAACATATGCCTAGTAATTCATCCACAATACCTTATCCAGCCACTTCTCACGTAGGGATATGAGACAGATGGTCAGCCATGTAATGATGCTTTCCTTTACACACCACCATGGAGAAGTCAAACTCCAAAAGCAGAAGAAGTCCTCTAGAGATGCGTCCTGCGGCGCATGGTTTGTTAAAAAGATACAACAAGTCCTCTAGTGATGCGTCCTGTAGTGCATGGTTTATTAAAAAGATACAATAAGTCTTGATGGTCAACAAAGAAAGTAAAAGGCATAGCCAAAAGATAATGTCAAAATTTCTTTACAGCAAACACCATGGTCAAGCCCTCTCTCTCCATTGTCAAGTAATTTATTTCAGTCTTAGTGAGTTGTTTGCTAGCAAAGCTCACTGGGTAATCCAGGTTACCTTCACCAGGTTGGCACAATACAGCTCCTATAGCGAATTTTGAAGCGTCGATGTGCACATGAAACGTGAGTGTCCAATATAAGGCTCGTAGAATTCGTGCTATGGTCAGAGCCTTTTTCAGTTCCTCGTACATGCATTGGCATTCCTCGCTCCATTCAAGTATGATCAACATCTTGTATAGAGGTCTAGCAATCAATGCATAGTTCAATACGAAACGTTGATAATATCCTATGTGTCCTAAGAAGCACTGAACACTCTTGAAATCAGTTGGGGGTGGAAGATCGACAATGACCTTGATCTTCGAGAAATATGTGGCAATACCATTCTTTGACACCATGTATCCTAAGATACATCCATGCTTCACCCAAGACTGCCACTTCAAGGGGTTCAACGAGAGATGGTATAGTCAACATCGTTCAAAGACCGCTCAGAGTCTGTCTAAGTGTTCTCGCCAAGTAGAGTGAACACACAAGTCATCCACGAAGACCTCTAACTCCTTCCTCAACATGTCTTTGAATATTGTACACATTGATCGTTGGAAGGTGGCTGGCATATTTGTCAACCCAAAAGGCATGATTATGTAGGCAAAGATGCCTCATTCAATGACAAATGTGGTTTTATGCCTATCGTTAAGATGTACTCACACCTGATTGTATCCAGAAGAGCCACTCTCTCGAGCATGTGCTCGGTGTATAGCAGTGGGTAATTATCTCTCTTTGTAGTTGTATTTACCTTCTTGTAATTGAGACACACTCTAATCTTTCCATTTTTCTTTAATACGATGATTATGGGGGAAGCCCGGTCCGTGTGTTCAATTTCGTAGATGAATCCTGCTCTCATTAGCTTGTCGATTTCTTCCTTGATAGCATGGGCATGCTTTGGATTCATGGGATATGATCGTTGCTTGACTAGTGTTGCATCCAGTGTTATGGGTATGTTGTGAGTCACTACACTCGGGTCTACCCCTTTGAGCTCTTCTAAAGACCAAGCAAAGATGTCTACAGACTCCCACAAGAGAGCAATGAGACCCGCTTCCTCTTCCTTAGTCAAGTCGTCGACTATAAAGATAGGTTATGGGATCTCCCCTTCCCTCGCGCTGAATTGACCTCCTTGACCTTGGCGGGTCCCTAAATTGGTTCGCTTGCTTGCCCCTATTGTTTGGCTCCCAGCAAGATCACCACCCTATCTCCCTTTTTTGAACTTCGTGAATTGTTTTGGCAAATCTTGTGGTTTTCCATGTTCTTCTATCTGTATTTCTTTAGGTAGCTTCTGTCATTCCTCCTTTGACCATTAGCCTCTTAGGTGGAGGGGTAGGTTCCCCTTGGTGTGTCTAGTCCTGGGGTTTCAAGGTATTTCAGGGTCACTATCTGAGCTGACTTCTGACTCAGAATCCAACTCTCCATCTTTGCTAGAAGAGGGGCTCTCTCCTGGTGGTCGTAGCTCAGAAGGTGAGTCCATTCACAACAATGGTGTATCACTCGGTTGGGTTACACCTGCTTGCTCGTAGTCAATTGCACCTGTGTGCTCCAACCAAGTTCCATCGCAATCCTTATGTCTAACTCCTTTCTCTACTCTAAGGTCATTTTGCCTACGTGGTCTGGAGTCTACTCGTATTTGTTCGATTATAAGTCCCCTGGTATCATATTCTATGGTATCGATTTTCCTTTCGCTCTCATCACTAAAGGAACATCAGTCCTCATATTCGTCATCAGAGCTATCTTTGTTCAGTTGCTCATCATTCTCCAAGTTTTGACATTTCTCTTTTTTCTGGTCGAGGATTAAGGCCCAATTGTGCACCTTGGACCATCACCATTTAGGCTCGTCTAAGAGGTCTTGGAGTGGCTAGATTGCCATTCAGTTTGTCTGTCAGATATCCTAAGATCTCCATGAGCTCTCATCTATTGTTTGAGACTCGAAACATGATCAAGTTTGGTATCCTGCATAGGCTTCCGGTCATCATGCAGATTGGCACTGAGGGTATGTCCTCGAGTTTGTTAGTTGCCTTAATGGCTTGTTTGTACTCCTCAGTGTTTGAGAACGGTAGATCAATGGTAGCAAGAACATGCATCTAGTCTCGCTCGTCCTTAGGGCACATGATATACTTGGTAAGGGTCCCATAGGATCTATCACCCTTCAGCATGGTGGAGATGGCATCCAGGTCAATAGGAGTAGTCTTCCATGTGTCCATCTTCACTCTTACGGTCTATATTTGATTGCCTAGCAAGATAAAGCTGTGCCCCAATCCTCCACAACTCTCACATTGCGCATCCAGGGCCGAGCTACTAGCAGGATGTCATCGTCCACTCCTGTCACACTGGCCAATTTTTCAACACTCCGAGCGATTTCACCTTCATTCCGTTAGCCAGTGTAACGTTGAACCTAGCAGTCTCGAATGGTGGGTTACCCCAAGTTTGGAGTACTCCATGGCTTAGCACACTCACTCCTACCCCCATGTCCACGATCCCCTTTCTGGTGACATCCCCCAGTGCTAAGACTGGCAAGACTACATGCATTTTCGTGCCTTCCCAAAAGGCATTAACGTGCAAGGATTTAGGTATGGAGTGCAGTGTCAGACGATATTTGAGTTTCTACATCATGCTTAGGCAAGTCTATGGTAATTGTCTCATTTGGTTCTTCAACCCACTTTTTTAACTCTACCCATAGCGTTGGATGTTGCCTTAGCAGGTCGCCTAAGCTTAGAGTTATAGGGGTGGTCACCAGTGTATTGAGGAGGTTGCGAATCACTTGCCTCTCTTCTAATTCTATGGTTCTTGGCCAATGGCCCTAACTCGTTTGCTGGCCCACATCATTTAGACTTTGTCTAGGCAGCCGAGCTTGTCGTGCCATTGCCTCCCTTGATCTTGGTCATGGGAGAGAGATTGGTGTGCTTATGCTTGAGAGATCATCAGTCTCGTCTTCTAGTATGGGCTCAACGTCCTTTAGGTGCACCCACTCTTTCACCTTCTTCATGGCTTTGAGTTGGTGCTTCAGATTGGGGTACTCCCCAACCTTATCACTTCCCTTTTTAGCCGTCCATGGGGCCCACGCTTCTTCCTCTCCATCAATGACTTTCCTTTCAACTGATAGTGTTGTGGCACTTTCAGTTTTGAGAGTGACCTTAGCGTCTGGTCTTTTCTTCCTTCGTCTCCGTCTCTTCTTTCCAACTGAGGTTGCGTCAAGGTTGCTAGGCCCTGGCAATGATATGCCAGCCTGCACGGGTCATGACATGCAACGAGATAGGCATGGCCTCCCCATTGAGTGTCTCGACATCGAACAACCCCAATGGAACCGATGACTCATTTGCAAAACCAGAAGATGGCAATCGACAAGGAGATGAGTGATTCCACACTCAGCACATCTCAGGCCATCCTTATCTCTATTTGCTTGCTCCCTCTCGAGGCAGCACGAAGAAATGTGTCCTGGGTGACTGCAAGTCCAACACACGATTGGCTCTTGGGTCTATGCTCCTAGGCCTCATCCTCTTCCTCTTTCTAATGCCATCACTGGTACTGGTAGGTAGTCCATAAGGATTGTGTTGCCTTCCTCATCGTACCACATGTATGGGTTTACATAAGACTCATCGCTGCTAGGCTCATCCACATAGTGAATTGGAGAGTCACTTGTTGGTGGGTGGGTCACGTAAGGTCCAGGTGGTCTAGGGATACCTATAGGATTTATTTCCATCCTAGGGATGGATGGCTTGGTGTTATTAGGTGCCAAGAGAGCCAATGGGCCTCCGAGGTAATCGACAATGCATGGTGTCATGGTTGAACCTACCACATTTAGTGCAAGGTCATGACCTAGGGTCCTGACATTCAGCTAGCAAGTGGTTTTCGCCACAATGCACACATTGGACGTGTGGGCATGTTGGCCGTCTCCTCATCTCCTATAGTTTGGCTATGTCCATCCTAATCTCTACTAGCTCTTATTTCGAATTAGTGCCCTTCCCTTTGTCCTGCGCGCTTGGGTCTTCTCTCTCACTCAACATTAAGGCCCTCTCGGAACTCTAGCAATGGACTCTTCTCGATTTGAGCCTCTGGAGCCTCTTTCCTTGAGCTTGTCTTCCACTCTAATAGCTTCTTCAAAGACCCTTGCCAGTGCATCTCGTTGTAAGCTCGAGTTGCTGGCCAAGGCTTTGTAGAGCTCTTCACTTCGTATTCTGTTAATGAATACCATGGGTATCGCTCTTTCGATTGGTCTCTCACCCATGGGAATTCTCTTGAAGAGACTCCTCACATGGGTTACATAATATCGAATATCCTCTTTCTCTCTCTGCTTGACGTTCATGAGTCACACTAGCAAGTTATCGGAGTACTCAGGTTTGCAAAATCTCTTAATGAAGAGATTTTTCAAGATATTGAAATTGGCACGCTCAGCAGCATCCAAACTCGTGTATCAAGTTCGGCCCTTGTCATCTAAGCATAGTCCAAAAGCTTGGGAGCATTGAGTAGGATCAGTAAGGCCGTTGGCCTCATAGACCTGCTCAAACTATTCCACAAAACTGTATGGGTTGTCATTTGCTTGGTATTTGTCAAGCTAATTTGCCACCACATGAATTTTTGATTAGCTCTTAGAGCCTTGGTTGACCCCTAATCCTGCTATTAGTGATGTTGCTAATGCTACAATGCTTTGTTCTGCCACCATGTTATCTAGCAACCACTTCTCAGAAGCTCGCTCAGTGTGAGGCCCCTTTCTAGTGCTCTCTCGCTCTCCGATCGATTCCTGCCTGCTAAGGCTAGCACTCTCAGAATCTCTCGTATTTTCAAGCTCTGGCACAAGCTCCTAGTTTGCCGGTCCTTGGTTGTATGCGGCTAGGCCTTGCTGCATAGCCCTGCAAGCCAACTTTCTCTCTGCCTCGAGGTCTACTATGACGTCTTCTTTAGGTCTATGAGGATGCTCTAGCCTCGTTTGAGCATTGTATTTGTTCACCAACTGTTGGATAGCTTCAAGATGGTCTCCTAGGTCAAGGTCCTTGTAGCTTCTTCGGCCTGAGCTACCCTCTTCCATGTCTAGGGCTTCCTATTGCACCAAGTTGTTGATCATCAGGTGAATGAGGTTGCGTAGATCCACTTTCTCCATGGGGTCGGTGATCCTTACTGTGTCTGGCTCTTCGGTCACGTTATTCACCTGGTCCTACTTTCGAGGATTCGATCACCCTTCTATGTCCTGGGATCTTCTCCTTCTGGTGGGTTCCTTCAAGGTTTTATGTTTGAGTGAGTTCCTTGTTAAATGCAACCAGTCCTTAACTTACCCTCAGTCCATGCATGTGCGTGCAGGTGTATTCTTTTCAATGCACTGTGTGCCCAACCAAGCTCTTTGCTCTCCTTAAGTGTGTTTCAAGTACTGGAAGTCAGTGTGAGTGAGAAAACAAAGTGTGTGCAGCTTCGACACTCTTATTTATGGGTTGTCTTGATAGGGTCATGTGTTCGATTTCTAGTTGTTCTCACCGGCTTCTAGGGTTTCCACTGCGCTATTCTGTCCAGCTCATTCAGGATCAAGTTCGGGTCTTACAATCAACCCACAACACCAGCTGTAACTACCTGTGAGGTGTTTGGTGGGTTCTTCCAGTGGCGCGATTCACGCTTCTCATTAGCCGAGGTTTGTCAAATTTCCAAATTTTCTTTCTCAGGCTGTGTCTAATTTACCAATGTCTGATTTTGGAAATCGAACGTCTGATTTACCAGTGTTCGATTCTAGGAATCAGACAGGGTCGAGTTTGATTGTCACAATCGGACAAGGTGTGTCCGATTGGACAGCTTGAGTTATTGGTCCGATTGGGTTATGTTCAATTCTTAGAATTGGACAGGGGTGCTTGGTCCGATTTGAATGTGTATCCGATCCGGATAGGATACTGGGTCCAATTCTTTGGTCCAATTACTGCGATCGGATGTCTGAGCGTCCGATTGGACGGGGTGGTATGTCCGATTCCTTCTCATTTGATTCTCGGAATAGGACGAAGGTGGTGTGTCTGATTAGGAAGTGGTCTGATTTTTAAAATCGGATGGGTATGTCTAATTGGAATGGTTGGGCTTGTCCGAGCCCGATTATTCTGGGAATTGAATCGATCACTGGGTCCGATTCTAGGAATCGTACACCATGAAAAATGTCTAATTCCACTGACTGAAATGCATGTCGATCACGTTTTGCCAAAAAAATCAACTCTAATGTTGCCAGTACCTACAAAAACTTCCAAGAAGCAAGCAGGGGTGTAGGCCAAGGGCATCCTATACCTGAATCTTGCAGAAAGCCCCGATATGCTTCGATTGATTCAACGTAGACTCGTGACCTTCAAGCTCTCTCTCTCTCTCTCTCTCTCTCTCTCTCTCTCTCTCTCTCTCTCTCTCTCTCTCTCTCTCTCTCTCTCTCTCTCTCTCTCTCTCAAAGCCAGGACTTCAAATGAGGTTTTCCTTGATCACCCAGGACCTTAAACCCTTGCTGGCCAGCACCTTAGCCTTCACGATCACTCACTTACAACTCTGAGACATCTGAGCACTCTTTTTTTTCCATTTTTCCTTGTTATTGCCCTGTTCATGACTGTTTTATAATTGGGAACCTTAAGCTTTCCACTTTGATTTCTCCCTCCTATCCTACTTTAACTGCGACAAAAATCAAAAGTAAAGTGTTGAATTGATTTCTCCTACTCAACTAATTATCAAAAACCAAAAATACTTACTTGTAGTATGGATTAAAAAACCCAAAACCTCCTATCTATCTCAAGTTCTGGTTCAGAGATGAAACCCTTACTTTGATGCTCTATTTGAAGCATGCAAGTGCTTAAGCTTGAATCCATTGGTCTCGACAATGGAACCAAAATGTAGAGGCGAGCTTAAGCTCAACCGTCAAGACCCATGGACCGCTTGTTGGTCAAGTGTTTCAAGCAAGCATTAATGGCTACCTCTCACATAGCTGACGCGCTATCCCTCTCTACGAGTGTAGTGAGCTTACCTTAATGCCTGATTGAGTTGCTTCCTCTCTCAAACACTCTAATAGCTCCATGATTTGTGATGCATGCTCAAGAATCCTCAAGCCTCTTCCTTCAAGCTCCATCCTCCATAGCCACACATGAGATGAGAGAAGAGAAGAGAATAAGAAGAGAGGAAATGGGGAAGGGCTTCATCTCCAAGATTCCTCACTCACTCACACTCCCTCCCTCAAGCACTCGCAAGCAAGCAAGAGAAGAGAAGAAGAGAAGAAGAAGAGTCCACTTTGCCACACACCAAAGAATGAGCACTTATTCACTTTTTGAACTTTATATACAAAACCCTAAATCCCTTTTGGGCGATCATCCCCTTATCCCCTTTTTTACATGTCCAACCCTTTTTCCCATTTGTCCTCCTCTCTTCTTAGCTTGGTCCTCCTACCCATTCATGGTTACAAATTGCACAGGAGGAATCCAAGATCTCTTTTACAAAGGTTTTGGCTGCATCTTTATACTTAAAGGTGTGTCTTCTTACTTTTGGCTTCTTGCAGCTTCCATGGTTGTGTCTAGGACTCATGGTGGTGGTTTTCCCATGCTTTTAGATTTCCTTTGGGCCCACTCTTTTGTAGGGCGCCTTTTCTTTTTTCCACCTTGTGCTTTTCCTCTTGATGCCTCATTTTCCACTTCCTTCACTTTGCAGTAAACATCAATGGTCACTTCTGTTGCTAAGAATCTTCAACTCAATCCATCTTCATCTCATTCTCTTTCCAATGAGCAAGCTCGTGAAATGGAAACTATTTCCTATGTGGAAGCACTTGGATATCTCAAGTACTTAATTACGTGTACCAATCCAAACTTGTCTTATGCAGGACATATTCTCTCCAAGGCCATGCGTCAACCCACATACGAATATTGGAAGTAGCTAAAACATGTCTTGAGATACCTCAAGGCCACATATCATGTGGGGCTATGTTTTTCTAAAGACAACAATGACTTTCTTTTAAAGGCATATTCGGATCTAGATTGGGGTGGTGACCTTGCTACCTAAAGATCCCTCACAAGTTTTATTGTTACTCTAGCATGTGGTCCTATCTCTTGGAACACTAGACATCAACACTCAGTAGCACTTTCTACGACAACGGCTGAATATGTGGCATGCAGCATGGCAGCCCAAGAAGTTATTTACCTTAAGAAACTCTTGAAGGATATCAGCTTTTGGTATCACCCTCAGAAAATTTGCATCTTTATCAACAAGAAAGCATGTATCTTTGTGGTTCAAGGCCCTAAATTAAGTCTCAAACTCTGCCATATTGATATGAGATATCATTTTGTACAAGAACTAGTAGATATTCTCATTTTACCCTTGACTATGTACCATCCTGTAATAATGCTATAAATTTCCTCACCAACTCAGTTTCCCACTTGAATCACAAAATTGCAATGCAAATTCTTTGCTTGCTCTAAGGGTGAGGTGCATAATATTCTAGATGGATGTAAATCATGATCTTTGGTGGTACTCTCTTTTCTTTGCAGTTTTATCTAGTATTTAGTTATATTCTCTATGGAATCCTTTTGAGGCAGGATGTTAGGATAAGGTCAGGATAGACAAACATGTGGACAAAAGGATCTTATGGTTATCCTCTTTGTAAATATCTCATATGTTTAGAGTAGGAGCTCACCTACCTCATTTAATGTACCATATATACATGTGTGTGTGTGTGTGTGTGTGTGTGTGTGTGTGTGTGTGTGTGTGTGTGTGTAGACACACACACACACACACACACTTACACCAAGTGTGATGGTCCGGCCCTCGAATACCCACGCGAGACCCTCTCAGGACCCCATCTAGGCTCCAGAGGAGCGTTAGACCCTTTGCCCAACATTGCCATCCAAACACCTCAACATGACATGAGACACCCCAACGTGACACGGATCATAACATGCTCACGGGGTTGCCCAAGGGACCATCTTGAGGGCGGCATGTCATATTCATAGCCAAAAAATATGTACAAGGTAGCCAAGGCACAAAAAGGGACTTTGTCATGGGTGGTGGGTGGAGCTATCAACGCGCTGTGAGATGACACCAACCACGTGGGTGAGGGAGCCAACTTCTAGCAATAAAATCAACAACTGCAATTCACTCTACTTTCCACATTGACTCTATCTCTTTCCTCATTGTGCATAGTGTCTTCTCATACACTAATCCTTTAATCCCTACTTTTCACTATATCTTCAACATAATTTGAATGCTATCACATGAGAGCTTCATGAGCACAAAATTCTATGGCTCAAGATAAAGATGATCATATTGCTTAGATCTTGAACGGTGTATTTGATGCTCAACAAATCAAAAAGGACCAAAAAATAAGCCATAAGTGGTGGAGATTTGTTTTTCTCTTGGTTGAGCTAGTTTAATTATTATTTTGACGAAGAAGGTTTTTTCAAGAAGGAGATAAAATCAAGTGGGTAACTAATTATTTAATGGATAAAGTTTTGCTTTAGTAGAATGTCCTATGCCATGGCACTATATGTTCAAGGACATGGGCTAATTTTCTTTAAAAAACTCAAAGAATCCTTTTATCTCTTCACAAAGCTATATCCTATGCCCATGATGTTGAGAAAAAATTCCAATCTATTACCCACATGCTTTGTAATCAACAATCCAACACACCTCTTTTCCTCAATAACAATTGTAACCCAAAAAGATCCTTTATACCTCATCACCCTGGCTCTTTTCCATCTAATAGGTCATCCAATTTCCAACTACCACAACTGGCAATATGGATAGCTATCGAAATACAAATTTGAATAACAAGGTAAAACCTCAAACTACAAATCTTAATGTTCAAAATAAAAAGACCAAATTTATTTGTCATCATTAAAGAAAATTTGGATACTATTGAGCAGATTGCCAAGTTCCATTACCACCCAACAACAATCAAAGCACCGCTCAGTTGCACAACCTCAAAGGGCAACCTAACTATGCACTTGATTGGACTACCAATACAGTGTAGTAAGAAGCAACAATTGAAGAAAAATCAGCTATACCTATCTCTTTACATGCTTTATTGAAGATGAAAATTTCTGTTTATGATTTGGATATGAAAATTATGCATGATGATGGAAGTTCTCGTGACTCTATTTTGGAAAAATTTGATTAGGAGGTTAAAACTAGTCCTTCATTATACAAGGTTAAATCTACAATTCAAGACATTAGGTACAATGATACAATGAAAATCAAGGGATTAGAAATTTCTATGGGAAAATACAAAGAAAAACATGATTCCTTAGTTGCATCTCTTAAATCATCAGACATTATCCTTGATATGCCTTTTAGACATCAATTTAATCATTATGTTGATCATCATACTCACACAATAATGTTTGAATTCTAAGTTGTTAACCCCAAGTCAAGAAGGTAGAAAAATGAATGAAAAAGTGAAAAAAGGATGGAAAAAGAGCAAAGACATGCAGGCGGCCTCTAAAGCTAAGCTGGGGCCAAAAGTGTAATTTTAAATGAAAGGCATCTAAAAAAACTCCAAAAACTCATGTAAAAGAGCACCATGCTCCCTCCTGTGCCAAGTGTAAAATATTAGACACATGTAGACTAGAGGCATAAGGCTAGAAGAGGAAATAGAGAAAGGACCTTGCCACAACGGCCGGCCATGTAAAAAAGAGATGGATGCCCATTGGATTTTAGGGCTTGTATATAAAGTTCAAAAAGTGAATGGAAGCTCATTCTTTTGTGTGTGGCTAACAAGAGTTCTCTTATTCTTCTCTTCTCCTTGCTTGTGTGTGCTCTTGAGAGAGGGAGTATGAGAGTGTGAGAGAGTGAGTGTATGGGAGTGAGGGATCAAGAGGGTGAAGCTCTTTACCATTTCCTCTCCTCTTCTTCTCTTCTCTTCTCTTCTCTTTTCTCGCGTGTGCGACTATGGTGGATGGAGCTTGGAGATGGAGGAGGCTTGAGGATGCTTGAGGATTCTTGAGCTAGAATCTAGGATCGTGGAGCTACCAGTGTGTGCGAGAGAGGAGGCAACTCATATCGGCATCATCACTACACTCGTAGGATCGACAACGCGTCGGTTAGGTGAGAGATAGCCATTAGAGCTCGCTTGAAACGCTTGAAACAATAAGTAGTCCGTGGGTCTTGGCGGTTGATCGTGAGCTCCCTCTACATTTTTGGTTCCATTGCCGGGACCAACGGATTTAAGCTTGAGCACTTGCGCGCCTCATATCGAGCATCGAAGTAAGGGATTCATCCTTGAAACAGAGCTTGAGATAGGTAGGAAGTTTGGATGTTTTGATCTTCGAAACAAGTAAGTATTTTGGGTTAGTTTGTTTGTTTGATGATTGGAAAACATGGAAAAATCATTTCAGTTTGTTGCTTTCGATTCTTGTTGCATTTAGTGTAGGATAGGATTAGGAAATCAAATCGGGAAAGGGTAGGGTTTACTATTGCAAAATAGGGCATAAATCATGCAAAAAATGGCAAAAATCTTACTTGGGATGCTTAATGTCAGAAAGTGAGTGATTGGGAGCATCAAAACCTTACCTGGGAAGGGGTTTAAGAGCCAAGAAGCCAAGGGAGAGCTCATTTGCAACCATTGCAGTGAGAGAGAGAGAGAGAGAGAGAGAGAGAGAGAGAGAGAGAGAGAGAGAGAGAGAGAGAGAGAGAGAGAGAGAGCCACAAAGATTCGATTCGATCTCATCATCCAAGAGCCTACCACTCACCTCAGGTATACCAATCACTTCCCTTGGCACCCTAGTTAGAATCTGGAAGTTTGTGCTCGGAGTGATTGTCTAAATCGTGAGATTTGATTGAAATCATCATTGCAATGCATTCATCGCGCCGCATTCGGCCCGTTTGAGTAGCTGTTTTTGGACTGAGTCCCTGAATCGGCCCTCGGCCTTTGCCATTCAGTCAACTTGGCCTGGAAACCCTAATCGGCCCTTGGCCTAAAGTCTACTCGGCCCGTTCGAGTGATGGCACTCGGCCCCATTGACGAACTCGGCCCTCAGCCCAAGACTTGATTCAGCCCTCGGCCCCATTGACCAACTCGGCCCTTGGCACAAGACCTGATTTGGCCCTCGGCCCATTTGAGTGACCCCATTTGAAAGACAAGACTCGGCCCTCGGTCCACGAAAAGTTTGGCCCTTAGACCAATGTGATTTGGCTCTCGACTCATGTGTCTCAGCTTGTCCGAATCACCCACTCGGCCCCTGGAATTCAGACCAATTGGGCCGAGTGTGAATTTGTCTCAAATTTTCAGAAATTTGGCCTGACCCGGCTAGAGCTTAGTAGCACAAACTGTCGCAAGTCCTCCTGACGCTCAGAACTTGATTCTAGTGCATGGAATAGACAAAATCGTAAGGCATAGCCGCTTAGTAGCTTGAGTAGGTTGTTGCGAGACCTAGAGACCTAGAGGCAACCTGTTGAGCCATAAAACCCTGATTGGACAAAAAAAACGAGCAAGAGAACGTAACACAAAAACCCTAAATCCCGTCAAGATGGCCAGAGAATTGAGCAACAAAGCCTATCAGGCCCAAAACGAAGCAAGAGTGCGTAACACGCTTAGAGATTGTTTGCCGCACTCACCTGGAATTTTCGCACTTGAAGTACACTTAAGGAAAATTGAAAGCCTGATTGAGTACAAGTGCACTGGAAAGAACACACACATAACTGGAGATAAATTGAGGATTGTATTTAATAAGTCAAGGAACTCACTTAGATAAACCACTCAAGGAACCCACCAATAGGAGAGGACCCAAAGACGTAGACAAACCATCAACATGTGAAGTAGGACCAAGCAAGCGGCGCCAACAAAGTGAATTTGACAAACCTACTCAACCTGATCGATAGCTTAGTGGAGCACAAGAACTCGACTATGGCAAAAGAAAGCTTAGATCGCAGGTCTAGCGAGGAAATCGACTTAGGCGTCTTCCCAGAGACTATTCAACAGCTGGTCAGTAGCTACTATGCACACGCCTGGTAGGAGCACCGTGGCAGGACAGCAGATGCTATCATCGCAGACTTAGAAGAAGAGAGAAAGCTAGCCCATAAGGCATTGCAAAGCATAGTCAAATACAATAGAGACCAGCAGGCTAGCAGCCAAATGCAAAGCACGGAGTTGCGTGAGGTGCAACGAGTGCTGACTTAGCCGGTAGAAACTGAACGGATCACGAGAAAGCCTTAGAAGGAGACTAACGCTGAGCAAGCTTCTCATGAAGTGACTGCTAAACAACACCGCAACAGAGCAAAGTGCCGCAGCATTGGCGACATCACTGTTGGCAGGATTAGGAACAACCCAAGGCTCTAAGAGCCAGTCTAAAATCCCAAAAGTCGCAAAGTACCTCGACAAGTACCAACCCCACGATGATCCATACAGCTTTGTAGAGTAGTTCGAGCAAGTCTACGAAGCCAACGGCCTCAGTGACCTGAGTCAGCGCTCTCAAGCGTTCGGGCTTTGCTTAGGTGACAAGGGTAGGACTTGGTATACAAGCTTAGATGTCGCAGAGTGAGACAACTTCAATGGCCTCAAGAATCTCTTCATCAAGAGATTTGCCAAGTCTGGATACTCTGACAATTTGCTAGTACGACTGATGAATGTCAAGCAGAAAGAGAAGGAGGACATTCGCGATTACGTAACCCATGTGAGGAGTCTCTTCAAGAGAATCCGTACGGGTGAACGACCGACTGAAAGAGTAGTTTCAACTGTATTCATCAGTGGAATTCGAAATGAGAAACTGTATAAGGCTTTGGCAAGCAAATTGAGATTGTAGCGAGACGCGCTAGCTAGGGTTTTTGAGAAAGCCATCAGATTGATGATCAGCTAAAAGAGCGGAGCTCTGGGAGCTCAAACTTAGAAGAAACCAACTCGCAAAGTTCAGAGAGAGTGTCAACCTCTAGTGAACGATCAATCCCATCATCCCAAGATAAGGGGAAAGGCACCAAGACAAACCAAGACTTATCTGATGTCAAGATGGAGATAGCCAAGTTGCAAGACATGTTGAGATGACCAACGCACCCACACATCCAATGCGTGTACTGTGGCAGAAACCACTTGCCAGCCGAGTGTCACGACCCTAGGTCGAGACCTTGTGCTAATTGCGATAGGTTTGGTCACGAAGTCGCGCATTGCAGATTTTCGAGAAGACTTCCGTACTCACAATCATACAGCCAACCTTACCTAGTGAACAGGCCGCAACCATTCTTTGGAAGGGGAGCCCCATTGGCCCTTCCTATGCCTAACAACATTAAGTCGGCTATTCTTATGATGGACATAAACCCTACAGGCATACCTAGACCGCCTGGTCCCTACGTGACCCATCCATCGAGTGACGCTCTAGTCCACTACGTGGAAGAGCCAAATGAGAAAGAGACTTATGTATACCCTTACGTCTCTCATGACAACGAGGGCAACGCAGTCCTTATGGACTATCGACCAGTACCGGTGATGGCATTAAGGAGAGGACGAGGTAGAGGCCTAGGAGGGTAGACACAAGATCCAATCATCTATTGGACTTGTGGTCACCCGCGGCATGTCTCATCACGTTGCCCTAAGAGGGAGCAGTAGAACATAGACAAAGCTGACCTAAGGTGCGTTGAGTGTGGAATCACCCATCTCTTCATCGATTGCCCAAAGCAGAAACCTACTTCAAGTTCATCCAACGTACCATCTGTCCCATTGGGGCTATTTGGTGTCAAGAACCTCGATAGGGAGGCCACACCTATCCCATTACAGGCCATGACCCTTGCCCAGACGAAGCAGGCCAGCATATCATTGTTAGGACCTAGCAACCTCGATGCAGCCTCGATAGGGAAGAGGAGCCGCAGGCGGAGAAAGAAGAGGTTGGAAGCTAAGATCGCACTGAAAACTGAGAGTGCTACAACTCTGCCTATTGGAAAGAAGATTACAGACGCAAAGGCAAAAACTTCAGCCCCTAAGACGGCCGAAGAGGGAAGTGCCAAGGTAGGGGAATACTCGCATCCGAAGCACCAACTAGAGGCCATAGAGAAAGTGAAGGACTGGGTGAAAGGGGCCCAAGAGCACTTAAGGGACATTGAGCCCATCCTAGAGGACGAGATCAATGATCTCCCTAGCATAAGCACGCCAGTCTCACCCCCTCAACCAAAGTCAGGAGATGCGACCGCACCACAAGCAGCACCGCTTAGGCCAAGCCTTGATACAGCGAGTACACAAATTAGTCACGGCCATTGGCCAAGACAATCCAGTTTAGGAGAGAGACAAGTAGCCAATGACCTCCTTACCACACTAGTGACCACCCCTGTGACGTTAAGCCTGGGAGACCTGCTTAAGCAACAGCCCACCCTATGGCAAGACCTGAAGCAATGGGTTGAGGGGTCACGAGAACAAGCTGCTGATCTGCATGACCATGATGCAGAAACACAAATACTGAGTCTAACGCTGCACTCTATGCCAAAATCCTTGCACGTTAATGCTTTCTAGGAAGGCACCGAGATGCATGCAGTATTACCGGTCCTAGCCCTAGGCGACATAACGAGAAAGGGGGTCGTAGACACGGGAGCTGGGGTTAGTGTGCTGAGCCACACAATACTTCAGACTTGGGGAAACCCACCTATTGAGACCGCTCGGTTTAATGTCACATTAGCAAATGGCATGAGAGTGAAGCCATTCGGGGTACTTAAAAACTAGCCAGTGAAAATCGCAGGTGTCCAGTTCTCTATCGACTTTATAGTCATGAAGGGAGTGGACTATGATATCCTATTGGGCCGACCCTGGATGCCCAACGCCAAAGTTATCGAAGATTGGGGTAACGTCTTGATCTTCTTAGGCAACAGAAGGGAAGCTGTCAAGGTAGAGATGCTTGGAAGACCTCACCAGTCGACTTGGATGCCATCTTCGCGATGCTCAAAGGTAACGCTCAAGTCAAGAAGTCTTATGGGCCCTTGACCAAGTATATCCCATGCCTAGAGGATAAGCGAGATTTGATGCATGTCCTTGCTACAATCGACCTGCTGTTCTCGGATCCTGCTGTTCTCGGATCCTGACGCAGAGGACTCTAATGACGAGTACGAAGACTGCTAATCCTTCAATGAGATGAAAGTGAGGGTGAGATAGATACCGTAGAATACGACATTGAGGGACATGAAATAGAACAAATATGGGCAGACTCCAAGCCACAGAAAAAAAGTGTCTTTAGGATAGAGCGAGGGGTCATGCACATGGATTGTGATCGCGCCTGGTTAGAACACATAGGAGCCATAGACTTTGAGCAAGCAGGCCTAGTCCAACTAGGAATGACACCAGTGCTTAGCACAGAATCACCATCTGAACTGCGACCACCAAGAGAGACTACCTCTTCTACCGAAGACGGGGAGTTCGACTGTAAGTCGAAGGTAAGTTTGGATAGCGACTAAGAAATACCTAGGCCGCCCAAGACCCGATGCACCAAGGGGGACCTACCCGTCCACCTGAGGCGTAGACGATTGAAGCAGGAAAGGGCAAAACAATCCAAGGATACACGAACAAACGAATAACGAAAACCCTGGGACCTCCTAAAAGATTTACGAAATTTAAGAAAGGAGATAGCGTAGTGATCCTGTTGTGTGCCAAACGGCAAGGGCAAACGAGCAAACCAATCAAGGGACTAGCTAAGGTCAAGGAGGTGAACCTAGCCCAGGAAGTGGAGATACCCCGACCAGCCTTCATTACCGATGACTTGATTGAGGAAGAAGAAACAAGTCTTTTCACTCTCTTGCGAGAGTACGTAGATGTATTCGCCTGGTCCTTGGAAGAGCTCAAAGGGGTAGATCCGAGTGTAGTGACTCATAATATATCCGTGACACCAGATATAATGCCGATGAAGTAGCGATCGTACCCTATGAATCCAAAACACGCTCATGCTGTCAAGGAAGAGATTGATAAGTTGATGAGAGCAGGATTCATTTACGAAATTGAGCACATAGACTAGGTATCACCCATAGTCATCGTGATGAAGAAAAACAAAAAAAATCAGAGTATGCAACAATTACAAGAAGGTGAACACTGCTATTAAGAGGGACAATTACCCATTGCCATACACTGAGCACGTGCTTGAAAGAGTGGCGAGCAAGGAGGCCTACAATTTTCTGGATGGCTTCTCAGGATACAATCAGGTGCAAGTGCATCCTGCCGACAGGCATAAGACTGCCTTCGCCACTGTGAGTGGGGCATCTTTGCTTACATAGTCATAGCTTTCCAATGCCTCACGTGCACCATATTTAAAGGCATGCTTTGCAAAAAGTTGGAAGTCTTTGTCAACGACCTGTGCATTCACTCGACTTGAATGAAACACTTAGACAAACTCCAGGCAGTCTTTGAGCGGTGTTGTCTATATCGTCTCTTCTTGAACCCCTTAAAATCCCAGTTTTGGGTGAAGCATGGATGCATCCTAGGCCCGTCGAAGAATGGCATTGCCACCACTGACTTCTTGAAAGTCAGAATTATTGTTGACTTTCCACCCCTAATCAACTATAAGGGAGTCCAATGCTTCTTAGGCCATACGGGATACTATCGGTGGTTTGTGCTGAATTACGTGCTGATGGCCATACCTTTATACAAGCTGTTGATTGTCTTTGAATGGATTGAAGCATGCCAACGAGCATATGAAGAGTTGAAGAAGGCTCTAATGACAACATCAATTCTATGAGCCCCAAATTGGACCATTACCTTCCACGTGCATATCGATGCTTCTAAATTTGCTATGGGGGCAGTGTTGTGCCAACCTGGCGAACACAACCTAGACTATCCAGTGAGCTTTGCTACTAAACAACTCACTGAGACAGAAATGAACTACTCGATGACAGAAAGAGAGGGCTTGGCCATGGTGTTTGCTGTAAAGAAGTTCCAGTATTATCTATTGGCTACACCCTTTACCTTTTTCGTGGACCATCAAGCCTTGTTATATAGTGAATAAACATTGCACTATAGGATGCATAGCTCGGTGGCTCCTTTTGCTTTTGGAGTTTGACTTCTCCGTGGTTGTAGGAAAGGGAAAACGGCACTACATGGCTGACCATATGTCACACATCCCCACAGGAGAAGCCACTGGAGAAGGCATTGCCGATGAATTGCTAGACGTCCATCTCTTTAACCTTTCCAACGAGAGAGATTTATTCAAGGCCGATCTAACGCCATATTGGGCAGATGACATAGTCCAAGTGCTTGAGCATGGACTACCTGAGCGACCAATAGAGAAGGCAAGACTTAGGTGACTCATTCTCAAGATCCAACCCTACCAATTGATAGCAGGCCAGCTGTATCGCTTAGGGCAAGATGGATTGCTATGTAGATGCGTGGGCAAGCATGAGATGCACGACGTGCTCTCAGAGGCACACAGCGGAATTGCTGGTGGACCCTTTAGTGGAGACACGATGGCCTGCAAAGGTGCTGCAGTCTCAATTGTGGTGGCCAATGCTGTTTCGTACTGCAGCACGATTTGTTAAGCATTGTGACGAGTGTCAACGGACAAAGGTCCTGATTCACAAGGATCAAATGGAGTTGACCCCAATCATTACACGACAACCCTTTGAAAAATGGGGAATCGACTTCATAGGACCCATTAGCCCTGCTGCACAGTATTCACAGGCCAAATACATCATTGTGGCCACCACAGACTACCTAACAAAATGGGCAGAGGCAAGAGCAACATGAAAGAATGATGCTCGAACAACTTCCAAGTTCTTGTGGGAGCAGGTAATCTCACGATTCAGCTGCCCCATCGAACTAGTCAGTGACCAGGGCATGCACTTCATCAATGAAGTGATACCGCATCTCCTATCCACCTTTCAAATTATCCATCGAAAATCCTCTCCATACTACCCTCAAGCAAATGGCTAGGCAGAATCCACGAATAAGATTCTTGTCAACGTACTAACCAAGGTAATCTCTGCCTCGCACAGTGATTGGGATAACAAGCTGATGGCAGCCTTGTGGGCTTACCGTACAGCTGATAAAACGACTATCGGGGCCAGACCCCCTTTAGGTTGACCTACGAAACTGAAGCAATTCTCCTTGTGGAAATCTTCATGCCTAGCCTGAGAATAAAACTTCAGAAACGATGGGAAGGAAAGGAGGCATGGACGCAATGCCTAGTTGAACTCGAACACCTATCGGAGACTTGCCTTCTAGCCACTCATGTGCTCATATATGTGAGAAGGCGCAATGCAAGAGCTGGTTTGACAAGCACGTCAAGCAGCATGACTTTGAACAGGGCGACTTAGTGCTCCTATACTTAGTTAAGGGGCATAAGTAAAAAATGAAGTTTAGAGGTCTTGGACCTTTCAAAGTTCGTGGAATCAGCCGAACAGGCAATGTCGAGCTCGAGACTCTACACGGTGAGGGAATAGGCTTCTTCAATGGCAGTCGTGTCAAGAAGTACTACCCTCCCATGCATCCTTTGCATGAGCCACCAATGTTGGAACCGCTTGTCAAAGTACAAGTAGCCACATTCACTGAAATCGATGATGAGGATGAGGAAGCCGTAGAGCTTGCATACCTACACATCACGGTCACTACCAAGCGAACATGCGCCTTCAATGCCTTGATCGACAAGGGAGCAGACTTCAATGTCTTGACTCACGATCATTGGACCCAACTTGGCAAACCACCATTACAGTCCACTAATGCCAAATTAAGCCCATACGAGGGTCGCTCATACGCACTTCTCGGCAAGTGTAGAGCTATCATTTCTATCAAGTCTGAGACTGTACCAATGATCTTCTACGTGTTGCCAAATGCCAAAGACACATGCACGGAGTTGCTGCTTGTGCCAACCTTCAAAAAGCAAACTCATTGCAACGTTGATTATGAGTTGCAGTGCATCCACCTCGCCATAGGCAACGTTCCCATTGTTACAGCTTTCAAGAAGGGTTGCGCAAGCTCATCATAGTCCGCAAGGCCACTGGTAGAAGTATTAGCAGCCAAATCTAAGGAGGGGGGTAGTCCTCGGCCACCACCCACCAATTCTGAAGACCACTGCTCATAGTAGCAAAAGCTAAGGCCCAATAGCCTAGGTTTCAATGGAAGCCTAAACAACCGCAATTGTCGCCTAAGAGCTGACACACACATCCTCATAAGATCCGAAACTCTAAACCTAGGAAACCAAGGCGCAGTCGTCACAGAAATTGATGCATGATCAAGCAAAGATGGGTCCCTAAAGCCCTCTTGCACGTGCAAGGCTACTATGAGGGAAATGCCTGGATATGGATCCCTAAAGCCCACATGGCCAAAGGCACCACTCGTACGCCGCCCTCAAGCTTGATCACCCCAAGTCCCATAGAAAATCCAAACCATAAGCCGCAGCGTTTTCTAGACCCACATCCATCAGGCTCATCCACACACATGCCCAAGAGAGTTGAACAAGCCTATTGGCCCAAAGGATAGACATCGTCACATGAGTTATCACTCACTAGAGCCAATCCGACTACCCTAATCCATTCTGAAGGCAGCAGTCCATCGGACGTCGCTATTACTTCCCCAGCCCTAATCCAAGAAGTTTAACCGCAATCTCAAGAACACCCGCAACTGCAACTATTCATTGTCAAAGGCTCTAGTGCTATCAAACCCCAACCACTAGCACGTCTTAAACCCTCATATGAGGGAAAATCATTTTTGACACTGGCCTCAGATCTAGCCAAAGATACGGGGGATGACTTGGTTGATTGCATTAGATGACTAGATGCCACTTTCAAAGAGCTAGTTCAGAGCTATGATGACTTGTTTTTGAACTTGCCTTCACAAAAGCAACTAACTCCACTGCTGAATTGCTCAATAGCGAGATCTCCAAAGAGCAAGCCCTCAGACAGCTCCTCATCACGTCATATGATCACCGAACCACTTTTCCCATCACTGACCAAGAAATTGCAAAATTATCAAAACTTGCTGATACTGAATCCCCGTTCTTGAGGCACTGCTACACTCTTAGGTTGCAATGGGAAGTTGAAGGATGCCAAGTCATGACAAACGCTGAGCAGCACCATGCAATCAAAACAGCGGAGTATGATCCCACTTACGTCGTGCCAACCTCGTATAGAGTGTTAACCACTCTTTGTGGCCGACCCATGGAAGAGCACATCAAAGGATACCTTTACCTCGATCACCTATTAATTGAGAAAGAGTTACATATTGCTAGCTGCGTTGCTTCCGGTGACTTTTAACAGATCTTCTCACTTACATCACACATGTGGGCATTCGACCTTTTGATCTAAACCGCGAAGCTCAATTAGAGTACAACCCTGATTTCTACACTTGGTTCCTACACTAGTAACTCCTAGACCCATTGTAGAATGCCCTTGATCTCCTAACCTTCAATCCTAGGAAGGATTCTTCTCGAGCTAGAAGGGGAGGGGGGTGAGGTGAATCAAATTAAAACCAAGGAAAATCAAGCAAAACACATAAAAACGTAAACAACGAGCGAGGTATGAAAAATGGCACGAGAACTTTGAAATAAAGGGCAAAAAGCTAAAGTCTGAAGGGAGGATTCTACATTGGATTGGATTTTAATGCTTTCATTCAATAAACATATAGAGTCTTTCTTTTCCAGCAAATTATGACTTTGAAAGCACTAATGGAAATTTAGGATCATGACAGGAACAAAAGATATCGCAACAGGACCATGCCCATCGACTTCCGTTCACGGAGGAGGAAAGAATGCAATACCATATCACCCTTGAAAACCGCGCCTATAACCAGCTCAAGTTTCAAACCATTCATAACATAGAGGGTGTGGTGGCCAAGGAGAAAGCGGCCAAGAGAGTCATCGAGCAGTGCAACCTCACCAAGTACCTTGAGAAATTTGCGCAAGAGCTTGACAACATGAAATATGTGGAGTTTCTAAGGACATATGACCCTGACCAAGAGTGCGGCACTGTGATAGTGGAAAGGGGAGAAAATGCTAAACAGGTGCAGGTTCACTTAAACCCAGCCTTGGTGGAGAAGGCATTGGGATGTTGAGATATCGAGCTCCACTCGTGATATGCCAGGGTGACCGTTGTGCATTTATGTCACCGACGTGTCAGTTGCAGATGCGGTTGGTACACCGCCCATGAATAATAGCTAGATGATAGCTATCCTTATCTACTCTAGTTCGTGGCTCAGTTAGTATGCCACCTTAGTTAGTTGTCTTTGGTTTGAGACCCATATATAGGGTTCTTCTATTTCTTTGTATGTGACTTCTTTTTGGCTTACACAACTAAGAAGAGGAAAACAGTTTTCAGCCTCCACCTTTGTGTGTATTCCCCCATTGTGCAAGCAAGAAAGCTACAAGTGAGACTCCTTCCTTCTCTCCCAAAATCTTGACATGGTATCAGAGCCTTGTTCATGGTAAGGAGCTCAAGAAAGCAAGCCAAGCTCGCGATGTTCTGGTAAGAGGAGCAGTGTTGCTTTCATTTTTTGTTTGGGGAGCAAATCTCTGCAGGTAGCACAGCTGGAAATTGCAAGAGTGCATTGTCTCAGGTTGAGACACCCTTCGCGGTGAAGCAAGAGGGCAGTATATGCTGCAGGACAGGGCTTTAGCCCTTGGTGACCCTGTTTTTTTTATTTAAGGCCATTTCGGGGCCTGTTTTGGAGGTGGAAGTTTTCTGCACGCACTCAGGAAAAGGCCCAGTTTTATGCTGTGCAGGCACTATTCTATAGGTCTGTGAAAAGTTACTGTAGAAATTGCATCGTATACCTATGCGCAGAGACATTGGGAGTTACAGAATCATCCCCATTGCCTGTTGATGCAAAATCGTCACTAGGAAGTGACTGTGTGGTCAAATACCACTTTCGTCAGTTTTACAGATTAGCCCTTGTGAGACTGAAGTTGTGTTCTGTGCAGTGACATAATTTTTTGCAGTGTTCTGTAATGGCATCTGATTCTCTTTCACAGATTGTCACTGAAAAGCTTGACAAGAACAACTTCCAAGCATGGAAGTTTAGAATGACGAATTTCCTTATGGGAAAAGGATATTGGAAATTTGTTGCAGGAAATGAAGAAGAACCAGTTCTTCCTGATGTTCCTAATCAACAGCAAATGCAGGCATTCAAAGCATGGCATGAGAGAGCCAGGAAAGTTATGTACTGGCTGTCTATCAGTATTTCAGATTCTATGATTGTGCATATTCAGGATGCAAATACGCCAAAGGAGGCATGGAATACTTTGTAAAAAATGTATAGCACAAATAAGCAAGCCATGAAAATGCAGCTCAAGCAAGAGTTGCATAATGTGCAAAGAGAAAATATGAGCATCAATGACTACCACATGAAGGTGAAGAAGATTGCAGATGCACTTGCTTCCACTGGGTCACCAGTGGAAGATGATGATTTAGTTTCTGTGACCTTGAATGGTCTAGGAAAGGATTATGCACAGTTTCGGACATCCATTTTCATCCGTGAAAGATTTCCTGATTTTGAGGAGTTGATTGCTCTTCTAATTTCTGAGGAGCATAGAAATGGTGGTGCATCTTCTTCAGGAGGAACTTCAAAAGAAGCTGTCTTCTACTCAAATGCTGGAAGAGGTAGAGGCAGAGGTAGAGGAGGCCGATTTGGAGGCCATGGTAGAAATCAGAATATGCAGCAAACTCAAGAAAGCCAGTCCTATGGAGGAGGACGTGGTAACTCTAGAGGCAGGGGGAGCCAAAGAGGTCGTGGTGGATGGCAAAGAGGTCAAAATGCAAACAGTAATGTTGAATGCTACTATTGTGGTAAAATGGGTCATATGGCTAAAGACTGCTATAAAAAGCAGAATGACATCATGAATGGAAAACTGCAACAAGGGAATTATGCATCTTCTAGTAGACAGGGTGATGACAGAAATGAGCATTTGTTCATGGTGCAGCACATGAATAATTCTGTGACAAGTACAGAAGAAAGCAATGATGTATGGTATGTTGACTCGGGTGCATCAAACCACATGACAGGTCATGCAGAATGGATGGAGGATGCAAGGAAAATGGAAAAACCAGGATTTGTGGAGACTGGTGATGATACTGCACATCCTATTATGCAGATTGGAAAAATTCCCTTGTCTATGTAGGATGGGAAAAAGAAATACCTGTCCGATGTATTTCATGTCCCGAATATCACCAAGAATCTGGTTTCTGTTGGTCAAATGGTTGAGCAGGGCTTGCAGGTCAGATTTAATCCTCATGGATGCTTTGTTGAGGATATGAAAAATAAAGGTCGCTTGATAGCAAAAGGAAAGAAGAAGGGCAGAATGTTTACATTGGATGCAGACATGTCTGAATTGAGTGTAGCAATGTTTGCACATGGGACCGATGTAGTTGCAGATATTGATATCTGGCATAAACGCATTGGTCATGTTAATGTACAACGACTTAAATCAATGCAGGCCCAAAACATTGTTGCAGGATTGCCTAAATTCAAGGTTGCAGAAATGCATAAGGTATGTGAAGCCTGTCAGTTTGGAAAACAGGCAAGGAAACCATTTCCTAGACATGTTCAAGAGAGTAAAAAGCCATTGGAATTAATCCACTCTGATGTGTGGACTACTAAAGCTGCATCTCTTGGAGGCTGTCATTATTTTGTCACTTTTATTGATGACTATAGCAGAAAAGTTTGGGTGTATTTTATGAAAAAGAAAAGTGAAGTTTTTGGGCATTTCAAAACTCTTAAAGCTATGGTTGAAAAAGAAACAGGCCTGCAAATAAAATGCCTAAGGTCAGATGGAGGAGGAGAGTACCTCTCAAATGAGTTTGCAAGGTTCTTGCAGGAGCATGGCATAAAGCAGCAATATTCATGCAGTCATACCCCATAGCAAAATGGAATTTCGGAAAGAAAAAACAGGCATATTGGAGAGGTATCACGTGCCATGCTCAATGAAAAAGACCTGCCACATTTTTATTGGGCTGAAGCAATTGCTACAGCAGTCTACATAATGAACAGGACTCCCACTGCAACAATACATGGGATGACTCCAAAGGAGAGGTATATTGGTAGGAAACCAGATATTTCCCATTTGAAATTTTTTTGTTGCATTGCATATGTACATGTGCCAGATGAGTTGAGATCCAAGTTGGATCCAAAAGCTGAGAAGTGCATCTTTATTGGTTATTCTCTGCAGCAAAAAGGGTATAGATGCTACAACCCTTCTACTCGTAAGTTTACGGTGAGCAGAGATGTTGTTTTTGATGAGATGAGTAGCTGGTATAAACCAATAAATGTGATTGATAATGTAGATGCACAAAATGGTAATGTTGCACAGACTTCACAGCAGTAGTCACAAGATATTAGTGGACTTGGAGCATCCTCTAGCAGTGGTTCACATTCTTCGCCATGGACAGGAAGATTGAGATCAGGAGAATCTTCTGAAGGCAGTGCAAATAGTGGTATGCAGGTATCATGAAAAGTAAAAGAGAAGGTAGATCAGCCCATGTTTGATGTGAATGCAGGTCACTCTTATGTGGATAGTGAATCCAGTGGCTCAGAACAGAGCATTGATGATGAGTTGGGTATTCCTTCTATTGTTACACCTGGAGTAAGGAAGACCAGGGATGTTTTGAGAGCACCTGGGAGTGAACCCACTTTGCGCAGGTCTACCAGAGTTAGGTATCCTGTGGATAGGCTGAAATATGATGGATTTACAGCCATTCACTATGCATATATGGTCAAGGTGATACAGGAACCAGAACCCACTTCTTTTGAGCAAGCCATGGGAAAAGAAAAATGGGAGAAAGCCATGGATGAAGAAATGGATGCCTTGGAAGCAAATGCTACATGGGAATTGGTACCTTTGCCTAAAGGTAAGAATGCAATTGGTTGTAAGTGGGTTTATAAGGTGAAGCACAATGCAGATGGTTCTGTGAACAGATACAAGGCAAGATTAGTAGTCAAGGGTTATGCACAAACATATGGCATTGACTATGAAGAAACATTCAATCCGGTTGCAAGGATGGCAACCGTAAGAGCAGTCATTGCTATGGCTGCATCAAAGGGATGGTCTTTACATCAGATGGATGTAAAGAATGCCTTCTTGCATGGTGATTTGCAAGAAGAAGTCTATATGGAGCAGCCACCAGGTTATGTGCATGCTGTTCATCCTGAGTTTGTTTGCAGGTTGAAGAAAGCATTGTATGGCTTGAAGCAAGCACCTAGAGCATGGTCTGACAAGATAGGAAAATATCTTGTCACTATTGGCTTTCAGATTTCCAAGGCAGACTTCTCACTTTATGTGAGAAAAACAGAGAAAGGTATTATGATGCTTGTCATTTATGTTGATGACTTGATTATGACAGGTGACAGTGATGAAGATATCCTTCATGTGAAAATGCTATTGAAGCAGAAGTTTGAGATGAAGGATTTGGGAGAGGTACGTTATTTCTTCGGCATTGAGGTGATTAGATCACCAAGTGGGATACAGCTCTTGCAGAGGCAGTATGGATTGGACATGCTGTCCAAATATGGGATGACAGGCAGTAAGCCTATTTCAGTTCCTTTGGAGCAGAATGTGAAGTTGAGCACAGATGCAGGTGAGCTTCTGGAAAACCCTACCATGTACATACGCATAGTAGGAAATTTGATTTATATGACTATTACCAGGCCAGATTTGAGCTATGATGTTGGATTGGTAAGTCAATTTATGCAGGCTCCAAGGAAACCGCATTTGGATGCGGCTAGACGCATACTCAGGTATGTGAAGTCCACATTGCAGTATGGACTATTTTATGTGACTGGGGTTGAGATACACTTGCATGGATACACTGATGTTGATTGGGCTGGTAGCATTTCTGATAGACGATCTACCAGTGGATATGTGTACAGTTGCCTTGTCGAGCACAGAGGCTGAGTACAGGGGTGCAGCAATGGCTGCATGTGAGGTAGCTTGGTTGCATAAGCTACTTTATGATATGCATCAGCCTACAGATGGGCCAGTTGTCATTTATTGTGACAACATGAGTAGTATACACTTGGCAAATAACCCAGTCTATCATGCTAGAACAAAGCACATTGAGGTGCATTATCACTATGTGCGAGAGAGGGTTTTACTAGGTCTTATTGATCTAGTTTATGTCAGCACAGAGGATCAGGCAGCTGACATATTTACGAAGGCATTGGGCGCAGAGAAGCTGCGCAAGTTCAGAGACCTGCTTGGTGTGCAGGAATTGGGATTGAGCTCGAGGGGGAGTGTTGAGATATCGAGCTCCACTCGTGATATGCCAGGGTGACCGTTGTGCATTTATGTCACCGACGTGTCAGTTGCAGATGCGGTTGGTACACCACCCATGAATAATAGCTAGATGACAGCTATCCTTATCTACTCTAGTTCGTGGCTCAGTTAGTATGCCACCTTAGTTAGTTGTCTTTGGTTTGAGACCCATATATAGGGTTCTTCTATTTCTTTGTATGTGACTTCTTTTTGGCTTACACAACTAAGAAGAGGAAAACAGTTTTCAGCCTCCACCTTTGTGTGTATTCCCCCATTGTGCAAGCAAGAAAGCTACAAGTGAGACTCATTCCTTCTCTCCCACAATCTTGACATGGGATTGGAGCCGAAAATAGAGAAAAAGCATAAGTGGGATGTTTACGCCATGCTGAAAATGAAAAGGGAGGATGTGCTAACTAATGACGGCATCATCATCCAGGACATTCTTGATGCGGAAGCCAGACTACAAGCGAAGCTAGTGCATGCACTCTTCTCCAGCCATCGGTACAACTCCTTAATGCATCGAATCAGCGTGCATGTGCTAGAGAATATAGCAACTCACACCTTGGATGAAGTCAACTGGAATGGATATGTACGCAAAACCATTGACCAAGCGACTAAAGCACTAACTTTAGAAAGTACACCAGCAGGTGGGGAGTCCCCAGCTTCCAAGGTCACAGAAAGAAAGAAGGCCTCATTCATTGGCTATAGAAGTATTTTGACTACGCTCATCAAGGAGTTAGTGAAGAAGACACAAGGTGCAAAAGAAAGAAACACCTGACAGGTCACCCCCTCACCAGGACCAAGAGAGGTCTAGTGAGAAAGGACCGAGAATGATGAGGAAGGGCAGGAACAAGAAGAAAAATCGGGCAAAAAGCAAGCCAAGAAACCCAAGAAGAAGACAGCACAAAAGAAAAAGAAGCAAGATGAAGGCCACAAGAAGGAGAAAGAGGATTTGGAGATGGCAAAAAGAGAATTCCTCAAGGAGACGAAGGAGAGGGAGAAGAAGAAGAAACAGGAAGAAGAAAAGGCAAAGGAGGAAGTCAACAAGGCTAAAAAGTGTCGAAATAGGAGGCCGAGGAGAGGAAAAGGAAAGAAAATGAAGAAAAAGAGAAATCAGAGGAAGAGTGCAGGAAAATTAAAGAAGAAAGGCAAAGAAGAGCTGCTGAGGAAAAAGAAAAACTGAGAAGGAAGGAGAAGGAGGACTTGGCCGAAGCTACATGCCGGTCAATCGAGCAGTAGAGCAGGACCGATGATCTGGGAGCCTTGAGCCCATTGAGGGAAGAAGGGCCTAGTTCCAGCACGCAGGTACCAGAAATCACACCGCTCGCTGTCCTTGAAGGCAAAGGCAAGGCCCTTATCCACCCTATCCCTACCCTCATGGTGCCTCCCACCGAACCAACCATCCTCACCCCTAGCATCCCCACCAGCGCAGATATCTACAACTTCGTGGCATGGATGTAGTATTTTATTAATAAAGAAATGGCCAAGGGAAAGAGCACAGAGACCACGACCACGGGGCAAAAAAGACTAGCCACAAATGCTTAGTCAAAATAGGACCAGAAACGTCAGAAAGTGGAGGCCTCGACCACTCCAATCCACACAACAGTGACGCCACCAGCCAATTATGATGAGTACGTCGCCGAGCTGCTCTCCCAATTGGAGAAGACTAAGGAGGAAAAGAAGATAGATGTGGCTGAGTTGGTGGTAGTCAATTCACTAGATGCAATCATCCTTTCCTCTCCACCACCTCCCTCCACATCCGCATGAATCTGAAAGGATACATGCAAAGCTATCAATTTTTGAGTAAATCCATCTGACCCCCTTCTCCGCCTAATTTAGATGATGAGAATTAGACACTAGCTGTCATTCTACTAGTGTAATGCTTTTTTTTTTTTAAAGAAGAAAGAAAGAAAAAGAAAAGCATGAAAGGAAAAGCAAGAAGAACATTACACATGGAATGGACAAAACAACTCACTTGCAGAAGCACTTAGCACCACATAAAGCACGATCGTTGCACCTAGGGGTCCTCGAGTTAGGCGTGCCCGGTGGCTCCGGTCGACTAGCTTCATTCCTAACCCCCTAGCCCATTTTGCTCCCCCACTTCACGTTTAGGGCCCATCAAGGGCAGGACATACCTAGGGAGGTAACACTTGCCTATGGTTAGACCTATCACCCTAAGCTACTTGCACCGCACCTCCCTTTGCACAAATGGGGTCCTCAAGTGTGGGACATCACCTAGGCTAATCTATGGTTAGACCCAACTCCCCATTCCACCAGCACGAGCACAATGCACTACACAGTAAGGTAGACACCCGCCTTAGGTAGAGCACCACACCTTTTCCTTTCAGGCATCACAAAGGCGACAAACCACCGACTTCGAAGGCCCCCATCATCCACTTGCTGTCCATTTGGCTTCTCCAACAAACATCATTACCAAGCTTCCACAAGCACCCGAGTTTACGTGTGGCCCTACCCTCACATGACTACTTTGCCAACTGCATATTAAACCCCAACAACAGCCAAAAGTGCCATGCGACTAGCACCCATCTCGGAGGGGGGGTAATGTTAACCCCAAGTCAAGAAGACAGAAAAATGAATGAAAAAGCAAAAAAAGGATGGAAAAAGAGCAAAGACATGCAGGCGGCCTCTAAAGGTAAGGTGGGGCCAAAAGTGTAATTTTAAATGAAAGGCGCCTCAAAAAACTCTAAAAACTCGTGTAAAAGAGTGCCATGCTCTCTCCTGTGCCAAGTGTAAAATATTAGAGGCATGTAGACTAGAGGCATAAGGCTAGAAGAGGAAAGAGAGAAAGGACTTTGCCACAACTGTCGATCATGTAAAAAAGGGATGGGTGCCCATGGGATTTTAGGACTTGTATATAAAGTTCAAAAAGTGAATGGAAGCTCATTCTTTTGTGTGTGGCTAACAAGAGTTCTCTTATTCTTCTCTTCTTCTCTTCTCCTTGCTTATGTGTGTTCTTGAGAGAGGGAGTGTGAGAGTGTGAGAGAGCGAGTGTGTGGGAGTGAGGAATCAAGAGGGTGAAGCTCTTCACCATCTCCTCTCCTCTTCTTCTCTTCTCTTTTCTCGCACGTGTGGCTATGGTGGATGGAGCTTGGAGATGGAGGAGACTTGAGGATGCTTGAGCTAGCATCTAGGATCGTGGAGCTATCGATGTGTGCGAGAGAGGAGGAAACTCATATTGGCATCAAGGTAGGCTCACTACACTCGTAGGATCGACGGCCCGTCGGCTAGATGAGAGATAGCCACTAGAGCTCGCTTGAAACACTTGAAACATATAAGCGGTCCGTGGGTCTTCGCGGTTGAGCGTGAGCTCCCTCTACATAAGTCCAAATAATTTCTTTAACTAGCCATCTTGAAACTAAATTATTTTCATTGATTAGTCATAAACAAGATAAGTGAGCACTTAGAAAGCAACATAAGGTATGCATGATTTTTGTGTTTGAAGTTGAAAAGGCATAGTCTTCTATATTATCACCCATACAAAAATAGTTTTTAGATGCATATAAACATTGTTTTGTGGATGATTACCCACCTAAGTTGCCATAATTCATCCAATGGAAGTAGTGTTGCATTACCAACCTCAATCCTAACCAAATTTGGAATACCATCCAAAACCATAAAACAAAAAAAAAAAATCCATAATCATAAAACAATAGGAAAATTACAAGACAAATGCTATTCCATGTAGGTTCATATAGAATTTTGAGAAGGTTTATGAGGTCAATAACCTCCGAGATAATAAAAAACAAGCACAAGCTTTTGGGCTCCATTTTGAGAAGGTATATAAGGCCAATAACCTCCAGGATGCTGAAAAACAAGCACAAGCTTTTAGGCTCAGAGTAGAACTTTGTTCAACAACATACAAGCATAGGTGTGCTCAAGAATATCTTTATAAATAGATTTCTAGAAGAAATATATGCAGATAATTCAATAATCAAACTCATAAATGTAAGTAAGAAGAACAAGATAGAAATATGTAATTATATAATGCATGTTTGAAGTCTCTATAACAGAATCTCGATAGTTGAGTGACCCACACAAAAGGATGTCTCCATTGTATCTATCGATGGGTGTAACATGCCCACCTATCGGCGTCCAGGCACATTTTTAGTGGTCCATCGAGTCTAAGCGGCATCGCCCGACAGGGTTTGTCGCCTAGGGTTTCTCGAGTCCACCTCGCAATGGAATGTTCGCAGCCAACCCCACTAGGATCAACTCGAAATTTGGGTCTCTAATGGTCAAGGTCTCCTGACGGCATTTTAGCACTGAGTCCTGAACATCCTACTATACGCAAAGATACCCAAACCGAAGTAGACCCATGCCACACATGGTTCAAAGAGAATGGGAAATGAGAGGGATGCGCCACACCCTAAAATGGCATGAATCAGGTTCTAACCTAGCAATATCTAAAGGTCAAATGACGGTAAAACCTTGTGAGAAGTCTCCTAGTTCTCTAGGACCACCTTGCCATAGGATAGACTCATGGGGGGTTCCGACCACCCACTTTCCTTGATAGCTTTAGTTTTCTAATTATATCCTACCACAATTATGTGTGACATTTTAAAATCAGCTTCCTTAATTAAGCCTTTTAGGGAACAAGGCTCGTTTGCATAATTTACGACACAAACATGAATACAGAGCAAGTAATCCTTTGACAAACAAGTTCCTTAACTTATCTTCAAATTAATCTTTGTCTCCTGCCCATATAGGAGAAATAATGTATCCCTTCTGCCTTGTAGAAGTAACTGGTCCAAATCACATGGCACCACAATTTCCATCCTTTATCTAGAATAGGATCTTCCAATGCCATAAACGTTGGGACCATGGCAGTCTTCAACTCCATCCCAGACTCGACAAGGGGTGTCTAAAGCTCCACCTGACCCCAAGCGCCCTAGGAGTGAAAGATCATTTTCATGGTTGGCCTTTTCACCACTCGACATTCGGCCCGTGAATCTAGTAGTGCCCTTTTCAGGTTAATCCATGGTGCGATCTTGGAGATAATCCACCCGTGCAAAATATCATTTTCTTAATTAATCCAATTAAGAATCAAGCACAATCTAGGCATTCATGCCTAATATCATCTCTCAGAAAACATTCCTTTATTTCCATGGCAACTTGTCATCACAGATCCCTGCCATGCATTTACCATCAAACACAAGCACTTGGAATAATCATCTAATCACATCCCAACAATCAATTTAATGCAAAAGCATTTAGGACATTGTTTGATCAATCAACAAAAACAATGGTATTATTTTCCAAACATTGCAAGAATAGTCACGATAACCTTTCCATCGGGTATTTGCTCTCCCCTTAGGATCAAGAGTGATACCATAAAATTTTTTGACTTGACTTTATCTTCCTTTCAATGAGTGCGAGACAAATTTGTAATGGTGCAAGACTATCTTTTAATAATCCCCAAATTGTTGTGCGAGTTGTAATCAACTCATGGTTTAGCAGCACTAGGTAAACCCTTTAACTGTTATTTAATGTGAAACCTTCATAGGATGGATGCAAGACTTTTAATGCAAGATTATTTCATGTATCATCGACGTATTTTTCATATACTCTCTCCCATGCATGTATCTTCTATGCACATAACCCTCAAGGTAACCTTATATGCTCTTCATACTACGTATGATTTTGTCGCGTAGCACTGGGATGCAAAGTATTTGGGTACATGTGTTTGTGCAAACCTCAATGCGCCATATGCATAAATCTATGCAAGGTCATCTATGGTTGTGGAAAGAATTAACCTATGATCCCCTATGAGTTCATTAACTATCAAAAAATAAATTCAAGTTACTTGTTAGAATGAATTCATGTGCATGCCTATGTCTCAATGAATAGCAGGGATGGCACTAGTACCTGGGTATTCAAAGATGACTTAACCATACCGAATGTTGCGTTCATATTGACGATAATGCCCTGACCAGTGACTCCACTGTTGGACGCACAATTTCCATTGGTGCGTGTCACTCTCAGTTTTGGGGCCATACTTTCAGCTTGTAAATCTCTTTCGCTCTTTCTCTCGTCGAAGAGATGGCATGCCGGGCAACTTCTTCTATTGCAATGGAAGGTGTTAAGTTTGCGGATAGGAGGGAAAAGAAAGGACGCATGTGGACACCCTCTAAGGAGGGGAAGAGAAGAAGACTCTCTCTCTCTCTCTCTCTCTCTCTCTCTCTCTCTCTCTCTCTCTCTCTCTCTCTCTCTCCCCATCCAGTGCCTAGACCATTTAAGCCTCTTCCTAAGGCATAGAGGGGAAAAGGGAAGGGGGGTTTTATCGGGGAAGAGGGTTATTATTGTGGAGAGGTGGTGGAGTAGTGTTGCCGTTCGCATGACGGCGAGGGCTCCTTGGTCCCTCCAAGTGGCCACGGTGGGGTCGATACATCCAAGGGAGGCCTTGGCCACCGAATGATTAGCGGCCAATTAAATTAGGTTCCATGCTCAATTCAGCAGAAAGGGAGGACTATGTTGACCAAATTTTGGATCAAAAAACAGGTAGGGCAATATATTCGTTTATGGATTGCTTTGCAGGATATAGCCAGATGGAAATTGCAGAGGAAGACAAGTTGAAAACAACTTTTATTACTGTCTTTGGTACTTTTGCGTACCATGTGATGGCCTTTGGTTTATGCAATGCACCTGGATCGTGGCAACGAACAGCAGATAAGACATTTCGTGACATTTCCCCAGATGAGTTGAAAGTATTTATTGATGACTTGGGGGCAGCCACTGTAAGGGAAAGGATGTTGGTTATTTTAAGAAAATGCTTTGAGCGCTGCAGACAATTTTATATCGCTCTTAACCCACGGAAGTGCGTCTTTGGAGTACCTTATGGGCTATTGCTAGGCCTCCCCCCTCCATCAAAATCATCTTCTTTGTCATCTTCCTCGTCATCCACATTGACTTCCTCCCCATGTCATCATTGAGCCTCCTCGTCCGCGTCACCATCCACTTCGTCATGATGTGTGTCATCTCCATCGTCGTTCTCTTCCTCTCCCACTTCATCATTATGCCACTCTCTCTCCTTTGTCGGTGACGACATGGGGGAGAGGGTTAATTAAAAAAATTTGCATTAAAAATTATAGGGGGGAGGGGTTTCCTATGCGGAGCATCGAGAGAATATTACATGCGGAGCGACAGGAGAATATTACATGCGGAGCAACAGGAGAATATTACAATGGGATTAGAAGTTAGGAGCTTTACAAAGCATTAGCCAATACTCATTCAAGTTTGCAAAGAGACATGTTGGCCAAGGTCTTCAAAGAAGCATTACAAGTTGATGACCTACTAAAGGACAAGAATGCTAAGGCTATCTATCCATAAAGTATCATCACTATACACAATGAGAGGTCTACCATTCATTATGTAAGTAGCATATGTAAGCCCAATCTGCCACATAAAATTTCTTATCCCAATCTTGCTTGCTTCCAGACACTAACTTGGATAAGATCCCTACAAGTTGTTTATTTGTACTCTCAACTACTTGACCATTTTCTTACGGATTATACAGGGTGGTTTTATTGTATTTAATCTTCAAAGCTTCCATTAAGGCTACAATAACCTTATTCAAAAAGTATGTCTCTCGGTTAGACACTAATTCCTTAGGTGGACCAAAACAGTAAACAATTTGCTCCATAATAAAACTAGCCATCTCCTTAGTGTTATCCTTCATTGTTGCTTGAGCTTTAGACCACTTTGAGAAGTAGTCCATCGCCTACAATGATATAACGCTTCCACGTAGTCGATGAAGGACGTATTGGTCCAACAAAATTGATATCCCATTTTTCAAAGGGTAGAATAACTAAAATAGGATCCAGTGGCACCGCTTATATGATTCTCCCTAGCATTGTGTCTTTGATAGACATTATAGTGCTTAATATAATTGAAAGAATCCTTAAAAACTATTGGCCGCCAGTATCCAGCACGTAGAGCTTTCTGGGCAGTAAGCCATCTAGCAAAATGTCCCCCACATGCTGAATCATGGCATTCCTCAATAATAAATGGCACCTCATCAGGTACTGCACATCAACAATAAATCTCATCTACACCTTTTCGATACAAGACACTCATTATAATCAAAAAGCATAGTGCTCGATTTTTAATCTTTCTGTTCTCTGACTTTGATAGAGCAACCCCGACCTCTCATGTGGACAGATATTGCATTATAGCTGCAATAGCAGGAAGGGATGGAACTTGTATCAATTTTGAATAAATCTTCAATGTCACTTCCTTTAGCCAGAATTCTCCAAAATCCACAAGACATTCCGCAATACCCAATAGCTTCTATGGCTTACTCCTAATCTCATAATTGAACTCTTCAAAAGTGATTAATCACTTTACTAAACAATCAAGCGGTTGCAACTTGTTCATCAACAATCTAAGTCCTTCCGCCTTCATAAAAAATACCACATTCTCATAGAGAATATAGTGCCTAAATTTTTTTATTGCGGAAACCATTCTAAGGCACAATTTCTCCATATAAGTATAATTAATTTCAAATATCCCCAATTTATGGCTAGCAAAGGCAATTGGGTGATACCATTTCTCTTTTCAAATGTGGACAAAACAACAGCTAATACTATGCATTGTTGCTATTAAAAATATATAGAATACCTCACCTCTTTTGGGTGCTTTTAGGACTAGCACTTTTACTAGTTCCTACTTCACCTCCTCAAAAGATACCTTACATGCCTCACTCCAATTAAACATACAGTTAAAAGATAATAGGTTCGTCAATGGTAATGTTCTTTCTGCTAATGCATTGATAAACCTCTGATAATATCCCATTAAGTATAGAAAGTTGTGTACCTCTTTTGGAGTGCATCACAAGCTTATAGTGACTATGACCTTTATCTTTTCAGGTTCAATCACAATACCAACTAAACTAACCACATGGCCCAGTAACAACCCATAAGGCATCCCAAAGACACACTTTTGTGGATTAAGAGCAATGTAAAACTGTCTACAATGCTCAAAACATTTCCTTAAAATAATTAATTGTCTATCCCTTATGGTGGCTGCCCCTAAATCATCGATGAAAACTCTTAAGTTCTTTGGGGAGATGTCACCAAAAGTTTTATCAATTGTTCATTGCCATGAATCAGGTGCATTGCATAACCCAAAGGCCATAACATGATATGCAAAGGTACCGAAGACAATGATAAACCTCATTTTCAGCTTATCTTCCTCTGCAATAGCCATTTGGTTGTATCCAACAAAGAAATCCATAAATAAATAGATTTTCCTACCCACTAATTGATCTAAAATATAATCAATGAATGGTAACAGATAGTAATTCTTAATCGTTTGCTTATTAAGCTCATTGAAATTTATGCAAAGCCGAATTCGATTATTATTCTTTTTCCTAAAAAAATGATTGGTGAACACCACTCTATGTGTTGTACCAAAAATATTAGGCCAACTTTCTGTAATTTTGTCAATTCCTCCAAGGGCATATGCCTTACTTTTTAATGATCAAAACACACATACCCCATATGTAACATGCATCAATGAAAATCATATTTAGCATATAATCAACACTTATTACCCCCTCCTCTTCCTACCGTTTAAGGTTGTGCATTTGGTGGCAGGTTTAGAGAACAGCTTAATGTTGTTTTTTTCATAAGAAAATGATAAATATTTGCTTTAATATAAAAATAGGGCTAAACTGAGACTAAACCTCATGCTTGAGTCATACCATACATCCACAGACACATATATTATATTTTTCTATTTTTAAAGAGTGAATAACCTATTTTTCTCTCTTTTTCTCCATTTTTTCCTAGTTATTTATCAATAGATATTGATATTTCTTGATTTTCTGATGTGACTTGATTAGACTTGTTGAGAATTATTTTCCTCCCTCATTTCATCCTATGCGAATACTATTAACACACCAAAACCCTCAAAATCTATGATTTACCTTTAAATCGTAATTTACGAGTTTTGCATGTTTATAGAAAAATTAATAGACAATCGTTTTTTGTTGATTTTCTTAATGTTTCTCATAAATCATATCATTAACAATCAAGAAAATCCATTTGCAATCGAGATCTATCATAAAACGATGACATTTATCACTTATAAAACCACGCTTTATTTCACACACATCTTGCATTTGGAAGGCTGCTAATGCTTCTTAACAATCATTGATGCTCCAGAAAACATTGATCTATGCTCCATCATGTCTCAGTATCATCTCCCAATTGAAATCTCTCAAATCAATCGACCCCCTTCTCACCACATAGATTGATGCATAAAAACAAGCACTAAGAGGAGAGAGAAATACTTATTCTTTCAATTTCTATTTGAGCAGCCATTTTGTACAAGACAACCGATGATTGGGAGTGAAAATTTTGAAGATTCCATTGATATCATCAGATTGATCACTTGTGTTTTGCCTCTCCACTCCCCTTTCCTACAAATCGACGTCTAGGAAGAAGGCATCAGTTTTTCCACGCCGCCATGGGAAAAAACACCCCTCCCCGGCCCGAACCGTCAAATTTTGGGGCTCATTGAGCTCCCAAGATGCCCAGCTTTTCACATCTCCAGCTTCTGGTGTCCAATTCAAAGTTTGTAAATTTCCATGTGTTCATCTTGAAGACTTACTTGAATGGCAAAAAGTCGTCTTGCTTCAATCTGGCAATCAAAAAAATTATGGAAAATCTACAAAGGTCAAAATTTTCTTTCCCGTCTTCCAAAGTCACTTAAAATCGTCAAATTCTCATTTTTTGCTTCTATCGAGCTTTAAATTCCACATAAAATTTGCATCATTTTGCTCTTTTTTGACATATCTTGCTGTTTAAATTCTACTCTCACATCATTAAGTGGGAGATTGTGAAGAATCTTTAGGAGTCATGGTCAATGTGGAGGTTTACAAGAAAAAGAAGGAAAAGAGTTGGGACTTGCTCACGGACACGCAATAGCAAGATACACAGGACACTTGGTGTAGTGACAACCTTTTGCTTGTCCAACTAGCAACCCACCAAAAGCTAGTAAACAGAGTTTTCTTCACAACTTATGCTATTGAGACCCTCCAAAGTTGGTAGTATCAGGACAATTGCACTATGGCAATCCTCAGAAGAATGAATTTTGATACCTTTAAAATTGAATATATTTCCCTTTGTAATGGCATGAAAGCGGAATTTAGAGATGTTGAAAAGAAGAAAGTAGAAGAAATGTTGACAAGAGAGTCCTCTAGAGGCTGAAGCCCCTCTAGTCCCCTTTGTTGAGTATAGAAAAGCTAAGTGGAGTCAACTCCTTGATGAGTGAGGCAATGAAGAGGCAAGCACTAGAACGAATCTAGAGGTACATGAGAAGAGAGAAGGAAAAAAACAAAGCCAAGAACAAGCTAGCAGTAGAAGCCTCCTTTGACATGCTTGGGGTACTCTTTACAAAAGTTTCAATGGTGAACCAAGGTCCCCTTCCCTGCTAGATCCATCTTGGAAATGTTGATGATAGGCCAGCAAATGTAGTCGCATTGCCAATCTTTAAGGGAGAATACAATGAACTTTGAAGACCCTGATCTTCATGTAGCCAAGTTCATGGTGGCGTGTGTAGCCAATAATGCCAAAATCCCAAAGCATTGGCTAGCAATCTTCCTCCCCGATCTCAAAGATGCGATGCTTTAGTGGTATGAGAGAAAGCAGTAGGAACTTTTGGCACATGGGACAACCTAAAGGTGGCCTTTCTCACCAAATTCAGGCACAAAGGTTTTGAAGAGCAAATGGAGAGGAGTTCATGAAGTTAAGTCAGACCTCGAGAATGGGTGGAAGCGTATGTCTCTAGAATGAAATCCATATTGAAGAAACGGACCAACCACAACTTGGATGAGGGCATCTAGAAGGGATTTTTTGTTAGATGCCTACAATCAGAAGTTTGTAAGTTTTTAAAGCTAAGAAGAATAGTCAACTTGGAAGCTACAGTGCAAGGTATAAGACTATATGATGAAGTTGAAGCAAGGCTATGGATGACCTCAAGAAGAGGATTCCTACCTCCTCCAATGCTAGGAATGGTATACCCACCAAATGCAGTTCCAGGGACTGTTTCCAATCCATACTCTCAAATGCAAATAGTGTTGTGGCACAATGCACCAAATCCACAATGGCCATAGATAACGGTATCTCCAACGATGGTTCAACCACAACAAAAAGGGCCTCAAATAGTTCTCCCAATGGCAACTCAACAATAATGGAACCCTACCAACTAGAACCATCAACAACCAACGGTCCCAATAGGAGCTCTGAACCAAAGTCAAAATAGAGGACCCTCTACATCAACCCAACCAATCTATGTGATGATTACAAAGAATCCCCTAAATCCTTCTCCGAGCACTCCAAGAGGAGAAATTTTGAAGGATTACCTATCCAACTCAGCTGCAAACATCAAGAAAGAGTTGATAGATGTGATTACAAAATAATTTACAGACATTGAAAGTGAATACTGCTAGCATATCTAACACTCCAGGAGCAGGAAGATATGTGATGCGATCAAATATCTAATGTGGAAAATGCCATCAACCATGACATTTAGCCATTGAATGTACTTGAACGCCAATTGTTCCTAGAGCATTTTGTTCTTATTGTCTAAGAAAGAACCACACAGAGGATATCTACTCTCTAAAGGAGACATATAAAAGGAGGAAGAAAGATAAGGAAGCAAGGTTCAACCTATTGGAATCTAAGATAACCAATACATTGGCCCAAATCCCAGTGTTGGAGGTTATGGCAATTTTAGCCCATCAAGGGTGCATTGGAAAATCTACATGACAGACCAGTTTCTATTTACAACTAATGTCATTCTTAGATGCTCCAGAGCAAGATGGCTTCGTGCTCAAGCTGACCGCAAATGGGAAGAATTGCAGCATGTTTCAAGATCCTTGAGGGTAAATAGCAACCATCGCAGACAATCTAAAGTACAAACATAACCTAATGGTTCATCAAGAAAGGCTTCAAGTTTGGGTACTTATGCGGATTCTTTTATGAATACACCTCCTAATGTGTTACACTTGCAATAGCTTGTTTTGGGAAGTCATATTCTAAATCAAATTAATAACATTAGAAGGTAGTTGTTGTTTAATCCATTACCACCCAAACCATCTAATAGACCAAAGCCTACCAATATGGCTCAACCTAATCCTATAGTTAAGCAAACCAAGTTCTATGGTGGAAAGAAGGAGGACCCTAATTGGCATGTAGTACAATTTGAAACCTACTAGGTTGCCAATGGTCATGATGTCTTATTCAATGATTTGATTAAGAAGACTCATTTTGCAACCACTCTACAAGACAAGGCCATGGATTGGTTCAGTGCCTATGGGTTGGCTAGATTTAACACTTATGATGACTTGAAGAATGCCTTCTTGTTGCGGTTTTTGTAAGGATAAAATCCCATGTGATGTCCTAGAAAAAATCAAAGTGATTAAGCAAAAAAAGATGTTGGTGGAATATCATGCCGAGTAGTTTAAAATTTTGTTAAATAGGTTGGATGCTAATAATCAGTTGTCATTGGATATGCAAACATATTACTTCTTAAAGGGATTAAGGAAACCAAGTTCTATGGTGGAAAGAAGGAGGACCCTAATTGGCATGTAGCACAATTTGAAACCTACTAGGTTGCCAATGGTCATGATGTATTTTTCAATGATTTGATTAAAAATACTCATTTTTCAACCACTCTACAAGACAAGGCCATGGATTGGTTTAGTGCCTATGGGTTGGCTAGATTTAACACTTATGATGACATGAAGAATGCCTTCTTGTTGCAATTTTTGTAAGGATAAAATCCCCTGTGATGTCCTAGAAAAAATCAAAGTGATTAAGCAAAAAAAGATGTTTGCGGAATATCATGCCTAGTAGTTTAAAATTTTGTTAAATAGGATGGATGCTAATAATCAATTGTCATTGGATATGCAAAAATATTACTTCTTGAAGGGATTGAATGGTAAGATTTCAGGGGTAATTGCAAATTTGGAGTTAAGATAGTAGTAAAATTTGGATATTCTGATTGCGACAATAGAATGAGTGGGCTTGTTTTGCCCATTCTCATTTTAAAAAAAAGATGTATGATCTAATTCTAAAAGTGATAAAAATAGTGAGTTGGGTGATGATGAGGAGTTAGAAGATGAAAGTGAACACAATAACTTAGAACTAATTTAGATTCTGATGATGAAGGCCAAAAGAAAAAGAAGAAGTGTGTTAAGAAATCCAAAGGTAAGAAGTCCTCCCATAAAACCTCCAAATCAAAATCAAGGTCAATTTGATAGTAAATTGGATCAAAAAATAGCTAAAAATTTAAATGATTTAGGAGTTTTGGGGACATAGAAACAAAAGAAAGTTTGCTAGATATATAATAGAATTGGTCATGAAGCTAAGACTTGATGGTACAATCCCAATGTGAGAAATCCACTGCCACCTACTAGAGTACAACAACCAATAGTAGTTCATTATGTTGTTGTAGATAATAAGATGTAGAGGGGGTCTATGGGACCCCCAAGATTTCCAAATAGACGAGCATGGCCCTAGCCTCAAGAGAAAATAGAGGGGTAACAAGGAGCTTGTCACTACTACACAGTCCATGGACATTTGGTGGGGCCACAATGTGAAAGGTGGGTCAAATATAGAGCTAAGAGAGGAATGCCAATAGCGAAGAAGCACAATGAAGGACAGACCACAGGAGCACCTCATCTATAATCACTAGCCCCAATCACTACAATTATCATAGATTTTCATGGGGAGTAGGCAGACTTGTCAAGCTTTATAGAATATGAGGATACAGAGTTATTCCAAGAATTCCCTAAAGTTCAGAAGTTCTAGATAAATTTAGCATGTGAATAGTATCCTAGAAGTTCATGTTTGGTGATTTTTCTACCTATATGGTCATTGAAGACTATCAAGAGGATGTTGAGGCAATGGCTATTACAAGAGCCTGAAAGAAGAATAATGTAGATTGGGAAGTTCGGAAAGATGTCTAGAATCAAGTAGTCTATCAGAGATAAAATGGTTGTAGAGGCAGGAAAGACCTATAGAAATAGAAAATGGAGTTCAGAAGGAGGATTCCCTAAAAAATGATACTCGAGAAAGAAATCCATTAAAGAACGATACTTGGATGACAATAATGTTTAGTTCGATTTGTGACATGAAACATAATCCTTTCTCTACTCCCACTCCTGCATAGCTCACATCTTTGTCCAATGATGCAAAGTAGAGGGATTTACCTAAAACCTCTTCTAAACAAGAATACATGAAAAAAGAGTAGTACACCTGAGCACCTAGATCCTAAGCCAATACCTATTGAAGGCACTACTCAACCAACCCACTAGTAAAACCAAGCTAAGTAGCCCAAACTCTAGTAGAATCTTGATGTGGTTAGTCAAAATCATCTTTAGGTTAACACCTCTAAGCTGTCACCATCTATTGGGCTTAAGCCTTTATATGCATGTCATTCTTTTAGTAAAATGTCCAAGGATATGGCTAAGCAAACAAGATTGCTTCTTCCAACTAGATCCAACATTTGGTACATTTTCTAGGGTATCCACAATGATTGATGAGGATGTTGACGACAAGGATATGGTACAACTTGTTTAGAAATGGCATCCTATTTGGGAGAAAAATGAGCATATGTTTGTAAAAGCATCCATGTGAAGAACTGTTGAAGACCTTTATTGAGAAGCAATCATAATCTTGTAAACCCATTCCATCATTTTCCTCTATTACAAAAAGCAAAGACCATATTGATAAGCTTAAGCAAAAATCCAATGCATTAACCCCGTTCTTGAAGAACTAGTATTCCCATGGACTTGAGCTTGTTGGTAACTACCTCATGACAAGGGCTAATTATAGCATTGGGTAGTAATCAATACTATGCTCGAAACAATCCCCAACTTAGTATGAGACCACTTCACCTTGTTCCCTCATTTTAGCTTCAAATTCAATTTCTCCATAAAAAAGCATCACCCATTGCTTGATAAAATTATAAATGAAATGGAATTATACATTGCATGGCGCTTTGAAAGACCTTCCATGCTTTGGGATTTGACTATTTAACTTTGTGGCATAATAGTGAAATCAACTAATTTGGACACTTTTGCAAAATTGGAGTACAATTAAATTTTCTACAACTAGTGGATTATTGACATTGTAAACATGAGCTCTTGTACATATCTAACCTAAATGAACTTTGCGTATGCATAACTAATCTTTAGCTCAAAGTTTCGCATACAACAAAAATCTAGCATGTGCAATGCTCTAAAATATTGTAATGTTTTTGCACAAGGGGAGCAACCAACAAGATGAGATACTAAGTTTGGTGTCATAAGTGGTAAAGTCTAAATTCAAATGTTCAATTTTTTACTTTTTGAACTCTGTGGCATATTCTCTTAAGTTTCATCACAAGTAAATGCAAGTCAAAACAAGTGACAAGTGGTAAGCTCAAGCCTAAAGAAGACATCAAGTGGCAAGTGGTAAGCTCAAGCCTAAAGAAGACATCAAGTGGTAAGTGGTAAGCTCAAGCCCAAGGAAGACATCATTGACCATTGGAACCCATATTCTTTAAAATTACTCAACTTGGATACAACACTTGATCCAACCTACTAATCATATCTCCTGAAATCTTCTCCAAGCACCCCTTTTCCTCAATACTAATAATTCTTTCCATCCTTGATCACCAAGATGCATTGCTTAATCAACTATGTCACCATGGAAAATGAGTGGAGCCACCTTCTAATCCCCAAATTCTAGTAGAGTCCTTGGAAAACTTTTTGTAGCAACTAATTTTCATGTGATGTGGATGATGGAAAGAAGCCATCCAACATAAGCTATTGAGTTTAAAAGATCAAGGGCTTACCACCCTTAATTGAGTCTTACAATTATTTGTAAAATGAAGCAACTGTCTTGGAAATACACAGTAAAGGAATAGAAATTTGGATCTAAATGATGATAACTAAAAATTATGTATGTCATTAGTGACATGAGTGTAGGAACTCACGACATCAAAGTTGGCAGTAGTTATCATTTGGATGTTGTAGAGTTTTTGGTGTAGCTTTACAAATTTGCAAGCACAATTTTTTTTCACAGTTGTACAATCTTTAGCATTTGCAAGACTCTTCCATTGCTAACATTCTTGCAGTTAACATGTCATCAATTGCATATGCACAAATTTATTTTACATCCGATTTTGAGCATTCTATCAACTCCTATAGTTTACTTTTGGCTTTTTGTAACATTTCATTGATTATATATGTACAAATCTATTTCATATCCAATTTTGAGCATTCTTTCAACTCGTATACAAGTTTATTTTTGGCTTATTGCAAAGGTCACTCTACTGGTTGATCGTTAGCAGTGCTATACTCAAAAACATAGGAATGAAATATGAGAGGTTATTGTAGTGCATGAGAACACTTGGTACTATGGTGGCCATGCTCCTAGGGGCATGCTTCAAGCTCTCAACATGAGGTCATTGGACACTAATCATGAATCAAATGCTACGTAGGTGGTTTGTGGTTTTACTTTCATGTTGGATTAGTGTCAAAACATAGTTTTAAGGTGGTCATGTGGGCATGGTGACTTGAATTGTAGACCATGACGATGGGTGCCTATAGCATTGGTTTCACATTGGTCTTTCAAGTTTCTCAGTTGCTCCCTTGTATGATTTCCATAGTAGCTATCACATGTTTTGACGTGTGGCACCCTTGCTACTGGTGCATCAGAAGCTGCATTCTCCAGTTGAGTGTGTGTTGTGTTGTGTGCACTAATGTGTGCAGTCGTTCATAAATTGTTTTGTACATGAATTGATCATTCTTATTCAAGTCACGGGTGGCATCAAAGAGAATGTGATTGTCTGCTTCCATCTTGATTCCACAATTATTATTGTGATCATGATTAGGACTTGGGGAGGTTACTGATTTAATTGCAAGTCTGAGATATTGGAGGCTTGTGTGTTTGGGGTTAAGACTCTAGAGTATTAGAGGGGATCATTATATATCAATGCACCAATCACAGTTGATAGTGAACCTCTTTGTTGGAGTGGCTATATCAATGTTTGTGTCATGAGACTATGGCAGTGATCATGCTTGCACACCTCCTACTACACCCTTTTTTTGTGGGAAGAGTTTTCTCTATTGGAGTGAGAGGTCTGCTTGAGGTTAGTAAATTGAGAACCTAGAGAGCCATAGGCTATGTTGGACTCATTTGGGTATTCATAGGGTTGGAAATATTAGTGTGGGTATCTAAAAGCCTTGATAGGTGTAGGAAGAAGACTTTAGGTGCCTTTATTGCAATATACTTGGATGTATAATAGCCTATTAGCTAGAAATTGGAAAATGTGAGCTACAGCTCAGTCTTTCCTGCCCAACTTCCCTCTCATGGCTCCAATCCCCCTCGCCACCCACTAGCTCTACCCACTGCCTACCTCATGGCCAACAAAATTGATGTCCCTTAGGCAAATGTGAGCTAAGGTTGTGTAGGGGCCTCCTCAAGGATGTAGATTGAGACTCGACTTGGTGCTCATCGCGAAGAAGTCTACGACCTATCTTTGAATAGGCCCATGATAAATTGGTACTCTACCTCTGAGTGTGGTCTCTTAGAGTCCTCATATCTGTAGGAGAAAAAGACCAAGTCTATGAGACTCGACATCAACCTAAACCCATCCCTAAATACACAATGGAAGCACTCCTAGATCTCATGTTAAGTCCAGCAATGATAGATATAATGCTCCTTTGTCTTTCACTCTTCTGGGTAGATTTGACATATATACTTGTTTAAAGGCATGGATGTGTATCTGCCAGTCTCAGTCTCTAGTTGGAAAGCTATCTTAACATCCATCTAACGCAAGTCTAATACTAATTGTGCAACCAAGGCCAAAACCATGTAAGGATAGTCATTTTGACCACAGGGGAGAAATCTCATCCCTTTTTCTATTTAAAACCCTTTGCAACCAATTAGGGCTTATATGTGGGTTTAGGGCAACCATGGGTGCTCTGCAACTTATATAACCACTTGCATGGTAGTGCATCTTTTCCACTAGGTGAGGAAACCAAATCTTAAGTATGATTATTCTATAGTGAGTCAAACTCAAACTACATAGCCCTCTCCCAATATAAAATGTCACCTTTGCACATAGCCTCCTCATAAGTAAGGGGCTCATTAGAATCTAACACCATAACATAATCATAGGTGCTCATAGCGACTAGGAGGATGTGAGGCTCTAGGAGACTCTAGTAGAGCATCACAAAAATGGTTGTGCAACCCCTACATCCTATCCTCTCTATCCATCATCAACATGATCCTACATAATAAGCGGATCCTAGGCCACTAGAGCATCAATAACAACTACATGTTGTCTAACTAGGGCCGATGTACAAGAATAGGAGGTTCCTCCTAGAAGATCACCGTACACACCTCAATCACTTGCTCAGGTTACTTGTGCATATTGTCCTCATGAAATACAATGTTATGGCTACATATAACTTTCGTAGCCTCTGGATCCCAAAGTTGATAGCCCATCTGACCTACATCAAGCTATCCAAGAAATATGCATTTCATAGACTTTGAATCCAACTTGTGGCACTTATCTTTGGGAATATGGGAGAATGCCTCACATCTAGTGCAAATGAGGGAGGCTGACTAGACCATACTTCCTTTGCAACTCTACCACCAAGAGCAATGCATGGGGATCTATTAATCAAGTGAATTGCAGAAGTAGCTACCTCAACCCAAAACGTATGAGGTAAGAGTGCATGATTAAGCATTCTACAAATCCTCTCTTGAATGGTCATGTTCATGTGCTCTACAAAACCATTATAGGGTGGGTTATAGGGAGTAGTCAACTAATGTTTAATGCCCCAGTCGTCGCACAAAACTGCTCAAAGGCACATGATACATGTTCATCGCCATTATTTGATCTTAGGCATTTCAACCTATGTCTAAAATGGCTCTCAACCAAAGCAAGAAAGCACTAAAAGGTGGCTAAGAATTCTAACTTTTTCTTTATAGGATAGGCCCAAACTTTATGAGAAAAGTCATCAATAAATGTGATGAAATATTTAGCACCACCCAAAGACTAGGCATGGGATCACAAGCATACGTATGCGCAAGAGAAAAGGGCTTAGCTATGCTCATAGAGCCATACTTATTATGAGTATTGCATATTTACATGCCATATAAACAATGATCACAAGAATCAAAGTAAGAGTAGTCTAGAGGCGAGAGATACCACAACAAGTCAAAACTTTCCTTCCTCGAAGTGGCATGTGTCCAAAGTGACAATGCCACATAGATACATGAGGAAGATTGGTATCAACCAATGCATGATCAATGGATCCAAAAACAAGCAAAGGATAAAGAATGCTAATTTTGGCACCTGTACCAATGAGATTTCTACAAGTTATTTTTCATGCAAAATCACCGAAAGAAACATGATAACTAACATCATTTAACTATCGGGCAAAGATAAGACTTTTTGTCAAAGTTGGGACATGATGTACATTGTGTAAAACAAAAGAAGTACAAGTAGGAAACTATAAACATACATCATTGACACCAATAATATCACATACATGAGCATCTCCTAGGCATATAGAACTAAAAATGGTACGATAAGTATAGAACCAACTGCAATGTGGGGTCACATAAAAGGAAGCCCTTGAATCAAGTAACTAGAAGTAAGAGAATGAAGAGTGACCATCACTCAATTGTGTGGCACCAAATAAATCATCTGAAACGTACTCTAATGCATTAATCTCCTCAATCTTGACAATGGATTTAGTGATGTGCTGATCATCTAGTGACTTAGCATTACCTTGTACTTTCCCTTTGTCTTTATCATGTGTATCTCGGCACATCTTGTGGCACAATGGTCGTATATGTCCATGTTTCCCATAATAATGACATGTAAGAGAAGACCTAGGATAGTGGGATCAGTGTGATCCTACAATGAGATCTAAACTTGGATCTATTTTGCAATGGGTCTCTACCATAGTAGTCATAATTGCCTCTAGCATCATTCTTGCCTCTAACAGTAAGAGCATGAGAGGTGCAAGCTACATCAATATTCTTTGTATTAACTTCCTCAATGCGCAAAGCTCCATCTGCATGTGAAATTTAAAACCATCCTCAGGAGCATTAGTGGTAATGGTAGTATGAAAGGCATCCAATGACTTAGGAAGAGTGATAAGTAAAAACATAGATTGAATATTATCATCAAAGATTATCTTCTACAATGTAAGCTAACTGCAAATAGACTGAGACTCATTCAAATGTGTAGATATAAGAGTCCATTCCTTCATACGAAGGTCCATAAGCTTCTTGAGCCAGTACAACTACAAAGCATGGCTTTTCTTATCATAAAGATCACATATTTTCTCCCATAACTACCATGGACCACTAGTAGCCTCAATGACAATAAACTATACTTACTTAGACAAAGAAAAAATGACAGTGGACTTGTATAACTCATCAAGCTCCTCCCAAATATCTTTTAGCTTTATGCCTTTGCATTTCAATGGCTTGACCTACTTTATTTGCACAAAGACTTGCCTAAATTGGGTCTTCCAATTGTTAAAGTTATTGCCATCTAACTTGTTAATGTTCAATATGGCACTATCTTGAGAAGCACTAGAAGCACTTGCACAAAATAAAGAGGTATGGGCTTCTATAATTTTAGTAAAACAACTCCAAGATTGAGCCAAAAAATATGCAATAGGGAGAGTACAGATCAATACAATGATGTCCATAAGGTAGATGCACTAGAATGCCTAAAATAAGTATTTGCTCTCAGGAAAATAGCTCAAAGCTAAATTAAAACAATGATGTCTATAAAACAACTATAAATGATAAGTCAACTTTAAGCAGATGTCCATGATAAGATGCTCCCACTACTAGGGAAGTCAAAATAGCAACATAATTTACAATGCAAACTAGTAATTTCCAAGAAAGAGCATGCAACTCCGAGTACCAAATATTATTAGAGAATCCAAAAGTGTCAAATACATATATACATCTCGAACAAAGTGGCAACCAAGTACACAAGCTAACTATGCATAAGAGATCTCCAATCAATAGTGAGATCTATTGAGCTACAACCAACTCACTACTCATGAACAATGAAGCTTAGTACATAATAAAGCATGTATCCTTGATCGAAAACCCATCTAACAAAAGAAAGTACTAGATAATCAAATATCAAATAACAAACCAAAGTATCAAGAGCAAAGCAAGCTTAATGTTTGTACATTATAATATCCAGAAGCCCAATGATACTAGTAACACATATGAGAGCATATAAATGGCATAAACATCCAAGCTCGTAAATGGTAGATCACTGACCAATGCAACTTTTTCCAAATATGAATGTAAAGGAGCTTAAAATCAAAGCTCAAAGCACTCAAAGCTCAAACAAGATATATCCAATATAACTAGTAAGTGGTAAGCGTACATGTGATTTAAGAGCATTCCAAGTGGCATAAAATCATAGACCTCATTGATATCAGAGACATATGCTTATTATCCACTATTTATGGCAGCAATAAATGTTCTAGTGTGGTGGCTTAGTGAAGTGAGTTCTAATTGATATATAGAGCATCCCCAAGTACTAATACATTCACCCAATATATAAACCTTCAATGAATAAGCATCAAAGGAGCATAAACATTCAAAGGTTGGCTACCCCAAATTGTGAACAATAGGGAGAAAGTAGGTTGTCCACAATTATCAATCAATGGTTGATCATTTTATTTCCTAATAATGCCTAAGACAAAGTCCAATATGCTGGAAGAAACCCCCAATAGTTGGGCAAAGTAAGGGAGAAGGTGGTTGGAGCAAATGCTAGAGGCAGGAGCAGTAGGGAAGCCCCCAAAAAATACATAGAAAAATGTGAAGGTTGCTCCTTGGTCTTCTCCTATTGTGGCTGATCTTCAGAGGTCACGTCACAATGGTCAAATGCCCTTCTAGAGCTAGGGAAGAAGCTAGAGAAGGTGGGGAGTTGATGCTTACCTCAAATGGATAAAAAATGGCTACCATGCAAGGGTTGCACCTAGGTCTTCTCCTATTGTGGTAGACCTTTAGTGGTCACTTCACATTGGTTAAATGCCCTCTTGGTGGGGAAGAAGCTAGTGAAGGTGGGGAGCTGATGCTTACCTCAAATGGATGAAAACATGGCTATCATGGAAGCTCAATTGAAGTTATCTTTCCCAAAGTAAAGTAGAATGGCTAAAGTTCCTTAAATGCCCAATCTTATCCTAGTTGAAATGGTGAGTAGGAGTGAGAGTGAGAAGAGCACAAGCTGAAGCAAGAGCTATGGCTATGGAGGTTTGAACTCAAGAGAGCAAGACCGATGTGTGAGAACTCCGACAATCACAAAGTGTGATTTGCATTCTCTTTGTTATTCTATCATTGTAAAGAATAAAGAATATAGATGATAGTGATGGGCGGCCACCACTTGTAGTGTACAAGTGTGTAGGCATTGAGTACAAGGTACATATAAGTAGCTAAGCATAAGTGGCCTTTAACCCCCAACATGCAACATTGTAGCAAGTGGATATTAAGGTTGACCAATCTAATCTGGTGTTCATTTTGACATATAGCCCTTTATCTTTGGTTGGAAAAGCTCATGAATGGCAATTTATCGTTAATGTAGCCTGCTCATTGGTGATCAAAATATGACATATGAAGATAGTGATAGATCACACTCATCTAACATGCAACATGAACTCATTGATGTATTGATTAGGCTTGGGTGATGGGATTGAATATCATCCTGGTACATTGCACAATAGTCAATAAGGTGCATCATGGAGGCTACTTGATTAGACAAGGCATATGCTAGCCATGGTGGATGGTGGACAGCTCCTCATACTAAGGTGAAGATTGACCTTTGATATCATATCCTTTGATCACTATCCAGTAGAAATGAACTTTAAGACAATTTTACCCTCGACCACAAATCATGGTTCCCTGCCTTTTTGCTTCAATGAATATTTATGTATTGAGAAAGCAAAGCTTTGGTGGGATCAAGTAGGTAAAAGGCAACTTGATAAGTTTCTAAGATTAGAAGGGTGCATTTCTAATTTGATATTGTTAGCCAAAAAGCACGGCAAAGATCAGGCTTTACTTAGGAAAAAAGCTATGGTTGACAGTTCTACATTTAGAGAGTCTATTCTTTGTGTTATTCTTGTTTCTCCTAATGATGATGTTCTTATGTGGCTCTACAAGACATTGAAGATTTCATTGCAACTCATGAGAGGCATAAAGTAGAAATTCCTAAGATTGAACTCAATGGAGGATAGATAATCGATGGTGATGCTTCTATCCCACTAGTTTACACACTAAATAGAGCAATGAGATCATAGTAATGATTGAAGATGAGCAATGATAGATGATCAATGGTAATACTTATATCTCATTGGTTCACAACACTAAATAGAGTCAAGAGATTATAGTGTTGATTGAGCACGAGTATGAACATTTGTATTCTAGATGAAGAGGGGTCAATCCTTGAACGCAAGAAGTTTATAGTGTTGATTGAGCATGAGTATGAGCATTTGTATTCTAGATGAAGAGGGGTCAGTCCTTGAGTTGAATGGTTTATTGGTTGAAGTCTATGACACATTTTGGGAGCATGTTACAATGCTTACATGAATTCTCCAACAAGTTCCCAACATTAGGTACTTTACCCTCATATGCTAATGCCGTTCTTATACAACTTATTGCCTCTTGAGATTGGTGGGATTTTCCACAACAATATGTGTGAAGTGCATTGTCTATCCTTTTTTGCTCATAAAAACGCAGAGTGACTAAGGCATAGGCTCATAAGCCTCACAAGCATACGAACTTGCAATGCATGGTTAAGTAGGCTTAGTCGACAATCTTACTTTATGCATTTAATTTAACAAAGGTTACATAGGAGTATCCTTGAGTAGTGCTTCGAAGAGAGAGAGAGAGAGAGAAGGCCAAAGTGACCTATGAGACCTCAAGCCAAACGATGTCTCAGCATGAAGTAAAAAATAAAATGGAACTACAACTAAATTCAATCTGATTATTAGATTGTGTATTAAGTAGATCCAACCAAGTCTAACAAGTAGATCTAACTAAGGCTACTCTTAGAAAGTATTGCTATCATGATGCCACTATATTGTAAAGTAGGTGTTTCATGAGGTGCTATGATGTTGCTATCATGATGCCACTATATTGTAAAGTAGGTGTTTCATGAGGTGCTATGTCTATTGCTTCTAGCCATCTAAGCTCACGTGTCTTGGCACATGCCTCTTATGGCAAGCGATGATGGGTTAGATTTGGTAGTGATCATGGTGTTAGGGGTTGTCTCCATGAGGGTCGTGGGGCACCTCACCTAAGCCATAGCTTGCGCTCAATTCATTAAAAAAACTTGGCATCATGCAAACCATGATCATGGAAGAGAGTTGCCACAAAGAGATTTATATGTTAAGAAATGAGCCTTGTAACATATGTTTCAATTTGAGAGAACTAGTCATAAAGAGTTTTGAGCCCTTGCCTCTTAATATGAGGCTTGCATAGTTGAGCTCAAGTAAACCAATTTACTTTCATAGTTGTGTTATCTTGGCGATGCAACATCTTTTAATGAGCTATCCTAGCACCATTGATTTGTGATATTCTTGGGCTCTATCACGATTTTACCCCACACATCAACTAACTATGTGCTCCATCAAGTAAGAGCCAAAACATACATAGGTAAATTTTACTTCCACAAGTTTGTGTAGTCAAGTTTAATAATGTGTGGATGGTTTACTTAACACTCTTAACCTATGTGTAAGAACTTTTGGGAGTTCATGGATGCCTCCAAATCTCCATGAATTGTTAGAGTTCAAAAGACACAGTAGTCATGTATTGGTACATATTGTGTTCTCTCTCCTCAAATCTCCTTTCTCTAATCTCTCTCAGTTTGAAATGGTTCTCTCTCCGAGTTGGTGCAAGTGGGCTCCAAGTCAAGTTTTATTACATGTGGTTGGCATACTTTTCCTCTAGGTTTCCACACGTGCAAGTCAATGGACTTGGGTGTGGTGTAGCTCTAATTGACCCTCTTTTCATCAAAGAAAACAACATCAAATTTTCCTAGATATGGATGTAAGACATTATGTATCATCATGACTGAGCTGCCACCTCTAAACACATTTGTAGCCCCTCCCACACGTCGATCAACCCCATGGCTCCAAAGTCACAACTTGCTATCATTGTGAAACAATGGTCTTCAAGATTTCCTAATGTGATAGAAGCCGCCTTCATGATCACACAACCCCAACCTCACACTACATCACCCACTTCAATGTCTACCATTGCCACAAAAACTATATCTTCAGCTGATCACATGGCTCTCTCACCTAATTGTATGCTCTCACAACAATGGAGATGAAATCATTTGGCAAGCAGATGCTTAAAAAAAAAAGAAATATGCATTAAGTTATATTAAAGGATGAAGGAGTATATACAAAATATGGGGCACTACCTTGTCCTTGTCTTATGTTGGCCTTGGAGATCGGCCTAGGCCAAGCATATTTATAAAAAAGACGAACAATATGGACAGCCTTGGCCTATGTTGTTTGTACGAGTGGTGACTTGTTATTATCTGTTACTGTTACCAATTCTGCAGATTTTTGACGGGCGGCTCTGCCACTTGAGACGATACAGTTCTGTCGGTTGGGCACCCCAACGATCTGACTTCAGCTCCCCGTGATACGAGGTACGCTACCGCTTGTGTCTCTCCGGTTGCAGTAAACAAGAATTCAATTGGCATGGCATGATAGTTAACTGTGTACTTTCTTGTGCCTCGCAGCCACAGAGGGTTACGGCAACTAGGTTTTACTTTCTCTGTCGCTTATGCCATGGTAAGAGCTCTCTTTTCGACCCATGCTTGTTTTCTAGAGCTGTACTACATCCTTGGATGTGCGATCACCTGATAGGCAACCTTGAAGGTTATATCTGCTCAGTTGTGTGAGAACTCAAAAATGATCCGTAGTTATGATGTAATTAAGAGGTGATTTGTACGTAATTATGATGTAACTTTCCCAGAATGAGATGCAAGCTGATGGTCAAACATATTATTGCTCGAGGGCTGATAACCTTGCATGAATACCAAGTTTATCATGGCTAGAAGGTCGATAGGAGCTGTGTTTATGTTGATGATGCTACTTAACATCTGATCCATTAGAGGATCCGGAAGACTCTTTAACAACTCTACCCAAGTTCAAACCTTGGCATTGTGTTCAGTTGCGTGATATGTGTCAGAGATTACAAGGTTGTATCCAAAGTGTAATACAAACAGTACATCTCAAGCTGTGTAGCGTAGACCATCCTTCTTAGCAGTCTTACTACTGAAGGAAACTATAGAGAATTATCTGTGGAGGTAGAATGGGAAATAAGATAATATCCACAAAAGAAGACTTGTGTGAGTGTGAAGTAAAAATGCCGAGTTTTGTAGGTTAAAGGAGTTCAAAACCTACATTTTTCAACATTGTTAGAAGCTGAAGTTTATATTCTAGTAGACAAATGCTTCAGTCCCAGATCCCAAAAATTATGTTGCTTTACAAGTTAGTGTATTTTGATTGATATGCAAAGTGCAAGGCACTAAATGCATGTTCATTTACCTTGAATGGAATGCTTTTATGCCTAAGATGCATCACCAATGTAGATCTCTTGGTTTGGCCATGACCATAAGTCTTGTGAAGCACCATGGATCTCTAGGGATGGCTATGGGCATAAGTCTTTTGAAGTAGACATGGCTTTTATTTGCTTTGTTGGCAAACACATGTTTGTATAGAGAATGGCTTTGGGATGGCTACGTGATAGAGCAATTGCATCATGACATGAACTGTTGTTGTGTGGTACGTTATAGCTCGCCAATGCCTTTGTGTTCATGACATTGAAGGCTTTAGTCATGGACTTGTACTGAGGGCTTTTGCATATGTTGGTTGGTTGTTTTTGTACACTCGATGTACCGGTTGTAGATTTGAGCTTTGAGGATGATATTGTTAGCAGTCTAGTCAACTCACGTGTGAGTCTAGGCTGAGCCAGTGGTATTTCGGCATTTTGTAGTGGTTTGTATGATGGTTATTTAGTCATTTTATGCTGGCAGACCAGCATTAAATGCTGGCTTACTTGCTGCCATTTATGGTACTATTTTGGCCTTTATGTTTTGGGTTTCCCTCCTCAAGTCATTGATTCATCACCTGAGGTTCTGTTGGAGAGAGGGAGCCGGTGCTAGTGTCCATGCAACTAGTGACTCATTGTTGTACACGATTGTCTCATGTTTGGTATTCTGTTTTTGGAACATTCTTCTAAGTTCTCTTCTTTGCATTGTTCTTCTATGTTATCTCTTCTATCTTGTGTTTAGCAAATTGTTTGAGTGTCTATTTATGCTTCCATTGCTGCATCCACTCCAGACATGGTATGAGATTTTAGGATCTATGCCCTTGGTGCTATGTTCTGCTGATTATAGGTCTTTCTCTGCTTTCTGCTGATGAGGCGATCCCTTGCTGCTGCAATTGTGCTGTTTACAGCCCTACAGATCTGTGTTTTCTGCATTTATTGCATCATCAGCCTGCATTTTGTACTTTGGACAGTTGTATTTTCAGTCTGCTTCCCTTTTGCTGCCCGAGGTGGCTCCTGATTTTTGTGATTTCAGCATTGTGATTTTGTGATCAGCTTGTGTACACTACATGCGAACTCTGTTAGTGCAGTCTATGCTGTTGGTTTGGTTGTACTCTCTCTCTCCTCCTCTTCATTCCTTTTTTTTTCTCTTCCTCTACTCTCGAGATGGCTCCTTCGTGTTGTTCCACCGATAACAAGCTACATGGTCTTGATTACCTAACATGGAGTGTTGCTACGAAAGCATGGTTTGTGCAGAAGCAGTTATGGTACATTGTGTTTGGAACTTGTGAGTATTCTGAGCATCCTACTCCTCTTCTATTTGATTTTGACATAGTTACCAGGAACGGGGAACGGGAACGGGAACGGGACCCCCCGGAACGGGGGGAACGCCTAAAGTTAGGGAACGGGAACGGAGGGAACGGCATATATATATATATATATATATATATATATATATATAAGAGAGAGAGAGAGAGAGAGAGAGAGAGAGAGAGAGAGAGAGAGAGAGAGAGAGAGAGAGCTCATAGATTAAGTTAGTTGGAAGATTGCATGGTGGAAGTGAGAAGAGTGGCATGATATCACCGTTGCATCTTGCTCACACCAAATCTAGACAAATCCCCAAATTTTCCAAGTCCTGCGTGCACTAATTTCAGTGAAATTGAAAGAATTTCACTAAAATGTGAAAAGCCCCAAAATTCCCGGGTAGATGTGCACCGACTTTGCAATTTCTGAGTCAAATTGTCCAATTTTGTGTTAAGATCCCCAGATTCGAGAAAAGCCCCAAATTTTTGAGCCGATTTTGAACAGATAAGAAATCTTGTGCTCACGCATGCGAAATCCCGTCAATGGGTGAAGGAGATTTCAAAAAAAAGATTGAAATTTTGAAAAAATCTACAGGTCAACGGACCCGTCAGTCGTGCGCTGTGACGCCCGCCTTTCGCCGTTACGTACTGGTCGCCGTGTCCGCCGTGCAGTCGCCCCGTCGCGTGCAGCTGTTGCCTGTTACGTATCGCACAGCAGTCGCCTCCAGTCGTCTGTCCACGCTTGCTGCAGTTCCAGGGAACGGCCATTCCAAACAGGGAACGGTTGCTGGAACGGCCCGGAACGGTGCGGAACGGGCAGGAACGGGGCTGGGAACAGGCAGGAACGTTCCATTGGCGTTTCGCTGGTAGACACATGCCGGAACGCGTTAATCCGTTCCTAAGGCCCGGAACGGGCGTTCCCTGTTTCTATGGATTTTGAGAAGGACAACTATGAAGAAGCTATGCTCACATGGAGTACTGATGATGCTTGTGCATATTTTGCTCTTCTTTTCGCTGCATCTTTAAAGAATCCCTTTCAATAATTACCTCATGTAGGACTACTCTAGTGATTTGGGTAAAGCTTCAGATGTTGTATGTGAGGCTCCTTCGCCTATGTGTGCGGTTATCCTTTATGGATAGCTCCAGTAGATGAAATTTGATCTACAGGATACTATTCAATCATTCTTTCTTCGTGGCATATAGGTACATAATTTACTCTGACACATATAGTCAGCCCTTCCAGAGAATCATCTTGTGGGGATTGTGCTTTACAAGCTCCCTCCAGAGTTTGATGGAGTAGCCAATGCTTTGAGGACTCAAATGTCATTGACGCACGTGAGTTTTCTATATGTGTCCTCAATGTTGCTTGATCATGAGACGTTTTTGCAATTACGGGGGAGGCTTCTGTTAGAGTGAAGCAATGCGGAAGCGAATGACCGTAACAAAGAGTGAATGGAGAGAGAAGAGAGAGAGAGAGAGAGAGAGAGAAAGAGACAGTAAAACACAGAAAATTTGCAGTGAAGAATGCTGTACAAGGATGCAGAATAATGCACGGGTGCAGAGATAATATTTGGGTATGTCTTTGCCTTGAGGACCTCGATCTCCATCAACCCCGAGTGCTATCTCCGTCACCAGCAGACTAAAATCTGTCAAATACAAGTGTTGTAGTTTGCTGGAAACTCAGCCTTTAAAAGGCTGAAAAGAATGCCTCGAAAAATGCCCAAAATAGGCAAGTCGGCTGCATTTAATGCAATCGAATGTAGTCGGATAGTTTGACTGCTGACACGTGGCAGGCAGCTGACTCCTAACAGCTTTCATTGCAGTTTGGTGGCTCTAGTGAGGCTTTGTAGCCTCAGAGAAGAAGTCAAAGGCCCAGTGCTATCATTGTGGTAAGAAGGGATATTTGTGCACGGATCGCAAAGAGTTAGCGGCTTCGAGGAAGAAGGAGAAGAAGAAGTAGGATATGGACTCCTTTGCTAAGTCATTTATCTCCTCCGACTTTGACTCAGATTCTTCGGTGAGACCAAGGCCAAGGCGCAGAGAGGATCTTCTTCTTCAAATAGTGGGAAGGGCATGGTAGCCCTTCCTTCTTCTACTTTCTAGTACAGGTGATCTGGCCATCCCTCATGACTCTCGGTGCTAGAGAGGGAGTGTGAGAGGATGGTGAGGTGGGGCAAGTTAGCCTCATCTATATAGGTATATAGGTGCACAGGTTCTAGGGAGGGATATCCTTGACTCGTCGATTGAAGTGTGGCAGGTTTAAATCTTGGAGTTGGAATTAACATCTAGGTCCATCATGGGCTGTTACTTGATAGAGAGCGGGATTGGCTTCTAGTTCAACCTCACATGAGGGGACACTTCGACGATCTTGGACAAAGGAGAGGAATCCATGATCATTTATAATCAAATGTATTTTTGATAAGATGGTCTTGTATGCTACTATGAGACATTGTTGACAGACACAAAGATCTATTATGATTCTTCTCTGTTTTCAAGTTCTGGTACGATTAATATAGACACTTAGGTTCTCTCCAAGGTACCTTGGTGGTGGTTTGATAACCCATTGCTTGGGTATCCATGGTCCTATTTTGGCGGTCTTTGTTGTATGGACTGTGATGAGTCATTATCATTGTATTGTATTAGATCACCCATGATTTGAGAAAGAGTGTCAGCGGAATCTTACGATGGTATTTAGCCATTTTTTAGTGGTTTGTATGATGCTTATTTAGGCATTTTATGTTGGCTGACTTGCGGCCATTTATGACACTATTTTGGTCTATATATTTTGGGCTTCCCTCCTCAATTATTGATTCATTACTCGAGATCTAGTTGAAGAGAGGGAGCCGGTGCCGATGCCCACATATTGCCAATGACTCACTGTTGTATGTGACTATCTTGTGTTTGGCATATGGATTCCATTTCTCGAGTATTCTTCTAAGTTCTCTTCTTTGCAGTGTTCTTTTATGTTCTCTTCTGTCTTGTGTTCAATAGTTTTTTTCAACTCCTGTTTATGCTTCCATTGCTACATCCACTTCTGACAGATACGCAGTTGGTATGGGAGTGGGTGAATGTCTTGTTGAGCAGCTTGATGTGTTTGAACCTTTAGTAGGGAAAGCATATGCTATGCTAAGTTTGATAGCTTGATGGCTGTGGATCCTTTAAAATGTATGGTTATCTCTGTTGTTAAAAGAAGTCGAGGTTTACAATTGTAGAGTATCAATGTATAGATGCTGGCCAACTTTGAGACAAGAAATGTGTAAGGAATTCACATTGCTTGAATGAAGCTATTGGGGGGGGAGAGATTTGCCATGAGGACATGAAATTTTGATGCCTTGCTTAGCATTTGATTAAGTGTTAATCAAATATGTAAATGTGAGGTGCATATAGCACGTGTGTGCAAGTTACTTATTTCACAATGATGGGCCAAGGACCTTGAGATATTAGTGGGTTTTAAAGGTAAAAGTTATAATAAGTTATACTTGATAGGTACTAGGTGGTAGATGGTGATAGATTTGGTGTGGATAATTTCATTAGCCATTAATCTCACTAGTGACATTAGGAACTAGGCATTAATTAATTAATTAATGCTAATTCAAGGGCTAGTGAATGCTCAAGAATACTTGGTTGACAAATTGGCCTAGCAATTTAATTGTTGGTTGGTATAGTTAATTTTCTGAGCAAGAATTATTAATTAAATTAATTTTTAGAATTGATGTTCTGAAAACTTAATTTAATTGGGCTGAGAATTGCTGAAAAATACAATTAGAAGGTTGTGACTTGGCAAAATCTTCCCATGCAAGGGAGGAATTGCTATATGAGTTTGGTAAAGCCTCATTTTAACATTGCGGAGTTTGGGAGAGGAAGAGAGAGAGAGGTATTGCTGCAATTGTCCAGCCATTGGTGATTAGCTAAGCCATTGGAGGCTATCAAAGAGCTGCCACTAGCTGATTAGGAGGCCATTAGAGATAGATGGTAGCCCCTGTAGGCTGTCTATAGGTAGGTGACAGCAAGTTTGCAGTCTACAAGGGCAGGTGATTGCATATGGGTCTCTCCTTATTGGTGGGCTGCAGTAAATCAGCCACTCACAGAAGGGCAGCATCAAAATTCAACTAATTTTAGTGATGAATCTCTAAAATTTCTGTCTCTTTAGCTTCCTCTTCATTGTCTCAGCCAATTCATAGCTTCTCTCAAGAGATCTCAGCCAAATGCAGTCCCAAGAGGGCACAATTGAAGGATTTTTGTTGCTAAAACCTAGCTTACGAGAGAGATTAGGATTTACTAGCCACCTTGGAAAGAGCAGAAATTGGGGTCTAGTACTTGAAATTCAGCAATTGAAATTTGGGGATTTCAGAGAATTTCAATAGGCTAGCCAACCGACATTTAGGTTGGGGTAGAATTTATCACGCAAGGAGCAGATTGAAGGCCAATCCCTAAGCAAACCTAGGGGCAAATCGGTTTGAAGGCTTGCTAGTCATTTGTGATAAGAAAGGACAATTGGAGAGCAAAGAAGATGTAGTGAAATCCTAGTGTATTCCGTTCTAGTAATTTAATCCAAGAGGAAGATTGGTTTCATGGTTTGATTGTTGGGATGCCATCATTTCCCTTGACTTGGTGGGCCTAAGGCACCTAATTGAAGGTTAGAAACTTTGCTCCAGTACTGAAATTTTGTTTAGTTGAGCATTAACAACAAGTCTATCTTTTTCCAATGAGATGTGATCAACTAGTAAATGATGCCTCTCATTTTTTGTAAATGCATATAATGAAGGAGAAAATGCATACAATGAAGGGAAAAATCCAATGTCTTTAGTTGAGCTTAAAGAGGACAACAATTGAAATGTTTGTGCAATTGGCAAATGAACCTTAGTTTATGCGCTTTTGAAACCCCCCCAAAGGAGGGCAACAAAGGCAAGAAGAGGAAATCATCTTCAAGAGCTTTAGGACAATGAGATGCACTAAAGGAAGAGCTAATGTAGTAGCATAATGTTCCAAATATGTGTAGTGAGTATAAGCAAATGGTGCCAATTTGGCAATTGGTGCATATGTAAGGCCAACTTGGAAGTGCCAATCCATCCAATTATGGACAGCAAGGCATTTATGCTAATGTGGGTTACTTGGGATACTTTGGTGGTGGTTTGGTTTTCCTAGCAATGATTGATAATGCTTTAGCCATGTGGATGCAAGGATTAAATATATTTGGTATGCAGCCATCTATGCATGGTATGCAAGGTCCAATGTCTTTGTGTGTGGCAAGTGGAATATAAAACCCAATGTATAGCAATGTTGGCATGATGTTGGGGCACAAAGTGCTAAGTTTAGCAATGCATATATGCGGCTCACTATGTTTGGGACTCCTGCTATAATGCTTGTCATGCAAACACTTAGTATAGTATTGGTCATGAGAGAAATGTAGCCAATGTACCATTTTCGGCAGCAATGTGAAAGTTCCAAGGATCTATGTGGTCCAAAGAGAGAAAGGCCTAGATCCTAGTGGGGGACTTGAAGGCAAGTGAAGAGCTAGAGGTAAAGTTTTCATGTGCTTCTTGGTGAACTTTTACGACCGTTTTACCTATGGAAGAATGCAAATGGATGGAGGAGGGTGACTTGGCAAATCATATTCGGTGATGCACTTTACCTTGATGTGTTTTAGTTAGAGCCAGTTTTGGATTTGGGATCATTTGGGTTTAGTAGAGCATAGAGGGTCTAGAGTATTGCTTGATGCTCAAGAGGGAGGTTGCGACGTCTGCCCCAAAATGGGCCGCCTAGCAAATAATGCATCTGCTTGATCCAAAAATGGGTTGTCTGTTGAGCTAAAAAAGCATTACCTGACTTAGACAGTCCCAAAATACGCTTAATTAATGAATAAACCTTCTTATTTTAAAAGAAACATGATCCTAGAGAGTTACTGTGCCCCACATGCAAAACCCTAATTTGGGTGTCCCAAACTTTCTAAAAATAAAGATGCAGCTGACCACTCTCCCTCAATCTCATTTTTGCAGGTTTCAGGCCCTTTGGCTTTGTTGCTCACATCCTGTTTGTGGAGGGCATCTCATCCGAAGCTGCCCATTGCTGTTTACATTAGTGTAGCTCCTGTTTCTAGCCTCCATCGTGCAGTCTATATCGATTTCTGTTGCATTTGCTGATCAACCACATCGTCTACAGTTGGCAAATAACTGAACTACTATGTTTGTGATCTATAGTTGCTATACGGCTGTCTCATCATCATGCTTGTGTTTTTGCTGTCGTCAGCTTGCCACATCATTATCAGCTTGTGCAAATTTTCTCTCTCCTCAGTTACTTGCGTTTTTAGTATTTCTCTCTCCTAACTACTTGTCTACATCATATCTTAACCTGCGACTATGTTTGCTACTATTTGACACATGGAGGCTACCTTCCTGCGTTTCGGGATTTGCTCAGACTATAACACACTCTTTAGCTCATAACCTTTACCTTGATCCTTGAGATATAAGAGTTTGAGATTCAATATTCGTTGCATAGTGTGTTTGTTGCACAAGCATTGTATATTCAGTAGTCATTCACCTCATTATTCATTGTGTTCATTGTCTCCGAGTTACCCTATCTCTAATTGTGTTTTGTGTTATCAGTTTGTGCTTTGTTGTACGAGTCGTTTTGTGTTTTTTGCGTTCAGAGCATTTCTTCACATGGTATCGGAGCCAAGTAAGCTCTTTTTGAGATATCTAGGACTTTGATCGGAAAGCTCACCTATAGAAGCAGGAACAACAAAAGAGTTAGATGACTTCGAATATTTCAATTTTCCACACTGCTTTAGTCTCCACAACCAAACATGTCTAAAAACAATTAGGAGTGGGCCTCCCAGCGTGCCTCTGATAGAATTGACATGGTTGGAGAGACTTCAAATTACCATGGTGTCTACTGACCATACAAGATTTCAGCTGTAGAGTACAATCTCATTCTCATGCATAGGGCTTTGCAGTAGATTGAAGGTAAGACTGAGTTTTCTTCTTTAGTTTCTTTGCATAAAACTAATGACCATGTAGGAAAGATAGAATCTCCACCATGACTGCCATCCGCAAGTGGAAATTGGCACGGACTATATACGAGTATCCCTTAGTTGATACCACTGTTTGCCTCTGTGGTCTTACTTGGTGGCCCGACCAGTCATTCTTTCATTTCCTAGCCAACATTTAGACAAGGCTTACGTGTCTCAGTGCCTCCACCTTCCCCATCGGCACCTTATGGAAACATTCACGTTCTTGTGCCTCCGCATCTATCGGCACCCATTGGACACTCAGTCTATTTTTGTCTATCCCCCTTCTTCTCCACCATCCTTATCCACCTCCATATTCTATACTAGCCATCTATCTTCCCCATCGGCACCTTATGGAAACATTCACGTTCTTGTGCCTCCGCATCTATCGGCACCCATTGGACACTTAGTCTATTTTTGTCTATCCCCCTTCTTCTCCACCATCCTTATCCACCTCCATATTCTATACTAGCCATCTATCCCCCCCCTTCCCCTAGCTTCCCAATCATCCTCATTCGCCAAGCATGCTTTTTTAGATGATAAGACTCGTTTTAACGGGTCAAATTTTACCACGTGGTCCAATTTGATGAGACATGTATTGGATTCCCAAGGTTTGTGGGAACTTGTTCTTGGACAAGAACCTCAGCTGGTGACCCCCGATGGTATCCATATGAGGTTTGTTGCTCTTGGAAAAGCACAAATGCAATAGCCATCGTCGAGTTGATGCAAGGTCCCCTTCCTGAATTTCACTCACAACTCTAGCACTTTGATTTTACCTCTAAACGGTGGGTTCATCTCGTTGACCGCTATGTAGTGCAGGATGGGACTCGTTGCATCAACTTAGATCACAAGCTTCAAAACTTCACCATCACTGATAAGGATGACTTAAAAGTCAAGTTGGTTGAGTATCGGCATGTACTCGTTGAGTTGTCAACCATTTTGGTCCCTAAATCCCCTGACGATCACGTTACATTGCCACATAAATATTTTCATTTTGTGCAGCAGGTGATCTCACAGCCTAAGATGCCCATGTTCTATGAATTTGAGTGTCAGCTCTTGTGTTACACGGCTGTTCAATTGGTTCATGGGACATCCTCCACAGAGGGGGCCTTTGTTGTATTTTCTCAGAAGGGGCAATGAGGGAAGAGCAAGCAACCTCCACCTTCCAATCAACATCCAATTCCAAACCCAAACTAAGCTAGTGAGTCACAAGGAATTTCCCAATTAAAACTCAAATCTGGCTAGCAAAATGTACGTAAGAAAAATCAGTATTGTCAACATTGTCAAAAGGTTGGTTACTTTGACGACAAGTGTTGTTCAAAGGCTAAGGGCAGTCCTCACCCAAGACTCGTGTCTCAAGCCCATCTAGGCGGGCACTCTTGCCCCCCCCTTCCACAATTGAGACAGATCCATTGCTCACATGGTAGTTGGTTCTTTTGCTCCCTCTTCACTTGAGGAGTTGTTAGAAATGTCTGCCCATCCCACTATTGTGGACTTTAGTTATCCTCTGGCATGTATTGCCTCTATTGAGAAATGACTTGATGAGCTTCCTTCTTGCTTGGAGTTACCCTCTCCTTTGAGTTTGCAGCCAGAAGCACTTATGGCCACTTTCTCTAGCGACCATTCGGCCTAGCAAATTATGGAGACTTCCTCCGGTTTAGATCTCTGTGATACTGAGTGTGATTCCTTTCCACTCCCCACATTTTCTTTTACCCTAAGGTGTCCCACCCCAAAGCATCTCGGATTCTCGAGCATTGGGCAAAGGGTGTATGCTGGTTGCTCAGTGATCTACCAAGACTACAAAGGTAATGGTTGTCTTGCCAAGGGAGCCCAAGTGATCACCCTAGAGAGGCCAACGCATTGGACCGAGGATGTTTGTTGGCAGCCCAGGGGCCTACCAAGTTGTGCAAAGGTGGATGGAATCAACAATGGACTTTTTCTTTGAGTTGTTTTTTAAAAAGGGCTTTGTGTTGAGTTGTCACAAGATTTAGCATTTAAGTAGGGTTTCTAGATTAATGTTCGTCCGATTGAGTTACTGTGCCCTGAAGTACGAGAAATAAGGATGGATAGCCCCACTATCTTCATAAAACAAGAAAAATAATCCCATACACTACTAGGATAAGTGGCTAGGGATATTACCTAAGGGGATGTGTGTGTTTGCATATCATATGGAGAATATGTAGAGAGAGGCAAGACAACTAGAGAGCAAGCAAGACAAACAAAGCCAGCATGTAAGCATAGGGAAAAAATTGTTAGAGAGTCATTCCTTGGACAACAGGCAGTACGGACAGCGCAGGAGCCGCGTCAGCTTGTGCAGAGTGCAGGAGGAGCCACGCAGTGCAGTCGGACAGTTGTCATGTGGCACACCAGCAGTCGGACAGGTTTTTTGTGCAGTTGGCTGCAGTAAATGCAACCGACCTGATTTTGGCCATTTTCTTGTGTTATTTTCTGCTATTTATAGTATTCAAGTCCAGCACTTGGTCATCTTGGATCTGACAAAGACAGCCTGCGGAGATTGACAGCACGTAGGCTGATGGAGATCGAGGTCCTCAAGGTGGAGACCATAGTTGTCAGGTCCGAAAAGTACGGTACGATAAAATACGGTACTAAATGGTACCTTAAGATTTTATAAGGTACGGTACGATATTAGTACGAAAAAAAAATTAACTTCATTATTTTGAACTATAGATGATAGAACAGATGTTTAAAGTCTAAATGGCAATGCTATTGGAGTATATAAGATGAATACTTGAGGGTAACATGCCAAAACCTCTATGGCATATGTTGCATGAACAACATGCGCTACAACTTACAAGTACATACATAGGAGTGGATACATCATACATGAATGATCATACAAATAAGAGGCATGTATGCTTGAGAGTGAGAAGGTTGAGAGAGAGAGAGAGAGAGAGAGAGAGAGAGAGAGAGAGAGAGAGAGAGAATGCAAATATGAACAAAGAGAGTAGGAGCGATGTCCGACCCTGGCACCCCCATGACCTAACCGGGCCTGCCGCCGAATCTTGCCGTTGACCACGCTCGTTGACGCTTGCCGTTTTCTGCTCGTGAACCATCGCCCCTGAAAGATGGCTTCGAGAAAGACAGAGAGAAAACGATAAAAATCTTGAGCACGAGTGATTCTTCTCCTCCCAACCACGCCTAGATAAGTGCTGGCACCTTTCTCCTCATTTCCTCTACCAGCCGTCCACTATTGGTGAGTCCTACTATTCTTGGACTCTCTTACTCTCTAGGCTCCCCTTAACCCCGTTCGGGCGCCCAAGAGCCCGGACGGTCATTCTCGTGCATGTTCCCCTAGATTTACCTTAATGTCACATTAAATGTCACTTTAATGTCACATTCCATATTTGTGACCTTAACGTGACATTAAATATCACTTTTAATGCCACATTAATGTCACATTTCCTTCCCCTTGAGAATCGGTTTTGTCCTCGAAAACGATACTTGGAAGGTCTAACTGTAAATCGGGAAACCTTTTCTTTAAAGTACTTACTCGCTTCCATGTTGAGCTTTCTTCTGAACAATCTTTCCACTTAACCAAACATTCCTGATAAATAGTTTTCCTTGCTCGTCTATTACGAACATTTAATATTTTTTCTGGTTCATGTGGATTAGATTGGTCATTGAATAGCTCCTCAATATCATCATTTAAGATTAGATTATCCAAATCACCCAGCTTCTTCCTTAATTTACTTACATGAAAAACTGGATGTATTTTACTACCAGCAGGTAGTTGGAGCTTGTAAGCCAATTCTCCCACCCTTTTAAGTATTTTATGAAAGGACCACAATACCTTGGTGAAAGCTTTGGACATTGTCACTTTTTCATAGTTTTAGTTTGTTCAGGCACCTTAAGATAGACCAATTCTCCTTCTTCAAAGGACATGTCTCTTCGGTGAGGATCTGCATATGCTCTAGCTCGATTTTGAGCTTTTTTAATATTTTCTTGAGCAAATTTTAACATACTATTCATATCCTCCAAAAAGTCTTTAGCTGCCTGAACCTTTTCCTTATGCAGTCCTACTGCGAAAGGAGCTCTGGGGGCTGAAACCCATACATTAACATAAATGGACTATATCCAGTGGAAGAGTGCTTGGCACTGTTATATGCAAACTCTGCTATCGGTAAATACTCTTCCCAATTAGTTTGCCTTTTACTTACATATGCCCTAAGCATATCTTCAAGAATTTGGTTAACCCTTTTAGTTTGCCCATCTGTTTGCGGGTGATCCGCCGTACTCATGCTAAGTTTAGTATCCAATTTCCTAAATACCGCACGCCAAAAATGGCTATCAAATTTTCTATCTCGATTAGAAACTATATTTGCCGGAAGGCCATACAATCGGTATATGTTCTCTACGAACAATCTAGCCAATTCTGGTGTTTTAACATCAGTTGAAGTTGGAATGAACCTAGCCATTTTGGTTAATCTATCCACAATTACCCACACAGAGTCGTGCCCCCTCTGTGTTCTAGGTAAAGCAACAATAAAGTCCATGGAGATACTCTCCCATTTTCCCGAAGGAATCTCTAGTGGATGGAGAAGTCCTCCCATTTTTAATCTTTCAGCTTTATTAACCTGGGCATTTATTACATTTGACCACATAGTCAAGGATGTCCTTATTCATTTCAGGCCAATAGAACTGCCTTTTAATAAGACTATAAGTCTTATTAACTTTTGGATGTCCCGCACTAGGGGTATCATGACACTCAAAGAGTATCTGGTGCCTTATTTCTGTATCTTTTCGGACATATACTCTACCCTTGTAGAGTAAATAACCATTATCAATGGTAAAATTCTTCCACTTGAATCCAGTTTGAGCAACCCCTGATGCTCCATTTCCTTGTTGAACATCCTCAGATATTCCTTCCTTAGTAGAAGCACTTTCATTTGGATCCCCATTTTTTATTGCTTTCCATATGTTGAATATGCCAGATCAACCTGGCATTTTCCTTTTAAAGATTCAAGCAAATTGGAAGTGAACTGAGTAAAACTCAATTCATTAATGATGGGCATTCTGCTGAGTGCATCAGCTATGATATTATACTTTCCTTTTCTATATCTTATCTCATAGTCGAACTCTTGGAGGAGTTCGGCCCATCTGGCTTTACGCCCGTGTAAATCTGGTTGATCATTAAGCCACTTAATGCTTTCATGATCCGATAAAATCAAAAGTTTGGCACCATACAAATAGTGCCTCCATTTCTTCATTGCATGTACTATTGCATACAACTCCCTCTCATAAACAGAATAGTTCTGTTTTGCACGATCTAATTTCTTGCTTTCAAAAGCAATTGGTCGACCTTCTTGTAATAAGACCGCGTCTATCGCCTTATCACTGGCATCAGCTTCAACCACAAATGGTTTATTGGGATCCACTATTAATAATATTGGAGTTGTAGCAATAGCTACCTTAAGTTTTTGAAAACTTTCATTTTGATCTGTTCCCCAATTAAAACTTTTCCCTTTCCCTTTTAGTTGGTTTGTCATTGGAACAGTTATTTTGGCATAATCTCGAATGAATCTACGATAAAATCCAGATAAACCTAGGAAGATCTGCAGCTCTTCCAGGTTCCTTGGAGGTGGCCATTCAATAATTGCCCTTACTTTTTTTGGATCCATGTTGATTCCCTCTTTCGAGATAATATGCCCCAAATATTTGACCTCTTGTGCAAAGAATTCACATTTAGTTTTCTTTGCATAAAGGGAATGCGTTCTTAACAGTTGGAATACTAATTGTAAGTGTTCCAAATGTTCTTCTCTTGATTTACTAAAGATCAAGATATCATCCAAAAAGACTACTACAAAATGTCCGAGATAGGGCCGTAAAACACTATTCATCAGCTTCATAAAGGTAGCTCGTGCATTAGTGAGGCCAAAAGGCATCACCAAAAAATCATAATGCCCATATCTAGTACGAAATGCTGTCTTAGAAACATCTTGTGCCTTAATTCTTACTTGGTGATAACCTGATCTTAAATCTATCTTTGTGAAGAATTTTGCCCCTTGTAATTGATCAAAAAGATCTTCCATTCTGGGCATAGGAAATTTATTCTTCTCCGTTATTTTATTAAGTGCTCTATAGTCAACACAAAGTCGCATAGAACCATTTTTTTTCTTTACCAATAAAATTGGTGAAGCCCAAGGTGAATTACTGGGTTGAATAAACCCTTTATCCAGGTAATCCTTAATTTGTCTTTCAACTTCTTGATGCTGTGTTTCACTTAACCTATATGGTGGTTTTGAAATTGGGTGTGTATCCTTATTTATATCAATTGGGTGATTTATATCACCCCTATCTGGTGGAAGGCCACTTGGTAAATCAGAAGGAAACACATCTTTAAAATCATCTAACAAACTATTCAATTCATTATTAACATTCAACTCACAAACATAAGAAAATTGTTGCTTAATATTACAGAAAGTAAAAGTATTCTGTACAGGAAGAGACCATAACATATATACCTCACAAACTTCCTTCTTTATCAGCTTCTGAACTTCAGTAGAACACAGCAAAGGATTATCAGATACTTCATGTTCACCTTGAATGACAAAAGTCTTACCATCCCTTTCAAATTCCAGTGTATTATGGTGATAACTACGTTTTAAGGATGGTTCCAATCCCCATAGCCACTTCCTCCCTAGAGCAATATCAGCTCTTTCCATATTCATTATTTGGAAATCAAGTTTATCTTTATATCCTTGAATTTCAATTTCCAAATTGGATACCATTGTATCCCATATTTTATTGTCTTGGCCTTGCATCATACGAACAACATATTGATGCCCACTCTTTTGTTGGGGAAGTTTCAATTTTTTGACAAGTGCATAATTTATAAAATTATGTGTGGCAGAGTCATTAATCATGACTCTAACCCTCTTTCCAGGTATCAATCCATGTACTCTAAGTTAATCATGTGGCCCAAAAGTAGGCTGCCACATAGAAGTTGACATACAACACTTACGTTGTACATCCATGTGCAAGACCTCTAAAGATTTGTACTTTTCATGCCCCTTTAATTCTAAGGTCTGCACTACATGGATTTGTTTTTCTTTTCCCTTGCCCTTGTCCTTATCCTTTCCTTTGTCTTCCCCCTTTTTCTTTTGAGGGCAATTCCAAGCAGCATGGTTAGGGGATAGGCAATTGAAATACAACTTTTCTTTTTTGGCCTTATCAAAGTCATCAGGACTTAACTTTGGCCTCATATATGGTTTCTTTTCAAAAGGTTGTTTTTTACCCTTAAAAAATGGCATTTTCCTTATAAATTTGCCCACAAATTTTGAGGTTTCCAATTCCTTAGACTTGTGCTCCGTATCAGTGAGACTAGTGAGTGTACCTGGACGCATACTATCTTCATGAATTAATGCAAATTTAATTGCTTCTTCCAGCGTCTTAGGTAAACTCCCTTTTACTTCCTTTTTACAAGCTTTATCTAGTCCCCTAATGAATCCTCTTGTTTTTTGGAATTCATCTATTCCTTCCAGTTTGAGGATTATCTCACAATATTCCTCCAGATATGTCAGCAGGGGTCTTCCCTTTTGTCTGACATAATCCCAATCTTCCCAATTTCTTTCCATTTCATTTTCAGGAAGAAATTCTTTCAAAAAGACGGATTCAAATTGAGCCCAGGTTTCAGGTATTTTATTCGCCTCCTTTAAAGTTCACCATCACTTATATGCTTTGGGCCCCAAAGTTAAACTAGCCTCAAGTGCTTGGAGATGTGGTGGGGTATTTTTTAATTTATGTAAATCTTCCCATTTTTGGAGAAAATTAAAGATTGTGTCTTTATTCCTATCTTTTTCCTCCCCGTAAAATTGAGGTGGTTTCATATCCTTTAGAACTGGATTATCCCTCAATTTATGGTAAGGTTGGGGTTCCTTAGGATCTCGCATAGTCACATCTAAATCTTTCGATGAAGATGGGACATCTGAGATTTCTATTTTATTTTTATCTCTTTCCAATAATAAAGTTAATTGAGATTTTATTTCAGTGAGTGTTTGAGTTAAAAATTCCATTTGAACCCCCTGAGCTTGCACACGAGCAGTAAGATCATCAAATTGCTCTCGTGTAGCAAAAAATTCTTCCCACTGTTCTTCTTGCATTTCTGGTTCCTGGGGATCTACCATAGGGTGGTCCCCAGAACTAGAACCTTCCATTATTTTCTCTTTTCCTCTTTCTGCCATTAATACAATGGAATTGGAAAGCAAAGATAAGAAATTTGCAGATAAAGTAAAGTACTTCCCTGATTTTAATGGCAGGCAGTGGCTGCTGATTTGGAAAGAAACTCGAAGAGTAAGAAACAGATTTTATCTTCTCGGACAAAGTCGGTCAGGCCGAAAATGGAGCTTCTTTGCAGAACGACTAGTATTCAGCTCCCTTCTTTAATAATCACGCAGACCATCAATGTCCTTTTCCTAAATTTACTTTCTGCTGAACCTGTACTTGTAATATAAATACAGTCGAGGCTGAAAAGAAGAAGTCCGAACACGCAGTCGACTGATCCAACACGTATCAGAAAAGAACTTCAACTTCAGCCCGTGAAAAGGAGAAGAATGCGTGTCTTGTTGGTGTGTTCATGGATGAGCATTCACAGACAGGCGTGGGCAAGATTCGATGGCTCACGATCAGCTTACGCGTTTTTCAAACAGGCGTGAAAAAGTGGCTGCCCTTTGATACGTTACGTGACCAATTTTACATGTCACGTTAAGTTTTTTGTGACGTGTCACGTAGCGTTTGACTAACAGTTCACGGTCCGTCGACTGGCGATTAAATAAATGGCGGGGCACTCGACGTTTGACCAACAGCTTTACGGGTCCGTCGCTGCCCGTCGACTGTCGACTGAATAGATCGCGGGCACTTCTGGCTTTACAGGTCCATCGCTGCCCTTTCGATGAAGATCTCCAGGAATCCTCACGGCTCTGATACCAATGAAAGATGGCTTCGGGAAAGACAGAGAGAAAACGATAAAAATCCTGAGCACGAGTGATTCTTCTCCTCCCAACCACGCCTAGATAAGTGCTGGCACCTTTCTCCTCATTTCCTCTGCCAGCCGTCCACTATTGGTGAGTCCTACTATTCTTGGACTCTCTTACTCTCTAGGCTCCCCTTAACCCCGTTCGGGCGCCCAAGAGCCCGGACGGTCATTCTCGTGTATGTTCCCCTAGATTTACCTTAATGTCACATTAAATGTCACTTTAATGTCACATTCCATATTTGTGATCTTAACGTGACATTAAATATCACTTTTAATGTCACATTAATGTCACAGCCCCGTTGCCTCCTGGCCTGCGCCCCACTCTCCGTTGCCGCCTAGTATTGCGCCGCTGTCGTCTGTTGCACGCCAGGTCGCCTGGACCAGCGCCGTCGTGACCTGCACCCCGTTTCGTCGCCCGTCTGCTGTGCGTTGTTGGCGCCTGGCTCTGGTCACGACTGAGCCCACCAGGCAGTCCCGTTGCCTCTGTGCGCCTGCTGCACAACAGGTCGAGGCCTGGACTTGCGCCGTCGCGACCTGCACCCCGCTTCCTCGTCCGTCTCCTTCGCGCTGTTGACGCCTGGCTCTGGTCACGACTGAGCCCATCAGGCAGTCCCCTCGCCTCTGCTCGCCTGCTGTACAACTGGTTGATTCGTCAGGCGGCGCCACTTCTGCAATACGAGCTAAGGCAGCCGAGAGCGAGAGAGAGAGGATCGCCTAGACTTGGGCGCCGCCTGGAGACCCATCTGACGACTGCCGCCTGACAACTTCTTCAGAGAAAAGACAGTAGTATGGCTGGCCTGGATATGGATTTTCTAGACCGGACGGTGGGAGCCCTTGGCCCTGATTCCGATACAGAGGAGCCGGAGGATATGGTGCCGTGCACGGAGGAGATGCCTCCAGGTTCTGAACTGCCGCCTGCGAGCAAACGCTTTAAGCATACTTCTGACGAGCCAATGGGTCCTCAGGAACGTTCCTATGCGCAGGTTGCCTCTGATCCTGTGGATTCGCAGGAGATTGACTGGGAGCATTTGCTGGACTTTGCCAATACTCTGCTTGGCGATTATGTCCAGCATAATAATGAAACTTTTTCTGACGCGGGAACTGATGATGTGCTGGAAGCCATAGTGGACCCGAAATCAGTCTTGCGGTCCTTCTCGGTGTTTTATGACCGTGCTGTTATACTTTTCTTCACTGGCAGGATCCCAATGCTTTCCCATATTCGCCAGTGGATGCACCATTTATTGCAAGGGGAGTGTGTTGAGGAGATCTTCCTTGGACCTCGCGGCTTTTATGAGGTGCTGTTGAAATCGGAAACACATCGAGCTGAGCTCCTGTCCAAGTTGCCATTATTCTTTGATCGCCGCTTGGTCCATGTTGTACCATGGCGCCCTATGGGCGACTTCCAGCGTTTGCTTCAACGAGAATGCCTGGTGTGGGTGGAAGTGGAAAATTGTCCGGTGGTCTATTGGCCATTGTTGAAGGATGCGATGGCAGTTGTGGGAACAGTGCTGGTTCCCCCAAGCCTTAGGGCTATGAATCGAAACCGTTTATGCATGTTATGGGACACGGCCAGGAAAAGGCTTGCGTGGCTTCGCCTCAATTGTTCTGGCATGCATCCTTTTCATTTTTGCTTGAAATGGGGCAACTTTGCAGGACACTGCTTTTCATGTGGTAAATTGGGGCATTTTAATGGCCGAATGCCCTGAAAGACAACCATCTTCCGAAGATACGCAGGTTATGCTGCCTAAGGATGACATGGTGCTTGATGCCCCGGCACAAGAGGCCCTTCAGGCACCTAATGTCGTGGATAAAGCAAACAACAGGTCTTGGGTTTGGATTCCCGTAGCACTGATTGGATTGAGGCACGTCAAAAAAAAGGTAAAAAGTTGGATGCAGGCTTGGCGGATCCTGGGCCTAATGCTTCACAGGATTCCGTGCGCACGTATATGCGCAGGAAAGAAATGTTCACTTCACAGCAGGCTGCGCGTACTATGGCCCCGTTTGCCCCCCGTAATCAGTTTACAAGGAAAGTCTATACAGACGGTCCCAAGGCCCCACCTGCTAAGCTGGCATTTGATGCAAAAGGTAATGTGATTACACCCTGGGATCGGCGTTATCCCCGCCCCACTCCCAAGGCAGTGGATTTTCCTTCTACCTCTAAAGCAGGTCGCCAGAATTCGTTTGCAGTATTGGCTGATTTTCTGGATGAGAATGTCCTGGATGCTCTTGGGGAAAAGGTGAAATCGAGGCAACAGGCGCCTCGTTCCTGACTTCCTTTTTTTGAAGATATATGAAGATAGCCACGTGGAATGTGCGAGGCATTTGCTCTCGCCATAAGCAACATGCCATGTGGACTGTCTTGCATGAGAACCAGTGGGATGTATTGTGTGCAGTTGAGCACAAAAGTCACGGTGAAGCAGGAAAAGTTGTGGATTGTCATGGATTCTGTCTGTTTTATGCAGGGACACATGCTACGCACTATTCAAGCGTGCTGATGATTGTCCATGAGAAATACCAGCCTGTTCTTGTTAAAAATGACGTGCAGGGCCGCTTTCTGGTAATCGAAGTCTTATTTGAAGGAGAGATTTTATGGTTGCTGGGCCTCTATGCTCCGAATGATCCCGCATCCCGACGGGATCTTTGGTCGACTCTACAGGGCTCCATGTCACTTGGCCGAAGGGGGTTTTTGATGGGAGATTTCAATATGTGTGTTGACTCTTCTCAGTCCACTTCAGGGCATTCGGTAATGGATACGCCGGAAAGCCGGGTGTGGAATTCCTTTGCTTTGCGCGTACTTAAGCAAGATCTTTGGTCGTGGCTTCACCCTTCTTTTTCAGGGTTTACTTTTCATTCCGCACAATATGCAACTACTTGGTCGCGGTTGGACCGAATGTATATCATGCAGGGGGATGATTTTCTTCCCGAGATGCTGGAAATGAAGGTCTTACAGCAATATGCGTTGTCGGACCATTTCCCCCTCCAGCTTGAGATGCGGGCACAACCTATTGCACCTTTTATGCAGTTGCTGGATAGGCTCCCTTTACGTTTCAACTCCTCTTATTTGAAGCATTCAATTTTTTCAGGGCTATATGCAGCAATTGATTGAGAGGTTCTTATTGGACTTCGCCTTTGAGGGCTTGGCTTCATTTGCACGGCTGCTCTCTAATGTGCAGCGGGTTGCTCGGCAATATGGGATTCATCATGCCTCTCTTTGTTGGCGACGTCGACATGCAGCAGAGGACTTACTGGCTTTGGTCTGTTCCTTGCTCGTGGATTCCCCAGATGATGATTTTCTGCTGTCACTGGAGAGGCGTTTGGCCCATCTTATTCAAGTGTTTTAGTTGAAATCTTATCAGCGGGCCAAGTTGCATAACTTGACTGACACATTGCAAGATAGTGCCTGCCAGTCTCATAAGTTCTTTCGCGCCTTGCATGCTTCTCCGGCTCGCGAAAATATGACTAGACTCCAGGATTCGGAAGGTCGCATGGTCACGGATCCGCAGACCATTGTCAATATGTGCAGAAATTATTTTATGAAACTTCTTGGTTCTTCTCCCTCGCCTTCTAGCCAGGTTACGCATGCCCGCTCGGTCTTCTATCATCTGGTCCACCAACAGGTTCCACTTGATATGCAAGCCACTTTGGAGGCGGATATTTGCGAGGAGGAGGTTATGGATGTTTTGTTGCACCTGCCTAAGGATAAAAGTCCTGGTTGGGATGGTCTCACTAATGAATTCTTTGAGAACTCGGCCACGCAGTTGGTGAAGCCATTGGCGGTCATGTTTCAGCAGGTTTGGGAAACAGGGGTCATGCTTTCCTCATGGAAAGCAGGCCTTATCAAACTGATTCCAAAGGTCCCTTCGCCGTCAATGCTGCAATACTGGAGACCAATTTCTTTGATGGGCTCGATGTATAAAATCTTCTCCAAAGTGCTGGCGAATCGGCTTCACAAGCACCTTCCAGCTATTGTGCATCCTCTCCAATATGGTTTCATTAAGGGCCGCAACATTCTGCATAATATCTTAAATGTGCAAATGGCTATTGATTATGCGCGGCACTCCAGTCAGGAAGTGGTATTGATTCAATTGGACTTGGAAAAGGCGTTTGACTATGTGGACTGGTCTTTCATTGCAGATCTCATGTCTGCTATGGGCTTTGGTACTCGGATGTCCCGATTGATCTACACCATTAGTGCTGCGGCTTCTTCAAGAGTTATGCTCAATGGTGGGGTTATAGAGCCATTTGTCCTTGCACGCTCGGTTAGACAGGGTTGCCCTTTGAGTCCTCTCTTCTTTGCCCTGGCGACTCACCCGGTCCTTTCAATGTTATCCTCAATGGCGGCTTCTGCTCAGCTGGCAGGATTGTCTCTTCCTTTGGGGCAGCACTTCATTAGCCAATCTTTGGCTGATGACACCTTTATGATTTTGCGGGCGGACAGGGACAACATTCAAAAGGCATTAGATGTTTGGACGCTCTTTGGTCAGGCCACTGGTCTTCGCATCAATGCCTTTAAGTCAGCCATTCTCAGTTGCACGGAGCCTGATTTACAGTCATTAGGTTGGCAGGGCCAGGTGGTTTCCCGTGGCTCCATTGTCAGGCATCTTGGATACCCATTGGGGGTGGATGTACGGCCAAAGGACCTACTGGAGTGGATTTCACAAAAACTGGCGGCGAAGTTTATGTATTGGAAGTCGCAAGCGTGGCCATTCCATGTCCGCCTCAAACTGGCTCAGACAATTATGCTACCAATGCTAACGTATTTCCTGCCATTGCTGCCGTGGACGCCTACTACTTTGAAGGCTCTCACTCATCCCATTCGTTTCATGCTATGGAAGAAGGATTCACTGCAGGCAGGCATTTCGTAGATTTCATGGTCACATACATGTACCCCTAAACGCATGGGTGGTGGAGCTATTTTGGATGTAGAAACTCATATGCTGGCTCTTCGTTGGTCTCTTTTTCGTGCCATGTGTGTGGATCATCACCCGTGTGTCAGAGTGCAGCGGTGCGGAAGCGTAGGACTGAGAGAGAGAGAACGCAGAGAGAGAAGGGAGAGAAAGAGACAGTGTACACTGAAAATCTGCTGTATAAAGAATGCTGAATACAAAGATATACACGGGCGCAGTGCGCTGGACTGCGTGTCTCCACCTCGACGATGCGACCTGCTGTCCACCTCGAAGTCTGCTGCAGTCTGCACTGTCTGCTGTCAGAAATCTGCGAACAGAGACAGAGATCTGCACGGCACCGGTCTGTAATCTGCGACAGAGAATGAATGCCAGACTGCTGAAAACGTCAGCAATAAATAGGCGAAAATCTGCCTAGGATGGGGCGCCAAAATAGGGCGCAGCCAGAAATAAAATGGCTGCAGGCAGTCGGACTGCCACGTGGCAGTCCGACTGCACAGTCCGACTGTGCAGCTGGACTGTGCAGCTGCTGCCTGCACCTGCTGCCTGAAAACAGGCTATGATCTCTGACACCCCCTCTCAGAGCCTGGACAGGGCAGAAGCCTGAGGGATCTGGAATGTTGCCGAAGTAGAGCCTGAGGAAGCGCCTTCGTAAACAAATCCGCAAGATTATCCTCCGTCTTGCAATACTCCACAGTGATGGTCTCATCCAGAAGCTTTTCTCGGATGAAGTGGTACTGGATCTCAATGTGCTTCGTCCGGGCATGAAAAACAGGGTTCCTTGCCAAGGCAATGCAACTCTCATTGTCACATCGCAGCAATGTAGGACGAGTCTGGGGGCACCCAAGCTCCTCCAACAGTCTCCGAAGCCACACAACCTCGCATGTGGTGGAAGACGCGGCCCGATACTCCGCCTCAGTAGACGAAAGGGCTACCGTGGGCTGCTTCTTGCTACTCCATGAAATAACTCCTGCACCCAAAGTAAAGCAGTAACCTGTTGTAGACCGCCTGTGGTCCACGTCACCGGCCCAATCCGAGTCGCTCCAACCTGCAAGTACAAGATCTGACCCATCTGTCCCTGCGGGGTAATGAATCCCCAAATCAGACGTCCCCCTCAGATACCGAAGTATCCTCTGAGCAGCCTGCCAATGCACCGTCTTAGGTTCACTCATGAACCCTGCCAAGAGCCCAACAGCAAAACATAGATCAACCCTGGTGTTGAGAAGCCAAATCAAAGACCCTATCAACTGTCGATAGCGGGAAGCATCCGCCAAAGGAGAAGCTGAATGGGAAGTGGCCTTCCAGTTCGGATCCATAGGAGTAGAGAGGGCCCGACAATCTTCCATCTCAAAAGACACCAAGAGCTCCTGTACATATCTCTGTTGGGAGAGAAAGATCCCCCTCTGAGACTGAAAAATCTCATGTCCTAAAAAGAAATGGAGTAGCCCCAAATCCGTCATCTCGAACGTCCGATGTAAAGCTGACTTTGTCTCCTGGACCTGTTGTGCATCATCACCTGTGACAATCAAATCATCAACATATAATACAAACAGCACACAACCATCCTCGGAAGTGTGAACATACAGCTGCGGATCGGCCTTGGACCACCGATATCCCAACTGAGATTGGAGGAACGAATCAATCTTCTCGTTCCAAGCTCGCGGGGCCTGCTTGAGACCATACAGGGCCTTCTTCAACCTGTAGACTTTCCCATCTGAAGAACCAAAGCCAGGAGGCTGCTCAACGTAGATCTCCTCCTTCAAATCACCATTCAGGAAGGCCGACTTCACATCCAGCTGATAAACAGGCCATCTCCTATGGCCAGCCAAAGCAAGAACAGCTCTAATGGTTGCCATACGAGCTGTAGGGGCAAAGGTGTCATGACAGTCAATCCCTGGGCGCTGGGCAAAACCCTTAGCAACAAGGCGAGCCTTGTGCTTATCCAAAGTACCATCACTGAGATATTTGGTCTTGTAGACCCACTTGACTCCAATCACCTTCTTCTTCGGGGGGCGTGGCACAAGTGACCAAGTGCCATTCCTCTCAATAGCCTCCAACTCAGCTTCCATAGCTTTCTTCCATGGGGCGGATTGTAAAGCCTCCTTCACGGAGGTGGGCTCTCGATCCTGCATAACTCGGGACAACAAACAATAATTGGAGCACACAAGCTCCGAAGAATGCGCCTGGTGCCTCCGTGACCGCCGCGGACCATCCTGCGGTCCCCACTCCTCAGGAACCCCCTCGATCCCTGAATCACGGAGTGTGTCACGGGCCCAGCGAGGAGAAGGCCGAACCTCCCCTCGTCGTTCTCCATCAGTAGAAGACTCTGGAATGTCCACCGGTGGTAACTCCTCAGAAGGATCCGGTGGAACAGTAGACTCTGTGTCAGAAACAGAATCATAATCAAACGGCACAGGCTCCAGTGGAACTGTAGAAGGAGCCAAACTCTCCCCTGGATCTCCAAGAACGGGATGCTCCTCACCCGTTGAAGAAGCCGAAACCTCCACAAACCGCACATCACGGCTAGTATATACATCCCGCTTGACGGGATCATAGAGTCGGTAGCCTTGGGACTGGGAGCTGTAGCCAACGAATACTTGTTTGCGGGAAGCCGCTTCGAATTTGTCACGGTGAGCTTTGGGAATGTGAACATAGGCATCACACCCAAAGACCCGAAAGTAAGAAACTTCTGGCTTCGATCCAAAATACGCCTCAAATGGAGTCATCCCTTCCACGGCCGAAGTAGGAGATCGGTTAAGGATGTGAACTGCAGTAGCCACAGCCTCGGCCCATAGAACCTGGGGGGTCTGTCGGTGCTCCATCATGGTGCGCGCCATCTCGATCACACTGCGGTTCTTCCGTTCGAGAATACCATTTTCTTGTGGAGTATTCGTATTGGCAAACTCCTGGTGAATTCCTCTATCTGCACAAAACCGAGCAAATTCATTAGAGACAAATTCACCTCCCTTGTCGGATCGCAAGGTCTTCAACTTCCGGCCTGATCGGTTCTCCTCAAAGAGAAGCTAATCCTTGAAGTGTGAGAAAGCTTCTGATTTTAGTGCCAAAAAGTAGGCCCATGTCATCCTGCTATAGTCATCCACGATCAGCATGAAGTACGAGCTCCCACGCAGGGACTCATTCCTCATAGGGCCACATAGATCCGTAGATACTAACTCCATCGGTGAAGTAGACCGCCGCGAAGCGGTGTGGGGAATTGCATCCCTATGCTGCTTCCCCTTTATGCAGGAGACACATGGCTGCTGGCTCACCACTATATCCGGCAACCCTCGAACAAGCTGTCCCCGTGACGCCTTCCGAAGATAGTCATAGTTCAGGTGACCAAACCTAGCATGCCATAATTCAGACTGTGACTGTGAGGTAAGAAGAAGAGTAGAGAGGGTAGTGGAAGACTTCAGTTTGTAAATGCCGTTCTCCTCATATCCAGATGATAGAACCTTCCTCGATTCACGATCAAGGACTCGCACTGTAGAACTGTCAAATTCCACCAGAAGACCAAGGGAACAAATCTTATGGACTGAAAGGAGATGGTACCCCAATCCTGGTACATGCAAAACTTCTGAAGTATGGGTGCCACCTCGTCCATCCGGAATAAGCTGCATCTTACCCCGACCTGCAATAGAAACTGAAGAGCTGTCTCCAATGAGAACCTGCCCACGCGAAGGTCGCAGCTGGGCAACACCATCCGATGAAGGAGTCATGTGCCGTGAGGCACCACTATCAATAATCCACTCTCGAGATTGGGAAGCCGCCAACGCAGCATCAGAAGCATTCGGTGAAGCGTCCTCAATGACAACTAGATGTAGAAATGCAGCTGATGAGGGTGCAGCCACCGCTCTAGAATCCTTGGTGTCCTTCTTCTTGGTGTCCTTCGAGTCTTTGTCAGGGCAATCCTTCTTCCAATGGCCAGTCTTTCCACAAATATGGCATGTGGAGTCTTTGTCCTTGTCCTTCTCCTTGTCCTTCTTGGACTTGTTATCCCCCTTCTTCTTCTTTTGGTCCTTCCCCTTCTTCTGAGAGGCTTGACCTGTCAACGCCTCCGTCTTGGAAGCATTCTGTCCCTTTAACTGTTCCTCTTGGTCCAAGACCATAGGAACTAACTCCTCCCACCGAAGAGTAGACTCGCGCCCTGAAGCAATAAGGGCAGAGTAAAATGTACCGAATCGTGGCGGCAACTGGGACAAGAGTGTAATCGCCATGTCTTCGGAGGAGATCGGCTTCCCCGCATTCTGAACCTGCATCTGTAGCTGCCTTAGCTTGTTAATGTGTTCCCTTAGCGAAGAAGACTTATTGACGGACAAGGTCCGCATCTGTACCTCCAAAGAAACCCTCTTCATCAGGGTCATCCGATTGTACATTTGATCAAGCTCCAGCCATATCTCACGAGCCACCGTCAAGTGCTCGATGTGAGCGATCACGGCTGTAGTGCATGATAGAAAGAGAAAGGATCGAATCCTGGCATTCAGTTTGTCCCAATGAGATTGGGCCCTGGCCAACTCCACACGAGTATCGGAAGAGAGTTTGGACTCATCTCTTACCGAGGGCCGGTCAATATCTTCCTGTACCAACTCCGCCAAATCATAGGACTCCAGAATGGCCAACATCATAACGCGCCAAATGCGGTAGTTGTCGCCGTCGAGCTTCTGATCTGTAGGAAGAGCCGGTAGGACAGGCACCTTCCGGTCCATAATCGCCTGGAACTCCAAGTCCATCTCTGAAGACATCTTCACCTGCAATGCCTTCTCAAACGCAAAAGCAGCCCCCTCTGACTGAGTAGACTCAGCCTGCTAAGGCTCTTCAGCGTCTCGAAGCTCCTTCACTCGCCGGAGGCGATGAAAAAGCAAAACCTGCACTTTTAGGTTGAAAACTCAAACTTTCTCCGCGACAAACAGCAGTAAACAGCAGCAAATCCACCACCTGTACTCCTTTCCTGTGCGCCCACACTCGTTTCAGCCTTGTTCCAAGGCGCAGCCCTCCTGTCTGCCCTTAAACGCAAAAAACGCAAATTTGTGTCGCGATGGAAACTCCTCTTCAGGTTGATTCTGCGCTCATTCAGCCCTCAAACACTGCTCTGATACCATGTCAGAGTGCAGCGGTGCGGAAGCGTAGGACTGAGAGAGAGAGAACGCAGAGAGAGAAGGGAGAGAAAGAGACAGTGTACACTGAAAATCTGCTGTATAAAGAATGCTGAATACAAAGATATACACGGGCGCAGTGCGCTGGACTGCGTGTCTCCACCTCGACGATGCGACCTGCTGTCCACCTCGAAGTCTGCTGCAGTCTGCACTGTCTGCTGTCAGAAATCTGCGAACAGAGACAGAGATCTGCACGGCACCGGTCTGTAATCTGCGACAGAGAATGAATGCCAGACTGCTGAAAACGTCAGCAATAAATAGGCGAAAATCTGCCTAGGATGGGGCGCCAAAATAGGGCGCAGCCAGAAATAAAATGGCTGTAGGCAGTCGGACTGCCACGTGGCAGTCCGACTGCACAGTCCGACTGTGCAGCTGGACTGTGCAGCTGCTGCCTGCACCTGCTGCCTGAAAACAGGCTATGATCTCTGACACGTGGACCATCATAGCCCGTTATTTTCTTGAGGACAGTGGGCTACGCCATGGTAACACACGACTTCAGGCCTCCTGGTGGCATGTCCTTAATGCTGACTCTCGATTTTCCAGTCTCTCTTCCTCTTTGTTACTGCACTTGGTCGGCTCTTGGAAAGTGGTGCTCCAAAAGGCCCGTTGGCATCCAGTGGGGGACCGCTTGCAGACTAACTCCTTTCAGCTGGAATTGTTGGCAGTATCGAGATTACTTTCATGGGAAGACAAACATCAGCTCAGACCGAGATTTAACCGCATGGCCCGTTTAGGTGTGACTTCGATTGCGGATGCTACCCTTGCCACTCGCAATGTCCTTGCATCGTTTCGGACTGCTAGGAGACTTTTCAGGATCCCGCGCGGATACCGTGGTTTATGGGGAAAGCTTTTGTCGGAGCTTCAAGGTAGGCAACCCTTTCCTGCCCTGGCTGTGGATCGTCCTTGGCAGGACTGGGACCTTGCAGGCCGGTTGAGTCTGGAAAAGGCCTCTACTAATCAGGTGTATCATCTTCTCATTCAAGATCACCAATGGCTGGGTGTGAAAGCTAATACTGTTTGGGGACTGCGGAAATCGCTGTCATGGTGGCAGGCAACGCTGATGGAGGGCTGGCTGAATAAGGCACCTTTCAAATGCAAGGTCTTTCTTTGGCGGGTAATGATTGGTGGTTTTCCTCTTGCCTCGGCCCTTTCCAAGCGTCGAATCTCCAATGGCAATTGTTTCTTCTGCACCACTATTGCGGAATCGGCCCGACATCGTTTTCTTTCTTGCCCGCTCACCAAGAATATCTGGTCACTCTTGTCGCAAATCTGGCGCGTAGTGGTGGGGTCCTCACTAACTCCTTTCGATTGGGTTTTTGTGCGCCCAAAGTACCCCACACCGCCACAGTTACATATGAAGATCTTATTTCACTTTTTCAGATACTGGGGATGCTGGCACATTTGGACCACACGCAATGCTTTTCTCTTTGATTCGGCCTCTAATGTACCGAGACATATTGCCAGGCTTAAAGGGCTCTTGCATTGGCAGCTAGATCTCATCCGACACTCCGACTTGCTCCCTCGGGAGGATTTGCATCCCTGGCATATGGCAATTGCCTCTGGGTCGTTGCCATGATTGATGTAACCTTTTTAGTGCATTAGTACAGGGATTTCCCACACGTTGGCCTAGGGCCCTCGTGTCTCTTGTAATCATGTAATCATGTAATCTTGTACCTTTTTTCCGTAATTAATACAATTACCTTTTACGAAAAAAAAAAGATATATGAAATGACATGAGATGCTTTATTAACGTCTACAAGAGGCCAAAATGACCTGTGAGACTAACAGTTACTAAACAAACCACCAAAGGTTTTGGTAAAAGATTTATGAATTTTGTTATGGTTTTGTTTGACATTGCTAAGGCTAAAGTAGCTACCGATGGTACATCAATGATGGAACATCAATTAGAAATGATGGGACGTATTGTGAAAAATGATGGGACATCAATTAGAAACGTTTAGAACTGTTTGAATACCTTATGTATGGCCTTTGACTCTAGGATAAATCATAACAAAACATGTATGAGGAGTCTAATCAAGCTTCCACCCCCTTTCTTGGTTGATCGATCAAGGCTACAAAATCACCACCACCACCACAACAACAACAGTCAACAATCCAAACCACCACCAACAACAACAGCCACAAAAAAGAAGAAGAAAAAAAGTGCTTGTTTTTTGGTACGAATTCGTATGGTATGGTACGGTACAAACTGTATAGTACGAACCAGTTCGTACTATGTACGAGTGCAACTATGGCGGAGACATACACAAATATTTTCTCTGCACTTGTGTATATTTCTGCATTTCTATACAACATACTACAATGCAAATTTTATGTGTTTCACTGTCTCCTTTTCTCTCTCTCTCTTCTCTTTGTGTTCACTCTCTCTAAGTCTTGGTCCCACGCTTTCGCATTTCTGCACTTTGACATGGTATCAGAGCAAGTTGGACTGAGTGATTAAAGAACCTACCATAAACTCTTTCTTGATGCTTGCAATTGAATTGGACAAATAGTCCTTCAAATATTCTCCTCTCGCAGTACTCGCAATAGGGTTTTGGGAAGTCTCTGTAATCACTGCATAGACTGGTTGGGTTTGTCCAAAGGATCCTTTGTTTTGATTCTGATTCAGAGTTCCTATTGAGACTATTAGTTGTTGGTTCTAGTTGGCAAGGTTCCATTGTTGAGTTGCCATTGGAGGAATTGTTTGAGGCTACTATTGTTGTGGTTGAACCATCATTTGAGGCATTGCTGTCTACAACCACTGTGGATTTTGTGCACTATACTACAACACTATTTGCATTTGAGGGTAGGGATACGGAACAGTGGTTGGGACTACATTTGGTGGGTATGCCATTCATATATGCTTTCACATCGTTGCACTCTGACAAAAACTACCTTAGGAGACTACCATGTGCACCACATTTTGGCCACTTTTTTAGTGGGCGGTCACACAGTTGTGCGCCACCCTAGACAACTTATGCCTATAAATAGGTAGTCACTTCATTTATTCTTTACTTCTACTACTCTCACCGCTCTCATTTATTCTTGACCGCCTTCTTCTGTCACCACCACCACTTCCCTTCTCTCACCAGTCCCTTCCACTACCCTCACACGCCTTCAAGAGAACATTGCGGTTCATGGATAGTGGTTGCCTTCACCATTCCTCTCCTGCTTCATGTGCCCTATTTCTACATCAGGCCTTGTGTTTGGAGCATCTTCCACCACACGAGTATGATGGATTCGGAGTTGACCACTCCAAGGGTGATCGAAAAGGGATGAATGTGCATAGATCCATGTTTACATGAACAAAATGCCAATGCATGGGGTAATGCAAAGGAAGATGCAAGATAGCTTGCTCATGCAGAATGTGATGCAATGGTTCTACTTGGACAGTGCCCTTGCAGGGGAATTGTTCACTTGCTCAAGCGTCCTTTTACAATCATGTTATCTTGACAGTGCAGATGAAGTTACAAATGTTCGTAATGTACAATACAAAGTAAATAAATGTCTGAGAGAGAAAAATTGTAAACATCATCATTGTCACTATCAAGAGAAGGAAGTTATACATTCTCAAAGTGGAAGGGAAAATTGTAGACCATTCCCCCCTCTCACCTTTGGATGGTGGAAGGAGAAGTAAGCATCCCCTCTGTCCCCAAAATGTTGATGTTGATGGGAAAAAAGAGTAGCACCCAAAGAAGAAGAGTGAGATACATGTCCAGTTGAAAATCTGTGAAATGAATAGCTTGTGAGGTGGCATTTGAAGAGGCAATGACAAATCTTGGGAAAGAAGCGCCACCAAAAGATGCAACCATGGGAAAGAGTGCTAAATAATCCAAGGCTTTGCTAGGTGGTAGATCCTGGAGAAGCAAATGTCAATCTGCAAAAGGAAGCAAAAACAACTACATAAGATCATAAAATATGCAAATCTCGACTTCAATGTTAAGTGTAAGTGAGTGCTATGGATAATGGTGAATGGGACTCCCACTATCAAAAGGTACATATGCTAAGAATGTAAGAAAGTAAAAGGAGAAATGTGTAGCAGAAAAGAGAAGACAAACTAAGTGATGTGTAGGTGGGGAGTGAAGGAATCATAATTTTGCTAGGTTTGCTGATCAGCCACACTGTCTATAGCTGATGAATTGTTGAACTACTGCATTTGTGATCTATAGCTTCTATATAGACTGCATGCTCATCATACCTTGGTTTTTGCTGCCATCAACCTGCCACATCATCATTTATGCATTTTTGTTGTCGTCAACTTGCCACATCATCATTAGCTAAAACATGCTTAATTAATGAAGAAACATTCTTATTTTAAAAAGAAACACGATTCTAGAGAGTTAGTGTGTCCCACATTCAAAACCCTAATTTGGGTGTCGTAAAATTTCTATAAATAGGCATGTAGCCCACCACTCTCTCTCAATCTCGTTTTTGCAGGTTTCAAGTTCTCTAGCTTCGTTGCCCACACCCTATTTGCAGAGGACATCTTATCCGAAGCTGCCCATTGCTGTCTACATCAGTTTGGCGCTTGTTTCTAGTGTCCATCACACAATCTACATTGATTTTTGCTGCATTTCTTGATCAGCCACATTGTCTACAATTAGCGAACTTCTGAACTACGGCTTGAAGATATAGTTTATGGATGTCGGTATAGTCATGTATTGATCCCTACACAGTAGCAAATGTATGTGTATGGACTGCCACGTCATTACACTTGTTTTTGTTGCCGTGAGCCTGCCACATCATCATGCGTATGTTTTTGCTTGCGTTAGCCCACCATGTTATCAACTTGTAGTTTTTCTATCTCCTCAGGTACTTGCATTTTGTCTTTCTCTCTCCTCACTGCCTTTTTGCATTAGATTTAGCCTCTTGGACTGTGTTTGCTATTGGTCGGCACATGGAGGCTACCTTGCTACGTTTCGGGATTTGTTCAGAGTATAACACGCTCTCTAGCTCATAACCTTTGCCTTGATCCTAGAGATATGAGAGTTAGAGGTTTAATATTCACTGCATAGTGTGTTTGTTGTATGAGCATTGTATATTCACTAATCATTCACTTCATTTGCATTGTGTTCACTGTCTCTGAGTTACTCTAACCCTAACTATGTTTTGTGTTTATTAGTTTATGCTTTGTTGTTCAATTGGTTTTGTGTTTTCTGCATTTAGAGCATTTCTTCACATGGTATTAGAGCTATTGAGCTAAAATTGCATTAGCTTGACTTAGAGAGTCCCAAAATACACTTAATTAACGAATAAATATTCTTATTTTAAAAAGAAATTCGATCCTAGTGTGTTCCACATGCAAAACCCTAATTTGGGTGCCCAAACTTTCTATAAATAGGCATGCAACCCACCACTCTCCCTCAATCTCGTTTTTGTAGGTTTCAAGCTCTCTAGCTTTGCTGCCCACACCCCGTTCGCAGAGGACATCTCATTTGAAGCTGCCCATTGTTGTTTATATCAAATTGGTGCTTGTTTCTAGCTTCCATCATGCAATCTACATTGATTTCTGCTGCATTTGCTGATCAGCTACATTGTCTATCATTGGCAAATTGCTAAACTACTGCACTTGTGATTTACGGCTACTATACGGATTGTCTCGTCACCATGCTTGCGTTTTTACTGTTGTTAGCCTACCGCATCATCATTAGCTTGCTATAGTTTTTCTCTCTCCTCATTTATGTGCATTTTCAGTCTTTCTTTCTCCTTATTGTCTATCTGCATTAGATCCAGCCTCTCTAGTTGTGTTTGCTTCTGTTTGACACATGGGGGTTGCCTTACTATGTTTTGGGATTCGTTCGGAGTACGACACACTCCAATTCATAATCTCTGCCTTGATCCGTGAGATATGAGAGTTCGAGGTTTTGTATTCATTGCATAGTGTGTTTGCTATATGAGCATTGTATGTTCAATAGTCCTTCACTTTATTATTCATTGTGTTCATTGTTTATGAGTTACCCTAACCCTAACTGTGTTTTGTGATATTAGTTTGTGCTTTGTCGTATGATTGGTTTTGTGTTTTCTACGTTTAGAGCATTTCTTCACATTATCCAGGAGTTAAAAGGCTCAATCATAGCCAAGCAACCTTAAAGAGGGGAAAGGGAAGAGCTACTCAAGAGGAATGACTGACCAGCAAGAATAAAAGCTGCAAAAGGGCAAAGCTACCACCAAAAGCTAAAATGGACATTATTCATGATGGATGGGCAGACCTAAGGAAGATGCCCGAGAGATTGTTGGAAATGGACATGACTGGTGCTAGAGCTCCAGTCGTCCTTGTCTGAGTCAACAACTATTGGATCCAGAAGCCAAAAAGCACGCAACAGAGGCGAGGGTGATAGATTTTGATGCCAGATCATAAAAAATGAATTTTGCTAGGAAAAATCAAGATGGCGAAGGGTGAGAGGGAGTCATAAAAAATTTGCAAGGTGTTGGCTGATAGTAGCCATACAGACATCCTGCCCACAATACTGATGCTGAGGCAAGAGGACATAAGTGAAGGAGACAGCAGAATGGGCAGGCAGCTGGGATGAGGAGGGTAGGAGATGTAAGAAGGCAATGGCAATTAGGAGAGACCGGCAATGACGAGGCAGAAGGATAACCATTGATAAGGGAGTGATGCTCATTCAACACAGTGAATTCAGAGCGATAGAAATGGTGTCTCCATTCTTCAATGTGACTAATGGCAAATAGCATTACCTTGTCACAATCTGTATCACCTGTTTGATATTCTATTGCTTTATATCTTTAGAACTGCCACGCCTATGGGCAAGCTATTCTGCAACTATATTTTCTGTCACCATGATTGGAACAGAGTCTATGCCCTCCCATAGGAGTTTAGCAGTTGGCACTTGGCTTGGATATGGCAAGGACCTAGTGGCTTGCGCGCGATGTGATGAGCCAGAGGAGACACAGAGACATTGCCTTTGGGACTGTCCTAGAGTCCAAGAGATTTGGAGGAGAGCTCTTAGGATAGTATTCCATGGTACAACAGAGTCCATGGTGGCGACACGGGGGGCTGCAGCTTGGGTCACAGACAGAGGTCTAGCTTGTGGCTATGAGGAGCATTTCTTTTCTCATCATTGGACAGCATCTGAGTAGGGTCCCTACCCGAGACTAGTCACAAACACAGTGGACTTAGGGACATTGTCACAAATGTGAGCTGATTTCCAGCATTATAGCTTGGTATATATGGACTGTGAGATGTAGCCAGGCCATTGATCTTCAGGATATACCCACTGGGGAGTCTTTATTGAGGATTTGGATAGAGATAGTCCATACTCTCCGTGGGAGATGGGAGAGGTTGCAGGGCAGCTCTGAGAGGATGAGGAAGAAAAGAGAGGTTTTCCTGAGGATTTGGGATTTAGACACCTTCTTTCACACTACCCCTCAGATGGTCTGGCACTTTAGCCCATCAGATTGGTTGTTTACACAACCATTGTATCTTTGATGTACTTAGTTACTCTTCACAGAGTTTCTTGTACTTTGTATTTACCTTAGGGGAACTTTCTCCGAGGTGTTATTAATAGAGTTCTCTTTTCTTGGAAAAAAAACAGAGTCTATGTCCTATTGCATGTATAGGGTAATGCCATCAAGTCAATCACTGCTACAAACTGAATTGTTGGTATCTCTAGAATTCTGTCAAGTTACAGCATGTTACATTTCTCTTTCTTGTGCTTTTCTTCTTGTTGTGTGTATGACTCTGTCCATTGATGAACTTGATGCCTTCAGGTGGTTTCATGCCTCCATTTCTTACTTAGTAATTCTTTCCATTTCAGTTCTCTATTGCAGCTATCAATGATGTGGACATTTCACAAAATAATTGGCAGCCTCTGGCACCTACAAAAGAAGCTCAGGTCTGAATTATAACATGCAGTTCTTCAATATATCAAATGAAACACAGCTGAAGCAAACTTGAACCTTGGCAGTGAATCTGAATATATCTGGGTTGTACTCTCTTAAGTGACCAGATCTGAGTTTCTTCCTTTATTTAGGAGTTCCATCTCACCCAAATGTACAATGAGAGCCTTGCACATTTGCAAGCTGAAGAATATACCAAAGCACAAAAGCTTTTTCAGGTTATTATTGACCACCCCTTGAGCATAAAAGCACAGGTAAATAAAAATTTATTTATGAACAACTTGTCTTCCAAAAGTCCAAGGTTAGTGCGTGTGACCTGGTTTGTGCACTTTTTTTTATTTTCCAGAGAGAGAACAAGATAAATTCTGACCCCATGCTTCAACTCAGGTAATACCATCAATAGAATCTGGTTTGAGCCGGTAAAGCCATGAAATCAGATAGAAAATTTTACAACCTTATTCAAGAGCATTCTGTGAACTTCAGTTGATTGTGTACAAACTAACACAGAGAAATATGTACTTCATGACAACATTCTCAATATATCTGTTACTTGAGTTTGCAAACAACCTTCTGGTAGGAAGTACTTGATTGGGATGTATATTTAACCAAATCGCTTGGATGGAACAACCAAACATTTGGAGTAAAAACTTATGCTTTAAAACTGTTAGAATGTATGCAAAAATAGGATTAAGTGTTCAATGCTGAACTCAAGTATTAAAAATAAAGGTGAGGAACAATTATTTTACGGAATGAAGTCCCTCAATACGATGGCATTGCTTCTGCAAGGTGCGATCTGCACTGGTGGTGAGGTTGTTCAGGATGAAAGATTGGAACTACTGGTGGATAAAAGAAGACTCAAAGCAGGAAGGAACAATCTCACCTCCTCTTGTTGTGGCAACAAACAAGGCAAAACTCACACTAAATGCTGCTGAGATGATGATTCTGCATATAGCTGAACACAATATCTCAATACCAGAGAAGTGACCAAGTCTGGTGGGCACAAAGCACCCCCATCAAACTGCTAAGGGGTGGATCTAACCACCAATTGTGCTTGTAGCTCAACAAATCTGCTCAAGGTAAAGCTGCTTCTGTAATAAGTGATAGTGAAGGGTGATGTGCTTGGTTCTCCAACTGAGGACTTGGTTTCAAGCCAATGCAATGGCACTCTTTAACTCTTAAGGGTGATGTGAGAGAGAGATGAAATGATATATTAATGTCTCCACAAGGCCAAAATGACCTACGAGACCACGAGTTACAATCATGTATATGATGGTACAACTGTCTCAGCAAAACATGTAGCACAAAGCAAATAAGAAGGAAACTAAGGCTGTGTGTAAAACATAGGAATCTATCTAGTAATAGTGAGCTCCAGATGGTACAATCTCATGTGGATATAGAGGGCCTAGCTCTAGCCCGAGTGATAATCTCTTGTATTCACCTATGAGATGTTGTTATCTGTGTCAGCCTAGGCCGTCTGGATTGGCTAAGCTGAATGGGTCAATAAATCAGTACTCCAAGTCTGTGTGAATATCGTAGCGGTGAGAAGTCTCCTATGTGGATTGGGGTTGTAATTGTACTGAGGTCTCCTAAGTCTTCCTCGCAAAGAAGTCTGTGAGTTGCCTCTGGGAAGGGCCTAGGCATCTTGGATCAGCTGCTTTCTTGAGGAGGATGTCATGAAGTCATCGTATCTCGAGGAAGAGGCCAAGGCATTGCTGATCGGTAAAATCCATGACTCTAGATAGCGGTCCAAATCCATCTCTAAACAGATGGTGGAAATGGCCTCGGACCTCACAATAAGTTGGGCATTTGCAGATATAATACTTTTTTGTCTGTGGCGCTAACTGACGTATTTGGCATATGTGCTCATGTGATGGGATGGATTTGTATGTGTCTCAAACTCTAGCTGATGTGAGATGCACAATTGGCCAGTAGTACATTTGATCCCATGTGAATGGTGGATGTCCATGTATCTTGGGCAAACAATAAATCCATTATCTGTAGTATGAAGAAAATGCTCACGGTAAAAAGCCATCTTCATCTTGTCCTGACACTGACGTGCCCCCTCCCGGTTTGTGACTTGACCTACCCCATCTTGGTTCGCCAATTTGCCACACCTGTTGGCCTGTCATGTCTTGGCACCATATCAATAATAGCTTGTGTCCCATCACATTCTATTCCTCCCATCACCGACATGATCCAATTGCTAAAGTTAAGCCTAAAATTAAAAGCTTCAACTTTAATTAATTAAATTGAAACATTGGCTTGTTAGGGATAGTTCACATGAAATTGGGAATTTTTGATTTTTATCAAAATTTCCCATAATTTATCCAATGAAAATGGGCACTTTAGAAATTTGAGCAGCTTTCTTCAAATTTCTTCATAAAAAATTCGTTTGTTTTCAATTTGAGCTCTCCCCATGGCATCTACCATTGGGATGTCAAGATATGACATCACAATTGAAAAATTCTTGGGCGTCAGCTTCTCTATCTGGAAGACAAAGATTCAGCTCATACTTTTGCGAGAAGCCGCATGGAGAGTCATCTCCACTAATGAGCTTCGGAGCAATGCACAACTTCATCAAGAATGGCTTGAGAAGAATGAAAGTGCACTTGCCATTATCGCTAACAACCTTCTTCATCACCTTGATCTTACAAAAATGGCAAAAGAGGCATAGGATGGTCTTCAAACCACATTTGGGGGAGAGATTAATAATTTCAAATAATTTATAGAGATAAAAATTTTTAGTATCTCCTACAATCCTTTAGAGACTCTTAAGCAGCATCTTGATCATTTAGGTCTTCTTTACCATCAATTGACCACTCTTAATAGCTATCTAGATAATGATAAAAAGGCTATACTTCTTAATAACTTGATGAAAGAAGCACAATTCTACGCAATTGTGACAGCTCTCAAGGTGGCTCGAGAGATGAACTATGGTTGTTGAGCTAAAACATGCTTTTCAGCTGATTAGCATTCTTAAACAGCCCCAAAACACGCTTAATAATGAAAAACCCTAAAAAGGGGAGTGGTCCGAGAGAGTTTCAGTGGTCTCCCGAAAACCCTAATTTTTGAGGCACCCTTCCGCATCTATAAATAGACAAGCTGCCCCCATTTAGCCTTATTCCGTTTGTGCAGGTTTCACACACTCCAGTGCAGATTTCAGCCATCAGTCTACCTCCATGTGGCTGTCCAGCCTTTGTGACTGCTGCCACCTCTCCCTCTAGCCTTGCAGTGCCTTGGAGCCTTCTTCCAGTTGTCATCCACTGTCTGGCGCCATCCCTCCTGTTGCGTTTGGCCCTGTTCCTTATCTCTAGCACCTCCACCCTTATGTGCTCTCTGTGTTTGCAGCTTTTGGCTGTTGGCGATAGTAGGCAGCCCTTCTCCTCCATTAGGCGACCTTTAGTACCCTGCGTTTTGGTCCTCTACTGCTAGGCGACTGTTGTTTGATGCTCTCCTCCATCAGGTGACACTCTGTCTGCTGCATCTGCAGCTTTCTAGGGCCACCCTCTGCCCTCTGCACCTTCTATAGCTTGCGTTTGGTTCTTCAACAGCCTCTGGTACCATCGTTTTGCAGCTCCTCTACTTTCACACTCCGACTGGTGGTCACAAACTTGGGATCCATCTCTGGTGGACGTCACACTCCGACATTTCTCTGCCCTTGAGCACACTGTATACTCTTACATTCATTTACAACATTTATTCACTTTAGAGTTGTGTTCTCTCTCTCCCTTCTTCTGTTTGTATTTGAGTTTTGAGTTTTGCATTTAGGGTTTGAGTTTTGCCCTCTGTGTTTGTCGGTCTCTTTGTGTTTTTGTTGTGGTCGTACACTCTGTGTGTCCTGAGTGTAAACCCTAGCAGCTTTCTTCACAATGGTCGCCATCCTTTTGGATGAGAAAAGGTACAACAAAGATGTTGACATAGTACCAGCAACCCTCCACACCAAGAAACAATTGCCCAAGTGTTGATACTATAAGTGTATTGGCCACACTATTGACCAATGCTACGAGAAGAAAGATAAGCGACATGCTCAATATGCTGCTACTAATACCTTATTAAATAGTGATCCTGATGAGCCACCTACTAGTTTTAACAAGGCCCTTAATGTATATATTTAATCATTGTCTCTTGGCAATGCTGAACCCTATCAATATGCTTTTTGAATCAAATCCTAAATAAATAAATAATGTATTTTGGAGTTAGACAGTGACCATGCCCATGTATGTGTTAAGATCTTTCCAAACACTTATTGTGGGGGGTAGTTTGGCCGGATTTTTATCCATAGTTGTCAGGTACGAAAGGTATGATATGGTATGGTATGATAAAATATGGTACTAAATGGTACCTTATGATTTTATAAGGTACGGTACGATATTAGTACAAAAAAAACTTGTTTTAGAAAAACATAAATCATTAAATAATAGAACACAGGTTTAAAGTGGAAATAACCATTTCGTTACAAAATAAGATGAATATATGAGGGTGGCCCTTGCGGTTGCATGCACTGCGCACAACATGCGATACAACTAGAGACTAGTGTCTAGTACCTACATGGACGATGGATCGTAGTGGCATGTGGATATAATGATAGTAGAGAGACCTATGAATCTATGATGAGGCATCACTATTATCATCATCAGAACCATCTAAGTGCTCATCAAGAGAGTCTAAAGATGACTCCTCGGCATCGGATGATGAGACATTTTCATACTCATCCTCATTGATGAGGTTACTATTATCATTAGATAGTGGCTCCCTAGGCGCTGAGGGTATAGGCAAGTGGGGGATGTCATCATGAGGCACAGGATGGGAGCTAATAGAGCCCCGCCTTACATATGTTTGCAAGCTACTCGAACCTCCCCTTCTCAATGTTGGAGGGCATTGAATGACTATGTCTCTGCTACCACCTACTTGAACTCCTTGCCCTCGAGCACGTTGATTGCGAATGTCATGAGTATCTGCTGCTATAAGCTCTCTATAGAGCTCCACAAAAATCATCTCCTCCTCCTCATCCACATTAGAGGGGCCCATCTACAACCATAAATTACAATACTCAAAGAGAGAGAGAGAGAGAGAGAGAGAGAGAGAGAGAGAGAGAGAGAGAGAGAGAGTTGAGCCTCAAAAGATTCAACTTTCAAGAATCAAGAGAGATAGAGGCTTGGGGGAAAGAGAGAATCAAGATACATATTAGAGAGAATAGGAAGATAAACGATTATGAATAATGAAAGAAACAAATTTAAAAGACAATGTATACCTCAATGATAGCTTGTCAAATGTGGTGATAGATGAAGGTGCTTGTAGTTTTCCTCCCCCTCTTGTGGGTGTCTACGGTCTGCAAAAAGTAGGTGGTAAATGGACATGAGATGAGTATGTTGATAATACCTGGTTTCTTACGATCACTCCATTTGTCTCTTTTCCCAAAGATTTAACAATCCCATAGTGCAGTAGTAGCCCCAAGGGTAGGGTAACCAACACTTGTCTGCCAAAAAACCAACTTGCTACGTTTGACATACATCCAACTACTCACCATGTTCTCACAATGTGAATTGCTCGAGTTAATACCAGCTTGCTTAAAAAGCCTTGGGCCATAATAACCGAAGGTTGACAACCAACATGCTATTAAAAAATGTTGAAAATTAAGCTATCATGTGCAAGTGCAATGACACAAAGCCTACCCCACATCCACTTGGGAGTCACCTTGATTAGGTACATTCTCCCATATTCACCCCTCTTTTCAATCAGTCGCCACATTCATTGACTTTCATCAACCAAGGCATTAGAGATGCATGGAAAATAACATGTTGGTCATGATAAGCAATGCCACTACCAGCTAGCCATGAGATCTCAAATGTGCATAATTCTATATTTCTTTAAAAGTCCATTTTAATAGGGACTTGGGAGTTATGCCCTCCTCATTTTGATATCCCAAGTGATTAGTAATGTTAGCTTTCTAGCCCCTTCACCTTTGTCTTTTATGCATTATTGCTTTGAATGTCAATACATAGGTGCAAACATAATTACCGTACTTTGCATGGTTTGTCTAGACACTCATTCTTCTCAACATAGTGGAACTTAAAGTTGTTGCTTTGCATGTTAATACATATGTTCAATATGCACGTACATAATTGTCATACCTGCATGGCTTGTCCAAACACTTCTTTTCATAATAGTGGAAATTAAAACAATTTACGTAACCAAGCTTGGGTCTACAGTTATAAGCTTCTACATTGACAATGGTGCATTTTTTGCTAGGCATTTAACACAGAGGATTTTGGCAATCAACAACTGCCTTGTCTTAGTAATCTCCTGAGAGGGAGCAACCATGTGATCAAATAATTTAATTAAGTTTGGACATGTTATGTATAAAAGTGTAAATGATATTCATTTTATCTTTGCAGCCCGAATAGAATCAAGGGCTCTATCAATTCTCTTCTTCTCTTCATCAATCTTTCTCGTCCTCATGTCGTTGTATGTGACATCGGTCCATCCTTCACATGGACCCACATTGGCAATGGCTTTTACCATCTTCTTCCATTGCTCTTGCTTTAGGACATTGAATGCAAGATTACACTCAATCATCGAGCGTTCACTTTCAATGTCTGTAAGTTGTTGTCTTTCTCTAAGAAACACAACCAATCCATACACATGATTGGGAGCTTGATAAAGAGAGGATTGCCTCTTTGGTGCTGCATGAGCCTCCACTCTTTGTCTTTTGCTGGAGCCGGATGCGGATGTGGAGTCCCCACCAACAATGGTGGAGGCCTCTTCCATATCAGTTGAAGATACGCCCACATTCGATGCTTCCTCATTAGTAGGCATAGGAGTTGGTGCTGATATGCCACTTTCTCCTCCTCTTGTGGATCCCTCTTTCATCTTGGCAAGAATCTCGTGCGTGATGTTTCGAGGGATTTCCCTGCATGGAGCAACTTGCCCCCTCGTCTTGGAAAGATGTTGGAGAAGTTGGGTCACACCACTTGTGCAGCACTTCTCGCAATACTTGCACGACCAATGGTGGGAGTTGGGGACTTCTTTGTGTCCCTCTCCACATGGATGGCGTGCAAATTGAAGGCCTTGTGCTTCTCACGAGAGGGAGATGAGAACGGCAAATGCTTGCTGAATTGGGGTGGAAGTATGGAGGAGAGGAGCACCTTTTGTAGATGAGAGAAGGGTCAAACAATCAAAGAGGGGTCAAATAGTCAAATAGGGATGCCAACTAGATGGAATCCAAGGGGGGTTGGAGGAGGATTGTATAGCTAGAAAAGGGGGTGGGCTGAAGTATCCAAGGCTTCCCACCCCCCTAAACTGCCATGCAAGACGACATGGACCCAAAAATGCGCTAGTGGGAAAGGGCAAGAATATGCAGGAACGTGCCAGATACTGTGGCTAGAAACGGGCAGTTTGACCATGAATACATACCGTATCGTATGCTATGATTAGTACTGTATGATGTATAGAGGCAACTATGTTTTTATCCAAAACAATTTGTTCTTTCCTTTTATGATTCTATTAGAAGCTATATTTTTGGGGAGATATAACCACTTACCACATGATCTCTGAGTTGATCCTGAAAGCTATACCGATGTATTTGGCCTCTAGTTATGTGCCTAATGCCTTGAATCCACGTTGACTTTTGATCAGCCTTTGAGCCATGCACACGTACCTCCTTTGGGTGGATTAGACATTGCCTTTTAGAGGTAAGGCCTTCCCTTTTTGTCTTTTTCCATACGTTGTATCATGGGTTCGGCCACCCATGACCCAAAGGAGGGATTTGTTAGATTTATTTATCCTCGCATGTGGATACACATTATTGTGTGTAAAAGTGCGTGTTTAGGTGTGAACACCTTTTTCACCACTTAGCATTTAATAAAGGTTAAAGAGCCTGCCGGTCCATCTTCATGAGCTTCATATTCAATAGTTTGACCCTTCAATCTTCTTCAATTAATTAGATGTATCATGAAATGATCCGAGTCCATACATGGTTGGCTACCAAAGTTAATTCACTTTTTGGGGATTGCACAAATCTAAAGCTTGGTGGAAAGTGACAAAAATGGAGGAATGAATCAACAAGATGCCATTCAAATGTAAGGTGGTCATTTGGGGAATGTTGGTGGGGGGCCTTCCCCTTGTGTTAACTCTTCACTGCAGGGGTATTTGTATTTGAATTGTTTCTTCTATACGACTATGGTTGAGTTTCCCCGTGATAGATTCATTTCTTGTCCTTTTTCTTGGAAGATTTGTGCTTTCCTCTTAGACATTTGGCATGTTGTGGTGGGAACTAGGATTCATCCTCTTGATTGGCTATTTGGTCACCCTGAAAGATCCCTTGATACTAGGATGCATATGTACCCAAGATGAGCAATGATGGCTGCTGGCATATTTGGGCTGCTGGCATATTTGGGCCACGTGCAATGCATTCCTTTTGATGTTGCCTTAGGTGTCTAGAATTACATGGCCAAGCTTAAAGGGCTTCTTCAGTGGCGGCTTGATCTTATTCAGAATGCCAATACTTATTTTGTAGAGGATTTAGTACCTTGGTTTGGGTTGTCTCTTTAGTGAACTTGCCCTGATTTTTGTATTCCTTGGTGTTTCTTTCACATGTTGCTTGTAAAAGAGAGTTTAGTTTATGCACGATGGCCTATAGCCATCTTGCATCTTCCAATCATGTAATCGTGTTTTTTTTTTCGTGATTAATACAACTACCTATTATTGACAGAAAAAGAGAGAATATTATGATAAAAAGAGAGAGAGCTAAATATCGTGGTCTGATGCAGCCTCATATGAAGATTTTGTTTTACTTTTTGGATTTTGGGATTGATGCATATTTGGGTCACTTGCATGCATTCATCTTTGATGCCGCCTCTGTTAGAGAGTCATTTCCTGGACAGCGCAGAGTGCCACGTCAGCAGACAGTACAGTCGGACAAGTGCCACATCAGCACAGTCGGAGAGGAGCAAGAGCAGTCAGACTGTTTTATGCAGCTGACCTGTTTTTTTATCATTTTCGTGGCATTTTTCCACTGCTATTTATAGCAGTTTTAGTCCAGCACTTTGCTCTCTCAGTCTTTGTCCTACGCTTTTGCATCGTTGCACTCTGACATGGTATCAGAGCGGTGAAATCGGACTGACTAATTGAAGAACCTACCTGAAGAGGAGATTTCAGCTCGAGACACAAGGCTGCGTTTTTAGCATTTGAGGGCGAGCAAGAAGGCTGCGTATTGGAACAAAGCTGAAGAAGGTGTGGGCGTGTGGGAAAGGAGTCCAGTTGGTGAATTTGTTGCAGGTTATTGCTGTTCAAAGGTGAGGAAGGCTGTGTTTTAGGCCTTCCATTGCAGATTTTACCTTTTCAAAGAAGGTTCGGGAAGCGGACGAAAGAGCCCTAACAGGCTATGTTTACACAGTCAAGGGGGGACTGATGTTTTTTGCGTTTGTGCAGGCATTGTAGGTGAACATGTCTACAGAGACAGATTTGGAGTTCTGAGCGATCATGGACATGAAGGTGCCTATCATACTGGCTCTTCCATTGGATCAGAAGCTTGATGGTGACAATTACCGCATTTGGTGGGTGATGATGTTGGCCATTTTGAAAGTCTTATGATTTGGCAGAGTTTGTGATGGAGGAGATTAACAGGCCCGCGGTAAGAGATAAGTCCAAACTCTCTTCCATTGCTCATGCGGAGTTGACCAAGGCCCAGTCTCATTGGGACAAACTGAATGCCAGGATTTGTTCTTTTCTTTTTCTCTCTTGTACTACAGCCGTGATAGCTCACATCGAGCACTTGATGGTGGCTCGAGAGATATGGTTGGAGCTTGACCAGATGTATAACTGGATGACCCTGATGAAGAGGGTTTCCCTGGAGGTGTAGATGGGAACCTTGTCCGTAAATAAGTCTTCTTCGCTTCGAGAACATATCAACAAGCTTCGGCAGCTTCAAATGTAGGTTCAAAATGCGGGGAATCCTATTTTCTCCGAAGACATGACGATCGCTTTATTATCCTAGGTGCCGCCACGATTCGGTACCTTTTATTATGCTCTTATTGCATTAGGACGAGAGTCCACTCTTTGGTGGGAAGAGTTGGGTCCTATGGTCTTGGACCAAGAGAAACAGTTGAAGGGACAAAATGCTTCCAAATTGGAGGCTTTGGTTGGTGAAGCCTCTCAGAAGAAGCGGAAGGACCAAAAGAAAAAGGAGGACAAAAAATTCAAGCAGGACAAGGAGAAGGAGTTGAGGTTGTACCGGAGCATGGCACACGCATCTAGTATTTGTGGCAGCTGACTTAATACTGATAGATATTTTGCCACGTCGAGTAGCATGGAACCTTGACCGAGTCTACTGGCAATATGTAACTCCTCTTCGGTGAGAACCTTATCAATCAAAGGGCCCTGTAGCCTAGTCCCAGCCAAGTCCGCACCCCGAATGTCAGTGAGCACTCGAAGGGAAGTTGGTGCCACGTAGGTTGGGTCTCTTTGAGACCGCCATTTGGCCAATCGCTCTTTTGAGACCGTCATGATCTGAGCCCCTAGTTCGGCCATTACGACGCGGCTTTCGCACCAACGCCGCTCAAATTGACTCTGGCCTGCTACTTGCCATATTTGTGGTAAGACCGTTCATTGGAAGAAGGATTATCCTGACAAAGATAAGGACACCAAAAACAAGGACACGAAGGATTCTGGAGGGGTGGCTGCACCCTCATCAGCTGCTTTTCTACACTTAGTAGTCATTGAGGACTCTTCACCGAAGACTTCTGATGCTACGATGACAGCTCCCCAGGCTTGAGAGTGGATCGTGGTGCCTCACGGCACATGACTCCTCCCATTGGTGTTGCCCATTTATGACCTTCGCGTGCGCAGATTCTGTGTCTATTGCTGCACGGGATGAGATGGAGCTAATTCCAGATGGACGTGGCGGTACCCACACTTCCGAGGTGTTGCATGTGCCAAGCTTGGGGTATCATTTGCTTTCGGTCCATAAGATTTGTTCTCTTGGCCTCTTGGTGGAGTTTGACAATGATGGTGTTCGAGTTCTTGAACGTGGATCAAGGAAGGTTCTCTCTTCAAGATATGAGGACAATGGCATCTATAAATTGAAGTCTTCTACAGCTCTTACCTCTCTTCTTCTTACTTCTTAGACACAGTCCGAGCTATGGCATACTCGGTTTGGCCACCTGAACTATGAGTACCTTTGGAAGGTGTCGTGAGGATTTTTTGTCTAAGGTTTGCCGGAGATAGTGGTGAGCCAACAACCATGTGTCTCTTGCATTCGTGGGAAACTGCATGGGGATGTGATTTCCAACAAGGCTTCGCGGCGGTCTACTTCACCTATGGAGCTTGTATCTATGGATCTTTGTGGCCCGATGAAAATCAAGTCCCTGAAGGGGAGCTTGCACTTCATGTTGATCATAGATGACTACAACAGGATGACATGGGCCTATTTCTTAACATTGAAGTCGGAGGCTTTCTTCCACTTCAAGGATTGGCTTCTCTTTGAGGAGAACGGATTTGGCCGGCGATTGAAGACCTTGCGTTCAAACAAGGGCAGTGAATTTATGTCTAATGAGTTTAGTCGTTTTTGTGCAGATAGGGGCATTCACCAGGAGTTTGTTAACACCAACACTCCTCAAGAGAATGGCATTTTGGAGCGGAAGAACGGAAGTGTGGTCGAGATGGCATGCACCATGATGTAACACTGACAGACACCTCAGTTTCTGTGGGCCAAGGCCGTGGCTACTGCAATTCACATCCTCAATCGATCTGCCACTTCGGCCGTTGACAGGATGACACCTTTTGAGGCTTACTTTGGGTCTAAGCCAGATATCTCTTATTTTCGAATCTTTGGGTGTGACACTTATGTGCACATCCCGAAGACGTAGCGTAACTAGCTCGAGGCGGCTTCCCGACAACAGGTTTTTGTTGGCTACAGCTCCTAGTCCCAAGGTTATCCTCTGTTTGATCCCGTCAAGCGGGATGTCTATACGAGCCAAGATATATGGTTCATGGAAGTTCCGGCCACAGAGAGGGGTGAGGAGCACCCCCTCCTTGGAGATCTCGGGGAGAGTTGGGCTCCTGAGACAGTTCCTTTGGAGCCAGAGCCTCTTGATGGAGATTCTTCTTTTGATTCAGAGTCTTTTCTTCCACTGGACACCCTAGTGGAGCTTCTGCAGCTGGATATTCTTGAGTCTTCAGCAGGTGGAGAGCGTTGGGGAGAGGTTCGGCCTCCTCCTCGTTGGGCTTGTGACACACTCCGAGATTCAGGGATTGAGGGGGGCCTTGAGGAGTGGTAACCACAGGATGTATCGCGGAGGTCACGGAGGAACCAAGCACATTCTACGGAGCTTGTTTGCTCTAACTATTGTCTGTTGACTCGTGTTATGCAGGATCGAGAGCCCACTTCAGTGAAGGAAGCTTTGTAGTTTGACCATTGGCGGAGGGCTATGATAGCCAAGCTGGAGGCTATTGAGAGGAATGGCACTTAGTCTCTTGTGCCTCATCACTCTCACAAGAAGGTGATTGCGTCAAGTGGGTCTTCAAGACCAAGCACCTTAGCGATGGTTCTTTGGACAAGCACAAGGCTTGCCTTATTACTAAAGGTTTTGCTCAACGCCCAGGCATTGACTCCCATGATACTTTTGGCTCCACTGCTCGTATGGCGACTATTCGAGGTGTTCTTGCCTTGGCTGGCCATAGGCGATGGCCTGTCTATCAGTTGGATGTGAAGTCAGCCTTTCTCAATGGTGACTTGCAGGAGGAGATCTATGTTGAGCAGCCTCCTGGCTTTGGATCCTCGGATGGGAAAGTTTACAGGTTGAAGAAGGCCTTGTATGGCCTCAAGCAGGCATTGCGTGCATGGAACGAGAAGATTAACTCGTTTCTTTAGTCAAAGTTGAGATATTGACGCTCCAAGGTCAATTCACAGCTTTATGTGCACACTTTTGCGGCTGGTCGTGTGTTGTTTGTGTTGTATGTTGATGATTTGATTCTGAGATGGGATCATGCACAGAAGGTTCAAGAGACCAAGACACCTTTACATTAGACGTTCGAGATGACGGATTTGGGGCTTCTTGATTTCTTCTTGGGTCACAAGATTTATCAATCTCTGAGGGGGCTTTTCCTGTCTCAGCAGAGATACATTCAGGAGATCTTGGTGACTTTTGAGATGGAGACTTGTCGGACCATTTCTACTTCATGGATCCAAACTGGAAGACCACTTCACACTCAGATTCTCCCTTAACGGATGCTTCCCGCTACTGTCAGTTGATTGGATCCTTGATTTGGCTACTCAATACTCGTGTTGATCTTTGTTTTGTTGTGGGTCTTTTGGCGGGGTTCATGAGTGAACCCAAACAGGTGCATTGGCAGGCTGCCCTAAGGATTCTCGGTATTTGAGGGGGACCTCAGACTTAGGGATTTCGTATCCTGCAGGTACAGATGCTTCTGATCTTGTTCTTGCAAGTTGGAGCGACTTGGATTGGGCTGGCGATGTGGACCACTGGTGGTCTACTACCGGCTACTGTTTTACCTTGGGTATAGGTGTTATCTCATGGAGTAGCAAGAAGCAGTCCACGGTAGCCCTTTCTTCTACTACTGAGGCGGAGTATCGGGCCGTGCTTCCACCACATGTGAGGTTGTGTGGCTTCGGAGATTGTTGGAGGAGCTTGGATGCCCCCAGACTCGTCTTACTCTTTTGCGATGCGACAATGAGAGTTGCATTGCCTTGGTTCGGAATCCTGGCTTCCATGCCCAGACAAAGCACATTGCGATCCAATATCACTTCATTCGGGAGAAGCTTCTGGATGGGACCATTGATGTGGAGTACTGCAAGACGGAGGATAATCTTGCAGATTTGTTTACGAAGGCGCTTCCCTAGGCTCTTCTTTGGAGACATGTCAGATCCCTTAGTCTTTTGCCTTGTCCAAGCTCTGAGAGGGGGTGTTAGAGAGTCATTTCCTGGACAACGTAGAGTGCGACGTCAGTAGGTAGTACAGTCGGACAGGTGCCACATCAGCACAGTCGGACAGGGGCAGGAGCAGTCGGACTGTTTTATGCAGCCGACCTGTTTTTTATCATTTCCGTGGCATTTTTCCACTGCTATTTATAGCAGTTTCAGTCCAGCATTTTGATCATATTCTGCTCTGACATGTGACAGAGACGGCCTGCTGAGACTGACAGTGCGTGGGCTGACGGAGACCTAGGTTCTCAAGGCGGAGACACACACAGATATTTTCTCTGCATCCGCGTATATTTCTGCACTCCTGTACAGCATACTACACTGCAGATTTTTTGTGTTTCACTGTCTCCTCTCTCTCTTTTTTTTTTTCCGTAAAAGGTAATTGTATTAATTACGAAAAAAGTACAAGTTTACTTGATTACAAGATACATGATGACACTAAGCCATCATGTGAAAAGGTTCCAGTACTAAGAGTTACAAAGTCATGGCAAAGACGCAGAGGAAATTGCCATGTGCCAAAGACGTAAGTCCTCCCAAGAGAGTATGTCAGAATGCTGAAGAAGATCTATCTGCCAATACAAGAGACCCTTAAGCCTAGCAATATGCTGCTGAAAATTACAGGCGGAATAAAAAAGAAAAGCATTCCGAATGGTCCAGTTATGCCAACAGCCCCAATATCAAAGAAAGTGAAACACGAGCTTCATATGTGGCTGTGCCGGTGTTGGGTATTTGGACTGCACAAAGACCCAATCGAAGGGCCTTAGCGAGAAATCAACCACCGCTCGCCAAACGGCTGACAAGAACGACCAGATTTTCTTAGCGATGGGGCAATAAATAAATCGGTGATGGGCGGATTCCACACTGGTGGTGCAAAAGAAACAGTTGCCGTTGGAGATACGTCGCTTGGAAAGAGCTGAAGCAAGCGGAAGATCCCCAATAATCACCATCCAAAGAAAGACCTTATATTTGAAGGGTGTCTTGTTCAACCACCCCTCCATCACAGTTGCCCTCCACCATGATCGGGATTTACGCAATCCCCATAGAGCATTAGCTTTAGTAACCAGCCATTGATGATCTTTAATGAGAAGATGATAGACATGGTTAGCGGAAGCTTTGCCTAGACTGAGCCGGCCTTCAAAGTCCCAATCCTGCCAGGGACGATCCAAAGCAAGGGTAGGAAAGGGTTGTCTGCTTTGGAGCACCATCAAAAGCTGTTCCCATAAATGCCTGTATCCACGAGGGATCTTGAAAATCCTCCTGGCTGTACGAAACGATATTAACACATTGCGACTGGCAAGGGTGGCATCCGCAACTGAAGTTAAGCCCAAACGTGCCATACGGTTGAATTGTGGTTGTAGCTCTTGTTTACCTTCCCATGAAAGTAACCGCGAGACTGCCAGCAATTCCAATTGAAAAGAATTAGCAACTAAGCGATCCTCCGCCGGATGCCACTGAGCCTTCCGGAGGACCAGTTTCCAGGAACATACCAAATGGGCAAGCAATGATGAAGAAGAATTGGAGAACCGAGAATCGGCATTAAGAACATGCCACCAAGAACTCTGGATTTGGGTATTACCATGCCGAAGCCCATGCTCCTCAAGGAAATAACGGGCTATAACGACCCACGGATGATGATCTGAGCACATGGCACGGAAAAGAGACCAACGGAGTGCCATCATGTGAGTTTGGGCATCCAAAATAGCTCCTCCACCCATGCATTTGGGGGTGCACTCCTCTCTCTCTCTCTCCTCTTTGTGTTTCATTGTCTCCTCTCTCTCTCTCTCCTCTTTGTGTTCACTCTCTCATAGTCTTTGTCCTATGCTTCCGCATCGCTGCACTCTGACAGCCCCGGGCACCTAGCATCATCTTGCGAAGCTTAAGGGACTTCTTCAATGACAGTTTGATCTTATATAGAGTGTTGATATCTTCACCAAAGATGACTTAGTTTCTTGGCATCAAGTGGTCTCCTCTATGACCCTGCCCTGACTTTTGTACTCTCCTCAGCTTTACCTTACAAGAAGACCTCCTAGCTGGCTGAAGATTTCCAACCAAGAGGTTGAGGATCACATCTTCAAGCTTGCAAAGAAGGGTTTAACTCCTCCTCAGATTGGTGTCGTATTAGGAGATTATGGTATTGGCCAGGTGAAAAATGTCATGGGCAGCAAGGTTGTGAGGATTCTCAAAGGCCATGGCTTGGGCCCTAGAAGTCCAGAGGATCTCTATCATTTGATCAAGAAAGCAGTTGCAGTTAGGAAGCATCTGGAGAGGAATAGGAAGGACAAGGATTCAAGTTTAGGTTGATTTTGGTAGAAAGTAGGGTACATAGGTTTGCTCGATACTACGAGAAAACCAAGAAGCTTCCTCCTAACTGGAAATATGAGAGTGCTGCAGCAAGCACCTTAGTGGCATACTCTGGAAGACTGCAAAAGTGTTCAAATCTCGATGTTGAGCTGAGATGCTGGAATTGTAATGATGTAGAGTGAACAATTTTATGTAGTTTGACCATTTTGAATGGAATGAGGCCATAAGCCTCTTTTTGATTTGAGAGAGAGAGAGAGAGAGAGAGAGAGGAGAGAAAGTTATATCAATGTCTACAAAAGGCCAAATCAGCCTATGAGACCAAAATGTTACATTTGAAAATTTAGGGAATTTCTTATGTCCCAAAATAGTTGACATGTAATGCTATGACTATCTAAATGGAAAAGAAACAAAGTACAATACATTGCTGATGAGTACAAAATGATGTCTAATTCAAATAGAGTGTGGAACTGCTCAAGAAGCACTCTCATCTTAGAATATCTCTCATGGGTTTGTCTAGAATAGAAAGGCTAAGTGGCAAGGTAGGGTCCCTCTTTGACAGTGTAGTACCCTCTGTATTTGTAGATGGTGTCTCTTGCAAGGGCGTGGACCAGCTGGATGTGGGTGGTGGTGGGCTCTGCATCTCTATGTGGCTGTGTCTAAGGTGGTCCCGTGTGGTGGGGCTGTTAGTTGGACTAGGGAGGGCTCCGTGGTGGATGGACTAGTCGATACTCTATAGAACTGTGTGAGTGCATGCTAGTGTGTGGCTCCGTGTCTCTACTATTGGGTTCATGAGAGACGCTCTCTGTGGTGGCGTAGCTCCAACAAAAAGAGTGCGAGACATCTCTGATTTGGGAAATCCATAACCCTAGATAGAGGCCCAAACCTTTTTGAACAAGCAATGGAAGCACCCTGAGATCTCATAGTATCGGGCATCTGCATAAGCAATGCTCCTTTGTCTCTAGCTCGAGCTGACAAAGCTGGCAAATCTTGTCCTCTAGGGGAATGGAGTTTGTGCCGTATCTATGTGTCTCAATCCAGAGTTGGTGTGAGGATATATAGAGCTGCCCAATGGCGCATTGTACACCATGAGACACGTGTGCATCCATGCATCTTGATTGGACAACAAAGCCATCAGAGGATATGTGTAGAAGATGCTTCTGGTAGAAATCCATCTTCTGGTGTTGGGGATCTCCTCGGACAGCCCTCTTGGTGCTCATACTTGCCTTGTAATAGACACATATAGTGCTAATATCCCCCATCTCATCTCCATCAAGACCTCCAGCTCCTGTAGTTTGTGCATGAGCCTAGAACATAGTACTGTGTCAAAAGCCTTACGGAAATGCACAAAGCAATAGTATACCCACCTCCCTTGTGCTGTGCTTTCCTTGATGATGGCTTGGAGTATGAGGATATGATCAAGAGTGGAGTAACCCCTCCTAAACCTTACCTGTCCACATGCTTGATGTTGGTGCTTCTCTGCCCATTTGCTTAGCTCGTGCTCTAGTATTGATCCATAAAGCTTGGCTAGCATGTGGCCAACCATGACTTTATAGTTCGTAGGAACCATGGGGTCTCTAGCTTTCAGGATTGGTACAATAGTAATAGGTGACCAACTAGCAGGGAAGCCTTCACATACTACTAGTCCATCATGGTCTTGGGCCCGTCCATTTCGGAGAGAGAGAGAGAGAGAGAGAGAGAGAGAGAGAGAGAGAGAGAGAGAGAGAGAGAGAGAGAGCCCCGCACATTGTGTGACCTGCACAACCTGGTACCCTGTGCCTGCACACCTTGTGTGTTCCTAGCGCCGTGCTCCTGCCCTCTGTGCTAGCCCTCTGTCTGCCCTGTCAGCTTCGGGGGCCTGCTGCCCTGTCAGCTTTGGGGGCCTGCGCACTGCTCCTCTTGAGTGTGCGCCTTCAGCTTGTGACAAGCTGCCTGCTGTGTGCAGGCTCTGTTTTTCTGCAGTAGCCACCCTGCACCCTGCCAAAGACCGCCGGTGCCTACCAGGTGCTGTCTTGCGACTTCTCCTTCCTGTGATCACTCTGTCCAGCACGAATAGTATTTGCTGTGCTAGCTCCACGTTTGCTGTACCTATGCCTGCTGCTCGCAACGTCAGCCTGCGACAGACCTAGCATGAGCCATTGATAGCTCCTATGCCCTGATGGAAGGTTTGAAGACAGCTGAGATGGATCAAGGCCCTAATGTTTTGGATCTAGACATGGATTTGGAAGAAGCTGTAGTGGAAGAAGATATGGTGCCTTGCACTGAAGAGATGGCTCTCATCCTTCCTAAGGTTCAGCCATCTATCAAAGCTCCATGTGCAATCTTTGGCTGCCCTTGAGGCTGTTGATCAGGGTGATTCTTCGCAATGCTCCTATGCCCAGGTGGCTTCTCCTTTGTAGGATTTGCAAGAACCAAATTGGGAACAGTTGTTTGAGTTTGCCAAATCTTTGTTAGAGGAGTACGTCGAGCATAATCATCGAGATATTCTTGCCTGTACGGAGGAAGAGATTTTGGATACATAGTTGAATACTTAAGAGGTTCTTCACTCCTTTTTTACTTTCCATGAGCAAGTTGTCATTCTTTTCTTCAACAGTTGGACACATGTCCTCATTAGGATCCGTTAGTGGTTTGACATCTCGTCTTCAGGCTGAGCATTTGGAGGAGATCTTTGCTAGTCCGCGAGGTTTCTATGAGGTTGTGCTCCATTCTCCTTGAGCACAAGATTTTCTTCTAGCCTAGTAGCCCCTCTTCTTTGAGGAACAATTGGTATACATTGTTCCATGGTGTCCCATGGCTGATTTCCAATGCTTGCTCAAGCAGGCCTGCCTAGTGTGGGTGGAAGTCGAGCTTTGCCTAGCAATTTATTGGGCCCTCCTCAAGGACGCTGTGGCTGTAGTGGGTCATGTGTTGGTACCCCCAAGTATAAATGCTGCTAATAGAAATCGACTTTGCATGCTATGGGACATAGCTAGAAAGAGGCCTAACTGGTTGCGCCTCAGTTGTAGTGGTATGAGGCCTCTTTGGTTTCACCTCAAGTGGGTACTTTTGTTGGCTACTGTTTCTCCTGTGGTCAATTGGGTCACTTCGCAGCAAAATGCCCAGACCGCAAAAGTACCTTGGTGGATCCGCCTGTGGATAAGGATCAAAGCATGCTCCCTCGTTCTGTGGAGCAGTGGATTGTTCAACCTACCCAATCTAAGGTCAAGTAACTTGCTCCTTCGCTTGTTTTGGAGACACATGGATTTTGATGGAATAAATGTAAAGGGAAGGTCCTTGTGCCCACAGTACCTATTGATCCTTCTTCATCATAGGTTGCTCTTCTCACTTATTTGCGTCGCCAAGACAAGTCTTTTGATTCACTTTTTGTTTGAGTTTCTATTGCCCCCAAGGATCCTTAGCTACCCAAACATCAACAACCACAACAATGTACTCGTGATCCTCCATCCTAGTTGGCTTTTTATGCTACTAGTCGAGTCATCATACCTTGGGATTGCAAGTATCTAGGCTCTACTTTCCACCTTGTAGATAGGCCCTCCTTCTCGTGGGCCGAACATTAGAGGCCCAACCCCTTTGCTATGCTAGGAGACTTATTTGAAGATGGAGTATTGGAGACATTGGTAGCAAAGGCCCATGCTCATGCGGCCAAATCCTGTCAACACTCTTGATCCTTTCTGTCTGTTTAGTCCCGGGGTGCCTTTTGCACCCTTGTGCTTTTGCATTTGTTGAATCCATTGTATTTGGTTCATATATGATGGCCTAGAGCTAGAAAAACAAGATTAAGGGAGAGTGGTGGGCTGTATGTCTATTTATAGAAAGTTTGGGGTGTGGGCACAAAAACTCTCTAGGATCGCGTTTCTTTTTAAAATAAGAAGGTTTCTTGATTAATTAAGCATGTTTTGGGGCTAGTTAGGCTATTGCAATTTCAGCTCAACGCCCCCTCTTAGGCCCAAAAGTAAGCCATGAGAAATAAACACTTTTGTTTATTTTCTTTTACCCCTAGGCGTCCCACCCCAAAGCAGCTAGGGCATTGGGCAAAGGGTGCATGTTGGTTGCCTAGTGACCTACCAAGACTATAGAGGCAATGGTTATCTTACCAAGGGAGTCCAAGTGATCACCCTAGAAAGGCTAGGGTATCGGACCAAGGGTGCTCATTGGTTGCCGAGGGGCCGATCAAGTCCTACAAAGGTGGATGAAATCAACAATGAGCTTTTTTTTTGAAAATTTTTTGGTTTTTCTTATTTGGATGGCTTTGTGTTAATTTGTCATAAGATTTAGCATTAAGTGAGGGTTTCAAATAAATTGTCGTTCTCCATTGAGTCAATGTATCTTGAAGTATGGGAAATAAGGATGGATAACCCCATGATCTTCATGAAACAGGCAAAACAATCTCACACACTACTAAGGCACACATCAAGGTATAGTGAATTGGTCACTAAAACAGATCAAATGGTTTTGATTGGAATCCAAACTAGGAAGGTTATTGACAAGCTTATGGAGTGCAATGCCCAACTAATCACGCAAATAGCTCAATGGATGGCCTTTCAAATGGGAGAAAAGAGAACAGGGATAAGGTTCAAGAAAGCATGGATGTTAGGGTTCCACTTTAGCAATTTGATTCTAACTCTCAAGGTATTATAGGAAGGAGAGAAATCCCAAATAATCAATATAAAGTTATTGAGCCATCTCAACATAATGATGATCATGTTAAAAATATTCATGTCTTAAATTCTCAAGGACAAAGAGGCTCATTATCTATATTGGTAAATTTTAACTATCATTTGGGAGGAATTGCTTGAACAATGGGTCAAGTGGATAGTTATTATGATTAGCCTACTAATGGAGAGTCGGACTTCAATGAACAAGAATTGAGAGAAGATTTTCTTGTCCAAGTATAGTGGCCAATCCTCATCTCCTTCAAACCTTAAAGAATGGATATCCAAGTTAGAGTTCTACTTTGATATCTTTCCAAGAAGTGATGAGCAAAAGATCTAGTTTTCCACTTAGCATTTAGAGGGATTTACGCATATTTGGTGGAGCTACATAAGGAGGGAGAACGAACCTTGCATTTGTCTAAAGTACCGTATGCCTTTAGCTTGGTCCGAAAAATCCACTTAGTCTTGATGACCAAGGACTATCCATCAATATCCAAGTTCCATTTTGATTGATACTATCTAGTTTCTTCTCCATGGCCTTATGCCACACAGAGGGTCTTGGAGAGCCTTGTGCCAACTGTCTGTCTTGGAATGTGCAATGTAATTAGCTATAAACAACGATGCATATGAAGCTTGAGGGGCGAGCCGAACAAACCTTCTAGGGCTCTCCAGAGTGGTATCCAATGGAAGGATCCCCAAATTCCGCATGGTCAGGTGGTACTAGCAAGGTAATGGGTCTCTCAGAGGAGGCGTAGGAGTGAGATGCTTGTAGCAGGCAATAGATCTGGCTAAGAGGGTACAATCTCATATGATGTGAGCAGAGGTGAGGACGTCGAGTCTGGTGCAGTAGACTACACAATGTCCCTCTTGTCAAAGATGACATTCCTCCTAACGATCACCTTGTTCGTCCAAGGATTGAACGAATGGTAGGCTTTCACTTCGGAAGAATAGCCCACAAAGATCAAGAGTTCTACTCAAGGGGTGAGCTTTTCTATCTTGTCATTTGGAGTGTGAGTATAAGCATAACTATTGAAGACTCTAAAGTGAGAAACAATAGGTTGAGAGCCAAAAATTGCCTCATATGGATTCTTTTTAGGGATCGCCATAGTTGAACATTAGTTAAGGATGTATACTAAAGTGTTAATAGCCTCAACCCAAAGGCGCTTAGGGAGCTCTACTATGAACAACATAGAGTGTGCCATATTCATGATTGTCCGGTTTCTACGCTCTACGATTCCATTTTGGGTAGGAGAGTTGGTAGAGGTGAGCTGGTGTGCAATGCTCTGCTCCTGTAGAACTCAAAGAACTTGTGGGAGGTAAATTTGCCACCAAAATCACTCCTCATAGTACCCACATGACAACCAGTCTGGTTATGAACCATACCAACATCCAAGCACTGAAATAAGTGAAGGCATTTGACTTTTTCTTGCGGAAGTATATCCACATGTATTAAGAGAAATCAGCCATTATTAAAAGGAAGTATAGCGTGCTATTCAAGGTGGCAGTGGATGTGGGATCTCAAAGTTCTACATGAATGAGCCTAAGGGGTTTCTCAACATTAGTGGTAGATTGCGGAGGGAAGGGTGTACGATGTTGCTTACCTAGTTGACATGCTTTACAGACCTCTCGAGATAGTTTTAGACATGGAAGGCTCTCAATCATCCCCTCATGCGCCAACTCAAAAAGAGAGTCGTGGCCAAGATGTCCTAAGCAAAAATGCCAAAAAACGCTCAGAGGCCGTGGGCTTTTGTGTGGTTGCCAAGGCCTAGATGCAATGGAACTCCAAATCATCAGTAGTTGGCTCGCCAAGAAAACGGGTCAGGTGGTAAAGGCCATTAGGTTGTCTCTTACAGTGACGAGCAATCACTTAACCAGTCTGAGAGCCTAGGATCTCAAGTGTGGTTGTTGTAAAGAAAAGTGCTCATCCCAACTAGCAAAGTTGGTGAATGGACAAGTTCACCCCAAGCTAGGAGACATGATAGACATTATCTAACGAAGCTAGATTCGGACCCTAGTTAGGGATCCTGGTCAGTGGAAAAATTGATGCAACCTTGGGCCCGAATCTTGATTGAGGAGTTGTTTCCCACGTGGACTCTCCTGGTTGTAGGGGCTTGGGAAATGAAAATGTTTGCTATAAGAGTCATGGGATGGGTAGCTCCACTGTCCACAAGCCAAAGAGGTGCTAATGTGCTTGGCTGTAACGAATGGGTCTCTGCAGTCACCTCATCAGGATGCAACTTATAGATGTGAATGGGACTCGCATCTGATGTCTCTAAGGAGATGATGTGGGCTTCTGCAGACTAGCTAGACAAACCCTCTGGAGTTGAATAGTTTGCTGATTGTGATGGTTGACCAGTGGTAGCGTGGGTTTGGCCTCACCACTGCCCCTATTGTGGGTTGCCACCACCCTGTTGGGGGTTACCCAATTGGGTGCCAAGGTCTGATTCTTGGATTTTGGTGTGTGCCTCTTGGCCTTAGATCAACACTCATCGTCATAATGGCCAGCCTTTTGACAAGGTTGACAATACAAATTCTTCTTAGGTACATTCTACCATCTAGGTTTAAGAGTGGATTGTGGGGTTCCTTGGGATTCACTAGTCTTGTTTTGATTTCGATTTTGAGTTGAATTTTGTTTACCCTTGCCTTGCAGCCCCTTTTGAAAAGATGCAACGAGAGCCCCCTCTATTGAGAACCTGTTATGAAATTGATCAAATAGTCGTACGTAATGTAACAATTGATACTAAACTCATAAAATACAGATATCTAAGGTTGTGAAATCACCTGCTGTACAAAATGATTTTTTTTTTTGGCAGCTTGTTAAGGCATAAGGTAACTTGATCGTTAGAGGACTTAGGAGCCCTAATGGTTGAGAACTCAACAAGGAGACACCGATACTCAGCCAACTTGACTTTCAAGTTGTCCTTGTCTTCTGTGATTTTAAAGTTTTGGAGCTCATGATCCAAATTGATGTGACAGATTTTATTCCAAGCCGCATAGCAATCAGTCAAGTGAGTCCAACTATTGGATGCTAAGTTGAAATGCTCAAGTTGAGAGTGAAACTCATGCAATAAACCTTGCATAAGCTCGACAATAGCAGAGGCATTACGAGCCTTCCATGAGTGGACGACCTCGTATGGAATACGTGCGGAATCAGGTTGGGGTTCCAACCCCTACACTAAATCCCATAGGTTTTGAGATTCTAAGACATGCCTCATCAAGTTTAACCAAGTGATATATTTTGACTTGTTGAAAAAAGGTCTTGTCATTAAAAGTATGCTTGACGGATGGGGAGCTAGAACCATGAGGTGTTTGTGAAGGTGGATAGGTGGGATAGTGCGGAGGATAAGATGGTGGTAGATAAGGAGGAGGGGGTAATGGTGGATAAGCAGAAATAGACTGCTGATGTCCAATGAGTGCCGATTGATGCGAAGGTACCAAAATTGTCATAGTTCCATATGGTACCGTAGGTGGAGGTGGAGACATTGGTACACAATAGGCCTGTCCAAATGTTGGTTGGGGCACAACATAATGATGGGATGGCCCACTTGGTAATGCCATGGAGGCAAACTTCAGTACCAAATGATCCACACTTGAGTGTGTCTGGGATGCACTCCCAAAAGGATAACTTGAAAGTGTGTGGGTGGGAGGTGTAGCCTCCGTCATTGATACACCTCTCAAAAATAGGTATGTAGAGGTCCTAAATGCTGTGTCTAAGCGTGTAGAACCCCTCGGAGTGGTGTGTGGTGCACTTAATGAAAGCGGAAAGGAAAGTGCAGTGGAAGATGAGGGAGGGATGCCCAAATGGATTAGTGGTAGATGTTGTTGTGGGAAACATGGTTGGTTTCTTTTGTCCATTAAATGTATTGGATGAAGATGCATCCACTTTAGAAATACATGTCTTCCTCATAACTCAGAAATGAAAGGTTATTCTGAAGAGTCCCTTCTTGATGAACATCCCCCGATCTAATAGAAAATACAGAATCAATTAGTATATAATTTGACATAATGGGATTCGTACCTGGCATTGGAGAAAAGAAGTACTATGGAAGTGGTGTGTAATTCGAGCGAGGTTCCACTTGTGGATGGCTAGTCCGTAGTGGAGATTTCAAAAGTCCTACAAGATCATTAGTTTTGTGGACCGAATCTAAAGAAGATAACTTAGGCTTACCATCAACCTCTTGTTGAGCCTTGTGCATAAGGATGAAATTATACTCAGCGGTGGAAATTTGATACGGTCTGTGGATTCCATGGTAGTATGGTTGTTCTTTGCCTATGTTAGATAAGGCAATAGCAAGGTGCGAGACCCACTCCTAATCGCTTGTGTCTATGTTTGGCTGTGAAGACTGGATCGGTGGTGTGAATGCGTTTGAAGTCATCTGACCCTTTTTTTGTTCTTGCTTTTGTAGATGAGCTTTCCAATCAAAGGCCAAGGTTTCTCAGAGAGTACCTAGCTTTGATACTATGTGAAGAAATGCTCTAAATGCAGAAAACACAAAACCAATCGTATGACAAAGCACAAACTGATAATACAGAACACAGTTAGGATCAAGGTAACTCAGAGACAGTGAACACAATGTATAATGAAGTGAATGACTATTGAATATACAATGCTCATGTAGCAAACACACTATGCATTGAATATCGAATCTCGAACTCTCGTATCTCTAGGATCAAGGCAAAGGTTATGAGTTGGAGAGTCTATTGTGAAACACAGCAAGGCAACCTCTATGTATCGAACACAAGCAAATGCAGCCACGAAAGATTGAATTTGTTGGGTTTGACTCATGCCTATGCTCACAGAGGAGTGTTGGTGATCCTTAGTAGGACACTGGGGCACTTTTTACTCTCCTTACGAGAGGTTTTTTTCCACATTTATTTCCTTTTATTTTATGTGCCTATGTTACACAGTTTGGGCACTTATCATGTTTTATAGCTTTTGGGTGTGAACACACTTTTGCAACCTTAAGGTTTAAGGGTTGTACTTTGTACTTGCACAACACACTCTTCAGATTATTGCATTGGGTGTTGTGCTATCACACTCACACACTCTCTTCATTGCCAATTGTACTCTCAACTGACCTTCGATTTGTCCTTCTCACATTTGGTATTAGAGCAGCCCTTTGCTCAGCTCAGCTCCTGGCCACCACTAGCTGTACATGAGCTTATAGCTCCAGCTCTAGCTCCTCTGCATTCAGTCCAGCTTGTCTGCCACTAGCAGTTTGCTTCGCCACCAGGCCTGCAACACTGCCTCAGGTAGCACCTTTGTCTACATTGCCCAGACAGATGCCAGCTGCCTGCACCTGTAGCGTCACTTGAGCTCCCACCCTGCGCAGCTGCCTTTGCCCACTAGTACTGTGCATAGCCCTCCCACCTCCAGCTTGAGTCCACTTGCACTCGCTTGGCCCGTGGCTTCTAGTACGTCCAACTGCGCCTTCTCACTTGCTCTTGTCCGCCCCCTGCACCAACTTCTTGCGCAGCCTCCAGCAGCACCCTCCCCCTAGAACACTGTGCTTGTCTGGTCCCCTGCACCACCAGCCCTCCAAGTCAGCCAGCAGTTGCCCGATAGTCTAGCCCGATCTCTAGCTGTGAAGTTCGAAGAGGTAACATAAAATTTTTCAAATCAATGTTTATCTTAGATCTCATTCACTGGAAAGGGCTTGTGCTTGGGCAACATCTCTCTACTTTTGCAAGTGTTTGGGACACATTTCTCCAAGAGATTTTGTGAAATTTTGGGCCAGAAATTTGGTTGTTGTTAGCTTGAGATTGGAAAATGTACATTAGTGCAAAATCAGTCTGAAATAGACTGATTTTGTGCATTTTGGGACAAGAAATTTGGGGCTTTTGTATTTTTAGTGCTGCTCAGCTTTGTTTGCACCTTGTACATCTTGTACTTCTGATAGTTTTTGACAGTGTGATTAAATTTGCTAATTACAGCAAAGTGTTTGCTGTAATTTCTAGAAATTCTAAGATTTTCAGGTTGGTCCAGCTTGAAGTATTGCTCTTTTGCTCCTTGATCAGTGACATTTATCATGTCCGATTAGGGAGGTGATATATTTACATATGTGTCCAACGAGGATAGGTTGGAAGGCAACAACTATTCCCTATGATCTTTTATGATGAAGAATATGCTGATTGCAAAGAATCTTTGGGATTATATCAACGGTGAAGAAGTTAGAGCTGGAGTTGTGGCTCTAGCTACACCTTCGCCAAGAGGACGTGGATGAAGGGCAACTTAGCCTGCTCTAGCTCAGCCACTTCCCCAGAGATTAGTAGCACAAAAGGCATGGGACACATGGGATGCTCTTGCTTTGTTGCTGATTGCATTGACAGTTCAACGGTCCATCATCCCACATATTCGGTTTGTAGCTTCTTCACGAGAAGCATTGCTGACCTTAGAGCTTATGTTTGTTGGAAAGAATGAGACACTCATTCTTGTAGAAAGAGCTTGAGACTGTGAAGATGGATGAGGGTGATTCTATGTAGGATCTGTTGAGAAACACGGATCTAGAGCTAGTTAGCTATGGTGGACGCAAATCAAACACACGATACATTATGAGAATGAGAGATTGTAACTCAAGTGAATTAGGTTCCAAGATAGATTAGCTTGGACTCATAAAGACAGACTTGAGTAACTCAAATTGATAGTTCCATTGCCTTGTTATGAGTGTCAACCAAGTATATGTCTTTATACATTTTTGGATAGTACCATTCTCCTCATGTGCATATGGGATTCTGAACATCTCTTCCTAGGGCATATGTCATTTGTCTATCTTCCATACAAAGCAACTTATGGGCAAGCCTCTTTTGGGCACACATTTAGCCTCTATGGGCAAACATTTGGCCTTTATGGCCAATTATCATTTGCTATTCTCAACACCCTTCCTCAAGTGATGAGTCTCTACCCTTGCTGGCCTTTGCTCTCCCTACATGATGACATGGCCCGGGAAACTAGCTCTTTGGCAACCTAGTTAAGTTAAACCTTGAAACTTTACATCTTTGGTAAGGCTTTTACATCCACTATGGGAAAAACAAGATCCACTATGGGAAAAACAAGATCCACTACGGGAAATAAAGATCCACTATGGAAAAAATTCTTTGTTGTCAGCAGTGGAAATTTCTTTTATCTTCTTCATGCTTCTTTGGCATCCTTTGCTTTTCTCGATCTTCTAGGTGTCTTTGATCTTCTTGGACTCCTTGGTTTTCATGCTCTTCATCTTTGACTTGTTCTTCATTATCTTGTGCTCTAGTCTTCTTTGTGAGGTCCTTTTGGTCTTCTTTCTCAGTGAGTTTGAGATGGGTACATTGCTGTGACTTGACATTACATTGGCATTGAACATTTGCACATGGTGTAGACAAATCATTTTCAAGTGCGAGAGGGTCTTACCGATTGGCTTTCCGCTCAATGGCAGTGTCTAATCCCGATTACAATTTCAACAACCGATTTGAACCATTTTTTGCAAATGGCAATATGAACCGAGCTTGAATTTAAGTGAAGGTTTGAATGTAGCGGGAGGTGTGTGTGAATGAGGTTTTCAAGAAAGGGCTAGTGTGAATGAAAACTTAATGAATAAAACAAGGTGTGAACAGGGCTTTGTTAGGGGAGACTTTGAAACCTTTAATGATAAGGTTTAATATAGTATTTTGATCAGCAGGCAGTGAATCAAAACGGCGTCATCTTTTGCATTTGGTGGTGTGTGTTTGTCAGTGTCAATCTAGTCGTCGATGATCTTGGGAGATGCCATCAATGATTGCGCTTTTGATGTAGTTGGCTTGTTGCTTCTATCGCCGAGATTAAATGCAAAGGTCTCTGATCTCCCTGTTGCTTATTTGTCCTTTCAAAATGGTTCAAATTTTCTGCCTTCTGTCGCCCAGACTCTACTTCTTGACCTCAGCTTGCACCTTGTCGTTGCTATAGAAATTGATAATCAAAAATCAATACGGATGCTTCACTTGCTCATGAAGAATCACAGAGACTCTGTGGTAGAAATCCCAAGCGCCTTAATAGTGACTTTTCCCTTGCTAATGCAGGAGCGAGACCAAATATAGTGACATTGCCCACTCAGCAAATTTTGGGTCATTGATAGACCAAAGTAAACTAGTGCTTGCAAATGCAATGTATCTTAGGGTGCACTACAGAAGCCCTTCAATGTAGACTCCAAATCAAGTTTCTTGAATAGCACCTTGAATAGCACCTTCTTCCTTAAGCTTCTTTACCTCGTACGCACAATGGATGTTGGATAGCTTGAGATATTGGAATGAAAATAGGCTTGTACAAGGAAGAGAATGAGAGAGGAAGGATTGTAGAGCATGAAAAGAATGGGAAAATCCACCTACTAGCTACCTAGCTCGGCCATGGCTTTGATACCATGTTGAGAAACATGGATCTGGAGCTAGTTTGCTATGGTGGACGCAAATCAAACACACGATACATTATCAGAATGAGAGATTATAACTTAAGTGAATTAGGTTTCAAGATAGATTATCTTGGACTCATAAAGACAGTCTTGAGTAACCCAAACTGATAGTTTCATTGCCTTGTTATGAGTGTCAACCAAGTACATGCCTTTATAGTTTTTTGGATAGTACCATTCTCCTGATGTGCATATGGGATTCTGAACATCTCTTCCTAGGGCATACGTTATTTGTCTATCTTCCATACAAAGCCACTTATGGGCAAGCCTCCCTCTATGGGCAAACATCTGGCCTTTATGGCCAAGCATCATTTGCTATTCTTAACAGGATCATCGGCAGCTTATGAATGTAGATGAGTATTACTCAGATACGCAATTGATATCTACTACTTTGAATTCATTGCCACCCTCGTATTTGGCCTTTTATATGGCCTTGAACCTCACCATGAGGATTTTCTCGCAGCCACTTACTTTCCTTTAGTTGGTCAGTTTGCTCTTTTAGAAAGAGTAGACAAGAAAGAATAGTGGTGTGGATATTATAGCCTTTGAGCATGCATTTTATAGCAAGGCTGAAGGGCAAGGGTAGCCAAGCAAAAAATGCTTCGCAGAGCTCTGGGACTTCAGGTACTTCATAGAACAACAAGAAATAGGGGGCACGCAAGCCAAGAAGAGCAAGTGTCACTATTGCAAGAAGCCAGGTCACTGTATCATAGAATGTAGAAAGCACATAGCCAAGGAGGAGTAGTTGTCAGGAAGTCCGCGTCTTTTGTTGTAGACGGTGACTATTGTTTTTACACACGGGGCCTTTGCACTATTACTTGGATATTTAGTTCATTCATGATGCTAGAGGCATTGGATTATCACAGTTTAGATACATTGGTCGACTTCTTGAGAGGTTTGGCTTATAGGATTACAAGCCAATTGGTACACCAATGGAACCTAGACTCAAGCCGTCCTTGCACGATGACAATGATTTGTTTGATATCCATATGTATGCTCTAGTAGTTGGATGTCTCATTTACTTATGCCATTTACTTATGCAACATAAGACCAGACATTCAGTTTGCAGTTTGAGCCCTGAGTAGATATATGCATCAACCTCACATGGCACATTGACAAGTTGTCAAGCATGTTTTCCATTACTTGTAGGGTACTAGACCTCTTGGATTGCTTTATGCCAAGGGGGGACCATTGCACCTACATGCTTACAGTGGTTCTGATTAGGTTGGTGATTATGATTCTCATCACTCCACTAATGGTAATTGTTTCTTTCTTGGCTCATCTTGTATCTCTTGGCTTAGCAAGAAACAATCCATTGTTACCACATTGTCATATGAAGTTGAATACAAGAGGCAGCTTTCACTATCATAATTGAATGCGTATGGTTTAGACACTTGTTGGCTAATTTGGATGTATTTGTCACACGGAGCCTACTCCTTTGTTCATTGAAAGTTAGAGTGCTATTGTAGTGGCACAGAACCCAGTGTTCCATGCACGCATGAAACATATCGAGATCCACTATCACTTTGTTAGAGAGAGGCTACCTGCAGGTGATATCAACCTTGTCTACTGTCCTACCACCAGTAATGTGGCAGACATCTTCACCAAAGCTCTTCCTCATGACAAACTTGAAGCATTTCGCAATGCTTTAAATTTGATCTCCTTTGGTGGATGACCCTTTTTTATTGATCACTCTTCACTCCAGGGGGTTTGTTGGGTTTGATTCATGCCTACACTCACAGAGGAGTGTGTGGTGATCCTCAATAGGACACTAGGGCACTTTTTACTCTCCTTACGAGAGGTTTTTTTCCCTAGATTATTTTATTTTATTTTATTTGCCTATGTTACATCATTTGGGCACTCATCGTGTTTTACACCTGTTGGGTGTGAACACACTCTTGCAACCCTAAGGTTTAAGGGTTATACTTTGTACTTCCATAACACACTCTTCAGATTATTGCATTGGGTGTTGTGCTATCACACACAATCTGTCCTTTTCACAAGATTTGATGCAGATAGGCAGTAGGAAAGAATATGCAGCAAATACAAATTTGTAGAGGAGAGAGAAAACTTGGCGACAATTGTGGAGGCAAACGCAAACACTCTTATGTGGGCGGCAAAGTGCAGAGTGTAGGCGATAGTGAGGATGACCCTGCGGAAGAGAGAAGATTAAACGTAGGTAGTCCAGTCAAGGTGACAGCACTTGGATAATGGCGATAGCTCTAGAAGGCCTTGGTGACAATAAACACAGCTTGAATGATGAAGTAGCAGCAGTTGGAGATGGGACGCCTGGCAGCAAATGCGAATTGGGCGATGATGGATCAGCAGGTGACAGTTGGATGTGGGTGATGGAGGCTAGAATTAGGTGTTAGATGGTAGCAAACAGCAAAGGAAAGCTTTGACCGTGATGTCCTTCACGAACAGAGTGTGGGCACCATAGATACAAATCTTGAAACCTACAAAAACGAGATTAAGGGAGAGTGGTGGGCTGCATGCCTATTTATAGAAAGTTTGGGGCACCCAAGTTAGGGTTTGGTATGTGGGACATAGTAACTCTCTTGGATCACGTTTCTTTTTAAAATAAGAAGGTTTCTTCATTAATTAAGCATGTTTTGGGGCTGTTTAGGTCAGGCTAATGCAATTTCAGCTCAACACCATCCTATACTTTGTAACCTTGTTATCTTGTACTTTTTTTGGTGATTAATATAATAACTCATTGAGAGAGAGAGAGAGAGAGAGAGAGAGAGAGAGATTCCTACCTATTAGAAAAAGAAAGAGAGATCCCTAGATCCTTTCATGTTTTGGTTTGTCATTGATGCTGACCATGCATATATGCAATCCCAGGTTCTTGGCCTTCAGGAATTTGGCAGAGGCGTTTCTGAAACAGGGTGAAGTGTTCTACAAAGACGCACTTCAAGCTTTTTTGGAAGCTGTATCAATTGACGAAAAGGATATTGTGCTATGGAATCGGCTTGGAACTTTAGCCTGCTCTCTTGGTTTGTTTAGCATTGCTCGATGGGCATTTGAACAAGGTCTTCAGTGCAGTCCGCATCATTGTAAGCTCCTCATGATTTTAGCAACGACGTTGGACAACAGAGAATTTGGGAAATGCTGTATACAGTTTCAATACACACTTTTAATTAGGAAGATTGTCAAATATATGCTTTCTAGACAATGCTTCTTGAAAAATATGCAAGTTTTTCTTCAGTTATTTCTATGAGCGTCACCTTTGCACACACAGTTTGTAATGCATAATTATGCAGCAGGATAAAACCATACAAGTCTTACATTATCTAGCAACTTGAGAGTTGTGCAGTTTAATGAGATATTTATGCACTGTGTACTGACACCTGCACTGTAAAACACTGGTTTTTTTTTTTTTTTGGTCCATTCTAGGGAGCTGTATGGAGAAGCTTGTGGAGGTTCTCATTGCTATTGGAGATGAAGCTGCATGCTTATCTATAGTCAAGCGACTTCTTAAAATTTCACCATCCCATCCTCGGGCTGAGTTGATAAGATGCGTTATTGAAGATAATGCAGATGTCAATGATGTTGATAGAGACAATTGTGGGGTGCCAGAGAAATACATTGTCGTGTTGCGTGGAATAGATAAGCTGAAACCACAACATTATGGCTTGACCTTCTCCAAAAAGCGTAAGTCAGATGATTTGGACATTTGTGAACCACCTCCCAAGAGAGTTGCTTCACAGAGGATCTATGTGAAGTTAGCAGAGGCATCATGGGCGGAACTTGTTAACAAGATTTTAAGAGCTTACGAGGACAATATTTTGAAGGTTTCAGTGATTGTACAGGATGCTGCTACAGGATATCCTGATTGCAAACCAAAATCAGATACATTGACTGGTCAAAATGTGGGTTCAGAAGCAGTGATAGCCAATGCAGCAGTTAAGTTTCAGTATAACAAACAAATTGTCAGTGAAAGTGAGACAGACAAGTCAAATATGGAAGTGGATGTTCTGGAATTGAACACTCAATCTAACTGTACACAAAGTGAAGCTGAACATGTTTTTGTGTCCAGTGTCTCGAATTATGCTGCAACCTTGTCCAGGGAAGAAGTCTGCAGTCATGTCGAAGGTTCTTCTCTTTCTAAGGTGGAGACTGGAGCCTCATCTAAGCATGATTTGCCTTCTGATGCAGGCTCTGATAGATGTGGCATTACCAGGGACAAGGAAACATCTACTGATGAAGAACCACCTTTAGAAAGACGAAGCACTAGGCTTGAGAGAATCCGAACTCGGAAATTCGACAAAAGTGAAGAAGTCGAGAACATGCAAATGGAAACAAGTAAAATTAAAAAGTCTTTCGAACATTTGATGGAGCTACTAGAGCCTTTTATTGTTTGTACAGAATGTATTGGTGAGATATCTTCAATCTATTCGAGCAGCTCAGAGGAAGAAAAATGCATTATTGTAGATAACAATGAAGAAAACGATGTATTGGTGTTTCTCAGGGAGCACGATGTGAATAGTGGGTTATGTCATGTTGCCCAGCACCTGCTAGAAAAGTTACCGAGCATTGTTAAGCCCCTTGAAAGTTGGGGGGCTGTTTTGCACCTGGAAAAGTGCATCAGAGGGGTTTCAAAAGGACTAAATGCTTTCTGCAGCCTCTTCCTTGCAGAACTGTATATGGATATGGCAGCCTCTGCTGCAAGTGAATCTGAGAGAACCAACTTTATAGAGGACTGTGACTTTCATCTCTGCAAAATTTTGGATTGCTTTGCTGCCACCATTTCCTCCCCGGATATAAGCTGGCACGATATGCCTGAGTTTTCTAAGACTTTTCATGTTGGTGAAAAGATGGTCAAGGAAGTATTCAAAAACAGTGTACAAAGCCTGGATTTGGAGCATGCGCTTCAGCACCGGTGGTGGCCATTCTGGGCACGGTTTTACTGGATCAGCGGTTGTCTAAGGTACTTTCAGGGCAGTTGTGAGAAAGGAAGGGTTGATTTTCAGCAATGTCAGGCAGTCCTTGAAGCCATGGAGCATTTTACCAAAGAAACTGTTGCGATTTCTCTCATACACTGCAGAAATGAGAGAGAGATTTCTTTAGAAAGAGTAAAGCACAAGCTGTACGAGCTACAAATACAGGAACTGCTGACAAATTCAGCTGCTCGGCTGGTTGAACAAGGTCAACATGAATACTTGATTGAACATCTTGCCCCTATCCTATTCCCAGAGAATGATGTAGAGAAGGGAACACCATTGGCACTGAGGAAAAAACATGCAAATGATTTTTCTACCGAGCTGACAGCGCTGAACATGCTAATTGAAGCATGTGAATGCACTGGCTCCAAAAATTTCAATGTTGCTCTAAAGTGCTATATTCGAAAGATGCAAATACACTTTCTTACAGCTGGATTCAGCTGTAAGAGAGGTACTGATAACTATTCATGTAGTGTAATTCAGGATGGTAATCAACTGCACTCCAATATAGGTGAGATAGCTACAAGTGTTGAGTGGTTCAATCTTGTAGCAGAGGAGGTGAAGCTGATATGCAAATTTATTGCTGGGTCTGGTCAGCAGATCATTGATAAGTCTTTAGTAGTGGTAAATGCTTTCACCTTTTGTAGGCAAAACACTCCTTCCTTTTACGTTAACACTGTTTTAATGGGCATAATATGTGTTATTGCAGTCTGTCGATGGGAAGCTACTTGGCCATATGCAGCAACTCCTGCTGAAAGTTATGTGCCACACATCTGCTATATTAGCTATTCGAAGGGCCTCTGGTCCTGCTGGGGGCTCCTCAGACTCTCTAGTGCAGCTGGTAACCACTTGCTTTGTAAATGCAGCAGTTGCGTTTTGCAGGCTTCAGCACCTCTTTCCGAAAATATCCATAAAATTGCAGGTTTGAATATGAATAAATTAACATTTGGGCCATGCTTAGGTTTTCATTCTTTATTATTAAACTTTGTGCACACTGCATATGCAGGTTGAACTTCTGGTAACAATGCATGACATTCTTGCTGAATATGAGCTTTGTTGTGCGGGTAAGGGTTGTGAAGGTGGTGAAGGGGTCTTTCTTAAAATGGCCATCAAGCATCTACTCTCTCTGGAGATGAAACTGAAGAGTGGAACGTCTCAGATGGTAAATCTGACAAAAGTTAGTTCGGCCCCTGATAAAGTGGATGATTTTGCTTCAGAAGAACGTAGACTGTCTATAGAAGAGAATCTCTGCAATCCTGAAAATGAAGAGGTTAGAGATGCAACTGGAGACAGTGAGCTCATACAGGTTAAAACTTCAAAGCAGAAAGATACTGTGCCAAATTCTGAAGCATGTGCCGAGATACCAAGGAAAATAGACACCTCAGATGATGTTGAGGAACAAGCTTGTAATACCGAGGAAAAGAAAATGGACCTGGGTCTTGACATTGCTTTGGATCAGAGTTTTTACTGCTTATATGGTTTGAATCTCAGGAGTGGCTTGGAGTCTGCTGGTCATGATGGGTTGGCTGTCCATGCAAACACAAGCTTAGGGGATTATCAATCAAAAGAGCAATGCGCTGAAGTTTTCCAATACCTGCTTCCCTATGCAAGAGTTTGCACGGTAAATAAGTTTCTTTCTTATGGCAGTTGCGGAGAAAATTCTTTGAAAATGTTTATAATGTCATACTTAACTGAATAAGGGCCTGATAACTCAACATGGCATTGTTCACTGCAAATTTCATTCATACTTCAGTTATTCTTCTGTATGGCCCTTTCAACAGAGTATTTATACTTGCTGTTTATTGTTTACAATGTGACTAGATCCAGCGTTAAAGTTATCACAAGAAAGCAGGTTGATCTGTACTTATCCTATGCACATCAAAGATCTATAGCAGCAGATACAGTATAATGTGGTACATACAAATTGAGGCACTGGTACATGAGGAGAGGGTTGTGGATTATGTGTTGGAGCAGCTGTCCAGTCAGGCACTCGTTAGAGCAGTTGACTAGGATCCCTCTTTGTTAACTCTTGCAAGCCAGTTATAGTTGCAGCCTTTATTAAGGATGTATTTTCAGCATATTTTTCTCTTTGAGCCATCACAATCATTAAACTACCTCTATTTTAGCATAGTAGATCAGAACCTGCACATATTCCTTTCTCAGCTTTGGTTCTGGGCTCTGTGGATACCATGGACTGTCAGAATTCACAGTTTGTTTCAAGAACCTAGCATCAAGGTGTTCTCTTTTCGGCGCAGGAAGTGAATGTACAAACGATGATTCATGCACTCGATTTTGTCCTTCAGGTTAGTTTTGGCCTCCACAGGAGATCGATAAATCAAGCACTCCCCTTGCACGACACTCTTTGCCCACTTCTGTACTCCCTGCATTGCTTTCCTTACATGCATCTACTGTAGTGTTACTCAAGCTCTGCTCTAGTGGCAAAGGAGAGAGCATACTACTTGGCGCTGGCACGCTTAAAACCACTAAAACATTCAAAAATCTAGTGATTATATATTGTCTGGAGCCCACTTGATGAAATGCATTTTTCCAAAAAGAAATTTTGTATGTGATTATGTAACAGAATTTCACAAATTTTAGATTGCTCACTTCTATTTTTTGGACTATATCATTACAATGTGGGTTTAGTGGAGGGTATCACAACGGTGGAACAATTGCCTAGAACAAATATAGCAAGTCCTACTTTTTGGGTTGATCAATGCTCTTGCCACTTTTTTGTTTGTATTTTGGAAAGTAGGTTCTAGTCAATGAAAACTGAAGTGGACAGCAAAAAAGTTAGAAAGATAAAGGATTGCAGTGGGGATGCCAAACTTTGCATGAATTGAGATGTGAATGAACTTGGGTACATGATAAGTCCATATCCTTTGACCAGCTGGTTGGCTAGGGCACAGGTGGCTAAATGAAATGTTGGGCTATGAAATTGAGTTTAAACATAGACTCTTAACGACATTAATGGAAGTAAAATGAGAACACAAAAGTGGTGAGAGGCAAAAAAACAAAAGATAAGAAATTTCAGTAGATCTATAATGATTTATCGTCCATAGTACATACACAGAAGACAAAGTAAATGAAGAATAAGCTGAAAATAAGTAGAGCTTGATGTTTACATCAGTATGGGTGTCCCATATGGCATGACAAATAAGGGGTGACACATGACATCATATGTGAGGGGCTATGGGTAAATATCATTGTCATGTCCTTGAATGGTGAATCCCTTGGCTTGCTCTGCATATGGGGAAGGCATTCTTCATCTTATATGAGGAATAGGCAATTGTATTGGGAACAGAGCCAAAACAAGCCAAATGCTAGCCATCCATATGGTGCAAGAGAAAATTTATGTGGTCAATGCCCTCTTGTTGAACATAGCCCTTCGCTGGAAGTTGAGCCTTGTACCTATCTAGAGTACCATCAAAGTGGAACTTTGGCTTTAAGATTCACTTCATGTTCACTTTGATCACTTGACGTACAAATCTATTGACCAAGACCCACATTTCTAGGCCATGGATCTAAGCTCCTTCTCCATGGCCTAATCTACACAAGCATAGAAGCATTTGAAATAGAAGAGGAAATAGTGGTGTCAAGATAGGCAAGGCTTATGTGAAAGAATGACACCTGATGTTGTTGGATAGGAATAATAACAATGATGACCATTTGTAGACATTGAAATTTGAGAAATACCAGAATGTTAAAGTGTAGCAGCTCTAGAGATAGGAAAAGCGGTACAATGAGTAAGCTCTAGCGACACCATGGGAATGAGCTCTCTAATTTACTTGGTGTAGCTTTATCTTTACCTCAGAGGCTCTAGATTCATTTGAGGATTATCTTTTTGGACACATCCACTTTTGCAGCTGGCGAAAGTGGTTGCTTTGGCCTTAGTAGCTCACAGACAACTACTTTTGCAGCTTCCTACTACAATACTTGGCCATCTACTTACAGGTTTAATAGGAGGATCATGATGATGGACACCGTGGCTCACCTAGTTCCTTTTGTATATAAAATTACTTTAGGCACTTGTAGTTTGCGCATGTGAGGGTGGGTAACATTATATTTGCTAAGGTTTTGCTAGATACTTGCTTTGGCAAGAGGTATCTTTTTGTTCTATAATATGAGTTACTTGGTGTGTTTTGGAGCTCACTTTATGTCAATGTGTTGCTAACTTTGTCTCTTCTCTTTCCATGTTTCTATCGAACTTGCTAGAGGGCACCAGCTTTTTGCTGTGGCCTAGTCTTCATTGCATTCCAACCACTTACTTTGGTAAGCCACTCCCTTTACTTGCGCTCACTTCTACAAGCGGATATACTCTAGGCTTGCCTCAATCTTTCCTTCCCCTCTTCTTTTCCCAACTTTAGAGGAATGGTTTTAACAATAACTTGGTTAGCTCAAGGAGAGGAAATGGGTCATGAAGTAGTGCACAACTTGAAATTATTTTGAATCCAATTGCATTGCCAATGCCAGCCCCTATATAAAGCCTTGTCAAGGGTTACAAAATTTCCAACATTCACAGGACGGCTTCTAAAGGCCCAAAAGACCACTTGCACCGGTTCGGAAGCACATGCCTGAGCGGGAGATTGGATAGAGAGGATGCCTTCTTGGTCCTCTTCCCTCTACCTTGGAAGGGTTGGTTGACAAATGATACAACCAATTGCTAGCAGATTAGTCAGTTCATGTGTGAGTTTGTGCATGAGTTGTGGGCTGGGCACAATAATTGCCAGTGTTGATCAGTAGGCTGCAGTTTATTAGGGCTTGTTTGTGGCCAATTGTGCATTTATGGCTGGTCGACTGCATAATTTTCTCTGCTAGATTGCTCGCCTACCTAACTAGTCTTTTTGGCCTATTTATTGGTCACTGCTTCCTCCTCCTTAGTCATTCATCATCAATATACTCAAATATCTGCAGGTCCTGTTGGAGAGAGGGAGCTAGTGCTAGTGCCTATGCAGCTAGTGACTCACGTCGTTTCTATATTGTCTTTTGTCTTAGTATATGGATTCCATTTCCCGAGCATTCTCCTTCTAACTTCTTTTGCAATGTTCTTCTTTTCTTTGTAGTCTTTCTGTTGCAGGTCTGCATTCACACTGTTCCACGATTGATCAACCTTTTCCTCTCTGCTGCCGCCTAGAAGACCTATTTTTGGACAAAAACAGCCTGTTTCCAGCCTTCTACTGTCTGCATTTTGTAGCCAGCAGTCTGCATTTTAGTTTTGTGATCACTCTTTTCATAGTGTGGCTGCATTTAATGCTTAATCATCCTGCATTTTTCTAATTAGAGTCTGCGTTTTCAGCAGTTATTGCTCCTCCAGGCTGGTGACTGCATTTTCAGGTCCCGTTGGCCATTATCTTTGAGGTTGGTCCTTTTTTGGCTATGCTTGATTAGATTTTCCCCTTTCGTAGTAGTTGTTTTATGATCAATTGTCCTTTCCACTGTGTGTGAACTCTTGTTTTTGCTTTTGAGGTGAGCTTTCCGATTGAGGGGTTAGGTAAAGAAATGCTCTCCATAGAATACATGAAAACAATCGTACGCAAATGCACAGATTGATATAGAAGACAATTAGGATTAGGGGAATGTAGAGACAATGAACATAGTGAATACTGATAAATGAATATTGAATAGAATACAATGCTCAATACAGAAAACACATTATGCAGTGAAGAATATCGACCCCCAAACTCTTGTGTCTCAAGGATTGGGACATAGTATGAGCTGAACATAGTGAATAATATAGAACACAATCAGGATTATTGGAACGCAGAGACATTGAACATTATGAATAATGATAAATGAATATTGAATAGAATACAATGCTCAATGCAGAAAACACATTATGCAATGAAGAATATTGACCTCCAAACTCCCGTGTTTGGAGGATTGGGACATAGTATGAGCTGAAGCATGTGTCATACTATGATGGATCTTGAAATGCAGTAAGGCAGCCTCTCCGAAGGTGTCTAGCAACAACAAATGCAGTAGTGATGTGCTGGATGAGTGCTAGACGGGCAGTAGATTGGCTGAAAACAGCAAATACAGCAAAGAGGTGATGATGTGGCAATTGGTGATGCCTAGAATTGCAAAGATCTTGTGTAAACAACAATGGCCTGGTTGACCAAGAGTGGAGAGATGGTTAGAAATAGTTGAAATCTGTGAAGGATGTGTGAGGAGCAGACGCATGATGGTAGAAGAAATGGTGGACAGCTTTGGCTGAGATATCCTCTGGCAAGGTGTGGACAACAAAGCTCTAGCACCTCCAAGTTGCAAAAACAAGATTGTAGCCAGATGGAGGACAACATGCCTATTTATAGAAAGTTTGGGTTCTTCCAATTAGGGTTTGTGCTTATGGGATAGAGACACTCTCTACGAATACATTTCTTTTTATTAAGCTTTGGGACTGTTTTAATGAAGCCAATGCATTTTTAGAACAACCAATTGGGTCAAGAACACTTGCATGTAGGTCTCAAAGGACCAATAGCATGAAGCCTCAAATTGCCTCTTTTCTGTTGCATACAAATCAGCCTTCCTATAGATCCAAAATATTGCCTATTGTGCTATCCACTAATTAAAATCAGCAACCTTTCTCAATTATAGAGGCTTGCATGTACACATTCCAATGCTGTCATGCAAACCCTAATTGCTTGTTGGTTACACATTGAGAACAATAAATCAGCAACCATAACACAATCAAGTTCAAATCTAAGGCTCGCATCTCCAATTTCCTTCACTAGATGGTGCATGCATCGAGCCAACATGAGAGAGAAGAAACAAGGGAAAGAGAATTGTGCATTTCAACTCTAGAAATGCCCTATACTGTAATCATCAGCTGGTTTTAGGTTTTTGCAGCTGGCTGAAACCTTAATACACCCTGTATGCAGGTCGTCTAATGAAATTAGTGCCTTCCTGGCTGTAACCTATAGGATTAAATGCTGCTTATGCAGTTACTTGCTTCTTGAGCCCCTAACCATGCATTAAAAATGGTCACACAGTTGTATCAGGCCCCAACATCCGCTGCACACGAGAGGTTGCCCTGCAGCCCTAAAAACACAGAAAAACATATTGACAGGCTGTTCATGGTCCTTGACTCCTCTATCTATCAGGTCATCGTGCTGTCCTGAGGCTCCTATAGCTCTCTTCCCAAAATGGAGAGCTCTATGCTCAGATTGGCCCCAAACAACTTGATACAGCTTTGCATGGCATCCAAACTTAGCCAACTACTGAGTGTCAAACCTGCCTGTGCAAACTCAGCCTTTAGACTTGATTTCCAGCCAAGAATAATTAATGGAAATTGGAAAATACATGTCTAGGTCCAACTGAAACCTCCACCTAGGATCCAACTTGCAAACAAGACATAGACACGGTGTATCCATGGCAAAGAACATAAGAGGACGTGTTAGCAGACATTTGTGTCATGCCCAAGCATCTCCTGTCTTTGAGTCTCAGCCTAAGTTGAGGACATTAGGGAACTCTGACATTTTGTCTTCTTGTCATTTTATGTGTTTTGATAGAGGTGGCACCTTAACATTATAGTTTTAGATTGTTTAGGTGTGTGTTCACATCAGCAGCCTGTTATTTTGGGCTGTGCATTACAGTATTCAGGCTGCCCGCTTACAGTGTTTACACCATGATGCAGGCGATTTGGGATTTTTGGCAATTGATGCTGGCAACTGGCATTAAAGTCTGATTGGCCAGTTTTCTTGCATATTTTTGCAGCAGGTAGACCAGTTTTGGCTAGGCTGCCTATTTAACGAGCCCCTACTTGGCTGGTCAGGCATTCTTCTTTCTCCCCCTTTGTAGGTACTACATACTCTCCATCTTCTGGTGACTGCTCTCTATCATCCAGTGCATTCTCCATCATCAATTTGCTGGTGTGCCCTCACGTACACTTTGGGCTGCGTGTAGGGACTTATCAGCCCACTTTGTATTCAACATTCTATTCAGATGAGTGCAATTCTTTCCTTCTTTTTTCTGCCTCTATATCCGTCTCTCCCTTCCCTTCTGTCTCCATGTTTGTGTTCTTCCTCCATTATGCACTCTCACATGATATCATTGCCCAAAGAGAGGACCCGAAAGCTTTACAAAGAGGAGACTGCAGTCTACTTTCTGTTTTGCAGATTTTTGGCAAAGATTGCAGATTTTTTGCACTGTTCAGGCCTTCTTTGATGTGTGTGGAGCATCTGAGCACAGTGTTGCAGCAATGTAGCTGATGATTTCTCCTCCATTTGGGTGGACTGGCATCAAAATGCAGCAAGTTCTTGTGTGTTTTGTTGATACCTTGAAGGAAGATGGACTTTTGGTTCGATAGGTTTGATGAATCCAATGAGGAAACCGCCCAATATTTTGAAGACTAGCATTCCCATTAGTCAGAATGTTCCAAAGGCCGCTCCATTATTCTAGACTTGTTAGATGATGATTGGGGCTCCGATCCTCGGCAGCATGACATGAAACTGCAGCAAGTTCTTGTGCATTTTGTATATATGTTGAAGGAAGACACACTTATGGCTTGATAGGCTTGATGACTCTGACGAGGAATTGCCCAATATTTTGAAGATCAACATTTCCATTAGTCAGAATGTTGCAGAGACCATTCCGATTATCAAGATTGATACGAAGAAGATTGAAGATCAGAGCCTAGATTATCATTCGACAACTTGAGAAAAACGGAGTGGCCTTCCTTACCACCACCTTCTTTATATCTTTCTAATTGGGCTGCTATCAAAGGACCCCACATGGCCATTTTGACACCCTTAAAGCAGGTGTCTATTCTTTCCACATTGCCCAAGAAGGATTGCCTTGATGACACCAAGTACTTCCTTTGATCTTGCAAAGTGGAGTGTATATTGGATGCTTTAATCTATGGGATTTTGTGACTATCTCGATACCCCATCTTGTGGAGGATCCCCATGGCTCTTTGGAATCGGCTCAACTCTTGAGCTTGATTTTTTCTCTTTATGAGCCTGTAGGATTTAGTTATTGTTAATGTTAATCTAGACCACAATGGAGATTTGGACAAAGTTGTCTTCTCTCTATCAAATCAAGACCTTCACCCACTAAATCACCAGAGAGAAGAAGCTTTAAATATTATCACTATGATTCTCCTTCCATGAAGGATCATGTCAACAAGATGGAGGAGTTATGAGATGGGCTTGTGCAAAACTCAAACCTAAATGCATAACACAAACACAAACAAAGAAGAAAGAGAACTCTAAAGTGAATGAATCAATACTATAAATGAAGGAGAGAATGTAAAGAATGCTCAAGGGTAGAGCTATCCAACAGCTAGTGGCCTCTCCTGGGATCTGGTTGAGGGAGGTGTTGATGTGTGTTGTCCATCAGAGATGGTTCGAGTGCAATGACCAGTCCGAGCAGAGGTTGATAAAAAGAAATGTTGAAAACACAAAAACAACATGATGTAGATGATGGAAGCTGATCAACAATAGTAGTGGGAAGTTGGGTGATAGCATAGACTATGTAGCAACGGTTCTTGGGGGCTTGACAGCTAGTGGAAGAGGGCCGATGGGCTGAAACCTGCAAGACAAGGCGTGGGCTGAAAGGTGGGCAACCTGTCTATTTATAGATATGGAAGGATCCTTCGAAATTAGGGTTTTGCATGTGGGACATAGAAACTCTCTAGGACTGCAACCGATTTAATGAAACTTTTGGTAATTTACTGTTTTGGGACCTTTTAAAAGAGCTAATTAATGGATAATGAAAATTTTAAGCTCAACACCCCCTCTCATGCCCAAAACTGCGACTAGAAAAGGGACTGTAAGAAAAGCCCAAGCGCATTTTGACCCTAAGGCATCCCACCCCAAAGTAGCTAGGGTATTGGACAAAGGGTATACATCTGCTGCCCAGTGGCCTACTAGGACTGTAGAGGTGATGTTTATCTTACCAAGGAAGTCCAAGTAGTCACTCAAAGAGAATAGGGCATTGAACTAAGGGTGCTCATCAACACCAGTGGCCTACCAAGTCCCGTAAGATCGGATGGAACCACATTGATTTTTAAATTTTTTTTTAAAAGTTTTGAAAATAGAGATGGTTTGCGGCCTTTTAAGTAACTATGTTCTGCGGCAAGAATAAAAAGGATTGGTTAGATTTAACACATCACAAAACAAATAAGCTGACCCAACTACTAGAGATTGTTGATATAGAGCGAAAGGGTGAAGAAGGATGGTGGTGTGGTGGTAAATAATTGTTGGTGGATATAGCTGAGGATTTTCCCAAGTGTGCTTTGTACAATGAGATGTATAGTAGTATGCTACATGATGAAAATGCACATGTAGCATGTGCTATTTAGACAGTTTACCCAGTGGGAAAATTGTTAACTTGCCCAAGTGCCCTTTACAAAGGTGATGAAATCATGCAATGCAAAGGAGAAGGTACAACAAGGAGGGGAGGCCAATGTCGAAGACAAGTGCCAAATCTTATAGAGCACCATGAAAGGGTAGGAATTTTCTCTCAACCTTGGATGTCGATACCAAATGAGGAAGAGAAGGTTGATGTCGGTCTTCGTGTGGTGCCGAGAACCATGACGATAGATGAAGATGAGGATGAAGCACCCCAACTAGAAGAGCAAGGTTGTCCAATGAGTATGTGTATGAGTATGACTGATACAACAGAAGATTGAAGAACGAAGGACTAAGAATGTAGCCACCATCGTATACGTCCATCAACAAATATCTGCCAATGAAATGCTTTATTAGATGGAGAAGTGGTACTAGATGAAATGAAGAGCATGACCTAGGAATAGATGCAAAGAGGACAATGGGTGAGGAGCTAGTAGACCAATCAGCTAATCCTCTAGAAGTACTGAAAGATATAGGATGTAAGATTGTCCATGTGTCACATGTCCAACGGCCACTTGGGTAGGAGTAGATGGGGTAGTAGTAGGAGGCATAGCCCCATTGGACTGTCCACTAGGAGTGGAGATAGTTGCAGCGATCTATTGAGGTTTCTTAGGAGGAAGATCTTGGGCCTTGGTATGACACTCCTCATCCATATGGCTTGATCTTTGGCAGTATATGCAAAACCTATTTTTCTTGGGGAGTCGATACTAGATGGGTTTTGTTTCTTTGTTTTGTTGGAGAAAGGGGTGTCACCCTTGTTTTGACTTGCCTTCGCATCTTGTGAGTTTTTGCTATTGCCAGTCTTTCCTTGCGAAGAAGAGGCAACTAGACCCTTCTTTGAATAATAGTATGTGGAGGACTTATGGGGGCTTGATCGTGCAACCTCCCATAACAAAAGAACTGACACTCGAACTCATAGAAGGTTGGCAATCCATAGTCACAAGTGATGCAAAATGGGATGGGGATGGGAACGGGGAACGAACAGGAATTGTTGTTACTTGTGACTATATAGTGTGAAGAAGACTGTAGAGGCACCGCTAGAGTTTGCATTGAGGAAAACACAAAGTGTATGACTATGAGAGAAGCACAATGAGACAAACACAGATACAAAAAGCAAAACTCAAATCCTAAATGCAAAACTCAAAACTCAAACACAAATAGAAGAAGGGAGTGAAAGAACACAACTCTGAAGTGAATGAATGTTGTAAATGAACGTAAGAGTATATAGTGTGCTCAAGGGCAGAGCAGTGTGTCGGAGAGTGACATCCACCGAAGACGGATCCCAAGTCTATGACCACCAGTCAAAGTGTAGAACAAAGAGGATGTAGCAAATGCGGGTGTTAGAAGGGCCTGAAAAGTACCAAATGCAAGTAGGAGGAGTGTTGCCAGCAGGCAGAGTGATGTTACCAGCTGTTGCCAGGTGATGGAGAGGTCCAAATGCAGCAAGAGAAGGTCACCTGATGAGGGAGATGGGTTGTGAGTTGTTGCCTACACACTGGAGATGCAAACATAGGAGACAGATGATGGTGGAGATGTTGGCGATGAAGAATAGGGTCAAATGCAGCACATGAAAGGGCGCCAAGGAGTGGGCAACAACTAGGAGGAAGGCGCCAGGGCATTGCAAGGGTTGATGGAGAGAGAGGGCAGCAGTCGCGAAGATTGGACAACTAGGTGGTAGAAGATTGATGGCTGATGGAGAGAGAGTGACAGTAGTTGCGTAGGCTGGACAACCACGTGGTAGAAGACTGATGGCTGAAAGCTCCAGTGAAGAGTGAGAACTTGCACAAACGAGAATTGAGATTGAATGGGGGCAACCTGTCTATTTAAAGATGAGGATGGACCCTGCCAAATTAGGGTTTCACTAAACTCTACCAAATTGCTCCCCGTTTTTAGGGTTTTCATTAAATTAAGCTTGTTTTGGTGCTGTTTAAGTGGTTAATCAGCATAGAATGCATTTCTTAGCTCAATATCCCCTCTCAGGCCGCCCAAAAGAGGGTAAGAAAGAAAGGCCAACCCAGTTTGCCCAAGGTGTCCCACCCCAAAGCAGCCAAGACATCGGACAAAGGATGCATGGTGGCTGCCTAGTGGCTTACCAAGACTACAGAGGTTATGGTTATCTTGCCAAGGGAGTCCAAGTAGTCACCCTAGAGAGGACAGGCCATCGGATAAAGGGTGCTTGTTAGTTGCACAATGGCCTACCAATTTCCAAGCCCTACAAAGGCAACTGGAACTACAATGAACTTTGATTTTTTTATTTTTATTTTTTGATTAAGTGAGAGATGGTTTGTGGTTGATTGAGTAGAAGACAGGAGAATGAGAAGTGATGGTTAGGGCCAACCCATCACAAAATAGACAAGCTATCCATCCACTCGAGGATGTCGATTGAGTAGGAGGTGGGAGAATGAGAAGTGATGGTTAGGGCCAAACCATCACAAAACAGACAAGCTACCCATCCACTCGAGGATGTCAATGACGAGGGAATGGTGATGAAGTAATGGTGGTGTGGTCGACAAACTGCTTGTAGAAAGAGCTTAGGATTCATCTCGTGGTGCTCTAAACAATGAGTATACTACATGTTGTGAAATGCTCATGCAGTAGGTACCACTTGGATAGTGTCCCTCGTGGGAAAATTGTTCACTTGCCCAAGCGCCCTAGTACAAAGGTGATGAAATCATGCAATGCAAAGGGTGAAGATACAGCAGGGGGGGAGGCCGATGTCGAAGACAAGTGCCAAAACCTGTAGAATACCAAGAAGAGTAGGAACCCCCTCTTAACGTGGAATGGTGATGCCGAAGGAGGAAGAGGAGCCAAATGTCGGTCTTTGTGTGGTGGCGAGAACCAAGATGAAAAGAAGCATCCCGACTAGAAGAGCGAGGTAGAAGTCATTGCCATGTTAGCATCAAGAGAGATGCTGTACGATCCGCCTGGGGAGGGGAAGCCACCATGCTGGAAGAAGAGCAAATCTCCTAGGAAGATGAAACCATGAAGGGAACAATGCACATCCCATGGATCCAGCCTAGGTTGGACTAGACAAACCTATATGTTAGCCTTGCATTGAAAACAAAACTTGCAAAAGAGATCAATATCTGCAATCACAAAGGCTAGTAGTGAGATACTTAGAGAAAAAAAAAACTGAAATGGAAAATAAACTGAATGAACAAGTGCAACAATGCAAATGTGTATGTGTGTGTAAATGCAACAGAAGACTTAAAAATGAAAGGCTAAGTGTGCGGCCACCATTGCCTATGGTGAGGTGGGGAAGAAATCCTAAAAGGTGTAGTGGAGGTCCTAAGAATGGATGCATAAAGGGCAATAGATGAGTCTTTAGCAGACTAATGAGTCAACTCCTCAAGAGTAGAGTAGGATGGTCGTTGAGACTGTCAGTGTCCACATGTCTAGCAACCGCGGTGGCTGAAGGAGTAGATAGGGCAGCAATGGGAGGCATAACCCCACTAGACTGTGTAGTCGTAGTAGTTTGTTGTGGTTTTCTAGGTGGTAAACCTTGGGCCTTGGTACAACACTCCTCGTCCACATGGCTTGATCTCTGGCAGTGTGTGTAAAACTTATTTTTCTTAGGAATTTGCTGCCAAAGGGGTTGTGGTTCTTTGTTAAAGAAAGTGGTGTCACCCTTGTTTTGGCTTGCCTTCACATCTTGCGAGTTTTGGCCACTGGTGGTTTTCGCTCCCAAAGAAGAGGCAACCAACCCTTGCCCTTGTGAATAGATGTAAGTGGAGGACTTCTTGTGGATTTGATCATGCAGCCTTGTGTAACACAAGAATTGACACTAAAACTTGTAGAAGGTCGGCAATCTAGGTAGTGAGATAATCTGCTAAATAAAATGGTAGTATTTGTCGGGTAACTTGTTCAAAAAGAATGCAATCTGATCGTCATTTGACTTCGGAGAGCTAGCAGTGGCAAACTCTTCTAGTAAACGCCGATATTCGGCCAACTTGACTTTCAAATCATCCCCTTCCTTAATGGAAAACTCTTGGAACTCGAAGTCAATGTCTATATGCCAAGTATGATCTTTGGCTGCATAGCGGTCGATGAGATGACTCCAATGTTCCGATGCAAGAGGGAAGCGTTGTAACTGAGAGTGAAACTCGGGAAGCAAACCGTGCATCAATTGGACATTGACTGTGTGTTACATTAATGAATGCATGCAAGGTCACGATAATAAAATATGGGATACAATGGTATCCAATTTGGAAATCGAGATCCAAGGATATAAAAATAAGCTTGATTTCCAAATTATGAATATGGAAAGGGCCGATATTGCTTTAGGGAGGGAGTGGGTATGGGGATTGGAACCATCCTTAAAGCGTAGTTATCATCATAATATACTGGAATTTGAAAGGGATGGTAAGACTTTTGTGATTCAAGGTGAACATGAAGTATTTGATAATCCTTTGATGTGTTCCCCTGAAGTACAGAAGTTGGTGCAGAAGGAAGCTTGTGAGGTATATATGTTATGGTCTCTCCCTGTACAGGACACTTTTAATTCTTGTAATATAAAGCATCAATTTTCTTATGCTTGTGAGTTGAATGTAAATAATGAATTAAGTGCATTGTTAGATGAATTTAAAGATGTGTTTCCATATGATTTACCTACTGGCCTTCCACCAAATAGGGGTGATGTGAATCACCCAATTGACATAGATAGAGATACACGCCCTGTTTCTAAACCACCTTACAGGCTAAGTGAAACACAACACCAAGAAGTTGAAAGACAAATCAAGGATTACCTTGATAACGGATTTATACAACTCAGTAATTCACCTTGGGCTTCACCAATTTTATTGGTGAAGAAAAAAGATGGTTCTATGCAACTTTGTATTGATTATAGAACACTTAATAAGATAATGGTGAAGAATAAATTTTCTATGCCCAGGATGGAAGATCTCTTTGATCAATTACAAGGGGCAAAATTCTTCACAAAGATTGACTTAAGATTAGGCTATCACCAAGTAAGAATTAAGGCCTAAGATGTTCCTAAGACGGCATTTTGTACTGGATACGGGCATTGTGATTTTTTGGTGATGCCTTTTGGCCTCACTAATGCACCAACTACTTTTATGAAGCTGATGAATAGTGTGTTACGGCCCTATCTAGGATGCTTTGTAGTAGTCTTCTTGGATGATATCTTGATCTTTAGTAAATCAAGAGAAGAACATTTGGAACACTTACGATTTGTATTCCAATTGCTAAGAACCCATTCCCTTTATGCGAAGAAAACTAAATGTGAATTCTTCGCACAAGAGGTCAAATATTTGGGGCATATTATCTCGAAAGAGAGAATCAAGATGGATCCAGAAAAAGTAAGGGCAATTATTGAATGGCCATCTCTAAGGAACCTGGAAGAGCTGCAGATCTTCCAAGGTTTATTTGGATTTTATCGTAGATTCATTCAAGATTATGCCAAGATAGTTGTTTCAATGACGGACCAACTTAAAGAGAAAGGGAAGAGCTTTAATTGGGGAATAGACCAAAATGAAAGTTTTGAAAAACTTAAGGTAGCTATTGCTACAGCTCCAGTACTATTAATTGTGGATCCCAATAAACCATTCGTGGTTGAAGTTGATGCCAGTGATAGGGCAATAGGCGTGGTCTTATTACAAGAAGGTCGACTGGTTGCTTTTGAAAGCAAGAAATTAGACCGTGCAAAACGGAATTATTCCGTTTACGAGAGGGAGCTGTATGCAATAGTATATGCAATGAAGAAATGGAGGCACTATCTGTACGGTGCCAAACTTTTAATTTTGTCCGATCATGAAAGCATTAAGTGGCTTAATGACCAATCGGATCTACAAGGGCGTAAAGCCAGATGGGCCGAACTCCTCCAAGAGTTCGACTATGAGATAAGGTATAGAAAAGGAAAGTATATAGTAGCTGATGTGCTCAGCAGAATGCCCATTATAAATGAATTGAGTTTTACTCAGTTCACTTCCGATTTTCTTGAATCCTTAAAAGGGAAATGCTAGGTTGATCCGGCATATTCCAACATATGGGAAGCAATAGAAAATGGGAATCCAAATGAAAGGGCCTCCACTGAGAAAGGAACATCTGAGAATGTTCAACAAGGAAATGGAGCATCAGGGGTTGCTCAAATGGGATTCAAGTGGAAGAATTTCACCATTGATAATGGTTATTTACTCTACAAGGGTAGGGTATGTATCCCGAAAGATGAAGAAATAAGGCGCCAGATACTCTTTGAGTGTCATGATAACCCTAGTGCGGGACATCTAGGAGTTAATAAGACTTATAGTCTTATTAGAAGGCAGTTTTATTGGCTTGGAATGAATAAGGACGTCCTTGACTATATAGTCAAATGTAATAAGTGCCAGGTTAATAAATAGATTGAAAATGGGAGGACTTCTACACTCATTAGAGATTCCTTCGGGAAAATGGGAGAGTATCTCCATGGACTTTATTGTCACGTTGCCCTTGACACAGAGAGGGCACGACTTTGTGTGGGTTATTGTGGACAGGTTAACCAAAATGGCTAGGTTTATTCCAGCTTCTACTGATGTTAAAACACCAGAATTGGCTAGATTGTTCATAGAGAACATATATTGATTGTATGGCCTTTTGGAAAATATAGTTTCTGATCGGGATAGAAAATTTGATAGTCAATTTTGGCGTGCTATATTTAGGAAGGTGGATACTAAACTTAGCATAAGTACTGCGGAGCATCCGCAAACTGATGGGCAAACTGAAAGGGTTAATCAAATCCTTGAAGATATGTTGAGAGCATATGTAAGTAAAAGGCAAACTAATTGGGAAGAGTATTTACCGAAAGTAGAGTTTGTATATAATAGTGCCAAGCACTCTTCCACTGGATATAGTCCATTTATGCTAATGTATGGGTTTCAACCCAGAGCTCCTCATGTAGTAGGACTATATAAGGAAAAGGTTCAGGCAACAAAGGATTTTTTGGAGGATATGAATAGTATGTTAAAATGTGCTTAAGAAAATATGAAGAAAGCTCAAGATCGAGCTAGAGCTTATACAGATCCTCACCGAATAGACATCTCCTTTGAAGAAGGGGAATTGGTCTATCTTAAAGTGCCTAGACAAACTAAAACCATGAAAACGGGACGATGTCCAAAGCTTTCACCTAGGTATTGTGGCCCTTTCACAATACTTAAGAGGGTGGGGGAACAGGCTTACAAGCTCCAACTACCTATTGGTAGTAAAACACATCCAGTTTTCCATGTAAGCAAATTGAGAAAGAAGCTGGGTGATATGGATAATCTAGTCTTAAATGATAAGATTGAGGAGCTATTCAGTGACCAATCTATTCACATGAACCAGAAAGAATTTTAAATGTTCGTAATAGATGAACAAGGCATACTATTTATCAAGAATGTTTGGTAAAATGGAGAGATTGTTCAGAAGAAAGCTCAACCTGGGAGCGAGTAAGTACTTTAAGAAAAAGGTTTTCTGATTTACAGTTAGACCTTCCAAGTATCGTTTTGGAGGACGAAACCGATTCTTAAGGAGGAGGAAATGTTACGTTAATGAATGTAACATTAGGGGAAACAACATGAGAGATGACCGTCCGGGGGGGCCTTGGGCGCTCGTACGGTGTTTAGGGGAGCTTAGGAAGAAAGCGAGTTAATTTAGTATAACTTACTTGATATTGACGGCTGGCAGGGAAAGACACGTGTTGGATTGGAATTGTTTAGTTCCTTCCGGCATCTTCCTAAGCGAGGCTGGGTGGTGAATGAAGGGATCTCTCATATCTTTGGAACTCTACATTGTGGCATTGCAAACTTGCCATTGACAGATGTAATCAGGGTGGGCTAGGTGAGGGTCAGGCATGGGCTTAAGACCAACAATGAGGTCCCAAAGGCCCTGAGACTCAAGCACTTGCTGCATATAGTTCGACCAAGTAGTGAAGTTTGACCCAATGAAACAAATCTTGTCTGTGAAGGCATTCTTGGCCAAGGCAATAGGAGTGATAGTGCTTGAATAAGATGGATAGGGTGGGTACTACAAGGGGAAGAAGTACACTTGGGATACGAGAAGTGTGCATGGTGGATCCAAACGTGTGCATGGGATAACTAGGCATGGGTATTGTCACTGCATGAGGATCCCATGGTGGAGAGATAGGGACACGTGGAGCAGAGGATGGAAATCCTTGCGTAGGAGTGACCCATGGAAAATGCGATGACGCACCATAAGTGGAGGATGGAAATCCCTATATCTGAGAGGTCATGGTGTGTGTGTAGTTGGGGGTAGTGAGGGGAATGCCCATCACAGCCGTCCCAGGTGGAAAAGATGTGCCTACTTGAGGAAAGGTAGAGGGAACTATGTTAGAGGTGTCATTCCCTGTAACGAAGCCCCATAGTGCAAAGTGGCGGGTGGAAAAGGGTAGGTGACAATGTTAGCAGGTGGAATGCTCCCTAACAAGGCACCATGATGGGAAGTGTGAATATGGAATAGAGAACGAGAATGTGCTAGGAGTGGAGACAGAAGGTCCAACTCCCACTGTGGTTGAGGCATATGTGGAATGTAAGCCGAGGTTTTGAAATGAGTGGGATATGGCTTCAAGAGAAGAGGGTGGGATGGGAGTGAGAGAAGAAGAGTAATTGAATTGCTCAAATGAAATAGAATATGTAGGTATACTTGATGATGAATGTCTGCTTCTTGAGCCCCCTCTATTAAGATTTACATACATTTAACCATCCGGATCTTGCATACCAAAAGGCAAGAGCACCATCTCTGATACCATGTAAAGAAGACTATGGAGGCACTGCTAGGGTTTACACTGAGGGAAACACAATGTGTAGGATCACAGCAGAAGCACAACGGGACAAACACAGACACAAAAAGAAAAACTCAAACCCTAAACACAAAATTCAAAACTTAAACATAGAAACTCAAACACAAATAGGAGAAGGGAGAGAAAGAACACAACTTTGAATTGAATGAATGCTGTAAATGAATGTAAGCGTATACAGTGTGCCCAAGGGCAGAGCAATGTATCGAAGAGTGATGTCCACCTGAGACAGATCCCAAGTCTGTTACCACTAGTCGGAGTGTAGGACGAAGAGGATGTAGCAAATGTAGGTGTCAGAAGGGCTTGGAGCACCAAACGCAAGCAAGAGGAGTGTTGCCAGGAGGAGTGATATCGCTAGCTGTCGCTAGGTGATGGAGAAGTCCAAATGCAACAATAGAAGGCCACCTAATGAGGGAGATGGGCTGCTAGTTGTCGCCTACACACTGGAGATGCAAACATAGAAGACAGATGATGGTGGAGATGTTGGCGATGAAGAATAGGGTCAAACACAGCAGAACGGTGGGAGGCAGTGGGCGACAACAGGAGAAGGTGCCAGGCACTGCAAGGGCTGATGGAGTGAGAGTGGTAGCAATTGTGGAGGTTGGACAGCCATGCGATAGAAGAGTGATGGTTGAAAGATCCACTGAAGAGTGAGAACTTGCACAGATGGAAATTGAGATTGAATGGGGGCAGCTTGTCTATTTATAGATGAGGATGGACCCTCCCAAATTAGGGTTTCACTGAACTCTCTCGAAGTGCTCCTCGTTTTTAGAGTTTTCATTAAATTAAGCTTGTTTTGGGGCTGTTTAAGTAGCTCATCAGCATAGAATGCATTTCCTAGCTCAAGAATAGTGATATGGAATGGGATGTGGGATGGAAAGAAGCTTCTGTTCCTAGAATTCTCAAGTCCAAACATGATCGTCACTTGTGACTATGTGGCAATCGGGGCAACAAGATAGTGTGTTGAATGAAATGGAAGTATTTTCAAGTAGATTATTAAAAAAGGAAGTAAGTTGATCGGCGTTTGACTTTAGAGAGCTAATAGTGGCAAACTCAACAAGAGTAACCACTGATATTTGGACAACTTGACTTTTAGATCGCCTCCTTCCTTAATGAAAAACTCTTGAAGCTCAAAATTAAGATATATATACCGAGTGCGATCTTGTGCCTCATAGTGGTCAATGAGATGACTCCAATGCTCAGATCTGAGGGAAAAATGCTATAACTGGGAGTGGAACTAGCAACCCTTGCATTAACTCAACATTGGTTGTGGCATTGTGGGCTCTCCATTGATGGCTGCGCTCAGGGTGAACCAGGTCAAGGGTCTAGCATAGAGAGCTACTGGATCCCAAAGTTCTTGAGATTCAAGCACTTGTTGTATGAAGTTGACCAAGTGGTGAAATTCAACTTGTTAAAATGAGTTATCCGTGAAGGCCTTCTTGGCCATAGCAATAGGAGTGGTAGTGCTGTAAGAAAGATGATGTGGGTAATATGGTGAGTAGGGTAAGGGAGTGGAGTATGTATATTGGATCCAAATACATGGGCATGGTGACTACATGAGTAGTCCATGGAGGAGGGATATGGATACATGGAGCAAAAGATGGAAATCCTTGTGGAGGAGTGACCCATGGAGTGTGTGATGGTGCACTATAAGCAAGGGAGAGAAATCCTTGTGTGTAGAAGGTGGAGGAATGGGGAGGTGAGTGACCGAGGGTAGTGAGGGGGATGCCCACTGCAAGTGTCCAAGGGTGAAAAGAAGTGCTTACTTGTGGGTATGTGGAAGGCACAATGTTAAAGGGTGGCTTTCCCCCTAATGATGTACCATGGTGCAAAGTAAAGAAAAGATGTAAATATACTTGATGAAGGATACTTGCTTTGAAAGGCCCCTCTGTTGAAGTTTACATACTGAAAATCATTCGGATCCTATACACGAAAAGGAGAAACAGGAGAGGGTTTTGATTCATGCTACTCAAAGGGATTATACGAACTTGACACTCTGGGCCTGGCTGAGATAAAGAAGATGGGTCGTCAATTGTCCCAAATGTTGTATGTTCTCCATGATTGGAGAGGTGATCAATCTCACCAATCGGTTTGGATATAGTAGCAAATTTGATAGGAGGGGTGTAAGCTTGACTATAAATGATGCGCAAGTACTCTCCAAACTTTGTCACATGACTGAAATCTTGGAATAGGAGAAGAAAAAGAAGGTGAAGGTGAAGGTGAAGGTGGGATGTTGTCTTCCTTGGCAGGTGCATAATTCCTCCTTAGGGCCTCCGATGATGGAGAGGGTTGATAAGACAGTGGGATTGCGAGAAGGAGGTGTTTGAGACATAATGAAATAGTTATGTATCATTCATGTTTCAGAGTGCAGCGATGCGGAAGCGGACATAGACTGAGAGAGAGTGAACATAGAGAGGAGAGAGAGAGAGAGAGAAAAGGAGACAGTGTAAACACAGAAAATCTTCAGTGTAGTATGCTGTATAAGAGTGCAGAAATATACTTGGGGGCAGAGGAAATATCTGCGTATGTCTCCGACTTGATGACCTTGATCTCCGTCAGCCCGAGCACAGTTTGTCTCAGCCAACAGATCTCAAGATTAGAATCTGAAGTGAATGACTGGTGGAGTGTGCCACAAACTAGCTAAATCAGCTAGAAAAATAGAAAATAACTCCACCAGGTCGGCCGCATTAAATGCAGCCGACTGTAGTAAAACTGCCCCACTGCAGGCTGCTAGGTGGCACCTGCGCAGTCTGTTGACGTGCTCCGCTGTCCACCGACTGTCTAGGAAATGACTCTCTAACACCCCCTCTCAGACCCTGGACTGGTCAAAAGACTGAGGGATCGGGAATGCTGCCAAAGAAGAGCCTGGGGAAGTGCCTTTGTAAACAAATCTGCAAGATTATCCTCCGTCTTGTGATACTCCACATCAATGGTCCCATCCAGAAGCTTCTCCCAAATGAAGTGATACTGGATCTCAATGTGCTTCGTCCGGGCATGGAATACAGGATTCCATACCAAGGCAATGCAACTCTCATTGTCGCACCACAAAAGAGTAGGACGAGTCTGGGGGCAGCCAAGCTCCTCCAAAAATCTCTGAAGCCACACAACCTCACATGTGGTGGAAGATGCAGCTCGATACTCCGCCTTAGTAGAAGAAAGGGCTACCGTGAGCTGCTTCTTGCTACTCCAAGAGATAACACTTGTACCCAAGGTAAAACAGTAGCTTGTAGTAGACCGTTGGTGGTCCACATCAACAGTCCAATCCGAGTCACTCCAACCTGCAAGAACCAGATTGGAAGCATTTGTACCTGCGGGATAAGAAATCCCTAAGTCAGAGGTCCCCCTCAAATACTGAAGAATCCTCAGGGCAGCCTGCCAATGCACCTGTTTGGTTTCAGTCATGAACCCTGCCAAAAGACCCACAGCAAAACAAAGATCAACACGAGTGTTGAGAAGCCAAATCAAGGATCCAATCAACTGATGGTAGCGTGAAGCATCCATCACGGGAGAATCTAAGTGTGAAGTGGCCTTCCAATTCGGATCCATAGGAGTAGTAATGGGCCGACATGTCTCCATCTCAAAAGTCACCAAGAGCTCCTGAATTGTATCTCTCCTGAGAGAGGAAAAGCCCCCTTTGAGACTGATAAATCTCGTGACATAAGAAGAAATGAAGAAGCCCCAAATCCGTCAGATCGAATGTCTGATGTAAAGCTGTCTTGGTCTCTCGGACCTTCTGTGCATGATCCCTTGTCAGAATCAAATCATCAACATACAACACAAACAACATACGACCAACCTCGTAAGTGTGCACATAAAGTCGTGGATCGGCCTTGGAGCGTCGATATCCCAACTTCGACTGAAGAAACGAGTCAATCTTCTCGTTCCATGCACGTGGAGCCTGCTTGAGGCCATACAAGGCCTTCTTCAACTTGTAAACTTTCCCATCTAAGGATCCAAAGCCAAGAGGCTGCTCAACATAGATCTCTTCCTGCAAGTCGCCATTCAGAAAGGCCGACTTCACATCCAACTGATAGACATGCCATCTTCTATGGCCAGCCAAGGCAAGAACAACTCGAATAGTCGCCATACCAGCAGTGGGGGCAAAAGTATCATGGAAATCAATGCCTGGGCACTGAGCAAAACCTTTAGCAATAAGGCGAGCCTTATGCTTGTCCAAAGGACCATCGCTAAGGTACTTGGTCTTGAAGACCCACTTGACACCAATCACCTTTTTGTGAGAGGGACAAGGCACAAGAGACTAAGTGCCATTCCTCTCAATAGCCTCCAACTCGGCTTCCAAGGCCTTCCGCCAATGATTAGACTGCAAAGCCTCCTTCACAGAAGTGGGCTCACGATCCTGCATAACACGGGTCAGCAAACAATAGTTGGAGCAAACAAGCTCTGAAGAATGTGCTTGGATCCTCCGTGACCTCCGCGGTTCATCTTGCGGTTCCCACTCCTCAAGGACCCCCTCAATCCCTGAATCTCGAAGTGTGTCACGGGCCCAATGAGAAGGAGGCCGAACCTCTCCCCGTTGCTCTCCATGTCTGCTGAAGAGTCAGGAACATCCACCGACGGAAGCTTCTCGGGGGGGGGGGGGGGGTGCAAGTGAAAAATCGGAATCAGAAGAAGAATCTCCATCAAAAGACTTTGTGGAATTGTCTCGGGAGCCCAACTCTCCCCCGGATCTCCAAGAATGGGGTGCTCCTCACCCCCCTCTGTGGCCGGAACTTCCAGGAACTGCACATTGTGGCTCGTGTAGACATCCCGCTTGACGCGATCAAACAAACGATAACCTTGGGATTGGGAGTTGTAGCCAACAAAAACCTATCGTCGGGAAGCCACCTCGAACTTGTCATGCTGCGTCTTTGGAATGTACACATAAGCGTCACACCCAAAGATCCTGAAATAAGAGACATCAGACTTAGTCCCGAAGTAAGGCTCAAAAGGTGTCATCCTGTCAACGGCCAAAGTGGGAGATCGATTGAGGATGTGAACTGCGGTAGCCACGGCCTCGGCCCACAGAAACTGAGGTGTCTATTGGTGCTCCATCATGGTACTCGCTATCTCTATCACACTTCGGTTCTTCCGCTCCAAAATGTCATTCTCTTGGGGAATGTTAGCGTTAGCAAACTCCTAGTGAATGCCCCTATCTGCTAAAAAAGGAGCAAACTCATTAGACACAAATTCACCTTCCTTGTCTGAACGCAAGGTCTTCAGTCGCTGGCCAGAACAGTTCTCCTCAAAGAGAAGCCAATCCTTGAAGTGAGAGAAAGCCTCCGACTTCAAAGTCAAGAAATAGGCCCATGTCATCCTGTTGTAGTCATCTACGATCAACATGAAGTATAAGCTCCCCTTCAGGGACTCGGTCCTCATCGGGCCACAAAGATCCATATACAAGCTCCATGGGTGAAGTAGACCGCCTAGAAGCTTTGTTGGGAATTGCATCCTGATGTAGTTTTCCATGAATGCAGGAGACACATGGTTGATGGCTCGCCACTATGTCTGGCAATCCTCAGAGAAACGACCCTCGCAACGCCTTCCGAAGGTACACATAGTTTAGGTGACCAAACCAAGCATGCCAAAGCTCGGACTGTGTCTGAGAAGTAAGAAGAAGTGAGGTAAGAGCTGGGGAAGACTTCAACTTGTAGATGCCATCCTCCTCATACCCTGCAAAGAGAACCTTCCTCGATCCACGATCAAGGACGCGAACAATATCACTGTCAAACTCCACCAAGAGACCAAGAGCACAAATCTTATGGACCGAAAGCATATGATATCCCAAGCTTGGCACATGCAACACCTCAGAAGTGTGGGTACCACCACATCCATCTGGAATAAGCTGCATCTCACCCCGCGCAGCAATAGACACAGAAGAGCTATCTCCAATGAGAATCTGCCTACGTGAAGGTCGCAAATGGGCAACACCATCGGAAGGAGTCATGTGCAGTGAGGCACCATTGTCCACAATCCACTCTCGAGCCTGGGGAGCTGTCATCGCAGCATCAGAAGTCTTCGATGTAGAGTCCTCAATGACTGCTAAGTGTAGAAAAGCAGTTGATGAGGGTGCAGCCACCGCTCCAGAATCCTTCGTGTTCTTCTGCTTGGTGCCCTTCTTGTCTTGGTCGGGGCAATCCTTCTTCCAGTGACCGATCTTATCACAAATATGGCAAGTCGATTCCTTCTCCTTGTCCTTCTTGGATTTGTTGTCCTCCTCCTTTTTCTTTTGGTCTTTCCTCTTCTTTTGAGAGGCTTGACCAACCAAAGCCTCCAATTTGGAAGCATTCTGTCCCTTTAATTGTTCCTCTTGGTCCAAGACCATAGGAACCAACTCTTCCCAGCAAAGAGCGGAATAAAGGTACCGAATCGTGGCGGCAATTGGGATAATAAAGTGATCGCCATGTCTTTGGAGGAAATAGGCTTTCCCACATTTTGAATCTGCATCTGAAGCTGTGAAGCTTGTTGATGTGTCCCGAAGCGAAGAAGACTTATTCACGGACAAGGTTTGCATCTGCACCTTCAAAGAAACCCTCTTCATCAGGGTCATCGGGTTGTACATCGAAGGCCATGAAAAAGTAAAATCTGCAATGAAAGGCCTCAAACGCAGCCTTCCTCCCCTTCGAACAGCAATAACCTGCAACAAATTCACCGATTAGACTCCTTTTCCGCATGCCCACGCTCGCTTCAGCCTTGATCTGATGCCCAACCCTCCCGCTCGCCCTCGAATCCTGGAAACGCAGCCTTGTGTTGCGTTGAAATCTCCTCTTCAGATAGGTTCGGCCCTCATTCAGTCCATCTTCACCGCTCTGATGCCATGTCAGAGTGCAGCGATGTAGAATCGTAGGATATAGACTGAGAGAGAGTGAACACAGAGAGAAGAGAGAGAGAGAAAAGGAGACAGTGTAAACGCAGAAATTCTGCGGTGTAGTATGTTGTATAAGAGTGCAGAAATATACACGGGGGCAGAGGAAATATTTGCGTATGTCTCCGACTTGATGACCTCGATCTCCGTCAGCCCAAGCACAGTCTATCTCAGCCAAGAGATCTCAAGATCAGAATCTGAAGTGAATGACTGCTGGAGTGTGCCACAAACTGGCTATAAATAGCCAGTAAAATAGAAAATAACTGCACCAGGTAGGCTGAATTAAATGCAAGCGATTGCAGTAAAACTGTCCGACTGCAGGCTGCCACATGGCACCTGCGCAGTCTGCGGATGTGGCTGCTGACGTACTCTGCTGTCCACCGACTGTCCAGGAAATGAATGTCTAACATCATGTACCTCGTACAAAACCAAGCCTCTAGAATATCTGCATGTGCAAGTACTCTCTAAACTTCTTTGTCACGTGACTGAAATCTTGGAACATGAGAAGAAAAAGAAGGTGAAGGTGAAGGTGGGGTGTTTTCTTCCTCGGCAAGTGCATAATGCCTCCTTAGGGCCTCTGATGATGGAGAGGGTTGATAAGACAGTGGGATTGCGAGAAGGTGTTTGAGACATAATGAATTAGTTATGTGTCATTCATGTACCTTGTACAAAACCAAGCCTCTAGAATATTTGCAGAATGCTCTTTAGAAGAGCAGTAACTGTGATACCATGTGAAGATATGCTAGGTTTTGCACAGAGGAAACACAAAAAGTAGGACCATGACTGAAACACAAAGACGTGCAAAACTCAAACCTTAAATGCAAAACACAAAACGAAAAATTTAAAATGCAAAAAACAAACAAAAATAGAGAAGAAAGAGAACTCTGAAGTGTATGAATCAATGTTGTAAATGAATGAGAGAATGTACAGAATGCTCAAGGGTAGAGCTATCCAACAACTGGTGGCTCTTGTGGGAGTGGGTTGAGGAAGGGGTGGATGTGCATCGTCCACGGAGATGGATAGTGTGTAGCAACCACCAGTTGAAGTAGAGGTTGATGAAGAAAAGTGCTAAAGACACAAAAATGACTTAATGTAGATGATGGAAGCTGATCATTGGCAGCAATGGGAGGCTAGCCGATAGCGTAGGCCTCGTAGCAGCAGTCGTGGGTTGGACAACTAATGGAAGATGGCTGATTGGCTGAAACTTGCAAGAGAAAGATTGGGCTGAATGGTGGGTGGTGTTGTCTATTTATAGACATGGAAGGATCCTTCCAAATTAGGGTTTTTCATGTGGGACATCATCGGAGCCTTCCTCTACCTCTACTCCAATAGTTGCTTATAAGTCCATGTTCCTTTACATTCATGAGATGGAAGAGCCTTTTTCCTTGACTATCTTAGAGAGGCCTTTGCTTATTGACAACGGTGCTTTGAGTCATATGACTCAAGGAAATTGGGTCCAAGATCTCCATTTATTAGAGGGTATAGTCACTACAGGTGACATATCAACGGTGCTTATTTGTTGTGTTGGTGATTTGTTGCTATTGCTTGACTGCCCATTGAGCATCATCTTGGAAGTCCTACATGTTCCAGATTTGGGCTTCCCGCTCCTCTCAATTCATGGCCTTACTAGACTTGGTGGCGGGGTTGTCTTCACTAAGTAGGCTGTCTTTGTTGAGGATTCTTCTATAGGAGCCATTCTTGTGACATGTTGGTAGGAGAGGGGACTATACAAGCTCCATTCCCATCCCATTGTGCAGGGCCCTCCCAGGCAGCTTTCATAGTGGCACTAGTTCCTGATTATGCACCATCTCTTCCACAAGCTCCATCCCATATGCCACCATCTTCTTTGGTGTTTCTTTTGTATCCCCCATTCCTTTCAGAGGGGGAGGATATCGGTGATATGACTATGGATTCCTTAGCCTTTTGTCTTTCAAAATGGGATTCCTAGGATCATGAGGAGATTCTTCAGAGCTTTCTTCATCAATGGACTACATCTCCTTGTGCTACCCCCAGATCCATTCAGTCTTCTTTGGCCTTCAGCCACATCCAAGATTCGGGGTCGGGGTGTGTGTGTGTGTGTGTTAGTGTTATCTCCTGCCTCTAAGCCTCAGTATGAGTTAGATGAGGATATTAGGAGCTTTGAAATTTTGTCTGTCTACCATTTTATGGTTTTGATGGAGATGGCACCCTTGCATTATAGTTTTAAATTATTTAGGTGTGTGTTCACACTGGCACTCTTTTATTTTAGGCTGTTTGATGGATGGAACGGAGGAAATAGAAAAGAGAAGAGGATGGATGGAACCATGGAAGAGAAAGTGAATCATTTCTATATGTTGCAACATGCATCCATGGAAAGGTGACTAGGTAGATACGAGCATGCCAAAAGGGAACAAAAGGAAACTCCATAATCTTAGTGTAACTCACATCATGGGTTTATTCAATATTCCAAGGATATGGAGCAGTTATTATGATTCATGCCTATGAGGAAGTCTCTAGGGAGAAGTGAAAGTTCTTGAGGAAATATAGTTGTAACAACTATTGTTGTTGTTGCTGTTGTAACAAAGCAATCATCTGTTGTAAAGCATCATCACCACTTGAACCTGTAGAATCCCCCATCTTTACATACCTACTGCTGCCGACTTTTACGCCAAGTTCATCACTGTCAGAGCGTTTGGAGTTGAAAATCTACCATAGGGGAAAGAGATAATAGGGTGAAGGGAGATTCAGGGAGAGAAATTGATGAAAGAGAAGGGGTTTGAAGAAATAGAAGATGTAAAAGAATACTCATAGAGGTGAAGCCTGTCAATTTATTTTTGCAAGATAAATCCCTTGTAGACCAAAAACGTGCATACAGTTTTTAGGCTGTTCAATTATTTTGTACACACCATGATGCAGACGATCTGGAATTTTTACGATTTTATGCTGGCAACCATCATTAAATGCTGATCAGCCAGTTTTCTAGCATATTTTTGCTTCGCAACAGGTTGGCCAGTTTTGGGTGGGCTGCCTCTGCCTATTTAAGGCAGCCTCACTTGGCTTGTCAGTCATTCTTCTTTCTCCCCCTTCGCAGGTGCTGCACACTCGACGTCATCTGGTGGCTGTTCTCTGTCATGCATTGCATTCTTTGTCATCAGCCTGATCTGTTGCCCTCATGATGCTTCGGACTGGGTGTATGGATTGATCAGTCCATTTTTTATTCAACATTCTTTTCAGATCAGTGTAGTTCTTTTATTTTATTTCCTGTATCTATATCAGTCGCACCCTCACAGAATAGACTTCAGACTCACCTCTTGACCATAGAGCTAAACATGCTTATCCTTGAGCTTGGGAGCTAGTAACAAACCGGATCACAACCGTGTCCCAAGAGCTGGTGTCCCATACCACTTCACACTGTCCGAGTGTATGGACACAGATCCTGTTAGAGTCCTAAGAATCTAGCCTAAAGGGGGAGGGGGGACTGAACCATGTGTTGCTTAACACTATTTGCAACAGGTAATAGAGAAACATTGCTTCACAGCTAGTGGAATAAATCACAGTTCTGTTATTTGTATAGGCCCTCACTTTTATCTGAGCAGCACAAAATAGGTTTATTGCCTCACAAGCTGCTCTTTATCAAATTTATTCCATGTTCTTTGAGTTTATTTCATACCTCTATCCTTAATCTTTACATGGTCTTCATTGTCGGTATAGCTCGATCTTTCCTATATTCGTTTGTCTTGCTTCTGGTTTATTTATCTCCTTTTGACATGTAGTCTCTCTACTGGATGTCTATCAAACACAACATTCAAACGTGACGAAAAACATGAAATAAGATCTCCTTAACATTTTCTTCAGAGATCCCTGTTTGGACCTCTGCTACTATCTGGATGACTGTGACTATCTGGCAGAATCTGTACATGTGGATTCAAGCTACAGTCTGACTTTTGCTTTGCAGCTTGCATGTGAATTCAAAGATGGTAAATAATTGGTTTCCCAACCTGATTTCTTTTGAACTGTTTAAACACATCTGCTCATTTTCCACCCATCAGACAGTACGGTTGACTGGATAGAAGCTTTGTGGGCTTGATTAACTGATAGCCATGCGTTTGTTAGATGCGCAAAGTTTGGTAGAGACAAACTAGTGGTTTACATGCATTAACTCTCTCTATATTTCATTTCACCTGCAGAAAGCAAATTTGGCAAAACTTCGAAAAGTGCTGAGGGCTATTCGCAAACATTTTCGAGAGCCATCCTCATTCATTCTGGAAAACAATGTGATAGATTCATTCCTTGATAATGTGGAATGTGATGAAACCGAGCTCTCCTCCATGGTTCTCAATGGCAGCAGTATTGAGGAAATTCTGAAGTTAGCCTTAAAGACTCAATGCTACAAAGTAAACTCTGTGGATGAAGACATAACTCGTGGATCTTCTTGGGAATGGTTTATGAACAATGTTTCGATTGAACTAGAAGGCATTAAATTTGCAGAAAATCTAAACAAGAATTCAGAAAATGTTTGTCCAAATAGTGAACCCTATCATGAGGTTTATAGGAACCTCTATTATCTCCTAACACAAGTTGAGGAAACATCTGCTAGTGATAAGTGGCCAGGTTTTGTCTTCACCAAGGAAGGAGAAGAATTCGTTGAGCAAAATATCAAGTTATGCAAGTATGACTTACTATATAATCCATTGCGCTTTGAAAGCTGGAACAAACTTGCAAACCTATACGATGAGGTAGAAAATACGTGCCTCTAGTTGAAGCATTGTTACATAATTGGAGTTATCAACCAGAGTAAAAGTGGTAGGCCATGCTTGCAGGAAGTGGACTTGATGCTAAATGATGGTAGTAAAACATGCAGTGCAGCAGAGTGGCATAAAAATTCCCACTTAACAAAGCGAGTGCAAACTGGAAGGCAGCGCACCAGGCGTTGCCTCTTGATGAGTTTGGCATTGGCAAAATCTCCAGAACAGCAGGTTTGACTTTTGATATGCCACATTGTCTTCCTGCTTGCAGCCACACATTTTGGATGTCAAGGAGTGTCTTAAAGCATTTTACTTGAATGTGTCAGAGCCAGGTACATGAACTCCTTGCTCTGGTATACTATGATTCCATACAAAATGTAGCACCATCTTACAACCAACGGCAGCATGTTGCAGTCAAAGATGCCATGTGGAAAGAGATCTGCAAGAAGTCTTACATGCATTTTGAGAAAGCTCTTCTTTTCAAGTATGTGCTCCTTTTTTAAAAGCTAATTCTTATCTCTCTTCTGCATACAACTGGTCTGGAAGTGCTAAAATGAGAAGTGAGCATCCCTTTGGAAAGCTGATGTAAAGTGAGTTCCATCACTTGCTTTGCAGGTCTGAATGGTTGTATCTTTTCTACTTAGGCAAGCTCTGTGAGAAAATGGGACAGCCCTGTGAAAAGGCCCTTTCTTACTACAAAAAGGCTGTCGATATGAATCCTTGTGCTGTTGACCCTTTGTACCGCCTGCATGCATCTCGATTGAAATTGCTCTGCTGCAATGGCACAAGCAATGTACAGATCATACAGGTCAATTCTTTGTAAAATTGCCATCCAAATAAAATCTATCTTGCTGTTAGTACTCATAGAAGTAAACATCAACTGCTTTGTGGAAATCACTGAATTGACTGGTTATAAATGGCAGGTAATAGCGAATTTTAGTTATCTGGATGGCACAAATGAAAAGGTAGTAATGCTCCTAGACAAATATCGTTCTGAAAGGAACGATGATAAATCAGCAATGGACACCATTTTCAAGGAGGTGTGGGATGTTCTTTTTGAAGACTCTGTAAAAGCATTGGAAGTTTGCATTGAAGGAGAGCTCAAGCATTATCATAAAGCTAGATATCGACTTGCGCAAGGTTTACTTGTGCGGAATAGGAGCAGTGATATAGAAAGGGCAAAAGAAGAGCTAGGATTCTGTTTCAAATCTAACAGGTCTTTGTTTACAATAAACATGTGGGAGATTGATGGATCCACAAAGCGAAACAGGTGCACATGCCCCATGTTCCTTTCATTGACATTACAAAATCTCATACCAGGTGTAATACTTGTATGCTTCTGGTTGCCTGTGACGTTGTGCATGCATGTAGATGCAAGCTTATAGCTGTGCACACTTCAATGTGTAGAGATGCACTTGGATATCAAATTGCATTGTTGCAAACTTACATACAGTCAGAAGATGTGAGTTTGCAGATATTCATTTGAAATATATTAATTGTGGTCTGTCACTGCTGTATGACTAACAACTTAAAATAAACTTGGTCATATGTATCACAAAGAGTTTTCCCCAAGAGCTGGTCCTATTTCTCTATGCCTAGCAATGAAGTGCATATCAAAGATAGAAAGAAAGTTGAAATATAGTATTTGTGGGGACTCGTTAAGCATCTTTGGATTTACTGTTACCTGTTGTTTGTGTTCTTTTTTTTCTGTAAGAAAGTTGAAATATAGCATTTGTGGGGATTCATTAACCATCTTTGGACTTTCTGTGACCTGTTGCTCGCGTCCTTTTTCTTTTGGTATAGACGAAAAACGCCGGGGTCTGCTGGTGCAAGACGTGGCTTCGAAATATCAATGCCTGAAAGCTCCAGAAAGTTTATCACCTGTTTAAGAAAATATCTTCTGCTGTATTTCCATGTTTGTGAGAAGACATTTGACTTGTGCACTTTGGAAAGAGCATATTCTTCTCTTCGTGTCGATAAAAAGGTGAACACCATGTTCCCCTTGTTCCTGTTTCTTTGTCTATTTCCTTGATTTTGAGCTTGCCATCTTTTTGGAAGAGCATTGTATACTCATGATGTCTTAACCTTTCCTTCCAGTTTTCATTGTGCTTGGCAGATATGATACATGTGGCACTGGGGAAGTACATACATACTCTTGCAGCTGCAATTCATCATTTGGACATGGGGGGATCATTGTCAAATTTCTCTTTGAAGAACCTTTTGGAGAGGTTTTTCAGCCTTTTCATGGAGCTTGGTAGTTCATGGTCCGATAGTGCAACTGCCAGCTTAGTAGAAGCAGGATTGTCATCTTCTGAAATTGTGTCTGAAAATGCTATCTACAGGTGAGAATGCATGTGCTGCCTACTGAAAAAGTTGTGCTTTAAGTTGTTATGAGCATGATGATACTCTTAAGGCTATGGACTAAATTCAGTACTGCTGTAGGCAAGTGCTGAATGCTGCGTTTTGAATATTATTCCTTTTTTTTCTCCCAGAAAAAGAGAATTCTATTAATAATACCTTGGCAGAAACCCCTGAGTAGACACAAAGTACAAGGAACTTAGTGAAGAGTAACTAAGTACATAAAAAATACAATGGTTGTGTGAGCAACCAATTTGGTGAGCGATGATGCCAGACCATCTGAGGGGTGGTATGAAAGGTGTCTGAATTCCAAATCTGTAGGAAAGCCTCTCTTTTCTTCCTCATTATCTCAGAGCTGCCCTGCATATTCTCCCATCTCCCATAGAGAGCGTGAACTATCTCTGTCCAAATCCTTGATAAGGACTCCCTCGTGGATACATCCTGAAGATCAATGATGTGGCTGCATCTTGCAGTCCATATATACCAAGCTACTTGGTAACAAAACTATATTTTATGGCACTGCAACTCATCTATGAATTTTGTCTTTGAAAATAGATGCTTGGTGAATCTTGTCTTAAGAACAAGAGTCCACTATGAGAATCAAGACTACAATGGTTGAATGCTAGCTTGCATACTCCATAGGTTTCCTCTCCACACCAAGAATCATGAAGTACAAGTGTAATGATGGAGGCCACACACCCTTCTTTTATAGGCAAAATGGGACAACCTATGAGAAAGTGAGACAAGAATCCACAAGAACCACCCATGAATTACAGTTTGGGTGCTCATGAACTTGTGAAATGTCCACTGTCAATACCCTCTCTCAGGGCAAAGTTGAATGGGCAAAGAACAAGAACACTCAAGATGCACCGTGGATATTCTTGCAATGTGCACTCTGTTGGACGTGCCTTGGTAAGAAAGTACCTTGGAGAAGAACTCCAAATGCCATAAAACCTCTCTGAAAGTATAGTAGTCAATCTAGCCACAGCCCACCTTCCACCTCCCATAGCCAAACAAGCTCTGTGGATAGCTTGCTGTGACACTGGAATTCCCCTACTAGAGCATACAAATACCCTTCAAGTCCCCTCATGCAAGACCACATGAACACATCATATCACTGCTTGCTGGGCATTCTCTAAGTTGGGCAATGGCTAGATTAAGTGCCGCATTAGGAATTTTGCTGGCTAGGAGGAGACAAGAACTTGGCTAGGGCAAAGGTGATGCGAGATGTTTTTTTTTTTTTGGCAAATAAAGTGTGGCTAATTAAGTAATGCTTGAATTGACCGCTCACTGCACTTGCCCTTTTTATGCTTGTAGTTATTGACCTTGTACATTTGCAATAGCAAATCTCTCTTCAAAGAAGCTACTTTTGTCTCTGGCTTTTAGCATCATGAATCAAATACCATTGCATCAAGTAATTAAGCTCTTTGTCGTGACCCATGCTTGTTTACTAGTGAAGAATCTAGTGGTTTGGACTTGAGCTCTCAACTAGATCAGTAGTTTAGTCACATGCCTTACCCTACTCCAAAATAGGAGCTGCCAAAGAGTGGGCACCTTCATAGTCTTGAATGTCTCTATATGGCGGAGGATGCGGCATGCTCCTCTCCACACGAGCTGCGCCACCTCACATGACCAAAGGCAGTGGTTTGGGGACTTCAGAGGCTGCTGTGTGCAGTGTTTACGATCTCCCTCCTTTTGCATTTGGGCTAACCAACTCCCCACCACTAGGCCTCCATGTGCCACCAACCATAGGAAATACGATGCCCTCCTTGACCTCCAGCTATCCCATAGGCAGGGCCAGAAGGTCCGTCGGAAAGCCTTTGTGATGCTGTGCTCCGCCTAGTGCCTGCTGTGTGACGGTACCCAATCCATGTCGTCCTGCATCAATATGTATCTGCCAATCCTGGCTGTGTACTCCAGGAACCTCGGTGGCTTCTTGGCAACTACAGTGGCCAGCCATAGCCATTCTCTCAAATCTCACTCTAGCTCATCAAGTGGCGTGCCCTCCCAAATCTAGAGGCACCACTCCCTTAGCTCCTCCCAAAAGACATAAGGGTCCAGCCGCCATGTCTTCCCATGAAGGCCAACCACTTGAATCCTCCTCCATGGAAGGACAACTATTCCCTCATCGTGCTGCCCTCTGTCAAGAGCCAGATGCCCCCCCTCCTGTACAGTGAAGAAAGTCCCATGTGGGATACCTCCCACTCTACTTGCCACCTGTAGGGGAATAATTGCTGGTGAAAACTTGGCGGCCCATACCTCTCCGGGCTCTACCGGCTCTCGTCTCGGGGGGCAAGCCACTCCTGAGTTATAGCTGCGTCTATCTCCCTTCTCCTCAATTCCACTCTTCTCTGGCAACCTGATGCCCGGTGCAACACCCCAGGTCCATCTTGTATACCTCTGGCCATGAATGATCTGGGCTGTTGTGAAGATCCATCTTAGGGACGGCCTCCAATCACCGCCAAGCCTCTGTCTACACTCCTGGAGCCCTCCTGCAATAGGACCTTCCAGGTCTGCCCTCATGGTGTGAGGCCACGAACTACTAGCTTGCCCAAGAGAGCCATCCTTTGATACTCTGGATCTATGATTCCCAACCCTCCCTTTGACCGATGCCGGATGATGGTCACCCATGCCACCTTGGCTCGGGAATCCTTAGAGCCGTCTGACCTAGCCCAAAGGAAGTTCCGCACTAGGTGGCGAAGCTATACTACCATGACAAGACGAAGCACCAACACGAGGCGATATACCAAGCCGTCGCTAGGAGGACCTGGTTAACCACCATAGCTCGGTCTACTAGGGAAAGGCAAGCGGTACTCTAGTAGGTCAACTTCCTTTGAATAGAGTCGAGGACTGGAAGAAATTGCTAGGCGGGAGTGATGTTGAGTCCCACTTGGAACCCTAGGTAACGGACGGTTTGCCCTCTGCATACCCATCTAAATCTCAAGTGAATGCTCCACTCCGTGCTAGAGTCTGGGTCTGTAAGGAAACCAATTGACTTTTGCCGGTTGATTTTCACTCCCGTTGTAGTACAGAACACCTCGAGAGCGAGCCTCACTCTCTCTAGCATTAACTCATCGTCCTCTACGTAGAGTGCTATATCATTTGCATACTCTGAGTCTAATAGCTCCATCTCCTCTCTCACTGGAAGTCGGAGGCTGTGTAATCCGCTCACACGTGACCTAAGGAAGTGAGACATCGCCTTTGCAAAGAGTAGGAACAGGTACGGGGCCAGGAGAGGTAGCTTTGCTGGGGACCGATATCTCTAGTCGAAACTCCTCCCCTCGCCTGCCACCTATGAGAACCCTGCTGGTAGCCGATTTGTAAAGTGCTGAGACCCCTCAGATCCATGCCTGGGGGAAGCCCAACCTCACCATAGTGCCCTCTGAGAAGTCCCAATCCACCCTATCATAGGCTTTCTCGAAATCCAGGAGTAGTACAGCCAATCCCTGACCATTGTGTTGGGCCCGCTCTGTCGCCTCAAAGAAAGTGAAGACATTGTTAAGGATGCTCTTATCCTAGACAAAGCTTGTCTGTGTGTCATGAATGATGTTTGGAAGCACAGGGCGGAGTCGCCTACCAATCATCTTTGCCAATGCCTTATAGGCCAATGACAACAAGGTGATTGGTCTCCATTGGGATAGCTCCAATCGGTCTCCCCCTTTGGGGAGGAGACTGATAAGACGTGCCGAAAGACTCCTTGGCATCCATCTAGAAGTGAAAATGTCCTGGAAGGCCAGCAGTAAGGGGTTCTTCACCACCTCCTAGTAGGTAGTGAAAAAGGCCTTAGAGAGGCCATCCTCTCCCGAGCACTTCTGCCCGTCTTGTGTATGGAAAACCTCCTCTAGTTCCTTCTCTGTGAAGGGGGCTAGGAGGGAGTGTCCCATCTCCTTTGTGACAAGTGATGGGACGTGGTCCCAAACCTAGTGTCTACATCGCTGTCCTCTAGCTGAAGCTGTCTCCTTTTGGAAAGGGCGCATATAGTAGTCGGTGGCAATCTCCATCACCTCGCTTGGGCTAGAATGTGTCCTTCCATACTGATCCCGAAGACTGTGTATCTGCTCTCTTGAAGTGCGGGGCTGATGCACCTGGAGAAATTCCCTTCATATTGTGTCTCCTTTTCGCGCCCAGAACGCTACTGAGGTTCGGAATGAGAACTCCGAGTGCTTGTCCTCTCGGCGGGCAATGGCTGCTCATGCGCGCACCTCCTATGCATGGAGAATGGGATCCCCCGGTGCCTCTGGTAGTAATCTCTGTATGGCTGCTAGGTCCTGTCAGAGTGCTCTCTCCTCCTCCTAGCTCTGCTACCTAGCCTGTAAGGCTGCCTCCTGGTAGATACTGCTCAACTTCGCTAGGACCTGTGCAACTTCCTCTGTGATCCAGTCTCTCTTGCCCCACTCCCTAGTCGAAATTTGCTCAATCTGTCTCTTCACCTCCTCCCTCCTATAGATCGAGTCAGGGATCCGACAGGATCGTGTGTCTAGGGAAGATGGTGGGGGGTCAAGTGTCAAGAGAACCGGGCAGTGATCGGACAAAGTGGTGCTCGCCAATTGCCCTACTTGGACTCTGCGAGAGCATTCCCACTCTCCCACATAGAACATGTCCTGCCGCTCCAGCAGGACTCCGCCTAGTTGCCTGTATCCTCAAGAGAAGTCTAATGATCTCTCCCTCCTGTGGAAAGCTGGGTCTCTCTAAGCATCACGTGCTCCTACTGCTAGTAGGAAGACCTCCCATGGCTGTTGCTCCTCCCCACCCATGCCATCGTAGTTTCTGCCTTTGCTCTGCTAGTTCTCTAAGGCCTCCAGGTTGTTGAAGTCTCCTCCAATGATCTAGGAGTCCACCTTTGGGAGTCCTGCTATGATCTCCACTCGGAACCTGTTACATGCCCTAATCTCAGTAGGGGCATAGACATTGAGGACTCCAAGGCAGGAGTCCCCAATATCCAATCTGATCCATAGAACCCTCCCTGCTACGATCGTCGCGTGGTCTTGTACACAAGCGGCGAGGCTTGGGCCAATAGAGGTGCATACGCCTCCACTCTTGCCATGGGCACCGATGGCGTGCTCCCAGTAAGTGTGTGAATTGCTTGGGAGTACCTTCCCTACTCGCTCGGCCTGGGTGGGAGTGAGCTTGTGCTCCCGTATAAGTAAGATGTTGATCGGTCCGGGCAAGGGTAGGCTGCAGCTCCTGCCGAACAATCAACTTCCTGGAACCACATGCTCCACTATAGTGGAGACTGTTCACATTCCAGGATGGAAGATGTAAACTCATGGAGATACCTGTGACTAACCGAACAGACATCTGTTCGGTGTGGAAGCTCCTGATGAGGAAGAGGAGGTATGAAGCATGCGGATACGTTTCGCTGCCAGCCTGGACGGTGAGCTCCATTCCCCCATGGTAGCCCTTGGGTGGACCATGGGGGTGATGGATGTGCTTGGTGGTACCACTAGGGCATCTATCAACCAAGTTGAGAGGCAAGACTCTGTGCACTGGTAGAAACGGGCCGTCTATGCCAGGGGCCTTTCGATCACATCTATTGGGGCTCTCCACTGTGGAGGGGCTCGAAAGATAATGCTCAGATGTGGGACCTCAACCCCAGCCTACCAGTTAATGTCCATCATGCAACCTGGCCATTGAGAGTGCCAATCCACCTTCTCCCATCCATTGGGAGATGTGATCTGCCACCTGGCTCTTCACCTCCTCTATCTGGGTCGACGTCCAATCTCGTGTGTGAGACGTTTGAAGGAAAAAAGCGTAGTTTGGTCCATCTGGTGGTGCAAGTAGATGGACCTTGCCGCTCCTTGACTTGTGTACCACGAAGATTCCCACCTCCAGGGGTGGTGGAAACTCTCTCTGCTCCTTAACTCTCAGGTAAGACCACGGCCCACTGCGAAAGAACTCCTGCGGTAGCAGTTGCGCCTGTCTTGGGAAAGTGTGATGCACAACATGGATGGAAGAGTTGGTGGCTGTGTGGGGAGGGGGGGGCTAGACTGTCAGTGAGTGGAGGATGTCGGTGTATGGGGGTCCTCACCTTCTATGGGGGGAGGGGGGGACGCTTGTGTTGGGTGGGGATTGGGGTATTGTTCGGTGGAGGGGATGGTCGAGAGGGGGAGGATCGAGGATTGGTGGGATGGTCGGAGGCACATGGCAATTGTGGGGGAGGGCCGGTAGCTCTGGAGGGTGGGGGTTGTGGGCTAGGGTCGGGGGGGAGCCATGGGGAGGGGGGGAGTGAGGGGGTGGGGGATGTGGGCCCTCGGGTGAGGTCACTTGTGATGCCTTTGTGGGGGGTGGATGTGTAGGCCTGTGGTTGTGCCGGGTGGGGCGGCGAGGAGTGGGTAGTGTGGTGTTCTACCGGGGGAGCGACACTCGCCCTTCTGCTCCCTATTGCCGTGGTTGTGTTTTAGGGGCTGGTTGCGGCTCCCCCTACGGTCCCTGTCGTCTTTGGACCCGTGTGAAGCTATCCCCGTTCACCTGTGGACCTGTCGGCGAAGCTGCCTTGGCTCCAAAGCACGGGCACTTTATTGCCAGATGCCCAAAGTCATGCCAACACAGGCACTGCCTGAGCTACCCCGTCACAATAACCTACTGCCTAAAGGAGTGTGTGCCTACCTCAATCTCTAGAAACTGTGGTATGTTCTTTGTCTCTTTCACTGCCACCCGTACCTTTGGGACTCTTGCGTCTGTCATTGTGTCCGCAAAAGAGGCGGGAAAGACCGTGCCGAAGAGCCGCCCAAAGTCTTCCACAAGTTGACGATACTCTATTGCAAGTCCGGGGAAGAGTAGGATAACCGGGTGTCTAAGGAAATTATTGTGGAGTGCGAATGCCTCCACTGTGAAACCATTGTACCAAGGGACCATGTAAATGACCCCCATCGTGGAGGCATAGGGTGAACTGGCCACTAAGTCTTGGGCTGTGTCTGTTGAGGTGAGTCGTACCATGAAGATTCCTTGCCCCATGAGAATCGCCTCCACGATCTACGCTGTGCCAATATGCAGCGTGGAGTGAAGCTAGTCCCGAAGCTGAGCCCTAGACGAGGAGTGTTCTACGACCTGACCAAAGATCGTTGTTTCTTTTAGCTCCAGCTCTGTGGCCCGGACTGCTAAGAGCTATTCCTCAGAGAGGACTACGCGCAATGTGTTTGACTGGGAGACACTCGTAGAATGCATTGGCATTTGACCAGAGGTTTCCATTGCGCATCCCTTCTGAGAACCTACCAAACACATTGATTGCCGGAGGAGAGGGTATTGTTGTTGCAAAAATGGAGGGAGCAACCGGGGGGGGGGGGATTGTGATGGCGAGGATGGGGGGGTTCTATTTCGTCGGCGGTGGAGGCATCGGGCAGCACGTGTGATTGCGTCAGGCTGGAGCCACACAGTTGGGGGTCCTGGATCCACAGGGTGAAGGCTAGTGCATGCTTGGGGGTCAGAGTGGTGTCGCTGAATGTGGAGGTGTTGGAATGTCTGCCTGGGGTGGCGGGGGAGAAAAACCTAGGGCGGGGAGGGAAGGGGACAACGTGGATGGATGAAGGCGGCGGGCGGGGGTTATCTTGCAAATGGGGTGTAGGTGGCCCCGAGGGGGGGGGGGGCACAGGAGACGGTGCAGAGGAGGCAGGCGGCGAGAGACCATAGGGTGAGGCAACGTATTGGCGAGGAGGGGCGTAGGTCCAGCGTGGTGGCGAGGAGGGTGGGGGGACAGCGAAGTGCTGAGGAGGGGGGGGGGGGGGGGCAGCGCGATGGCGGCGGTGGCAGGCAAGAGGGACCGGGGGGGCGCAACGCAAGTCAGAGGGGGAGGGGGGTTTGACGGTTGTGATGGCGGGGGCGTGGGCAGTGGCGTGTCGGTCGGGAGCTCGATAATGTGCGAGATGTTATCACTCTGCCCAAATCTAGAGGAGGTTTGGGGAGACCCAGATAGCCAAAGCATAGCCTATTAATGAAGCTCATTGTTAGGGCTCTTCTTTTGGCGAGGAGTCTTGGAAGAAACTAGTGCTATGGATGCTATAGTCTACTATATCTACAACGCCCTAGCATTCATTAGAATTTTAGCAAATCAGTATCAAGGCTCTAGGGAGGAGTTTTGGAGTTAGTTCTGCAGCTGCGATCATCATAGCTTGGAGATCTATTTCATTCATAGTAGCTAAGAAACGTGTTTCTTTGAATTTGAAACTTACGAAACGTTTCTTAAAGTACGAAACATTTCTGAGAGTAAAAAACGTGGGCGTTTTTAACATTTTTTTTAATTTTTTTGGTGAGTTGGAATCCAAAGCATGATTTTTTTGACAAAAACTAATGGGCAATGTTAAACATGCTCGTGGGGGCTCAAGATTTTGGATGAGAGATTGATTTTTTTGTGATTTTGTTTAGTTATTGGACTTTGTCAATCTAGTATCTATTCTTGTCTTGAGATTTGAATATTATACGACTTTAGTCTCATTTATGAGTTATTTATGATATATTATGATTCATTCTTGATTTTGACATTTTATCAGTTTGTTTTGAAATGAGAATCATGATGTTGCAACTTGACTCAGTCGATATTATAGATAGGCTATTTACATGTTAATTTCAATATTCTTTGTGTGATATGTATGAATCATAATTTTTGAGTTATAAACCATCGTATAGCTTAACTTTGACATAAGTGACAAGTCAATAATGGATAATGGATATGTAACGTATAATGTATTATTCTCAATTGAATCTATTATCACTCAAGCTCAATTAGCCATTCTTTGTTTAAAAGAATCTCTTTTCCCAGTCAAAACTATTAGAAATCCCTATGTAAAAAAACCCGCGTTTCTTATTTTACCCCCTCTTGAAAGAAACTTACGAAACACGTTTTCGACGTTTCGTTTCTAAACATTTCTGATGTTTCTGGCTGCTATGATTTCGTTTGGCCTTCATCAGCTACCATTGATCACAATTGAAGAGAAGAGAATACAACCTCTTGTCGTTAGTCACTACTGAGTTCAAATTCTAGCCACATTCTAGGGAGGAGTTTTGGGTTAGTTTTGCAGCTGCCATCATTAGAGCTTGGAGATTTGTTTCATTTGGCCTTCATTAGTCACCATCGATCACAATTGAAGAGAAGAGAAGGCATCCTCTAGTTTTGGCCACATTCTCAAAGAGGTTTGATATTTCTTGGGGAAGATTTTCTATGCATGTCACATTATGACTAGGAGGATAAATTTCTTACAAAGAGGTACAATAAGATATCTAGAAGTAGAGACTGTGTGAATGAGCCAAAGAAGCTTTCCTACCCCTTGATAGTAGCTATTCCCGTTGAAGGGAGGAGTGTCAGTCTTTACTTAGCTTCATAATAGGGTTTAGTGGGGTGGCCACAAGTACTTTTGCTATGATACAATGATACGCTCGAATGTTGCACACCTAGATGCCCAAGACATAGGTGAGAAGCCAATGTTGGTCATCTTGAAAGTGGAGCTTAATTGTGCTTTCAGATGGGAAATTGTGACTTTGGATGAGCCTGTGATGAGTGGATTATGAACATATAGTAGCACATAAAGAGGAGGAATAGATCCTTTGGCTGATCTCCTTTGGTATAGATCATACATTGAGATTTGGATCATAAGGGAAAGAATAGAAGCCGTGAGATTTTAGAAAGTGATCCATTGTAAGGAACCAAGGTGCTTGATTCAGCCCATAAAGAGATTTTCAAAATTTGAGTCACTTTTTTTAATAGCCTGAAAGTGAAAAATCTAGTAGCTAGGCCACATAGATCCTCATTCAAAAATCCATCATGAAAGACGCTCTTGATTTCCATTTGATAAATTGGTCGTTTATGGTGAGATGCAGGCTAGTAAAAGATGGAAGGATGTCAATCATGTAGTGGAAGCAAAGGTCTTCTTATAGTCAATTGGCCTTGTATTTATCTAAGGTCCAATCAGCTTTGAGCTTATGATAGTAATTTTCACTTTGTATCTATGACCTTATCACTTTGACAATCGAGCAATGTCAAAGTCCCATTCTGGTCAATGCTTTCATGCTCCATCTCCATGGTAGTATGCCATTTAGGATGATTGAGCAGAGGACTCTGTAGGTAGGTCTGATGTCGATAGCTTTGATGGCATAATAGGTGTAGAAAAAGAAGTAGAAGGATCATCATGTGTAGACTCAAGCTTTGACACAATGTCCCTCTCATAACCATGTATCTTCCAATCAATCTTGTTCATACTAGGATCATGCCAACAATAGGCCTAGCATCAAAAGAGTAGCCTTAAAGATAAGTAGCTTTGTTGAGGGCATGAGCTTATCTCTCTTGTGATCTCGTATGTGGGTGCATGCATGACAGTCGAAGACATGAAGGGGAAAAATGGAATGAAGAGAGCCTTAGATGCTTTGAAGGGGGTTCCTCTAGAGAGTGCCATTGTCAAGCACAAGTTAAAGAGGTATATACAGCTTTTGACCATAGGCGCTCTGATAGCACATGCCATTGTCATGATAGTCCAATTTCTACACTCCATCATTTTCTAAAGGGAAGTTGGTAGAGGTGAGTTGGCACTGAATGCGAAGCTGTTGCTAACATGGGAGAGAAACGCACCATGGTTCCTAAGGTCTTGTGCTTGTATGCGGGCACTCCTCTAATTTGGACCAACCGCAAGTAGGTAAAGGCTTCAATTTTTTCCTTTAGGAAATACAGGTACATGTAGTGGGAAAAATCATCCACAATAAGAAAATAGTATTTTGATCCATTTAGTGATGGTGTAGATGATTTACCACTCATCAAGGTAAATTAACTTTAACGGTTTCTTGTGCATCCATGTACCTTGGGTAGACAACAAAGACATTAGGGGATATGTGTAGAAGATGCTTCCAGTAGAAAGCCATATTTGTCCCCAAATCCTCAACGGGTGTCACCCATGTCTTGGCTGTGTGTATTTGAATAATGTCCATCCTGATGATGTGGTTCAGCTTCTCTTAGCCAAGCTCCAAGTGGGGGCAATCCAAGCTGTACTGTAGTGGTGGGAGGTGATCCATGTCTAATCCATGTAATTGTACCCATGTCTCTGTCCGGGCACACCAACACTCATTATCCCCCTATAAGAGTTGGGAGTATCTATGTCTTGGCAAGGTCCAAAGCCTATGCAAGAAAGTCATTGCTTGGAAGAGGGACTTTGTCACTAGAGGTGGTGCTCCCATCTTTGCTATGAAAATTTCATGCGGTATAGAGGGCTTACTATAAACCTTTTGAAAAATCATTTGTACGAAGAGTCTCTCCATCTGTTCCTCACCGTCATCCTTCGTCATTAGACACCCTTTTCTTCTCTCACCAGCCCCTTCCACTACCCTTACACCCCTTCACAAGGGCGTTGCGGTTTGTGGCTTGTGGCTGCCTTCACCCTTCCTCTTTTGCTTCAAGCGTCCTATTCCATCATCAGGCCTTGCGTTTGGGGCGTTTTCCACGTGGCATCACCATCACCTACTTGGCATTAGCACCCTTCTGCTACAGTCTCCACCTTCACCTGCGTTTTTCAGTGTGGAGGCCGCCTTCTTGCCTAGCATCATCATCTCTAGCTTGGCATCAATATCCTAGTCTCTGGTGACAGTCTCCATCACTGAGCATGAGTGATTTCATTACTCGTCTATCTCAGGGGCTGCTGCATAGTTGTCAGGTACGAAAGTTATGATACGGTACAGTACAATAAAATACGATACTAAATGGTACCTTATGATTTTATAAGGTATGGTAGGATATTAGTGCGAAAAAAAATTAAGATGATTTTTTAAATAACAAAAACCATAAATCATTAAATGATAGATCATAGAATACATGTTTAAAGCGGAAATTGCCATTTCATTATAGCATAAGATGAATACAAGGAGTGACCATCGTGGTTGCATGGGCTGCGCAAAACATGCGATACAACTACAGTCTAGTATATCTGATACAAAAAAAAGAGAGACCTATGTCATATGAATCTATGATGAGGCATCACTATCAACATCATCATCATCATCATCAGAACCATGTGAGTGCTCATCAAGAGAGTCTGAAGATGACTCCTCGGCATCCGATGATGAGACACACTCATACTCATCCTCACTGATGAGGTTACCATCATCATCAAATCCCTAGGTGGTAGCTGTGTAGGCAAGGGGGAGATGCCATCATAAGACACATGATGTGAGCTACTAGAGCCCCGCCTTACATATGTCTGCAAGTCACTCGAACCACCCCTCCTCGATGATGGAGGGCGTCGAGTGACCATCTCCTCGTCCACGAGTACGTTGACTGTGAGTGCCACAAGTATTTGTTGCTATAAGTTCTCTATAGAGCTCTGCAAAAATCATCTCGTTCTCCTCATCCACCTCCTTATGTATACTTGGAAGAGTGTCGTTTTTACTTGAATGTATCAATATTCACCTATACAATGCAATGATGCATGTAAGATTGATCATTATAAATGCTAAAGTCTAAATTGTAAAGTATAAACTTCAAAGTTCAAAGTTTAAAAGTTAAAATAACAAATTTTAAATTTTAAATGTTATGGTTAAGTGTTTAAGCTTTATCTGCTTCAAACAGTAAACTACCCATGCTCATCATAGCTCTCATCATGCGTAAGTTAGTGCGGCAATAGACTAGCTGCTCTAACTGTCGTGTGCCAAGCTGATTGTGAATCTTTGTGTGAATGAGAGAATAGGGACTCCAGTTTCTCTCACATGCACCTGAAGAGCAATCCTAGGCAAGGATCCTCATGGCTAAGGGCTGAAGGGTCTCCAGTGCGTATCCAAAGTTTTGCCACCAAAATAAAGGCTTCACAAGTGACTCTCCTTTCCAACAAGTGGAAGAAGCAAAAGCTACATGCCCTCTCTGATTTGTGTAGCATCCTAGCTCCTCAAACACCGCATTGTGGTCATCCACAGGGACCACATGAGTCAAATAAGCAAGCTGATCCGAACGGAACTCTCTATCATCCATGAGCGCCGGTGACTTGTAGGCCGGATGTACCAATGCAGCAAAACCATGGATGGGCTTATGCATCCACGCCCATCTCCTCTCTGCTCTCTCTAAAACATGTGCACGCTGTGTCTCTGTGATCACTGTACAAGCACATGCCTCCATCAATGCCGCTCTAAAGAAGTAAACAAGAAGGCCCATGGTGGACCCCTCACAATCACTCATACGTAACACCCTCTAAAAGGGAGTCAAAACAATGGCAATGACATGGACTTTTTGCCAAAACTGCTCATTAAGGCACAAGTGCTGCATGGCTTTGGCTTGTGTCTCATGCTCATCGCACTCATTCCATAGAGTGGACACCATTGTCTGCCACAAGGTGGACCGCACCTCATAAAGGCGCTCCAGCAATAACCACATGTAAGCAAAGCGAGTTGAAGAAGGCTTCTTTAACTCCAGTGTGCTATGATCACGATACATCGCAAGCACCTTTACCTTTACCGTGAAGAATGTGACAATTAATGTAGCTTTGTGGACCACCCTCTTCACCCACTTGAGCTTCCCAATGTCCTCCATAAGCAAGTCCAAACAATGACTTGCACATGGAGTCCACACAATCGTAGGGAATTTGGACTCAAGCAAACAGCCCATGCGTTGACAATTCGATGCATTCTCGGTAACAACTTGCACCACATTCGAGGGGCACTCCTACAACCACATTTTACAATTATAAGTATACTTATTACGAACAATACTTGGAAATTGAAGGTTAGAGAGAGAAAGAGTATAGAGAGAGTTGAAACTTGAGCCTTTCAAGTTTCAAGCTTCAACTTTAAACTTTCAAGATTCAAGGATGAAGAGAGATGGGGGCTGGGGGTTGGGGGCATTGCCGCTTGGGGGGAAAGAGAGAATCGAGATATTATTAGAATAGCGAGATAGATAGTTACGCACATGCCATAAATCAAATTTCAATTATGAATCATGATATCATCATAATGAAAGAAAGTGAAACATATTTAAAAGGAAAATTGCAATGTATATCTCAATGATAGCTTGTCGAATGTGGCGGTAGATGAATGTACCTGTTGTTTTTCTCCCCCTCTTGCCGGTATCTACGGCCCGCAAAAAGTAAGTGCCGAGTGGACATGAGTCGAGTATGTTGATGATGCCATGTTTCTTACGATCATTCCATCCGTCGATGAGAATGGAACAACCATATTTTATGCATGCGGCCCGAATAGGATTAAGGGCTCTATGAATCCTCTCCTTCTCTTCATCAATCTTTTTGATCCTCATGTCATTGTATGTAACACCGGTCCATCCTTCACATGGACCCACATTGGCAATGAATTTTACCATCTTCTTCCATTGCTCTTGCTTTAGGACATTGAATGCAAAATTGCACTCAATCACCGTGCGTGCAATTTCAATGTTCGCAAGTCATTGCCTTTCTCTAAGAAAGGCAACCGATCCACGCACATGATCGGGAGCTTGAGAGAGAGAGGATTGTCTCTCCGACACCGTATGAGCCTCCACTCTTTGTCTTTTAACATTAGATGTTTCCTCGTTAGTAGGCATAGGAGTTGGTGCTGATAAGCCACTTCCTCCTCCTCTTGTGGATCCCCCTCTCATCTTGGCGAGAATCTCCTCCGCAATGTTTTGAGGGATCTCCTTGCATGGAGCAACTTGCCCCCCCCGTCTTGGAAAGATGTTGGAGAAGCCGAGTTGCACCACTTGTATAGCGCTTCCCGCAATACTTGCATGTCCAATGGTGGGAGTTGGACTTCTTTGTGTCCCTTTCCACATGGATTACATGCAAATTGAAAGCCTTGTGCTTCTCATAAGTCATGGTGCCGATGATGGATAGAGAGAGAGAGAGAGAGAGAGAGAGAGATGCTTGAGTCTCGACTCTTGATACTTGAAAGTTGAGTCTTGAAAGTTGAAAGGGAGGGAGACTCGAGAGGCCCAAGGGTTGGGGTAAAGTTGAAAGAGCAAGAGTGAGAGAGAGGGGATGGGAGATGAGAATGGCAAATGCTTTGATAGGGTGCGGGAAAAGAGGGGATGGGAGATGAGATTTGAGAATGGCAAATGCTTTGATAGGGTGCGGAAAAGAGGGGATGGGAGGTGAGATTCAAGAATGACAAATCACAAGTCCATTCAATAATCAAGATCCAAGAGAGGAAGATGAGAATGGTAAGTGCTGGCTGAATTGGTGGGGAAGCATGGAGGAGAGGAGCAGCTTTTGTAGATGAGAGAAGGGTCAAAGTTCAAACAATCAAAGAGGGGTTGACGGTCAAAGAGAGGGCTGCCAGCTAGAAGGAATCCAAAGAGGGCTGGGGAGGGGAGTGCATGGCTGGAAAAGGGGGTGGGATGAGGTATCCAAGGCTTCCCATCCCCCAAAAAGTGCCATGCAAGCAGAAGAGTAAAAGCGGGGGCGCAGGAAACGTGTGACGTGGGACGCGCAGGCAAGGTGGCCGAAATAGGCGTGTTTTAACGTACGAATTCGTATGGATAGGTACCGTATAGTACCTACGAATCGTACCGTACCGTACTGATAGATCCTTACAATGTACGGAAGCAACTATGGGCTGTTGAGACGTGCGTTTTTTGTAGCATGGCTCCTCCTCCATCACCTGACGTCACTTATCTGTCTCAAAGGCTGTTGTTAGGACCTTCTTTTTTGCAGCACGGCTCATCCTTCATCATGTGGTGTCATCATTATCCACTTGGCGTCATCATTTGGGCTGCTTTTCCTACGTTTGATAACTCCGACACTCTGGGTTTTCCGTTTTGCTGCCCAGGGTACTCTCTGACATAAAAGGACTACGGTTCGCTCCCTCGACACTTCGTGATAATCTTCCAAATCTCTGACACCATTAGAGGATTGTAGTTTACCCCTTCAATAGTTGTCTTTCACATTCCAGTGATTACTTTGATAACCCACTGCTTGGAGGATTGCGTTTTACTCCCTTCACTTTGCAAATTTCCCACAGGTGCTGCCGCCCGATTGATATAGGACATGCACTTATCTTTTGAGCTTCGGCTTTGTTGTATCAACTTTTCTTCTCATAGCATGATTCAGTGCATCATCATTGTGTTCTTGTGTTTTTGAGTTTCTCTTCTCTTTGAGTGTTTGCGTACACACTTTGTGTTACTCTCTGCAAAGCCTACTGTCTCTTTGTACTGTTGCTTATTTTGACATGGTATCAGAGCATACCTCATAATTTTGACATGGTATCAGAGTGCGAGAGCTCAGAGAGCTCAAGATCTTGTTCATCAAAGAAGTCAAAGATAGATTGCGGGTTCAATATCATCCACTGATTTTTCCCTTCATTTCCGCTACATCACTAGGAGATAGAGATATCATTCTCTTCCTTTCTCACCCACCTGCCCTTTTACAGGTTGACACTTTGGTTCTATGACTTCTCCATAGGCTGATGGACAAACCACTTGGTGCTCCTCTTTTGACATCATCGGAACCCCCACCGATGTTTGCCGACATGGACCTTTGCTCTCTCCCCCGCTGGAGTGTATGCGTCTACCCCCAGGCACTCGTTGTGCCACCTCTCCCTTTTGGGCCACAAAGTTTATTCTGCACTAGCTTTTAGATTTTTATGCTCAAGGCAGTAAGATGCATTTGATGTGCACTAAGTCCTTTAGAGCCACAGGAGGATCGAATGGTACCATGGCCTCCTCATGACCACCGCAATCCGCTATCGTCTCCTCGGCCGTCCGCTCCTTCAAGAGATAGTGATTGTTTGACACCTTTCTTTACTTTGGCTCCGCGGTTCGCTCCACCAAGAGACAACGACCGTTATCCACCCTTGGTTTAGCATAAGCCTCACCTTTCCCCACCCTCGACTACTCAGGTTGTTCGAGAGGCCACCTTCTTCGGCATGATCGACTGTACTTCCTTTGTCATTAGATGATTTGGAATGTGTGATCCATGAGTTTTCAAATTTCCTCTCTTGCAAAGGGGGATTTAGAGGGGGATGTACTCTCTTTGCCCTTGAGAGAGGGGGCTTCTACTTGTTCGGCTTTTGAGGGGCCCCTTGCACCTCCACCCTCAGGGGCGGCTATCTACTCATCATGAAGTTCATCATCCACCATTTACTCTTTCGAGATGGCTGTACTAGAGTAGTCATTTCTTCTCTTGATACCCAAGATCTTCAAAGACCACTTAGATCGGGGCCTTGGTGGTTCAGCCGCGACTTGGTGACGAGTCCTTCGAATTCCTTCTAGCAGGGAATTATGGAGCTAGTGGCTTCTCTCGCGAGGTGGAGTCAGATTCTCCAATTTATCTCGTCTATTGTTTCTTACTACAGATTACCTTTCAGGTGGAAATCTTGGATCTTCGGGCTCCTCTACATCTTCTTCACTCCTCTTTCTTCATTCCTTTTTGGGCTTGAGAGGGGGTGTTGAGAAACCACTTCTTTAGTTTTTGCACTTCATTTAGGGTTTCACACTAACAGCCCCATAAAGGGCCGATGTCTACATTTTGGCCACTTTTTCAATGGGCACCCACACAGTGGTGCGCCACCCTAGACAGCTTATGCATATAAATAGGCACTCACTTCTTTCATTACCACAACTCACTCTTCAATCATTCTTCATCCCTCTTCCTCCGTCATCAGACACCCTTCTCTTCTCTCACCAGCCCCTTCCATTGCTCTCACATCCCTTCAGGAGGACATTGTGGTTTGTGGCTCGTGGCTGCCTTCACCCTTCCTCTTTTGCTTCAAGTGCTCTATTCCATCATCATGCCTTGTGCTTGGGGCATCTTCCACCTAATGTCACCATCACCTGCTTGGTGTCAACACCCTTCTCCTTTATGCCCCACCTTCACCTATGTTTTTCAGTCTGGAGGCCGTCTTCTTGCCTAAAATCATAATCTCTAGCTTGGCCTCAACATCCTTGCCTTTGGGGATAGTCTTCATCATTGAGTGTGAGTTATTTCATCACTGCTCTATCTTAGGGGCTGTTGGGATATGCGTTTTTGCAGCCTGGCTCCTCCTCCATCACTTGGTGTCACTCGTTTATCACAGAGGCTGTTTGGACTTGCGTTTTTGCAGCTTGACTCATTTGGCGTCATCGTTATCCACTTGGTGTCAGCATTTGGGCTGCTCTCCCTATGTTTGATGGCTCCGACACTCTAGGTTTTGCGTTTTGCTACCTAGGTCACTCCCTGGCATTAGAGGACTGCAGTTCTTACTCCCTTAATAGTTGGTGATCATTTTCCACATCTTCGATGGAATTAGAGGATTGCGGTTCACTCCCTCGATAGTTGTCTTTCACGTTCGAGTGATTACTTCGATAGCCCATTGCCTAGACCACAGGTGTTGCCGCCTGATTCAGACAGGATAGTGTACTTATCTTTTGAGCTTTGGCTTCATTGTATCAACTTTTCTTCTCATAGCATGATTTAGTGCATCATCAGTGTGTTCTTCTTGTGTTTCTGAGCTTCTCTTCTCTCTTAGTGTTTACCATACACACTTTGTGTTACTCCTTGTAAACCCTACTGTTTCTCTGCACTATTGCTTATTTTGACATGGTATCAGAGCATACTTGTTATTTTTGACAGGAGGGCCTACTTGCAACATGGGGGATTGAGGTCTACGTGTTCTTTTGGGGGGTTGTGTTGGGGGGGGGGAGGGGTCTCTTGGCCTCAGATCAACTCTCATTGGTGAAATGCCTTCCTTTTGCTAATGCTACCAAAATCTGTTTTTCTTGGGTACATTCTCCCACCCAATTCGAGGCTTGGTTAGGAACCTTGCTCACAACTAGTCTTGTTAGATTGGGTGTTGTTATTGCCTCTGTTGCGTTCCATTTAGGAAGAGGTCACAAGAGTGCCCTTTGAAGATGGCAAAGAGGATTGCAGAATGCACCACCTAGTTCTAGGCTTAATTGGGAGTTACGTTGCCCATCGCTAGTCTTGTTAGTTTGGGTTGTTATTGCCTTTCCCTTGTGCTAGCTCTATGTCTAGAGTGAAGCAAATTGATGGGACATCATCGGCCATATATGTGCGGGGGGGACTGCACTGGAGCCTCTTAGTGGCGGTGGTCTGGCTGAAATCTCGAGTGAAACATTAGCTCCATGTTTTTGTGATACAGATGCTTCGTAGGCAACTAGCGAAGGGCAAGTGGATGGGTGGGGGAATGCACAAGACTAAAAGGGAGGCGGAGCGGACTGTTGGGTGGTTGCTGCAGGAATGATGGGCAGGTGGGCTGAAGGGGCATGAATAGGTGGCAGATGAGAGTGGTGGGTAGAGTGGCAGGGGGCAAAAGGGGGGTAGGCAAATAGCGATCAGGGTGGAAGGCAGAGGAAGAAAGGTGGCAGGTGACTGAAGTCCGGAAGGAAATAGGCAGATGAACAAGTGGATAGGCAGGCTGGCTGTTGGTGATCAGGTGGATGAAGAACATGTTGACTGGTGGTTGGCAATGAGTTGTTAGGTTGTGGATAGGCAACCCAGCAGGCAGCAGGTTTTTTGGAGAGAGAGGTGGTAGGTTTGCAGGCAGTCATCTCCACAGGTGGTGCACAATCTTGCTCCAAAGTCAATACTGGTTTGCCACATCATGTTTCGTCAGCAAGCAGGGGCTTCTTGTCCTAGCTGGTACAGCTCAGCTCACACATGAAATTAACATGTTCTAGGAAGATTTTTGTTTTTCTATGGCTAGTAGCTAATACGAGCATAGTGGTTGGTACATGGCTCTAGTATTGTAAGGCCCTAGTGGCATGTCCAAGGTGTGATGAGCTAGAGGAAACTTGGAGGCACTACCTATGAGATTGTCCTGGAGCTCAGGAGGTGTGGAAGAGAGTCTTCCGGATGGTCCTTTGAGGCACATTAGAGTCTATTGTGGCAACTTGGGGGCAGTCCTTGGGTCACAGACAGGCCCAACATGCAGATAGGAGCATTTAAAGGGCAAGCCACACTTTTCTTATCATTCTCAAGCATTCGACTAGGATCCTTACTCCAAATTACTTGTAGACAGAGTGGAATCGTGGATGCTCTCATAGATGGGAACTGGTTGCTTGTATCATTGCTTGGTACATTTTGGACTACGAGGAGGTATAGCCATTCTATTGATCTCTAGGATGTTTCTATTGCACAAACTCTTTCGGGATTTGATAGAGATCATCCATCCTCTCTACGAGAAATGGGGGAGGCTGCAGTATGGTTTTTAGAGGATGACAAGGAGAGATGCTTTCATGCAGACATGCGATTCCCACACATTATTTCACCTAGCCCCTCATATGGTTGGACACTAAAGTCCGAGATAAGAATATAGAGTACAAAAAGCTGGCCATGTAAAGAGCAACTGAATACATCACAAATATGATGGTTGTATGACAACCAATCCGGTAGGGGGATTTTCGCCAAGGTTAATAGAAATTTTCCTCTTCAAGAAACTAAAAAGGAAATGGGTATGGAGGGATCCCTTGGACATACCTCAAATATTTATTTTTTGGATATACTAACAGACTGGGGAGGAGGGTTGAGATGAGCAAGATCAGAGCACCGACAGTTGCCACCAAACATTAGTTTAAACAGAACATCTTTTTCACTTTTTGGGCTGATTTTTGGAGGAGATCGGGTAATAGCTTCAAAGCTAGGAAGATTTCCCTCTTCTGATGGCTAGTAGCATATAGGAGCTTGGCAGTTGGCACATGGCTTGGTTATGGGAAGTTCCTAGTAGTTTGTGTCAGATGTGTAGAGGCAAGGAGACAGAATGACACTACTTGTGGGGTTGTCCTAGGGTTTGTCCTAGGGCCATCCTAGGGCCGAGGAAGTATGGAGGAGAGCCCTCAAGGATAGTTACACACCATTTGAGTTAAGCTTAAGCTTAGATACTTGCATTAGGTGAACTAAAGAAAGGGTGAAAAGGCTTCATGGCACAGCAGAGATGATGATTGTGACTTGGGGAAGAATAGCTTGGGTCCTGGACATGTGCTTGACATGTGGAAATGAGGATGTTTGGAGGAGCCAGTACTTTCTTATTTCTGGTCAGCAGTCAAGCTTGATTCACATTCCGGACTTCCTGCAGACAGAATGAATTGAGGATTTTGTCACGAATGGGAGCTGATCACTATCATTTTTTCTTGGTTCATCTGAACTGCAAGATGTAGTCATACAATATGTATGCAAGACTTACATACTGATGAGACTCTCTCTAGAATTCGGACAGAGGTTATTTAGACACTGTGGGAAGTTGGAGAGTTTAGAGTGCGACTTTGAGCACATGAGGAGGAGCGATGCCTTTCTTTGTATTTGGTATTCTGGCACCTTCTACTTGGAGTCTCATCTCATTTAGGGTTAGTGTTTACTCAGCCCTTGTACTAGACTTCTCTTCCTTATGTTTGATGTATTATTGTATTGTTCAAGTCCTATACAAGACTTTCTAAGTTTTTTGCAACTTTACCTCCAGAAGGTTTTCTGAGGTGCTCATTAGGATTTTTGATTCTTTGAAGAAAAAAGTGTCTTTCTGCTATGCATATACTCCTCTTATTATTACTTAGAAATTTGGCCTTTTTAGTGTGTTTTTGCAGTTTTATCATCCACAGCCATACACCACAAGTTCTGCATCTTAGGATTCAGGGCTGATTCCATACAATCCCTCAAAGCACATGTAAGATGTTGTAAGAAGTCACATTTTCATAATCGGCAATAGCAATTAGCTAACTTGTGGTCTAATGTTTATCCTTCAAACCCAGATCACTTGAAGCTCACAACCGCCTTTTTCAATATCATCTTTGCTAAATGCCAGCTTGTCTTAGAAAAGTCATGATTAACCTAACATTTGAGCTTCTCTGCATTTGCAGCTATATCCATCGCCATCTACAGGGTTTAGAATGGGATAACAAGGTGGATGTTTTGGAGTCTGTAAATGAAAAGATAAGAAAGCGTTTTAAAGCCTCAAAGCTGGTAAATGAGCAATGTGCTCGAGTCTCTAAACATGCAGCAATGGCATGGTGCCGAGCTCTCTGTGTCTCTCTTGCCACAATTACACCACTATCATCAGAAAGTGCTTCCCCAGAATCTGAGAGCAGCATTTTCCTTTCAGATACCTATGATCAGCTGGTGGTAGACCTGCAAGTTGAAGAGCTTATGAGCAATTCGTCTAGTTTTTGTGAAGTTAAGGAAGGAATTGATACTTCCAAGCAAAATAGCTATTTGCTAGCCATGTCAGCAGTTAAAGTAAAGCAGGCAATCACAGAAAACATGGATAAAGCATCTACTTTATTGAGACAGACTTACATATTCTATAGAGATTGCTCGGGTCCCTTTCCTTCAGGGATCCACTTATTTCTTTTACCTTCTGGATCGGCTGAGTTGCTCTCTTCAAGTCCATCCTCTTGCCCCTTGGTGGGTGTGGATCTAAGTGTTCCCAGGAAGCTTTTGCTCTGGGCATATAATCTAGTGCATGGACATACTTGCACCATAGCAGAAGCAGTAAAGTTTTGTGAAGATCAGGCAAAGGTACCTTTTTTTCTTTCACACTTCTTAATTTCCATATTTTCCATATTCAATTTATTACAATATGGTCGAAAAGTTTCTCTTTTGTTTTACATGTAGGTGCATGTTTGTAAGGCATCTAAATTATTATTTTTGAATTGCAGAACAAGATGAGAAGGTTACCATCTCACTCTTCTCCATCATTAAACTTCCAAGGTTAGTGATGCAACTAAGTTAAGGTACAAGATCTGGGAGTGTCAGGGTTATAAAGATGTATCAAAAGCACTTGGGAAACTTACACAGCATTTAGGGGTCTGCATCACTATGACAAGTATAAATGTAAAAAGATTGAAACAAGAAGGTATAGAACAGATGAAAAGTTGAAAGGGAGAGTTGGCACAGAGAATTTGATTTGCTGCTTGCCCATTGTCTATGTACAAACATCTGCAGCATTTTCAATGAAAAAGACTCGTGCTCTCTCCCATTTTGGTGTATTTGTATGATTAAGAATTGCTGAGAAAATTCTGGTGCTATATTCTTATAATATTGACTTGGTGCTAACTGCAAATTTTCTATGCAGAAAAATCCACTGTAACTGCTCCGAAAGAAGCTTCCATATCTATTTGTACACAGTTTACCAGTCCTGGTGTGGCAGATGAAAGAGAGAAAACACTGCCAGAAGATTTTGGAAATATGTTCAATATTCCACCATCTTTGGATAGACCTCAGCACTGCAGCCCAACACTCTGCTTGACTAATCGTTCAGCTGAAGATATGATGCCAGCAGATGACAATACTGAAACTGCACTATTTGATTTTGTTGATTCACACTCAAATTGACTTGGATGCATGGCAGTTTCTACTGTAACTCAAGAATGTTCTTGAATTGGTGGAGCAGTATTGCAGAGAGAAGCCCTGGTTGCAGAGTGTTGCTGAGGATTGCTGGTCTCCAGGCAAGGGGCCATCTTGTCATGGGCCAACCAAACACTGTTTTCAAACTCAATGTGGGAGCAGGGACATGGTTACGGAGTGAACATTAATTATGTCGTGGATCTTTGATAGCAATATGCACCATCAGCATTGGAAAGAGCAACTGGGATGCAGTTTGTGCCTGCAGTGAATGCCAGGCGAGGAGTTTTGGAGCTTTTTTTGTGGCCTCATGGACCTAAGCATGGTATTCAACCAAAGTACTCCTGCCTTTTCTTGAAATTCATTAAGAATCACAGATTTACTGTGCCTCAGTGGAAGGCAGTTGAATAGCGTTGAGTGCTTGGGCATGCCCAGCCAACGGTTTGTCGGTTGGTTATTGAGATCGTTCGAGCTTGCCCTCTATACAACTCCACCTGGAAAACAGCCAAAACTACAAACAAAGACTAAAGCACCTTCGTGGCTTTTATCTTGAAGAACCAGGCCAAACTTCAAAGAGATGTGTTTCCCAGCTTTCAATCTATGTCTATCGAAAAGGCTCATGTAGTTTTTTTTGAGTCATCTAATAACAGATCTGCCATCTATGGCAATAATTTGTGTACTGTTTTCATTTTATTTTTCTTCTTAGCATCACTTGTTCCAATTTCAACATTTGGCATCAGAGACTTGCCCTCTTAAACTTTTAGCTCCCTTGATGCCTTAGGTGCCTAAGGATGATGTTCCTCTACAGCCCACAGATTGACAATCAAATGCAGCAGATGTAATCAACAGATTTTTGTGGTTAATAGTTAACAGTTTCATCTAGATTGAATTTGAAGGGCCGATATTCCTCCTAATCATTAAATGTGTGTTCTTCAATATGCAGTTTCTTTTCTTTGACCAAACCATGCTTTTCATGTTGGGTTTTACTCACGCCTACGCTCACATAGGGGTGTGGGTGATCCACAGTAGGACACTGGGGCACTTTTTACTCTCCGTAAGAGATGTTTTTCCCCCAGTCATATTACTTTTTATTTGTGTATTTATGTTACACACGTTCAGTCACTTATCACACATTACCCACTTTCGTGGAACGGACCTTAAGGCGCTTACACAACCCTAAAGGGTTGTGCTTTTGTACTCATTTACACACTTTGAATCTAATCGTGTGTCGAGCTGTGTCTACACTCTCACTCACTTTCTACTGTTCACTTTGTGTACTGAGCTTGGTGCTGCCATCTCCATCTTCAACATTTGGTATCAGAGCTCGAGGTTCGTCAGGTCAGCCTCCGTCAGCTGCAAGACTCTCATTAGCCTTGTCAAGCTCGCCCGTTCCAGCTCCAAATTAACTCTTCAGGAGCTGCTGCCTATGGCCAACCAGTACTTGCCCAGCCCAGTTCGCCAGCAGGCTTGTCAGCACTACACCTGTGCCTTATAGGGCAACCTTGTCCAGGCCGTTGCTTGCCCTGCAGCACACAGCAGGCTGTGCTGCCTGCAGCCTGCCCCGTCGCCATCGTCTGCACCAGCAGTACCGCCTGCTAGGTGACGCTAGTAGCGCCATCTGCTCTGCAGCCTCTCAAGACTGCCGCCACCACCTTGTCCAGTGGCCACCTGCAGCTTGTCTGCCACCACAAGGCTGTGCCGCCGGTTCTGCCCTGTCCACCCGCCTTATATAGTTGTGATGCCCTATTTGCTAGCTTGCCGCCAGCTCTTCCAGCTCGGGCAGTTCCACCTGCACTTCCGGCAACCACAGCTCAAGCTTGGCTCGTTCTCGGCTTGCTCTCGGCTATCATAGGTATATTTTATCATTTCATTCAAAAAATCAGAGATAGAACAAGGGGCTTCTACAAGGAAAAGTCTATTTCTGCTACAACAGGTGCCTTCGTGCAAAAATTGCAGAAATTTGTTGGAATTTGGGTAAAAAATTTTAGGGTTTTGCATTTTTGGCCAATGTAAATTGGCTGAAATTTTGCACATTGGATTGTAGTGATCAAGTATGATAGTTTTGTTAATTATGGCCTGGTGTTTGCTGTAATTTTTGGAAATTTGCAAATTTTCTTTAATCCAGCTTTGGTTATTGCTCTTGTATCTTTTGGAAGAGTGAGATTTATCATGGCCAATCAAGGACAAAGTGATGTATTCACTTATGTATCTAAAGAGGTTAATTCTTGCCAGGGTTTAAAATAGGCATTGTTTCTACTATAACTAACATTGTTTTTTTTATAGCATGCCATTTTAAGGCATTATAGTTGGCCGGTATGGTAAACCGATCTGATTTTTTTCAAGATATCACCACTTATAGTCTAGATATTTTTACTATAATACAGGATTGATTTCTAAATGAAATAATTGCTTTATATTGGATGGCAATAACTATTCTCTGTGGTCCTTCATGATGAAGAATGTGCTCGTTGCTAAAAATCTTTGGGAGTATATTAGTGGTGAAGAAGTCCATCTTGGAGTTATGGCTCCTACCTCTCTTTCCCAAAGAGAACGTGGTTAGAGGCTAGCTCGAGCTCAACCACTACCCTAAAGAACTACTGCACAGAAGGCTTGGGACACTCCAGATGCCTAAATATTGTCACTTACTGCGGCAATTCAATGGTCCATAATCCTACATATGCAGTCTGCTACTTCTTCACGAGTAGCATGGCTTACACTTGAGCAAATGTTTGCTAGAAACAATGAGACATTTCTTTCTTCAAAAAGAAACTTGAAAATGTGAAGATGGACGAAGGTGATGCTATACAGGATCATCTTAACAAAATTCAAGACTTGTGTGATTAGTTGATGAATGTAGATGAGTATCTGAGAGCTGGATTTTGAGACATGTTTTTGAAGTGTTTGAGCCTATTCTTGGAGCGGAAAAGTGGTTAGGAGGTATCAAGGATCAAATTTTCATACAAAATTGAATGGCAGTGGATGGTTGAGCTATTCTAGGTAGATTTTGACACTATGAATCCAACGCAAGTTTCTCTTCGTCGATTGAAGGTCATTTGACCTCCCGTTTAATCCCCGCAAGGTTTAGCGCTCTAAAGTAGCTATGTGATTCTAGAGTTGGAAAGTGCGCGATGGGATCAAGGTTTATAGCCCCTCTAAACAGGTTGAAAACCCTTGCAGAGTAGTATGAAAGTGGTTTTTTCAAAGTGGACATTTAATAAATGATATGATATGATATGAAATGTAAATGAAGAAAACATATCTAAATTCTTGCTCGATAGGAATGGATGTTTTTTGTTTTGCGTCCCATTTTTGGATGGATTTATGCCCCTTCAATACACCTCGATTAAGAGAGACAGATGGAGATATGATTTACATGCCAAGAGTAAGATTTTGACTGTAAGCATGTGAAATATGATCAAGGAAATGAAATTTTGATTTCTTAGTCTCTTTCTCCTCTCTTCTCTCTCCTCTCTTCTCTTGTTGCTCGTTCATATGTTTGATTCTATGAGACAAGGGGATGGGGTTTGATGAAAGATGTTGATGGAGTGATGGTGTTGGACTGCAAAGGATGGTAGTTGTGTTGTGGAACGTCAGTGACCAAGAAAGAGCGTCAGTGGTCTCTCAACCTTGAAATACAAGTCTCAAAAAGCGTGTTTTTATGCATAAGCAATCATTCTACTTATTTTATAATAGATTTTGATTGAAATGATTTGAAAATGGTTGTCTTTGGTTGTTAATGTTGTAATCTGTCAGAGATGCTAAAGAAAATAAGAAAATTCAGTCACATAATAATTTATACATAAATCCGTAAAACCCATGACTACACAATTTTTAGGAAAATGATCAATTTTAGAGTTTTTGTGGTGTTTATGAGGTTTGTGTGCAGTAAGAATTGATATAAAATTAATTCTCAGTACACATGATCAATCCAAACTTGAAAATGAGAAAAGATAATATTTTATGTATAAATAAATAAGAAAAATAGAAAAAAAAGAGAAAAATAAAGTTTTTTGTATTTGAAAAATTAAAAAAAAGATTTGTGTGTGTGGATGTGTGACATGATTGGAGTATGAGGGATGAGCCTCAGTTCAATCTTGTATTTGTGTTAAAGTGAAGTCTTTATCACTTTTATAAGAAAAAACACAAAAAATGTTTCCTATACCTATCAATGTATACATAAGCTAAGCGGTAGGGAGGAGGGGTTTTGAGGGTGATTAATTGCTGATAAGATTCTAAATTATGATCTTTTGTTGATGCATGGCATATATGACGTTTATGGTTTAAGTTTAAGAGGGTTTAGCAATAGGAGAATGCTCAGTGCTAATCCTCAGCAATACAACATTACATGTAGATTAAAATCATTGAAAGAAATGTCTTTGCACCTCACAATGTTGATTTTTAAATAATAAAATGATTTACCATATGGTCAATACACAGAATTGCATTGCACGCAACTCATGATATCATTACTGGATGCATTACCATTGTATTCATGCATATGACCTATGTTGAGTATGTGAGATATCCTAAGCTGTAGGTTTAGACGATCAGTTTCCTTAGGGACTATTTAGTGAGGAAAATATCTATATCTCCTGGAATGTTTAGAAACAAGAGTGGAGTTTGTGATATACATACTATTTGTGTTAGTGGCGCATTGAGGGGCCAATCCTTGAGGTATAGAAGAGTCACTGTAGGGCTGCGGCATTTAGCTGAGGGGTGCTTTCTGTGTCTATACTCATGTATTTTACACCGATATATGTAGGGACTCCCTCTGAGGAGTGTGGGGAAGGCTCAACCATTCGATTACAATCCAAAACAAATGCGAAATTTACGATAGAAGTTAGGACAGTGTGTCTCTTAGACGCTCCTGGTTACAAGACTGAGAGGGTGTGTTCTTTGAGTATAGAGAGACCCGGCCAGTTGCTAGAGAGTCTGTGTCGCCTATTTTTGGTCCCGATAGTATCATTTTAATATACAATGAGAATTTATCTACAATCACTTATGTTTATTTAGTTGGTTAGTTAACTGGTAGAAGAAGAGTAAACAAAGAAAAACAATGGGGTGGATGTTGTAGCCCTAGAATAGGTCTTTATACCAAGATAGAAGGGCAAGAACAGTTAATCTAGGAATGCTTCACATAATTTTGAAAGTTTAGGTACTTCATAGAACAACAAGAAGTAGGGGGCATGTAAGCCAAGAAGGGTACGTGCCATTATTGTAAAAAGCTAGGTCATTACATCATAAAATGCAAGAAATGCATTGCCAAGGAGAAAAAGGAGTCTGGGATGTTTGTTTCCGATGCACCTTCTACTGCTATTGCTATAGAGTTCGCATCATTTGTTGTTGACTGTGACTTCTATTTTCATACTTATAGTCATGATTCTTCTTGGGTTGATAGAGCATTCAGCTCTACACAGGATGCTAGCACTTGGTTCTTTGATCGTGGTACTTCTAAGCACATTACATCTTGTAGGGATTTGTTTACCTCTATTGTTACAGCTCCTATTGGAAAATCTATGCGATTTGCCAATAATGCATCTTATCCTATTAGAGGTGTTGAAGAGATTGTCTTAAAAGTCATTGATGGCTCTACTCTCCATTTGTAGGATGCTTTATATGTGCCAAGAATAAAAAAGAATTTATTGTTCATTTTTTCTTTAGTAAAATGTGGAATGCAAGTCACCTTTGATGATGACAAAAGCATGGTCAAAGATAAAGAATTCTCAACTTTGATACTTGATGGCACATTATGTCATGGATTGTATGAGTTAGATATTTAATTGATCAATCAGTTTATTTGGCATCTACTATTACTCATGCTATGTCATAGACTGAGTTATGACATGCTTGCATGGGGCATGTTAACTATGACAATTTGATGCTTATGTAACATACTCAGATATTAGATGGTTTACCTTTCTTAGAGAGACCTCCTAAACATATGTCGGAGCTTTCGCTCAACCGCCAAGACCCGCGGACCGCTTATTGTTTCAAGCGTTCCAAGCGAGCTCTAATGGCTATCTCTCACATAGTCGACGCGCCATCGATCCTACGAGTGTAGTGAGCTTACCTTGATGCTGATATGAGTTGTCTTCTCTCTCAGGCACTCCGGTAGCTCCACGATCCTAGATGCTAGCTCAAGCATCCTCAAGCCTCCTCCATCTCCAAGCTCCATCCACCATAGCCGCGCGCCCAAGAGAAGAAAAGAGAAGAGAAGAGAAGATGAGATGGTGAAGAGCTTCATCCTCTTGATCCCTCACTCCCACTCACTCACTCCCTCACACTCTCACACTCCGTCTCTCAAAAGCACACACAAGCAAGAAGGGGAGAAGAAGAGGAGCTCTTGTTGGACACACAGCAAAGAATGAGCTTCCATTCACTTTTTGAACTTTATATATATAAACCCTAAAACCCCATGGGCACCCATCCCTTTTACATGACCGGCCATTGTGGCAAGGTTCCTTTTTCTAATTCTCTTTTTTTGCTTCATGCCCTAGGCCTATATTCGACTATTCTTTTTACAAGTGGCACAAGAGGGAGCCTACCGCTCTTTTACAAGAGTTTTTGGAGTTTTTGAGGCGCCTTTTATTTAAAACTACGCTTTTGGCCCCGGCTTAGCTTTAGAGGCCGCCTGTGTGTCCTTGCTCCTTTTCCATCTTCTTTCCGCTTTTTCATTCATCCTTCCGCTTTCTCGGCTTGGGGTTAACATTACCCCCTCCGAGACGGTTGCCAGTCCCATGGCACTCTTGTTGACTGTTGGTGTTTAAGAAGCAGTTGGCAAAGCAGTCATGTGAGGGCAGTCAACGTGTAAACTCGGGTGCTTGTGGAAGTGTGGTAGTAAGGTTGGTTGGAGAAGTCAAACGGATAGCAAGTGGTTGACAGGGGCCTCCGAAGTCGGTGGTTGGTCGTGTTGGTGATGCTTGGAAGGACAGGGTGCGGTGCTCCACCTAAGGAGGGGGGTGTTTATCGTATTGTGTAGTATATTGTGCTCGTGCTGGTGGAATGGAGAGTTGGGTCTAACCACAGGGTAGCCTGTGGGTGATATCCCATGCTTAGGGGCCCCATTCGTGCCAGAGGTGCAGTGCGAATAGCTTAGGGTGATAAGTCTAACCATACGCGAGTGGACCTCTCTAGGTATGTCCTGCCCTTGATGGGCCTTAAGCGTGAAGTGGGGGAGCAAAAAGGACTAGGGGGTTAGGAGCAGAGCCGCCTGACCGAAGCCACTGGGTACGCCTAACTTGAGGACCCCTAGGTGCAGTGATTGTGCTTTATGTGGTGTTGAGTGCTTGTGTAAGTGAGTTGTTTTGGTTATTCCATGTGTAATTTCCACTTGCGCTTCCTTGTTTTTTTTTTTTTTTTTTGGTATTACACTAGTAGAATGACAGCTCTTATACCTAATCTTTCTTGTTTGATTGAGGCGGAGAAGGGGGTCGGATGGATTTGCTCAAAAATTGATGGCTTTGTATGTATCCTTTGAGGTTCATGCATACGTGGAGGGAGGTGGTGGAGAGGAAGGGATGGTTGCACCTAGTAAACTGACTGTCGTTCATATCCTCTAGGAGAGCTAGGAAAAAGAAGGGAAGAAGGCTAGCTCTCATCATTAAACGCGCCATGGCGCAGCTATCAATGGCGTTGGGGTAAAAAAAGAGGGGAGGCAAACCACGCTCTTGTGGGGTCCGGTCTTACTTAAGTAGTAGCTTAAGTAGCCTAAGATAATTACAGGTAGTTATAAAGGCTGGATCGAGGCATGAAGAGAAGTCCGCGAGAAAGCGCGTCATGGAAGCATTTAGGCTTCCCGAGTCAAAAAGGAGGGCATGCTCGAAGGAGGCAGCATTGGAGTTGTAGATGATGGGAAAATCATGACGCCCATGGAGGGTGGCAACAAAATCCACACCTACCCTGCGAGGATACGCCATGAATGTGGGGTCATTCCTCTCATAGGGTAGGGTGTTGCAAAACACCATCCAGGCGAGCATGCTAATATCGCACACTCGCCTTCTCCATAGGGGTTGGCAGTTGTAGCCCTGTACAATATGTGGTATTTCGAACACCTTGTCTTGCCAAAACGCTGCTTCCTCCATGCCCACAGAGTGGGGGTCTTCTCTCTTTCTTCCAGCCATTTTTGTCCCACTTGATCGCCAGTCGCAATCACCTCCTCCATTACCTTGATCAGTAGGACCCTCCACAAGCTGTTAGGCATAAGGAAGCTCAATGTGAAAGGGTCCTTTTCGTTTTCTTGCCATTCCCAAATCACTAGCTCCGCATGGAATCTAGCAGGGAGTTCATTAGGTCACGGTGGGAGGGGTGCGGACGGCCGCACGACTGGTTTGGCTCTTAACTACCTCCTGGTATCTTCAACTATTTTTCTCCATCTGTCCCTTAGCGTGGTTTGTTTTTCCGAGGGCGGTTCAATCTGTTGCTGTTCTTGAACATGCGGTGAGGGGGGATTATCTCTTCGCTGGTTCTCCTCATGACGAATTCAAGGTTAGCCTCCTCCCCTGTGCCGGTCTTCTAGTTGCGCTCCTTTCTCAAAGCCCAGTGCATCCAACTCCTAGGAGGTTAGGCCGGCCAGTAGTAGGTGCTTCTGTTGCTCTTCTAAGCTCAGCCTAACCTTCATAGGTTGGGGTGGCATTTGTAGCCCAGCATGCAGGGCCCTGCGTGTGATGCTCAGTTTTTTCCGCACCACCTCCAACGACTCCTTTCCCTCTGGCCGGGTCATGTCCAGTAATGTGTTGAGGAAGACCTGTTGCTGAGCACTGAAGGCGGTCTAGGTGGCGTCTGCTTTGCTTTCTGCAAGGATTTTTTCTTTCTCTACCAAAGTGAGGTGCCGTGCTAGTATCTTTACCCGTTTCTAATTCTATGTGGCCCATTCCTCTGCTCTTTTGTTCCTTCCTTTCATGCTCTCCCCCTGCTTCTGTACTAGGGTTATGAGCTTCTGCTCCTAGGCTTTGAGTTCTCTACTCATATTCTCGTGCTCTTTCCTTCCCAGGTGCAGTTGATCAATCATAGACTCAATCTCCTGTTGCTGCTGCTCCCTCTCTTGTCTTCTCTCCTCCTCTTTGGCATTTAGTTCTTCCATCATTTGCTCGATGTTGGCAGTTTTCGCCTCCAATTCCCCATGTTGCATCAAGAGGAGCTTGTATTCCCACTGCATCTGCACCAGTTCTTGATTTTCATCCTCGAGCCGCTGTAGCTTTCTTCCATGTCTTCCTTGGTCTTTAATTCTTGCTTGAGGTCAAAGATCTGTCGTTGTTGCATGGCTATTGTGCGGGTTTTCTCAAGCTGGAAGGCGGCTACTGACTCCTTTTCCACCATCAACTCAGCCACATCCATCCTCTTTTCCTCCTTCGCCCTCTCCAATTGGAAGAGCAACTTGGCGATGCACTCGTCGTAACTGGCTGGTGGCGTCATCGTTGTGTGGGTTGAAGTGGTCGAGGCTTCCACTCTCGGACGCTTCTGGTCTTGTCTCGACTCAGCATCTGCAGTTGGTCTCTTTTGCCCCGTGGCCGTGGTTTCTGTGCTCTTTCCCTAGGCCATTTCTTTACTGATAAAATATTGCACCTAGGCCACGAAGTTGGAAATCTCCATGCTGGTGGGGATGCTAGGGGTGAGGATGGTTGGTTCGGTGGAGAGTGCCATGAGGGTGGAGATAGGATGGAGGAGGGCCTTGCCTTTGCCTTCTAGGACAGTGGGCAGCGTGACTTCTGGTACTTGCATGCTAGTGCTAGGCCCTTCATCCCTTAGCTGGCTCCAAGCTCCCAGATCATCAGCCCTGCACTATTGCTCAATGGACCGGCGTGTGGCTTCGGCCAAGTCCTCCTCCTCCTTCCTTCTTAGTTCCTTTTCTTCCTCCGCAGCTCTTCTTTGGCTTTCTTTTTCAACTTTCCTGTACTCTTCCTCCAGTTTCTCCTTTTCTTCATGCTCTTCTCTTTTTCTCTTCTCAGCCTCCTGCTTTGATGCCTTTTTAGCCCTCTTGACTTGTTGTGTTGTTTCTTCTTCTTCCTATTTCTTCTTCTTTTCTCTCTCCTTGGCCTCCTTGAGGGATTGTCTTTTTTTCTATTCCAAATTCTCTTTCTCCTTCCTACGGCCTTCATTCGGCTTCTTCTTTCTTCTGCGCTATCTTCTTCTTGGGTTCCTTGACCTGCTTTTTGCTTGATTGCTATTCTTGCCCCTGCCCTTCCTTATCAGTATCAGTCCTGTCTCGCTGGACCTCTCTTGGTCTTGATGAGGGGGTGACTTGTCGGGCGTTTCTCCTTCCCCTTCTTTTGCATCCTGCGTCTCTTTCACTACCTCCTAGATGAGGGCAGTCAAAATGCTTCCATAGGCAATGAACGAGGCCTTGGATGAGGCCTTCTTTCTTTCCGTGGCCCTAGAAGTTGGAGACTCTCCTCCTACGGGTGTGCTTCGTAAAGCCAATGCTTTAAGCGCTTGCTCGATAGTTTTGCGCACATAGCCCTTCTAGTCGACTTCATGCAGGGTATGAGCCGCTACATTCTCCAGCACAGGCACACTAATTCGGTGCATCAAGGTGTTGTATCGCTGGCTGGAGAAGAGCGCGTGTACTATTTTTGCATGCAATCTGGTTTCTGCATCAGGGATGTCCTGGATGCTGATGCCATCATTTGTCAGCACGTTCTTCTTTCTCATCTTCAGCATGGCATACACATCCCTCTTTTGCTTCTTCTCTATTTTTGGCTCTAGTCCCAATGCCTTCTCCACTAAGGCAGGGGTTAGGCGAACCTGCACCTGTTTGGCATTTTGTCCCCTTCCTATTATGACGGTGCCGCACTCATTGTCGGGGACATAAGACCTGAGAAACTCCACACACTTTATGTGGTCAGGTTCTTACGCAAATTTTTCAAGGTACTTGGTGAAGTTGCATTTTTCAACGACTCTCCTGGCCGCTTCCTCCTTGGCCACCAGACCTTCTACGTTGTGAATGGTTTGAAACTTTAGCTGGTTGTAGGCGCGGCTCTCCAGAGTGATGTTGTACTACGCTCTTTCCTCTTCTGTGAATGAAAGTCGGTGGGCACGGTCTGGCTCCGACATCTTTTGTTCCTGTCATAAACCCCAGTTTCCATTAGTGCTTCAAATATTAACAATTCGCAAGAAAAGTCATAGATTAAAAAGGAAAGACTCTATATGTTTATTGAATGAAAGCATTAAAATCCTATCCAATGTGGAGCCTTCTCTTTCACCTTTAACTTTTTGCCCTTTATTTCAAAGTTCTCTTGACATTTTCCTACCTTGCTCGTTGTCTACGTGCTTATGCGTTTTGCTTGATTTTAATTGGTTTTAATTGATCTCTTGATTCACCTCATTCCCTTCCCTTCCCAGCTTGAGAAGAATTCGTACTAGGATTGAAGGTTTTGGAGGTTGAGGACCTTCGGCAATGGGCCTTAAGAGTTACCGGCGTAGGAACCAAGTGTAAAAATTGAGGTTGTACTCTAATTGAGCTGCGCGATCGAGATCAAAAGGGCGAGTGCCAACATGTGTTATGTAAGTGAGAACATCTGTTAGGAAGTCACCGGAGGCACCGTGGCTAGCAATGTGTAGCTCCTTCTCAGTCAGTAGGCGATCGAGGTAAGGGTGTCCCTTGATGTGCTCTTCCAGGGGGCAGTCGCGAAGAGTGGTTAACACTCTATACGAGATTGGCGTGATATAAGTGGGGTCATACTCCGTTGTTTTGATTGCGCGGCACTACTCCGTATTGGTCATGACTCGGCATCCCTCTACTTCCCATTGCAACCTAAGAGTGTACTACTGCCGCAAGAATGGGGATTCAGTCCCAGCCAGTTGGGATAATTCTGCAATTTCTTGGTCGATGATGGTAGAAGTGGTTTGTTGATCGTATGACATTATGAGGTGCTATTTGAGGGCTTGCTCTTTAGAGACCTCGCTGTTGAGCAATACAGCAGTAGAGTTTGCTGCCTTTGCAAAGGCAAGTTCAAATGTCTCCAAGAACAAGGCATCATGCGAATTTCAGTTGCAAAAGGCTTGGACAACAAGCCTAAGTCCAAGTGGTCATAGCTTAGAGCTAGCTCTCTAAAGGTGGCATCGAGCCGTCTAATGCAATCAATCACATCATGCCTTGTATCTTCGGCTAGATCTGAGGCCAATGTCAAAAACGATTTCCGCTCATAGGACGGTTTAAGATGTGCTGGTGGTTGAGGTTTGATAGCACTAGAGCCTTTGATAGTGGATAGTTGTGGTTGCGGGTGTGCCTTAGGTTGCGATTGGGCTTCCTGGCTTAGGGCTGGGGAAGCAGCAGCTACTTCTGATGGACTGTTGCCTTCAAAGTGGATCATTGTAGTCCGATGGGCTCTAGTGGGTGATGGGTCATGCAACGATGTCTATCCTTGGGGCTGATAGGCTTGTTCGACTCTCTCGGGCATATGTGTGGATGGGCTTGATGGATGTGGGCCTGGGGAGCACTGTGGCTTATGGTTTTGAGGTTTGATGGGGCTGGGGGTGATCAGGCTTGGGGGTAGCATACGAGTGGTGGTCTTGGCCGTATGGGCTTTAGGGATCCATAACTAGGTCTTCCCCTCATAGTAGCCTTGCGCGTGCAAGAGGGATTTAGAGACCCACCTTCGCTTGATCATGCCTTGAATTCTGTAATTGCGCCTTAGTGTCCTAGGTTTAGAGCTTTGGGTCTTATGAGGTCATGTGCGATGACTCCTAGGCGGCGGTTGCGCCTGTTTAGGCCTCCATTGAAAACTAGGCTATTGAGCCTTAGCTTTTGTTACCACGAGCACTGGTTCTTGAGAGGTGGTGGGTGGTGGTGGCCGGGCACTACCCTTCTCCTTAAATTCGGATGCCAATAGTTATATCGGTGGCTGTGTGGATTGTTCCATTGCGCAACCCTTGCTGAAAGGTGTATCAATGCGGATGTTGCCCATGGTGAGGTGAATGTGCTGCAACTCATAATCGATGTGGCAACCAGTTTTCTTCTTGAAGGTTCGCCCTAGCAGCGTCTCCGTGCCTGCGTCCTTGGTGTTTGGCAGCACGTAGAAGATCATTGGTACAGTTTTAGTCTCGATAGAACCGGCGGCCCTGTACTTACTGAGGAGTGCATAGGAGCGGCCCCAATATGGATTTAATCTGGCATTAGTGGGTTGTAGTGGCGGTTTGCCAAGTTGGGTCCAATGATCATCAGTCAAGACATTGAAATCCACTCCCTTGTCAATTAAGGCATTGAAGATGCATGTTTGTTTGGCAGTGATCGTGATGTGCATGTATGCAGGCTCCACAATTTTCTCATCCTCGTCATCGATTTCGGTGATGGTGGCTACTCGGACATTGACCGGTGGTTCCAATATTGGTGGTTCATGCAAAGGATGTGTGGGGGGATAGTATTTCTTAACACGACTGCCATTGAAGAAGCCTATTCCTTCGCCGGCTAGAGTCTCGAGCTCGACGTTGCCCATTCGGCTGATCGCATGGACTTTGAAAGGTCCAAGATCCCAAAACTTCATTTTTTGCTTGTGCCCCTTGACTAAGTATAGGAGCACTAGGTCACCTTGTTCGAAGTCGCGTTACTTGACATGCTTGTCAAACCAGCTCTTGCGTCGTGCCTTTTCACATATGAGTGCATGAGTGGCTAGAAGACGAGTCTCCAAGAGGCGTTCAATCTCTACTAGGCGTTGCATCCATGCTTCCTTTCCTTCCCATCGCTCCTGAAGTGCAATTCGTAGGCTAGGCACGAAGAATTCTACGAGAAGAATTGCTTCGGTTTCGTAGGTCAACCTAAAGGGGGTCTGTCCAACGGCCATTTTGTAAGCTGTGCGGTAAGCCCACAAGGCCGCCATTAGCTTGTTATCCCAGTCGTTGCATGAGGCCGAGACTACCTTGGTTAGGACATTGACAATAATCTTATTTATGGATTCTGCCTGCACGAAGAATTCTACGGGAAGAATTGCTTCGGTTCCGTAGGTCAACCTAAAGGGGGTCTGTCCGATGGCCGTTTTGTAAGCTGTGCGGTAAGCCCACAAGGCCACCATTAGCTTGTTATCCCAGTCGCTACATGAGGTCGAGACTACCTTGGTTAGGACATTGACAATAATCTTATTTGTGGATTCTGCCTGGCCGTTTGCTTGAGGGTAGTATGGAGAGGATTTCCGATGGATAATTAGGAAGATGGATAGGAGATGAGTTATCACTTCATTGATGAAGTGTGTCCCCTGGTCAGTGACTAGTTCGATGGGGCATCTAAACCGTGAGATCACCTACTCCCACAAGAACTTGGTGGTCGTTTGAGCATCGTTCTTTCGGGTTGCTCTCGCCTCTGTCCACTTCGTTAGGTAGTCTGTGGCCACAATGATGTATTTGGCCTGAGAATACTGTGCAGTGGGGCTGATGGGTCCCATGAAGTCGATTCTCCATTTTTTGAAGGGTTGTCATGCAATGATTGGGGTCAACTCCATTTGATCCTTGCGAATCGGGACCTTCGTCTACTGACATTTGTCACAATGCTTAGCAAATCGTGCGGCATCATGAAACAACGTTGGCCACCATAGTTGAGACTGCAACACCTTACGGGCCGTTGTGTCTCTGCTAAAGTGTCCCCCAGCAATCCCACTGTGTGCCTCCGAGAGCACGTCATGCATCTCATGTTCGCACACGCATATGCGCAGCAATCCATCTTGCCCTAAGCGATATAGCTGGCCTACTATCAACTGGTAGGGTTGGATTTTGAAAATAAGTCGCCCCAGTCTTGCCTTCTCTATTGGTCGTTCAGGCAGTCCGTGCTCAAGCACTTGGACTATGTCATCTGCCCAATATGGCATTAGATCGGCCTTGAATAAATCCCTTCCGCTGCTGGAGAGGTTAAAGAGGTGGGCGTCTGGCAATTCATCGGTAATGCCTTCTCCAGCGGATTCTCCTATGGGGATGCGTGACATATGTCAGCCATGTAGTGTTGTTTTCCCTTGCATACAACCACAAAGAAGTCAAACTCCAAAAGTAAGAGCCATCGAGCTATGCATCCTGTAGTGCAAGGTTTGTTCACTAGGTATAGCAAGGCTTGATGGTCTACAAAGAAGGTAAAGGGTGTAGCCAATAGATAATGCCAGAACTTCTTCACAGCAAGCACCATGGCCAAGCCCTCTCTTTTCGTCGTCGAGTAATTCATTTCCATCTCCGTGAGTTTTCTGCTAGCAAAGCTCACTGGGTAATCTAGGTTGTGCTCGCCAGGTTGGCACAACACTGCCCCCATAACAATTTTAGAAGCATTGATATGCACGTGGAAGGTTATGGTCCAATCCAAGGCTCGTAGAATTGGTGTTGTGGTTAGAGCCCTCTTCAACTCTTCATATGCTCGTTGGCATGCTTCAGTCCATTCAAAGACAATCGGCAGCTTGTATAAAGGTCTAGCTATCAATGCATAATTCAACACAAACTGTCGATAGTATCCCGTATGGCCTAAGAAGCATTGAACTCCCTTGTAGTTGGTTGGGGGTGGAAGGTCGATAATAGCCCTGACCTTGGAGAAGTCAGTGGCAATGCCGTTCTTCGACACCACATGGCCAAGGATGCATCCATACTTTACCCAAAACTAGCATTTCAAGGGGTTCAAGGAGAGACGATATAGGCGACACCGATCAAAGACTGTTCAAGTGTTCCATCTAGGTCGAGTGAACGCAGAGGTTATCGACAAAGACTTCTAACTCCCTGCGAAGCATGTCTTTAAATATGGTGCACATGAGACATTGAAAGGTGCCAGGGGCATTAGTCAACCCGATAGGCATGACTATGTATGCAAAGGCGCCCCACTTGGTGGCGAAGGCAGTCTTATCCCTATCGGCAGGATATACTTGCACCTGATTGTATCTTGAGAAGCCGTCCAGAAAATTTTAGGCCTCCTTGCCTGCCACTCTTTCAACCATGTGCTCGGTGTATGGCAATGGATAATTATCCCTTTTAGTAGCAGCATTCACCTTCTTGTAATTGACTCACACTCTAATTTTTCCATTTTTCTTCATCACAATGACTATGGGTGATACCCAGTCTGTGTGCTCAATTTTGTAAATGAATCCTGCTTTCATCAGCTTTATCAATCTCGTCCTTGACAACATGAGCATGCTTAGGATTCATTGTGTACGGTCGCTATTTCACCGGTGCTGTGTCTGGTGTCATGGGTATGTTATGAGTCACTACACTCGGATCTACCCCTTTAAGCTCTTCCAAGGACCATGCGAATACATCTACATACTCTCGCAAGAGAGCGACAAGACTCGCTTTCTCTTTCTCAGCCAAGTCATCGGCAATGAAGACTAGTCGAAGTGTCTCCCCTTCCCGGGCTAAGCTCACCTCTTTGACTCTTACTGGTCCCTTGATCGGTTCACTCGTTTGCCCTTGCCATTTAGCACCCATCAAGATCACTACCCTATCTCCTTTCTTGAATTTCATAAATCGTTTAGGAAAGTCCCGTGGTTTTCGTTGTTCGTCTGTTTAGGTGTCCTTGGGTTGGTTCGCCCTTCCTTGCTTCAATCATCTACGCCTCAGGTGGACAGGTAAGTCCTCGGTTGTGCGTTGGGTCTTGGGTGGCCTAGGTATTTCTGGGTTGCTATCCAAGCTCACCACCGACTCAGAGTCGAACTCGCCGTCTTCGTTAGAAGAGGGAGTCTCCCCTGGTGGTCGCAGTTTAGATGGTGATTCTGCCCTAAGCACTGGTGTCGCTCCTGGTTGAGCTAGGCATGCTTTCTCAAGGTCTATGGCTCCTACATGTTCTAACTAGGTGCGGTCACAATTTATGCGCATGAGTCCTCGCTCTGTCTTGTAGGCACTTCTTTTTTGCGGCCTGGAATCCGCCCGTATTTGTTCTATTTCATGTCCCTCCGTGTCGTATTCTACCGAATCCATCTCATCCTCACTTCCATCACTGAAGGGTTGACAGTCTTCGTACTCATCATCAGAGTCCTCTGCGCCAGACTGTTCATCGTCTCGTAGGGCTTGGTACATCTCTTATCGTTGATCTGGGACTAAGGCCCATTTGTACATAAGGTTCAAGTCATGCACCCTGGTCCATTGCCACTTGGATTCACCGAAGAGATCTTGGAGTGGTTTGAGGTTTGCTACTGAATTATCAGCCAGCTTGTCTGTTAAGTATTCCAGGGCCTCCTGGAGTTCTCTCTTGTTGTTCTAGGGCCTCTTGGAGTTCTCTTTTGTTGCTTGGCACTTGGAAGGTGACGGGGCTTAGGTCTTCCAAGAAGGATTCCTTCCATCATGCACACTGGTATAGAGGACGTGTCGTCGGTCGTGCCCATCATCTTAATGGCTTGCTCATGCACCTCTTGATCCGAGAACGGCAAGTTGATTGTAGCAAGGACATGCATCCAATCCCACTCGTCCTCTGGACATGGGATATACTTAGTCAAGGGCCCATACGACTTCTTGACCTGACTGTCACCCTTGAGCATCGAGGAGATGGCATCCAAGTTGACTGGTGAGGTCTTTCAACTGTCCATCTCTACCCTCACAGCTTCCGTCCTATTGCCTAAGAATATCAAGCCGTTACCCCAGTCTTCAATAACTCTAGCACTGCACATCCAGGACTGGCCTAACAGGATATCGTAGTCCACTCCCTTCATTACTATAAAGTTGATAGAGAACTGGACACCTGCGATTTTCACTGGCCAGTTTTTAAGTACCCCGAATGGCCTCACCCTCATACCATTTGCTAATGTGACATTAAATCGAGTGGTCTCAACATGTGGGTTTTCCCAGGTCTGCAGTATTGCGTGGCTTAGCACACTAACCCCAGCTCCTGTATCTACGATCCCCTTTCTTGTTGTGTCTCATAAGGCCAGGACTAGTAACACTGCATGCATCTCGGTGCCTTCCTAGAAAGCATTAACGTGCAAGGATTTTGGCACATAGTGTAGCATTAGACTCGGTATTTGTGTTTCTACATCCTGATCCTACAGATTCGACGCCTGTTCTCGTGATTCCTCAACCCACTGCTTGAGGTTTTTCCATAGGGTGGGGTGCTGCTTAAGCAGGTCTCCTAGGCTTAACGTCACTGGGATGGTCACTAGCGTGGTAAGGAGGCTTTCGGCTCCTCGTCCCTCTCCTACGTCGGATTGTCCTGGCCAATGGCCATGACTGATTTGTGGGCCTGCAGCATCAAGGCTTGCCCTAAGGGGTATTGTCTGCGGTGCAGTTGCATCTCCTGACTTTGGTCGAGGGGGTGAGATTGCCGTGCTTATGCTAATGAGATCCTCGCTCGCGTCCGCTAGGATGGGCTCAGTGTCCCTTAAGTGCTCTTGGGCCTCTTTTACCCAGTCCTTCACTTTCTCTATGGCCTCGAGTTGGCACTTTCGATGCGGGTACTCCCCTACCTTGGCACTTCCCTTTTCGGCTATCTTGGGGGCTGAAGTTTCCGTCTCTACATCCTCGACTTTCTTTCCAACAGGCAGAGTTGTAGCACTCTCAGCTTTTAGTGCGATCTTAGTCTCCGGCCTCCTCTTCCTTCGCCTGCGGCTCTTTTTTCCTGTTGAGGCTGCATTGAGGTTGTTGGGTCTTGATAGTGATATGCCAGCTTGCTTTGTCTGGGCATGGGTCATGACCCACAAACGGGATGGGTATGGCCTCCCCATCAAGGTTCTTGACACCAAACACCCCCACTGGGACAGATGGTACTTCGGCTGAATTTGCAAAAGGTTTCCACTTTGGGCAATCGACAAAGAGATGGGTGATTCCACACTCAACACACCTTAGGTCAGCTTTGTCTCTGTTCTGTTGCTCCCTCTTGGGGCAATGTGATGAGACATGGCATCGGTGACCACAAGTCCAACAGATGATTGGATTCTACTTCTGCCCTCCTAAGCCTCTACCTCGTCCTCTCCCTAACGCCATCACTGGTACTGGTCGATAGTCCATAAGGACGACATTGCCCTCGTCGTCATGAGAGACATAAGGGTATAAGTAAGTCTCTTCCTCATTTGGCTCTTCCACGTAGTGGACTAGAGTGTCACTCGGTGGATGGGTCACATAGGAACTGAGTGGCCTAGGTATACCTATAGGGTTTATGTCCATCCTAGGGATAGCCAGCTTAATGTCGTTAGGCATAGGAAGGGCCAATGGGGTTCCCCTTCCGAAAAGTGGTTGTGGTCCATTCGCTAGGTAAGGTTGACCCGTATGGTTAGGAGTACGGAAGTCTCCTGGGCAATCTGCAGTGCATAATGTCGTGACCAAACCTGCCGCAGTTAACACAAGGTCTCGACCGAGGGTCTTGACACTCGACTGGCAAATGATTTCTGCCATAGTACACACATTGGACGTGTGGCCGCGTTGGTTGTCTCCACAGGTCTTGTAGCTTGACTATCTCCATCTTGACATTAGCCAAGTCGTGGTTCATCTCGGTGGCCTTCCGCTTATCTTGGGATGATAGGGTTGGTCGCTTACCAGAGGTTGATGCTCTTTCCAAACCTCGCGAGATGGTTTCTTCTGAGTTGGAGCTCATGGAGCTCCTCTCTTTCAGTTGATCGTCAACTCTGAAAGCTTCCTCAAAAACCCTAGCTAGCGTGTCTCACTGCAAGCTTGAGAAGCTTGAGTTGGCTGCCAAAGCCTTATATAGTTCCTCGTTTTCAATTCTGTTGATAAACACAGGTGAAACTGCTCTTTCAATCGGTCGTTCACATGTAGGGATTCTCTTGAAGAGGCTCCTTATATGGGTTACATAATCGCGGATGTCCTCCTTGTCTTTCTGCTTGACATTCATCAGTCGTACTAGCAAATTGTCAGAGTATCCAGGCTCGACAAATCTTTTAATGAAGAGATTCTTGAGGTTATTGAAGTTTGCCTGCTCTCTATGGCATCTAAGCTTGTATACCAGGTCCTGCCCTTGTCACCTAAGCAAAGATCGAACACTTGAGAACACTGAGTCAAGTCGCTGAGGCCGTTGGCTTTGCAAACTTGCTCGAACTGCTCTACAAAGCTGTATGGGTGGTCATGGGGTTGGTACTTGTCAAGCTGCTTTGCGACTATTGGGATTTTAGATTGGCTCTTAGAGCCTTGGGTTGCTCCTAATCCTACCAGCAGTGAGGTCGCCAATGCTGCAGTACTTTGCTCTGCTACGGTGTTGTCTAACAATTGCTTCATAAGAAGTTCGCTCAACGTTAAGTCTCCTTCTAGGGCTCTCTCGTGATCCATTTGGTTTTTGTCGACTAAGTTCAGCACTCGTTGTACCTCACGCAACTCCGTGCTTTGCCTTTGACTCCTGGCCTGCTGGTCTTGATTGTACGCAGCTATGCCTTGCAACGCCTTATAGGCTAGCTTCCTCTCTTCTTCTAAGTCTATGATGATAGCATCTGCTGTCCAATCGTGGTCCTCATACCGGGCATGCACATCGTGCTAACCAGTTGTTGAATAGCCTCTAGGAAGACGCCCAAGTCGAGTTCCTCGTTAGACCTGCAGTCCGAGCTTTCCTCTGCCATAGTCGAGTTCTCGTGCTTTGCCAAGCTATCGATCAGGTTGAGTGGGTTTGTCAAATTCCCTTTGTTTGCGCCACTTGCTTGGTCCTACTTTGTGTTTTGATGGTTTGTCTCTGTCCGTGGGTTCTCTCCTATTCGTGGGTTCCTTGAGTGGCTTATCTGAGTGAGTTCATTGACTTATTAAATACAGTCCTCAAGTTATCTCCTCTCCGTGCGTGTGTTCTTTTTGGTGCACTTGTGTTCAATCAGGCTTTCAGTTTTTCTTAAGTGCACTTTAAGTGCAAAAATTCAAGGTGAGTGCGACAAACAGCCTCTAAGTGTCTCATGCACCCTCGATCCTAATAGGATTTGTAGATCAATTCTCTGGCCATCTAGATGAGATTTAGGGCCTTCCGATTACATTGCCTTGCCGTTTTTGGGCTCGATCAGGGTTTTATGGCACAGCGGGTTGCCTCTAGATCTCTGGGTTTCTAGGTATCGCAACAGCCCACTCAAACTATTAAGCGGCTATGCCTTACGATTTTGTCTACTCAGTGCGCCAGAATCAAGCTCTGAACATTAGGAGGGCTTACGATAGGTTGCACTGCTGAGCTCTAGTTGGATCAGGTCAAATTTCTGAGACTGAGTTAGACACACATTCGACCCAACTGGTCCGAATTGCAGGGGCTAAGCGAGTGACTCGAACGGGCCGAATCGCACTTGTCTGAGTGCAAAAAAATTTTCGCAGGCCAAGGTCCGAGCGGAGTAACTCGGATAGGCCAAGTCAAATGTTGGGCCGAGGACCGAGTAGGGTTTTCGGGTCGAGGTCCAAATGGGAGGGTCTGAGGGCCTTGAATGCTTCCGTATGCAAGATATAAAGCCTATTGGGTATCCATTGCCTTTTCATGTGAAGGTATCACTGGCCGATTATCTACATATAGATGAGTAGAGGGCTAAGATGGCCAAGATTTCCTATGCATCTGCAATGAGCAGTCTTATGTATGCCACGATAGCCACCCATTCAGATATTACTTTTGCAGTTGGTGTTATGTCATGCTATATGGCTACACCTAGGCAAGAGGCATTAGGATGCCGTGAAGGGTATCATGAGATACCTAAAGAGAACTGCTGATATTTGTATACGTTATGGTAGCCAGAATACACGAGTCATGGGATACACTGACTCCTCTGCCTATACAGGACATGCAGATAGTAGGAAGTCCACCTTTGGCTATGTGTTCACTTTTGCTGGAGGTATTGTTTCATGAATGTCCAGGGTGTAGAAATGCATAGCCCTTTCTACTATAGAGGCCGAGTATGTTGTAGTCAATGAGGCTTGCAAGAAGGCCATTTGGTTGGGTCATTTGATTGATGACCTTGGTATTGCACAGATGCTATCCCTACACTAGAGTTAGATTCTATGAGTGCTATCCAGTTAGCTAAGAATCCGGTCTTCCATCATGCAAAGACAAAAGACATTGAGGTGAGGTATCACTTCATTCGTGGGGTCATTTGAGGACAAGGCTGTTCACCTTGTCAAAATCTCAAATGACCAGAATCCTACAAACTTCTCATGAAAAGCCTCTATAGAGCACTTTTCCTTCCTTAGGAAGTTGATGGGCGTTGGATGATGGCATCTTTCCTCATCCTCTTGTATCTATGTACATGTTGTACTATCTTTTTCTTCTTCTTTTTTCTCTTCTCACTCCTCACTAAGGCAAATTCGCATTTAAGTGGGAGGTTGTTGGGGTTAAAGACGCCTCTTCCTAGCTACCCATGTATTACTACATTGACAGTATTCACACCTGCACACTGCGAGCAATAGAGGCGCCCATCACTATCACTTCATTCTTCATTCTTTCAATGACATTTGAATAAAGGGAAGGCCGGTCACACATTGTGACTATTGGATTTCCCACATTTGGAGTCTCTCTTTATTGCTCTTGCTCCATCTGCCATAGTTCTCACCTCCATGCTCTCTTGCTCAATCCTGTGAGGTTCCTCCTCCAACAGACTCGGAGGAGTCCTCTTAATAGTCGATCGAAATTCATATCCATGCACATCACTATCCAATCTCTCCATGGGAAACCTAGGGCTTAGTTGAACATGAGAATCTTAGTTCTACTTCACAGGGGAAGCGTGGACAAGTCACCCCTAATAGCAATCTAATGCCCACCTAAGAAAGACCACTTTGTAATCAATCAAAGGTAGGAGTTAGGTTAATACTGCACTTGGTTCAAAGAGAGTGAGAGACAGGGGAGAGTGTAACTCGATCCCCCTACCCATAAGGTAAAATTTGAGCTCTGGCCCCCTAAAACGATGTTAAACTTGGTAACGAATCCTATCGATATTGGGAGGGTCACGATTTAATCAACTCTATCTAATGTCGAAAAGTTATCCATTACCTCACTTATCGGATCCCAACCATAGGTGCTTGATCATCAGGATCGAAGCCTTCCACTTTCCTTGATTGGGTTTGCTTTAGTTTTCTAATTAGCAAAGCATACTACCACGCTGTTTGGACATATAAAAAATAGCTTCCTTTTATTACTCCATTAAACTAGGTTCGTTAAACTCAATCTTTAGCACATAACAAACAATTCAGAAATTAGATACTTTATTTCATAATAACAAGTAGAACCATCACTCCACAGAGTAGTAAAAAACCTTCTTTCCATAGAAAGATACCATCCAGCCTAGGATAGAACCTTCCAATCCCCCAGGATTGTGGCTATATGTGATTGCACTCTGTCCGCGGTCAACAAGGAATTTACTAGCTTAGAGCCTCTCTAAGCTTTCCTAAGCCTCAGGAGCCGTATTGCACAACAAGAGCACTTATCACTTGGCCCTTTGCTCTCTCAGGTGCTCGAGTGATCAAAAACCAAAAACACCTATCTCCCTCGAGAGCATAGAACCCCCACCTGTAGGTGAGGATTTTTACACTCCGCAGAGTGTTAGGGAGCATTGGGTTAGGGACCCGAACATCCCAAACCACCACAATCCACAACTCATCCATCTGTGCAAGCACGGAATCATAAGAGCCACAATTCATCATTTACAAATCCAAAAGCAGTCATAACCATAAAACATTTTTAACATGCTTGTCAATGTATGTGATGCATAGAATCTATCCCCTCCATCAATTCTAATGACCTCCCTCAACATCTCGACGTCTCTTAGGAGCCATGGAAGAAGCTTTATGTATTTGAGTTTTACTTCCACATAGGTGTGGAGAGAGAGGCTCAGCTAATTGTAGCAGAGCTTCGTCATGTCAACAATAGAGAGACTTCTACATGAGTTGTGTTTCTAACGTGACACTCTACCCCTGTTTATATAGTAATAGGTGGGAGGAGGTAAAGAGAGAACGCTTGCTTTTTAGCATTTTTGATGACATCAGAGAGGGGGACTCCGTTTTTGTAGCACAAAGATAAAAATTTATGAATATATGGGCGAGCACCATGTGTCGCTCTAAGGCATCTTGGCCTTCGCATACTTGCCAACGAACTATGAAGGCTTTGTTGGCATTGTTGGCTGGGCATGAGAAGCTCCCACTAGCTTGTAGGAAAATCTTTCTAGAAAGTCACCCATCTCGGCAGTGTCATCACCCAAGTGCACTTAATTGCCAAGTGACTATCCACTAGGCTAGTTCTTTTTGTCTTTTTATACTACAAATATAGTTTTAATAAGCTTGTCTTGGGAGGGTTTCCCAAGCCTAATGAACTGGGATATAATACATCATTAATAATAACAATTATCTTCACAATTAGAGCTAGTTTTAAAAATGTACAATTTTGTTTTCAACATAAATCAATTTTTGAAATGTATACACACATTGTTTATTAAAATAAATTGAGTAATTGGGACATTAGAGATCCTTCTCACCTTTCAAGAGATGACCAAATGTATATTGAAAGCTAAAAAGTTGCCACATGGTTTTTGGATGGAAGCAGTTATGTGTGCTTATCATATTTTGAATAGGTCCCTACTAAGGCATTGAAAAATGACACCTTTTAATGCTTGGATCGACCATAAATCTTCAATTGGTCACTTTCCTACTTTTGGGTATCTTGCATATGCTCATATTCCCAATGTATTGAGAAAGAAGTTGGACAATAAGGCTATCAAGTGCATTTTTGTGGGGTACAACAGTGAAAGCAAAGGGTATAGATTGTGTGATCCTGTTTCCAAGAAAGTCTTTGTTAGTAGGGATGTGATTTTTGATGAAAAATCATAATTATCTCTAGTTGGTTTTGACACATCAGGCTACAAATGATGTGTTTGAAGGGTTGTTGCCTATTTCTTTTGGTGATACAACTGGAGCTTCATTAAATGAACAAAATCTTCAGCCTGATGTACCATTAAACAATGTAGAAATTCAACGTATGGCTGATCTGAATATTTAGTAAGATGCTGAACTTGAGGTTCATCAAGAGTATGTACATAATCAGGAGGCTAGAAAAATGCCTAGATGGTAGTTGGAGACTTTAAAAGATAGTCATTTGGATGCTCCTCTTGCTGGTCGTACTCGAAGACAAACACATTTGCATGATTATGCTAATACAATGGAGTTTGTTATGGCAACACAAGCACACTTGATGATGAGGAGCCCAATATTTTTGAGGATGCACAACAGTGTGCATTGGATGGTAGCAATGCAAGCTGAATTTGATTCCATCATGAAGAATCAAACATGGGAATTAGTTACACTACCTATTGGAAAGAAAACAATTGGTACTAAATAGATCTATCAACTGAAAGAAAGGTAGATTTATTCAGTGTTGAGTGATAAGTACAAAGCCAAGCTTGTGGCAAAAGACTATGCACAAAAGAAGGGCATCGATTATGAGGAGATAGTTGCTTTTACATCCTGTATGACCACCATTAGGTGTACGTTTGCTTTGGTGATCCATTATGGTTAGATTGTGCACCAACTTGATATTAAAACTGCATTCTTACATGGGAAACTTTAGGAAGAAGTGTATGTTCATTGGCCCATGGGTTTTTATAGTTGAAGGATCCGAACACTTGGTATGCAAGTTGAAAAAGGCTTTATATGGTTTGAAGCAAGCTCTATGAGCTTGGTATGCAAAAAATTGATGTATGTAAAGAAGGGAAATCTTTGTTGGTCATTTGTCTTTATGTGGATGATCTTTTGCTCACAGGCACACATGCTAATAAGATTTTAGCATTCAAGAAAAAATTATAGCAAACTTTTGAAATGTCAGATTTGGGGCCTTTTGCGTTCCTCTTTGGCCATTCGGATTACTCATGATGCTAGAGGCATTGGATTGTCATAGTCCAGATATATTGTTAAACTCCTTGAGATATTTGGCTTCCAAGATTGCAAGCCAGTTAGCACACGAATGGAGATTGAACTCAAGCTGTCTTTGCACGATGACAATGATCTATTTGGCATTCATAGGTATGCTCCATCAATTCATTTCTTTATGCAATACAAGACCAAAGATTCAATTTGTAGTTTCAACCATGAGTAGATTATGCATAGCCCACACATGTCACATTGGCAAGCTATGAAGTGTGTTTCTGGTTGCTTGTAGGGCACCACGACTCTTGGAATGCTTTATGATAACGGGAGGCTACTGTAGCTATATACTTATAGTGATTCCGGTTGGGCTGGTGATTTTGATTCACATCATTCTACAAGTGGAAACTATTTCTTTCTTGGCTCATATTGCATTTCTTAGCTTAGTAAGAAACAATCAACTATTACCACATCATCTTGTGAAGTTGTATATAAGGCAACTTTCACTACTACAATTAAATGTGTATGGCTAAGACGTTTGTTGTCTGATCTTGATGTATCCGACACAAAGCCTACTCCTTTGTTTATTGATAGTCTGAGTATCATTGCAATGAAACAGAACCCAATGTTTCATCCATGCACAAAACACATAGAGATACATTATCACTTTATCATAGAAAGGCTACATGTAGGGGATATCAACCTTGTCTACTATCTTACCAACCAACAACAATTAGCGGACATCTTCACCAAAGCTCTTCATTGTGACAAATTTGAAGCATTTTGTAATGCTTTAAATTTTATCTCCTTTGGTGGATGATCCTTGTATGCTAATCACTTTTCACTCTAGGGGGTTTGTTGGGTTTCACTCATGCCTATGCTCAAGCCTCACATAGAAGTGTCAATGATTCGTAGTAGGACACTAGGGAATTTTATACTCTCCACCATAAGAGAGGGTTTTCCCCCATTCATATTACTTCTTATTTGTGTATTTATGTTACACAGTTTCAATCACTTATCACACATTACACACTTTCGTGTGTGTGAACATACCTTAAGGCACTTGCACAACCCTAAAGTCTAAGGGTTGTACTTTTACTTACACACTTTGAATTTAATCATGTGTCCAAACTGTATCTACACTCTCACTCACTCTCTCTACTATTTACTCTATGTATTGGAGCTTGGTGCTACCATCTCCATCTTCAACATTTCATTTATTATGAGACCTTTAAAGGGTTTGCTAGACAAAATTTTAGATAAGTGATTAAAATATATCATATAAAGCTAAATAAACAGTAAATAAACCACATAAAAACTTTTCTCGATAAAAGAAAACAATACAACTAGGTAGAGCCATTAGTTGCAAGGCAAAACCGAAGCCCTAACTCAGCATTTCTTAGTATTCTTTTCTGGACAGCCTTTGGAAGGCCTTAGTATTCAAGTTGATGTTGGCTCGATATATTTGAAGGCATCAATAAGCATTAGAATTTCTATTTATTTTCTATGATGTAATATTTTTGGCCCACCTTTGGATTAATTAATGCCTCTTTGTTCAGTGGGATAATATCTCAGAAAATGAAGAGAGAGGTGAGGTTTGCATTCTGGATGGATTTTGCACACAAAGCTTGAGAAATGATTTTATGGAAAAGGAGTTGCAGAAAATTAGGGGGATTCCTAGCTCTTGCAAGCTTCTCCACTACAAGCCTGGTGGCAATGGAAAGCTTAGATTCATGATGTCTTTACATAAGAGTGATGAATAGTGTGGCCATCTATTGTTCAGTTGGTGGTACTTCTATAAGGTTCCTCTCATCTTGCATGCATACTGCACACACAAGACTAGGGCTTGCCTATTAGATCTGTGGCCACAAACATGAGAGCAAAGAATAGAGAGTACACAACAAACAAGAGAAGAATGGAGATTTCTTTATTTTCAAGCAAAGTGATACAATAATGGCTTTGTCCACTCATGCACTTCCATAGTGCAACTTAGATGGCAATCTAGACAATTCGAGATGAAGAGCTTATGGACGAATGGATAGATCACAATTTTGTGAGGTTCTCCTTTTTATAGCAGTCACAGGTTGGGGTACCACCCTCAAACCATGAGTTGGGGTACCACTCTCAAACCATGAGTTGGGGTGCCGTTGGCCCCTTTGTGATTCCCCTGGCCAAGGGCCACTAGAATTAACTATGGAATCCAAAATAGGGTCCCTTGATAATGCCTCACAATCTTTAATCACCAAGATATGACACAAGTAAATATTCAATCCATGTTTGGGTTCATTCATGGCTTCTCCTCATAATGAGGGCCTTACAACTTTGAGCACCATGGATCATTGATAGCATCTTATGGGGGTGTGGCAATGAGCATATCTAATATCTCCTTTGATCCCAAACACCCTCCTGAATGTGAACTATTTCCTTAGCCAGATATGTAGTCTTTCTAATATAAACTCAAAATAGATCGTTCATAAGTGCCTTGGCAAAGATATCTGCTCTACTTTCCATACACCAACTCCACTATCCTATCCTTGATCAAATTACACATATAGTGATATTGAATCTCTATATATTTGGTGAGTGTATGTAATATTGGATGGCTATAATGACATAATTATGATTGTCACACCTTAGCGCAGTTGGGTTCTCATCTTGCACTCCCATGTACCATATGATCCTCCTTAAATACACTACTTCATATGAAAAAGAAACAAGCAATCTTCTACTTAGTGTCAAAAGAAGAAAATGTCATTGTTTGTTGCTTGTTACGAATATAAGTGAAAACTCTTAAATCCAAAGAGAAACAATAATAAAAAACAAGTTTCCTAAAATTACTATCTCTTACTCAATCCAGCATAGTTCTTGACCAAAGAAGTGCTAGAACCATAAGTGATACCATAGTGGAGAGTTCCCTTCAAGTACTTGAGTAACTTCATCCTAACTTTCTAATGAGTAACCCTAAGTGATGCCATAGTCAAGATTTCCCTTTAAGTACTTGAGTAACCACATCCTAGCTTTCTAATGAGTAACCACATATTTTGACTTTCTTCTCTTGATCGGGATAGCAAAGATAGTAGAGAGTTGGTTGATAGGTGTTAACCCTTAAACAACAAGGTGGAAAAGCTGAAAAATCTAAAGCAAAAGACAAGGCCAAGGAAAAAGTGAAACAGAAGACGAAGGCGCGCCAAGAAGAATCTAGAAATACAAGAAGTACAGAAAAGTCCTAAATCAAGGAAAAAGGCACACGAGAAAAAGCCCAAGTCTATACTTTTGTAAAAAAGCGCAAGGCACACCATGATTTATTTTAAGAGTGCTGGGCTCTCACCCGCGCAATTTGTAAAGGTGGTTGGGCGGTAGGAAGGAAGCTAGGAAGATAGAATAACAATGGGGCAAAGGGCCTAGGCAACAACCAGCCATGTAAAAAAGGGGATAAGGGGATGACCGCCCAAAAGGGATTTAGGGTTTTGTATATAAAGTTGAAAAGTGAATGAGAAGCTCATTCTTGTGTGTGGCAAAAAGCTTCTTCTTCTTCTTCTCTTCTTCTTTCCTCCTTGCTTGTGCTTGAGAGAGGGAGTGAGTGAGTGTGAAAGAGTGAGGGAGTGAGTGTGCAAGAGTGAGGGATAGATGAGAAGAAGCTCCCCATCTCCTCTCTTCATCTTCTTATCTTCTCTACTCTTCTCTTGTCTCGCATGGCTATGGAGGAAGGAGCTTGTTGGAGAGGGATTGAGCTTGCTTGAGCTTGCCTCAAGGATCATGAAGCTACTAGTGTGCACTGGAGAGGAGGGTACTCGATCGGGCATCAAGGTAAGCTCACTACACCCCATAGGTAGGGAGGCATCGGCTATGTGAGAGGTAGCCATGGCCACTTGGCTTGAAATGCTTAACCAATAAGTGGTCCATAGGTCTCGAGGGTTGAGCTTGTACCTCCCTTCATTTTGGTTCCATTGCTGGGACCGATGGAATCGAGCCTTGAGCACCGTGCCCTTCGAATTGAGCATAGAGGTAGGGTTTTCAGGCCGAACTGGTGCTTGAGATAGATAGGAGATTTAGGTGGTTTTGATATTCGAAAAAAGTAAGTATTTTGGTTTGTTGTTGAGCAGAAAAGTAGTTAAATCAACCTCAGTTTTTTATTTTTGTTGCACTTGGATAGGATTAGGACCAAGGAAATAGGGAAAACAGAAAGGTTTTCTACTGTTGAAAAAAGTTGAAAATTGGGGGAAAAGGGCATAAAATCTAAATCTTAAGTAGATGGATGAAAGAGGGGCAACCATAAGGTTGAAGGAGACTTGAGCATGGCAATAAGAGGCTCAAAAGGTCAGGGAAAGCCTCATTTTGCAATCAGACATCGAGAGAGAGAGAGATCTTGAGAGAGAGACTATAAGTGCAGGCTCAAAAGGAATTTGATCCGATTGTTTTGCTGTCGGCCAGCCATTCCAGGTATTCCTTGACCTTCTGTGAGTTATGCTTGTTTGATCTAGAAAGTTGGAGCTTGTACCAGGACTCCCACATGTAGCATTCATCATTCATGCCATCGCAACTGCGTCACGACAAATGCAGTCAGACCAGGCTGCAGGTGTCCGAGTCTCAGAATCGGACACTCGGACTATCCGACTCTACCATTCGGACTACTCGAACCACTCTAACGCACCACCTTAGGCTCGGACCACTCGTCCGATCTGACCATCTACACGATCGACCAACCAATCAGACCACCCGGTCCGATCGGACAGTCTCTACTCAGACAATTAGACCAACTCCAGAATCGGTCCGATTCTGGGAATCAGACCATCAGGGCAGAACATTTTAAACTAGTAAGTGAGCCACCTCCTCAGGCCAAGGCTACTCCGAATACATCCCCAAATATCCCTGATTACTTGACACGGGTCTCAGAAGCTAGAAATTGGAGAAACCACACCTGGACAGCCTAGAGTCAACCTCTAGTAGTAGGCCATAGAACAAATGAGACTTAGGGCTAAAATTGACCCTCAAATTCCAATCTGGCCTTGACGGAGTGTAGAATCTGCAGCATAGACCCTAGACAATACGAGAGGATAGCCAGGAAATGTGCTTAGAGCCATATTAAGCTACGAACAAAAGGGGAAAAAGCGGGAATTGCATTGTTCATTTTGCATTCGCATCCCACACTAATTTCATCATTTAAAGTGCACTAAAAGGGAGAAAGCCTGATTTGGCACTGTGCACTGGAAAGCACTAAACACAATTGTGAATAAAATTTACAGCTACTTCCAATAATAAGGAACTCACATAGAATCATAATAATTCAAAGAACCCACCAGTAGGAGCAGACCCTAAGACGTAGCTGGGTGCCATAGAGCCTCGTTAATAGGACCTTGAAGACCCCAAAGAGTTTGAAGACAACATGATTGAGGGCAAGCCACTACCCAAGCTGATTGGACTGATCGACAACCCTGGGGGATGTACCTATAAAAAATCATCCATATAACGTGCGTTCAAAGGGTATTAAGAAACACCGTTTCTTTACATGCTATGAGGCCATAAAATGATCCCTTTTACTTTACTAAACCTATGGATTTTTTTCAAATTATAATTAAAAATCCATTTTGTAAATATAATCCTGTAAATTTTACTAAATAAAATACACTTTCTTTTGAACTCACGTGGTATCTTACATGTTCTATAAGGTGGACTCCCTGTGTCAACAACCTAATGGCGCGAGAGGCTGCAGAAATGTCAGGAGCAGACGTGGACTGAGAGGATGACCAGCTGGACTTGAATGAGTTCCCAATTGAATTGCAGTGTATGGTTGATCAATACGACCAACTAACAAGGACCGCGATCCACGGCAGACCGATCAAGGAAGTAGTTACGAGCCTTGAGGAAGAGAGGAAGGCATCTAGGAAAGCACTGCAGAGCATCACAGTGTATAACCACGAGCAAAGGACAAGGAAATTGTAGCAAGACTTAGAGGTGCACGAGATACGACACATTCTAGCCTTAGCTGGTAAGGCCACGACAGGGCCGAATGCAGAGAGGGAGAGGGAGCTAGGCAGACCTGATGCTGAGCAAGCTTGTCACCAAGCGGCTCATAGACAACACAGCTGTAGAACAGAGTGCAACTGCACTAGCTACCTCTTTGCTCACAGACTTAAGAGTCACGCAAGGGGCGAGGGGCCACAAAAAGATCCTTGCAATGGCCAAGCAACTGGACAAGTACCAGCCTAGCAACGGCCCCTATAGCTTCGTGGAGCAATTCGAGCAGGTTTGCAAAGCCAATAGTCTCACGGACCTCGCCCAATGCTCATAGGCTTTCAGGCTGTGCTTGGGTGATAAGGGAAGGATGTTGTACACCAGCCTAGATGCAGCAGAGCGAACGAACTTCAATCACCTAAAGGATCTCTTCATCAAGAGATTTTCAGAGATAAAGTATTCAGACAACCTCATAGTCTAACTGATAAATGTCAGACAGAAGGACATAGAGGACATTAGAGACTACGTCACTCATGTACATAGCCTTTTTAAGAGAATCCCTACCAACGAACAACCAAACGAGAGAGCAGTCTCTACCATTTTTATAAATGGAATCCACATCGAGGAACTTTACAAGGCATTGGCAAGCAACTCGAGCTTGCAGGGAGATGTGCTTGCTAGGGTTTTCGATGAGGCAATAGGGATAGATTCCAGTACCTAATGATGCAAAACCGGTCGTTCCTAGATTAGAGACCAATCCCACGGGCATACCCAGACTGCCTGGACCCTTCTGACACATCCACCGAGTGACGCTCCCATCCACTACGCGGAAGAGCCCAATGACGAGGAGTCATATGTGAACCCTTACATCTCATATAATGAAGAGGGTAATCCGGTCCTCATGGACTATCGACCAGTGCTGGTGATGGCGTTAGGAAGGGGAAGAGGTAGAGGTTTTTCAGGGCCAACCCAAGACCTAGTCACGTGCTAGATTTGTGGTCACCTTGGTCACATATTGACACAATGCCCAAAAAAAGAGCAACTAATAGGAAGAGAGCTTATCTCAGGTGTGCTGAGTGCGGCATCACCCATCTCTTCAGGGAATGCCCTAGACAAAAGCTATCCTCAAGCTCAAGCAATGTACCATCAGTACCTTTGGGGTTGTTTGGCATTGAGACATTCGACAACGAGGATACACCCATCCCACTGCATGTCATGACACGTCCACAAATGTGGCAGGCCGGCATATCACTGCCAGGGCCTAGCAACCTAGACGCTGCCTCAATAGGGAAGAAGAGTCGTAGGTGGAAAAAGAAGAAAACCGACGCTAAGATCACTCTCAAAACTGACGGAGAGACGATGCTAGTGAGTGGCAGGAAGGTAACTGATGCTGAGGCCGAAACCACCACTTTGAAAACAACAGAGAAAGGGAGTGCTAAGGTAGGGGAGTACCCCCGCCCAAAGCGCTAATTAGAATCGATTGAAAAGTTCAAGGAGTGGGTAAAGGAAGCCCAAGAGAACCTGAAGGATGCTAAGGCCATCATAGAAAACGGAACTGAGGACTTCTCTAGTGTGAGCACTCCAGTCTCACCCTCTAAACCAAGGTCAAGAGATGTGCTTATGCCACGGCAGCACTATCCATGAGAATCTTAAGAGCCATGGGCCAACAAAACACCCAAGGCCAATGGCCTAGAGGTGTGGGAATGGAGGAGAGACAAATGACAAGTAACCTCCTTACGACATTAGTAACCACCCTAGTAACCCTGAGCCTAGGAGACATGCTTATGCATCATTCGACACTTTGGCTGGAACTGAAGCACTGGGTGGAGGAACCAACTGAGCAGATTTGTGTTGACCTACATGAGCATGATGCAGTCACATAGATACCGAGCTTGATGCTGCACTCAGTGCCTAAATCTCTCCATGTAAATGTGAGAGCTGAATTTTGAGCCTGGGATGTACCTAAAATTTGCCAAAAAATCCGAATTTCAAGGGAAAATTTGACTTTGTCAAAGGCAGCGAATGCAACTGGGTCGATTTTAAGAAGCAAGCAAAAGACGATTTCCAAAAGCACCTTGAAGGTCGCCCGAGCATCAATTGTGGATTTTAGTAAATTTTTCAAGCGCCTGGGCAAGTCAAAGTAGCTACCCGGTAGTGAGGGACCTCAAGACGGATATGTGGGAATTTTCGGCTTACAGTTTGGACCTCGGACGCGGGAGATAGGCCAGAAAAAGGGCCAAAGAGTGAGAAGCCAAAGGGTGTGACCCTTAAGGGGTCCCTTTGGCCCCAAAAATTTTCGCAACGAAGGGGGGACCCATTTTTTTCACGCAATGGAAAAATTAAGGAGGAGGGAGGCGCAGACGATGAAATGAAGGGGGAGGGGGGGGGGCTCCATAGCCATAGGAGAGCCTCCATATACCCATACCATCAGAAGACAGCAGCAGACTGAAGATTTTTCACGCTTCCTATCGCTTGCCTTCGCCCATCAAATGGCTGCCCGGTCAGGGAGATCAGAATCTAGTCTTTCTCTCTCCTCCATCTCTCTCCTCTAAGCAGTGGTTTGCATGCAAGAAATCAAGAAGAAGAGGGACTGAAGGATGCTTGTCCGACTGTGATCGGATTGCTCCAAGATGAAGAGGACTCTGAGAAAGAGGTTCAGCACTGAAGAAAAGTTGATGATCGGTCCGTGCGCTGCCTTGAATAATTATTAAAAAACCCGCAAAATGCAAAACACGCGGTATGCTCCAATTTTACAAAGAAATTTGCTTGTTTTTGTTGTTTCATGGTCCAAATGTTGTTCATATGCGATCAATGTTTGTTTGAATCTTTTTTGCATCATGTTTGAGGGCTCAAACTACAAAAATTCAGAACCCATAGTGATTTAGAGCCGTTACTAATTTTTTAAAACTCGCAAAATGTCATTTTTTAATGGAAATTAGTGGTTTTTCCGATTTTGAGTTGGAAAAAAGAAGTGAAAATGGGATAAAATCAAAGAAAATGTTAAGTTTCAGTCAAAATAATAAGCCAACACAAATAAAACAGAAAATACCTATTTTCCATGAATAATAAATAGAAAAAATAGTGAAAAATAGAGAAAGTTAAGGTTTTCGCACTCAAAAAATATGGAAAAATAAGATTTATGTGTGTGAATGTTTGGCGAGGTTAAAGCATGAGGTCAAGCCTTAGTTTGGCCTCATCCTTTGTGTTATAGTACGTGTTTATTATTTTTTGCATACAAAAATGACACAAGACAACCATTTATACCCATGCAACAGCAACACCTAAACGGTGAGGGGGAGAGGAAGTTTGTGCGACGATCTAATTGCTAAAAAGATACAAATTTTGTTTTTCCTCTTTATGCATAGCATTTAGGGATCATTCCATAATTAAATATAGGTGACTAGTAGCATGGAAGTTCCGGTGCTAGTCCCTAAAGTAGCGCAGCATGTAACACTTAGTTAAAATTCATGAAAGGGCTGTTTTTCGCACCTCACATGGTTTTTTTTTTTTAATCATAAAATGGTTGTGCACAATTGTCATACACCTTGCATCAAGCATGTCACGTGGTATCTCCTGGAATGCATTGCAATTATTTAATAAACTTTGACCAACACTGAGAGGACAGGAAACCTAAGTCGTGGGTTAGACGGGCGCTTCCGTTGGGGAAAGCTTTGTGAGGCAAATCAAAATCTCCTAGAATGCTGAATTATGAAAGAGTGGAGTTTGTGCGAATGTTATTTATATCTAGTAGTCATCAAGGGACCAATCCCTATGATGTAGGAGAGCTACAGTGGGGCCACGGCAATCAGCCGCCGCCGATGGGGTGCCTCCTATGTATGTGATACATGGTATTTATTACCAATATGTGTGGGATACTCCCTCTAAGGAGTCTTGGGGAATGTGCTGTTGGACTATCATCCAGCTACAAACGCAATAATATTAAATTCATTTAGTGTGCATTAGTTATTACAGATGCTCCTAGCCCGCGAGGCCGTGTGGTGGGGTTGTTTGTCATATGCATGAGGACCGGCTAGTGCCATAGCCAGTGCCGGTCCATTTTAGGTCCCATCAGTGGTGCATGTGCCCGGAGCCGCCAACAAGTGGTGGTTCTCGAATCTAGGGTTTTTAGGGACCAAATAGTTGGTTTATGTCCTCTGACAAGGACCGTCAAGCCGAAATACAAAAAGCAGAATGTGCTAAGAGGGCTAGATGGCGGTTGGAGATTGTAAGACTCTATTCTCCTCAAAGGAGCAGCCCGTTACGCATAAGTGGCAGTGGTTCTAGTAACCTAGGTGTTACAACTAGCTCTTCGAGTGCAAGTGGAAGTCTTGGTACTTTCCTATTTCCAGTTAATCATCCCACAACAAGTGGGAGTGTAGTGTTGCCTACACAAGCTTCTACTGTCAATCCAGTTGTAGCCATGGCACAACCTATCGCAATTCCAGCAGGTACATCGGATTTACCGGCATTAGGAGCACCGTTGCCCATTTTCCCTGGGTTAGAAGAAGAAGATGGAGAACTCCACATTAAGGAGTTTCAAACGCTCATGTTCAACTATCGAATCCAAGACGAAGGACATCTAATGATGTTCTTCAACATGACGTTAAAAGGAAGAGTGGCAGTGTGGTATCACGGTCTAGAAGCTGGAACCATAACTAGTAGTGCCCAATTTTTTACGGCTTTTCGTAGAGAGTTTGCCCCTGAGAAGGGTGGACAATATTGCTTGCATGTTCTGAATGTAACACGCCAAGAGTCAAATGAGAATGTCCAGGCATATGCCAAGAAACTAAAGCAAGTTTTTCGCAAACTTAATGCTTATATTCCCATTCCAACGGCTGCTCAGTTGCAATATTTCCTACATGGATTGGATTTTAATATCCAGGTGCAGCTGAGTAGTGTTTCTTTGGCCAATATTGACACTGCCATTACCCAACAGAAGGAGTAGAGTCGCGCTTGCAAGCGGCTTATATAGCAAGGATAAATTGGAATGGTAATAATTTGGCCTTGACCAATGGGAGTCAAGGGGACCCCATGTTTTGCCTATGTTACCAGCTCCTCCTAGCATGACTATGCCTATGGCTAGTCAGGCGGCCTCGCTAATAAATAGTGGTGGAAACCAAACAATGAATCCTAATGTTGTCCCAGTTGGTCAGCAAGGCCGATTCCTAATCAAGTGGTTAGGCCCATGGGACGACAGACTGATGATCGCGGCTATGAGTCGAGTGCTTCTAATGTCCTTGGTGAAGTTAAGGACATGATAAAGCACTACACCGATATCATCTGTGAACAGTATCAAAAAATAGCTGTGGATGTCAATTTCCTTAAGAAGCAATAGAATTTAATAGGGAGTCGACGCCCTGAAGAGGGTGGCCCCTCAAGATTCAGCTGTAAGTGGTGTGGTGGCCAACATTTTCCTAGAAATTGCCTGAATGTCAAATGTGATATTTGTGAAAAGTCTGGCCACTTAGCTACTACCTGTTGGAGTAAGATCAGTTCTCTCCAACAAGGGAGTAAACAACCAGGTCCAGTTAAACATCGTGCACAAGGGAATAATCTCTAGCAAGACAATGGACCAAGGCAAATACTGCAAAGAGGAAAGGCTGTTGTAGAGGAGTTACCTCATGGCAGTGGAGTCAGCCTTATTGAGGTTGTACATGTCAATGATGCTGAAACTTCTAATCTACGAGCTGTAACAAGAGGCCAAAAGATTAAAGAGGGTGACAAAGGAATTGTAAAACCTATCGAGGGAAGCCCTAAGCAAGATGCTAGGGAAAAGTGAGTCCTGAATCCTAATATGGAAGGTGGACCGTGAGTAAAGTAGATCCCGAGAAGAATAAAGGATTGCCAAGAAAGAAGGCAAAAGTTAAAAGAGAGGTTAGGTCTAGAGATCCAAAAAGATGGCTCCACACTTCTTAGGATGGCTGATGATAGTCTAAGACAACCAGACGGTTGCATTACTAAGGTCCACATTACAGTTGCGAGCGTGGAATGCTATCTCGACTTTAGGGTGATAAGGTTTGCAGGACATCCTAGCTATCGAGTTTTGCTAGGCAGGTCATGGATTCTACAGATAGACTATCAAGTCGATATACCCACTGGTCGAGTGATTCTAGGTCGAGGTGCCCATCATGTAATAGTGGATGCTTACCCTTAGTCTCCTCAGAGTGAGAGAGCTCCACTATCCTCCACTGAACTAGAAATAGTAGATGATCCATCTGGTAGTGAGACGTCATCGAGCGATGGATCTAAGGAAGGGTCCACTATAGAGGATATTTATCAGATAACCTTGAATGAGCTGATAGAGCCTCATGATCGAATGAGAGACACGGATGTTATTGAGCTGGTACGCCTAATGATTCACAACCAATCAAATTGGGTTCTATGCTCAGTTTGGACAAGAGAGAGGACTATGTGTCCCTGATTCAAGAGTTCTGCAATATCTTTGCTTGGAGCTATGACGAACTTCAGGGTATTCCTCCCAGTCTAGCTGTGCATACTATTCCTGTAAAGGAAGGTACCCGCCCTGTACGTCAAAAAGTAAGACGTATGCCTTTTGAATTAAGGGACGGGTTGTACGAGGAACTACAAAAGTTGCGAAAAGCTGGTTTAATCTTCCCTGTATAGCACACTAAATGGTACTCACCAGTTGTGATCAAGAAGAATAATAATAATCAAATCCGTCTTTGTGTAGATTTTAGAGAGTTGAAAGTAGACTGTTAAAGATTACTACCCATTTCCGTTTATTGACCAAATTTTGGATCAACTAGCGGGTAGGGAAATCTATTTGTTTATGGAATGCTTTGCAAGGTATAACCAAATGGCGATCGTTGAGCAAGACAAGCTAAAAATGATGTTTATTACAGTCTTCGGTACCTTTGCGTACCATGTGATGGCATTTGGGTTGTGTAATACACCAGGTTCGTGGAAAAGAACAGCTGATAAGACCTTTGGTGACATCTCCCCTAAGAAGTTGAAAGTATTTATCGATGACCTAGGGGCAGCCACTGTAAGGGATAGATAGTTGAACATTTTGCGCAAATGTTTTGAGCGCTGCAGACACTTTTTCATAGCTCTTAACCCACGGAAGTGCGTCTTTGGAGTCCCTTATGGGCTCTTGTTAGGCCATGTGGTCAATTCCGTAGGGATTGCAACTGATCTTGAAAAGATCAAGGTCATAGTCGCCATGAGTCCGCCATGTAGTCCAAAGGAAGTGCATAGCTTTCTGTCATCAGTAGGGTATTATCGGAGGTTTATCAATGCCTTGGCAGAAAGAACGTTGCCACTAACAAACCTATTGTCCTTTAACTGTCAATTTACATGGAGTGATACTTGCAAAGTATCTTTTGATGATGTGAAGCAGGAGCTTGCCAAAGCACCTATTTTAAAAGCACCAAAAAGGGGTGAAATGTTCTATATATTTTCAGTAGCAACCATGCATAGTATCAACTACTGTTTAGCTCAAATCTGGGAGGAAAAGTGGTATCATCTGATAGTTGTTGCTAATCGAAAGTTGGGCATATCAGAAATTAACTACACCTACATGGATAAGTTGTACCTTGTGATGGTCTTTGCGACTAAAAAATTCAGGCACTACATCCTCTATGAGAAGGTAGTTTTCTATACGAAGGCGGAAGGGCTTAGATTGCTTATGAATAAGCTACAACCGCCTGATCGTTTGGCAAAGTGGTTAATCACTTTACATGAGTTCGATTATGAGATTAAGAGTAAGCCACCGAGGTTGCAAGGTATTGTGGAATGCCTTGTGGATTTCGAGGAGCCAAAAGAGACTTTGGCAGAAGGAAGTGATATCGAAGAAATGTTTAAATTGATACAGCTTCTATCCCATCTTGGTATGTTGCTATCACGCATTATCTATCAACGGGAGAGATTGGAGCCGGGTTATCAAAATCGGAGAAGAGGAAAATTAAACAGTAGGCATTGAAATTTTCATTGATCATCGGCACATTATATCGGCAGGGTGTTGATGCTATCTATTGCCGATGTGTGATGCCTGACGAGGTTTCCTTTATTTTGGAAGAGTGCTATGACTCCCTTGTGGAGGGCACTTTGCTGGGCGGTTGACGGCACAGAAAGCTTTAAGAGCTGGATATTGGTGATTGTCCATCTTCCAAGATTCCTTTGAGTACGTTAAGAGATGTGATACCTGTCAAAGGCATGACAGCAGAGAGAATAGGAAACGCCCACTTACGCCTATTATGGCTACCCTTCCATTTGAGAAGTGGGGCATCAACTTTGAGGGTCCTATTACCCCGTCGTCTACTACTCAGAAGAGATATATTATAGTAGCCACTCACTACTTTACAAAGTGGTCAGAAGCACGGGCAATGAGGCAGGACGATGCAAAAGAGACTGTCGGCTTCTTATTAGAGCAGATGATCTGCCGATTTGGTCCTCCAAAAGAAATAGTATTGGACTGTGGAACTCACTTTTTAAATAAAGTGATTAAAAGCCTGACTGAAGCTTGGAAAGTCAAGCATAACAAGACGACCCCCTATAATCTGCAAGCAAATGGACAAGTTGAAAGTACCAATAAGCAACTTGTGGGTATCCTATTCAAGATAATCTTTGAAAAGAAGCGGGACTGGGATACAAAATTATATGTGGCAGTATGGGCGTACAATACAATGTTCAAGCGAGCTACTGGCCATACTCCATTTAAATTAGTTTATGGGGAAGAGTGTGTGTTACCCCTCAAAATTGAGTTGCCAACCATACGGTTTGCAGTTAACCACTCTTTGGGAGACGAGGATGCAGTCTTTGAACGTTTCACGACCATAGCCCACTTGGATGAGCTGAAATTACAAAGCTTATTACACCGGGAGGTAATTAAACGTCGGATGAAGCAGTTGCATGACCTTAAAGCAAATAAGTATACCTTTAAAAAAGGGCAATTAGTTCTGTACTACGATGTGCATAGGGAGTTATTTCCAGGGAAGCTGGAACCTAGATGGGATGGCCCCTACAAGATTTTTAGGATAGGAAAAAATAAGTCTACAACTCGACTAGCTGATTTGCACGGAGTAGAATTTCAAAATAAGGTTAATCCTAATAAGATTAAACCTTATGATTTCTAAGTATGCTAACGTGGAAAAATAGATTGGAGGTCCATGCTGGGGCTTATTGGAGATCTACAAAAGGAGCTTAAGTTGGTTGATGGGGTGGTTAATCCCTTATTTGGAGCACCCATATCTCGAGCAAAGATATCATCAGGGGAGGCTTATTTGGTGGAGCAAGGGATATAAAGTGATCAAGTAAGAAGACGGCACCTTTGTGTGGGAGATTAAAGTTCTGCCATCACTGTTTACAAATCTTGACAAGCATCCGTGTTGAGTTTAATGAAGAAGGTGCGATGGAGCCGTCAGTTCATCCTCTAAATATGCTGAATTTTGACTATCATAATTACGAATAGGGGAGTTCTTGATGGTTGGCTATGTAAACCCATTATGGACATATACATTATACTTTGATGGAGCATCCAGGGGCCCTAATAGAAAAGGAAGTGTTGGAGTAATCCGAGATCCCTGACATAGAGTTACAATGAAATTAGCTGCTTATCTTGGGGTAGGATTTACTAACAACATGGCGGAGAATAAAGCCTTGATTATGGGACTGTATATTGCCAAGCAAGGTGGTATTCGACGGTTGTTAGTAAAAGAGGATTCCGAGTTGATCTTGAATTAGCTAGATGGGACATGCACAGTGCGGAATCCCATCCTTTGCATGTATCATCGAGCTGCCATGACCCTACTTGAGGAGTTTGAGAGAGTGTCTCTTCAGTTGATTCCACGTTACCAGAACCAGTTTGCGGATTCATTGGCAAACCTTGCTTATGAAGAGGACCTCTTTTTCAACTGTGGTCCTAGTCCAGATGTTGCTATTGATAATGAGACAGGACCTGGTCGCTTGTGGGGAATGTTACTAGACCACGCGATATATGGCAGGCAATGGTTGATATGGGTCATGCAAAGAGTAGCCGAGACCCATCTACCGTTGTTATCCTGGACCCATAGGCTGATTAGACAACATGTTACGCGTACACCTCTTGCTATATATGCAGGAGGGATGGGTCACAACCTTATGTATTTAGCTAAGGGATGCGAGCCCTATTTTTCTCCTTGGAAGGGAGCATATTATTGTATATTTGTACTATTTCAGGGAGGGATGTGTAGGTGCCGTTTTGTTTTATTTCCTTAGGCCAAGATGGCCTATTAGTTTTTGCAGTGAAATGCTTTATTTCATTAGGCCAAGAGGGCCATTTGTCTGTTTAGTACGGGTGTAGTTAATGGTTTCTTGTTTTAGTCCTGTGCTAGACAGGTTCAAAGAAAAGCTTGGAAGGAGCCTTTGTCGCACGGAAGCTTCTCGTGGCCCTATCTAGGTGATATCTCTCCTTTACGAGTGCCTATTATTTCACGTTATATGTATTTGTGTACTTGTAGGGGGTTTTCTTTCTTGTTGGGGATTGGCAATCAAGGCATGAAGTCCCAGGTTTAGGTTAGGTATGTTTGAGGGAGGTGTGAGTAGTTGTTGGCTCTTGTAAAGACATTGCCAGGCATTGAAAGACCTGTTTTAGAAGGCAGTTCTAGTGACCGTGTTCTGCCAGCCCGCTAGGCAGCCATTCTAGGAGTTCTTGCTTAGTTGTGAGGCAGTTAGAGAAGTCTGTGAGAAAAAAATGATGATGAGAAAAAGAAAAAAAACCATGAATATCTCAAAGAAAGTATATATATACAAAGGTGTGTAAAAAGGGGTTCTAGCCCCTATAAAAATAGAAAAATAAAATAAAAATTTCTAGTGCAGTGTCTATTGCCTTGCAAAGGCCTGGTAGGTTCCTGGGGATGAGTTAGACCCGGGGTCGATGCCTTGCCCTTCCTTGGGGTGACATCTTGCCATAAAAGAAGAAAAGAAAGGAAGGTTGGAGAGAAAATACAAGTGAGCATTAGAAAAGGATTAAGTGTTGCCTTGCGAGGGATTGGTAAGTTCTTGGGTACCGAGACAGGACCCCCCTGTTCTCCTTGGGTCACTACGCTCAACTCCCTCCTTTTTATACGCCCGAGTATGGAAAAATAAAAGCCTAAAAGAAGAAATGTGCTAAAAGAAAATATTTCTTGATCAACCTATAGGAGTCCTCGCCTAGTAGGAGCTCCTAGTTGAGTTGTCCTTAGTCAGGAAGGTAGTTCAGACCACCACTTAGGGCGACCTCTTTGATAGTTCTTTTTAGTTTGGTCACGTTGGAGCAGTCAGTTAGTGACTAGTTTTGGACCTTCTATCAGATTATGCTGGGCCTACTCATGGATTTCATGCCTTGGTTTTGTCAGGGGGTAGGGTATGAGCTGTGATGTGTTGTGTTGTGTATTTTTTGTATAAGCTTGATGCTCCTTTTTGTTGTTTATGTGTAGATCTGTTCGTGGGATTCGACGGGCTGAGTCATCCTATCTCGTGGTTTGCCAATGAGAGCTGGATTTTGAGCCCGGGATGTGCCTAAAATTTGCCAAAAAATCTGAATTTCAAGGGAAAAATTGACTTCGTCAAAGGCGGCGAACGCAGTTGGGTCGATTTTAAGCAACAAGAAAAAGATGATTTCCAAAAGCACCTTGAAGGTCACCCGAGCATCAGTTGTGGATTTTAGTAATTTTTTCGAGCACTTGGGCAAGTCAGAGTAGCTGTTTGGCAATGTGGGACTTCAAGAGAGATGCATAGGAATTTTTGGCTCATAGTTTGGACCCTGGACACGGGAGATAGGCCAGAAAAAGAGCCAAAGAGTGAGAAGCCAAAGGGTGTGACCCTTAGGGGGACCTCTTTGGCCCGAAAAATTTTCGCAACAAAGGGAGGGGGGCGTTTTTTTCGCGCAATGAAAAAATGGAGGAGGAGGGAGGCGCAGATGACGAAATGAAGGGAGGGGACTCCACAGCCATAGAAGAGCCTCCATATATCCATACCATCGGAAGACAGCAGTAGACTGAAGATTTTTCACGCTTCCTATCGCCTCCCTTCGCCCGTCAAATGGCTGCCCGGTCAGGGAGATCAGAATCTAGTCTTTCTCTCTCCTCCATCTCTCTCCTCTAAACGGTGGTTTGCATGCAAGAAATCAAGAAGAAGAGGGGCTGAAGGATGCTTATCCGACTATGATCGAATTGCTCCAAGATGAAGAGGAGACTGAGGAAAGAGGTTCAGCACTAAAGAATGGTTGTTGGTCGGTTCGTGGGCTGCCCAGAATAATTATTAAAAAGCCCGCAACACGCAAAACACCCGGTATGCTCCAATTTTACAAAGAAATTTGCTTGTTTTTGTTGTTTCATGGTCCAAATGTTGTTCATATGTGATGAATGTTTGTTTGAATCTTGTCTGCATCATTGAGTGCTACAACTACAAAAATGCAGAACACGTAATGATTTAGAGCCGTTACTACTTTTTTAAAACCCGCAAAATGTCATTTTTAAATGAAAATTAGTGGTTTTTCCGAGTTTGAGTTGGAAAAAAGGAGTGGAAATGGGATAAAATCAAAGAAAATGTTAGGTTTTAGTCAAAATAATAAGCCAATACAAATAAATAAGAAAATACCTATTTTTATGAATAATAAATAGAAAAAAATAGTGAAAAACAGAGAAAATTAGGATTTTCGCGCTCAAAAAATATGGAAAAATAAGATTTATGTGCATGAATGTTTGGCGAGGTTAAAGCATGAGGTCAAGCCTTAGTTTGGCCTCGTTCTTTGTGTTATAGTATGTGCTTATTATCTTTTACATACAAAAATGACACAAGACAACCATTTACACCTATGTGACGCAGCAACACCTAAACGATGAGGGGGGGAAAAAGTTTGTGCGACGATCTAATTGCTGAAAAGATACAAATTCTGATTTTCCTCTTTGTACATAGCATTTAGGGATCGTTTCATAATTAAATATAGGCAACTAGTAGCACAGAAGTTCCGATGCTAATTCCTAAAGCAGCGCATCATTTAATGCTTAGTTAAAATTCATGAAAGGGTTGTTTTTCGCACCTCACATGGCTGTTTTTTTTTTAAATCATAAAATGGTTGTGCACAATCATCATACACCTTGCATCAAGCATGTCACATGGTATCTCTTGGAATGCATTGCAATTGTTTGATAAACTTTGATCAATGCTGAGAGGACAGGAAACCTAAGTCATGGGTTAGACAGGTGCTTTCGTTGGGGAAAGTTTTGTGAGGCAAATCAAAATCTCTTGGAATGCTGAATTATGAAAGAGTAGAGTTTGTGTGAATGTTATTTATGTCTAGCAGCGCATCAAGGGGCCAATCCCTACAATGTAGGAGAGCTGCAGTGGAGCCACGGTAATCAGCCGATGGGGTGCCTCCTATGTATGTGATACGTGGTATTTATTACCAATATGTGTGGGATACTCCCTCTGAGGAGTCTTGGGGAAGATGCCGTTGGACTATCATCCAGCTATAAACGCAATAATATTAAATTCATTTAGTGTGCATTAGTTATTAGAGATGCTCTTGGCCCACGAGGCCGTGTGGTGGGGTTGTCTGTTGTATGCATGAGGACCAGCTAGTGCCATAGCTAGCATTGGCCCATTTTATGTCCCATCAAAATGCTTTTTGGGAGGGCACCAAGATGCATGCGATGCTACCTATCCTGGCCCTAGGAGACATGGCACGGAAAGGAATCGTGGACATGGGCGCAGGAGTTAGTGTCTTGAGCCACACAGTCTTGCAGGCCTGAGGAAACCCTCCCGTCGAGACTGCTAGATTCAATGTCACACTAGCAAATGGAATGAAGGTAAGGCCATTCAGAGTTTTAAAGAATTGGCCAGTGAAGATTGCAAGTGTCCAGCTCTCTGTACACTCATTGTTATGAAGGAAGTGGACTACGACATCCTACTAGGCCAACCCTGTATGAGGAATGCACGAGTCATTGAGGACTCAAGCAATGGTCTAATCTTCTTAGGGAATCGGAAGGAAGCAGTAAGGGTGGAGATGGATACTTGGAAGACAACACATGTTGATCTAGATGCCATCTCAGCCACATTAAGGGGTGACACGCAACCAACCACATCGTATGGGCCGTTGACCAAGTATATTCCCTGCCCTGAGGATGAGTGAGATTGGATGCATGTCCTTGCAACCATCGATCTCCCATTCTCAGACGATGAGGAGGAGTATAAGCAAGATGGACAAGCCATGGGCACGTCAGATGAGGAACACTCAGTACCACTCTGCATGATCGCAAGGAGTGTGTGTGGTTGGCCCAAACCTGTCACTTTCCATGTCCCAAATAATAAGCTAGAACTCCATGAGACCCTAGAGTATTTGACAGGCAGATTGGAAGGAAATCCTTCCACTAATTTCTTGCCCCTCAAAGACCTCTTGGGTGAGAACAAGTGGAAGTGGACCAAAGTTCACGGCCTAAACTTGCTATACAATTGGGCTCTAGTCAACCGACTAGAAAGAGGCTAGAAAGGAGGACCCATGAGATGATGAGCAGTCATGGAGTGATGGCTCTGACAATGAATATGAGGATTGTTCCTCCATCAATGAGGAGAGCAAGGAGGAAATGGATATCGTGGAGTACGATACTGATGGAAGGGTGATAGAGCAAATAAGAGCAGACTCCACGCCCCGATAAAGGAATGCATATGAGATTAAGAGAGGAGTTATGAGATTGGATTGCAATCACTCTTGGTTGGAACGCATAGGGGTAGTGGATTATGAGCAGGCTAGAATTGCCCAACCACTAGTGGTACTTGTGTTTAGGACAGACGCACCCAATGAACTATGACCACCCGGGGAGACTCCTTCCTCCAGTGAGGGCTGTGAGTTCAACTCGGAGTCTAAAGTCAGTATGGAGAGCGACCCTGAAATACCCATGCCATCCAAAACCAAACACACCAAGGGGGACTTGCCAGTCCACCTAAGGCACAATCGGCTAAAGGAGGAAAGAAAGAAATGAACAAAAGAGTTAGATGCAGAACGACAAAAGAAATCGCATGACCTATCCAAACGCTTCACTAAGTTCAAGAAGGGTGACAGAGTGGTGGTCCTACTAGGAGCAAAGAGGCATGGCCAAACCAACAAGCCTATTGAAGGACCCGCCAAGGTCAAGGAATTCAACTTGGCAGGGGAAGGTGAGAAGCCTCAACCTATATTCATAGTAGACGATCTGACCAAGGATGAGGAGGCTAGCCTTATTGCTCTCCTACGAGAGTATGTGGACGTGTTTGCCTGGTCTCTAGATGAACTTAAGGGAGTAGACCCCATGGTTGTGACCCACAACATCCCTATGGTCCTTCACACTGTCCCTATAAAACAACGCCCTTACCCCATGAATCCAAAGCATGCCCATGCAGTAAAAGAGGAGATTGATAAACCCATGAGAGCAAGATTCATCTATGAAATAGAGCACACGGACTGGGTATCACCAATAGTGATCATTATGAAGAAAAACAAAAAGATCTGAGTGTGCGTCAACTACAAGAAAGTCAATGCCGCTATGAAGAGAGATAACTACCCATTGCCATACACCAAGCACATGCTTGAGAGAGTGGCAGTCTACAGTTTTCTGGACGGCTTCTCGGGCTATAATCAAGTGCGAGTACGCCCCAATGATAGGCACAAGATTGCCTTCGCTACAGAGTGGGGGGTATTCACCCACATCATTATGCCCTTTGGGCTAATGAACGCACCCAAAACCTTCCAATGCTTGATGTGCATGATCTTCAAAGACATGCTCAGACGTGAGCTAGAGGTGTTTGTGGACAATCTATGCATACACTGTAGCTAGGTGGAACACTTAGAGAAACTACGAATAGTCTTTAAGCGATGTCAACTTTACATCATCCTGATTTCTCAAAGATCAGGGCTATTGTCAACTTGCCACCACCCAACAATTATAAGGGTGTTCAATGCTTCTTAGGTCACACAGGGTACTATCGGCGCTTTGTACTGAATTATGCACTAATCGCAAGACCATTATACAAGTTGCTAATTTTATTCGAGTGGATCGAAGAATGCCAACGTGCTTATACAAAGAATTGAAGAAGGCTCTTACCATCGCACCATCTTACGAGCCCCAGATTGGACCAGAACGTTCCATGTGCATATAGATGTATCTAAGTTTGCCATTGGAGCTGTTTTGTGCCAACCTAGCAAATGCAACCTTGATTACCCAGTGAGCTTTGCTAGCAGGCAGCTCACTAATACGGAGATGAATTATTCCACTACAGAAAGGGAGGGGCTGGCCATGGTGTTTGCCATTAAGAAATTTAGACATTATCTTTTGGCCAGACCCTTCACCTTTCTTGTTGACCATCAAGTATTGCTCTACCTAGTGAACAAGCCTTATGCTATAGGACGCATTGCAAGATGGTTATTGCTTCTTCTAGAGTTTGACTTCTTTGTGGTTGTACACAAAGGGAAACAACATTACATGGCAAATCACATGTCCCGCATACCCACAGGTGAAGCCACTAGACAAGGCATAACGGACGACCTTCCATATGCGCACCTCTTTGGCCTATCCAATGACAATGAATTATTCAAGGCTGATTTAATGCCATATTGGGCTGATGATGTCATCCACATGCTCGAACACGGTCTACCCAAGAGACCTATTGAGAAGGCCAAGCTTAGGAGGCTTATTGTGAAGATTCAACCCTATCAGTTGATTGCCGTCCAACTCTATAGGTTAGGGCAAGACAGTTTGCTACGCAGGTGTGTGTGCGAACATGAGATGCATGACACGTTGAGAGAGACACACGCAAAAATCACTGGGGGGCATTTCAGTGGAGACACGACAGCCCGCAAGATGCTATAGTCTCAATTGTGGTGGCCCACGCTATTTTGTGATGCAGCTAGATTTGTCAAGCACTATGATTAGTGCCAAAGGACCAAGGTCCCCACGCGGAAGGACAAAATGGAATTGACCCATGTAATAGCATAACAACCTTTTGAGAAATGGGGCATTGACTTCATCGGACCCATTAGTCCTGTGGCCCATTATTCACAGGCTCGATATATCATCGTAGCAACTGACTATTTGATGAAATGGACTGAAACAAGAGCCACAAGGAAGAATGACGCAAGGACCATAGCGAAGTTCTTATGGGAGCAGGTCATCTCGAGATTTGGTTACCCTATTGAGATAGTGAGTGACCAGGGCTCCCATTTTATCAATGAGGTGATTGCCCACCTGCTCTCAACCTTCTTGATCATCCATAGAAAGTTTCACTGTACTATCCCCAAGATAATGGCCAAGCAGAATCAATGAATAAGATCCTAGTCAACGTGCTCACAAAGGTGGTTTCCACTTCTCGGAGCGACTGGGATAACAAGCTCATGTTACTTGGGTCAAGTGCTCTCGAATATATACTACTTAGATCTTGGATGTATAAATGCCTTCCACATGATATTTTGAGCTTTGTTTGCTCATCTAGCACTCGACTTTTGTTCCAATGAGAGCCACTACTTGACACTTGGATATTACAATGAGCATCGCATTACACAGTTGAGCTTGAGGGTCTTCCAGTGAGACCGTGGGACTTGGTGACATGTACACACTTTTGTTATGCTTTATGTATGCAGTTGATGCTTAGTGGACAAATCTGACATTCCTCTTGGTCTAGCACTTATCTCTGTCATGATGTTGTAAGTAATGTATGCATCTTGGTTGGTTATGTATTGAGCTTCCATTACAATGCTCAATCCATTGTGCCTTTAGTTGGTCTCTTCTATTACTCATGAGAGTCACTATATGTATGATGATTATACCTATGGGATGTATCTCAATTTGAGACACTCAAGTTCTTGATGCCAATCGTATATTCACTCACTGCTAATTGGAGCTATTCCCTAGCAGTTGTAGTTTGTCTTATGTCAGTGATTGCCCATCCTTGGTATTGATTTCTTACTATTATACTTCATTTTCAGCATGTTGTAATTGCCATTTACTATATTGTTTATATAAGCAATCACCTCCATTTGGCAGTTCTTTGCATTGAGTTTTTGGACAATTCATTACTTAGTCAATATCCCTTGTTTTTAGCTTGACTTAGCAGTGGTTTTAGGGCTATTTGTAGTAAATACAACTACCTGCTTTGATAGTTTATGCACTTGTTTGCCTTTATTCTTGCTAATGGCTTGAGTGATAGTGCTATCTTTAATATTGACAACATAGATGGCACTAACTAAAGCTAATGGAAGGCCCAAATCTGGCAAGTTTTAATGTAGAAAATGCAAGTCATGCCTTGGAAACATAAGGGTGTCAAGCCCAAACTTATTGATGCAAATGATTGGGATAAATTAGATGAGGTATGTAAGTCCACCATCATATTGTCCCTCACTAAATAAGTGTTCTATATTGTTGTCTCTAATGGGCAGTCCACATGGCACTTATGGGAAAAGATTTGCAATCTCTATGACCAACAAAGCCCCACTTCTCAAATGTATTGTGGTTGAAGTAACTCATGAAGGAGGGCACTTCTATATCAACTCACTTAAATGAGTTTCATTCCATTATCAATCATTTGTCTTTATAGAGGATTAAATTCAAGGGTACTCTTCTTCCCTTGTTTCTCTTAGTTACATTGCCTAAATCATGGGATACATTTCGTATTGCTTTGTGTGCCAGCATGCCTACTACTGATGGGGTACAGTTGCAAGATGTAGAGGGTGCACTCTTGACTGAAGAGATTAACAAAAAGAATGTCCATGCTTCCTGCATCTCTTATGCTTTGACAGTTAGAGGCAATAATGGTAGGAGTGGTAATGCCCATCGTGGGAGAGACTCTCAACAGCCTCACTCTCAGTCACATGGATTGTCTCACAATAAGTCCCATGGGAGTCAATCCTCATTAACTTGTCGTTACTGTGGGAAAGTAGGACATATTTAGCCACAGTGCCATAAAATGCGTGAAGACAAGTGAAAGGAAAAGGGCAAGGATAAAGTAGTACACGACAGAAATGATAATTGTAGCATTGTCCCTAACAAGTCAAGCTGTTGAATGTAGAGATCAAAGGAGTTAAGTTGTAGATGCATGCGAGAGAGAGAGAGAGAGACAATGACATAGTAGTTTTGTGGTACTCAAGAGTGCCCGATAAAGTTTTCAAATAGGTATATAAATCATGTACAAGCCCAGCCCTTAGGGCACGCACGGGTACTACATTGGTGGGCACTACCCTTTATCCCAACAACCTCCCCCCTAAAGGCAATGTGCCCAAAGATAGAGGGAAAAAAATTAGCTAAGTCTAAGTATGTACAAATTTGAAAGAGATTATACCTATCCAGTACCCATCATCTGGCTACAATGGGCAAACCGCTCTGCTAGGAGACCCTTCGTAAGAAGGTCTACAGGGTTATCATCAATGTGTACCTTGACTAGCTCAATGCTCTTGCTGTCAAGTACCTCCATGATGAAATGATACTTCACCTGTATGTGTTTTTTCTTTGTATGAAAGACAGGGTTCTTTTTCTTTGCATGAAAGACAGGGTTTCGTACTAACATGATAGCACTCTAACTATCACAATGGAGGACAAGAACCTCAGTGATACCAAGCTTAGCAACAAAACATGACAACCATAAGGCCTCTTTGCATGCCTCAGTGGTGGCAGCCACATGCTCTGCCTCCATACTAGATAGTACAACACACTTCTATAACCTAGATATCCAAGAAACAGATCCTCCTGTGAAGGTAAACACATACCCTGAGAAGTGGACTTCTTGCAGTCCGCATATATAGCATAGTCTGCATCCGTAAAGCCAACGACAAAGGCCTTCTACTTACCAAAGCAGATGCACAAATCCCTTGTGCTCTTGAGGTATCTCATAATACCTTTCACTACTTCCCACTGCTTCTTGCAAGGGTTTGCTATATACCTGCTAACCACTCCCACTACAAAGGCAATGTCAGGACGTGTAGCAACCATGGCATACATCAACAGCTGAAGCATACGAAATCTTGGCCATTTCAGCCTTCTCATCATCAGATGTAGGAATGTCATTTGCACTGAGTTTCACCTATGGGGCAATGGAACTCTGATTGCTTTCCCCCCCTCCATATTGAAATGCTACAAAATCTTGGATACATACTCCTATTGAGACAGATAGAATAACACCTTAAACCTATCTCTGAGTATCTGCATCTGAAGAATGTGATTTGCATCACCAAGATCCTTCATGTCAAAGCTGCCATATGTAGATTATTCAATGAATCCAAAGCATGAGTATCCCTACCAGCAATCAGCATGTCATCTACATACAAACCCAAGATAATTAGGATGCCATCTACTGCCTTCTTGGTGTACAAGCAATGATCAACTTGACTCCTTTGAAATCCCTAAGACTGCATGAAAGTATCAAACTTATGATACCATTCCCTCGATGCGTGCTTCAGCCCATATAAACTCTATTTCAATTTACAGACCATCATCTCTTTGCCTTTATCAACAAAGCCCTCAGGTTGCTACATATATATGTCCTCATGCAGATCACCATGTAAGAATGCAGTCTTTACATCCATCTATATAAGCTCCATATCTTCAACTGCAATTGAGTCTAAAATGGTTTCTTAGAGTAGTCATATTGACTATGGGAGAGAAGATCTCGTCAAAGTCAATTCCATGTTCCTACTTATACCCCTTTGCACAACCAACCGTGCTTTGTACATTGGCGAAGAACCAAAAGTGACCTTCATCTTGTAAACCCACTTGCATGGAAGGGTTTTCTACCCTTTAGGCAGGTGCACCAAGTCCAAGTACCATTCTTATTAAGCGATTCCATTTACAATAGCATGGCCTTGAACCACTTCTTATTGTCCTATCTAGTCATTACTTCCTTGAAGCATGACGGCTCACCACAGTCAGTAACCATGACATAATCTGCAGCATACTATGCACTAGGAACAAGCCTATCAGGTGACCTCGATGGTCAAGTCAACATATGGAGCAAAGGCTCAACATTTGCAGGCTGTGAAACTTGCAAACCTGCATTTTCAACTTGTTGTCCTGAAATTCAGCATGTTGTCTAGTCCTGCTGGCTGTCCTAACTGCATATTTTCTTATTGCAACTATGGATCATCCTAGGCAATACCTTGTAAGTCATTTCCAACACCATTCCATGTATTTTCAGGGTCATTTATAGCAGGTATGTGCTGCTATCCCCACTGGTCACAAACGGTTGTCTAAAAGATACATCCTCCCTGAAAACAACCCTCCTGACTTCCTCAGTCTTCTCGGACTGCTTATGCATGCGATCTTCAACGGAAGATGATGTCATTTATGTGTACTATCTTTCTTTTCTCGAGACCCCAAAGTTTATACCCCATCTCACCCTCATCACCATATCCTAGGAATATGCATTTATAGGACTTTAGTTCCAGTTTGTTGTGTTCTTCTTTCCATATGTGTACAAAAGCCTCATAGAGCCAAACACTCACAAATGATCATAAGAAGGTGACTTGCTCGACCACTCTTCCTTAGGGAATCTCCCCTCTAAAGACATGTTCGGTGACCTACTAATCAGATGAACGGCTGTCATAACAGCCTTTGCCCAAAAGCCATGGAGTAATGCAACATGAGACAGCATCATACGGACCTTATCCTGTATGGTCCAATTCATGCGCTTTCCAACTCCATTTTGGGGTCGATTATGAGGGGTAATGAGCTCCCTCTTTATCCCCTTGCTATCACAAAGTGCATAAAAGGCTTTGGACATATACTCCCCACCATTGTTAGAGTGAGGACACTTAAGTGTCTTATCAGTTTAGTTCTCAACCAATGCTAGGAATTTTTGAAACTTGGCAAGCACTTCATCCTTGCTACGAATAGGGTAAACCCATACCTTCTGAGTAGCATCATCAACAAATGTGACAAAGTATTTATTTTCCCCTAGAGATGACCTTGGCATTTGACAGACATCGGAATGTACTAACTCTAGAGGCAAATATTTTAATGAAAGAGACTGTTTATGAGACATATGTGCATGCTTCCCATAAACACAATGATCACAGTGCTCAAAATCAACATAACATAGGTGCAATGTTTGTGGCACTCTAATATATATGGAAAAGCTCATTGTTTCTCTCATTTTTCTTTGTGTGAGTTTTTTTGTTTGCTCTTTCTTTTCTCTCTCTCTCTCTCTCTCTCTCTCTCTCTCTCTCTCTCTCTCTCTCTCTCTCTCTCTCTCTCTCTCTCTCTCTCTCTCTCTCTCTCTCTCTCTCTCTCTCTCTCTCTCTCTCTCTCTCTCTCTCTCTCTCTCTCTCTCTCTCTCTCTCTCTCTCTCTCTCTCTCTCTCTCTCTCTCTCTCTCTCTCTCTCTCTCTCTCTCTCTCTCTCTCTTGAGATGCATTGGGAGGGAGCACGCTTAGCATCATCCTGATGCTCTACAGTAGTTACATTCCGAGGGGACCTAAGAGATTTACCGAGGAATGCATGGCTTGGCATGGAGCGCTTTTCTCTTCTGACTATACTTATTGTGGTTACATAGGGGGCTTGGTTCTTGTACTCATTATTTCTTTCATTGATCTGATTTAGAGTCATGCCCTTCTTCGTGGACTAGCTCCAGTGGCTCCTCTTGAGGCGACTACATTTGTTGTTTTAGCTTCCCAAGCCCCTAGCAAGGAGAGTTCCTCTGAGGTTCAGCTAGTTGAGATTAGGGGAGCACATTGCTCCTCTACTCCTAAGCCACTGTTAGGCTTAGGTATCATGGCATGGAGTCCATGTTGCAGTGATGTGCCAGCTTGTAGGCTAAATCTTTGATTCCATCTTCATTAGAGTAATCTCCTCCTCTCTTTTTGTCTTAGTTGTTCTTCCTCCTCTTCTGGCATTTTCTTGCACTCTTCTTCTAATCTCTTCAATTCCTCCTCCACCCTTTGCAGCTCTCTATTTTCTTTGGAGGTGGATCGAAATCTTCTTATGGGGATTTTGAGAGTGTGATATTTTCTTTCCACTTGACTTGACAATTTTTTAGCCTTGCTGCTCACAAATTGTCCTCTCACTTTCTTGCTGTTGAGATGGTTGGTCATTCTCCTTTTTATTAGTAACTCTCTCCCCATGTTGTCATGTTATTCCTTGTGGGCTTCGTCTCCCTCTTGTTCTCGGATTGGTGATGACTCCCCCCCCCCAGCACATCCCTCCTTGGGTGTTTCTCAGTCCTTCTATTGGCTAAACCCAAGGCCTTCTCCACCATCATAGGGCTCAACTCCACCTCTACTTGGCAAGCTTCTTCTCCTCTTCTTACCGTCACCATGCCATAGTTTCTTTCAGCATCAAAGCTCCTCAAAAATTTTGTGCACTTGCTATAATCGATAGCCTGCCCGCCGACCTTCTCTACATACTTCTGTAGACTGCACTGGTCCAAGAGTTATTTTACGGTTGGCTCCTACATGATGGTGTCTTTTAGGTTTAGAGTAAGCTTGAATATAAACTAGCCGAAACCCCTCGTTTCCACCATTAAGCTGTACTTTGCTTGCTCTTCCACCGTGAACAGGAGCTTGCCACCTTAATCATGCCCAGATGTAGAGTCTGGCCAAGGAAGAGAGAGTAGCCAATGACTGGGTTTTGGGTCATGTTCAAATGCAATGTGTGCTTTCTATAGGGGTGACTTTCTCTTCCAGCAGTGAGGCTTCCGTCATGGCTCTTTGTTCTTAGTATTTATGTTGCTTTCTCCATAATGGTTCTTTGTGGGGTTGGTGGTCTTGTGGTGACTTGGACATTGAATGCTTTCGTACAAAGACCTATGTCGTCCTGCATTCACTTGGCAACTTGTGAGATTACATGCAAGTCATATGCTTCAACCACCATAATGAACAAGTGCAACTCAAAGAGACATCACTTATCTAAATCTCATGGTGTTGACTTCGATGCATATCACCTGCGCTTAATTATCATTGCTTGTGTGTGTGTTGGCTTTGCTTTTTTGGTATTATCTATACATAGTCACAAAACTCATTGTTTATTTATGTACAGGGTTATGAATCCATGTCACTTCATGAGGATAAAAACCAATTGTAGAACTCAAGATTGTACTAGAGTGTGGCACACGCATCTAGTACTCGTGGCAACCTACTCAATAACAACAGATATTTTGCAACATCGAGTGAGAATTTTATCAACTAGAGACTTCTCTTGGCTAGTTTCAGCTAATTCCATACCCCAAATGGCAATTAATACTCAAAAGGAAGTTGGCACCACATAGGTCGGGGCTCTTTGAGATCGCCATTTGACTGATTGCTCCTCTGAGACTGTTATAATTTGGGCTCCAAGTTCAACCATTGTAGCATAGTTTTCAAACCAACGTTTTTCAAATTGACTTTGACCCTCTGATTGTCGCTTTAGTTTCTCTATCTCTAAGAGATTTGGTTGGCAAAGCGCTTCGTTGAATGTCATAGTTAAGCATAATTCGGCAGCCTCCTCGTCAAAGATGAGTTGCATGCGTTTATATAGGAGCTTATCAAAGTGCCCGTTACGATATTCTTTCTCTTCCCAGGATAGCGGATATGAAAAATATTCCTTAAGCTGCTCCCTATGGAATGTGCCCATGTCCGCAAGGATGTAAGCACGTGCGAATAATTTGAGTTTAGTCTCCAACTCGGTCAAGCACTCTATGACACTTTCGTGTTCTATGAAGGCTTGCATAGCTACTATCTCATGCAAGATTCTAGAAGTTTCCCTAGGCTTTAGAATAGCTGGGGGCTCATGCCTAGATGAGCAAGATTGGTCAATGCTAGGATTTCTTATGTCCTTGGGGTTTTCATGTTTCTCCTAAGGCTTTGTTGCCATTGTGTCATGGTTCTCCTCGGATGTGATTGGTATAGTTTTGTCAACCTATTGTGGCAGTGTTGTATCCACTCTTGATTGTTCAATGCAAGTTTTTCTATCGGTGGATTGAGTGTTGCAAGCAACCGTTTATGGTAATGGTTGCGTTGACTTATCAGAACACACGGACATGTTTGATGTTTCACTGCTGTTAGGAGAGATGGCAATGGGTTCATTGGTGGATGGACTCGATGCTTTATTCCTCAGCTTTTCAAACTCTTGGTCTCAATCTTATTGGCATCTTTAGCCACTTGCAACTGTCATTTTTTTCTCCTCTTTTTCTTGGGCAATCAAGATGTATCCCTTGAAGACTTGGGACCCTGAACTAGGTCAGTTTCCATTGATGTGCTTGGTTGGGCCTCTGCATCCTCTGTGTGTCCTCATGGGATATAGCTTCGGCCTGCTCAATAGCCTCACTAGGTTGTGAGGGTACAAGTGCCTTTCTTTTTGGAGAGTCTAGCTCTTCAGCTAATTTCCCTCTATCTAGCCCCTCATCCAATTGCATTGGAAGTTGCTCCTAGTCGGGTGTTTGATCTAGAATATTGTCCTTACCCATCGGAACATGCCTTCATTGCTTCTTATCACAATGAGTGTTGTGTTTAGAGTTGTTTTTTACTTGCTTGGGAGGTTCAAGTGACTTTAGTGTAGAACCAAGAGATGGTTTAGGGTTCCTGTCATGTAGGCTTGGATGAAATCAGCTAAAGAAGTCAGGGTTGTATTGATGGGAAGCATAGAGATCTAGGATTGCAATGTCTTGAGTGAGGAAAAAGACATATGTGCTAACATCAAGCACCATGCTCCCTACTCCTAGCCTACTAGCCACGTGTAGATCTTCTTCTAGAAGCCGTCTATCATAAAATAGATGTTTTTGGACAGTGGCAAAAAGCTAGACCTCATGGACCATTGCCAACACTCTTAATGAGGTCGGGGCAATGTATGTGGGATCATGTATTGATGTCCAAAGGGATTTCCTTTGCTCAGCGAGTGTCATTATTCGATGGCTAATTTTGGCTGCCAAACTTTGGTTGGAGTACCATTTCTGTATAAAGTTACCTTGTCCTTTCCCTTTTCATTTGATTGCTTCAAGCTTTTCCTATTTGTCTCACATTGAGTAGTATAGAGTGAGGGTATGAAGCGTAATTCTATAGCTATGGCTTTTGGAATGTCCTTTATGACTTCTTCAGCGATAGCTACATAGCAGGAGCAAACATGTTGTTGCTCGCCCAGGGGTTCGGCTACAAGCTTTGTGTGTTCTGTTGTTGGCCTTCTAATGTCCACATGGACATGTGCACGTGTGATGGATATCAGCTTGTGATCAAGCTTCATCAGGCACTTCATCTTTGGCTCATTGGTCAGATGCGCCTTCTCCTTGGCCAAATCTTCAAGAGATTTCTCCTCAAGCCTAGGCTTTAGGTGCTTCAGAAGTGCTGGAGGTGTCAAGGATGTTGGTTGTGATACCTCTTCCACAGTAGGTGAATTATAAGGACACATTCCACAAGGGGCATTGTCATGGCCAAAGGCTATGACTACTGTGATTCCTGATTAAAAGTAGTAGCAGCTAATTCAGTGGACCGGCCAATATTGGTAGACTGTGGTGTCAAGTCCTTAAGCAAATCAAAATTACTCTTGTCTTTTATTGCCCTTTGTGCATTCACTTGTGCAGATTGAGCATCAGTTATGAGCAACTACACTTGACGACTCTTGTTGTGCTTCCTATGTCCGTTTAGAAAAAGAGGGTGTGGGAGATTTGGGATTCCTAGGTGGACTTGGCACTAGCTGGAAGATTTGCGCGTGGCTATTAGATGATTCTACCATTTGCTTTGTTGAGCAATCAGCCTTATCATGAGTAACCTTACACCTGTCACAACTCTATAGAAACAGAATTTGTATCCTTTTTCATTAATTTGTATATATAATGATTTATTAAATTTATTTCCTTTGCACTAATTAGATATAAAGAAAAGTGCATTGGAGCTGGCCACTGATGAGTGGTCACAGGTTATGGTGGACCCACACGGTGGGTTAGAGAAAAGATAGTTCACACTTCCACCTATATGACCCGATTGGGCGCCTGTGACTAGAACTCACGCATATCAGGGTTAGACTCGCACACAGAAAGGATTGATGCCTTGAAGTGTGGGCTAGATCCACCAGAACAGACAGTTACAATCAACAAGATGGCATGATCATGAAATGCTTGTATAATGTGCATGTGTGGGCTAAAAGCTTGAAATGCACATTTCTTTGCATAGGAAAGTCACATGAAGATTCGGATACCATTTTTGCGATGTACACGGAAAAAGCTTTCATATGATACCCATATTGGGGGGGTCCCTAAATTCTAGAAGATCCCTAAATTTTAGGAGGTCCCTAAATTTTAGGAGCCTCGAATTAGTCTAAAAATGCTAGTCCTAAAAAATAGGGATGTCATTCTACAAATAGTAAGTTCTGTACTCTGACTGTGCTTACTAAATTTGGTTGTTTCTATTCTTGACAGTCTTCAACCCAAAAAGGAAGGCCATAGAGAAGAGACAAGTGTCAAGACACTTGTCACACAAGTTTCCAAGTGTCCCACCACTTGTCACATCTCATGACATGTGGCTGGACACTTGTCTTGTGCTACTCCACTTTCCCCTTTTGTACTAGCTCTCCCCTCTCCTATAAATAAGAGCTCGTTTTTCTTCATTCAACATCATTTTTCTTTGCTGTAAACTCATGTACATCACCCACAGATAGCCAGAAACTGGCCCCATCCATCCCCATCATCATCCCCCACTTCTCCATTATCAAATTCCTCCATATTCCCTCTTCTATCACTGTTGTTTTACAAGACAGCAAGCCTGTAAATTCATTACAGCACCTCCTTCTTGAGCTCTTTCTTCCATTTTAGCTACAAGAAGCAAGCTCTATCCATGTACTGCTGATCAACGATGGAGAAAGGCTGAATTCCCCTTTTTCTTCTCTCATACTGTAAAGACATCAGTTCTTATCATTGCATAATAGATAATGCATGTGTGTTTGTACATCTTTGCATGATCTTGTGAGAGTGAGAATTACTTCTTCTCACTCTCAGGTTGATTGTAACTGAGCTCTTCCCTAAGGGACTTGGGTTGAGCAGAAATACATTCCTTCCGGGGGGGGGGGGGGTTGCCCATCTTCAACCCTCAATCTTGTCTCCATTACTTTTACATTTTCATGGCTGTAATTTTGTGAGTAATTTTCATTTTCAGCTTTAAGTGTTCATTCTCTTTTATATTAAATCTCGAAAACAAGCAAATACCATAATTGTTAAGCATACTACGTTGTTCGGGGCGTTTACAACACCTATGGTGCTCATTATCCTTTTGGGAAGTTAAAGGCTCCTTGGGCACCAGTGGCTTTTGTGCACGCTTAACAGTTACATCTGATATTTGCCTGTTAGGCATGCTAGGTTGAGGATCTACCTTTCGGATAGTCATATTTAGCTTCTTGATTTCAATCGTAAGGGGCTCAATCACTCTGATATTGTTGACTCAATACTCAAATTTTCATTTAGATTTTCTCTTACGCTTCTTTGATTTTGATGCGATCTAGACTTCAACTGATAGTGGTGGTTTAGTAGGGGCCTTTGGTATCCAAATCCATCGGTTACTTGCGTAATACCCTTAAGCATGTAGCAACGCTTTGGATATCCATCGTGGCGTTGTATTGGCTCTCCATCGATACCTTTGTCTATGAGGCTTGGGTTTCTTTTGTGGTCTTCTACGATATTTATAAGTCCAAAGCCTATCCTTTGTATTGTCTCCTGACCTTCTTGTTTCAAGCATGGCCTCACTCACTGTTTCTCTTTGTTCAACATGCACTTGTATCAACTCTTCCAACAAGTCCTTGCTCTCGTTACTAGGCTTGCCTGGTATGTCGGAATGTTCCTTATCTTTTCCTCAAGGTTTAATGAGATCATCCTTACTAAAGATTGTGATTATCCTCACACCCGGTAGTGTCAAGCGTATCCTCTGTGCTACATGATTAGCCTCTAGGGTCCATGCTTCATAGGTCAAGATATTAAAATTCACTTCTTCATCGATGAGAGCATCGACATACTACTCTCTTTTTGTGGTGAGTCTAACCCTAAGATAAGCAAGCAATACTATGTCTTCATCTTTTGGGTCTTGGCTTATAAATTCAAGCTTTCTGATACATACCTTTGAGTTCCCAACTACACAACTAGATGTGGATTCTCTACTAATGTCTTGGGACGTCTGTGCAGTGTCGCTCAAGGTGTATCTATCTGTAGGACTATCATGTCTAGTCATCCTCGCAGTTGTAGCTTGATGTTGTTGCATTCCGCTTTGACTAGATGCAGTCCGAATGCAACCTACATATGTTTTTGTGGTGTGGCCTTTTTGCCCTTGTTAGCTAGATTGGCCCATTGAGGTTCTAGGGTCTCTTTTTGTCTTTTTTTAGGTATGGGCTTGTGGTTGTTGTTTTGCAAGTGAGAATCTATGCTTGTGTGGAGCCATCAAGCCCTTTCTACAGAGTTGACCACAAATTTGTGGCAACAAGCATGTAGTTTCTACTTTGCTCTGTCGTAATTACGACTGTAGCACCTCAACTTGAACATCATCAAATTGCATTATTCAATGTGACGGTTATGGAAACTCGAGGCTACAAATTTAATTTTGTCAATGACTGTCTTGTAACAATTGTATCTCGCCACGTGATTGCACCTGCTCCCATGGCTTACTCATGTCAGTTCCCACTAACATGCATGCTCTCTACTATGACCTGAGTCTGTATCAAGCGTCCCCCTCTGCACGGAGTGGCTCTGATACCATGATGAAAGTGTGAGAATGGTTGGAACACTAGGAACTAATTTGGGGGACCTGTCACAGCACTCGTTTTCTCTCTAGTCTACTTGGGGGAGGTGCAGAGGGGGGTCCCCGAGGGGGGCGGGGCGGGGGGGAGGGGAGGGCAGTCCCCCCGGCCCGTGCAGGGCCATTACGCTAAATACCATGCGTGATTTAAAGAAGCATTCATAGCCAAGTTTTGAACTACTTGCTTTGGATTTTAGTCTACTGATAGATCTATGATGTGCTTTCAGCTCTATATGGTCTTTGGGTCGGTTTTAGGGTCTACAAGTTAAAAATTTGGAAAAAATCCAAATTTGGCCTAACATGTCTGAATTGTAGGATTGAATGCCCGATTTGGCCCGTCTAAATGGCCGAGGATCGAATGAGAAAAGGGTCGAATGCAACTTGTCTGAATATCAAATTCAGCTAGAGTCCGAATGTGGTTGTCCGAGGGCCGAATGCCGAACGGTAGTGGGTGAAGTTGACCGGGCCGAGGGCCAAGTGGTTCATCCGAATGGGTTTGGGCCAAACGACCGAGGACAGAGCTAGATAGGCCGAATGCAAAGTTGGTCCAAATGGTGAATTCGGCTAGACTAAATGTCAGCTTGTCCGAGTGGGGTTGGGGCTAAGGGCTGAATTTTCATATGGCTAAGTAAGATGGGCTGAATGGTTGATTCTGCTAGGCCGAGTCCTAAGCGTTCGAATGGTGGTGGGCTAAATGGCCAAACACAAGAGGGCTGAGGGCCAATTCTAGGACTCAGCCCAAAATCGCCATCACTCAGATGGCAGACCGAACGTGACGATTTTGGCCAACACATTAATAAATCACTCAAATCACATGATTTAGAGCATGGCCTATCACAGCCACCTCCAAATAAAAGCTATGGATAGAGGGGGAGAGTTGTATATACATGGAATAGCAAATAAACTCTAAAATGCAAATCAACAAACAAATCAAATCCTCTTGCCCTGTTATGACAACAACAGAAACCCCAATGTCTTTTTTTTTTCTTTTTTTAAAATCCTAATGCATCCAAATCACAAAGCAAATACCTACACTACTCCAACATGCTTTTTCAAATAAAAAAACCAAAAACTTACTTGCTAAGGAGATCGAATACCTCTTCAAACTCCCTCGCTTCCTACATATCTACCTCAAGCACTGGTTCATGGAAAACCCTACTTCAATGCTCGATTCGGAGCATGCAAGCACTCAAGGCTTGAATCCGTTGGTCCCAGCAACGGAACCAAAATGTAGAGGTAAGCAACCGCCAAGACCCATGGACCGCTTATTGTTTCAAGCATTTCAAGCCAAGCACTAATGGCTACCTCTCACATAGCCGACACGCAATCTCTCTCTACGAGTATAGTAAGCTTACCTCCATTCCCGATCGAGTTGCCTCCTCTCCCAAGCACTCCGGTAGCTCCATGATCCAAGTGCAAGCTTCAAGCAAGCTCAACCCTCAAGCTCCATGCTCCAAGATCCATTGCTGCGAGCAAGAGAAGAGAAGAGAAGAAGAGAGGAGAAGATGGAGAGCTTCTCCACCATGGTCCCTCACCCTCACACACTCACTTCCTCACACCCTCACACTTCCTCTCTCAAGCACAAGCTCAAGTAAGCAAGAACAAGAAAAAGAAGAAGAGAGCTACTTTTGGCAACACACAAGAATGAGCTTCTCATTCACTTTTCAACTTTATATACAAAACCCTAAATCCTTTTTGGGCAGTCATCCCCTTATCCCCTTTATTCCATTGTCCTCCTATCTTCCTAGCTTCCTTTCTACCGCCCATCTACCTTTACAATTTGCACGGGTGAGAGCCCCTCCGACGCTCTTAAAATAAATCATGGTGCGCCTTGCGCTCTTTTACAAAAGTATTGACCTGTGCTTTTTCTTGTGCACCTTTCTGCTTGATTTAGGAATTTTCTGCACTTCTTGTGTTTCCATATTTTTCTTGGCACGCCTATGTCTTCTGTTTTAGATTTTCTAGATTTTCCACCTTGTTCGTCTAAGGGTTAACAGTGTCAATCAAGTACCTCATGATGTATGGAAACTGTGGCATACATCAAGCTAACAATTGCGGATGCATAAGATCCTTGTCTATGTCAATCTTTTGCTTGTTTGACTTGGGATTGTCCTAATTTTGAGCTTTGTTTTGTTTCATCTAGAGATTTCAAATGGCTAGAACTAAGGCTACTACAAGAAAGAAAAACGTTAATCCTAGAGGCCTTGCTTCAAAGATCCATCAGTCCTTCAAGCCTTCCAAACTTGCAAAAAAAACAAAGCCAAGGAGAAAGTTTTCATACCATATTAGACGCCTGAAGGAGATTAGAAGTGTTGTAGAGGTGAACTCAAGCTCACCGCCAAGACCCACGAACTGCTTATTGTTCAAATATTTCAAGCGAGCACTAATGGCTATCTCTCACATAGTCGACGTGCCATCCCTCTCTACGAGTGTAGTGAGCTTACCTTGATGCCTGATTGAGTTGCTTTCTCTCTCAAGCACTCCAATAGCTCTATAATTCTTAATGCAAACTCAAGCATCCTCAAGCCTCCACCTCCAAGCTCCATCCTCCATAGCCGCATGCAAGAGAAGAGAAGAGAAGAGAAGAGGAGAGAAGAAGAAGAGAGGAGATGGTGAAGAGCTTCACCTCCTTGATCCCTCACCCTCACACACTCACTCCCTCACACTCTCGTGCTCCCTCCCTCAAGCACACACAAGTAAGCAAAGAGAAGGGAAGAAGAGAAGAAGATGAGTCTCTTGTTTCCACACACCAAAAAATGAGCTTCTCATTCACTTTTCAACTTTCTATACAAAAACCTAAATCCATTTTGGGCAGTCATCCCCTTATCCCCTTTTTTACATGGCCCATCATGGCCTAGGTCCTTTTTCCTATTGTCCTCCTATCTTTCTAGCTTCCTTCCTACAGCCCATCTACCTTTACAATTTGCACGAGTAAGAGCAGGTGAGATCCCGGCGCTCTTAAAATAAATCATGATGCACCTTGCACTCTTTTACAAAAGTATTGACTTGTACTTTTTCTTATACACATTTCTCCTTGATTTAGGACTTTTCTACACTTCTTGTGTTTCCATATTTTTCTTGGCATGCCTTCGTCTTCCGTTTCACTTTTGCCTTGGCCTTGTCTTCCACTTTTGATTTTCCACCTTGTTCGTCTAAGGGTTAATAAGTGCAATGAAGGCTCTAGATAATGCAATTCCTGAACTACCCTTTCAAAGGCTCGTTAGAGAAATTCGTGACAACAAGCATAGACTTGATAGTTTTAGATGGACAAGGACAACTCTCAATTGCATCTAGAAGGTTGCATAAGATTTTTTAATTAAGTTTTTTCAAGATTCCTATATCAATGCTGCTCATGCACATAGGCTTACACTTATGGACAAAGACATGATAATTCTTAGAAGGTTAAGATACAGGTTTTCAAAGGTTATTGAGTTAGTCCCCTTACTAATGTGAAGACTTTCAATATTTTAAATGTGTCTCCAGGCTGTCGACCGATGCTAGAAGGCTGTTAGGAAGACTTGACTACTAGGAACTCGGACTCCAAGTCGATCCTAGTGGGAACGGCCAGATAAGTTCTGTTGCGAGGCTGACTCGAGAGACCCTAGTTGGCAAACCGTGTGTCATTCCTTGGGAGTGCCGGGCTGCATCTTCTAGATTGATCTCTTGATGGGCTACTAAGACGTGTCCCGAAATTTGAGGGGCGAGCACGTTATAGTATGGCCTCAAGGGGCCCACATAAAAAATGTAAGTGCATCACATGAATTCACCAATAAGGGTATATTATTTGATACAATTTAGACAAGCCTATAAGATTACACTTTTAAAAGAGGTTTTCTATTGCATTTAAAAAATCCATAATTTTCTTAGTAAAGAGGAGCTATTTTATCACCTCATAACATGTAAGTACCTCTAGGTTTTCTACATACCCCTTGAATGCATGTTATATGCAAGGGATATGGCTTAAATCAAGCACTTTGAACTATTAAAATGTACTAAAATGATGTGTTGTTTTAGACACATGGTTCAAAAAACTACAAGCAAACTAAGGAAGAGCGACAATCCCAAAAGCTACATGAGCATGTACTTGGCTCAAGTTTCAACACAATGAAATGATTTGATATGAGCTTCTCTATGTCTCTAAGCTTCCATCTTAGAGCATTAATTAGCCTGTTGAACATTTGTTCATTGTTTCTTATGACATCCATGTTTTCAACATGGTACTAGAGCCACGGTGAGCTATTGTTGGTTATAGTACATAATATTCATGGTAGGATTCTTGTAGAATTACACTAGGATTTTGTTAGGTTTGGCTTATGAGGTTCTCTCCTACTTGCTCCTTACTTTTTAGATCCAATTCACTACTTTTTAGTCATTCCCAATTATTTCACATTATTATCCAATCGCATATGGATAACAAGAGCTAAATTTCCTTGTAGGTCCATATACCATATCTAGAATATTCTATGCCCTCAAAGTGCTCCTAAAATTCCACCCAGTAGAAGGCTCAATACATTTGCCACTCTATTGATAGAGGATAGACTAATAGTAGAAGAATGCTATCCTAATGCCCATTGTCTACTCATGCTCAAGTCATCTGCTACCATTTTGTGACCTGCATCACAAAAGCACCTCTTTCATAATAGGATTTCTTTCTCTTTGTTAAGATAGGCTTCATGTTGACTTGGCCATTTTCATGTCAAAATTGCCATACAACTCTCCTACTACCATCTATCAGTAGCCACATGACTCATTGTTGCTAGGACTAATAGGATATGCCCTTCATCATGAAGCATAAGTAGTTGTCATGGCTAGTTCATCCCCCATTCTTTTGTTGACCAACAAATCTAATAATGACATAGTGTGCTTGCTACCGGCCTTTTATTGCATATGAGATTTTAGACAAATTCCCACTATAGTTCCCACATTGTGAATTATGACAACAACATGAACTTCTTCAAGGGAGGAATCGTATATTAGACCATATTACCTAGCTAGATGCAGTTGTTGGGGGCAAAGGGTTGCCAACCCACTGTCCCCAACCATGCCTAGCTAGGTATGTGGTGTCTCTTGAGTAGAAGCTCATGGTGTTGAACATTATAGGGATAAAAAAGGGAGTCAGATCTATATGCAGAAGTAGTCCATGGGACCTTCACCAGAGAGGTGGACTTGGTTGAAGCCTCATTCACATTGCACAAACCAAATATATATAAGCAAAGGGAATGAGAGTGTATGCATGAATAAGGACTTGGTGTTTCAACCTAAGCCAGATGGCACACCAAGGCTTTGACTCATCTTTCATTATGCGTTGCCCATTCGTTTGCCCTTTTTGTCATCTCCTCAATGCTTTTCCCCTGCCTCTGAGCTAGCACTATCAGCCTCTGTTCTTGATCTTCCATTTCTCTTTTCAATCTCTGTTACTCTTCATGTGCTGAGGCTGCCTCTTGTGTCAGTTTCTCCACTTCTTTTTTGTATCTTCATGCTCTTTTCTCCCTCTGAACCTCTAGTTCCTTGATGGCTTTAGTGATCTTCTCCATCTCTGCTTTCAAGTCCTCATAAAGCCCCACGATTTCTTCATTATGTCTTGTAGCCATTCTTTGAGCTCACCACCATGGCTATTTGGCAAGTTTTCTTCAATTGAAATGCAGTCATGGCCTCTTTTTCTACTTCTAGCTTTGCTCCACTGCCACCATTTTCTCTTCCATGGCTTTCTCTAGTTGAGCAAGCTCCTTGACGTATTCATCGTACTCCGCAAGTGGCATCTATGTTGCGGGGATGGAGGTTCTAGAGGTTGCCACCTTTTGCTTCTTCGAGTCCTATTTGGACTCGGTATCTACTGGTGCCGGTCTTTTAGTTCCTACCAGAGGGGTCCCTTCTCTTGCTCCTTGGCTCATTTCCTTGTTCACAAAGTATTGGACCCAGGCCATTAGGTTGCTAGCATCCACCTAGGTCATGGAGCTATGTGTGGCTATGGTGGTGGTAGTGGAGGCAGGTGCTAGGAGAGTAGAAATGGGGGTGATTTGGGCCTTGCCCTTTCCTTCTTGCACTATAGGTGGTATGAGTTCCAACACATGGGCACTTGAGCCCGGCCCTTCATCCTCGAAGCAGGCGCATGGGCTGCAACTTGTCATTCTACTTGGATTGCTGCTCAATGGATCTGTGCATTGCAAAGGTTATATCTTCCTCCTCCTTTCTTTTCAACTCCTCCTCATCTTCGTCTATCTTTCTCTTTCTTTCCTCCTCGGCCTTCTTGGAATCCCTGCGAGCCTTTTGTAAGTCAGCTTTTCCTTTTTTCCTCCTCTCCTCTTCTTGCTTTTCCTATGAAATTTTCTTCTTTGTCTTCTTAGCCTCTCAATGGCTAGTAGACTACTCTTCCTGTTCCATGTCCTTTTCACCCTCACTCATCATCCTTTTGCTAGATTGTGCCTCTTATTCTTGGTGATGTGGCAACTTGCTCGGCGTCTCATCCACTCCTTCTCCCTCTCCTTGCCCTTGCCCTAAGGCTTCTCTAATGATGGTGGTAAGGACCCATCGAATCCAATGGTTGAGCCCTTTGAAGATGAAGCTTTCCTTTTAGCCTTGGTGGTAAGGGACTCTCCTCTGGCAGGCCGTCCTCCTGTTGCTAGAGGCTTTGCCAAGGTCTTGATGGTCTTTCTTACAAACCCATTGAGGTTCACCTCATCTAGTGATCGTGTTGCAATGCTCTCTAGCAAAGGGACATTAATGCAACTCATGATTGTGTTATACCTCTGACTAGAGAACAATGCGTGCACCATCTTGGCCTAGAGTTTGATTTCAGGATCCAGAATATCCGCCAAGCTGATGCCATCATTGGTGTGGACCTTCACCTTGTCCATCCCTAGCATGGCATAAACATCTCTCTTCGGCTTTCTCTCCACTTTGTTTGCCATGTCCAATGCTCTTTCTACCAACTCTAGGGTTAGTTCAACCTGCACTCGACAAGTTTCTTCTCCCTCCTACATGGTCATGGTGTCGCGGTTCCTATGAAAAGTTCGTAAGAACTTCGTGCAATGGATGTAATCAACCCCTTGGCCCACTGCTTCCATATATTTCTATAGATTGCAGTGCTCAATAATCTACCTCACGGCCCATTCTTTGATGGCTACATCCTCTAGGTTGAAGCGAAATTTAAATTGGTTGAAAGCCCTTGTCTCCACCGAGAGGCTATATTTTGCTCTGTTCTTCTTCCGAGAAAGGCAATTTGCCAGTCTTTTCTTGACCTGCCATGATGGTTGCCTGTCATGAAGCCATATTCACCATTAGTGCTTTTCAAATGAATTACTTGCAGAAGAAAAGACTCCATGCTTGTTGACGTAAGATGCTTAAGCACATTAGTGGACTTCTCCTTCAAGTAGTCCCTTCACTCCAAGATTTTATGCCATTTTTTCTCAATTCACAAATTAATTCTTCATATATTTTGGACATTGATTGAGGCTTTTTAGTTTTCCTTGTGCATTTTATTCACATTACATATTTGATTTTACCTTTTGATTTCACCTTACCCCCTCTCCCCTTGAGAATGAGAAGGATCCTTCCTAGGATTATAGATTAAAGGGTTAAGGGCATTCAACACCTATGCACGGTGCTTCACGTCCGCATGAGCCAAGCATAGAAGCTTGGATTATATTCCATTTTAGTATAGTGGTCCATGTTGATAGGTCTTATGCCTACGTGATTGATGTAGGTAAGGACATCTGTTAGGAAGTCACCAAAATTGATTTGGCTAGCAATGTGTAACTCCTCCTAATTTAGAATACGATCTAAAGATGGATGTCAGGAGGTGCACTTCTAGGGGTTTGTTACGAATTGTTGTCAAAACCCTATAGGAGGTTGGAGCTACATAAGTAGGGTCATACTCCGAGGTTTTGATAGCATGTCTATGTTCAACATTAGTCATGATTTGATAACCTTAAAATTCCCATTGAAGTCAGAGAGCACACCATTTCCTCAAGAAGGAAGAGTCATTGTCAGCAAGATGTTCCAATTCTTGGATTTCCTGGTCAGTGGTGTATGCAATGCGTTGACCATATGATGTGATGAGGCGTCATTTCTGTGTTTGCTCGCAGGAAATTTTGGTGGCCATTAACTCCTCAACTACTTCGGCAGCCTTAACGAATACAAATTTAGATTCTTCCCATGAGCAAGGTAGCATATGCACCTCCATTGCTAAAGGCTCTTCCAAAAGGTCTAAGTCCAAGTGGTCATAGCTTTTAGCAAGCACCCAAAAGGTGGCATCTAAGCATCTAAGGCAAGCAACTAAGTCATCCACCATGTTCTCAACGAAGTCCAAAGTGAAGGTTAGAATTGATCTCTGCTCATAAGAGGGTCTAAGGCTTGTAGGTGGCTAGGGCCTCACTGAACTAGAGAGTTCAGCTGATTGTTGCAGCTCTAGTTGCTTCTGTAGTTTTGCCTTGGCCTCTTGTTCAATGGGCTGGGTTGTGGGGTTGATAATGGTGGTTCTAAGGTTTGAGGGGTACCATTAGGCCCAAGTTGAGATAGATTGTTAGTAGCTGGCTGCGATTTTGGCCTATAGACTATTTTAATTTATGTGGGGCTGGGCTTTAAAGGTTCTCTGGATTTAGTAGCTTGAGTCTCTTGTGGCCTGAGTACCTGATCTATTCTGATGGTTCGTGTGGTCAAGCTTGAGGGCAACGTTTGAGTAGAGCCTTTAGCCATTTTGGCTTTAGGTACCCAGATCCAAGTGTTACCCACATAGTAGCCTTGCTCTTATAATAAGGTCTTAGGGACCCATCGCAGTTTTTGACCATATGTCAATGTTTATGGTTTCGTTTTGACCTCCTAGGTTTCAAGTGGGGGTCTTTAGTGTTGCGGAGCCAGGGATGTGTGCTCCTACGTGGCAGGTTTGGATGTTTAGGTATCCATGGATGCCTTGGTCTAGGGGTTGTATTTTTGGCTTCAGTAGTTTGTAGGTCTTTAGGTTTGGGGGGTTGTGGCAAGTCATGACCCCTCTCCTTAGACTTGGCGGTGGCTTTCTCCATCAATGACTTTGTGGACTTCACTAGAGTCGTGCAGCTCTTGCTGAAAGCCGTAACTATATGTACGTTGCCTATGGCTAGGTGAATACGCTGGGACTTGTAGTCAACATTGCAATGATCTTGCTTTTCAAATGTGAGTCCTAACAACGATTTCGTACTTGCATCCTTGGTGTTTGTTGGCAACACATAGAAGATCATTGGTATACTTTCAGACTCGATAAAGGCTGCAATCTTGCACTTTTCCAAGAGTGCATATGATCGACACCCATATGGGCTAAGTTTGGCATTGGTGGGTTGTAACTATGCTCAGCCAATGTGAGTCCAATGATTGTGATTTAAGACATTAAAGTCAGCTCCATCATTGATCAATGCATTGAAGGTGTGTGTTTGCTTGGCAGTGACCATTATACTTAGGTAGGCTATCAATCTTTGTGATAGTGGCCACTCGCACATTGACAAGGGGTTCCCTCAGTAGCAGTTTGTGCAGTGAGTGCACAAGAGGGTAGTACTTCTTTATGTGGCTACCATTGAAAACGTTGATGCCCTCACCCTCTAGGGTTTCGAGTTCCACATTGCCAGTTTGATTGATGGTGTGAACTCAGAAAGTTCCTAGCCCTGAACTTCATTTTCTGCTTATGTCCCTTGACTGAGTACAGTAGTACCAAGTCTCCATGTTCAAAATTACACTGCTTGACGTGCTTATCAAACTAGCTTTTGCGACTTGCCTTCTCACATATTAGCATGTGGGTGGCTAGAAGTTGAGTTTTTGATAGGCGTTCTAGGTCAACTAGGCACTCTATCTATGCCTCCTTTTCATCCCATCTCTCTTGATGAGCGATTCTCTACCTAGGAACAAAGAACTCTATAGGTAGAATTGCTTAAGTCCTGTAGGTCAAGCTAAAGGAAGTCTGCCCCACTGCCATTTTGTAAGCTGTGTGGTAGGCCCATAAGGTTACCATGATTTTGTTATCCCAGTCATTGCATGAAGTAGAGACTACCTTGGCTAGGACGTTTACTAGTATTTTATTCATAGACTCATCTTGGCCATTAGCTTGAGGATAGTATGGTGAGGATTTTCAATGGATGATTAGAAAGGTGGATAGGAGATGAGTGATTACTTCAATGTTGAGGAAGTGCATGCCTTGGTCGCCAACGAGTTCAATGGGGCAGCCAAATCTTGAGATTACCTATTCCCAAAGGAACTTGGCCGTGGTCCTAGCATCATTCTTTCTTGTAACTCATGCTTCCGCCCACTTCGTGATGTAATCTGTGTAGCAACAATTATGTATTTCGCTTGTGAGTATTGTGTTGCAGGGCTGATTGGCCCAATGAAGTCAATTCCCCATTTCTCGAATGGTTGCCTTGCAATGATTAGACTCAAATCCATTTTTCCTTGCGAAATGGTACCTTGGTCCTTTAGCACTCATCACAGTGCTTTACGAATCGTGCTATATCTCAAAAAATAGTAGGCCACCATAGTTGAGACTATAGCACCTTCCAGGTCATTGTGTCTCCATTGAAATGCCCTCCTGCTATTCTGTCGTGTGCCTCTACAAGTGCATTGTGCATTTCATGCTCGCACACACATTTGCGCAGCAATCCGTCTTGCCCTAGCTAATAGAGTTGGCCTACTATCAACTGATAAGGTTGGACTTTCAGAATGAGTCGTCGAAGTCGGGCTTTTTCTATTGGTCATTTAGGGAGTCCGTGCTCAAGCACTTGGACTATGTCATCTATCCATTAAGGCATCAAATCAACTCTAAACAAATCTTTTGTGATGGATAGGCTAAATAGATGTGCATCAGGTAGTTTGTCTGCAATGCCTTGTCTAGTAGCTTCTCTTGTGGGGATGCGAGACATATGGTCATTCATATAATGATGCTTTCCTTTTTGCGCGACCACAAAGAAGTCGAATTCTAAAAGCAGAAGTAATCATCGAGCTATACATCCTGTAGTGCACGGTTTATTAATAAGGTGAAGTAGGGCTTGATGGTCAACAAAGAAGGTAAAGGACATAGCCAAAAGATAATGCCAAAACTTCTTCACAGTAAACACCATGGCTAAACCTTCTCTCTCCATTGTCGAATAATTCATTTTCGTATCCGTGAGTTGTCTGCTAGCAAAGCTCATAGGATAGACTAAGTTTTGTTCACCAGGCTGGCACAACACTACTCCTACAACAAACTTAGAAGCGTCAATGTGAACATGAAAAGTGATTGTCCAATCTGGGGCTCATAAAATTGGTGCAGTGGTTAGAGCCTTTTTCAACTTCTCATACGCACATTGGCATTCCTCGGTCCATTCGAATATAATCAACAACTTGTATAGCGGTCTAGCAGTCAATGCATAGTTCAACACAAACTGCCAATAATACCCTATATGGCCTAGGAAGCATTGCACTCCCTTGTAATTAGTTGGTAGTGGAAGATCAACGATAATCCTGACTTTCGAGAAGTTGGTGGAAATGTCGTTCTTTGACACCACGTGCCCTAGGATGCATCCGTGCTGCTTTACCCAAAATTGGCACTTCAAGGGGCTCAACGAGAGATGATATAATCGGCACCACTCAAAGACAGGTTGAAGTGTGTCTATGTGCTCCTTCCAAGTGGAGTGAACACACAGATTGTCGACAAAAACCTCTAACTCCTTCCTAATCATATCCTTGAATATAGCACACATGAGTCTCTGGGGAAGGTAGCTGGCACATTAGTCAACCTGAAAGGCATGACTATGTAGGCAAAGACTCTCCACTCAATGGCAAAGGCAGTCTTGTGTCTATCGTCAAGGTGGATTCTCACCTGATTGTACCCTGAGTCTAGGCAACTGTAGGCCTCTTTATCAACCACTCTCTTGAGCATGTGCTTGGTGTACGACAATGGAAAATTATCTCTCTTTGTAGCACCATATACATTTTTATAGTTGACACACACTTTGATCTTCCTATTCTTCTTTAGTAGCACGATGACTATGGATGAAACCCAGTCCATGTGCTCAATCTCATAGATGAATCCTACTCTCATTAGCTTATCAATTTCTTTCTTAGCAGCATGAGCATGTTTTGGATTCACGGGATATGGTCGCTACTTGACCAGCATTGCGTCGGGTGTCATGGGTATATTGTGAGTCACTACACTCGAATCTACCTCTTTGAGTTCCTCCAAGGTCCAAGAAAAGATGTCTATATACTCTCGCAAGAGAGCAATGAGACTTGCTTCCTCTTTCTTGGTCAGGTAATTGGCTATAAAGGCAGGTTGGGGTGTCTCCCCCTCCTTAGCTAAATTGACCTCCTTGACCTTGGCAGGTCCTCCTATTCGTTTGCTTGCTAGCCCTTGCATTTGGCTCCTAGAAAGATCACCACCCTATCACCTTTCTTGAACTTAGTGAATCTCCTTGGTAGGTCTTGCAGTGTTCTTTGCCCCTTTACCTACGCATCCTTAGGCTACTTCTTTCTTTCCTCCTTTAACCTTGGACATGTGAGGTGGATGGGTAAGTACCCCTTAGTGTGTCTAATCTTAGAAGGTCGAGGTATTTTGGGATCACTATCTAAGCTTATTCGGAATCGAACTCTCCATCTTCGCTAGAAGAGGGAGCCTCTCCCGGTGGTTGTAGCTCTGATGGTGAATCCGTCCTAAGCAATGGCGCGGCACTTGGTTGGCTAGGCCTGCTCGCTCAAAGTCTACTGCACCTACATGCTCCAACCAGGTGCGATCACAATCCATGCACATGACTCCTCTTTCGATTCTAAAGGCATTTCCATTGTGTGGTTTGGAGTCTGCTCGTATTTGCTCTATCACCTGTCTCTCAGTGTCGTATTCTATCATGTCAATTTCCCCTTCACTCTCATCATCACTAAAGGAACAACAGTCCTCATATTCATCGTTAGAGCTATCTTTGTCCAATTTCCGGTCATCTCCTAAGTCTTGACATGTCTTGTCCCTCTTGTTGGTGACTAAGGCCCAATTGTACATCAAGTTTAGATCGTGTACTTTGCTCCATCAACCCTTAGGTTCATTCAAGAGATCTTCAAGTGATTTAAGGTTCGATGATGGATTACCAACTAACTTATCGATCAGGTGCTCTAAGATCTCATGGAGCTCTCGCTTGTTGTTTCATGCTTGGAATATGACCGGATTGGGTCCTCTCTACACGCTCCTAGTCATCATGCAGATTGGCATTGAGGGCTCTTCTCGGGTGTTTCCAGCCACCTTAACATCTTGCTCATATTCCTTGTTGTTCGAGAATGGCAAGTTGATTGTAGTAAGGACATGCATCCAGTCTCGCTTATCCCCATGGCAAGGGATATACTTAGTCAATGGCCTGTAAGATTTTCTATTTTGATCCTTCAGCATAGTGGAAATGGCATCTAGGTCGTTGGTGTGGTCTTCTAGGTGTCCATCTCTACTCTTACGGCTTCCGTTTGATTGCCTAGCAAGATCAAACCATTGCCCCAGTCTTCTATGACTCTTGTATTGTGCATCCAGGGTGAGCCTATCAAGATGTCATAGTCCACTCCCTTCGTGACTATAAAGTCAACCAAGAATTGGACTCCTACGATCTTGACTGGCCAATTCTTTAATACACCAAATGGCTTCACTTTTATCACATTAGCCACTGTGATATTAAACCTTGCTATCTTGACCAATGGATTATCCCAGGTCTGAAGCACTGCATGGCTTAGAACACTGACTCCCACTCTTGTATCTACAATTCCTTTCCTTGTGGTATCACCTAGAGCTAAGACCGACAAGTTAGCATGCATTTTAATGCCCTCTCAAAAAACATTGACATGTAAGGATTTTGGCACTAAGTGCAGCATTAAACTTGGTATCTACGTCTCTCCATCATGTTGGTGTGAGTCAACAGCAACAGCTTGCTCCATTGACCCTTCAACCCACTATTTCAGCTCTCGCCACAATGGAAGATGCTGCCTAAGCATATCTCCTAGGCTTAGTGTCATGGGGGTGGCCACTAGTGAGGTGAGGAGATTGGCAACTGCTTGTCGCTCTCCTGTCCCTACATTTCCTTGCCAATAGCCTTGATTTATTTGTTGGCCCGTAGCATCTAGGCTCTATGCGACACTACTTGTGGTGCAGTCACATCTCTTGATTTTGGTTGTGGAGGTGATACTAGTGTGCTCATGCTTGAAAGATCATTGATCTTGTCCTCCAGTATGGGCTCAGCGTCTTTTAGGTGTTCCTGGGCTTCTTTCACCCACTCCTTCACCTTTTCAATGGCTTCGAGTTGGCGCTTTGGGCTGGGGTACTCCCCAACCTTCGCATTTCCCTTCTCAACCATCCTTGGGGTTGACGTTTGTGCTTTTGTGTCTATCACTTTCTTTCTCACAAGTAGCATTGTGGCACTCTCCGTTTTCAACATGACCTTTGCGTCTGATTTCTTCTTTCTTCTCATACGGCTTTTCTATCTGATTGAGGCTGCATCTAAGTTGCTAGGCCCTTGCAATGATATGCCAACCTACTTTGTCTGCGCACAGGTCATGACATGCAATGGGATAGGCATGGCCTCCCCATAGAACGTCTCAACACCGAACAACACCAATGGGTCTAATGGCTCGTTTGTCAAGCTAGAGGATGGTTTCCATCTAGGGCAATCAACAAAGAGGTGTGTGGTTCCACATTCAGTGCATCTCTAATCAGCCTTGTCTCGATTTAATTGCTTCGTTTCAGGGGAATGCAAAGAGATATGTCCTGTGTGACTACAAGTCCAATACATGATTAGCTCTTGGGTCTACCCTCCTAAGCCTCTACCTCTTCCTCTTCCTCTTCCTCTTCCTCTTCCTCTGCCTAATGCCAAAACTGGTACTGGTCAGTAATCCATAAGGATTGCATTGCCCTCTTTGTCATACGAGATGTAAGGGTGCACATAGGGATCTTCGTCATTCGGCCCTTCCACATAGTGGACTAGAGCATCACTTAGGTGATGGGTCACATAGGGTCAAGGTGGTCTAGGTATGCCCATAGGGTTTATCTCCATCCTAGGAATGACTAGCTTGGCATCATTGGGTGTTGGGAGGGCCAATGGGGCTCCCCTTTTGAAGAAGTTTGATAGTCTGTTCGCTAGGTAAGGTTGATTGTATGGTTGCGAGTATGGGAGTCTCCTCGACGGTCTACAATGCATGGCATCATGGCCAAATCTACCACAATTGGTACAAGATCGGGATTGAGGGCCTTGACACTGAGCTGGCAAGTGGTTCCCACCACAATACATGCATTGGATGTGAGGGCATGTTGGTCATCTCATCATCTCTTGTAATCTAGCTAGCTCCATCTTCATCTCTACTAGCTCCTTGCTTGAGTCAGTGCCCTTGCCTTTATCCTGAGTACTTGGACCTGACCTTTTGCTTGTTGTGTCGAAGCTCTCTCGAAATTCCTAGAGGTAGTCTCCTCTCGATTCGATCTCCTGGAGTTTCTCTCCTTGAGCTAGTCATCCACTCTAATGGCCTCTTCAAAGACCCTAGCTAGTGCATCCTGCTACAAGATCAAGTTGTCTGCCAAGGTCTTATAGAGCTTTTCACTTCGTATTCCATTAATGAACACTATGGACACGGCTCTCTCGGTTGGTCGCTTGCTTGTTGGAATTCTCTTGAAGAGACTCGAAGAATCTCTTAATGAAGAGATTTTTAAGGCTATTGAAGTTGACTCACTCAGTAGCATCTAGACTTGTGTACCAAGTCTGTCCATTGTTGCCTAAGCATAGATCAAACACTTACAAGCATTGAGCAGGGTCGGTGAGGCCATTGGCCTCGCAAACTTGCTTGAACTATTCCACAAAGTTATTCAGGTCGACGGGTATTTATCCAACTGTTTCGCAACAATGGGGATTTTTTATTGGCCCTTGGAGTCCTAATTAACTCCTAGTCCTGCGAGTAGCGGTGTTGCTAGTGCCGCGACACTCTACTCTACTGCCATGTTATCTAATGATTGCTTCATCAGAAGCTCACTCAGTGTGAGGTCTCCTTCTAGAGCTCTCTCCCTCTATGTGTCTGGTCCGACTGATTTCTACTCGCTAGGGCTAGCACTCACTAGATGTCTTGCATTTCCATGTTCTAGCATAAGCTCTTGGTCGGTTGATCCTGGTTATAAGCCACTATGCCCTGCAAAGTCTTATGTGCTAGCTTTCTTGCCTCTTCAAGATCTGCTATGACAGCCTCCACAGGTCTGCCATGTTGGTCTAGCTGAGTTTGAGCGTTATATTCGTTCACCATTTGATGGATCTTCTCTAGAAAACCTCCCAAATCAAGCTCATCATTGTATCTGTCGTCTGAGCTCGTCTCTGCCATATCTATGGTCTCATGCTCCCCCAAGTTGTCGATGAGATTGATTAGGTCGGGTAGATCCACTTCTCTGATAGAGACTACCCCTACTATGCCTAGCTTCTCTATCACTTTCTCAGCTTAGTCCTACGCTTAGGGTTTCAATCACCCAACTATGTCTCCGGGTCTTCTCCTACTAGTGGGTTCCTTCATGTTATTATGTCTAAGTAAGTTTCTTGTTAATTACAAGTAATTTTCAATCTACATTCACTCAATGTGTGTGGGTGTGTACTCTTTTCCATGCACTGTACACAATCAGGCTTTCAGCTTTTCTTAAGTGTACTTCAAGTAACAAATGCAAAAACAAGACAACCATTCAGCTTCCACACCCTTCCTTGTGTTCTTGACCTGATGGGGCTCTAAGCTCGGTTCCTAGCCTTTCTTGTTGCTTGTTAGGATCTCCGTCGTATCATTCAATTTATTTAGGGTCAATTTAGGGTCCACTAGCTAGCCTATGACTCTAAGCATGTCGAATTTTCCCACTTAGTGTGTTAGCACTGTTTCCGGTTGTTCGGCTATGATTTCTAGGTCTAGAGCTACCTATAAGGTGTTTGGTGAATTCTCCTGGTGCGGGTTGCACTCTACGTCATCGGGGATGTGTCAGATTTCCAAATTTTTCTGTCAATGTGTGTTCGATTGTGCATAGTCCAATTCTGAAAATTTACATGACCACTTGGACTGTGCACATGTAGTCTTGTGTCCTTTTCATGGATGACATCTTCAATCTTCAATCTCCATGATGATAAATTTACAAAGGTAATATGAAGGATACTAATCTTTAAAATAAAGGTTCATTGCAAAATAGTCCATTGATGTGATAATAATATAGTCCATTATAAAAACCAACAATGAACTAAAATTCTTTTCTTACAAATGTATGATAATTTTTAAGCGATTGCTATACAAGTGATCATGTTTGGTATATATGAGCAAAGGTCATAAAGTATATAATGGTCAATTGTATGCAATCGATAAGAACGAATAGTAGTGGGGGACTTGGACAATGAAGGAGAGGAGATGCATATAACTGCACCATGTGAAGCTATGCCTTCAATAGTTAAGGCAACCAAAGTATCAAAGAAAGGCAAAAGGACTCCTAGAAAGGATATCCCTTCTCCTAAGAAAAGTTCTCAAAAAAAGAGATAGCTTTGTCTCATTTCTTATAAGCCCTTGTGTGTATAAGTCATGGAGATGGCTAACAAAAATTTGCCACAAAATGTGTACATGTATTTTATATTGAAAAAAAATAGATCTTTTCTTCCATATCTTTGCATTGTATGTTCTTCTCTCTTCTCATTGATATCTACAAAAAATATGTTACAAATGTTTGTTAATTAATAAGTGGATATAATATGATATAAAAACTTACTCGTTTGTCATTAAGTTGGAACACAAATGAGTATGGTAGTTTAATATCTTCATTCTATAAATCCATCCTCACTTGATATAGCGTACACGATGATCGAACCTTTAGGATTGCAACAATGTCCTTGTTGAACCAAATATCAAGATCCACTACAGGATCTTTTGTAAAATTATCAAGATTTTGGCCTCCAAAATACATCAAACCTCACTCAACTCGTAACCATATGTAGATCAATAAAAACCATGTCAAATTTGGTCTTTGTTTTATTGCACTCCTTATGTTGTGTGGACAATCGGGAATGCGATGAGACATACCCAAAAGCCCTAAAAATACATTGAAAAAAAATCATATTTACATTGGAAGCCATACAAAAAATACAAGATTGTTTGAAATAATGACTGCGAGCCATACACAAAATACAATAACTAGAAAATTGCCATTGCCCAACCTAAAACTCTTAATCAACTAGACTACCACCAACATAATGCCATCTACTATAATAAAATACAAAAACTAGAAAATTTCCATTACTCGACCTAAAACTCTAAATCAACCACACTACCACCAACATAATGCCATCTACTATAATAAAAGTGAAGTATGAAATTTTGAGTAACAACCATATATTTACAAGCTATAGAGTCTTGCTCTATCTTACATATAATTTTTTCTTATGTCCTAGTGTCCCATCCCTCATCAACAAATTGTATGACATGATTATATGTTAGTCTCTTCTCACTGAAAGCATGGCCTTTGATATTCTTATCTTTGCATTAGAAAAGAAATCAATAAATATATTAATAGGCATAAACAAAGTAACTTTACTTAGCGTACTTGAGATATTATGTTTTAATTCTCTTTGTATCTCAAAAAATATTATATATATATATATATAGCCCTCACTAGTAGATGGACAACTTAGCAAAGGCCACTCAAAGCTTGAAAAATCTAGCAAAGGAAGGGGAAATATTGATTCCCATTGGCTGCATTGCATAGGGACAATATAAGAATAGTCGTAAAAGAATATTCCATTCTCTGCAAGCTCTATCTTCTTTCTACTTTTGTATATTTTTTCTCCAATTGAACTATGCATAACATCAATAACATCAACAATAGACTCGACCAATTTCCATTCCTCAAGATTAGAGGGGTAGACACCTACAAGATTAAAAAAATGTTATAATGGAAAACCTTAAACTAAGTTCAAGAAAAGAAATACTTTAAGAATCAAATTTTTACAATTTGGTATATACATTGGAAGATTTTTAAGTTCCAAGTTCCAAATATAGCTCTCTATGCATCTTCTTACAATGTTGAGAGTCTCTGCATAGCTCGGATGACCTGAGAAAGGAGAATCATGGGCTTCCCAAAGTATCTTCTTCTTTGAAGTATTGGCTTCTTAGGATCCACAACCTTCTTTTCAAGTAGACAAGTCCTACTTCTGTAGAGAAGTTCAAATACTTGGACCACTCAAGGTTTATCTCCTTGGATATGACTTCTTTTATCATCTATTGATACCTTACATGCTTCCTTCTTAGCCATTTCTATGATTGGATTACTAGGCATTGATACCATGGCTATTAGAGATCTTGCCTTGGAGGGTTCTTTTGAGATAAGGGCGTTGAGAAATACTTTGTAGCTTAGGGCATCTGCAATGGCATTTTCCTTACCTAGCTTGTACTTGATCTCAACGTCATACTCATGCAAGACTTCAATCCATCATCGTTGCCTCATATTTAGGTTTGATTGAGTAAAGATCCCTTTGATAACTTATGATCGATGACTAAGGTAAATTTGATGCCAAGCAAATAGTGTCTCCCTAATTTGAGAGCATGAATTACAAGAAGTAGCTCTAGATCATGGGTAGCATAGTTCTTCTCGTGAATCTTCAACTTCCTAGAAGAATAGGCTATCGAATGGCCTTCTTGCATTAGCACACAACCTAATACAAAAAGAGAGCTTACATCAATGACAACTTCAAATTCTTAGTTCAAGTCAATAGACTCCACTTCATGTCCACCAATGCTCCAAATGCAATGGCAAAGGGTTATACGTATACTCCAAGATTCTCATGAAGCTATCCCACCAATAAAAATCAAGAAAATGCATTACTTATGTAAACATTGCTCGAAATACCAAGAATTTTTTCCAATTGCTTTGAAAGAGATTCCATTGAGACAGTTAGAGGGTGAATCATTTTTGCATCAAAAATTTCCTCAAATAAGGTTCTAAACAAATATTTATATTCATTAATTTCATTTTTCTCTGATACCACATGTGAGATGGCTGCTTGAGACATCCTCAATAGCACGATTTAGTGATTCATCGGGATGATTTTCTAGGTGACACTGCTCGGTACTCTTTCAAGTAATACGAGGTTTGTCGCCTAGACTCTCCCGACTCCACTTTGCAATAGAAGGTTTTGGCCATTCCTCCACGTGAATCCACCTAAATTTCACGTTCTAAGTAAACTAAGATCACCTATCCAAGTTCACTAGCGTGTTTCTTCGAGCAACTACTTGTGTTAGATTACTCGAGCCGCCAAAACTGACACATATCGCACTTGGTTCAAGAAGAGTGGAAACGATGGGGAGTATGTGTATGTTGACCTCTCTGCCAGTAAGGCAAAGTCTCACTCCATTCCTCTAAAATGATACGGAGTCAAGGTTCTAATTGATTCTATGGGTCAATATTTCCTATACTATAACGCATAGAATTTGTAAAGAAGCTCTTGGCTTACCAAGACCACCTTGCCTTAGGGTGGATTTGTTAGGAATCACGCCCTCCCACTTCCCTTAGTTGGGTAGTTTTTGTTGTTTACTTACCTAAGATATTTAAGTTGTACTCATAAAATCAGATTCATTAATTAATCTTTTTAATCACAATTTTTGTTCGCGTAATTTAAATCACAATACTCAAACAATAAAAACAATCATTTGGAAAACAGCTTCTTTATTTAATAGAGATTCTTACACAGGTGGTTACGTTCCACCGATATGGTAGAATGGCATGAAGGCCTTTAGTTTTCCAAGATTTCCACCCCTAATTAGTACCAAGGCCTCAAGAAGTCCATCTTGAGTTGCATAAGGGTTTAGATGATTCCTAGAAATCTAAGAGCTTATTGGCCAATGCCCACCTAGCACCCTTAACTCCTCCTACCCAAGGAGCTCCCTATGGAGCAACCTCTCGCCATCGGGGTCGGCCTGACCTCTCCAAATTGGCAAAGCTAATCCCCCTTGGAAAAGGGATCTGCAACTAGCCTTGGGGGAGATCTAGAGTGCTTTCCTTTTTATCCTTTTTGCAAACTTGGTACATTAGGATTTTGATTCAATTCAATCAACTTCCTAAGTGCATCAAGTTAAACTTGTATGCATTACAAGCACAAACAATTCTCCCTTAAGCAATATTTCTACACAAATAGGGAGGCAATTAGAGTAAGACCTTAACTTAGCGCCAATTCTTTCCAACTCGGCCCTCTTCTTAGCTTTTTGGATTTCTCATAGTTTCCCTTCACATTTTTCTTTCAACGCCTTCTTTTCGAGATCCAAATTCTGATTAATCTTCCTTCATTTGATCTCTCCTTGATTATTATTAATGTTTCTAACTTGTTTTAGTCTTTGTTCGTAATTTTCTCGTAATCTTCCTTGACCTAATCTTTATTGAAGATTGATCGCTTGACCTTCTTATGAGTTTTGACTATTTTTCTAGACTTCCATTTGTTGGGAAATGGTTAAATTTTGTCCCAATTTGTGAAATTAAGTTGGACCTTGGAATCATAATTTCTCCTTGGAAACTATATGAGTCAACAAGGCGAGGATGCTTCTTAGGAATTTTAGATTTTTCTATTTTTCCCAAATGAGAATTATATCGTCCTTTTGGTTATCTCATCACCTAGGATTCATATTCCACTTTATCATGTTGGCAAAGTGAACCAGTTCACATATCCTAGGTTCTAATAGTTACGTACTCGATATTCAATAATTTCTAATGAGCTATGTATGCAATTAATAATTTTGACTTATTTATAATGGTGTAATTTTTCTCTAAAGAAGGTACTTCGAATAATTTTAATGACATGCATTAATTATCCTAATTTACTTTATATGATTTATAAATGCTAAGAAATGCTATTTTTAAAATAATTATTTATGTTCATGAATTTGAAAATACTAAATAAATATTCTTAATGTAATTTTTCACTTTTTCCATAGCTTAAAAAATATTCTAAATATAAATTTCACTTTTTCCTATAGCTAAAGAAATATTCTTGATGCAATTTTCTTGCTTCTTAATTCTTACTAAATTTATTGGGGATTTTTCTAATGGTCCTCCTTGAATAAAATTTTAAAAAAATAGATTTCTATGATGTTCTTTGTTCATATGTAGCTAGAGATAATTTATTCAATACATTGTAATGTCATGTAATTTATCCTACCTTTCGAAATTTAAAAATCTAAATTAATAACCTCTAATTATTCTAACATTTCTTTCTTATTGAATTCATATTAAGCTATAACTTATTTGCCGAATAATAAAACTATTTTACTTAGATTCTTATTCATGTATTAATAAATTATCATTAATCCATAGAAGAACCTGGTTTTCTGTGTTGTGTGACAGCGTGTTGATGGTGTTTGCATCTATATAACTCCCAAGCTTCCTACTCCAAAATACAGGCTCTTCAAGTCCATTGCGAGTAGAGAGTCCGTGTAGGCTAGCTTTATTAGGCTTTGACGATCTTGATTGCGAGTCTCAAACGGCTAGGGAATTCCTCATGAGTTCGGAACGTAATAGGGTGGAATTACTATAGATCAAAGGAGTACGTCTTGGGGTTGTCAACGATGACCTCCTCTTATATATATATATATGAGAATTTGGCACAAGGTTAAAAAGATAGGTAAGCCTATATAGCCTTAGCTATATGCTATTTATTTTTCCAATTATGCAGCAAGTCCGCAATGATGATCCCGGTGATCAATATCAATCTCACAATTTGGGCAGCACGACTTGTGATGCTGAGATTGAGGAGGACAGCCCTTCATGCTTAGTCAACAACAATTCATCTTTACTTTTCACACTTTTTCTCTTATGAAAAAATATCAAGGTTTTCCAACTTTAAAACTCACTCCCATCCTCACACTAGTTCACGTGGAGGGGGGAGGAACATTACAATATATCACCTAATATCTAATCTCATAGGCATATCTTTTTATCTTTTAAGCTAATAGATATATTTCTTTTTATGTTTTTGTATAATCTACTGAGCCACATTAGCCTTTTAGGTATGCTAATATACTCTTTGTTTTTCTTACTGACCAATTTTTCTCTTACTCATATATTTACAGGTAAGAAAATGTGTGCATATGTGCATAAACCAGTTCATGTGTGCGTGTGTGTGCATGTGTATATGTGTACATGTGTCATGTGTGGATTATATGTACATTGTGGGTGTTTTTAGATTATACCCCTCATTGCAAGCACATGTTCAACCATTAAAATATCATTTTATTAAGAAATGCATCTCTCTTCTTATAGTGCATGTGCAATTTGTGGGTGTTTTTGGAGTATGCACACATTGCATGCACATGTTTGACCATCAAAATAGCATTCCATCTCATATTTTCAATTAGAAAAGAATTTCACCTCTCTAAGAGAGAGAGAGAGAGAGAGAGAGAGAGAGAGAGAGAGAGAGAGAGCACACACAAAGAAAGCCACATACAACATTTCAAAGACTAATATTTGCCTTTTTTATTATTGAATCACCCTTTAAAAACTTTCTATTTTTTGAATGCCAAACCTCTCCTCCTTGTGTTACATAGGCTCAAGGGTTTTCTCCTTGGTTTGGTAGTCACCCAAGCAAACCTTTAAATAATAAATAGTAAAGATACATAAAGGTGGCATGGACGGCTCTGTGTGTGTGTGTGTGTGATAATCTACTTTGGAGAACACATAAATCGATTTGTGTATGTCTTAATCAATATCATTGAGCTATCCAACCTCATTAACATTAACTCCTAAGCTCCTCTTCATTTACCTATTCACCTTCCAACACTTAAGTTAACTTATTATATAAAGTTGTTTTACAGACACATTGATACCTTTGAAAAAGAATCTAGCAAGTCATGCATCAATGAGACTCACAACAATATTGACGATATGGATCCCCTACAATTATATTGACAACGTGGATCCCCATGGAGATCCAACATGTGAGGGAGGGGAAAGGGGATGCATGTGTAAATGTATCCTCGCCCTTTTGGTTAAGATGAATCCAAAATAGGTTTTTTCTTTTTGTACTGTGGCTTCATTTGCCATATCCTTCATCAATGGCATTATGGCATCAAAAGGGGAAAGGGGATCTATGTGAGGGAGGGGAAAGGGGATCCATGTATAAATGTATCCTTACCCTTTTGATTAAGATACATCCAAAATAGGTTTTCTCTTTTTGTATTGTGCCTTCGTTTGCCATATCCTTCATCCTTTGTGACATCAAAAGGAGCTAGAATGTAATGAGCATGTTGATAGACAAATTGCCACCATTTTGCATGCTTTGTGAACGTCAGTGTTTTTACCACGATCATCCCTAAAATTATTGTGCTTAGTGTTGCTGAAAATCACTTTAGGTCTTTCATTTCTCCATACAAGTTTGACATGCTCAATAATATTGAAATAGTTGTCTTAATACGCTTATAACCCAAATCTTACTTTGAGCACTTATGATGCTTGTAACCCAAATCTAACTTTGACCATTGTCTAATTAGTTTAGATTAATTCCCATATGCACTCGTGGTTAGACTTGGGACGTTTGCATCTCAACCAAATTAAAATGTTTGTTTGAGCATATTGATGAATCTAATCGCTTGCCTTGATTGAAGCACGTGACACATGAACCCATAATGACAATGAAATTAATACATCAACTAGAGGCTAGACTTCTCTCAAAATAGCTCACCAATAAGAAATTAATATAAAATCCCCTTCATACTCCTTACTAGCAATTCACCATCTTGAATAAACTCAACGGGTGAATAAAAGATACAACACCTATGGCAAAGGTCCAAGGTGTGTTCGTGGTTTCACTAGCAAACTATCTACTTTGCCTACGCCTTTCTCAACCAAAAGCCCAAGGGCCATTCAAAGGAACCAAATGTCAACCTCAATACCAAAAAAGTTATGAACTAATTTTTGCTCTCACCATTCAATAGTTGGTGTCACATTGCCTTTACCCTCTCCACCTGTATGTGTATGTTATGGTAGATCCCATTCTCATGATTACAAAGGGAGGAAAGAGAGGGGGTTTGGGGGGGAGGGGAAAGCAAGACCCCAACTAAGTCCACATAGCCTAAACTACAAGTGAATGGAGCACATGTTGCATTCCTAGGTATACTGGAATGTTGTTAAAATTGTTGAATTATAATCTCAACATGAGCAATTCCACCATTACTAAGAAGTATTTGAGGGAAATGAAGCTCTACACACCTTTATAGTTTTGCGAAGATTTGAGGCTACAAGTGTCATGGAGACACAAATACATGGGTTCCAAAAGAACTTAGTCTAAAAACTTCTAAATAACCCCTTGGAAATTCCCCAAAAGTCACCTATGAGAGCACTTGTATCAACGCTTGTGTCAATACTTATGTTAACAATTGTGTCAGCAATTGTCATCACTTGGGTCAACATCTATCTAGAAATTGCCATGAACTAGTATAGATAGGGGTTTTGGGTTATAAGCCCCTTAGTCTTTGCCGATACCAACTAAGGCTCCTACAAGGTAAATCCTCCTCTACTTCACATTTTGTATTCCAATAATTGTCTTGTATCCAAGTCGTCTTTATATCATTCTTCCATATTGAACTTGTACTTCAATATTGTAATATTGTTAAAATAAGAGTTCCAATCCCCCATCAAATTATGTTGTATTAATGTGTGCTCACACATGTTTATGTTTAAACTAGTCCATTGTTGATTCCAGAGAGAATTAAAAAAAGGAAGGAGACTACAGGCTAAAATCTGTGGAGAGTAAAAATCACCTGTCTAGCTTTTAGATTACAACAATAGCACACCTCCGCATGTGTATGTCACTCACTCACACTAATTTTTAAATCAGCCATTAGTTGATTGTTACAAAAGAAATAAAAAGACAGACTACACAATCTAAAACCTTAAGAGAGAAATTGCACTTCGCATCCATGTACAATGGTTTTTAGCTTAAATCTGATTGTAAATATTCTGTATACACCAAGCAGTGTCTTCACACTGCCAAAGAGGAAACAAGCCTGCTGTGAACAAGTCATTCTATCACACTGACACTGAAGGTGACTCTTTCAGACAATTATGTAGGCAGCCTATACATACATCATGAAACTGAAAGATGTCCTTCCATCGAATAATATGTCAAGCCATGAATGAGGCACCACTGGCCATCTTCAAAAGCTACATGCTCATTAGAATTTGGAGCAAAATTGGAGAATAAATGGATATTTTTTCAAAATTTTATGCACGAACAAAATGTTGATTCGGGTCAGATTGATGATTCCATCACTTCTCTTCAAAAGGAACCACTATAATATTATCTCCTCTTGTACACTCATGTTAAGTGTCTTGTGGGGGAGAACAATGCAGCTCGTGACCACCACTTCATCTTCCACCATAACACCTTCACCTGATCAGTGACATGTAAATACACATACAAAAACAGGTGATCATGAATAAGCCGTACAGTCTTTCAAGTAGACTTATCTCAAACAGAACTTCAAATGAGCTTCATGTTTAAATTGTAATGATGTAGAGTCATTGAGAACTAATACACTGGGCCTTTGACATGTCAAAGCTTGACATGCTAATCAGACCAACTGATTCTAAGAAGACATGACTTCTGGGCCATACCAAGAATAGTGATGCCAAGTTTAGCCATGAAGTTGCCAATACCCTGTATCAACAAGGAAATTTCAAAAAGGCTGGAATTAACAAGCAACAGTAATAAGCAACATGTATGATAAGTTTTACCTGCACCCTTGCCCATCTGCCAATTGATGACTTCCATCCAATGATGGAGTGAACAATCAGAGCATTTTCCTGGAATGTGTTTATAGAACAGGATGAGAACACACTAAAAACTGTAATATAGATTCAGGAGGCAGAGAGCACTTCGCACACCTTAACCTCAACCCCGTCAAGGATGATGCAACCAATTAATCGTACACCAGGTCCAATGCGAGCATTTGCAGAGATGGAAACATTTGGGCCAATCTGTTTCATTGTACCATCCACTCATATCTCTCTCTCTCTCTCTCTCTCTCTGTAAAGGATGCTGAATTAAAGAACAATCAGATGTACAATAGGCCACCTGGCCAGCATACAAAATCCCCCGCCCTTTTTATTTCCATAATGGATAGTTATATTATATCAAATCACATGAGGAATACAAAAGTCACAGCAGAAGAGCAGAAGAAATTGCTGTGTGCCAAGGAACCAAGTCCTCCTTAGGGAGAACATCAGGATTCAGCATGCTGAATGAGATCTAATTGCCAATGTAGAAGACCCTTAAGCCTAGATATGTCCTTGGACACCAGAGGCTGAATCAAAAATGCATGACCCAGCTATGCCGGGAGTGGGAAATTGTGCCTTACCAGTCAAAGGGGCACAAAGATGGCCCGACTATAGCTCTCCAAATATTAAACAAGGACCGCATTTTTTTTGCCATAGGGCAGGAAATAAATCTGTGGTGAGAGGATTCCACACTAGTAGTGCAAAAGAAATGATTCCCATTTGAGATTCGGTGCTTGGAAAGAGCCGAGACCAATGGAGTCTTGTTTGAGCCAGCCTTCCATCACAGTCATTTTCAACCCAGTCTTAGATTTGTGTAGGCTGCCTTTGGTGACCAGCCAATGATGATCTTTGATCATGAGATAATACACCTAATTAGCTGAAATCTTTTCAAAAATCAGCCATCCTGCAAGATCCCAATCCTGCCAAGGACGATCAGTATCAAGGGCGGGAAAGGACTACCTCTGCTGCAATACCATCAGAATCTAGCCCCATAAATAACAATAACCCCTAGGGATCCAAAAAGCCACCTGGCTGTGTGGAAGGACATCAATATATTGTAGCTTGCCAAGGTGGCACTAGCAACAGAAATTAAACAGAGGAGGCATGCCATGAGATTAAATTTGGATCAGCCCTCATGTTTCCCATCCCAAGAGAGCAGCCTTGATACAGCCAACAATTCCATCTGGAAAGAGTTAACAGCCCAACAATCCTCTACTGGGTGCCATTGCACTTTCTGCAAAACTAGCTTCCATGAGCATACCAAATGATGCACCGGAAAAGAGGAAAATGTGGAGAACTAATCAACAATGTTAAGGATGTGCTACTACAAGCCCCAAATGGTGGTATTACCATGCACAAGTCCTCAGTCTTCCAAAAAGAACACGTGATAAAGTCCCAAGGGTAATGGTCAATGCACATAGCTCGAAAAAGTGACCAGCAAAGAGCCACCATATGAGTCCTCGGTCTTCCAAAAAGAAACACGTGATAAAGTCCCAAGGGTAATGGTCAATGCACATAGCTCGAAAAAGTGACCAGCGAAGAGCCACCATATGAGTCGCACCATCCACAATAACTCCTCCTCCCATGCTTTTCGGGGTGCAAACATGGCTCCAAAAAATCCAAGAAATACCCGCATGCAATGAGTCCTTTTTCCATAGCATAAAGCAGATGTGCTTGGTAAGATTATTCAAGGTAGTGGTACGTCCAGGGCAAAAGTGGCAAAAAATAAGGAAGCATAGGTAACATGATAGTCTACGTGACTTTGAGACGAATGTGGAATGGTCAGACCTGAGATTTCCAATAAATAAACTTAGACTTGAATTTGTGCAAATTCCATTCCAACAAATTCTTTGGCTACATATCAACACCCAAAGATGCTTGGTGACAATGCCACGAGGTATTAGCACATCCTACCATCACACTTTCAACAAATCTGATTCAGTACAACTGATAAGGGAGAGTTTCAAAGCATTAATACGAAGGCCAGAAGCATACGCAAAAATGTTCCAAATATCCAATGACTTGCGAATTTGCCCCTTCCTACTTTCAAGATAATGAAAGTATCATCAGCCAATGACTAGCCAACAAAGTGTTGACCAAATAAGCTAGCCAACTGTCTAGTATCTGCCAAATCAAAGGACAGCCCTATCTGTGGAACCAAGAAGTTCCTGGAAAATAGCTTTGGCACATATGCACAATGGTCGTTGGATCTGTAACCATTCGACCTTCTGCCTGCTAAAGTCTAACCATGTTTTCTCAAGCAGAAGATACAAGTAAGCTTCGAAAGAATTCATGAAACTGACAAGAATTATCTTCAAATCTCAGTCAAGGTTTGCAATTTCGCCTATTGATAAGATCTCAACTGAAACTAGTTAATAAGATCAGGCAACCGTGCTACCAATGAAAGCAGAAAAGCGTTATCTGGAGAATCGAGCAGCAAAGAACAAACCAAGGCTAGCAATTCCTTTGCAGCCTGCTAACACTGCCTACAAAGAGAAGTATGATGAATGTCTTACTGGTTGGCAAACCTCTACACATTGTAAATCAATTGCTCAAAAGAGAGACTGCCCTTAAATAAGAAGTCGAGCAAGAATCTATGAAGTAATTGCCCCATATTACCATCAAAAACCTTATGTTTCAGGTAGGACGAACTGAAGCATAATGGTAGCTTCCCTATTATCTGAGCAAAAGGAGTGATGGTTTGTGTAGGCGAAATTGATCTGACAAGGCATATTGTTACAACACTCCCATCTTCAAAATCTCTGGCAAAAAAGCATCATCCTGCATCATGTATATATGGTCCAATCAAGACCATGAGGTTGTATACTGTGCCAAATTAAATGTAAATTCTGAGGCCAATGGACAAAGCCAAGGCCAAAGGTCTTTCTTTAGAGCTGCCAAAGTGAAGTCATTCCATGCACAGCTCTCAGCAACATCCATCACACCAAGTGCTCCAAAGTTGACTATAAGGGGTCGATACACATATTGAAATCCCCCATTAGCAAGCTTGGTCTGCCAAGCAACAAATATGCTTTTAGCCTATCCCTAGATCACGTCGAGACAAAGGATCATTTGGTGCATAGAGTCCAATCAGCCACAAAACCTCCCCTTCAAACAAACGATGAAATATTGGGTATTCGTGTAACCAATTATCAAAATATATATCGTCTGTCATAGATTTTAAGATTTTCAAATTACATCAACACCTCAAGTTTCAATTACCAAAATCCGGCCATGCACATCATTCTTAACAAGCACCGGCTGAAATTTCTCATGAACAATCATGAGTATACCGAAGTAGTGCATTGCAAAACCCCCAGCATAGAACAAGTGAAACCCATAGCAATTCACAATTTTCCCTACTTTAGCATGACTCTTATACTCAAGAGCACATAGTACATCCCATCAATTCTCATGAAAAATACACCACATGTCGTGCTACTTGCTACGAGAGCAAATTCCACCCACATTCCAAGTGATGATCTTCATATGTACCAAGAGAATAAAATCAAGTTCGAGGCTGATTGTGCCTCGATTTTACTTTTTCTACTAAAATATCAAGGACTCCCTCATCAAGGAAATTAGATAACACTGCAAACGAACTCAGACCCTAGCACTCAGATTTAGAGGTGGAAGGAATATCCCCCATGTTTGGAGCAGATTGTAGATAACAACCATCCCAAGGGCAATCACCTTGCCTCTTGTATCAAAAGCAAGTCTAGCAAATGGATCCCTTGAGGGATCAGCTGATACCTTCCTACTGGCTGGCTTCTGAGGGACAGAAGGAACTGTTTCACTAGTAGCATGTGCAGAGGGTGGCTCTTCTTTCTGTTGTTCAAAGAGTCCTGCAAAGTGGTAGCCATAGGTGCTGCCCTATCAACATCATCCTTTTTGCCTCTTTTTAGACCAAGCATCAACCCAACCATGTTCAAGCTGATCCAAAGGCTGCACGGGCTGTTTTCCTTTATCCAGATTTTTTACTACCAAGGGCCTCATCATCCTAAGAGCCCTCAACAATGAGATCATCATTGATGGGCAGAGCAATCCCGACATCTAGAGCTACATTTTTTCTTTGGGCACTAAGCCACATAAAATGCCCCAACTGTTCATAGAAGAAGCAGTGGCCCGCAAAAGTGCCCTATTTCAAGCAAAAATGCAAACAATGCATTCTAGGATGCAACAAATTAGGCCTTTTACAAAAAGTATCCCACGCCATGCATACATGGTTGTGATTTGTGGCCCTCAAACTAGGGGGAACCAAGACAATGCCAATAGCTGCCATAGCATCTTTTAGCAAAGGCCAACACATAACAAGAAAGCCCTCCACTTCCACCCTCAACAAGCATTCCCGGTGAAGCAAACATTAGAGGTCTACCATCAGTCTGCATGGCAGAACATGAACTAAACATCTATCAAAGAACAAGGCCAACCATACCAAGAGATCATCGTGCTACTTCACTGATTTGAGCAGCACTTCATAAAAATCCCTAGGTTGTGAGGGGGTGAGAGGATCGAGGTGCAGCTGAGAGTGCAGTAGACAGTGTGAGAGTGAGAGTACAAAGTACAACCCTTAAACCTTAGGGTTGTAGGGGGTGTTCACACCCGAACACGGTAAGTGCACATAAGTGTGTAACATAAGCACATAAGAAAATAAGACTATAAGTCTGGGGGAAAAAACCTCTCCTACCGAGAGTAAAAAGTGCCCCGGGTGTCCTACTGATCACCGACACTCCCATATGAGCGTAGGCGTAACTGAGGTGTGAGTCAAATACCCAACAAACCCCCTTGGAGTGAAGAGTGATCAAGAGTACAAGGATCATCCGCCACCAAAGGATATCAAATTTAAAGCATCGCGAAATGCTTCAAATTTGTCACGAGGAAGAGCTTTGGTGAAGATGTCTGCCGCATTACTGGTGGTAGGACAATAGACAAGGCTGATATCACCTGCATGTAGCCTCTCTCTGACAAAGTGATAATGGATCTCAATGTGTTTCGTGCGGGCATGAAACACTGGGCTCCGTGCCACTGCAATGGCACTCTGACTGTCAGTGAACAAAGGAGTAGGCTCCGTAACAGATACATCCAGATCAGCTAGCAAGCGTCTAAGCCATACGCATTCAACTGTGGTAGTGAAAGCTGCCTTGTATTCGGCTTCACACGACGATGTGGCAACAGTGGATTGTTTCTTGCTAAGCCAAGAAATGCAAGAAGAGCCAAGAAAGAAACAATTGCCACTAATGGAGTGACGTGTATCATAATCACCAGCCCAATCAGAATCACTGTAAGCATGTAACTGCAGTGGTCCCCCCTTGGCATAAAGCAACCCAAGAGATCTAGTACCCTGCAAGTAACGAAAAACACGCTTGACAGCTTGCCAATGTGACATACGTGGCTGATGCATATACCTGCTCAAAGTTGAAACTGCAAACTGTATGTCCGGCCTAGTGTTGCATAGGTAGATAAGACATCCAACTATAGGAGCATATGTATGTATATCAAACAAATCACTGTCATCATGTAATGACAGTTTCAGTCCAGGTTCCATGGGGGTACAAACTGGCTTGCAATCCTGTAAGCCAAACTTCTCAAGAAGCTGCCCAATATACCTTGACTGTGATAGCCCAATACCTCGAGCATCATGTATGAACTGGATGCTCAAGTAGTAATGCAAAATTCCCAAGTCAGACATGTCAAAAGTTTGCTGCAAATTTTGTTTGAATGCTGAAATCTGATCAGCATGTGTTCCAGTGAGCAAAAGGTCATCAACATAAAGACATATAATCAGCATAGATCCCCCTTCTTTACATACATAGAGGGTAGACTCAGATGAGCTGTTTAGAAACCCCTGACCAAGCAAGAAAGCATCTATTTTTGCATGCCAAGCTCTAGGAGCTTGTTTCAAACCATATAGTGCCTTTTTGAGCTTGCAAACCAAATGTTCTAAGCCTTCAACTGCAAAACCAATGGGCTGTTGTACATAAACTTCCTCTTGAAGTTCCCCATGTAAAAATGCAGTCTTGGTATCCAGCTGATGCACTGTCCAACCATAATGTGCAGCCAAAGCAATCATAGACCTGATGGTCGTCATACGGGAAGTAGGAGCAAATGTCTCCTCATAGTCAATGCTCTTTTTCTATGCGTAGCCTTTAGCTACAAGCCATGCCTTGTATTTATCAATGGATCCATCTGCTTTCCTTTTCAATTTGTAGACCCATTTCGTTCCAATGGCTTTCTTCCCAAATGGCAAAGACACCAAATCCCAAGTTTGATTCTTAGTGATAGAATCTAATTCAGCTTGCATTGCTGCAATCCAATGCACACTGTGTTGTGCATCCTCAAAACATTCACGCTCTTCATTATCAAAAGTACTTGTTGCCATAACAAACTCCATGGTATGTGCTGAATCATGCAAACGAGTTTGTCTTCTAGTACGACCAGCCATGGGTGCATCCAAAGGACTATCTTGCATAGTCTGCAAATACCATCTAGGTAACTGTCTAGCTTCCTGACTGTGTGCAAGCTCTTGCTGAATTTCAGTTTCAGCATTATACTGAATATTCCGATCATCCAATGGCTGAATTTCTGCACTTTCCATAGGAGCAGTTGGCTGAACAGTAGGTTCATTTTCTGAAGCTCCAGCTGAATCACCAAAAGTAATGGGCAGCAGCCCTTCAAAAACATCACGGGCAGCCTGATATGTGTCCAAACCAGCCAAGGATAATTCTGATTTTTCATCAAAAACAACATCCCTGCTGACAAAAACCTTCTTTGTAATGGGATCATAGAGTCTGTAGCCTTTGCTCTCACTACTATATCCCATAAAAATGCACTTAACAACCTTGTTGTCCAACTTTTTTCTAAGTACCTGTGGAATATGGGCATAGGCAAGACACCCAGAGGTACGGAAGTGACCAGCAGAAGGTTTACGGCTGTTCCAAGCCTCAAAAGGTGTGATGGTCTTCAAGGCTTTGGTAGGGCATCTGTTCAAAATATGGCAAGCACACATGACTGTTTCCATCCAAAAACTATGAGGCAAGCTCTTTGCCTTCAGCATACATCTGGCCATCTCCATGAGTGACCGATTCTTCCTCTCTACTACCCCATTCTGCTGGGGAGTATAGGCAGTAGTGTACTGATGGACTATGCCTCTCTTCTTCAAAAAAGAATTTAGTATAGAGGACATGTATTCCCCCCCTCGGTCCGAACGGAGAGTCTTAATTTTGCATCCAGATTGATTTTCAACAAGTGCACTGAAAGCCAAAAATGCATCATACACTTCTAACTTCTTTTTCAAACAGTAGACCCAACAAAAGCGTATAAAGTCATCAATTAATGTCACAAAATAATAACAACCGCCCAATGACATTGTTTGCATAGACCCACAAACATCTGAATGCACCAACTGCAATCTAGTTGTTGCTCTGAAAGCAACATCACGGGAAAATGAGAAACGATGCATTTTCCCCAAAATGCATCCCTCGCATAAGTGCTCAGGAGGTCTCTCCAAGAGAGGTAAGCCATCCAGCATCTGAGTACGTTGCAAAAGCATCAAGCTGCCAAAGTTTACATGCCCCAAACGAGCATGCCATAACTCCGCCTGTATCATAGCAGGAGTAAGAGTGGATGTCAAGTATGCCGACTGATCTACTGAAAGAGCATCCAACTCATATAAACCATGACACAAAGATCCTGTCAAGACCAAAGTCATGCGTTCTTTATCTCTAACCATGCAACGGTCATCATCAAATGTGACCTGCAAACCACAACGTGCCAAAGAGGAAATAGATAGTAAATTCTTCTTGATTCCAGGCACAAACAAAGCATCCTACAGGCGGAGAATAGAGCCATCAATGGTTGTGAGCTGAATCTCCCCAATACCACGAACAGGGTATGATGCATTATTGGCACACTGTACAGATTTCCCAACAGGAGGTGCACTAACTGAAGCTAACAAATCTCTGCGAGATGTAATATGCCTAGAAGCACCACTGTCAAAGAACCAAGTGTCAGCATCTTCTGTAGAGCTAAGTGCTCTATCAGCCCAAGAGATGTCATAACTGCAAGTGTAAAAACAATAGTCCTTGTCTACAACAAAGGACGCAGACTCACTAGCAGTGGAAGGAGTAGTAGAAACAGACATTCCTGACTCCTCCTTCTCTTTGGCAATGCGCTTCCTGCACTCAATGATATAGTGGCCTGGCTTCTTACAATAATGACATTTTCCTTTTTTAGCTTGCGTCCCCCCTTGTGTCTGATTCTGTGATGTGCCAGAAGTACCAGAACTCTGTGGAGCATTTTTCACCTTGCTGTTTTTGCCTTTCTGTCTTGCCACAAAAGCCTGCTCAAAGACTATAGCATCCATACCACTATTTTTTCTTGTTTGCTTCTCCTCTAGAAGCAAACCAACCAGCTGAATAAAAGTGAGTGGGTGCTCAGCAATCCTCATGGTGAGGTTCAAGGCAGTATGAAAAGACAAATACGAAGGAGGTAAGGAATTCAAGGTGGTGGATATCAGCTGTGCATCCGAAAAGTACTCATCTACATTCATGAGCTGCTCCCGCAAGTCCTGAATCTTATTCAAGTGATCCTGCATAGAATCACCCTCATTCATCTTCAAAGTCTCTAACTCTTTCTTCAAGAAAGAGATTCGAGTCTCATTCTTTCCTGCAAACATACGCTCCAAAGTCAGCCATGCATCTCGTAAAGAAGATGTTGAACGAATATGAGGGATGATGGACTGCTGAACCGCCAAAGCAATCAGCGACAAAGCCTGTGCATCTCGTGTATCCCAAGCTTTTTGAGCTGCAGTTCTTGGAGGAAGTGGCTGAGGTGGAGCGGGCTGAGGTCCCCGTTGTCCACGTGCCCCTTAAGGAGGAGTAACGGGAGCTACAACTCCCGGTCAAGTTTCCTCTCCACTGACATAATCCCATAAATTCTTAGCCACTAATACATTCTTCATCATGAATGACCATAGCAAATAATTGTTTCCATCCAATCTAACTTCCTTGGATACATACGTAAATACATCACCTCCCTGATTTGCCATGATGACAAATTTCCAAAGACAAATGAGCAATGTCAAAGCAGTAAGAGCTGGAAATCTGCAAATTTCCAGAAATTGCAGCAAGTACACTTTGCAATTAATGTGCAAGGGTGTACTCTGTCAAAAACTGTCTTAATGCACGCTTCCCAAGGTGCAAACAATGCTCAACAACACTATAATGTCAAAATCCCCAAAATTTCTTGCCTCAAGTGTGTTCAAAACAGTCTTTCTGTGACTGTAGCTGCAGCTCATATGCAAATGTCCTCAAAAAACATAAAAGCCCCAATATGTCTGATAAATTTGGCCAGAAATTTGCATTCAATGTGTCCCAGACACATTTCTGAATGTTGTGCCTGCTGCGCAGGAATCCTCTCTTCCAGAAATTTATCTGGAATGAAAGGATAAAGGAAAAAAAAAATTAAAAAATACCTGACGTACTGACAGGCAGTCGTTGACCATTCAGCGTGGTGCTGACGGGTGACGCGGCGCAGCAGTAGACGTGGCAGGAGCCGGAGTCGCTGACGACACCTGAACAAAGGCGTCGCAGGCAGGTGGCGCAGCACAGGAGGCAAGCACTGGTTCAGACGGGGTATGCAGGTGGCGCGCTGGCGGAGTAGGCGGAGCCTCTAGCAGACAGGTGGCGCGCTGGGCAGAACACGCGCAGGTACAGGTGGCGCTGAGGGCGTCTGGAGCTGCACGCTGGCGGACGGACAGACACAAGGGCACGTTGGGCTGAGGTGGCGGCGCCTGCAAGGTGGCGCGCTAGGACAGGACTGGCGGGTGGAGCTGTGCAGGCAACTAGAGCTGTCGATGTGGAGCTGCGCGTTGGCTACTCAGCGCAGGGAGGCTGCACAGGTACAGGTGGCGCCTCCAGCTGACAGTCGACTGCAGACTGGCGACTCGGGGGCAGAACTGGCAGGGGTTGCAGAACTTACAGGGGCTGCATACAGTGAGGGCTACAGTCTGCAGACTGCAGACTGCTCTGATACCAAATGTGAGGGGGTGAGAGGATCGAGGTGCAGCTGAGAGTGCAGCAGACAGTGTGAGAGTGAGAGTACAAAGTACAACCCTTAAACCTTAGGGTTGTAGGGGGTGTTTATACCCGAACACGGTAAGTGCCCATAAGTGTGTAACATAAGCACATAAGAAAATAAGACTATAAGTCTGGGGGAAAAAACCTCTCCTACCGAGAGTAAAAAGTGCCCCAGTGTCGTACTGATCACCGACACTTCCATATGAGCGTAGGCGTAAGTGAGGCGTGAGTCAAATACCCAACATAGGTCCCATGAAAATTTCATCCACACAGTCCCCTTGCAACAAGGACTACAACCACTAGTAGATCCAAGAAAGCATTAGGATCTTACTTGTGAAGAAAAGGATAACTTGTCTTTCGTGGAATACCAAGAAAGAGTGTAAGACAATCTTTGTATCCATAGTAGCACCTAAGACATCATCTTTATCCTGATCACAAAATGTTTTTTTATTACGTTGGACATACTCACTCAGCAATGTGTTGGCAAACTCCAATACATACTCCTAGTCTAAATCCTAAGATTCATCAAGAGAAGAAGTGACATGTGCATAGTACTGTCCTTGTGGTCCCATAGTTTCATCTAAAGCATGTTCGCAAGCTAAATATTGAAGCAAGGCCCTATCTCCTCCATACAAGGAACCATTTCCTTCTCTTGCTCTTTAGTTTTAAAGTCTAGCCCAAGGGCTTGGTCAATGAATGCTATATCAAGACCAATCATTTTTGTTTACCGCATTTCATACTGATTAACCACTTAAACAGCCCCAAAACAAGTTTAATTTAATGAAAACCCTAAAATAGAGAGCAATTCGAGAGAGTGAAGTGAAACCCTAATTTAGAAGGGTCCCGTGCATGTTTCTCACCCTTGTATGCAAATCTCAACCATCAATCTCCCACCACATGGCGGTCTAGCCTTCGCGACTATTGCCATCACCTCATTTGCTCCTCTACTGCGGCGTTCTACTACTCCATTTTACTGCCACGTTTTACTAGTGCGTTTTATTGCAATGTTCTACTGCCGCATTCTACTACCACATCCTACTACCGCATTCTACTACGGCATTCTACTGTCACATTTTACTACGGTATTCTACTACTATGTTTTGTTGCTTCACCCACATCATCAGGCATTATCCTCTACGATCACCATGTTTCTCTCACTCTGTCACTCTAACTGGTGGTACAGCACTTGGGATCCATCTTTGGTGGATGTCACTCTTCGACACACTGCTCTGCCCTTGGGCACACTGTATACTCTTGAATTCATTTACAGCATTCATTCACTTCAGAGTGCGCGGGTAGCGGAAGCGTGAAGATTTGCAGCAGAGGAAGTGAGCAGGTGAGTGAGAGTGAGAATAAGAGTGACGAATCGATTTGGGTGTACCAACAAAAATGTGTTGGTACACAAAGAATAAAATGTATTTATACTTGGGGCCCGTAAGGGTGCATTCACATGTACAACATAATACACGTGTAAAATACACGCAGGTGAATAAAGGACCTTTACATCCCAACAACCTCCCACTTAAAGGTCCGGAGTGAACCTTTAACCAACTCCCACTAGTCGTATGCAATGCTCATGCTGAGCCTTGTCTAGACTTTTAGTGAGAACATCTGCAGGTTGTCCTGTGTTTTGATCTTGGTCAATGTGATTAGACCATCCTCCAAAATCTGTCTGATAAAGTGATATCGCACATCAATATGCTTTGTGCGTGAATGATACATGGCATTTTTAGCCAGATACACAGCACTCTGGCTATCACATCCCAACACTGGAGTACTCATAGACATGCCGAGATCCTCTGCGAGTCTGCTCAACCATATAGCTTCCTTAGAAGCTTCAGTAGCTGATATGTATTCAGCTTCAGTAGTACTCAGTGCTACGATGTTCTGCAACCTGGAGCACCAAGAGACGGCCCCTCCAGCAACTGTATAGACATACCCGCTAGTGGACCTGCGAGTGTCTAACTCACCTGCCATGTCTGCATCACAATAACCCTGCAGATTAAGTGCACCCTGCCCATAGCAAATACACTTTCTTTGTGTACCCTTCAGATATCTAAGAATACACTTGACAACCTCCCAATGTGGTTTGCCAGGATTTGACATAAACCTGCTGACAACTCCCACTGCATGAGCAATGTCTGGACGAGTAGCCACCATAGCATACATAAGAGAGCCACAAGCTGATGCATAAGAGACTCCCTTCATAGCATTGGCTTCCATGTCATCTTTTGGGCTGTTGGCTTTACTAAGCTTAAGGTATGGAGGTAAGGGTACTCCGAGAGGCTTAGCTTCAGCCATGTTAAATCTGTCCAATACCTTTTCAATGTACTTTTCTTGAGATAAGAACAACAATTTCTGCGTTCTATCCCTACGAATCCTCATGCCCAATATATGCTCTGCATTCCCCAAATCTTTCATGGAAAAAGCTGATTTCAGCTGATCTTTGAGAGCATCCAAGCTAGTCTTTCTCTTCCCAGCTAACAACATATCATCCACATACAAAACAAGTATGATAGGGCTGCCATCTATATCCTTTTTCGTATACAAACAATGATCTGCATGGCTGCGTGTAAACCCATGTGAAAGCATAAAAGTGTCAAACTTTTTGTACCACTGCCGTGGTGCTTGTTTCAGCCCATATAAGTTGCGTTTTAGTTTACACACCAACTGCTCTTTTCCAGGAACTACAAAACCCTCAGGCTGTTTCATGTAGATCTCCTCATCAATGTCACCATGCAGAAAAGCTGTTTTCACATCAATTTGGTACAGCTCTAAATCCAATACAGCAGTGAGAGCAAAAAGCACACGTAGTGTGGTCATCTTCACGACAGGTGAGAAGACCTCCTGGAAGTCAATCCCTTCCTTCTGTGCATACCCTTTGGCAACCAATCTTGCCTTGTACTTGGGTTTCCCATCAACTGTCTTTACTTTGTAAACCCATTTGTTTGGAAGAGGCTTTCTTCCTTTGGGCAACAACACAAGATCCCAAGTATCATTAGCATACAGAGATTTAATCTCTTCCTGCATAGCTAGCTCCCACTTATTGCTGAATTTGCATGACTTAGCCTCTTTATATGTCAGAGGCTCACCCTCATCAGTAAGCATCACATAATGCAAAGAGGGGTCATACCTATGTGGCTGCCTTCTTAGGCGTGTAGACCTGCGTACCCAATGATCTACATTCTCAAGAATCAGATCTACATCTGGAGGCATGTTATTTTCAGTATTTATTGGCTGCTGTAAGCCATTTTCGGCATGCTGTTCATGCTGTACAGCACCTTCATTTTCATTTCCAACACCTGCATTTTCATAATCAGCAAGTCTATCTTGCTGTCCATGACCTCCCTGTGCTTCTATTTGCTGTCCATCATCATTTGGCTTAAAGATAACCGGCTGATCATCAATTTCAGCCTGTGGTACAACACCATGAGGCTCATCATTTGAAGTAATAGGTGGCTGCGAATTCTGAAATTTGACCTTTTTCATGTCTTCATCAGAGGCTAAAGTACTTTTCAGCAACTTTGCCTCATTAAACACAACATTTCGGCTGCGAACAATTTTCTTGGACTGAGGTAGCCACACTCTATAGCCAAATTCACCCTCATCACCATAGCCCATGAAAATGCCTTTGGTGGATTTCGGGTCAAGGATTTTGGTGGATGCCATTATTTAAGGACCTGTTTGGAGAGCGGTTGCAAATGTGAACCGCGGTTTTAAGTGCCTCTCCCCAAAATTCATGAGGGAGATTAGCAGTGGACAGCATGCACCGCACTCTCTCACATAGAGTCCTATTGTATCTTTCAACCACACCATTTGAAGAAGGGCTGTAAGGGGCTGTAAGCTCCCTCTTGATCCCATGCAAGTCACAAAAGGACTTAAATTCATTAGACGTGAACTCACCCCCATTATCAGTTCTCAAGCATTTCAACTTTCTACCTGTCTGAGTGGTCACGAATGCATGAAAAGTTTTAAAAACAGCAAACACTTCACTTTTCTTTTTCAACAAATAAACCCAAATCTTCCTGGAACAATCATCAATAAAAGAGGCAAAATATGCAACACCGCCCAACGATTTCAAAGGCATGCTACATACATCAAAATGCACTAAGTCCAATACATTTGACTTACGGGAGACACCAGAGTAAAAGGAATTTTTCATTTGCTTTCCAAACTGACAGTCATTACAAAAATCATGAGGGAGATTCGCAGTGGACAGCATGCACCGCACTCTCTCACATAGAGTCCTATTGTATCTTTCAATCACACCATTTGAAGAAGGGCTGTAAGGGGCTGTAAGCTCCCTCTTGATCCCATGCAAGTCACAAAAGGACTTAAATTTATTAGACGTGAACTCTGTCAGATGGGAGAGGATCGAGGTGCAGCTGAAGTGCAGTAGACAGTGTGAGAGTGAGAGACAGAGTTGAGCACGACACCCAATGCAATAGTACTGAATAGAGTGTAAGCTGAAAGTACAAATGATAACCCTTATACCTTAGAGTTATAAGGGGATGTTCACACCCGAACACAGTAAGTGCCCGTAAGTGTGCACCACAAGCACATACAAAATAGTGCACATAATCTGGGGGAAAAAACCTCTCCTACCGAGAGTAAAAAGTGCCCCAGTGTCCCAGTGATCACCCGCACACTCCCATATGAGCGTAGGCGTAAGTAAGGCGTGTGAGATACCCAACAAATCCCCCTGGAGTGAAGAGTGATCAAGTGTACAAGGATCATCCGCCACCAAAGGGCGTCAAATTCAAAGCATCGCGAAATGCTTCAAATTTATCTCGTGGAAGAGCTTTGGTGAAGATGTCTGCCACATTGCTGGTGGTAGGACAGTAGACAAGGCTGATATCACCTGCATGTAGCCTCTCTCTGACAAAGTGGTAGTGAATCTCTATGTGTTTCGTGCGAGCATGAAACACAGGGTTCCGTGCCACTGCAATGGCACTCTGACTGTCAGTATATAAAGGAGTAGGCTCCGTAACAGATACATCCAAATCAGCAAGTAAGCGTCTAAGCCATACGCACTCAACTGCAGTAGTGAAGGCTGCCTTGTACTCAGCTTCACATGACGACGTGGCAACAGTGGATTGTTTCTTGCTAACCCAAGAAATGCATGACGAGCCAAGAAAGAAACAATTGCCACTAGTGGAGTGACGAGTATCAAAATCACCAGCCCAATCAGAGTCACTGTAAGCATGTAACTGCAGTGGTCCCCCCTTGGCATAAAGCAATCCAAGAGCTCTAGTACCCTGCAAGTAACGAAACACACGCTTCACAGCTTGCCAATGCGACATACGAGGCTGATGCATGTACCTGCTCAAAACTGAAACGGCAAACTGTATGTCTGGCCGAGTGTGGCATAGATAGATGAGACATCCCACTGCTGGAGCATAAGTATGGATATCAAACAAATCACTGTCATCATGTAATGACAGTTTGAGCCCAGGTTCCATGGGTGTACAAACTGGCTTGCAATCCTGTAAGCCAAACTTCTCAAGAAGTTGCCCAATGTACCTTGACTGACATAATCCAATGCCTCTAGCATCATGTACAAACTGGATGCCCAAGTAATAATGCAAAATACCCAAGTCAGACATGTCAAAAGTTTGCTGTAAATTATTTTTGAATGCTGAAATCTGATCAGCACGTGTTCCAGTGAGCAAAAGGTCGTCTACATATAGACACAAAATCAGCATGGATCCCCCTTCTTTATGTACATAAAGGGTAGACTCAGATGGGCTGTTTACAAACCCCTGACTAAGCAAGAAGGCATCTATCTTTGCGTACCAAGCTCGTGGAGCTTGTTTCAAACCATATAGAGCTTTTTTCAGCTTGCATACTAAATTTTCTGAGCCTTCAACTGCAAAACCAATGGGCTGCTGTACATACACTTCTTCCTGAAGTTCCCCATGTAAGAATGCAGTCTTTATATCCAGCTGATGCACTTTCCAACCAAAATGTGCAGCCAAGGCAATCATAGACCGAATGGTCGTCATACGGGAGGTAGGAGCAAAGGTCTCCTCATAGTCAATGCCCTTTTTCTGTGCGTAGCCTTTAGCTACCAGCCGTGCCTTGTACTTATCTATGGATCCATCTGCATTCCTTTTCAATTTGTAGACCCATTTCGTACCAATGGCACGCTTGCCAACTGGCAAAGACACCAAATCCCAAGTATGATTCTTATGAATAGAATCCAATTCAGCTTGCATGGCTGCCATCCAATGCACACTATGTCGTGCATCCTCAAAACATTCAGGCTCCTCATTATCATGAGTACATGCTGCCATAACAAACTCCATGGAATGTGCTGAATCATGCAGTCGAGTTTGCCTTCGAGTACGACCAGCCAAGGGTGTTTCCAAATGACTATCTCTCATAGTCTGCGTGTACCATCTAGGCACCTGTCTTGCTTCCTGACTGTGTACAAGTTCCTGCTGAATTTCAGTTTCAGCAATGTGCTGATTTACTGCATGTTCCATAGGAGCAGCTGGCTGAACATTAGGTTCATTTGCTGAAGTACCAGCTGAATCACCAAATGTGATGGGCAGCAGCCCTTCAAAGACATCACGGGCAGCCTGATATGTATCAAAACCGGCCAAGGATAATTCTGATTTTTCATCAAATACAACATCCCTGCTGACAAAAACCTTCTTGGTCACGGGATCATAGAGTCTGTAGCCTTTGCTTTCGCTTCTATATCCCATAAAGATGCATTTTACAGCCTTGTTGTCCAACTTCTTTCGAAGTACCTGTGGAATATGGGCATATGCAAGACACCCAAAAGTACGGAAGTGGCCAACAGAAGGTTTGCGGCTGTGCCAAGCCTCAAAAGGTGTGATGGTTTTCAAGGCCTTGGTAGGGCATCTGTTCAAAATGTGGCAAGCGCACATGACGGCTTCCATCCAAAAACTATGAGGCAAACTCTTTGCCTTCAGCATACATCTGGCCATCTCCATGAGTGACCGATTTTTCCTCTCTGCTACCCCATTCTGCTGTGGAGTATATGCAGTAGTGTACTGATGGATAATGCCCTTCTGCTGCAAATAAGAATTCAGCATAGAGGACATGTATTCCCCCCCTCGGTCCGAACGGAGAGTCTTAATCTTGCAACCAGACTGAGTTTCCACAAGTGCACTGAAAGCCAAAAATGCATCATACACTTCTGACTTCTTTTTCAAGCAGTAGACCCAGCACAAACGTGTAAAGTCATCAATAAATGTTACAAAATAGTAACAACCACCCAATGACTGTGTCTGCATGGGCCCACAAACATCCGAATGCACAAGCTGCAATCTGGCTGTTGCTCTAAAAGCAACATCACGGGGAAAAGAGAAACGATGCATTTTCCCCAAAATGCAACCCTCGCATAAATGCTCAGGAGGTCTCTCCAAGAGAGGTAATCCATCCAACATCTGAGTACGCTGTAATAGCATCAAGCTGCCATAGTTTACATGCCCCAAACGAGCATGCCATAACTCTGCCTCTAACATAGCAGGAGTAAGAGTGGATGTCAAATATGCAGACTGATCTACCGAAAGAGCATCCAACTCATATAACCCATGACACAGAGAACCTGTCAAGACCAATGTCATGTGTTCCTTGTCACGGACCATGCAACGGTCATCATCAAAGGTGACCTGCAAACCACAACGTGCCATAGAAGAAGTGGAAAGCAGATTCTTCTTAATGCCAGGCACATACAAAGCATCCTGTAGGCGGAGAATAGAGCCATCAATGGCTGTAAGTTGAATCTCCCCAATACCACGAACAGGGTATGATGCATTATTAGCACACTGAACAGACTTCCCAACGGGAGGTGCACCAAGAGAAGCAAACAAATCTCTACGAGATGTGATATGCCGTGAAGCACCACTGTCAAAGAACCAAGTGTCAGCATCTTCTGTAGAGCTAAATGCTCTATCAGCCCAAGAGACATCATAACTGCAAGTGTAAAAACAATAGTCCCTGTCTGCAACAAAGGACGCGGACTCACTAGCAGTGGAAGGAGCTGCAGAAACAGACATCCCTGACTCCTTCTTCTTCTCTTTGGCGATGCGCTTCCTGCACTCAGTGATGTAGTGGCCAGGCTTCTTGCAGTAATGGCATTTTCCCTTCTTGGCTTGCGTGCTCCCCTGTTTCTGACTTGTCTGTGAAGTGTTACTACTACCAGAACTCTGCGAAGCATTTTTCCCTTGGCTGTTTTTACCCTTCTGCCTTGACATAAAAGCCTGCTCAGAGGCTATACCATCCACACCACTGTTCCGTCTAGTTTGCTCTTCCTCTAGAAGCAAACTGACAAGCTGAATGAAAGTGATGGGCTCTTTCGAAATCCTCATAGTGAGGTTCAAGGCAGTATGAAAAGCCAAGTAAGAGGGAGCCAGTGAATTCAATGTCGTAGAAATCAGCTGCGCATCTGAGTAGTACTCATCCACATTCATGAGTTGCTCCCGCAAGTCCTGAATTTTGTTGAGATGATCCTGCATAGAATCACCCTCATTCATCTTTAGAGTCTCTAGCTCTTTCTTCAAGAAAGAGATGCGAGTCTCATTCTTTCCTGCAAACATCTGCTCCAATATCAACCAAGCTTCTTGTGAAGAAGCTGCTGAACGAATATGAGGAATGATAGAACGCTGAACTGCCAATGCAATCAGCGACATAGCCTGTGCATCCCGTGTATCCCAAGTTTTCCGAGCTGCAGTTCTTGGGGGAAGTGGCTGAGCGGGGTGAGGTGGAGGGGGCTGAGGTTGCCCTCTTGCACGTCCTCCTGGAGGAGGAGTAGCGGGAGCCACAACTCCCGGTCGTGCTTCCTCTCCACTGACATAATCCCACAAATTTTTTGCCACTAATACATTCTTCATCATGAAAGACCAAAGGGAATAATTGTTCCCATCCAATCGGTCTTCCTTGGACACATAGGTGAATACATCTCCTCCCTGATTTGCCATTATTTCCCAAAAGGCAATAGAGCAATGTCAATGCAGTCCGGGCTGGAAATCTGCAAATTTCCAGAAATTGCAGCAAACACAAGTCTGCAATTAATGTGCAAAGGGTACTCTGTCAAAAAAACTGTCAGTGATGCACGCTTCCCAAGGTGCAATTAGTGCTCATCAGCACTAAAACATCAAAAGCCCCAAAATTTTCTGCCCAAAATTTCTGTCTCAAATGTCTGTTACAAAAGCCCCAAAATGTGCATTCAATGTGTCACAGACAGACACAGCACGTTTCCCAATGCTGAAAACTGAACCTGCTGTTCAGCACGTTTCCCAATGCTGAACCTGAACCTGTTGCACGAACTCCTGTATAAAAGAAAAGTGCAGAATGTTACCTCTGCGTGTTGACGACGGGCACGATTCCCGAGGTAATGACTGCTGGGTACAGTCGGACTGACGCACAAGTACAGGCGTGCAGGTCCAGTGACACGCGCAGGCAGGACTGGGCGCGCGCTGGGCAGAGGAGGCGGCACCCAGGACTGGGTGGTGGAGACAGGTGGCACGCTGGCAGCTGGAGCTGACGGCACAGGCTAGCTCAGCGCAGGGAGGCTGCGCAGGCAGACTGACAGGCGAAGGGGCACTCTGGGCAGACACAGGGCAGAGGACTCGCTGGGCAGAGGTGGCAGCACGCAGGTACAGGTGGCGCGCTGATTGTTGGAGCTGCACGCTGGGCAGAGGAGTCGTCTGGTGCTGCGCGCTGACGGACTGACAGGCGCAGGCAGGACTGGACAGGAACAGGCGGCTGGGGCAGAACTGGCGGGGGCTGCAGACTGCAGACAGAAGACTGCTCTGAGCTGAGCTCTGATACCAAATGTCAGATGGGAGAGGATCGAGGTGCAGCTGAAGTGCAGTAGACAGTGTGAGAGTGAGAGACAGAGTTGAGCACGACACCCAATGCAATAGTACTGAATAGAGTGTAAGCTGAAAGTACAAATGATAACCCTTATACCTTAGAGTTATAAGGGGCTGTTCACACCCGAACACAGTAAGTGCCCGTAAGTGTGCACCACAAGCACATACAAAATAGTGCACATAATCTGGGGGAAAAAACCTCTCCTACCGAGAGTAAAAAGTGCCCCAGTGTCCCAGTGATCACCCGCACACTCCCATATGAGCGTAGGCGTAAGTAAGGCGTGTGAGATACCCAACAAACTCACCCCCATTATCAGTTCTCAAGCATTTCAACTTTCTACCTGTCTGAGTGGTCACGAATGCATGAAAAGTTTTAAAAACAGCAAACACTTCACTTTTCTTTTTCAACAAATAAACCCAAATCTTCCTGGAACAATCATCAATAAAAGAGGCAAAATATGCAACACCGCCCAACGATTTCAAAGGCATGCTACATACATCAAAATGCACTAAGTCCAATACATTTGACTTACGGGAGACACCAGAGTAAAAGGAATTTTTCATTTGCTTTCCAAACTGACAGTCATTACAAAAATCAAGTTTAGAGCCTTTTCCATCAACCCTCTTCAAAGAGGTAAGAACATCAAGACCTTTCTGGCTCATGTGGCCTAATCTCTTATGCCATAACTCCAAATGACAGCCAATTTTAGCAACGTCAAGAAACTTGCCATTCAAAGCTTTACAGTGCAGACAATACAAAGTGCCCTTCTTGGTTCCTTTAGCAATCAGCATGGAACCCCTTTTTAATTTCCACAAACCACCACCAAACAGTGTGGTGTAACCATGCAAGTCAAGCTGTCCAACAGATAGTAAACTCTTCTTGATGCCAGGCACATATCTGACATCTTTCAACACAAGTTCTTGCCCATTATCCAAAGACAAGTGTATGGTGCCAATCCCATCAATGCTGCAAGGATGATTATTTCCAAGGTAAACCTTGCCATAACAACCTGCATCAAAAGTAGCAAAACACTCCAAGCATGGAGTCACATGAAAAGAGGCACCAAAGTCTACAATCCAAGTCTGAGTGACACCATCATCAACTGACAAAAGTGCATCAATCACATCAGCCTTGGTGATCTGCATATCCTGTATGTGACATACAAGGGCATCATAATCCACTGCACATAATACATCAGCCTCTGCATCTGAGAGCTCCTCTATGACAACACTGGAGGCCATATTGGCCTTTTCCTTGCCTTTACCTGCCTCAGATGCATCTGTCTTTTGCTCTTTCTTCTTTTTGTCTCCTGCATTCTTCTTTCTCTCTTGTTCCTTCTTGTAATACCTGCAATCAGGCTTCTTGTGGCCCTTCCGACCACACTGATAGCATGTAACATCACTCTTTTCTTTTCCTTTGCTCTTGCTCCTACTTCTCTGTCCAGCATTTGCATTTTTCTTTTCAACCCTGCCTCTAACATTATAAGCTGAGTTGCTGCCTTCTCCACTAGACTTACGTCTAATTTCTTCATTCAAGATCGAACCCCTCACACCATCATATGTGAGATTGGGGTTATTACTGAGAGAAACAACCAAAGTCTCCCAAGAGTCAGGCAATGTCATGATCAAAAAGATCGCCCTCAACTTATCATCAAAATCCAAACTTGCATCCTTGAGCTGATTTAAAATGCCAATAAATGCACTCAAATGCTCAGCTGCAGACTTGGACTCATCCAGCCGCATATTCACCAACTTGCGCATTAAATGCACCTGATTAACAGGTGTGGTGATCTCATAGGTAGTTTTCAACTTCTCCCATATTGCATGACCAGTGTCTAAACCCTTAATGTCTGTCAAAATGTCATCAGTGACACCCATCTTTATATAAGCCACAGCCCTTTTATTGACTTTGGCCCAATCCGCTTCAAACATTTGTGCGGGTTTATCCATTTGCAAAGCATCCTCACAATCCTTTAAGAACAGTATGCCCTGCATACGATCTTTCCAAAGATCAAAGCCCTGGCCATCAAATCGCTTGATTTCCATCAAACTTTTAATGTCAGAACTGGAAGAAGTTGCAGCCATTTTTATCACAAGTACAAGTGTAAATGCACTGAACTGCAAGAGCACAAGCTAAATCAGCAAATACACTGCTGTTCTTGCATAACCAGCAATAATCCTCTGCTGTTTTGACATAAACCAGCCACTGCACAGGCAAATAATGCAGAAATTTATCAAATTCTGCACAAAATCCCAAATTTCCAGGTCCAAATGTGCGCAAATGTCAACCAAACTGACTCAGCTGAGCAAAATTACATCAATACATGAAAAGCCTCAATTTTTCTTGGTCCAATGCCAAGAAATTTTACTCGGATGAGCAAAATTTCAACAAATTTGGAAAAATCCCCAAATTAATTGAGGTCAATGCGCACAATGTCTGCAATTTCTGACACAGATGTCACTGTCAAGCATAAACAACATCAAATCTAGGAAAAGCCCCAAATTTCCAGGTTCAAATTTGCCCAAATCTGAGAACTGTGCTTGCGCGCGCAAACTCCCGTCAGTGGCAAAGGGGCTGCTTGCAGTAAACCTTAGAAAAATTTTAAAATTTTCTGGAATAAAAATGTGTCGAATCTGCAGCCGTTGACCTTGCGCCTGCCCATCAGTCCATCATCTGATGCCACGCAGCCTGTCGCTGTCGCCTGATGCCACGTAGCCTATCGCTGGCTGTCGCCTGGTCAGCGTGAGCTGTCGCCTGACGACTTTGACCTGCCGCCTGCACGAAAACTGTCACCCCAGCTGTCGCTTCAGTTTCGTGACCTGTTGCTTGCAAGGAAACTGTCGCCTGCACTCCTGTGAGCTGTCGCCTGCAGTCGCCTGGTCAGGCACGACCTGTGTGAGCCCGCTGGTCAGAACAGGACCACTCCTGTGAGCTGCCAGGTCAAAAACGACCTGTGTATTTCGCACAAGCGAACACTGAAGATGTCTCGCACGAACTCCGAGGAGGGCGAGCACCTTAACCTTGCTCTAATACCAGTTGTTGGAGTGCGCGGGTAGCGGAAGTGTGAAGATTTGCAACAGAGGAAGTGAGCAGGTGAGTGAGAGTGAGAGTAAGAGTAACGAATCGATTTGGGTGTACCAACAAAAATGTGTTGGTACACAAAGAATAAAATGTATTTATACTTAGGGCCCGTAAGGGTGCATTCACATGTACAACATAATACACGAGTAAAATACGCGGAGGTGAATAAAGGACCTTTACATCCCAACAACTTAATTTAATGATAACCCTGTAATGGGGACCAATTCGAGAGAGTTCAGTGAAACCCTAATTTGCGAGGGTCCATCCTCATCTATAAAAAGACAAGTTGCCCCCATTCGGCCTTAATCCTATCTGTGTAGGTTTCTCACCCTTGAGTGCAGATTTCAGCCATCATTCCACACACACGTGGCTGTCCAACCTTCGCGACTACTGCCATCACCTCGTTTTACTGCTGCGTTTTACTGCCATTGCCGTGTTCTACTATAGTGTTTTACTGCTACATTCTATTGTGTCATTTTACTGCGGCGTTCTATTGTAGCATTTTACTATAAGGTTCTACTGCTACGTTTTGTTGCTTCGTCCACATCATCAAGCATCATCCTCTGCAATCACCCCAGTCTCCTCACACTCTCGTAATTAGCTTTAGGTGTTTCTCTCACTCTCACTCCAACTAGTGGTCATAGCAATTGAGATCCGTCTCCGATGGATGTCAATCTCCGACACACTGCTCTGCCCTTGGGCACATTGTAAACTCTTACATTCATTTACAGCATTCATTCACTTCAGAGTTGTGTCTTCTGTTTGTGTTTGAGTTTGGAGTTTTGCATTTAGGGTTTGAGTTTTGTTTTCTATGTCTGTGATTGTCTTGTTGTGCTTCTGTCATGGTCGTACACTCTGTGTTTCCTCAGTGCAAACCCTAGCAATGCCTCCACACTCTTCTTCACATGGTATCAGAGGTGGTGCTCTTATAAAGAGTATCCTATGGATATTGTGGAGTGAAATCTTTGCAGGAGGCACACAATACAACTCATAACCGAATCATAATGTCACAAACACCTCATGACCCCATGATGTCTTATCAAGCTTCTCCATCATTGGAGGCCTTGAGGAGGTATTATGGACTCCGCGAGGAAGACCGCACTTCATATTCACCCTCACCATCACCCTCTATGCTTACACTATACCAAATATTCCAGATTTCATTAACCTCACAGAGGTAGAGTTTGAGGAGTACCTACGCAACAAATATGGACTTGAAGACATCCCTTCTAGTTTTACTACTCCTTCCGGACTAGTTGGTGAGGTTGGCCACCTTTCTAATCATGGAGGCAATACGGCATTTGGGACAACTAGTGATCCATCTTCATCATCTTGGCAAGGCCCTGTGTCAAGTTCGTACAACCCTTTTGAGTTGTTCGAACCAATCCCCTCTCCTGTTTTGCCTCTTGGTGTGCAAGATCACATCCACCTCTACCACACTGGGAGTTGGACCTTTTGTCTCCACTCCTAGCACATTCTCATTCTCTATTCCATATTCACATCATGGTGCCTCATTAAGGGGCATTCCACCTATCAACACTGTCCCCTACCCTTTTCCACCTCATTTCAAAACCTCGGCTTACATTCCACATCCACCTCTACCACATTGGGAGTTGGACCTTCTATCTCCGCTCCTAGCACATTCTCATTCTCTATTCCATATTCACATCACAGTGCCTCATTAAGAGGCATTCCACCTCTTAACATTGTCACCTACCCTTTTCCACAAGCCATTCTACACTACGGGACTTCATTACAAGGAATGTCACCCTCTAACACAATTCTCTCTACCTTTCCTCATGTAGGCACATCTTTTTCACCTAGAATGGCTATGATGGGCATCCCCTGTTGGGTGTAAAGGCCCTTTACGCTCTCCCGTGTATATATAACTTCATACATGTGAACTCACCCTAGCAGGTGTAAGTGTATCATACCCTAAGTATAAATACATTCTTTTATTCTTTGTGTGTACCACACTGATACACACCTATCCATCGACTCTCTCTCACTATTCAGTACTATTGAGCACCTCGATTGATGTGCTTGCCCTCTCTCTTTGCTTTGGCTTCTACTTGACAAATCGGTATCAAAGCTGTTGGTTACAGCATTCGCGCTTTCCAAAAGTGTCATAGGTCGCGACACAGAATCCAGCCAATGGACAGCACTTGACACGTGCATCAAGTCGAGTTGAAGTGAAGAGCTGAGGAGAAGCGACCAACACGGGTCACACAGGCGACCAACGACACCAATATCGACTAGCCAAACCTGCGTTCATAAGACCAGTGAGCAACCAGTCGACGGGAAGAAGACCAGCACACACGGCGAGCAAACAATTGACGAGGACCAACGGGACCGATGAGCACCAGGACAGATGCCAACGAGGTTGTAGGCGATGAGACAAACTAAAAGTCCCACGATTTGCACGTGACGCATGCTGCAAGGACTGACGTCTATCAAATGGGCAGGTCAACGTCCCCCATTTTCTTTTAAAAATCAGAATTTTCAGTTCATTTTATTTCCCCTCTTCCGGGTGTTCGCATGAGCAAGCAGAAAACACGAATCTGTGCAAATTTGCTCCTTAAAATTTGGGGCTTTTCCCAGATTTGGTGCTGGACACAAAGGTGGACTCCTGGATCGTTGGAGGAGACTTCAACAACCTGGAGGCTTCGGAGGACCAGTAGGGCAGAGGCAGAAACTACCAGGGCATGGCTGGGGAGGAGCAAGAGGCATGGGAGGTCTTTCTACTGGCACTAGGAGCACATGATGCCTAGAGAGACCCTGCCTTCCATAGGAGGGAGAGGTCGCTGGACTTCTCTTGGGGATACAAACGGCTAGGTGGAGTCCTATTGGAGCGGTTGGGCAGGTTTTATGTGGGAGAGTGGGGAGGCTTTCGTGGAGGCCAGCTTGGGCAGTTGGCGGGCACCACGTTGTCCGACCATTGCCCGGTTCTCCTGACACTTGATCCCCCAGTATCTGCCCTAGACACACGATCCTGTCGGATCCCTGACTCGATCCATAGGAGGGACGAGGTGACGAGACAGATAGAGCAAATTTGGACCACGGAGTGGGACAGGAGGGACCGGATCGCAGAGGAGGTTGCAGAGGTCCTTGTCGAGTCGAGCAGTATCTGCCAAGAGGCAGCCATACAGGCCAGGCAGCAGAGCTGGGAGGAGGAGAGAGCACTCCGGCAAGACCTTGCAGCCACGTAGACATTATTACAAGAGGCACCAGGGGATCCCACCCTCCACGCACAGGAGGTGCGCGTGCGAGCAGCCATTGCTGGTCTAGAGGACAAGCACTTAGAGTTCTCTTTCCACACCTCAGCAGCTTTCTGGGCGCGGAAGGAGGACACGATTTCTAGGGAGTTTTTCCAGGTGCACCAACCTCGCACTTCAGGAGAGCAGACACGCAGCCTTCGAGATCAATATGAGAGGACTCGTTCTAGCCCAAACGAGGTGATGGAGATTGCCACCAACTACTACAGACACCTTTTCCAACAAGAGACAGCCTCAGCTAGAGGACAGCGATGTAGACAGCAGGTCTGGGATCACATCCCATCCCTCGTCACAGAGGAGATGGGACACTCCCTCCTAGCCCCCTTCACAGAGAAGGAACTAGAGGAGGCTTTCCATATACAGGACGAGCAGAAATGCCCAGGAGAGGATGGCCTCTCTAAGGCCTTTTTCACTACCTACTGGGAGGTGGTAAAGGACCCCCTATTGATGGCCTTCCAGGAGATTTTCACTTCAGGACAGATGCCAGAGAGTCTTTCGGGATGCCTTATCAGTCTTCTTCCCAAAGAGGGAGACCAGTTGGAGCTTTCCCAATGGAGACCGATCACCTTATTGTCAGTGACCTACAAGGCACTGGCAAAGATGATTAGTAGGCGACTATGCCCCGTGCTTCCAAACATCGTCCATGACACACAGACAGGCTTTGTCCAGGATAGGAGCATCCTAGACAATATATTCACCTTCTTTAAGGTGACAGAGTGGGCTCAGCACAGTGGGCAGAGACTAGTCGTACTATTCTTGGATTTCGAGAAAGCTTATGACAAGGTGGACTAGGATTTCCTAGAGGGCACCTTGGTGAGGTTGAGTTTCCCCCAGCAGGCTTGGATTCGCAGGGTCTCCGCACTTTACAGATCGGCCACCAGTAGGTTCTCATAGGTGGTAGGCGAGGGAGGAGTTTCGACTGGAGAGATTGGTCCGGCAAGGCTACCCCCTGGCCCCATACCTGTTTCTACTCTTTGCAAAGACGATGTCTCACTTTCTCAGATCACGTGTGAGCGGATTACGCGGCCTCCAACTTCCTGTGAGAGAGGTGACTGAGTTGTTAGACTCAGAGTATGCAGATGATACAGCACTCTACATAGAGGACAATGAGTTAATGCTAGAGAGAGTAAGGCTGGCTCTTGAAGTGTTCTATTCTGCAGTGGGAGCAAAAATCAATTGGCGAAAGTCGGTTGGTTTCCTCACAAACTCTAGCACGGAGTGGGGCGTCTACCTGGGATTTAGATGGGTGAGTAGAGGGCAGACCGTCCATTACCTAGGGTTCCACATGGGACTCGACATCACTCCCGCCCAGCAGTTTCTTTTAGTCCTCAATTCTATTCGGAGAAAGCTAACCTACTAGAACACGGCTCGCCTCTCACTAGCAGGCCAAGCCCTGGTGGTTAACTAGGTCCTCCTAGCGACGGCCTCGTATATCGCCTCGTGTTGGTGCTTCTCCTCATCCTGCGTAGTGTAGCTTTGCAGCCTAGTTCGGAACTTCTTTGGTCCGGGTCAGACGACACCAAGGATTCTAGGGCCAAGGTGGCATTGGCAACCATCATACGGCATCGGTCAGAGGGAGGCCTTGGGATCAAAGACCCAAAGTATCAGAGTATGGCCCTCTTGGGCAAGCTAGTTGTCAGTGGCCTCACACCAGGAGGGCAGACCTGGAAGGTCCTATTGCAGAAAGGTCTTCAGGATTGTAGACCGACGGTGAGTGGAAGCCGTCCCTGAGATGGATCTTCACGTTAGCCCAGATCACCTTTCCTACGTAGGTTGCTCCGCGTGTGGCAGGGCCTCCATAAGGCTCCAATCCAAAGCCCCCCAGGCTGCCAGGAGGAGATAGACCGTCAGCCAATGATCTCGAACCACCATGTCAAAGATCGGGAAGGGACACAGATTGGTGAGCGCCCCCACATCCAGTGGGTTGGTTGGGAGCCCGGCCTGGCTCGTACCATCAGGACATGGCGGGAGGTGTATAGAATGGTGGATGAGGAGGTGTTGCAATGAGTATCAGGCTGCCAGAGAGAAGTGGAGCTAAGGAGAAGGGAGATAGACGTAGCAATATCTCAGGAGTGGCTTGCTCCCCCAATACAAGGGTCGATAGAGCCCGAGGAGGTATGTGTCACTAGGTTTTTACCAGTAAGCATCCCCCTACAGGTGGCAGGTAGAGTGGGCAACGCTCCACCTAGCACCCTCTTCACCCTATAGGAGGAGGGGCGTCTGGCTCTTGACAGAGGGCAGCAGGATAAGGGGATAGCTGTCGTTTCATGGAGGAGGATCCGGGTGATTGGCCTTCAGGGGAAGACATGGCGGTTGGACCCTTTTATCTTCTGGCAGGAGCTTAGGGAGTGGCACCTTTGGATCTGGGAGGGCAGGCCACTTGATGAGCTAGAGTGGGATCAAGGAGAGTGGCTATGGCCAGCCACTGCGGTCGCCAAGGAGCCACCGAGGTTCTTGGAGTACACTGTCAAGATTGACAAACACGTACTGATGCAGGAGAATATGGATTGAGCGTCGTCACATAGCAAGCACTCGGAGGAGCACAACATCATAAGCCTTTCTGACGGACCTTCTAGTGCCACCTATGGGATAGTTGGAGTCCGAGGAGAGTATCGTATTTCTTATGGTTAGTGGCACATGGAGGCTTGGCGGTGGAAAGTTGGCTTGCCCAAATGCAGGAGGGAGATTGTAAACGCTACACATAGCAGCCTCTAGAAAACCCAAAGCATTGCCTTTGGTCATGTGAGGTGACACAGCTCCTGTGAAGAGGAGCATACCGCATCCTTTGCCGTATAGCACCCAGCCTTGGATGTATCTCATGGGGAGCTTTCTATTGGCAGGCAATCAGCCAAGGCCATCACCTTTTGCATGAGGCCAGGATGCAGGACACGATATTCATTATCGAGGCAGGGTCGTGCGCAGTGGTCGGTTTGGAGGCTCTACCCATCCGCCAGGTACTGCAGCCCACAGCAGACCGCTCTGAGGTATGGGAGATCATAGGGAGTCTTACCGGTTGGCATATCTGGAAGGTGCGGTGTCAGGAGGCTTTCGGCGAAGAGAGACTTTCAATACATGCGACCTTAGCAAAGCTCAAGACCTCCATCATCAACTCCTCCGCGGCCAATGGGATCAGGTGCAGGGCAAGTCTAGGGCTTGTCACGAGCTCCGATGTCATTTCATGCGCACTTAGGGTGGCCAGGTCCTATTTTTCGTGATGCAGGTAAGCAGTCCCAGATGGCACACAAGAGCGCTAGAAACATGCTAATGCAAAAGGCAAAAAGAATGACAAGGATGGCAACTCCACTCCTAAAGAAACAAAAAAAGAAAATGTAGTATCTAGTGTTATTATTGAGCAAATAGAAGAGGATAAAGATGTTGATTTGCTGATTGCATTTCAGATCCACTTGCGATGATAGTAGAGTACATGTATATCACTTAAACGGATGTGATAGATGCTTTGTTGTCAGCTCATGATGGTTTATCATAATCGTGGATTGTTGACAGCAGGGCTTCATTTCATGTAACTCAATCTTTGGAGTGTTTTTCTTCTTATGCAGAAGGCAATCTTGGAAAAGTCTACCTTGGCAACAATCACGCATGTGATATTGAAGGAATGGGCACCATACACTTGGCTCTTGAAAATGGTTAGGAATCGATCCTTCATGATGTTAAATATGTATTTGGCATCAAGAAGAGCTTGCTTTTTATTGGACAGCTAGACAACAAAGGTTACTTCACTACTTTTGGTGGTCGAATGTGGAAAATACAGAAAGGGTCTATGCTAGTCACTTGAGGTGGTAAAAAGGGGACTCTATATTATCTCTACTTCTGCAAGGCACTTCCTGAAAAGTTTATTGCAGTTGCTGAAGTGAAGTCACACATGAAGTTATGGCACAAGCATCTTGGACACATGAGCCAAAAGGGTTTGCAAGCACTTTCTTCACTTGGAAGAGTTAATGTGAAAAACTCAAAGCTTGACTTTTGTGATGATTGTGTTCTTGGTAAACATGTAAAGAGTCCATACTCTCATGGAGCCTCTAGAAAGGCATGTATCTTGGATTTAGTTCATTCTGATGTATGCACCATGCCAATACCTCATAGTGGTTTCTATTATTTTGTGTCTTTTATTGATGACCATTCTAGAAAGCTATGGGTTTACTTGCTTAAGCAAAAAAGTGAGGCATTGGATGCTTTTTAAAAAATTTATGCATTGATTAGTACTCAAAAGGGCTTAAAGTTAAAATGCATAAGAACAGATAACAGGGGAGAGTATATATCTAAAGAATTCAATAAGTTTTGTGATATCAATGGGATTAAACGAGATCTTACAGCTCCTTACAATCCATCACCTAATGGTGTGGCTGAGCGAATGAATCACATGTTATATGAGAAGATTCGATACATGTTGTCCACAACTAATCTCTCGCAATCGTTTTGGGGAAAGGCACTTAAAACGGCGGTGCATATTTGCAACCAATCTCCACATCGTGCACTTGAAAGTGGCATCCCTAAAGAGGTTTGGTCTGGCAAACCTGCTTCATATGACCACTTAAGGATCTTTGGCTGCAAATGCTATGAACATGTACCTATTGATAGCAGAACCAAACTTGACATGAAATCGCATGAAGGCATCTTTATGGGTTATGGAGATGAAGGTGAAATGGGCTGTAGAGTTTGGGTTCCAAGAATGAAAAAGTTGCTACGCAGTCGAGATGTGGTATTTCATGAATCAAAGCTGCTGAAAAATGTCACATCTAATGACTCACACAAAAAGAATGTTAAATTTCAATATGATCAATTACTTGAGCAGCCATCATCCACTGAAAATTCAACTCCTTTTGATGCTGATTATGACAATCGGTGTATCATTATTGAGCCAAATGAAAATGGGCAGCGAGGGGATACTGAACATCAGCTTGAGCACCAAAATCAGCATGCTAAAAATGAATTAGAGCAGCCTGAAATTGTAGTACAGCAACCTAAACATGTAGTTCAGCAGCCAAACAATGAGGTCATTGACATTCCCTTGGATGTGGATCCATTACTTGATAATACAAATCATTGGGTAAGAAGGTCTACACGTGTCAGAAGACCTATACAAAGATTTGATCCTTCTTTGGACTGTATTTTGCTCACAGATGAAGGTAAGTCTCTTATGTATAAAGAGGCCCTATCATGTGAATTAAAGAAAAAGTGGGAGCTAGCTATGCAAGAAGAAATGAAGTCGTTGTATCAGAATGATACTTGGGATTTGGTTACATTGACCAAGGATAGGAAAGCCATTCCTAACAAATGGGTCTATAAAATCAAATGTGTAGATGGCAAACCCAAATACGAAGCCAGAATTGTGGGCTAAGAGCTATACACAAAAGGAGGGCATTGATTTTCAGGAAGTGTTTTCTCCTATTGTCAAAATGACCACTCTTCAAGTGTTATTTGCCATTGTAGTATCTATGGATCTTGAACTTGATCAAATGGATGTTAAAACTGCATTTCTGCATGGTGATCTAAAAGAAGAGTTGTACATGAAACAACCTGAAGGCTTTGTTATACAAGGAAAGGAGCATTTAGTATGTAAGCTTAAGAGAAGCTTGTATGGTTTGAAACAAGCTCCTAGACAATGGTATAAAAAATTTGATGCCTCCATGCTCTCACATGGATTTAAAAGGAGTAGTGCATATCACTGCTTATATATTAAGAAGGCTAATGATGGAAGCCTTATTATACTTGTACTTTATGTGGATGATATGCTTATTGTTGGTAAGCATAAAAGCCAAATTAATGCATTGAAAAGACAGCTGAACTCAGCCTTTTCCATGAAGGATTTGGGTGCAGCTGAACATATTTTGGGCATGCGTATGACATGAGATAGAGAACAGCAGCTCTTATTTCTCTCACAAGAAAAGTACATCAACAAAGTACTTGATCGTTTTTCTATGGCTGATGCTAAGCCTCTTGGTGTACATTTTCCGCCTTATCTGAAGCTTAGCAAGAGAGATTTCCAGACAGGTTCTAGATTATGCTCTAGTCACCCTAGCTAAGATTAAATCACAGGATAACCCTATAGATATTCTCACTATTGCAAAGGCTCAACATGAGCATTGCATTAGACTTGTAGGAGTTGGTTAAAGGTTCGCTTCGGACCTTTAAGTGGAAGGTTGTTGGGTATAAAGGCCCTTTACGCTCTCCCATGTATCTCCCATGTATATATTACTTCACACACGTGAACTCACCCTAGCGGATGTAAGTGTACTGTACCCTAAGTATAAATACATTCTTTTATTCTTTGTGTACCATACTTGTATACACCTATCCATCGACTCTCTCTCTCTCACTATTCAGTGCTATTGAGCACCTCAATAAATGTGTCTGCCCTCTCTCTCTCTCACTGTTCAGTGCTATTGAGCACCTCAATAAATGTGTCTGCCCTCTCTCTCTACTTCCGCTTCTACTCGACATCCCCCTTACTACCCCCAGCTGCACACACCCCATGACCTCTCAGATGTAGGGATTTCCATCCTTTGCTTATGGTGCGTTGTCACACTTTCCATGGGTCACTCCTACACACGGATTTCCATCCTCTGCTCCACGTGTCCCCATCCCTTCACAATGGGGTCCTCATGCAGCAACAATGCGCATGCCTAGTCATCCCATGCACACATTTGGATCCACCGTGCACACTTCTTGAATGCCCGGTGGGCACTCTCAGACCCATTACCAAGTGTACTCCTTTCCATTATAGTATCCACCCTATCCACCTTATCCGACCACTACCACTCCTATTGCATCAGTCAAGAATGCCTTTACGGACAAGACTCGTTTCAATGGGTCAAATTTTACCACTTGGTTGAACTATATGCAACAAGTGCTTGAGTCTCAGGGTCTTTGGGACCTCGTTGTTGGTCTTGAACCTATGCCTGACCCTCACTTAGTCCACCCTAATCACATCCGTCAATGGAGAGCTCGCAGTGCCACAACCAATATTGAGCTGATGCAAGGTTTGCTTCCTGAGTTTCACTCTCACTTACAGCACTTTCCTCTTGCATCGGAACATTGAAGTCATCTCATCGACTACTATTCAGCTAGAGATCATACTCAACATATAAACATTGATTTCGAGCTTCAAGAGTTTTCCATTAAGGAAGGGGATGATTTGAAAGTCAAGTTGACTGAATATCGGTGGTCACTAGCCGAGTTTGCCACTACCCGCTCTCTGAAGTCAGACAACAATTAGGTCACATTCTTCTTGAACAAGTTTCTTGATAAATACTTCCATTTTATCCAGCACATTATCTCACTGTCAAGATTGCCAACCTTCTACGAGTTTAAGTGTCAGTTCTTGTGTTATGCGAGGCGCATGATCAAGTCCACAAGAAGTCCTCTACTCACTTCTATTTAGAGGGGGAGGGTTGGTTGCCTCTTCTTCAGGTGCAAAAACTACCAGTGGCAAAAACTTGTAAGATGGGAAGGCAAGCCAAAACAAGAGTGACACCACTTCCCCCAACGGAAACAAAGAACCTCGACCTCTTTAGCAGTAAATTCCTAAGAAAAATAGGTCTTGCACTCACTGCCACAAGTCGAGCCATGTGGACGAGGAGTATCATACCAAGGCCCAAGGACTTCCTCCTAGAAAACCACAGCAAACTACTACAACTACACAATCTAGTAGGGCTGTAGTCTAGTAGGGCTATGCCTCCCGTTGTTGCTCCATCTGCTCTTTCAACCCTCACGGTGTAGGGAAAGGTTAGGCACGGAGATCGAGACAGACAGACTTTACGCGCAGTGAGAGACAGAGAAAGTGCGAGTGAGCAGAGTAGAGAGTGAACACGTTTTTTGGTACAATGACGAGTGTACCACTTTAGGTTTTTAGATAGATATATGTATGAAAGTACAATGTGCTAAGGGTGTGTTCACACCCGTACACATATAAAAGGCACGATGGCCCTTTATTCCCAACAACCTCCCACCTAAGGCAATGTGCCTTAAGAGGAGAAAAGAATCAGCTAAGTCTAGGTATGTACAAAGCTGAAATAAATATATCTATCCAACTCCCATCATCTGTCGGCAATGAGCAAACCGCTCTGCTGGAAGACCCTTCGTGAGAAGGTCTGCAGGATTATCATCTGTATGCACTTTGACAAGCTCAATGCTCTTACTGTCAAGTACATCTCTAATGAAGTGGTACTTCACTTGTATGTGCTTTGTCTTTGCATGAAAGACAGGATTCCGTGCTAGCATGACACGGATCGTATAGCATCTCTCTTGCTACTATCATGACAGTGACTTCTACCTAGCTCTTCCAGTCGGGATGCTTCTTCTCATCATGGTTCTCAGCACCACATGAAGACCAACATTTGGCTTCTCTTCCTCCTTCAGTGTTGTCATTCCAAGTTGAGAGGGGATTCCTACCCTTCTTGGTATTCTACAAGTTTCAACACTTGCATTCGACATTGGCCTTTCGCCCCCCACATTGTACCTTCACCCTTTCCATTGCATGATTTCATCATCTTTGTACTAGGATGCTTGGGCAAGTGAAGAATTTCCCCACAAAGGATTGTCTAAGTGGCACCTGCTACATGAGCATTTCACAGCATGTAGCATACTCATTGTATAGAGCACCACTAGATGGATCCTAAGCTGTTTCCACTGGCGGTCTGTCGACCACACAATCCTTACTTCATCACCATTTCCTTGTCATTGACATCCTCGAGTGGATGGGTAGCTTGTCTATCTTATGATGAATTGGACCTAACCATCCCTTCTCATTCTCGCATCTTCTACTCAATCGACCGCAAACCATCTCTCACTTTTTTTTTCTTAAAAACAAAATCAAGTTCATTGTAGTTTCATCCGCCTTTGTAGGGCTTGGCAAGCTATTGATCAGCCGATGAGCACCCTTTGTCTGATACCCTATCCTCTCTGATGACTACTTGGACTACCTTGGTAAGATAACCATTGCCTCTGTAGTCTTGGTAGGCCATTGGGCAACCACCGTGCACCCTTTGTCCGATGCCCTTGCTACTTTGGGGTGGGACACTTTGGGCAAATTGGGTTAGCCTTCTCTTCTCACCCTATTTTGGGCCTAAGAGAAGGTGTTGAACTAAGAAATGCATTATGTGCTAATTAGCCACCTAAATAGCCCCAAAGCAGGCTTAATTTATGAAAACCCTAAAATGGGGAGCGGTTCGAGAGAGTTCAGTGAAATCCTAATTTGGGAGGGTCCATCCTCATCTGTAAATAGACAAGCTACCCCCATTCAGCCTTAATCCCGTCTGTGCAAGTTTCTCACCCTTGAGTGAAAATTTCAACCATCAGTCCACACACACATGGCTGTCTAGCCTTCGCGACTACTGCCATCACCTTGTTTTACTGCTACGTTTTACTACCATGTTTTACTACGGCGTTCTATTGTGGTGTTTTACTGAGGCATTCAACTGCTACGTTTTGCTACTTCACCCACATCATCAAGCAGCATCCTCTGCAGTCGCCTTAGTCTCCTCACACTCTGGTGATCAGCGTTTGGTGTTTCTCTCACTCCACTCCGACTAGTGATCACAACACTTGGGATCCGTCTCCAGTGGTGGACGTCACTCTCTAACACACTGCTCTACCCTTGGACACGCTGTAAACTCTTATATTCATTTATAACACTCATTAACTTCAAAGTTGTGTTCTTTCTATCCCTTCTTTTGTTTGTGTTTGAGTTTCAATGTTTAAGTTTTGAGTTTTTCTTTCTATGTCTATGTTTGTCTCATTGTGCTTATATCGTGGTCATACACTCTGTGTTTCCTCAATTCAAACCCTATCAGTGCCTCCACACTCTTCTTCACACCCCTCTCTCTCTAGAAGCACTTAGTTGAATCTCTTTCTCTCTCTATCTATTGTTTACGATTGGGCTGAGCGCCAAATTCTGCCCACTCTTAATAGAGCAAATCTAATGGATAGAAAGTTTACACATGTATGACAATTTGTTCGCTCACTCAACTGTAGAGCTCAGTCTTTCCTTTTCACGAGCTTACAGGATTCTCTTTGTCCACATGCACAAGCTTTGGACCACAATATAAGTTTGGAAAAAGTTAGCTTCTCTCTAATATGAGAAGACCTTTGTCCACCACATCACCCTAGAGAGAAAACTTTGAATCCTCTCAATTGATGATTTCCCTTCTATTCAAGAGCACATCAACCAAATGGAGGACATGTGGAATGAGCTTGCATCCCTAGGTCAAATAATATCTTTAGAGGATATGGCTATAATCCTTCTTACTCATCTACCATCTCCCAAATCTGATGTTTCCCACACTAGCCTACTAACCTCTAGGGTATGAGAGAGTCGAGACTATTCTTTTGGAGGAGTTAGCACCACTTCTTTTGGAGCATAAAGAGCACCTTAACGAGATTAAAGCCAACAAATTTGGCTCTATGAAAGTTTTTACTTCAAGTTTAGGAGGGCCAACAAAAAGGATAACAATGCCAAGAACAAGAACAAGAAGCAGATTACACATTCAAAGTCTTTCTCGAGCTCATACATTGACTTAAAGAAGCGTAAATGCCCATACTTTAGGAAGAGCTCATCCCGAGGAGAAGTGTTGGAAGAGATATCCTCACCTCATCTGGGAATGAAGGATGGCACTAAATCATCTAAGCCTTCCTCTTACTCTACTCCAATTGTTATCCATAAGCATGTGTTCCTTCATATCCATGAGATGGAAGAGTCTTCTTCAACACCTATCTCATGAAACTAGCCTTCCTTTCATGGATGGGTGGTAAATCCCTGATTATAACTTAATTACAATAGCAAACAATAAATGCAAATCTGAAAATACAAATTTACCTACTGATCTTGGACAATGCACACCTGATTGGCCCCAAAATTGGCGTCCCTTTCAGTATTCTTTAGCTTAATTGAAAAAGAAGTTGATTTACAATGGGATTCTCCCGATCCCCTTCGCAATCCAAACTCCCCTTGCTATCCAAAGTGACCAGCAAGTCTTCAATCTGGTTTGCCCTTTGATTCTGGCACTTGATTGACCTTCACCCACTTCATAGACGATGGAAATGCCACAAATTCAATGGCTGGCTAGTCCTCCACCTGAATTTAGCTGAAATTCACCTTCAGCCCTGAAAAATCCAAGTCTTGGAGCTTCCAATTTCTAGAACGCTTCTCGAGGCTGCTGCTAAACCCTAATTTTTTATATAAATTAGGATTTACAGCAAAGAAATTTGCCATTTCTCGGCCTCCAAGGATCCAAATGTTGAGATCTTCGGAGCAAGGCTATGAAATGGCTGAGAGATGAGAGAGAAAGCTGTAGAGAGAAAATTCAAAGCTTTGTCGCGAAGAATGACTAAAAATCAATCAAATGCAGCTGCTGCCCTGCCACAACAACGTTAAATGCTGTCGTCTATAGCTGAGACATCCAAATCAGCTATCACCTTATACCTAGATGCAATCGCCCAGCTATGGAGGGTCCGAATCTGCAATCGCCTCCTCAAAACTCACTTGTCGCTGGCTACAATGGCTGAAAATAGGCTGGCCATGGCTCCTCACAGCTCTACCACAATTGCTACAGCAAGAATGATCTCGTTTTTCTTCTTCTTCAGCCTTTTGGCGGCGCTTTGAGTCATATGAATCCTCGAGGAGATTCATTACAAGATCTTCGTCCATTAAGGATACAATCACTGTTGGTGACATCTTATCAGTGCCTATTAGTAGTGTTGGCAATTTTTTGTTATTACTAGACATTTCAACAAGCTCAATTTCTACAGTCCTATATGTTTCAAACTTGGGCTTTCCACTCCTCTTTGTTCACGGCCTTACTAGACTCAGTACCTAGGTTCTCTTCACTGAGCAGGCCGTTTTTACTGAGGATTCTTGTAGAGGAGCCATTTTAGCGACAAGTTGACAGGAGAGAGGACTACACAAGCCCCATTCCCCTTCCCTTGTGCAAAGTCCTCCAAGGTAGTTATCTATTGTTGCACCCATTCTCAATTGTGCACCATCTACCCCACAGGTTCCATCCCATCCTCCACCATCTCCTCTCACGGTTCCCTCGTACCTCCCATCCCTTTCAAAGGGGGACAATATCGACGATGCAACTATGGATTCCTTGGTCCCTTGTGTATCAAAGGGGGATTTCCAGGATCATGAAAAGCTTCTTCATCAATGGACTTCATCAACTTTGGCACTTCTTCTGCCACCCTTGGATTTAGAAGTCATGTTTGTCATACACTGTCAACACCTGCCTCTTGTCAAAAAGAATAGGTATGCTCTGATATCATATCAAAATAAGTGATAGTGCAGAGAGACAGTAGGGTTTACGAGAAGTAACACAAAGTGTGTACGGCAAACACTGAGAGAGAAGAGAAACTCAAAAACACAAGAACATTGTGATAGTGCACTAAATCATGCTATGAGAAGAAAAGCAAACACAGTGGAGCCAAAGCTCAAAAGATAATTGTATTGTCCTATCTAAATCAGATGGCAACACCTATGGGAAATCTACACAGTGAAGGGAGCAAAGCACATTCCTCCAAGCACTGGGCTATCAAAGTAATCACTGGAAGGTGAAGGAAAGTTGTCAAGGGAGTGGACCGCACTTCTGTGATGCCATCAAAGATGTGGAAGATGATCACCAACTCTCGAGGAAGCAAACCGCAATCCTCTGATGCCGAGGAGTGACCTAGGCAACAAAACACAAATCCCAGAGTGTCACAGATGTCAAACGTAGGGAGAGCAGTCCACATGCTGATGCCAAGTGGATAATAATGACACTAAATGATGGAAGATGAGCCGAGCTCCTGTAAAAATGCAGGTCCTAGCAACTCTATGATAGACAAGTAACACCATGTGATGGAGAAGCTAAGCTACAAAAACACATATCCCAGCAACCCTTGTGATAGACGAGTGATGAAATCATTGACACTCGGTGATGTAGACTGTCAGCCGATGCCAAGCTAGAGATGATGATGCCAGGCAAGGAGAAGATCTCCACACTAGAAAACGTAGGTAAAGGTGGAGCCTGATGGAAAAGGCTGTTGATGCCAAGTAGATAATGGTGACATCAGGTGAAAGATGCTCCAAACGTAAGGCTTGATAATGGAATAAGGTGCTTGAAGCATAGAAGAGGAAGGGTGAAGGCAGCCAGGAGCCACGAAACACAATGTCCTCTTGAAGGGGTGTGAGAGCAGTGAAAGGGGCTGGTGAGAGAAGGGAAGGGTTTCTGATGACAGAGGAAGAGGGGTGAAGAATGATTGAAGAGTGGTGTGGGGTGGTAGAAGTAAAGAATGAATGGAGTGACTGCCTATTTATAGGCATAAGCTATCTAGGGTGGTGCACCACTGTGTGGGCACCCACTGAAAAAGTGGTGCACCGCTGTGTGGGCACCCACTAAAAAAGTGGCCAAAAAGTGGACACCAGCCCTTTTTGGGGCTGTCAATACAGAACCCTGAATGAAGTGTGTGAACTGAAGAATGGGTTTCTCAACACCTGTGAGCCTCAATTTGAGTCAAATGAGCACATTAGACTGGCTGAGTTATTTTCCAGCCCACTATATTTCTTTTTCAGTGGTTAGAGGCTGCATTTACACTCCCTAGATTGAGCGACCAGCATTTCCTGATTGTGACAGCATTTTTAAGATTATTTTATTGATGTTGTCAGGTTGGCCAGCATTTATGGCACTCCTTAGGCTGTAATTGGCCAGTTTCCAGCATTTATGGCCTGGCTGATCATTCATTCAATCATTCACAGGTTTTCCTTTGCAAGTTTCAGCACAGTCTGACATACAAGTACTCTTCTCCGTCTTTTGGTGCTGCCTCCATCATCAACCTGATCCGGTGCCATCACTGACACCTTGGGCTGCGTGCAGGGACTGATCAGTCCTCATTGTATTCAGCTTTCTTTCAGAGTTCAGTGCAGATTTTCCCCTTCCATTCTCTTCTTTCATTGCAGTCTTTCTCTTCCCTTCTCTCTCCATGTTCCTGTTTCCTCTTGTGTTGTGCACTCTCACGACACCACCAAAGTCCTACTCCTTTACTCAAGCTGTTACAACTTTGCATAATCCATGAAGAATACATGCATACACTTAAAGATGTCGATCATTTCTTGTGAGGAGAGTATTGGAAACCTTAGCAGAGGAGTGCACTTTTGCAGATGGATGCACATATACATCTCCAACAAATGTTGCAGTTCTTGAGCCATCACTCTTCGCCAAAAGTTCAGGTGCAGTTTGCCGATATTGTGCAAGGTACAAAGATGAGCACCTTAAAGACATCCTGAAGGAGTTATACGCATTAGTACCCTGAACATTATTATTGTCAATGAAAACGAAATTTCTCCTGATACACAAAGGTATTACCAGAGACCAGTCAAGAAAATTAAGGAGTAGAGACAACACACAAAGAGACATGTCAGTTACCCAGGTGTTTTGATTTGCTCCCAGAAATCCCTTGTCTCGAAAGTGAAAAGCTTCTTCTTGCCTGCTAGAGGAGTAAGAATATCCTGATCCAGCCTCACAAAATCAGTTTGGACTGACCTGTAAAATACATGGCATTGGTAATAGATTAACAGGCGAACTCCCTGGAGTTTTTTGCAGCTAAATAATTTTTTAACACAGTTAGATAGAATGTTCACAGCAAAGGCTTACAAGTCTACAAAAACAAGGTTTAACTTACTTGGTGGTTAGTTGAAGTGCTTCAAAGCTGGAGACTCGCCGATGTATTGCTGACAACAGTTTTACAGAAACTGATGAGAATCTAGAACACGTGATTACAGGAAATACCCAACAACTTGCTTTAACTTGTGCATAGAAACAGATTAAGACTTTCTGGGAAATGAACAAGCTCATTAAATTTACTGCTTTCATTTTGGCTGCCTGCTAGAAATTGCAACCTAAATATGATCATGTGCACCTTCATGTACAAGGGTCCTGGATGAAAGCTATGCACCTTATTCAACGAGATCCAAAAAGACAACATACGAAATAAAAATGATTTCTTCTCTTTCATTCTCAACCAATGGCTTGAATATGTTTATCCCAACATACAGTTGACTATTCAAGAAACTAACACTAGATGTTTCATTTTAAACACCTTCTAAAAAGAATCAAGAGCAGTCTTCATTTAATGCTTATTATATGGAAGAAAGCCTGGATACTTTTAAGTTATGCACTTCAGACCTAAGCTGCTTCAGATGCAAAATTTGCTAAGGAGCATCCTCTTTATGCACAACAACAAAACCAACAAGTCATACCATGATCATTCCGACCAGATGCTACATGCTCAATTTCTGTAAATATTTCTGGGGTGAAGATATATACTCCACAATTAATCAACTCACTGACCTGCGAAATGAAGAGAGCTAGTAAAAGTCCGTTCATTAGTGAGAGAGAGAAATAATGCAGGGGGGAGGGTGAAGGACTAGGCAGGATGGATGGAGAGAGAGACAGAGGGAGGAAGAGGAGGAGACAGAAGCAGCATGGCTTTGAGGTGTTTTTAAAAAGATGTCAGTGAGTTGATTGATCAAAGAGGAACAAGATAAACAAGAAGAGAGAGATGGTATTTTGCAGAGAAATGTACAAAAACATCTTCAATAGACTATGTAATCTACAGAACCAAAAGTATTGCGTCACATATGGTGTTTCTTTCCCCAAAGCCTGAGTGAATAACCAATCAGGAGGTCTATAATGCCAAACCATGCGTGGATAACAATGAAAGAAATTGCCAGAATGTCACGCCCTAAGAAAAGAGTCTTTCCTCCTCCTCACAGTCTCCAATCCACCCTGTATCCTATATCATCTTCCTTGGAGACTATGAATAATCTCTATCCAAATCCTGGAGAGAGTCTCTATCAGTGGATATGTCCAATAGATCAATGGCATGATTACATCAAGTGGTCCAAATGTACAAGCAAAGATGCTACCTATGAATTCCCATCTATGGCAGTGCCTCTTAAGTCCACACTAACTCTGAAAAATCCAGTGTGGCAATCCTGCTCAAGAGCTGACCCAACATAGGCATGACTCCCATGTATCCTCATATCCACACACTGACCCATACAATCATCCCCCATGTAAACAGCATCCTAAAGGGTCTCCTCTACACCTCCTGTGCCCCAGGGCACTTCCATTACAGTCTCTCTATGTCTCCTGCGACTGCTCGCATCTAACACACGTGATTTGATCTCCTGTCATGACTAAGCCAAGTGCCAACTCCCAGGCTCCTATGTGATACTAACCACAGAGACAGTAAGCTCTTTCTGGTCTAAAGCCATCCTCCAAGTCCCCCCAAAGTCAGCAAGGAAAGGCTATGTGATACCCCATGCCATGCAATGCTCAGTCTCTGTTGGCATCACTCTAATCCTGCTCATTTATGTCCTCTCTATGTCCAAACATCAGCACTATCCTAATTTGTCCACCAGCCCAATTGCTTGCCTGTTATACAACTAACAGCCTGCCTGATCACCTACTCTATATGAGCACCTGCCACATCACCAGCCACCATTCCAGCTACTATGCCTTCATCTGGGCTCATGCTGGTCATAGCAATACACGTTGGGGTTGGAACATTCTCTTTATTCAGTTTGATATAGACAATTTTAACCTCATTGCTGGCTCCTTCAACAACATTGCAATGTAATACAGGCTTTTCCTGTGCAGCAGAATCTCTTATCAACCTTGGGTTATTCATGCTGTCACTCCAATAGTCAGCTTTGCAATATGGCAGAGCTCTTCATACTACATCCAGCCTCCATAATTCCATTCCCAGTGATTGTAAATCAGCCCTGCAACCTCAGAACCAGATTTAGATCCCAATTCCTAGGCTGCTCTGCTCTTTGCAGCATGGCCCAGCCCCTGCCTTCGGTGGGCCCTGCCTTGAGCAATCTACTTTCCTCCATCCATAGAGTGTACAGGCTCTTTCTGGATATCCATTTGTACAATTTTTAATCCAGATTCCAATTTATAATTATCTTTTCTGCGTTTCAGTAGACTCCATTTGTTGTTTCTTCAGATTTGGTTAAGAGTTGCATTTGGAATCCCTTTTTTTCCCGCTCTCTTTCTCTCTTCTCTTCTCTGTTTTCATCCACACAGAGATGATACTTCAAACGAGAATTACAGAGGAACCGTAAGAGCAGATGGTTGCCCTTAACACCAAGTTGGAGCATCAAAATCCAAAGCTGGAGAAGCAGGTCTTGCAAACTTTAGTGCATTCAGCCTCATCAGATAGAAGTAATGTTCACAAGTCAACATGGAAAAATTTGGAATAAAATACAAAGTTGTTTCCTTTTGACAAGCTCCATACAACCTAACTTTCTTAACACAAAGATTGAACTAACTATTGTTTTTCCTCAAAGCCCAAGAAAGGAGGGGGAAGCGGGCTAAGATTTTGTGTAACATAAGCTGTGCTTACAAATGTCTCAGGCTTCTCTGCATAGTGTAACAGTTCCCCTGATTCTGGATCAGCCACAAGTTCCCCAAATTGACTTGCTGATTCAGCTGAAACCTGTAAATTTCAATAAATAGATATTATCGATAGCAACACTAATCATAGATTGATGCACGTCTTAAATTCAGACTCAATCCAGCGTTTGATAGAATTACCTTTTTAACAAGGAGTGTGCCCATTCCACCATATTTCACGTGTGCAGCTGTAACAGTATAATAGAATGAACATCACCACACAGCCAACATACAGATGGACAGAACTGTTTAGGCAGAATGGTGAAACTGTTTCCATAAGCAAACATAAAACTCAAGCTACTCTTTCAACGATTAGGTATGGAATCCTTGATAAAATAGATGACATGAAATTTAGTTCCTTACATAGCATGTCAGATAGAGGAAAACTGCAGCAGACATCACAATTCATTACAAAGATGTTGCTCTGGATGGAGAAAACAGAATAAACAAAGTCAGTTTAAAAGAGTTGATAACAAATTGCAACTCGATCTGTGAACTATGTCATTAGCCTAGCTTGACGATAGCCACACAAGCATCGACTGCAAGCTTCAAGCAATGTACAATGTCCAATCCATCTTACTGGCTCATCCTCCATTAGCAAATCCTTGAAATTAAATAATCCACCAGCAGAACCGTGTGGCTTATCTTCTCGTAGATACCTGGAGAAGGTACAGGGATGATCTTTGAGAGAATGACCAACAAAACAAGTCATGGTACTCAGCATGAGATTCTCACAATTTAGCATGGTCAGCAGTTAATAGTGCAAAGGTATCAACTAAAGCTTGTGTCAAAAGATCATGTATATGCAGACACGCTCATCTTTTGTCAAGCCAATTTTCATTCATTGCTTCTATATGTCACACACCAAACAAGCCCTCATTTTCTATTCCGATGCCATCGTTTTACTTTTCTGACAAATATGGGGTAGCGCTCACTGTGAGTGGCAATAAACTAATGATCCACAGTAATAAAGTGACGAGTTAAATAGAAAACAGCTTAAGAGACTGATAGAGACATCTGCAGAGTATCAAACACCTATTTATGGAGGTTAGATAAATATGCTGCCTATGTATCATCTCCCCCTGGAACTTTATTTCATTTCTAGCAGTATGGAGAGTCAATACAGCCCAAGACCTTATACAGTCTCTACTTCATTGAAATAGGCAACTTGTTCCCTTGATCCAATTTCTTAGTTCCTAGTGCAACTTCCAAAACTTCTCTCAAATGCTCTTTGTAGGTCCATATTATTTTCAGTGAAGTTATCGTGACATGCTCAACAGAGAATATGATAAGATCCTCAGTAAAGGGCAGCCCCTCTTACAATCAAGACACTGCATTGTAACAACAGGAGTCAGGATTACAACTGTAGTCTGTATGTACCGCAGGGTGAACTCTTGAAGATAGGTATGGCTCTTCATCTAAAATCACATTCTTTTGCCAACAAAAAGATTGCAACAAACTATACTGGTCTGCAGATTCTTATTAATGTGCCAAACTGGTCAATCAGACGAATGACCAATGGCCTAAAATAGGCTACATTGTTCCCAAGTAAAGACGTTCTCCAATCTAAGGCTCACTTGCTCAATCTGTTCATGAACAAGAACATGCTTCATCCTGAAATAGAAGACCATGTCCCCGTTAGCAGACATATGTGTCTTTATGGTCATCTCTTGCCTATGAGCCTCGGTCTGAGTCAGATGATGACATTAGGAGCTCTGACAATGTATTTGTCTTCAATTCATTTATCTGCCCCAGTTCAGGTGGAGGCTCTTCTTGATTTTGTCTCCAAGCACTTAGTTTTCCTTTGTTCCAAGCAGGCATTTATTGCAATGTGGCTAGTGAAAAGTTTATACAGAGAAGGGCAGAAAGAAAAGCACTACAAACTTTCTCTTTTTTTTTCATGCTTTTCTTTCCAAAAAGGGTGAAGTTGATTTGATTTTTGCTTTGTTAGTCATGCACCCTCCAAAAGCTAGTTATTCACCCTTCTTTTATTTATCCAAAGCATGTTCTCATCTATTCCTTGTGAGATTTTTTTTCTTTTCCCACTCTTTTTTACTTATTTCACCAATATATTATTGTACGAAAAGCATGTTCTCGTCTATTCCTTGTGAGATTCATCTAATAGGCTCCTAGTTTCAGATCAATGTGCTGTAAAATCATAGAGTGAGTAAATTTTGAGACAAACACAACTACACAAATGGTTCCACTTGGTTTTTGATGTCAAATGTCCTGTTTTCATTTTCCCATGTTTTAAATATATGAATTAAATTTTGCTATCTACATGAGTATTTAATAATTGGAAGCTAACTTCCAACCACCTTCATATCATTCTCTCCTCGTTCCCTCTTCCATGATTACAGATCCACAATTGGCTATAATGGCACCACCTGTACAACTGCCCATCCTAGCCTCTCTCCCTGCTTTCAAAAGGCTGGATGGGATAAATAAGCCCCTCTGGTTGTGCAAAGTCAAGTGCATCCTAACACTTTTGACATATGGGAGTTTGTGTCAGTCTCATCACCGACCTACTGAGGATCCCCAAGTTGGAGTGACCCAGGACTTACCAGTTTTATGGGATCGACTCAATGCCTAGAGTTTGCTCATTTTTCTTTTTGAGCTATACAAACACAAGGGTTTGGATCCGATTGGCATCCTTATATCACCTCCGAATATTCAAGCATCGGATGACCCTCGAGTTGAAGCTATGACATCTCTTCGTCGTAGTCTAAAGATTCCCCTACAATGAACGATCTCACCAATCAATACCTTTCTTGGTGTTCCAAAACAAAAATATATCTTCTTTAGGACTTATGAACCAATAACATGTTTGCATAGTCCTTTTTTCATATGCCCAAGATGAAATCCAATATGCCGGGAACAATGCTCAATAGCTGGGCAAGGAGTAGGAGAAGTGCCAAAAGCAAGAGACTAATGTAGTGAATGCAAGGAAGCCCCCTAAAGTTGTGCCGCAATCTTTGGGCTACTGCTCCTAACCTTCAAAGGTCACTTGGCAATGGCTAAATGCCTTCTTGGAGTTGGGGAAGAAGCTGGAGAAGATGGGGAGCTGATGGGTACCTCAAACAGATGAAGGAATAGCTGCTCCAATACCAATTTGAAAGGATAAGCAAGAGTGAGAGTGAGAAGAGCACAAGCACAAGCCAAAACTATGGCTATGGAGGTTTAAACTCAAGAGAGTAAGATCAGTATGTGGGAACTCCAATAGTCACAATGTGTGACCTGAATTCCCTTTATTATTCCATAGTAAAAAATAAAGAAGATGACAATAATGGGTGGCCACCACATGCAGTGTACAGGTGTGGGGGCACTAAGTACAAGATAAGTATAGACCACTAGGCACAGGCGGCCTTTAACCCCCCAACATTTTGGCAAGTTATGGCACCTTCAATAGCTCCTCACTATCATTTCTCAATTGAATCAACAGCTTGGCTCACCCATTCCCAACTAGACATCACTGGAGTGATCCATAAGAGGCCTCTTCACTCCCATTGGCCTATGTGGGCTCTCAACAGATCAGGCTTTCATCTAGAGAGGGGATCCTACTTCTTGGTTGGCATTCTTCATCAATGGACTTCATCAGCAATGACACTCTTCTTGCCACCCTTGGATCCATTCCATCTCCTTTGGTCTTCCTCCAAATCCAAGATCTGAGAGGAGGTTTTAGAACACATATATGGCTTTCTGCTCATCTCCTACCAATGAGCCTTAATCTTAGTCAAACAAGGACATTAGGAGCTCTAAACAATATCTTTGTGTAGAAAACATGCACATGGTGCTGGCAGGTTCCTAAAAGCATTACGCTCACTCTGCACTTAGCATCTTTAAAATCCACAAAGAAGTTGGAGAGTGCTCAAAAAGGTCAGGGAGAAAATCTGGAGGAAAAGTCCTAAAGAAGTTGTAGAGAGAAGTCTATAAGCATTGGGCAAAGTAAACCATCATGGATACTTTCTGCAAGACCTTTTGGTGATGCCTATGAAATTGTTGGTGGCCAAGGAGTCTCCTACTTCCTATGGCTTGTAGTGCATATCGGTCTAGCAGTCTAGAGTTGGTTGGCCAAAATGCAATAAGACGGAGTCTTCGAATGTTGTCCATTATTGCACTACTTGGAGACACCAAAGCACTACCTATGGTCATTGCAGACAGTGCAGCTAATGTGGATAGGAACCTACTGCCTATTACATCAAGTTGTATCTAGCTTGGGGTACCCCTCTTGGGGGCCTTTTATTGGCAATCAATTCGTCAGGGCTTGCACTTAAAAAAGAGACCAAGGTGCATGATATTAGCTTCATCATCAAGGTTGGCTCATGTGTTGTGGTAGGCCCGGAGGCTTTGCCTAGTCGCCAAGTATTAGAGCCTACGGTGCCACAATTAAACGTATGAGAGATCATTGGGAACCTCAAAGGGTGGCATATCTAGAGGCCATGCTACCAAATGATTTTCAACAGGAAGAGCCTTTGGTGTACAATACTCTGGCAAAGCTCTAGTCGTCTATCATCCACTCAGTGGCTATTGGGAGCAGCTACATGGTGACTCTCAACACCAATGGGAGCTTTGGCAGCACTTTATTTACACTTGGGGCAGCCATCGCCTATTTTTCACCCCATAGGACAGCCACCATCGATGGTGCTAAATCCCTCGTCTATGGCTTCTATCCCCCATCCTTCTCAAATGTCCTTGAGAGGCTTGTACATATGAGTGGGCTTTTATCTACAAACAGCTCCGACTAGATTCCTGAGCATTTGTACTTCATTGTAATTTTCTTTTGAGTAAATAACATTAGCCATACCATTTGTTGAAGAAGTGAATCCTGATTTTATCATAGCCCAACTTCAAGATGGGTTCCACGTAGAAAATGGGGAAGTTATTCCTCCTTTTATCTTATTGAAAGAGGATGATTATGTGCTCATGGTGTGGTCATCCCAACTAATAACCTCTTTGACATTCTAACCCCCTAAACAGCGATAGCAAGGATGGGATTTTTTGTGGTTTATTTACACCCTTTTTGGCAGGTTTCAACTCAACATATAAAGTATTAAACCAAAATGTGTGTGTGTGTGTGTGTGTGTGTCTCTTTTGTTGGGTCAAATTTTGGGTTTCGTGGACCATTGGACTAAAAGGACTCGTGCATTTTTGGGAGATCTGTCATTTCAAACATATGCCACTTTCAACTTTTGTTGTGGCAATCTGTATATGATAGCTGTTATGCTCATGATTTAGATATCTCCTACATAGATGTGTTTCACTACTGTTTTTTTAATCTGTTTGAATAGATTTTGCTACAAAGTTCATTTTCCCTGTGCATTTTATGGATTGATGACATAACCAATATTGGTTTCACTAAAATGTGTATGGGTGCACGTGGTGTCTATGTGTGTTCTTTGAGATCAAATTTCTTCTAGCGATTTATGATTGATCCCTATTGGATAAAAGTTAGCAAAACACTCCATGTCTGTAGTTGTTGTTTTAGATGCTCACATGAACATAAGATACTTCCACATTGACTTTGGTATTGCACAAAAGCTCAGATATTTGTGGATGGTCTTTCTTGACAATTGCAAGCTTAATACAAGATAGTAGTACATCTACTTTAATATTGCCTAGAAACTTGGATATTTTTGGATGCTCTTTCTTGACAACTGCATGCTGAATTTTCCAACTCAAAACATTTGAGAAATCCATTTGGCCATTCTCAAAGGGTATCTCAACATTCAATCTTCTTCCATTGGAACAAACATTGGGCTTTGTGGACTATTCGGACATGATTCTATGAGTACCAGCTATTTTAGTCGTATATTACTTCAAAAGCTTCGTAATGGCAATCATTATATTATTTTCATGCTGGTAATTTAGATGATTCTGCTGAATTGCTTGTACCACCACTTCTGGTTTTTTTAATAAGCTTTGCTATGAAGTCTATTCTTCTCATGAATTAATGACTTAATAAGATAATGACCGTCATTTTACAATGTGTGTGTGTGTGAGCGCATGCTCGTGTGTTTGATCTAGATGAAATTTTGGACAATTATGAAGGACATTAATCACCTTACAGGCACCTTGAGCTCATTGGAAATTGCTGAGACATACAGTGTGAATTCCCGATCCTCATAAAATCCAATTAGATAGACATGTACAAGATTTGGAATCTGTATTCAAAAACGCAATGCAAAGTTAGTTCAAAAATTTTCCATTCTGATAAGGTTGTCTTACATAACATTTCCACCAATTATTAGTCACCTTTTTGCAAGCAAGAATGGGATGATGCACCATTGGTTGACCAGCAAGAGGGAAGAGTGGCTTTGGAAGGTTCAATGAAAGTGGTCGAAATCTAGTTCCTGGTATACAAAAACTTCCGCATGTTACCAGAGGCCTTACATGACAACAGCCTACCAGTCTAGTTTTATTTTTCGTGTGGGTAAGGGAAGACTTCCAAATGCAGAAACCAGAAAAGACTAGCAAAAAGTACATGGAAAAACAGACTCCTACCATACTAAACACGTTTCGCAGCAATACAATCGGTGCCTCCTAAAAGATTTCAGGTCATATGCTTGAATTTGACTAATACACAGTCCGTGTGAATGCAACGCATGAGCATCTGTCATCTCTCTTTGAGACTAAAACAAGATGAATGAAAGATCTCAAAGATGAACGCAAACATATTGTAGATGGATTTGTCCATTCTATCAAAATCCTTGGTCTGCAAATCGATCCGTGAAGGTAATCACTCATATCATATTACCTTTGGTAGGGCCTCCGATCATGATGACAGCTACATTGTTTTCCTGGTGACCCCAATTCGTATGTCCGTTGGCCATTACTGAATTCACAAGATCGTGGACTTGTAAAACTCTGCAAACAATTCCATGATCCGAAAGCAAGCAAGGAATGGTAAAGATGCAGACCTGGGGGCAGATGGCTATGAGCTTCGAATCCCACCCAATTCAATAGAAATTTAGATTGAAAGTGAGTTGATCTTCCCAAACAGATCCCGGAGTGTTTGGCGACACTGACACAGAGAGATGCTTGCCGATCTAGCGGAGCCTTTGATCAGATCATGCTCATTGTTGTTACTGCACCTTCCTCTCGCGGGTTGAGGTATCCATAGACTTGAGCTTACAACTGTCAACCCATACACTCGCTGTGACCGACTGGCAGTCCTTTGCTGTAGTGTCCTTTGCTTCTTTCCACTTAGAAGTTAGGCCTAAGGCATATTTCATCAAGATGCCTCTTAAACCCTTTGTCCTCAACCAGAAATCCACATTGAAATTGAACATCTCTTAGGAAGATTGCCTCACTTGCCAAAGTAATTAATTTCACCATACTGTGGCTGGTGTAATTATTTTCACTTTGTTCATGAAATGCCGCATCTTTTTAAAAGCTTGCCCATGTACTCCTAATCTCTATGGGAATCCTAAACTACCACTCGATTTCTTTAAATCACCAAAACATAGGACATTCAATCAAATTTTGAACATTGCATGTCCATTCACGGTGAAATTTCCAAATGCCCTTAACATTTTGCCCATTTTCTTGGCATACTCCTTATAAACTTCACTTATAAAAATTTCATTCCGTAAGTCTTGATGAGAAAACCTATTTCCATTGATGAGGGATGGTAAAATAATGTTTTTCAATGGTATCATACATTGATACCTCATTTGTGATGAAGTTTACTGAAGGCACAAGGGTAGATCCTTAGTATAGAAAAGCACATACTATTGTAAAGTAGTTTAACTAGAAAAGTCACACTTTAAAATGTCTTTATTTTGAAATGTGACTATTATGTCGACTAGCACTATTTGAAAGGCATTACAAAGTTGCTCGTGACAGGAATGGTACCTATTAGAAAAGATCTAATCGCACCTTTCTAACACCACTAGTCCCAATATAGTAAGAATGATTTCTCAAAACTTCTACTATTTAATATCTTCCATTATTGAATCGTATTCTTATGTGTCTTGTGAGTACTTCCATAATTCCAACTAGCAAAATGCTAGCTACTTCATGGCAACTTTGCATGAAATTGCCACAAAGTGGCATTGCTAGAGAAGCAAAGTTTGCTTCCTCACTTCTTCTTCTCCCAAGCATTGAAGTTGGGGGATGTTAGGATTCTCTCCCTCCCTCCCCCCAACACACACACACACACACACACACACACACACACACACACTCTCTCTCTCTCTCTCTCTCTCTCTCTCTCTCTCTCTCTCTCTCTCTCTCTCTCTCTCTCTCTCTCTCTCTCTCTCTCTCTCTCTCTCTCTCTCTCTCTCTCTCTCTCTCTCTCTCTCTCTCTCTCTCTCTCTCTCTCTCTCTCTCTCTCTCTCTGTCTCGTGGGTGCTGGACACAGCGACTAGATGTTCTGGATGCTGCAATGCTAAAAGGTCAAGAGGCATACAATTGTGCCAATTCATATCTATCAAATGCCTTGCCATGCAACTACACTATTATATGGATGTATTTTATGCATTGTACTTAGTTATCGATATACAATATACATTTTGTATTCTGATTCATGTACTCTGAACAATGGAAGTGCATTTTCTGTGTTCTGTTTTTAGTTTTTTGTGTATGAAGTGTTCACATTTCTCTATATTGGGTCCAAATAGTTGTGGCTACTCTTTTCTGTGGTGATGTTTGTATCTGATTACGCTTAATTTGCTAGGCAGTGGCAATGCTGGTAAGAAGCACCTCTTGAAGTTTCGGACTTTCTACCTTCTTCAATGATGAGGAACCTGATATGAAGTGTAACCCTCCATGGTCTTGTCCAACCTAATCACAATTAGTTCCCTCGAGATTGGATCATTCTTTCCCGTCTTCTTAGCCAATCGCTCCCTCTACTCCACTCAAATCACAGGGGAAGTATTTCTCTTCCATGAAAACTATTGTGGTCCTACCCATCCCACCTCAAGGCATTCTGGTTACCATTTGGATGGTGGCTTAGCCACACCTGCCCATCTTGTTTTCCTAACATTCAATAGGTCTTCTTTGAAAGATTTGGATGCCTTCGTCTAGCAGTTCAAGGTGACCTATGTGGTTAATTTTCCTATGGTGGTGGATGACGCCCATAAGGTAGTGTTTGAATTGACCCCTGTGGAAGAAGGCTACAACATGGTTGCACAAGAGCAAGGTTGGGCTATTTGGGCTTTGGCTTAAGTAACCTTTGCACATCGATTCGTAGGATCTGACCAATGCCTAAAAGCTAGAATGGTTGTGTCGGCTCAACAAGGTGATTCTATTGTGCAGGCTTATGTTGCCTAATTCAAGGTTGTGAAGTAGCATATTGTGCAAGCATGGCAAGTAAATGGGGAGATGCTTCATGGTACGTATGTCCGTGGTCTGAATTGAGAGCTTTAAAGGCCTTGGCCACAAAAGATCTGGTTGTTAATAATTTGGCTAATTTTCATCAATGGGCTCTTAGGGTTGCCATGGTCCTAGGGCAAGATAAGAAAGGAAAAAGCAAGAAGACCACCAAGTCCACAACCAAAAATCATGGTTCAAAGTCTAGCAACTTAGATTTGGAGGTGAACATAGAGGAAGATAGTAGTAGTGATGATGAGGGCTCTGAGGAGGCCAAGATGAAGGACCAAAGGCTGCAAATCCTTGGAGCATGCTTGCAAATCTAACACGAGAATCCTTTGGTGCACCAAATGCAATAATCCAAGCTTTGTAGCTACTGCCAAATGGTATTTAAATCAATAGTGTTGTAGTATTTGTAAAACTGCTACTCACAACACTAAGGTGGCCCATATTGGAGGACGGTAAGGAATGAGAAGGAACCTGCCTCTGCCAACTAGAATACTCCTAGACCATTGACAACATCCACACCACTTGTACCTTACACCCAATAGGATTATCTGGCTTTTGACATGGGTAGAGGAGGCCCAGGATAGGGTCAAGGCAAAAGGGGAAATGGTGGTCCCTACCCCTCAAAGAAATAATGTTTCTTCTATATGTAAGAAGGCCGTTGTAGGGCAAAAGGCTTGCATGCACATGCATATGATGCATTGAAGTAGTGCAGTGCAGACAAGGCCCCAATGTCATCCATTTCAAAAGTGAAGGTTGAAGAAATCCCAAAACTAAAAGCCAATGTGGTGAATCGAACTAGTAAAAAGATAAAGGCAATGCTAAATAAGCAATCCGGCATTTCCTATGCCAATCAGAAGTAACTCAACATCAAGTAGTAGGATGTTGAACCGACTGCGATGGGAGATCCGCAATAGCTTGTGGTTCCCTTACATATTTTTCATAGGTGGAAGGCACTATGTCTCAATAGGAGATGACCCCTACTCCGATTGGGAGATCCGCAATAGCTTGTGGTTCCCTTACATATTTTTCATAGGTGGAAGGAACTATGTCTCAATAGGAGATGACCCCTACTCCGATTACTAGTCTGGAGCCTCAAGCAATGGATGGGATTTCATAATATTCTATAACCATCCCATTGGGTCATTTATTAGATCTAGTCCCGACATTCAAGGACCATTTGTTGCAAATGATTCAACGTGATCGAGTGGTCTGACTAGTTCAAGAGGTGGCAATCATGATTATAGTAGTCGTGAAGGAGAAAGTACAAAAGGTGCAATTTGGATCTCAAACCGATGTCAAGAAAAAGTCCTCAATGATGTACTACTAGATAGTTGTTGAGGCAAACGCACCAATAGTCGGGACTTTGGACGGACTTCTATTCTTTCAAAAGCTGCAACTCACGTTGGCGACAATCTCTCACCTTGTCTCTCACGCTCCGCTCTAACTAACCAAGCATTCTCCTCTCCAACCCAAGGAAGCAAGAACACAAGACTAGCTCGAGTTGTAGTGAACTCACCTAACTTACCTTTCAAAGGCTCGAAGATAGTTCCACGACCACGATCAACACGATCCGATGTCGTCACTCCTTCGCATACACCACCAAGCACACCAACGAGTCGAAGAGCTAGTAGAGACGACGAGAAAAGCAAGAAGACGACGAAGAGCTTCACCTTCCCTCAGTCCCTCGCTCAACACACCTCTCACTCTCTCCCTCTCAGTCACTCTCAACACAATGGAAGCAAGATGATAGAATAGAAAGATTGAATGGTTGCACTGACAGAGCTTCCGCAGCATGAATGTGCCAAAGGGTGAATACAACTGAGACCTCCCACCCTTATATAGACATAGAATTAGGGTTAGGGTTAGGGTTTGCGTCCCTTTTGCATTTAGGGTTAGGGTTAGGGTTTGCGCCCCTTTTGCGTTTAGGGTTTCCACAACTGTGAATTAGGGTTTGCACCCTCTTTGGGCATCTTACCCACATAGTGGGCTTTAGGCCGGTCAATCCTTGAAACATGCTTGAACCTTAGCCTAAATAGACCAAGCCTACACTATTCTAATCACAATTACATGTGCGCAACCCACGCAACACATGCGGGTGCGACAAATACAACTACGGGTGATAAATACAATGTGCACGGGAGTGAGCCCGGCTCTCACAAAATAATACAAACATGATAGTCTGATGATGTCCATGAGTAAAAAGTAATACACAAGTGCCCAAAGTAATACAATGAAGCTCCACAAAATAGTAATCCACCAAAAAATAGTATCCAGCACTTGCGCTTTCTGCAGCCTTCTCAAAATACCGTTAACATTATTTCCCCCCTAGACGAGTGCCAGTCCCATGGCACTCACATCATAGGTAGCATGCTGTAGCTTGCACCGAAGACGCAGAATGCTGGGAACGGTCCTGATCAAGTAGTAGTCCTAATGGAGAAGAAATGGATGTGGCTGATGAAGAACGGTGGTTGTTGAAGATGAGGATGTTGCCTGCTGCGGGTGGTACAAATGATGTTGCTCAAATTGTGGTAGATGGTGAGACTGATGGTGTTGCTGGTGACAAATCCTGTAAAAGTTGGCTATGCTGAAGATACACTTGATTGTTGATCCTTCTGATGAATAGAACTTGAATGGTCATTGGAAAATGGAATAGAGGTCGTAGAAGATGGGAGATGCAATGTTGATGTAGAAATGATGCGCATGATTCTCCACAACTCGAATACCTGCAAAGTAAAACCTCACATGCAGTCATTCCCTAAGGGAAAAGTGCTAGTCTTCTAATCGTGCACACGACATATGATGATGTTGGTTTGGGAGATGGGTCGAACTCCAGGCAAGCCTGAAGTGTTGTCCCACACTTGAGGACCCAAAACCGTGAATAGGTTATGGTGCAAATACTATAGTGAGTGCACGTGCATACATAGTCTAATACATAGGTAGAAGACTTCTCCATGGGTGCTTCTGTTGATGATGATGCTCGATGATGAGGAAGCAAGGGAGCTTGATCTAATGAAGATGGAAAGAATGGTAGGTATTGAGAAAAAAAGGGTTGTTGTTGAAGATGCAAGGGAGACACCTAAGTGGGATAGATAAAGGAATTCTTGAAGTGCATGGTTCTCCACTGGATCAACCACATGTGCTAGGTGACCTGAGGTGATGTGGTGTTACTGAGATAAATGAAGTAGAAATGAAAAGTGCACGTGACTCAGGGAGACATGTCTAACCTAGGCGAGCCGAGACTCCCTAGGAATGTCCTGACCTTGATGTGCCCTAAGCAAATGTGTGGGGAAATGGAAAAAGAGCTAGGGGGTTAGAGACGGAGCCAGCCGACCAAAGCCACTAGACGCATCCAACTTGAGGACCCCTAGGTGCAGTGCAGTGCATGTGAGTGCATATATATATACATATATATATATATATATACATATATATATATATATATATACATATATATATATATATATATATATATATTTATTTATTTATTTATTTATTTATTTTTCTTTTTTTTTCTTTTTTGCTTTTTTTTTTCCCATCATGTGATGCACAAGGGAGTCACTCCTCAGGAAGTGGCTGCAAGGTAAGTGAAAGACACCCTTTGCTCAAAAGATATGGCTTAAGAAAGGTTTGGAGATAAATGGGTGATTCTGGATAAAAAGGATGGGTACACCGAGCAAATCTGCTATCCACCATATCCTCAAGCAAGGCTACGCAGTAAGAGGGGAATAATACAGCTCGAAGAAGAAGTCTTGCCATGGCAATGCGGTCAATCCCTGTGTTGATGTCGAAGAATAAGGGTGGCAGGCCATCCTCATAGGGAGTCGGTGGCTGCTGTAAGAGCTTGACTATGAGGCGGAGATAATTGCAAGTGACTATGAAGGCAGGATCGGGGCAATTTGAGTAGAGTTTAAGGAAACTGTCAAAAGAGGGTAGCAGATCACGCAACTGGAAGTGATAGATATCACTCTCATGCGGAGCATTGATATTGGGAATTTTGGGAAAGTTATGCCTGCCATGCTTCTCAGCATCATAGTTTCTGCCATACCTTCTCAGATAGGGGCAATGGAGTACATCTGTCTTCCGAGTTGAGTAGCAAAAGGCGGAATGGGCCATTTCATCCGCTTCAAGGATAGGATATCGCCATTCTAGTTGAAGCTTCCACACCTCTCATGGCTTCTCGGTGAGATACTCCCTCTTGTTCTTCTCCTTGGGAATCTTACAAGCTCCTTTCAAAGCCGACCTATCCTGTTTCTTCAACCACTTCTTAGCAATCTTCTCTCCCACTTTAATAAGCTTTTGCACTGTACTGACTGGTAAGGGTGTTCTGAATTTGGCATCTCCATAGACATTGAAATAAAAAATGATGGTCTCCTCCCTCGTCTGCTTCTCATGATAGGTCTTAATGGGCTCATCTAGATCCTCTCTCTGTGCCTCGATGCCTTGCATGTCAATGGAATACTCTAGCACATCCTGAGGGGTAGCCCTAAGAACTTGAACCATCTTATCAAAGCGCTCTTGGACCTCAAGTTCCTTGTCCGACACTATTGGGGGTACCTGTATTTCCTCAGTAGCTCCATCTTCCTGCTCAGCAAAATCTTGAGGATCCATATAATCCTCAAAAGGAACCATATCTTCAAAAGGCTCTACTGCAATAGGGTCTTCAACAAGTGTCTCATATTGTAATTCTTGATCATTATAGCCCATGTCATGCAAATGATCAATCATCTGGCTGCTAGTTGGGTTTGAGGTCAACAACATGAGCTCCTTACCTTGGTCAAAAGCGGCTAAGGCACCGGTAGCAATTCCCAACTGAGCTTTGAGTTCCTCCACATCATCGGTGCTTTTGGATGATAAAGTGCAAATGGCCTGATGATAAAGCCCTTGCTGTAATGATAGTGCATGTTGATAGGCAGTTGCATGAAGCTTAAACTAGCATTCCTTGTGAAGGGAATGAGCCAAGTCTGTGAGTAGCTGTTGTAACATCTCCTCGTAAGCTCAGTTAGCTTTTTCCTCAACTTGATTGACAGTAGTAGTCAGGCTCATTGCAATTGTATCTTGCAACCCTGTAAAGGCTATCTTCATCTGCGTCTGAGCCCGATGTGCTTCTGACAACTCTCTGGTGAGAGTTGATGTCCTTGCCTTTTCCTCCTTTAATTGAATCACAAGATCTGCAACCTGAGCACAGAGAATTTCTTCCCTTTTCCTCAGTACCTCAACTTCTTGCATTGTTCCCTTAGCCCCTCCATCTCCTTATTGTTCTCCGCAATCTGAGTCTGTAAGTCGTGTAACTGCTGGGCTGAGTGTTTCAAAAATTCTTGATGAGATGACCTCTCTGCCTCATACTTCTTTTGTAATTCCAATTTTTCCAGAATTGCTTGATCCTTGTCCTGTTTCAACTCTTCACATAAGAGCTCTAATGTGGTAAGACCATCCAAATTCGCTGATGTCCTTCTTGTGCAAACTTTTGAACTAGTGGTAGTCTCATCCGGTCGCAGCTTCTCTACACTAGAAGTGACTGTAATTTCTTCATTCTGTCTACCATGTTCCAACATGTTTATCTGGGCTTGCATGGTTTGTAAAGTGGTCATGAGCATCTGAAAATCTCCTGGACCAATCACCGATTGTTTTCCTTGAGTCTTTCCCTTTCCTTTGTTAGAATCTCCAAGTTTCCTAGCAACGTCTTCTTCAACTTCCTGTGGAGCAGAGGCTTCCTTCCCTCTCATGTCCTTAATGGATGATTCCTGTATGGTCGTGGCTTGATTCTCCTTTTCCTTGTGGAGAGCTTCCCCCAAGTGTTGTGCATTCTCTAGCGACTCCTCGATCGCTACGTGGTGCTCTGTCTTAAATTTTCATTTCTTACTCTTTTTTTGACCCATCTTCTTTAGTGAACTCTCAACACTTGGCTCTTGTTCCTCCCTTGGTCGTTTGTCCTTCAGTTGACCCATCTCAGCAACTGCGGGTGTCACCTGAAAGGGCTCGGAGAGTCCCAAGGCTATGGTGATGACCTTACTGAGTGCATCACCGTAATTTATCATGCATATCTTGGCCTCAGTAGTGGTGAGTCTCCCTTCAGGAGTTTTAGGAAGAGTCTCATGTGCCTTGGCAAGGGATTCACAAATCTGATCCATCCAAAACTTATTTAAATCCTCATCAAGTATCCTGTCTGATAAGATATCTTCCATGAAGACCTTGGGTATTCTCCCTGCACGAGTGCTGGTTTTGTTGTAGGTAAACAAATGGTGAAACACCTGTGCAGTGGCTCTAAGATCCAACTCCTCAATGGCAGAGAACAATAGACCACCAGTAGTAACATTAGGCTTACCCTCCCACCTTTGATCCACTAGATGAGTTTTACTAGCTTGACCATGCCCTCTTGACCCTTGACAAAGACCTAAGGCTTGTTCTATCAGCTTAGAAGTAAGTGCTACCTCCCCAACTTTTTGCTCTTTTTCATCCCAATAGCTCATCCTACTTGTTTTAGTCTTAGGATCGTAGTTTTGAACAAAGTTGTAGCAATTGGCAAAGTGAATAGGCCCATTGGTTGCTCTAATATAGTCGGTTAGCCCACATTTAGCCACCAACTCCCCAATTTTAGGATACCTATTGACAATATTCTCCAAGTTGGTAAGTTGACGAAACTTCAAGGCCCCAAAACTCCATATGCTGGTCTCTAGACCAAACTCCTTGCATTGCTCCATAGTGAATACTCCCCTGTCCCCATAATGATGATCCTTGACAGCCACCAATGTCGACATTGTAGACATTTCAAACTGTGAACCTGTCATCTGCTTAATCAAAAGATAAGACCACATCTTGAGAAATTTCTAGCTAACCATCACACAAAATATATTGCCCTCCTGCAACAAAAAGACCTAGCAAGCTTCCTAGCTTGCAGGGGTAAGCGACAAAGGACGAAAAAGATGACAGGGCAGCACAAAAAGGAAAAAGAAAAAGAAGGTGAAGTATGGACAAAGAAAATGGAAAGACAACTAGGTGGACGGGGAAAATGAAGGAAGGATGGACATCCACCAAGCGTAAAAGTTGGGGTTATACTCCAATTCCGCAAATGTATCAAGGTCAAATGGGCGCATAGCCAAACCACACAAATAAGTGGTAATATCTGTGAGGAGACATGGACCAGCAAAGTGACTAGCCACATGTAGTTCTTCTGCCATTAGAATTTTATTGAACAGGGGATGGTGTTGCAAATTGGAAGGCACTTCTAGGTCACGAGCCAAAATGATGGCATGGAGTGAAACAAGAGAATGATATGTAGGATCAGACCGAAGGTTACTAATGGCGCGCCGTTGCTCGGCAATGGTCATCAGACGACTGCTAGCCTGAGCAATCTCAAGCCGATGGTTATACCAGAGGCGTAAGAAAAGACTAGAAGTGGTTTGTTTGGTGGTAAGAGCTGCAAGCTCGGCGGAATCAACACATTTGGTCACTGGAGCATAAGAAGAGATTAATCGGGAGGACTGGAGACGCTTCTGAGGAAGAGTCTTGACGTACTCAGCCTGCACCAAGAGACTTTTGCGAAAAAGATGTTCATGCTCCTCCCACGTGGGATTCCATCGAATAGCAAGTTCAAGTGCCTCATTGTCAGCAAGGCCGAGGTCAATCATAGCAAACAATTTCGAAAAGGTGGTAAACATAGAATCGAATTGGAGTAACCAACTAGCGTCGGAGGAGTTATCCTTCGTGGCCAAGTCCGTAGCCATGCCACTAAGAGAGCGGCAAATGAGCAGAGGTTTTAGACCAAAAGGGAGATTAGGAGCAGTGGAACTAATCTGAAGATGAGGTGGAACCGGGTCCCCGCGTTCATGTTGGAGTTTGGCTTGGGCTGCCGAATCCAACTGGTGGACTGGCCGAGAGAGATTGGAAGAGGAGGATGCCTTAGAGGAAGCTGAGGGCCCAAGGGAAGGTGTGAGAAGAGGGTCAGGAGGGGGTTCCGGAGCGAAAGATGGAGATGAGGAGACAGAGAAAGGTAGTGGAAATGACTTCTTATTAGGAGGTGGTTGGTTAAGGGAAGCGGAATGGGGCGTAGACTCTGACTCGTCATGAGACGGAGTGACTGGAGGTAGGAAGGAATGAGAAACCCACGGATAAGACATTCGGTGCTTCGAGCAGCCTGGAGGAACGGTGGACGAAACCCAAGAAAAAGGGATAGATGAGAAGTTAGATCGTTTGGGAATCCAAATGTAGGTGTTACCCTGGTAATAGCCCTGAGCCTCCAAGAGAGGACGTGCCACCCAACACAAGGAAATTGTGGGCTTTGGAGGAGTTCGACGACGTCGACTCGGTTGCCGATGCAACGGCTTTGAGGGTGGTGAAGGTGGAAATGGAGGTGGTGAGGGGAGGCGAGGTCGCCACTGGAAGTGAGGAAACTTCATAGGCGTGGGTTTTGAGGCACGACTAACAGGAGTAGCATGGTGATGTTGGGCTTGCAGCAACTGATGAAATAAGGAACTACCGGACTAAGAAGGGGTGGGAAGAGGAATTGGCGTTGGCCCCACAGAAAGATCCCCTTTACTGAAAGCAGAAACTACATGGGCACCTGGAAATTGCAATGTAATGCGCTGATCAACATAGTTGATAGTGCATGGAACCTGATACTTGAAAGGTTGGCCCAAGAGAAGTTCCTTGCCCACATCTTCGCGGTTCGGAAGAACATAAAAAAAGAAGAGGGATGCTCTCAGTTGCAATAGTAAGCAAAAGCTTACATTTACCCAAGAGCGAGTAAGGTTGGCCACCATAGGGGTTAAGCTTAGTGTGAGTAGGTGTCAAGGTGGGTTGGCCCAAATCCATCCAGAGGTTATATGGAAGGGTGTTGAAATCAGAACCTTCATCAATGAGAGCGTCACTAGTGACCTGCTTTGCAGCAGTCAACTGGATTCGAAGGAAAGCCGGGGGAATGACAAGGTCATCCTCAGGGTCAAGTAAAGAAATGGAAACAGCTCGTACATTAAAAAATGAAGAGGAATTCTGTGTGGTGCTAGATGAATCCAACTTATGAGCATCTGCCTTCTGCTCAAGTTGCTCATACCAGGTTTGTTCAGCCACCATGACCGCACTCACAGGAACATCAGGAGGGTGCATGGGGACAAGCAATTCCGCCAAGTATCACAACCAGGTCATGATGACAATATGGCAAGTAAGGACGGCACTTGATACCAATACTTCAAGCAAGAGGTTCAAATTTAGAATGTGACTAAAACAAGTAGGAGTGAAGCTTAAGGCATAGGTTAAGAGACTATGGGTGGGAATGTCAGTGAGAGTTAAGAGAGGATGAGGTGGTGCGAATGAGTGTGACCTAGGTGGTGCGAATGAGTGTGAGATGACCTAGGTGGTGCGAATGCGAATGAGGTGGTGCGAATGAGTGTGACCTAGGTGGTGTGAATGAGGTGGTGCGAATGAGTATGACCTAGGTGGTGCGAATGAGGTGGTGCGAATGCAAATGACCTAGGTGGTGCGAACGAATGAGGTGGTGCGAATGAGTGTGAGCTAGGTGGGGCGAATGAGGTGGTGCGAATGAGTATGACCTAGGTGGTGCAAATGAGGTGGTGCGAATGAGTATGACCTAGGTGGTGCGAATGCGAACGAGGTGGTGTGAATGCGAATGAGGTGGTGCGAATGAGGTGGTGCGAATGAGTATGACCTAGGTGGTGCGAATGCGAACGACCTAGGTGGTGCAAATGAGGTGGTGCGAATGAGTATGACCTAGGTGGTGCGAATGAGGTGGTGCGAATGAGTGTGACCTAGGTGGTGCAAATGAGGTGGTGCGAATGAGTATGACCTAGTGCAAATGAGGTGGTGCGAGTTGTAAGATTGTGCAAACCCTAGGCGGTTCAAGGATGGTGGTGCGAATAAGTGAGGTGGTGCGAGTTGATGTGTTAGAGCAAGGATGAGAAAAAAAGAAAAATAATAAATAAATAAATAAATAAATATATATATATATCTCTCTCTCTTTCCTATTCCCCTACCGACCCTTCTGGCCGACTTCCCTACTTATTCTCGTTAATCCGCTTCTCCTTCTCAACTGCTTCCACTTCCCTTCTCTCCTAGTCTTCTTCCTCAACTTCTCATATTCTCCTACGCTTCCTCTTCTTCGTACTCTTATCTTATTCTATCCCCTTCTTCTTATTCTTCTTATTCACCTTCTTCCCCTCTTTCTTCCACTTCTCTTATTCTTCTTCCTCACTCCTTCTTACTTTCTTCTTCTCTTGTTTTTCTATCCTCCTCCTCTTCTTCTTCTTCTTCTATCGTTCTTCTATCTCAATCCTTGCATCTTCTTCTTCTTCTTCTTCTTCTTCTTGTATTCTTCTTCTCTTCTTCTTTTTCTTCTTCTTGTATTCTTCTTCTCTTCTTCTTACTCTTCTTCTTCTAGCTCTCTTCCTCACTACCTCTTGCCCTTCCTTTTTCTCTATTTCACCCTTTTTTCCATCTATCTCTTCTTCTTCCCAACCATCTTCTATCTACTTCTTCTTGGCCTTCTTTGCTTTCTCCTTCCTCTACCTCACAAGCAAAGAACTTTAGAAGACGAGTACAAAGGCAAGCAGTATATTTGGTTAGATCTCAACCATAAACATGTATGTAACCAATGACAAAAGCAAGAACGATGAACCCTCATCTCCCAACATTCCCACACAAGATGTCCAACAACAAGAAGAGCGCTTTGAGTTTTGAGTTTTGAGTTTTATGTTTTCTTGTGTTTTTGTGTTTTTGAGTTTATGGTTTGTGTTTTCTTCTATTCTACCCTATTCCAATCTCAATCCAACAAACCGGTTCCTTCCGATTTGGCCCTTCCTAACCTAGCCGCATGGGTTTCGGAAGCTAGCCACAAACGCGGACGATCGGAACCACATCGATCCTATCCATGCCCATGCACAAGCCTCCTATTCCGCCACACGGTGGGAGTGTGAGAACCTCAGCGGTTGCACCATCCTAGGTCCCGACAACGGAACCAAAATGTTGAGGCAAATGCACCAATAGTCGGGACTTTGGACGGACTTCTATTCTTTCAGAAGCTGCAACTCACGTTGGCGACAATCTCTCACCTTGTCTCTCATGCTCTGCTCTAACTAACCAAGCATTCTCCTCTCCAACCCAAGGAAGCAAGAACACAAGACTAGCTCGAGTTGTAGTGAACTCACCTAACTTACCTTTCAAAGGCTCGAAGATAGTTCCACGACCACGATCAACACGATCTGATGCCATCGCTCCTTCGCATCCACCACCAAGCACACCAACGAGTCGAAGAGCTAGTAGAGACGACGAGAAAAGAAAGAAGACGACGAAGAGCTTCACCTTCCCTCAATCCCTCGCTCAACACACCTCTCACTCTCTCCCTCTCGGTCACTCTCAACACAATGGAAGCAAGATGATAGAATAGAAAGATTGAATGGTTGCACTGACAGAGCTTCCGCAACATGAATGTGCCAAAGGGTGAATACAACTGAGACCTCCCACCCTTATATAGACATAGAATTAGGGTTAGGGTTAGGGTTTGCGTCCCTTTTGTGTTAGGGTTAGGGTTAGGGTTTGCGCCCCTTTTGCGTTTAGGGTTTCAACAACTGTGAATTAGGGTTTGCACCCTCTTTGGGCATCCTACCCACATAGTGGGCTTTAGGCCGGTCAATCCTTGAAACATGCTTGAACCTTAGCCTAAATAGACCAAGCCTACACTATTCTAATCACAATTACATGTGCGCAACCCACGCAACACATGCGGGTGCGACAAATACAACTACGGGTGATAAATACAATGTGCACAGGAGTGAGCCCGGCTCTCACAAAATAATACAACCATGATAGTCTGATGATGTCCATGAGTAAAAAGTAATACACAAGTGCCCAAAGTAATACAATGAAGCTCCACAAAATAGTAATCCACCAAAAAATAGTATCCAGCACTTGGGCTTTCTGCAGCCTTCTCAAAATACCGTTAACAATAGTGGATCCAAAGCCAATATTATCACTTTTGCCACATGCAACCAATTCGAGCTAATGAAATGGAAGCCCACACCTTTTTCGGTTTGAATTGCAACCAATAGTAAGTGCGGTTGCTATATCTTCTTCGCTTGGTCCTTATTGAAGTGGTTGGCATCCCATTTCTAGTTTCTTTGGTCATCTTGAATATGGAGTAGTTGGAGAAGACTATTGCTTTCTACTCAAACGACACTAGCTACAACAAGCCCATGAGAACCATAAATGGGATAGGGAACAATTAACTATCCAACATGGCCACAACAAGGTCAAATTTTTGCTTACCAAAATTCCTCCCCCACCTACTGCTTTCCAATCGATTGTAGTGGAAACAATGAATATAGGTGGATGGTCTAGATGATGATGAAGAAGTTGACTTCTAAATAGCTATGCGGACCTACAATCTCTCTAGCTAGTTGATGTCCTCAAGATCAGCTAATAATATCTCAATTTAGACCTTTTGGATCACACTTCTTCCTTTTCGGCTAGTGTAGAGAAGGTTCTTCATTTAGAAATAGTATTGGATGAGGTCACGATGCATATTCCCAAGGCAATCCTCGAATTCTCTTTGATGTTGCCCAAGTTCTCTCCACGATACTTATTTTATGGGTTCAATTAACATGGCATGTTTTAAATGTGCCCATTCATGGTTTGGGACATTGACTCCATGTGGTGGCAATATGAAGTTTCGAAGTGCAAGAAATATTAATAATGATTTATCATGGTTGCAAGTGATGACGTGGTACACATGCATTGGCTTCTTTCTCCTTGGTGTGAATTGCCAATACTTTGTCTCATAAAAGAAAGTGACCCTAGCCAAGATTTTCATCTGTGTTCTCCTTCTTTGCCTTTGTGATCATCTCTCTTCTTGCTTGTGCCATCACAATCTTCTACTCTACATGCTTGTCATAGGTCTGTGCTCTTTGTTCTCATCATGGTAGGTAGCTCTCATATCTTATTTGAGAGGGTTACACCTAGGCTCCTTGAGTGTAGGGAGGCAATGCAAGAGTGGGTGCAGACATGTTTGTACCAATTTGTGACATAGCCATGGACGATCATGCTGATGCACCTTGTTGCTTCTCACATCTTCACTCAACTTCATGAAGGACCTCTTATTGACATAAAACCATAGAGATAGACTTTGTGCAGGAGGCCCAAGAGTAGCAGCAGGTTCATAGGAGCAATAGTAGTAGCAGCCTCTAACAAAGCTTGAGGCTTTAGGAGCCTCTTGAATTGTTCTAGGCAATCCCTCTTCCCTGGGAGTAGGAAAACATGCAACCCACCAGCACTCCCATTGGCTCAAGGTCCATAAGCAACAAGCTAGACTTCCAAGTCTCAACTTGCCCTAGTCAAAGGTGTTGCTCGTGGTCAGAAGTGGACCTAAGTTGAAATGGTATCTCAAGAAGACAACCATGGTGCATGTGTGCCTTCAAGAACAATTGCTATGACTAGCCAAGTAGCACTAGTGCATCTGATGCCTTTGTCATCTACACCTTTGGAACAATTTTTGGCAAAGTTCAATCCAAACTTTGCTCATTGCTACTTGGAGTATGTGGTGGTGGGGTTAGGCCATGCAGGAGTTGGACTACTTGCGGGTAGAGGTGGTTGTAGTCCAATAGGATAATGCATCTTTCCATGCTCAAGTACATCGGTATGAGGTGGAATCTGGGGAGAAATGGTTGCAACTTCTTGCGTGTTAGATGGCCTAGCTAGATTTTATGGATTCCATTCGTGAGTGCCTTCAGACTCGATTTTAGTGCCCTCTACACACCAGAACCCTAGGACTTGATGGACAAAGCCTTCCATAAAGATAGTTCTGTGAAGGCAAGCGAGTTTGTTGGTCAAACATAGCTTACCACCCAACAGAAGAAACCGCCTGATGAGGAGCCGGAATCAAATCCAAACATCCAATTGCGCTCTAAATTTGTGCAACTCTAAGCCTAGCTTAGATCTTTGGAAGTAGTCTCAAGTAAGCATTTGTGTTGAAGATCTACGGCTTGGAGAAGGCAGCCAAAGTTTAAAAGAGCCATGTGAACCGAGTGTGGACCATTTGGAGCAAAATCTTACCATGGTTTCAATGGAGCAAAATCATTTGCTTCATGATGTGCAACTTGGAGCTACTTTTCTAGAGGTACTAGTTGCCAAACAAGTCTTTACAATATCCCTTAGCCACCTCAATGGAGTTGAATGAATCTTGGCTCCAACATCACCATGTTAATTATCATCCACTCCCTCCATTGCCACCTTAGCTTCTTGGTCCGATTCCTATTCAAAATCGGCCTTCTTGTCTGAATCTAGTCCTTGTCCCTAGAGGTCCTCTTTCACATCTTTTAGTTCATGGCCCTGTCTGACCTCAAGTTCAGATTCATCTTTCTCCGACTCCAAACCATGCAACATCTCTTATTCTAGCTCCAAACAATGCACATGTTCCGCTTGTTGTGCTTAAATCAAGATGATTTGAATGATGTCAAAGGCTAACTCCAACAGGAATGGGTTCGAGTCCACCATGCATGCCATGTGTTGGGATCTAGACATAGTAGTGAGGTTGGATATTTTAGATGTTGGAGTGTTGAAAGGTCAAGAGGCATACAATTGTGCCAATTCATATCTATCAATTGGCATGTCGTGCAACTGCACTATTACGTGGATATATCTTATTCATTGTACTTAGTTATGGATATATAACATACATTTTGTATTCTGATTCATTTGCTCTGAGCAATGAAAGTGTATCTAAGCAAATTATGTAATCAACCAAGCTCTCTACCTAGCTTAAAAGAAATGGTTTTTATGAGATAGTTCTACCTTTCTTCTTCTAATGTAGCATGCATGATGCACTATCCCCCACATAAACCAACAATATTGTGAATCGAATGTTATTTTCACTTCAAGTTTTATGGCATCTTCTTCTCTAATCCCTAGTCACATACTAGCTCTCTCATTCCAACCATTTGTTTGTAAATTTCTCAAAATCCACCACCCTATCTTATGCCATTCAAAGAAATCCACAATGACATGCTTGGATGACTCAAGCCTCATTTTGCTAAATGTGGCCATGTATTGCCTTGCTTATCATTTAGCTAAGATGTGCCATAAAGCCCTATTTTTATTATATGCTGACTAAACTTTATCTTAAGTTTCATCCAAATGTGACTTTTATGCGCTTGCCTAGTCTTAAAGCTAGGGCTCCATATGACATTACCATCTATAACAACACCTTATTAAAAAAGGTGCATCATATCCCACTTCCCAATACATATGAGTCATCATATCCCACTTCTAGCACATCGACACAATATATAACAAGCATACAACCACCCCTTGTGTAAATCTTGGACATATATTGTATCAGGTATCCAACACTAGAGAATTAATACGATGATAAATAGAACCATGGATACAAAAGGCGTAACCACATCATCCAACAAGCAACGACTCATCTATTTGAACACCCATCGACACAAAAGCAAGTGTGACATTGTATGCACATATGTTTTCTTAAACTAGGTAGTGTGCACATGCTCACCAAGCAACAAACTTTGCAAGGGCTTCGGTGGTGCTTGAAGGGGTGGTAATGAAACTTTTCCAATTGGACAACAATACTTTTCCACTGTTAAACCATCTATAGACTTAGATTCGCAACTCCAAATCTTTGCACAACAATGAGAACACAGTTTATTCATTTTTGAAAGGCTATGAGCTCCAAGATATTCGCCCCCTCTAGATTTTTGCCCGATATATTACAAATTTGACATTTCCCCCCCTAAATTCTCCCTTTCAAATTGTCATTGTACTTGTTTTTTATAGCTAAAAAATGTTATTTTAGTCTTATACATCCTCATATTTTTGAATGCTACTTAAAGAACTTATAGTTGTCATCTCAATCTCTTCTCTATTGTGAAGAGTAGTGCCACCACATTATCATAGAGAAAAAATTTGACCATGTAGCTTCTCATTTCTAACAATCAACACATTCATGGGCTACGCATTCTTCAAGCTCATAAATGAATTGAAAAAAAGTTGTTGGTTGTTGAGGCTAACCTTGTTTAGCTTCAATATTGCTCTCGAGTTTTGATGACTAAGTAGGAAGAACATCTCTAAAGCACCCTCTTCTATAACAAGGTACTCCTCTTTGAAATTCTTGTTACTTTAATGCATTTTTAACATTAAATCAATAATTATGGTTTGACTTTGGTTGCCCTGATAGAAAATTTAGATATTAAGTCTTTTGAATTAGGAATGCCTATATCAATAGGTCAACTAGTTGGATCCTTGAGCAATTATGCAAGTGAACAATAAGAAGTTCACAAAGTTCAATCGTATGTTTTTCCATCTAGCTTCCCTTGCATTTAGTAGTAAGAGCTCGCTCCATTTGGCTTCCTCTATCTCAACTTCTTCTAGCCATAAATTATCCAACACATCATGAGAATATCTAGTAAAACTACATTCATGTTTTCATTAGGTCCATGATTGAAATTTCCACAAAGGTACATCTTTTTTTAAAATCAAGTTAAGCACACCCTAACCAAGAGGAGAAAAGGATCAATATTGATGAGATCTTTATAGGCTTTGTTTATTATTAGAGGAGAAAAAAATGCACTACTGGGTGAATTAAAGATATGCACATGCCTAATGAGATGAGAAAGAAGTGAAATCCTAAGGTACCCATGTCACAACCAAAGTTGTGTAAAATATGTGTGGATAAGGATGTTATGTTTGATGGGATCGACATTATGTCTAAAGGAAAATCACTACGTTCCAAAGTGTCTAAAATGTTCAGTTGTTGTCACCATTTTTTTTCTAACTAAACTCATTGATAGTCTATTTCCTTGAAAATGTTGATGCGAAAGCAGTTTTCTTACCTATTTTAAATTGAATACATGGATGTTGATTATATACATATGCTTAACGCCCTTGGTCATTCTATGGAGCAATTGCATTTTAATAATGCACTGGACATCTAATAATCATTTCTATTGGCATTGTTGCATTGTTCTACTTGGATATTTTGAGCCACCATCAATTAGTATTAAAACTTTTGTGAAAGTCATTATATTAGCACTTAATATTTGAAAGGTAGAGCTCGAGTGGAAGCACACAAGCAAAAGCAATAATAAAGCAAGAGCTATGGTAGATGGAGCAAGATAACAAGAGAGAGAGAGAGAGAGACACCGTATACAAGAACTCCAATAGTAATAATGTGTGACCGGCCTTCTCTTATTCAAATGTCACTCAAAAAATAAAGAATGAAGTGATAATGATGGGTGCCCACCAATTTTAGTGTATAGTTGTGTGGGTATTATTAGTGTAATGAATACACATGTAGTTAGGGGGCACACACATCTTTACCCCCAACAACCTCCCATATAAAGAAAAATGTACCCTAGTGAGGAGATAACAAGAAAAAAGTGACAAAGTACAAATGTACATAGAGTACAAGATGACGAAAGATGTCATCTCATCCAACACCCATCAACTTCCTAAGGAAGGCAAACACTTCGTTGGGAGACTTTTAGTGAGCAAATCTATAGGATTTTGGTCAGTTGAGATTTTGGCACGCTCCATGGACTTGTCCTAAATGACCTCTTTGATGAAGTGGTAATACATCTCAATGTGCTTTGTCTTTGCATGGAAGACTGGATTCTTAGTCAACTGGATGGGTCTCATAGAAATTGAATGTAGCATAGGGACCACATTAGTAATACCAAGGTCTATGACCAGAAGGCCTAACCAAAGAGCCTCCTTACAAGCCTTAGTGGGGCTGCAACATACTCTACCTTTGTAGTAGATAGGGCCGCACATTTTTGCATCCTAGATATCCAAGAAACAACACCTCTAGCAAAGGTGAAGACATAGCCAAAGATGGACTTTCTACTATCTGTATGTCTTGCATAATTAGAGTTAGTTTATACTGGCCATCATAATATATGCACATATTTGTAGTGCCCTTAAGGTAACTCATGATACCCTTCATGGTATTCCAATGCCATTTGCTAGGTGTAGCCATGTAGCGCACCATAACTCCCATTACAAATGCTATGCCAAGATGAGTGGCTATCATGGCATACATCAAACTACCCATCGCAGATGCATAAGGCATCTTGGCAATCTCGGTCTTCTGATCATAAATCAGCTTGACTAACCTTCACATAAGAAGGTAAAGGACATCCAATAGGCTTAACGTCCTGTTATATGAAACTGCTCAAGGACTATCTAGATATATTCCTTCGGTGACAAGTAAAGAAGACTCTTAGAGCAATCGTGCATGATGTGCATCCCAAGAATATACAAGGCATGTCCCATGTTCTTCATCTCAAAGCTCTTCTAGAGCTGACTTTTAAGGCATCTAGCTCATCATGAGCACTCCTAGAAATTAGTATATCATATATATAGAGTACCAAAATCATAAGGCTACCATCACTTGCCTTCTTCGAGTATAAAAATGAATCCATATCACTATGGATTTGTCCTTGTGAATGGATGAAAGCATCAAACTTGTGATACCATTCCCTAGGTACTTGCTTAAGACCATAAAGGCTCTTTCTCAACTTGCATACTAGGTGTTCCTTACCTTTTTTCTCAAAGCCCTTAGCCTATTGCGTATAAATCTCATCATGCAAGTCTCCATGTAAGAAAGCCATCTTGGCATCCATCTGATAGAGGTCTAGATCTAGCTATGCAACCAAAGCCAATACTAAGTGTAGGATTGTCATCTTGATGATGGGAGAGAAGACTTCATCGAAATCAATACCATGCTCTTGCTTAAAACACTTAGCAACCATTCTGGCATTATAGGCTGGCTCCACTTGCAAACCAAATTCCATGCATGATTTTTCTACAGTGAGTCATACTTTGACTGCATGGCCCATCCCCAAGAATGACTATCACCTCTACGCATGGCCTCATCATAGGTAAGAGGCTCACCAACTTCTGTCACCATAACATAATCCATAAAGGGCACAAATCGATCAAGCAAACGTCTCTCTAGTAGATCACAGGCTGTGGGGCCTATACATCTTAACATCATGGTTCTGGGCCTCTAGAGCATTAGCTACTATAGGGTGTCTAGCTAGTTGTACAATAATAGGAGGCTCCTCCTAAAATATCACTTTGCGTATCTCAACTACCTACTCAAGCTGCTTATGTATTTTCTTCTCATGGAAAACAACATCATGGTTGCAAATGAGCTTCCAAGCATGTGGATATCATAGGCAATAGTCTATCTCGCTTGCATCCCCATAACCAAGAAAGATGCATTTCATGGACTTAAGATCCAACTTATTGCACTTGTCCTTGGGAACATGGCAGAAAGCCTCACAACCAAAGACACACAAATGAGCATATAATGGAGTTTTTCCAAACTATACCTCCTCTGCAACCTCATAGTCAAGAACAGTGCATGGGGTTTTTTAAATCAAATGTATAGTAGTAGTAATTGCCTCATCCCAAAAGTGGAGGTAAGCCTACCTGGCAAGCACACTACAAACTCGCTCCTGAATCGTCCTATTCATGCACTCAGCCATACCATTCTAGGGTGGGGTGTATGGGGTAGTTAACTAATGTTTAATATCCCTCTCATCACAAAATTACTCAAAGGCTTTAGATACATACTCACTTCCATTGTTAGATCATAGGTATTTCAATCTATAACTAGACTGGTGGGGTATGCCCAGACCTTATGCAAGTAATTATCAATAAAAGTAATGAAACACTTCATGGAATCTAAAGACTTGCAAGGGCATAGGTCCACAAACATCAGAATGAAATCAACTCCTACTCAATCAACTTCATCCTATCCTACACCAAGCCACCGCAGACTTCACTGGTCTGCCTAAATCACCATTAATTTTCAGTCTTTGAGAGGGGATTCATATGCAGTCATTCCCGGGTTGTGAAATTTCATCAAAATAAAATAAAATATTCTGGTCTTTCTTGCCTATTCCATCTCATTACTTTATCAAGAAGCTGCTCTTTATTTGGTACACACCAAGATTTTATTGCCACTGATGAATCATCCTTTAATTACAAGGCATCTTTATTATTTGAATATTTTTATCAAGCCATAAGCAATCACCATGTCTCATGAAGGACCGTCTAGCACTACAAATTTTGATTCTACATTGTCGCTTCCTGAACCAACCATAGAGCAACACATGGATTTATTAACCATGCAACTAGAAGAAGAGCGCCAACATCGAGCCCAATTGGAGCAAGAGCTATGATCTCTCAAGCATACCGCGACGATGCTATGGTTTGCACTATCAATGCCATCCTTGAAGTGCAATCCATCCGCAAAGAAGCGAAGATAAGCAAAAGTACCTTTAAATTTAATACTTATGATGGTATTAAAGATGGACGTAAGGTTCTCTCTTGGCTTAGTTGATTCGACTCATATTTCGATAATGAAAGTTATGTTGAAAATGATAAAATCAAGTGTGCTTTAGATTATTTTATCGACTAGCCATCTTCATGGTGGGATCGCAAGAGCATTGATCGTCCTCTTATGTGGGAGACATTTTGTAAGAAGGTTCTCACTAATTTTCTTCTTGCCCAATTCAAGTTTCGCGTGCAATAACAATAGAATGCCTTTATGCATTGAGGACAAGAGACCATTCCTTAGTACACCGAAAGATTCTAGAATACTTTATTGCAGCTTCAAATGGTTGTAGCCGAATCTACTTTTAAAAGGAAGTATATGTCTAGGCTTCTTCTATTTTTCCAAGCTAAAGTCAACATGTTTAAACCTAATACATTGGACGAGGCTGTAACAAGTGGGATACATACAAACTAGGGGTTAGACACCCAGTCACATTGGCTGGGGTATATAAGGTGTAAGAGTCCCAGATTATTAGGGCAACCAATTATTATCAAGAACATACTCTTCACCTTCATCTCTAGCTTCCATGGCTTCCTCCTTCCTTCTCTCCTCTTTTTTGTCTTTCTCTCTCCTCTTCTAGTCTTATTTTCTCTTCTTCTTACTCTCCTTTTCTCTCTTTAGCTCTTCTCCTCTCTCCTCTCAGCTTCATTCATTAAAGTGGTATCAGAGCTTCAAGCTTTGGTCCTTTTCTTCTTTCCCCTTTCTTCCTTTTCAAATCCCAAAAACCCTAGTTACTCAGCTTACAGGTACATGTACAGCAAGAAAGACTACAGTTAACCTTAGTTTTTTGGAGCAAGCAGGAGCTATGGCTAGAGACTCAAATATATATGGAGGTAAAATGGTTAAAATAGCAGGTCGTCACTTCTTTTCATGCAAATTTTAGGGGATTCCAGGGCAAGTTGGAGGTTCAGTAGTTTAGAGGAGGGGAAAACCACAGTTACTTTTTGTTCGAGACTTCTCTCTCTTCCCCACCAAGATTTTCCCTCAAGCTTCCATGGTGGACTGTCCCCAAATTCCTTCTTCCTACTACAACCAGCCCTCAGCCTCAACATCTAGTCACCCCATAAGCTCCCTAAGATGATCCTCCACCTGGCAAGTACCCTCATGGCTAGCAAACAACCCACATGGACAGTAGGTAGTAGCCCGCAAAATGCATCACATTTTGCATTGAGTTTCTTGCTCCTTCCCTGCTTGCTGCCTTGGTCCAGGACCCCTGGGTATACAAACCCTCCTTCTTTGGGTAAACTTGACCCCCCCTCTCCTACTGGACTACTTCCTGAACAAGCACCTTGCTGTATAATGCTTGTGGGTAGCCATTAAAGCTCAACTCAAGCTCTTCACCTAGCCCACAACCTTTGGAGCTCAGCCCTTAGGAGATCTTTCAATCCCTTTTCGTCCTTCCCTACTCGGATTGAAGACATGGAGCTTAGCATGAATGGGAGTTTTGTGGGAAGCCATGAAAGCTTCACTTGAAGCTTTCCTTCTTTGAAGCTCAAGCTTAGAAACAAGAATGGGAGCCATCATCATCATTAGAAGCATTTGAATGCTGAAGCCTTCATCCATGGGAGTGCTCCAACCAACCGGGCTTGCTTGATGGAGAAAATGGGCATCATGATGAACCATCTTCTCCAAGCACTGAATAGGTATGACCATTTGATCCTAATCTCTCATGTTTATCCACTTATTGAGTTTAATCCTTTTGTTGGAGAGATTAAAGATTGCATAGGCTTAGTAGTTCAATCCCTCTTGTATGCATGCATCATATCAAGTCCTGAAATTCATTGTATTGGCTGACATTAACCCCCATCTTGTCTTATGACCTTGGATAAGCATCAAAGTGAGTAATAGCCATTGTAATTGGGTAAGTAGCAGCCAGTGAGTCACTGGACTACCAAGGTAACCCCTACCCCAACCCTTGTTCATTCCTTGCATCTCATGAAAAGGACCAATGTTACCCTTCCAATGCATCTCATACTGATTGCTTAATAAAAATGTCTGCTATGTATACTCTGGTTGAGGAAAAAGGCTAGTGCCAGGTGAGGTAGTAAGACAAAAGAGAGGTGACCCTCCCTTACCACTTAAGACCCTAAAGGGGTGCACAACCCAGCCTAGAGGGAACTTTGCCCATCTCTCGGTGATCCAGAGCCCGATGCTTGTATGCAGGTGCAGGTATTTCCCCATTATCACCACCTCCCCTAATGTAGTGATCCCCTTTGGATACCCTCTCAATACTAATGACACCCATATATAACACTTGAAGTGCATGCAGTCAGAAGAGATGTATGGTAGCCAATTTTTGTTGATGACACAATAGATGGACATGCAATGATGCTTGGGATAATGCTCAGTATGCTCGTGATGCTATTCATGTTGCTGATTAGGCCTCTCAACATATGCTCCATCCATATAAGGCTTTTGCAATAGAGACAGTCAGTGTTTTTGGTCTCAGTCCTACAAGACAGCCACGAATCTGGGAGTGAACCATATAGCTCACCCCACACAAGGTGACGCTATATCAATTGAGAGAATCATTAGTTCATTGACCGGGAAGATTTTAAATGCATATGGTCCAAGTCTTTGTGTCTCCCATGTGGAAAAAGAGTGGTTGGCAAGATGATGGTACACTCTTAACCAACATAACCTCACTATATGTGAGTACACAAATCAGTTCATGAACTTGACCATGTATGTGGAGAGCATTAGCGATGATGCTAAATTGCACAAGTATATCTATTGGTTGGAATCAATCCTATCGGCAGATGTCGTGGTTGAAAAACCTACCACACTGTTTGATGCAATTGAGCTAGCTGAGAGATATGCAAGAAAGTACCCTAAGAATGAATATTTTCAGCAAGGTTCTGGACAACCATGCATCCCTTCAAGATCAACCTCATATGGAGGTGGTTTTTGAGGCACTTCTATGCCCAATAACAGCTCCAAAGTACCCACTTATCCAGCTTCCATGCTGAAAGAAAAATGGGAACTTTTGGGACAGCATTTGGCTCTAATGCTAATAAAAAGTATGCTGAAAATAAATAGTCCACTGCATTACCTTCCCATGGATCTAGTGTGGCCAATGCTTCATTTCTCTAGATGTTGTAAAGGAACGGAAGGAAAAGGGCCTATGCTTTAAATGTGGGGATAAGTATACTGTTGATCATGCCTCCAAGTGCCCATACAAGACAACTAAGATCAAGGGTCATAGCATGTATGTCATGGAAGATTGGCACAATGATGAGGATGACCTACCCACCAACCAGGCTAAGCTTGCTGAGGATGTTGATCACGAGCAATTCTATGACCCAAAGGATGGGTTTTCGTTTGACTCAGGTGTGATCCCTCACATATACTTGATCTAACAGGCCACCCACCTACCATTGTCCTTTGCTCTATCTCCTTGGACACTTGGACAAGTTCTTGAAGCCCCAGCACTCTTCCCATTCAAGGAAGTATCCATGGAAAGCATGTCTTCATCCTTGTAGACAGTGGTAGCACTCACAGTTTTGTCAATAAATCAGTCACCATTGATTGGTTGAAATGCACCCCTATGTAATTACACCATCCCTTGAAGGTCCAAGTAAAAAATGAAGAAGAAGAAATCAGCACATGTGTATGTCCCACAGTCCCCTTATGCTTGGATGAAAATTATGTGGCATTGGTTGATCTAATTGCCCTAGATATGGGCCCCATTGATGTTGTCTTGGGTTGTGATTGTCTGAAATAATTGGGGAAATTTTCTATGGACTTCTCTCAACTCTACATGGAGTTTATGATGCATGGATAGCCCATCTGCCTAGAGGGAGTTCAAGATCATGCTGATTTTTAGCTCATTACAGCAAAGCAACTCAAACGAGAGTTTAAGAAATGCTCACAAATCTTTGTTTTGCAATTGAATAAGGACAAATTTGGTCGGCCCTCTACAGTATCTAATGCTTCAGCCTTGCAGGCCTTACTTGACGAGTATAGTGATCTATTTTAGATGCCTATAGCCCTTCCTCCTAAGAGGCAAGCTTGACTTAGAGCCCCGTTCCAAGGTAGTAAACAAGCCCCCTTATAGACTCTCCAAGTGGAGTGTGAAGAGGTTACAAAGCAAGTCAAGGAGTTGTCGGAGATGGGTTTCATTGAACTGAGTTCTTCCCCCTATGCATCCCCTATCCTATTAGTCAAGAAGAAAGATGGCTCCTTTTTCATGTGCATTGACTACAGAGACTTGAATAAAATCAATGTGAAGAACTGCTACCCCATTCCAGGATTGATGACTTGTTAGATGAGTTGAAAGGGACATGCTTTTTCACTAAGATTGACTTGCACTTTGGCTACCATCAAATTCATATGAGGGAGGGAGATGAGGTCAAAACAGCCTTCAAGACTGATTGTGGACTTTATCATTTTCTAGTGATGCCTTTTGGGTTGACTAACACCCCCGCCACATTTCAAAGCCTCATGAGAAAAATCCTACAACCCTTTCTGTTCAAGTTTGTGCTTGTTTTCTTTGATGACATCCTTATTTACAGCAAGTCATCCAAGGAGCACTTGACACATGTTAGAAGGGTGTTTGACATGTTGAGAGAGAATCGACTCTTTGCTAAGGAGAACAAATGCACCTTCATACAGACATTTGTGGAGTACTTGGGACACATTGTGAGCAAAAATGGTATACAGTTGACCCAAAGAAGGTGCAATGTGTTAGGGACTAGTCCACTCCTTCCACCACCACTTCTTTTGTCAAGAATCATGTGGTGGGGGGACTTGCTTGAGCTGTTGCACCAAAAAACACACACTATATACACATAAGAGGAACCTCACTCAAGAACACAAGAAGAGAAATGGAGGCCAAAATGTTTTCTTGCAGATTTCTTCTTCTTCTTCCACACACTCTACAATGTACAAAAAGTATAAATAAGATACAACATAAAGGAAAGTGCCCTGCTAAGTCAAACACTGCATAATAGACTACACTAATCGATTGGCACTATATCTTTTCCAACTGTAGGTAGGTGTAACAAACTAAATATAATAAGTGAGAAGTTAGTGGTCATGTGAGTATCATAATGACCACCAACATGCTAAGTGTAGGCGTGCGGACCCATCTAGCGAGGCGGTCCATCATCAATGCCCACACGTGTTGAGCTTGCCATCTCAACACTTCCCCTCAAGCTCAACTCTATCTCTGCAACTCCAAGTAAGCTTCGAAACTTTCGAAGCTCCTCTGCACCCAATGCCCTTGTGAAAATGTTAGCTATCTGATCTTGGGTGCTGTCATATATCAAGTCAATCTCTCCTGCAAGTACCTTCTCTCTCACAAAGTGGTAGTGCACCTCAATGTGT